>NC_059138.1:93056478-94531272 GCF_020740605.2 Lemur catta | reverse complement strand
TTCAGATCAATGTTCACATTAATTATTAATTATTTTTTTTAATCTAAGAAGAAAGGAACATTGGAGTTTTGAATGAGATAATAAAATTAAAACTATTTCATGGTGAATTGATATTTTACTATCTTAAAACTTCTTAATAAAGGAATTGTACATACTTCTCTATAAATCTTTATAATTTTCTTAATGTAGCTCTTATGTATTTCTTCATATGTTTATGAATTGATACTGTATAATATATGTTGCAAGATGACTCCTTAATAATAATTTACAATAAGTTATATTTAAGTTTCTTTAGTGATTCTATCATGAGATCTTACTAAACTCTTTCATTCAAATGAATACATTTTTTCTTTTCAGTATAAAAACCATTATGTGTTGCTTAAAAATTTGTCAAAACACAAATCCTGCCTACATAAAAATGTAGAATATTGCCAGCACCCCCCAAAATTACCTGCACCTCATGCTTGCTCTCAAACACCATCCTCTCCCTCACCTAAAGTTAGTCACTATTCTAATATTTGTGGCAAATATTGCATTTCTTTATAGTATTATTACCTAAACATACATATAAAAAGCATTCTAGCTTTTGCTAATTTTTTATAAATGGATTTACAATGTTATTTTTTGTCATTACCTTTTGGTCAAAATTCCATTTGAGATCATTTACGTTGTTTTTTGTAACTGTAACTTGTTGATATTTCCTGTTCTCTAGCACATTATTGTATTTATTGTTTATTTATTCACTGTTTTGTTGATGTATATTTTTATTATTTCCATTTTGGGTGATAATATGAATGGTGCTGCTGTGAATATTCCTGCGTATATTCCTTGTGCACAGAAGTGTGCCTTGCTCTTGAGCTAAAAACCTAGAAAGGGGAATTCAGGGTCATCATTTTCATATTTAATAGATGATATTAAACTTTTTCCAAAGTAGTATTACCAATTTATATTCACACCAGCAGTGTAGGAGTGGTCCTATTGATCCACACTTTGACAAATATTTTAACAATTACAGTCTTGTAGGTGACTGCACAGTTAAAGCCGATGGCTGTTTTTATTTGCTTTTCCCTGATTAGAAAATGTTTTAACACACTTTCTTACAGTTTTCACCTTTTAGATGCTGTAATTTGGGAAATTTCGGCCCAGGAGTGTTGTGTGACTGTTCTGTTTGACCCTGTGACTTTTCTTCTTAATTTGTAGAAGTTCTTTGTACATATTCTTTGTAGGATCTCTTTTTTCAGATTATGTGCTGTGAATATTTTATAACATCTTGCTACTTTCATTTTAATAATCTGTATGGTGTCTGTAAGATCTGAAGTGATCATTTCTTTTTAATTTCTTATCTTGTTTATTTGTGTCCATCTCTTATTTTCATCCTGATTAGTGTATTTTCATATGAATCTTATTGATCTTTCCAAGAAACTGGTTTTGGTTTTAATTATTTTTTTGTATTTTTTTCTGCTTTCTATATTATTGACGGACTATTAAGTAATTAAGAACAAAATTACAGAAGTCCCCCAAAAATAGTTTTCTACAAAAGAAAAAATGCTCTACTTGAGTCTTCCACAAATCCTAATATCCACTGCTTCAAAGCATTTCATATTGTGAGGCAAATACTGTGTCCTCAGACAAGGTATCATTTATGTGTGGGAACAGAGAGGCACAGACAAGCAAGGACTGAAGAAGAATAACACCCACATATTCTTTCTAAAAAAATTACTTGAACTATTTCAACAGCTTGAGAGATGAATGAACCTTCCAAGTCAGTGTCTGTATAAAAAGGAGAAAAGAATGAATACAGGCAAAACTTTAACAAAGTTGGACATGAGAGAGCAAGCTACACAAAAAGGTAAAGAACAAACCATAAAATAACATGATAGAATTAAGTGCATATTTACCCTCATTTATTATAATTATTGCACATAGATAAAAGATTTAATCTCAGATTGGATCTAAATGTTGATAAAACATTATCTAAAACAACATGACATGAAACTTAAATAAAGGAGATGGGCAATGACTCTTCCAGTTGCAAATAACACAAATTCAACCCACACCAACTTCAGTGAAAAGGTGACGCACGCTCAGCAGTGTTGCGGGAAGCCACTGATTGGGACCGGCCTCCTGTACCAGGCCCGGCAGTTCAGACCCAATGGACGCGCCTGTGCCAAGTGCCACGTAGCCAAATGTAAATTCCATACAGGCTAGTTTCCTGAAAAATAGCAGATTCCAGTCAACCTGAGTCAGCACAACACGGAAGTGCCCTCTGTTCTAACCCCGTGGGGAGAGCAACTTTGAAACCACCAATCCACCTGTTATTCTCAGCGACCACTTCCCTCAGCCCTCTTCTGTCTCTAAGGCCAACTTCCTGGGCTCAGCTCATGGGAACACTGCCTGTACTTTGTAGAATACATGAAATGTACATAGCCAACTGCCTGATGATAGACGTTTAGATATTCCCTTTGTGTGGCTTATGGAAGGAGAGTGAGAATGATTGAGAGAAAGAGAGAGAAAGAGACCCCCTGTGTTTAAATTTAGATCTAAAGCCATGTCGAAAGCAGAGCATATCCAAGCATATCTTAGAACTTCTGCTATGTTTAACTGTTCAGCATTTTTTAAATTTCATCTTATTATGGGGGTACAAAAGTTCAGGTTATATATATTGCCCATGCCCCTCTACCCCCCAAGTCAGAGCTTCAAGTGTGTCCATTCTCCAGACAGTGTGCATCGCACTCATCATGTAGATATACACCCATCCCCTCCCGCCCCCCACACATCTGCCCGACACCCAATTGGTGTTATTCCCAAGTGTGCACTTAGGTGATGATCAGGGAAACCAATTTGCTGGTGAGTACATGTGGTGCTTATTTTTCCATTCTTGGGATACTTCACTTAGTAGAATGGGTTCCAACTCTTTCCAGGAGAACAAAAGAGGTCCTATATCACCGTTATTTCTTATAGCTGAGTAATACTCCATGGTATACATGTACCACATTTTATTAATCCACTCATGAATTGATGAGAATTTGGGTTGTTTCCACATCTTTGCGATTGTGAATTGTGCTGCTATAAACATTTGGGTGCAAATGTCTTTTTTATAAAATGTCTTTTGTTCTTTTGGGTAGATTCCCAATAATGGGATTGCTGGATCAAATGGTAGGTCTACTTATATCTGTTTAAGGTGTCTCCATGTTGCTTTCCACAGGTTGCACTAGTTTGCAGTCCCACCAGCAGTGTATGAGTGTTTCTGTCTCTCCGCATCCATGCCAACATGTAGTTTTGGGACTTTTTGATAAAGGCCATTCTCACTGGAGTTAAGTGATATCAGAACAGAAAATACAAATATAAAACCATTCTTATATAGCCATCTAATCTTTGACAAAGCAGACAAAAACATACTCTGGGGAAAAGAATCCTTATTCAATAAATGGTGCTGGGAAAACTGGATAGCCACATGCAGAAGACTGCAACAGGACCCACACCTTTCACCTCTCACAAAAATCAAATCACGGTCGATAACAGACTTAAACCTTAGGTATGAAACTATTAGAATTCTAGAAGAAAATGTGGGAAAGACTCTTATAGACATTGGTCTCGGCAAAGAATTTATGAAGAAGACCCCAAAGGCAATCACAGCAACAACAAAAATAAATAAATGGGACCTGATTAAATTAAAAAGCTTCTGCACAGCCAAAGAAACAGTCACGAGAACAAACAGACAACCTACAGAATGGGAAAAAATTTTCACATGCTATACATCCAATAAAGGACTGATAACAAGAATCTATTTAGAACTCAGGAAAATCAGCAAGAAAAAAATCAAACAACCCTATCATAGAAAATTTTCAAAAGAAGATATAAGAATGGCCAACAAACATATGAAAAAATGCTCAACATCTCTAATCATCAGGGAAATGTTTAGCATTTTTCAAATACATATAACTTCAATAATAATAACAAAAATTTAGCAAAATTTGCACTATTTGACTTGAGAAGGAAATGAGAGGCTTTGTAAACATCATTATTTTGAAAACCTGAGCTTTCCCCCCTTATGTTGGATGCCGTAGTTTTTAGGAGCCTCACCCAACCGAGATGCACCCAGACAAGGAAGGAGACATGTGACATCAAGCAGGTAAACTGGGTTATATTAGAGAACGGGTGATGGAGGGAAACTGTGGCCACAAGGGGCTGGAATGACTGATTGAAAGCGCAGGTGAGGATTACTTCAGGATTAGGACCTAGGATGCCTGACTACAGAAAATGGGTTGCTATTTCAGTTAGCAAACATAAAAAGAGAACAATAACATTTAAAAATCTCTTCTTAAGGCAGTGAAAAATTGAAATAGGCGAAGTCTGCTTCAATATATTACATGTAGACAAAAGAGTAGAAGCTTTTATTATTTAGGTTTAATGTACGCTGCTCTTCAGATTTTCTTTGTACGGAAATACTTAAATATCCTGTTTCCTTCAGTTCTGTACAATTAATTCTGGTATGTTCAACCACATTCTAAAAGTAAAAATGTCTGTAAATGTAGCCTACCTTCTAAATCTCAACTTCAGGTCGCAAATAGCTTTCTTTTACAACTTTCAAGACTTGTATCTCCAGTGTTATATATCCTCTTGATCTAGCAAATACACCAGAGATTTTATATTTCCTGCAAGTAAATTATAAGTAAACAGTGCAGACTAACAGTATACCTTGAAGCTGTAACTCTTTGTTAAATGACCCTGTATAGTACATTAACTTAAATGTACTATAAATTTAAACTGTTTCTTTTTTGTTAAGTTTATAGCAGGATTACTGTAAACAATTTCTGTACAGACCTTGAGTTTTGTGGCTGATTTATATTGTTGCTGTTTATGCATTGTGCTTCCTCTATATGTTACATTCTCACTTTTTCCTAGGAAAGATACTTTATTCCAAGGCTTTTGTTCACTACTGCATATATGTAAAATATAAGAAAGTTCTTTCAGTTATTGGCCAATGAACTTTTTTTAATTTGCCTCTCAAGTCATAAAATCATCTTACAGTGGAGCTGATTCTATAATTTACATGTATATTTTAAAACTCTAAGAATTGGAGAAAAGCTGCCAGCACTAATCATGCCTAGAGTCATCATTCCTATTCCTTTTTGTGCATTTCTAAAATTTATTACAAAATCACTTTTTTCTTTTTTCTGTGGTAAAATTATTTTTAATACTTAGTTTGAGCATCTTGTATCAATTAAGAATATCATAAACATTAAGCAAATTGGACAAGATGAGAAACTGAATAATAAACATCTTTAGATACTTAATGGCGATAAACTGAGTCTAAATACTTTTCAAAAGAGGAAGAGTCACCCAAGGACAAAGTATATTTGTCCTTTCAAGGAGAAGTATGTATGTAAACCACAGCTTCCTCTGCCCGCCTGTGAGGAGGCAGGGTCATGAGTCGATGGGATCTGTTTATTGAAAAAGGAAGATAGAAAAATATTCAATGATAAAGTCCAAGAGAGCAGATTTTAAAAAAACATACAAAATAAAACAAGTATTTTGCCTCAATATATGGGATTTTTAAAATAAACTGTTTAACCATGGTTTTTTTAAAGAATGAAGTTAATTTCCCATTATTTTTCAGTATTCAACAAAGTTGTCAAATATTGTAGAATGGGGTTCTATTATGGAAGGAAACTAACATCTATCTTTTGTCTGAAGAGCATAGAACCAAATCAACCTGAAAGCTATGGTTTGTATCACTATATACTCTTAACTGAATGTTAACTCAATGTCAAACGTGTTCTTAATTGAATGTTGTGACCTCAATGTTATTCTGCAGTTCATTTACCCATTCCTCCTAGAATTTATTTTGGTTTTTTACAGCTATTTCAAAACTTCATTACACTCCTAACACCCAACACTTGCTTTTTCTTCGTCAACAGATGACCTTGTCTACCAACTCATTAAGAAAATTGAAATTGGTATGTGAGCACCCCATAAATCTATCTTATGTGAGATGTGAGATGACTCAGTCTTTATTATTAGAATTATTCTGTGCTACTGTCACTTTCTGTTGTGCTATCAATGATAGTGTTATTTCCTCATATTCTCTATTTGTGTACAAACCCACCAGTGAGGAGCCCTGCTTCAGAATAAAGGACTCTTTCCCTGCAGACTAAATTGCATCCCTGGCACTTAACTTACCCATTCACTTTTCAACATAGTATGACTATGAGGCAGATGCTATATTCATATACTGGAATTCTTTTCTTGGCTTACTGGATTGTCTGGAAGAATTGTGAATCTTTTTCATGAAATTTATGGGAAGTATGGAGAATGGGTACTAAAAGAAGAATTTGCCAGAGTGGTTTGATATTCCATCGTATTGCACTAACTTAGTGGTTGGGTGGAGAGTTGCATGGAGTCAGCCATGCCTCAGACCATCAGCAAAGACTCTGCCCTTGAGCAAACTCTAGCCAGGATCGTCAGAGCCCTCTTCTAGACTAAGCCTCAACTCTGGCCCAAAAAGACTTAAAATAATACTTGTATAATTTCTATAAGCTCAGGTTGCACCCCTAGAATGACCTAATCCCCCTTAATGTACATGCCTGGGAAAACTCAAGACTGTCAAAAGACATGTACTGTTTGTTCCAGCCAACACCTGAAGATGCAGTCCCTATTCCTCAGCCTCTGTGGCAGGGCCGGAGACTGACTTGGATAAGGGCCAGTTAGCAAGCCAAGATGGGTTTCACATGGCAAACCCCCTTCCTGCTTTTTGTAATTTTCACTTCCCTAACCACTGGGTTTCCACTTACCTCCCTCCCCATGCCCTCATCCTCCCTTCAGACATCTAGTCACCTTTGTATAATTCAAAGTTGAGTTCAGTTCTCGCTGGACTCTCCTTCCTATTTCAATAGTTTTGACAGACTGAAAATCTGTCCTTCCCACTTTAAATTGCATCAGGCTTTGTTTATCTTTGATGCCACTCTAACAAATTCTTGCTCTGAGGATGAATAAGGCACATTAGGAATATAACAACAAAGGAGACTTGTTTGGAGTTTTCCTTCTAGTTAGCTAGGTATACATTCACCAGAAATCCACATACAATTTGCATCACTTGGATTTGCTGAAAAACATAAACTGAACCATTACAATTAAAACCATTAACAGAACCATTAAAGTGAAATGATAGAGGCAGATTGAGATAATGAGAAAGAAGAGATGCTAGAAAAATATACAACTTAATGATAGACCCTGAGATTCAGATGGGTTGCATCGTTGAATGTATACAAAAGGATTAAATAACTACTATATTTCAACAACTCTAATATTTCTGTATTACAACATTTTAATATCATTGAAATAGTGATTCATAAGTGTCATAGTCTTATTCTTTCTTAGGGGTGAATAAAATAATTGTGTATTTTATAATCAAGATATCTTGATTTTGATGAAGAATGGTATATATAAAAGCAGGTAATTACTTACATGATCTTGGGTGAGAGAAGAATTTCCAAGCAATATGGAAATTACTCTAAAAGCGTAATAGCTAAGCCAGATGCCATAAAGAAAAACTATATTGGATAAAAATGCAAAAAGTAGTGTTAAAAGTCAAACAACAAAGTTAGAAAAATGTTGCAATGTAAGTGATACATAATGGGTTACTACACAAATTTTTTCATTTAACATAATTTCAAACTTAGAGAGTTAGAAGACTAGTGTAAAAAATTTCAGTATACCCTTCACACAGATTCTTCAAATGTTGACATCTTCCCATATCTGTTTTAGCCTTACCTCTTTCTATAGAGAGCAAGATACACGGACAGATGATGATAGATAGATAGATAGATAGATAGATAGATAGATAGATAGATAGATGACATAGATATACATATTATACATATGAATACCCTTTGGGAATAAATTGCAGAGATAATATCCCTTAACCAGCAAATGATTCAGGACATTCTCATACATAATCACAGTACAATAATAAAAATAAGAGAACACTAATACAAAACTATTAGTTAATTTATAGACATGACTAAAATTCAATAATTTCCCTAATAATTTTCTTTATAGGAAAAAATCCCAGGTGATGAGTTGCATGCTGTACTTGTGCCTCTTGCATTTCCTTTAATCTGCAATGTTTCTTTAATTTTACTTTATCTTTAATGACTTTGACTTTTTAATGAGTACAGGCAAATTATTTATTAAAATTTCCCTTAATCTGAATGCGTCTGGTGTTTCCTCACTACTAAATAAACATCATGCATTTTTGTCGGAAGTGCCCCAGAGCTGGCGCTGTGTTTTGCTCGTTGCCTCACATCAGCAGGCGGAGTGTCCAGTTGTCTAGATGCTGGTGAGACAGTGCTGAGCCACTGATTCAGTTTCTGGCTGCCGTATTTCTGCACTACTTGAAATTTACTATTTGAAAATTACCACATTTCATTTTGTAATAGATAAGTATCCAGTATCTTGTGTAGATATTTTGAGAATATGTAAATATTCTGTTACTCATCAAATCTTTTCCCACTAGTCTTAGCATCCATTGATGTTCCTTGCCCGAAACAGCTACTACTACAATGGTTGCCAGGTTGTAGTTTCTTAATTCTGTCAGTCTTCCTATAACTATTCATTGGAATTCTGCTGTAAGAAAAAGCCCCCCATCATTCTTTTATTTATCTACTTACCCTTTTATTTTCTTATAGAAGTGTGGACTGGATTCTTAGTTTATTTAGTAGTTAATACTCCATTAAAATCATTTTTGATATGCAAATTGCCCCAGCATTGTCCAGTGGGAGCCCCTTAAATCCAGCTCTGGGATACGTGTGTGCTGTCGCCATGCTCCTGTGCTCCCCATGCATCTCCGCTTCTCCCTACCTGCTGGCAGAAGAGTTGCTGCACACTCATCTTCTACTTTCACTGTGCCAGGCTTAACCCCAGCCATTTCTCTAGGGGACCTTGGTTCCTTTTAGTGGAGATGGGCACTCGGTTTACTCATTGCTACTAGAGTGTCACTCTCCTAGCCTTTCTCAGAAGACTCACTGTTAGAATGCACAAAGTGTAATTTCAGAATAATTAACCTATACTTCCAGAAAAAAATTAGCCAGTAGTTATTGCCATTCTTTGTTTTAGCCTGAGAGTGTAGAGTCAAAATGTGTTTGGGTTAGTTCTTATTTCTCCCCCAGTGTGGCTATATCATCCATTTTAAATATAATAAGTACCTTTGCTTCTGTTTTGAGCTGGTATTTTCCCCATCCTTATTGACGCCAGTGTGTGTGTATGTGTGTGTGTGTGTAACAGGAATTATTCACACGCCTCCAAATGTCAGCTACCTAGGAAGGAATACTCAGAGCAGTAACTCTGCTGCCCTCCCTTCTACACTCTTTCCAGTCCTCCGTTTTCCTCCCCATTCTAGGCAATCACTGTGGGCATTTCCAATTATTCAAAAAATGAGCAATAGAAATTACATTCTATTTATAAAATTTTATTCTAATTGTTAATGATGTCTTAGTTCAGGTTCCCCAGAAGCACAGCTTGAGTCAAGCTCTCTCTGAGTCTCTCTCTCTCTATCTCTCTCTTATCTATCCATCTATATATAACTATGAGTTGATACTGGTGCCTTTGACTTTCACATAACAGCACAGGATTGCAAAGACCTACCAGGTGCTTAAGAGACTCCAGTTCCAAATTGCAGAAAAAGAGGGTTCACACAGGAGACTTTCACCCTGCCTCCCAGGGCACGTCAGGAAAAGTGCATGCAGGCACGTATGGGACGAGGCAGGAGGCACTGTGACACACTGGCTTGGATCAGGAGGACAGCTTCCCAATGGGAGATAGTCCTGAAACTGAGTCATATATTCCACGGAGGAAGAAACTTAAATACAAAGCCTGCAGAAGAAAAGGCTGGAAGAAACATGGGAAGGTGTTTTACAAGTTTGGAAAATAATTATATGTAATTGTATGTACAGTCACTATAGGGGAACCTACAGAATAGAAGTTTAACCAATTTATGGTAGTTAAAGGGAAATTTAATTTGAGAAGGTAAACTTTAAACAAATAAAATGCCCCCAACATGCAGAGAAACACCATGAAGGAAAATTACTTCCCAACAGGTATTTCAACTAGATGCTGAATATAGTTGGAATTTTAATCAACCAGCTGTTAAAGTCCTTTCAAACTGCCCAATATTATGGTTTGAGAAAACTGTATCTATAAAGAGTATGTCTTTGAGAACAAGAGGGAGTGGCTTTAGAATCTGTGAAAACTTGACAAAATTATTAAACTTCTCTAACCCCAGTAACTCACCTGTAAAATTTGGATAACTGTTGCATCTTGATATTAAATTTCTGATATTAGAGTCAGATGCTCTGCACAATAATGGACTTGACACATAGTGGGTAAGCTGTGAACGGAGATTGACTTCCTTATTCTTCCTCTCAGCTGAAGTTACAGAATTTACATCAAGATCCATTTGGATAATGAATTGAAAGTGTGTAGTAAGATATGTGGTAATAATACCAAAATTATTCTTTCATGCATAATACTTAGTGGTGTTGCACAAAAAGCACTGAACAAAAATCTAAATCTTGGATTCTAGTCTCACCCCTGCCCTGGCTGATGTGACACAATTGTTGTTTCTGTAACTCCATTCCCTCATTGCATAATGGAAAGATATGCCCCACATACCCCATAGGATTATTGTGAAAATGGAATGATGAAATGTACACGGTAAGCTGTGAAGTAATATAGAAACAGTAGGCGATGGTGTTCCGATGTCATGTTATTATGTTCATAAAACTCTAAGGTATGAAGCAGAAAAGCTAGCCCTAGGAGAAAATAGTTTATATATACATATATATACACATACATATATATATATATGTATGTATATATATATATGTGTGTATATATATATATATATATATATATATATATATATATATATATATGGAGAGAGAGAGAAAGAGAGAGAGAGAGAGAGAGAGGGAGAGAGTAGTTTCCCTATATCAATTGGTGGAAGCATTTTCTTTGGGTAAGAGTATGGCAAGCAACTGCTTTTCAGATTTGAGCATTTGGGACAATTATCACCTGTAGAGTCACCTTTATGTCCTTTACACTTCACTTTTAGGTGGCAGCATACACAACACTCCAAATATTCACATTTACTGTGCTCTTGAGTGAGGATGAATAGTCTTCATCAGCATCCTTCATGGGGCATTAGACTAAATTTCTAAACACACAATTCTTACCCAACATGTCCTATGCCTTCTTAGAGCATTTGCTTTAAAAATCTCCGAACCTTGCATCATTTACATAGAGTAGGGTGATGGAAAGGTTCACAAGCCTTCGCAGGGTGAACTCATGTAAAGATTCAAGAATGATAAGGAATACAGTACAGTCAGAAAAAAAATCACTCAGGCAAGGATTGTGTGTCTAAAAGAATTTGCAAGCACCCCCTCCCCCCACGCCAGGGCCCTTTGTGCCTTAGAGCGACCAACCCATCTGCTCTTCCTGGGGCTTTCCCAGTTTTAGCACTTCAAGTTCCACATTCTAGGAATCTCTTGAGTCCACGTAACCTGCGATGATTGGTCACCCCAGACAAGCTTTGCCTTCAGGTTATGAACCGAGATATGCATGTGGAATTTTGGGTTCAAGGGATCCCAAGCTAGAATTTTCCATTGGATCTTTTACTATTTCCCACAGGTCTTGCAGCAGGGTCAGGCTGGGTAAACTGGTGCATCCAGGTGTAAACCACCAGTGGATACATTTCTAAAAAAAACAGGGATGCTAACCTTGAGTGTTTCCAGGGAAGCTGCAAACTTTAACCAGCAAATTCTAATTTACTAGCTAGCCCATTTCATTCCTATTTCAGGCAAAGATCTGCATCATATTTTTAGGAATCTCAGAAAAAAGCATAGAGCTGTTCAGTCCAGGTGTGAGATGACCTGGTGTTTGCACTATTACACTCTTCTCAGGATCTAAGAAATTTGGACTTGTAGAGAGCCTTCAGAATAATCAGCCTTGTATTGGGTAGTATTTAGGATGACCTTCAAGATTCCTCCTCTCTGGTGCTCAGAACCATATATAATCACTACCCCCTGAGTGTGGGTAGAGCAAGTGAATATGATGAACCATCACTGCCATGGCTGGGATACTAACCAGTTAACTTTGAGTTAATCAAAAAGGAGATGATTCTGGTTGGGCCTGACTTTACCAGGGAGCCCTTCAAAAACACGTGCAGTGTCAGAGATCTGCTCTCCCGCTGGCCTTAGAGGGAAGACAGCAGCCGTGCTGGGAGGGGGGAAGCCACATGCAAGGACCTTCAGCAGCCTCCGCCAGTGAAGAGCGGAGCTGGTTCATAGCTCACAACAAACTGGGGGCTTCAGTCATACAGCTGCAGGGGACAATTCTGCCAGCAACCACCAAGCCTGGAAGCTGAGGAGTCCAACCTTTTGCCCCTACACTGCGAAATCAACTTGCAGGGTTAAATTTCTTCACGCTTTAAAATCCAGATAGTCAGTCTTGGAACTCAAAAGTGAGTTTATTCATGGATAAGATGACTGGCCAAACTGCTGGAAGAGAATTTCAATAGCTCACTCTCAGTGGCCTATAGCATGGACTGAAGGTAACGCAACAGTTTGAAAAGGTCATGATCTTTAAGCCTCATCTAAAGACATCACAGGCACATGAAGAGGATTAAAATCACATTGAAAGCATTGTTTACCAATCACTAATGACCAAATAGAATTTCACTTCCTTTGTTCTTACAGCTATTTTCTAAGTGAATGGATGTGTACTTTGGTAAATGGGTTTAACCTTTCACAGATAGAGAAATAAGAGGATTTCCATTTAATCCTGCTTCTAAAAAGCTAATGCTGAAATGAAACCTCCTCAGCCATTGTATTTTAAGTACAATGCATAACTTTACAATACTTATAATTCTACTCATATACATATATATATATATATATATACAAAGGAGATCATTAGCATGCCAAAAGTTCTTAAACTGGTAGAGGTCAAACTTATTGTGTAAATTTCAATAACATATTTCTATGACAAAGATTCATTATTACTTAGCCTATTAATGTTGAAATTGTCAAAGATTTAATTTTCCACACTAAATTCCATTTTATCAGGAAAATGATTATTGTAGGCATGCATTATAACATCAGTATCCAAAATGGAATATAATAAAGCTCCAGTCTTGTTAACATTCATGAAAAATAGAAATATCTAATACTACTTGAGGCCTCAGTTCAAATGAGAGAATAGAAGGAAAGTAATAAAAAAATATATATATTCCATATCCCGTCTGTTTTGAGTGGGACAAGCCCTGTGGAAATTCCGTCCATCCCCACTATTCAGGTAATTGTCCTACAGTTTCCTTCCTTCTTCTCCACTCTCATTTGTCCCTTCCTCTTTCTAAGCCAGCTTGATCCATACTCCACCCATCATAAATCATCTCTCTCCTCTTTGATTCTCATTCGTATCCTCGTTGTAAAATAGAATGAGATCAACCATACCTTATTTTTATGTAGAAGTTTCTCTTATCTAGTCTGTGGAGAAAATAATAATAATCAACAGAACCTCCCTAACAAACCTATTCTGTGTAGCCCTTTGTTCTATCTGCCTCATTCACCCCTAGGAAAGTGTGAACCAGACAACAGCAGCATCTCATCTTAATAAACTCAGATTTCCAACAATAACAGTGAAAACCACTTGACCGGGCCTGTCATGCTTTGAGTTTCTGCCATCTTACCAACCAATCTTTCAATGCCACTAAGACCACCTAGCTTCAGAGGGTCCTATTTCCCCATACCAGACATGCACTGGCTGCATGTCCCTATAGAGAAGGCTGTCACCACTGGAGTAGAGGTCAAGGTCAGCTGGACCTGCCGCACCCTGCAGCATGGTTCTGACTCCTGGGAGAAAGCTGTCCATGCCAGAACTGAAGAATGGGGTTGCTTTTAATAAAATGAGGCTGTTTGAAAAGATTATCCCCATAAATATATCTCTACTAAAATAAACCCAACTTCTGTCTGTCCACTGGATGTATGTTCTTACTATTCTTCTTTGTATTTTGCCTATTTTGCTTTTGGTTATAAGGATTGCAATCTGTTTAATTTTTTACTAAGTATAGGGAAGTGGAAGCTAAAAGAAGCTGCTTAAAATTTATCCAGTTATGAACTTTTGACAAGGCTGCAAAATTATTATAAATTGGTTCATAATTATTCCAACTTAAGGTCTTCTAACTTCTGTTATAAAACACAGAACTGTGTACTTTTTACTTCTCCTGCCTGCTTTTGTCTGTTGTCATCTTTGTCAGTTGCATTAGCTTATGATTCTGAGCATTCTCATCTCCCTCCCTCCCATTTGTTTGTTGTCGTTGCTCTTCCTCCACATTGAGTACTTGAGCACATCAGCTCTATAGTGTGGGATCTTCAGCCACACCCCTTTTTCCATGATTTAATTTCCTGAACTCTGTTCTGCTCTGCCTTGATTTACATACGGATTTTATTGTATCTATGATAATTTTGCTTGGAGCACAACCTCTGTTTTCTATAGTTTTTTCTTGGTTAAATATATGTTACTCCCTCTTTAATTTCATGTATAAGAATAGCATCAGAAAAGTGTTTTCATTTTTTATGTAAATAAACTATCTGAAATGAAAACTGAACTTTAGGAGTTCAAAGATAAGCCCCATAGTACTCTCAGTAATTAATATAAAAATTGTAAATTAATCTCCTCCACATCCTAAGTAAGAAAGAGTGTAGTCAGATTGTGCTGCTGTGATGATGCCATTATGGTGTGGAACAGATTTCCATAGTAGGTGTCAGAGCACTGAGTTCAAAAGGCCTAGTGGTTCTGGACAGCAAGGCAACACCATGAGGAACTCTCTCTGAATACAGAAATCTTAAATAGTGGGAAAAGCAGTGATGGTCAGTATCCTAAAACAAAATCCCCATTATTGTTTGTTTATATGCCCCCAAAAGTTATCTGATGGAATCTCAGCCTTTTCCTTGAGCCATAGTACCAGGAACATAGTAGGTCCTTAAAGCATGCAAACCAGGAAAACACATAAGCGCATGAATTAATATATTAAAAATAAGAATTTTTTAAAAAAGGGAAAAATTTAGAGACAAAAAGAGAAAGAAGAAAAGAGAAGAATATAATCACACAAGCTTGGCAACTTCTCCTTTTCTTTATTTATGTCTAAATACTCACAAGATTTCCTGATTTACAGAATACTTAGAACCAATTCCCTTTAAGTTACCAAGGTTTGCTATAGTGGTGGGTAAAACTAAGTGCTTAGCTCACTTTATAATCATAGCACTTTACATTATATAACATTTTAAAGTTTACCTAGTGCTTTACAAAATGCATTATCTCATTTAAATTCATCTTCTGTGAATGATTGCACATTGCCTAGATGAATGTCAGCATACCTTAACCAACATTTTAAAACAAAAATGGTCATATTGCATGATGAATGCAGCTCTGCTAGCAATGTTTTCTTAATGGTTAGAGG
Source organism: Lemur catta (assembly GCF_020740605.2). Taxonomy (NCBI): domain Eukaryota; kingdom Metazoa; phylum Chordata; class Mammalia; order Primates; family Lemuridae; genus Lemur; species Lemur catta. The sequence continues at coordinate 94,515,755 of NC_059138.1, read as the reverse complement.
AACACATTGTGTTTACATTTAAGCTTGTAGGCAGGAAAGTGATATCTAGAAAATTCACTCACCAGATATATAAGCTATTGCTCTGCTTAAATCTGTCATAGGTTGTTTCAAATATAGGACAGATATCTTCTCTGTTCAGGAAACTGAAAAGCTTGTTAAGGCAGGAAAATTAGATTATGATTTTACATGAGGGAGAAAGTGCCTTGTGATCACTACCCTCAGCCCAAACGCCATGGGTCACGTGGGAGGTGGGATCTGAGCACAGTGCCGGCCTGGCCAGGCGGGGTGGCTGCTGGTGGGAGGGTGACGCTGACCCAGGCAATAGGGGGCCTTGCGGCTAGAGAACCCAGCCACAGTAGCCAGCCAGAGGTCACCATGCCCCAGTCGTTCTAAACAGTGTCAGGAATAGGAAACTCCTCCCCACTGGACAAACCACAGCCCCCAAACCCAACCCCACAGCACACCTGGACAGAGTTGAGACGTGGAAGTTTCAAAATAGAAATTCTAAAATAAGAGCAATTTGTTCCAGAAAGCGTTTGCATAGTGCGGTGCACGCCCGCCCTGTCGGAATCCCAGCCCCTGCAGCCGCGAGCTTCCTAGTTGCATCAGTGCAGATTTCCAACGAGAGTGGAAACTCCCACATTCACGTGCATGTCATAATTATGTACCAGCAGAATGAACGAGGCCTTAAGCTCCCCCAGATATTATGATAAACTGATTATTCAAATAATAAACATACAAGGTTATGACAGGTCTCTTTTCGTGAAGAATAAAATGATGTGATTTCAAATGTCACACTTTGGATATTTGAGTTTAAAACCCCCTATTAATCACCCACAGTAAACCGATTCATTACAGGTATTAATTCAATCCTATCTTTTGCTGTCAGATTACTAATGCCACAAGCATAAAGTGTGTCATTATGGAACTTATTATCAGTGTAAAATTTCTGCAAAGATTATAAAGATTTGGTTTGATAAGAGCAAAATAAGTCAAGAATGATGGTGAATAATTATCTCAAGTGATTAAACAATCAATCTTTTTAGCTGGAAATAATGCCATATTATCAGTCTTGGACTATGTTTTGGAAAAGACGGATTTACCTGGGATTGCTTCATTAGAGTCTGAGGCCAGGCCCTTCCTTCTCAATTCCCTAATCCCTCTCAGGCAACTTCTGTCATTTGCTGGCTTAAAAAAAAGCAGCACACTCAGAGCTTTTTCAGATGTCTTTGAAATCAAGGGTAATGCTCTCTGATTTATTTTCCTCTTTTCCCCTTAAATAGCATTCAAGTGCTGCAGGAATTAAGCAGTGCATGATTTTGCCTAGTGAATTTTAGAATATGTGAAATTAATCTTATAGAGCATGGTTCCAGTGTGTGTAACTGCTCTACTTTAGCTGCAACTTTAAGCACATGAGAATGAAAATAAATTACTGATGACAAAGCAATTACTCCAACTCTTGTAGTTCAAGTTAAGCAGAAATAAAAGTAATTCTATTGCAAAGACATAAATAAATCAATTGGTAACATGGGTAGAGAATACCTGGGTGGAAACTTCTGTTGTATTTTTAGTTTTACACACATGAATTCAGTTTTCTCCTTAGAGTCCCAAGGGCTAAGGACCAGGAGACAAAGACACTGTTGTTTCCTGAAACTCACTATGCTCCAGGCTCAGCCGTCAAGTGGACCTTCTCACTGATCCCCGAACAGAAATGCAGGTCTCCTCTAAATACCACACAACTTTTCTCAGGCAGTTGAGTCGATACCATGTACCCCTGAATCATATGTCTTATCGTTGCCTGTTTTGTGCTGCTATAACAGAATAGCAAAAACTGGGTAGTTTATAAAGAAAAGAAATTATTTTTTATAGTTCTGGAGGCTGGGAAGTTCAATATCAAGGTGTCGGCACCTGGTAAGGCCATCTTGTTGCATCATCCCACGGCAGAAGGTGCAAGGGGTAGAGAGGATGAAAGAAGGCAAGAGTCAACCAAACTCGCTTTCACGACAAGCCCACTCTTGGGAGAACAAACCCACTCCCAAGATAACAGCCTGAGTCCATTCACGGGGGCAGAGCACTCACGACCTAATCTCCTCAAGAGGTCCCATTCTGAACACTGTGGCACTGGGGATTGAGTTGCCAACACATGAACTTTGAGAAACACCTTCAAACCATCGTCTGTCCTAGTGATGGTGCTATAGCAGTAGGAAGTAAGGCTCCCCTAGACATCTAGAAAATCAATCCAAGCATTCCCTTCCTTAAGATGAGCTTGCAGAGATCTGGCCATCCTGTCTTCCTTGAAGAAGGACTTATATATTGAGTCTTCCTTCCAAAACAGATTGAGCTACTCTGCAAATCCCAGCAAAGCCTGTACTAGAGGAAAGTCTACCCACTTTTCACACCCATGTTTCAATTACATTCTTCCATATAATCCTCTGGAACAGAAGTTAGGGTGACAGTGTTTATTTTCTGAAATCCATGGAGGATGATGTTGACTTGCATAGATTGCAAGAAAAAAATGACTCAGATAAAAGAGCCAGAGTATATACACTCCAGCAACAATCTTTTAGAGACAGCAATAGATTTTGAGCCTGTGTACATGAATCCTATGAAGATCTAATCTACTCACCTAGCAGTGCTAGAGACCACCAACCTGGATGGCCCACTCAGCCTCAGGGGTGGGACTCCCAGTACATGAGCTGATCACATTAATTTTGTGGCTTGGACAAGCCTTTCCTCATGAGCCTTGGAGAACCCTAAAATTATGCCCAGTTTTTAGGAAACGTTCGAGTGTCTGAGAAGACATTGAAAACTTTCTAACATAGAGAAATGGAGCATTGTACGTTTATTAGGGATCGTGTCTTTGCTCTATGCAGTAGGAGTCACGTGGGGGCGGACTGACTGAGTCCATGAACTATAAGTAGTCACTGGCCACCATGCCACGAGGTGACCAGTTTGTCTCAGGTTTCATTTGCACGGGTATTACGAATGTGACCCATATGCGTCCGGACTCTAAACCTTACTCTTTATCCCTGACTACCATTAACTGCAAATTTTCCCTGGACTCTCACTTCCAGATGGTACTTACAATTTCCAGAACAATTACATAGGCTATAGGAATAACCCCTAGGACCTAAACTTTGCCATAGGTGCTGTCACGGGGACTGGATCGGGAGGGGAGGGCTGGGGAGAAGCTGTGAGTCACATAAAATAGTGCAACAGGCCCTCCCTCGGCCGCGGTGGCCTCGTCTCTCTTCTCCGCCCGCGCGTCGCCACTCCGGCCACTGTGCAGCCCATGGGGTCCGTCCCTCCGTGCTCCTCTTCACCCTGCTCCGCGCCCGGACCTGCTGCTTTTCCTGGTCGGGGTTTCTGGGTGGCGGGGCCACTGTGGAGCCGCTGAGCCCCCAGCGACGTGGTTCTTGCTTCACACGGCAGGCTTCTCCCGAGACCGCACTGGCTGCTCCAGTGGCGGACGCAGAGGGGGTGGGACAAGAATCCCCTCAGGCGGGATGCGACCGTCGCCCCTGGGGTATGCAGGCGTGCGGCTCCGCCACCCGCCCAAACGCAGGGCGAGCCGCTGGCGGTCCTGGTGACATCCCCCTCCCATGCAGCGTCTCTCAGAACCCTCCGGTCAGTCATTCAGGCGACGCCCAGGGTGAGCCAGACACTGTCACAGGCGCTCAAAGCCCCGGCTCAGCGCGGCTGGGGGAGATGGGGATGTATACATAAATGTAAACATAGACGATGTAACATTCAAAAAGTATTTTCCAAAATACAGGTTACGGTAAGAGGGACTGGGGAAGGCTTGGAAGGAGGGCGCAAGGCGTGTCTGAGGATTCCACCGAAAGGGTTGGGATCAAACGCCCCGTGGGGAGAAGGCTGGGAGCAGGGGGCGGACGGCTGCAGGTGCGGAGACCGAGGAGGGGGCAGGATTTGCGCCCTGTGGGCGAGAGAGGGCAGGGCGGCTGTCAGGGACGGGGACGAAGTCGTCAGAACACGCGCGCAGGCGCAGGACGCGGCCGGCGGGACCTGCGACCCGGTGAGGAGCGCGGGTCTCCCTCCCACTGCGGAGGCCTCGTGAGGGGTTTTACGCAGAGAGTGGCGTGATCTGACTTTCCCTTTAAAAGATCCCTCTGGCTTCAGGGTAGAGAGTGGACTGAGGGGAAGCCAGGAAACCCAGTTTTATTAATAGTTAGGAAATCGGGGCATTTGAGGACGACGGTGGCCTGGCCCGTGGGCACCGTCCCAACGCCTGTGAGCGCTGAAGCGAGACCAGGTGGATGCAGCCAGGGCGTGCCCTTCTCTCTCACCTTGGCTCTTCCTTGTTCCTTACAGGGGGACGCGTGCACATTTGGACACAGTCGCCTCATGGCCAAGTTCCACCCACACCCCTCACCTGGAATAAGCGTGTTCACACCCAGCCACGCTGCATAAGCCCTGGGTGAAGAAAACGGTGTCTCAGGTTCCCAGAGTAGGACCTAGAAAGGTGGGGACAGGGCATCTCCTCGCATTGCTTCTGGTGGCCTTGTGGGAGGAGGAAAGGCAGCCCTGGGCCTTCTAGAGCACAGGGCCCAGCGTGGGGCCCTTGGTTGCCCAGGTGTAAGGACAGTATAGAGCCAAACACGGGCAGCAGCAATGAAGGTGGCCATTTGCTGTCATCAGCAGCACGTATTTTGTGGGATGGTCACCCACCGTGCTGAAGGCCTGAGTCCCCACTAGGTAGGACCGTCTCTGAATGCTGACGGCGGAGAGGGCTCAGTGCTCCCAAGGAGACCCTGCGCCCTGCGTTCCAGGGAAACCGGTGGACGTGCACAGACGTCTGTGTTGAGTGCACGTGACTATTTCATGATATTAAAATCCTCTCTGGACACTGTTTCTGAGTGAGGAAAGTTGCCTTCCAGACCTCACAGACCTAATGGCATCTCTCACTTCGTCAGCCAAATATTACAAAAATATTTTCTCCCAGAATTCACATAGCAAGAATTGGACATAAGCATTGTTGTCTCTATTTTACAGAGGAAGTAAATGATAATAAAAAAGATTAAGTTACAGAAGAATTTATGACTTCAAGGTACATGGTTCTATCTTCACAGCCCTCTGAGGGCTAGGAAGGCTGAGAAACCACACAAATCTCCTGTAACCCTGCCCCAGATTCCAAATCAGAGCCCAGAGGCTGAGGGGGTAATACCAAGTCTGGGAGTTGAGACTGTAACTTCTCCCTCCCTGTTCCTACCATGTAGCCTGACAACTGTTCAGTTCCTTCTTGCTTTCTCTCTAAGTCCCCCTACAATGTGGCCACAGAGTGTGGCTTCTTTGTCATTTACTATCTTTATGTGGGGACTGATTACTGCTGTGTTGTGCCATTTCAAGGAGAACCTGGCTCTGCATCCCACAGGGGCTGGAAGTGAGGGCAAGTTTAGAAATAGAGGTTAAAGTATGTGTGTTCCTGGAGAAAACGTGAATTTTTGCATTCCTTTTTTCTACTTGGCAAGCAGATGGTGGGATCCTCATATGAGAGCCAGGAAGAAACAGCTGGCAAATCAAAATACGCTGCAAGTGGTTAGAAGTGCTTATGAGCGTTTGGAAGAAACAACACTTTGGAAGGAGGGGAAAAGTTCAAGCCATACTTAACATGCAGAGATGAACTTGAAGCAGGAAACCGGGATGCTAAAGGAACCAGAGGCAGAACCCTGCACTGACTTCCAGCCCGCCTCAAAAGGTGCCTGCGTGGGAGACGCAGTGACCATGGTGCCCTTAAAGGGAAGAGTGATTTGGAGGAAATGAGGAGGCGAGTGGGAGAGGAAAAGAGACCAAGATACTAGCATGGAGGGAACAACAGCAGATCAGAAAGAAAAGAGAAGAGCCAGGGAACAGGTAGTGAGGGGAAGAGGAGAGGTGACAAAGGAGGACAAAGGGGAAGCAATCGAAGGGGACGCCCACTGTAGGGGTCATCTCATCCTCAAATTCCTGTGTTCTCCCACTTTGCCTGGCTCTCCCGTGGAGCATCTGTATGTACTCAGGCACTTGGTCCCCAGCAGCTTCCTTTCTTCCGCACAGGGGCAGAACCAGATGTTGTCAAGCAAGGCTGAACGCAGTGGACCCCAGGCCCTTTCTGAATGGGCCAACTCCCTGTTCCAAAGTTAGAAGCAAACTTGTGGAAAACCTCCCATAGGAGGTTCATGGGCAGGTCCCCAACAGTGGAGGGATCCTTCTATGATTCACCAGTGAAGGGCACAAATTATCCCACAAGTGACGAGATGGAGAACAGTGACTCGCATCAGATACACTTGGAATCTGTGCCAGGCTGTGCGTGGCCTTGGGTGGGGCCCTTCTATTCTGGGGGCCTTGGCTGCCTCATTTGGAATATGGGCATAACACCTACCTTGTATGCTTGACATGGGAGTTAAATGAGATGAAACATCAGCAAGATGCTCTGCACACTTGAGCATGTTCAATCAATTTCAAAGAATGAGTATTTCACTGACAGCCTCGGAGAACAGGCTTGGGCCATGCCAGTGACCAACCGATCATTTCTATCCATATGACTCCTCACTGAAGGGTTGCCATATGTGGTCACTAGTATTTCAATTCGGGTTTTTTTCCTATCTTTATATAAAGACAATTTTGTTTCTGTATATTCAAGATACGAAAGTTATGGGAATCATGAATTTCAAAAAGGGTAGGTCAAACATCTAAAATATTTATGTCTGAAGTTCTAAATAATAATATCACTATTTTGAATACTTTGATAAAATTTATCCAAGGTATTCAAATACCTAACACACAACTGGAAACTGATCCAACAGCCTACGCACACAAACAATGTGAAATAATTCAACAAGTCTGTCAGATGACCCAGGTTCTGCATAGTTGTCAGGCAAATTTGAGACGTATATTTAAGCTTTTGATGCCTGAATATGCACATTATAAAATATGCAGTGGATGGATTTAAGATCTCTTCCAGTTTATGAAAGGGCTTGCTACGCGTGGGACCTAAGGCTTCATTGCTGAGTAGGTTCCAGGCAAATGTATAAAGGAGAATTTTCTCTCTTTCCCATCATTGGATGATGTCTTCCCTGACCTCTTTCCCTTCCACGCATGTCTGAAATGCCTTCTGGGGTCTAAGCTTTCCCACTGTGGCTCCCTCCAAAACCCCTTCTAGTCAAATTGGAGAATGTCCTGTATTCCACCTTCCTCTACCTCATAAAAGTTACTAGGACTCTGTCCTATTTCTTAAGCTTTCATTAAGTAAGTCTTATTAAGATTATAGATAGGGAAGAGATTTGATTCAAAATGCAAGTGTCTAAGGAAAGAATAATTTGAGGCCAGGTCTGCACTAGCCTGGTCCCTGCTCTGCCAAGTGTGAGCCCCGCCCAGAGGGCTTGGAGATCATCGGCTGGCTCCTCTTCCCAACATCTTAGCACCTCTCCACCTTCAAGGACAGTTTCCTGGAAGTAAAAATGATTGGGGGGACAGTCTATGTTCTCAAGACCCAGTTCTAATTATGAAAATTAATGTGTTTGATTCTCAGCCATCTAGCTCAACTTTTTTCTCTCTACATCAAAAAAATATATATATTTTTTATGGTGAGGAGGCTTTTTTATATCAAATTAAAACTTCTCCCACTATATTTTTCATCTGTTGGTCCTAGTTCTGCCCATTGGAGCAGCTCTTTTAATTTATTTTCTGCTGTAGCACGTATCACACGTGCAGTGGACTCCCCTGGGCGTGGGATTGCAGGCCTCCTGGTGATGCGGCAGAAATGGCTGCACACTTCAGCTGCTACTTTGAAAGACCAGTGTGATGTTCCTGGCACAAGAGCTTGTTTTATTCTTTAAAAATATTCATTCATTTATTTATTCACCCATTCAATAATGTGTTTACTCATTGCCTCCTATGGGCCAGGTGCTATTCTAGGTGTGAAGGGTGCACCAGTGATCACAGCAAACAAGCAAACAAATTCGTCTCTGGGAAAGTGAAAGAGACACTTAAAATACAGTATTGATTCTGCTCTGCTTTACAAAAGACATAAACAGTTTGTGCAAATAAATCTCTCAACTGTGGTTAAGGACTGCTCTGGAGCGGGCTGTGTGGGGCAATGTTCTTTTTTCTCTTTCCCTGCATAATGTCGCTTCGATGGTAAACACATCTGTCACGTTCCCTCTGCCTTCTCGTACTTTCTCAGTTTATTGCTCCTTGACCAGCTTTGCAGATCTATCACTTTATTGGTTGGTCACCTTGCAACGCACGTGTCAGAGGCAAGAATGAAGTTCATATGGAAGTGAAAGATTCAGAGAAATAAGGAAATCAAATGTCTGGAGTTCTCAGGAAGCTGGAGAAGAGAGCTGGGAATGGGACAGGTCAGTGGATCATGTGGAGTGAGTTAAATAAGGGAGTTATAGATTTTTGCCATGGGCCAGTTCCCACCGCAGATCCGGCTGGGGGACCCAGTGCAGGTCTGGACAACTGCGGGGCTGCTGTCTGATGGAGTCCCAGGTACCGAAACGGGGGATTTGAGCAGCTGGGAGGCTGAGGTGTCCAGTGGCTCTCACCTTGGGCACCGAAGTGGTGAGAGGTGATGCAAGACTTGGCATAGGTAAAACGGGACTCTAGGGGACAACACGGTCAGCACACGGGGGGAGCCATTGTCAGTGGGGTGGTGTGCGTGGGTGACCCGAACCACACAGCACACACATTCCACCTCTTCACTGAAACAGTCACGGGCTGGGAAAGGTGCTGGGGAACTGGAATGCTCCCCTCATAAAAAGCGTTTTACAATCACTGGGCCTTGGGAGTATCGACAGCCTACCATCTCGGGAACGTCAGGAGTTAAGTGTGTCTGGATGGGAAGGGGGCGATTACGTCTCGTGAAGATAGAGAATCAAGTGAGTCAATGGTGAAGAGTTTGAAGAGGTAGAGAGATGGCTGTCAGCCGTGTTGCCATGCCCACAGCAGTCACAGGCACAGCACACCGGGTGCGATGTTTACGCTGGGTTTGCAGGAAGGAGGGCAGGGGGAGACACCACGTGGGGTTGATTCTGGAGTATATGTGGTTGCAAGTCCAGCCCCTCCCCACTTTCCCAGGCTACACTGATCCTAGAGAGGGATGCTTTTAAGAATCGGTGATGTTGGAAAATTTGTTTACACCAACATAGGGATTCCAGATGGCTTAATGAAAAGCAATAGGAAGAAAATGAGCCACCAAAGACAGCGTGGCAGAGAATAATGGCAGAGAAATGAAGTGTGCAGACACCGGAAGGTCTCAGTGGGCCCAAGTTCAAATTCTACGGCAATCTCAAACAAAATCCCAGCAGACTCAGCATCACGGAGCTTTCTTTGATGACTAAATGAAAACGTTGCAGTAGCGGTATTTGTTTGAAGAGCATGAGAGACATTTTTTGTATTTTAACTTTTGAAACCTTACAAAATCAAAGAGAATATGGTTTTTGTTGTTGTTTTATTATTATTTTAATAGGTTTAGGGGGTACAAGTGTTTTTTTTCCATATGGATGAATTGTATAATGCTGAAGTCAGGGTTTTAGTGTACCTGTCACCACAATGATGTACATTGTACCTGATGGGTAACTTTTTATCCCTCATCCCCTTTCCATCCTCCCCCCTACTTAGTTTACAATGTCTGTTAAACCACTTTATGACCATATATAGCCCATCACTTAGCATATCACTTATAAGTGATAATATGTGGTGTTTGCTTTAACATTCCTGAGGTACTTCACTTAGGATAATGGTCTCTATTTCCATCCAAGTTGTTGCAAAAGACATTATTTCATTCCTTTTTATAGGCTAGTGGTATTCCATGGTATGTATACAACACATTTTCTTTATCCACTTATTAGTTGATGGGCACTTAGGTTGATTCCACATCTTGGTGATTGTGAATCGCCATCTTGGCGACCTGAACCTGGCTAAGTTTTCAGGTGCTGGTGACTTTTTGATACAATGACTTCTTTTCCTTTGAGTAGATACCCAGTAGTGGATTGCTGGATCAAATGATAGGCCTACTTTTAGTTCTTGGAGGAATCTCCACACTGTTTTCCATAGAGGTTGTACTAGTTTCTATTCCCACCAACAGTGTACACGAGCATTCCCTTTTCACTGCATCCATACCAACCTCTGTTGTTCTTTGTCTTATTAGACCCCGGCCATTCTGACAGGGGTAAAGTGTTATCTCATTGTGGTTTTAATTTGCATTTCCCTGATGGTTAGTGATGTTGAGCATTTTTTCATATATTTGTCAGCCATTTGTATATCTTCTTTTGAAAAACAAAATCTGTCCATTTCTTTTGCCCACTTTTTGATGGGGTTACTTTTTTTTCTTGCTGATTTGTTTGAATTCTTTGTAGATTCTGGATATTAGTCCTTTGCGGATGTAGAGTTTACAAATATTTTCTCCCATTCTGTAGGTTGTCTATTTACTTGGTTGATTATTTCCTTTGCTGTGTAGAAACTTTTTAGTTTAATTAAGTCCTATTTATTTATTTTTGTTGTCGCTGTTTATGTTTTTGGGGTCTTAGTCATAAATTTCTTTGCCTAGGCCAATATCTAGAAGAGTTTTTCCTATGTTTTCTTCTAGAATTTCTATGGTTTCAGGTCTTACATTCAAGTCTTTAATCGATTTTGAGTTAATTTTTGTATATGGTAAGAGGAATCAGTTTCATTTTAATGCATGTGGCTGTCCACTTTTCCCAGCATCATTTAGTGAATCAGGCATCCTTTCCCCAGTATACGTTGTTTGTCTGCTTTGTCAAAAATCAATTGGTTGTAGGGAAATGGTTTCATTTCTGGGTTATCTATCTGTTCCATCGGTCTATGTGTCTACCTTTATATCTTTCCACACTGTTGTTTAGTCTCATCAATTAACCCTCATCCCAAGAACCATGAGCTTAATATGGGGTTTTTGTTTTTTCTTTTCCTGAACATGCAACCAAAGAATTTGAGGTCAAATATCGTCAATTCACTCTTGCTATGGGGACTAGGAATTCAGAATCCTGGAGCAATTCTCTGAAATCATTTATGATTTTGTTCTGTGTTTTTATTTCCTGTTTCTTGCTTGGATTGGATTCTAGTAGCTACCTTGACCTGTAGCAGGCCATACCACCAGTTCCTAATAGATTGTGCCTAGCAGGGTTTCTATGGTATTTAGCTCAAGGAAACATCAGGAAGTGACTGAAAACTATTCTACATTGATATATTCCTGCCCATAGCTGTAAATGTAAGCAACTTTTCTGGTTTGAGCAGTCACTCTCCCTATTCATTTCTGTCTTTCTACACCCATAATTAGTCCCAAAGACAGAAGACCTTCAACACCTGGATAATCTTAGTTTAACCTGCCCATGTGGTATTGGATTTCATGGCTATAGGCCTGCTCTGACCTGTTTGGGAGCACACTTAACATACCAGGACAGGATAGACCCAGGTCTTGCTTCTAGCTCCCTGGACTCTGTCACAGTGCCTTCACCCTTGAAGATAAAGGCAGGCAACTTTAAGGCTCACTTTTAGCTTCTGTTATTCATCCCAATATTACATTTTTTAAGTCTTTTTCTTCATGTATGTCTTCCCACCTTACCTTATTTCTCTCTTTCAATTCTAGTTTTTTAACTCTTTTTAGAATAGTCCAAATTCAAAAGACACTTGCATCGTTGCTCTGAGGTATAAGGAAAACCATGAAGATATGATTCAAATGCTTATATTACAACACAGTCATGTGTTGCGATGGCCTTGGGCTTGAAAGTTAAAGCCATAACCACTTGGATCCTGACCACAGTGCTAGCAATAGCCCTGTAACCTCAGGCACGTAGCAAAGACTTTCAGAACTTAATGTCTTATCTGAAAAATGTGGGCAATGTCACCTAACTTCTTTCCTGGCCACATGTGAGACAGGCACACAGCATGTAGTGCAATCCAAATGTATGCTCATTAGAAATCATCTCCTCTTCATCCTTTCAGTTGGCTACATATCTTCCACTCGCAATTTCATTAACTTTCTTCCTTCAGATTACACACTACAAATCTAAATGCTTTGTCCTCTGCCCATTCCAAATTGCATGTCTTTGTAGGATGTCTTCTGCTTTTCTCTCACTGCCTAAATCTGAGTCATCAGTCAGGGTCACCTATGGGATCCATACTGCAAAGCAACATGAGGATCCCTTAGCCTTCATTTCATTCACTGCACCAGCAGCATTTGATGCAATTCGTCAATCTTTCCTATCTGAAATATTTGCTTCACTTTACAGCTGGGACACAGCCCGTTGTATTTTCTTCCTCCTATTTTACTGGGCATTTCTTCTGATTTTCTTGACTGATTGCCTTGATCCATCTAATGTCTGAGGATTAGCATTTTCTAGGCCTCAGTCTCCCCACCATTTTCTCTTCTCTGACTACACCCAGTCCTACAATATCTCTTCAATAGCTGCACCCTAAATTCTCCCCTAGTTCCTCTGTCAGGCACAAACTCTTTCACAACTTACACTCCATATTTGTAAATTTATATATAACATTTTCATTCATCACTTTATAATGTCTCAAACTTAATGTATCCAAAAAAAACCTCTGGACCTTTTTCCATACTACCTACTTTTTGGAAGACCATAAGACCATTTCTGCAAAAGGTAATTCCATTCTGTGGTTGCTGATGTCTAACATCTTAGAACTCCTGACTGATTTTTGTGCCCCACATTTAAACAATCAGGAAATCCTGTTGAGTTTCTATCTCTGAAACATGCCCAGAACTCATTATTTCTTTCTATCAATGCCCCCACTCCACTGGTCCAAGCCACATTCTTCTCCTGTGCCATTACACTGGCTTCCGAGTTTTGTTCCTGCTTTTACACCTGACCTACTCTGGGCTCTTCTCCACTCATTAGCCACAAGAATCTTCAAGTCATAAAGTGGATGATGGCCTTCCTCTGCACAAGACTCTCCCGTGCTACTTACTAGAAAACCCCAAACCCCTACTCTGCCTTCATCTCCTACTGTTCTCCTCCTCGGTCACATCCTCACCTTGCTGCTCCTGGAGCACTCACAAAAGCTCACAACTCCCAAAAGTTGAACTTGCTTTTCCCTCTCCCTGGAGTTTTCTTCCCACAGATAGACACCAGGCCTGACCCTTCTCTTCATGTATGTCTCCACTGAAATCTCACCAGTCAGAGAGACTTTCTAGAATACAATTTGCAAAATACATCACACAGCTTAATTTTATTAACAGCTCTTATCATCACCTGATATATAATATGTGTGTGTGTGTATATATATATATATATATATATATTTTACTTATCTGATTTTTCATGCAATGTAAGTTACATAAGAAAAGAACCTTGGTTATTTCCTTCACTTAGATACTAGTGGTAGATGAATGAGTGAATGATTAAGTAAACAAAAAGCTACTCAAATCCTGACTCTTCCCTAATCTGGCCTGCTGGCTTCATAGGTGCAGAATATGTACAGTCTCACCAGGCATGGCCCTCAGAAGAGCTGATAATGTTTTAATCCTCTCTTGTCACTGCCTTGAAATTCTTACTGATTTTTGCATAGGGAACCTCACATTTTCATTTTGCACTGGCTCCTGCAAATTATGTAGCTTGTCTTGCATTTTGGACCACCTTTTGATGTGCATGATGGTTTCTCATTGCATCTATTGGGGAGATTTGAATATTTCATGTGTTTCATTTGTATTTCTAGACAGTTTGCTGTCAGTTGTTTTAAATATGCTCTGTGCTGTAAAAGGGGCAGTATCAGCTCTATAAGAGACTGAAGCCCTAGTACTGGAGCATATCAAGCCCCAAGGTAGAATAAACACAGCCAGTTTGCCTTATAAAAAGTTAGGAAGCAGTTGTGATATCATGATCCAATTACCTCAAAATGTTAATTGCAGGCACTTTCAAACTTCCTTCATATTTCATCCCCTTCACAAAGGGGGTGAATAAACTCAATGACTGAGAATTATTATAGTTGGCTCTCCCACAGACAGATGTTTGCAGTTAGGGTAGGTATAAGTTCCATGGCACCATGGACCCTCAATACACCAGTGTTTGATTTTAGCCACCTTACTGATTGAGTTACACCATATTTTTAATTTCCACATGCAGGATGTCTGTTACAACTGTAGATAATAGCTACAAACATCAATGGCAAAAAGTCTACCTCTGAAAATCAAGCTTAGTTATAAATACAAATGGTACCTAATATAAAAGTAAAGGAAATACTAAGATTTCAATGAAAGAATTTTACATGAAAAGAAAGTGAAAACAACAGATTCTGCAATTTAAGATTTTCTTCAGTGAAGTTGTACCTTTTTATTTTCACATTTGAATTAATATTTTCTCATGTTTATCTCTCAGGTTTTTGAAGTATATATAATATCAGTAAATTTCATAAATGTAACAAATATAGTATATGTATTAATATTTATAACCAGTATTATGAACCATTACTTCATACTGCTTTAATTAACAATGATGCTTATAAACTTTGTCCCTGGACTTATTTGCTAATGGCAGATAAATTTAGCATGACCACCCAGATATTTAAAAACTGAGTATCAAGAGTATGCCAAAAAATAAAAAAGAAAGAAAATACTCCAATTGTTAAGTCATATTAAAAACATGTCATCTTAAGTTATGGTGGAACAACTGCTTTGACTAGCATGAAACAAACCAACAAACATTTAAACAGAAAAACAAAATTTCAGGGTAAAATTGTAAAGACGGCATCAGATAAAAAATGCTTTTATTGCAACATTTAAGGGTATATTAGTTTAAGTAATAATTATTGATAACAACAAAGGAATATCAAAATTTTAGTGGCTTAACCCCATAACATTATATCAGTTTATTTTTTATTCATTTATAAATCCATTATAGGTCTTCTTAGTCAACAATCAGCCTTCCATATGGTAACTAAAGAATCCAATTTATTTCCAATATGAGGATCTGCCAGCTCCTACCTGTGACATCCAAAGTTTCTATGCTCAACAGCATCAAGTCACAAACGAAGAAAGAAACATAAAAGTGATCACAACATCACTTCTTATTCCCTTAGCTAAACCCAGTCCACATCCACACTGACTGCAAGAGTGGTTGGGACACATACTCTGGCTGATCAAGATAAAAGAGTACACACCTTTGGCAAACAGCTACCCAACGTCCTGGTCTACCCTATTGGTTGCCACATATCATGCCAGCCAAGTACTATGCCAGCCGTACTGCCATGCTTGGAACTCTCTCATCCTCTCCCCAGGCGAGACAGCACATACTTACATCCGATCACTGTACAGTTTAAGATCTAAGAGTTCCAGTCTCCTCCACCAGTTCCCAGTGCAGGTCCTCATGGTCTGATGCCCTGTGAACTAATGTACACCCAAACACTGGTGTGGCAGGAACAGGAAATAAAGGAAAATTCCACTGTAAAAGAAAAAAATGGCAGATAGCAATTTACAGTATTTACAGTTTATAGAACTGTGATTTCCTGTGGAGGCAATCATTAGTCATTGACAAGGTTTTGCCTTCTGAGGAAGGTCCCCAAGTCCATTGTTTTCTTGGCTCCTCCTTCTGGGAATTTTTCCTTTGGCTAATTGTCCTCTGTGGTCTCATCAGAAGGAGACAATGAGGAGGGTCCCCTCACTGGGGGCTGCAAGACTTTCACGACCTAATTCCTGATGTTCGGGGAGGGTGTAGAGTTATTCTGAACCTCATAATCAATTTTGTTTTGTTCTGCTTTTGTAAAGTCCCCTGGATTCTTTAGCAATACAATTTTCTCAAATATTTTGTAAGCTTCTGTCTGATTTGCTTGTAGTCAGTTTTAGTTTTATGTACCAGTAAGTATTTTTGCCTTTGTTTTTTTCTAAACATGTTTGTAGGTCTACTTTCTTCTACGTTTCTCTCTCTTCTCTCTCTCTCTCCCTTCCCCCCACCCATACCCCCATCTCTGTCTCTATGTTTCTGACTGTCTCTCTCTTTCTCCTTCATATTACTCACTTTAAGGCCATCTGGAAAATTGACTTGAAAGGAAATAACACATCCCTACTCTAATGTTTCCTATGAACTTCAGTTTTTTCAACCAGGTTTTTCTTTTTAGTCACTCAAAGTCTTCTTTAGTCCATATCTTACTAACAGGATTCCAGAAGCGTCAGTCTTTCCATCTTACAGCCTCTTAATCTTTGGCCTCTCTATTTGCTTTGATCTCTGCTTGGCAAGCCATCTATTTTAGTCTAAACTTTTCCTTTTTTCATAATTCCTTGCTAATGGCACCTAATAATACAGCCTACTAACTGGCTCTTTCCAACCACTTCATGTAAAGCTGCAGCTAATCATGCATATGGTCACCTGCCAAGTTATTTTAAGCTATAGTTTAACCAAATACACTTACACTTCATAATGTGGATCTTTGGGGGCCCAACCTATGAAGACATTTGACCTCAACACTCAGCACAGATTTGCTAACACAATGCCAAGGACTTTAGTTTTATGCTAAGGTAGAAACACCACAGAATATCATTTTCTAATTTAATTAAAGTATTAAATGGTACCCAAAATTCAGTAGATACAATGTGAGTTCTTGTATTAGAATCCTATTGCTGCTCTAACAAATTACTGCATAATCAGTGACTTAAAGCAACACAAATTTGTTGACGTACAGTTCTGAAGGTCAAAAGTCCAAAATGGGACAAAATCAAGGTGTCAGTAGGGCTGTATTCCTTCTGAAGGCTCCAGGGGAAAATATGGGAAAATCTGTCTTTTTGCCTTTTCAGCTTCTAGAGGCTGCCTGTGTTTCTTGACTTGTGGCCTCTGCACTTTAAGGCCATCAATGGCCACCTGAGTCTTTGTCACATGAGTCACTCTGACACAATCACTTCTGCCTCCCTTTTCACCTATAAGAACTCTTATAGCACACTGGGCCCTGCTAGGAAATCCAGGGTAATCTCCACACCCCAAAGTCAGCTTATTCGCAAACTCAATTGCATCTGCAACCCAGGCTCTTTTGTTATGCAACCTAACATGTTCACAGCTTCCAAAGATTTGAATGTGGACATTTAGAGGGGAGGGGGACATTATTCTGTCTATCATAAGTGGCAAAAACAAAATACCATTCCAACTCACTGGACAACAACATGAGGATTGTCCTGGTCAGTGTCTGTTCTTACTTACACTTGGTGATTCAAGATGCCAGCAGGTCACCATCATTTTTTGGCTGCCTTGTTTTCAACAAATATTTTCCAATTTTCCTGTGGTGTCCCAGAAGGAAGAAAAGTAGAGATTGAGAAGTTTCTATAGGCCATATCTGGAAGTGAAGCAGGTCATTTCTGGGCAGATTCATTGGCTAGAACTCAGTCACATAAATGCAATTAATAAACTCCTGCCAAGTCTTGATAGCTAATCTCACTATTTACACTAATGGAATAGCACACACAACTGATGAACAACAAGTTAGACTCCACCATATCAGACAAAGTACTTATGGTACAGAAGCTGAAGCCACCAAAACAGCACAGTGTAATATAAAATACTATTTTAATAAAATCAAGCCTTCTAAATATATTGCTATTTTTATTTTGCATTATAATGTGATGGAAAAGTTCATAAAGATATTTTTATTTCAGCCATGTCTTCATGACAAAGTACTTAGAATAGTTATTGATCATAAATATGAGTTAATAATTTTCCTTTAATAAAATCCTCTTTTTTTTCCAAATTACCTAACTTTTTTGCCATTGTATGTGGGCAATTAGTCACATCATATGCAGTAGATATTTTTAAACTTAAAAAACCAGTTTTAATCTGTGTCTTCTAGTTATATAAAATGTGAGGAACAAACTGCATTTTGAAAACAGTTATTTGGAAATGTTTTCATTTTATGTGATTTTGTTGCCAAAAATGACATGTGAAAACTACAAAGATACTGATATTTGCACAGTACATAACTTGAAATCAGAATTTTCTAACTTGTTTAAAATTCTCCCAACTAAAACAAAATTGTTAGGATTTTAAATTGCTAAAAATATTTTGATTAGCTTGCAATGAATTGGCATCAGAATAGTGACAATGTACCAGCCAAATTTTATTAAAATTTCCATAATTGATGAATGAGATTAAAAAATATGTCTTTGGAAGCATTAGATTTTAATGAATTAAGGAATAACACAGTGAAAGATATGTATCAGTTTTAGAGGGGTTAAAATGTAAAAACAAATAATAATATGCATCTTAAAGTGTAAATTTGGGACTACACAGAGTTAATCCTGCATGTCTGCCATTTATAGCTGCATATCACTGTGAGGTTTCTTCTTTGGATATGACAGCCACTAATTTTAATCAATGGAATAAAGCAAACTTAGAATGAAACCTTCAATTTGCTACATCACAACGTGTTAAAGCAAGATTTTAAAGTATAATAAGATACGTTCAATCATGCTGTGCTAGAATATAATAATAATGCTAATAAGAGAACTAATAGATTTTGTACAATTAGTCAGTATATTTTAAAATGTATTGAAGTATTGTTCATTTATTTCACTTTTGCAAAAAATTCCGTTTTGTTTAATTTCAATAAATCACATAATAAGTTATCATATGCAGGCATAATTTTAAATGTTGGGGAAAATATGTTTGAAAAGATTTTTATCTAAATAGGTCCTCGAAAAAAAATATTCCAAGTTCCTGGTTCCACTCTGCTTGACTCAGTGTGCAGGACTCCATGATTCGTCTGGGCGTGATTTGGTTGTCTGCCCCTCCCCAACTTTGGGTTTTAGGAATCCCCTGAACTGAGTGCACGATGACCTTACTCTGACCTGTCCCTCTGTCATGGAACCTTTCCTTTCTTCTCCTTACATTAGACACATTTTTTCTTTATAAAGCAAATCAGTGCAGGTGTTACCGCACTGCGTCCTGCCTACCTGTGTGGCTTCCCTCGTCACACCTGTGGCCCTTCATGCTGCTTCTCTGTCGGCACATCTGCTCCTTATCACCAGGCCCTGAACTCGTGTGGGACAGTGCACAACCCGCCCAGCCTGTGCCTCTTAAAAAGTCACTTATTGAATGAAAAGGAGAAAAATGAAAATAACAAAGCAAGAAATTCCATTTATTGACTTCCTGATATAATCCAGGAACTGAATTGTGCTACTTACATATCCACTCATCAGTTTAATCTCCCATCATTCCTGGTAAAGAAATGTACTCTGAGAAATTGAACAAATGTTGTGTGATTAAAGGATTAGTAAATGTCAGAGTCAGAAAATAAAACCTTACTAATGTTCTCCCATGTTTTATGCCACTTCACAAGTGAATAGATACATGAACAGATAATATGTGCTTAATTCTGATATTTGGCCATGTATATTTTATTGAAAGCTGAGATTAGGTATCTAATTTGTGCATTTTTACAAATACTTTGGCTTACTATAAAAATATACAGGGCAATTATATCTTGACAAAATAAGATTATAATTTTATAATCTAGTGTAAAATGTCTAAAACATACAAAGATATGTTATTTTTTAAAAAAGCATGTACAATCATCTTTTGAGATATTTCTTTCTGGTTATCTTTTTATTTATTTATTTATTCATTCATTTATTTTTTAGAGGTAGGATCTCGCTCTGTCTCCCAGGCTGGAGTGCAGAGGCACAATCCTAGCTCACTATAACCTCAAACTCCTGGGCTCAAGCCATCCTCCCGCCTCAGCCTCCAGAGTAGCTAGCACTACAGGTTGTGCTAACATGACTGGCTAATTTCTTTCTTATTTTTTGTAGAAATGAGGGTCTCACTCTGTTGCCTAGGCTGAATTCCTGACCTCCAGTGATCCTCGCCCCTCGGCCTCCCACAGCACTGGGATTACAGGTGTGAGCCACTGTGGCTGGCTGTGGCACTCTTATCTAAAGTATTATAATAAGTAACTCTAGCATAAAAACACTTAGAGTCCAAACCAGAGTGGGCCATCTCTGTCCTATCTGTTAGGAAATGAAATGTTGACAATGTCTTTGAAGGGATGCTCTTCTTTGGAGAGTCTCCTCATAAGCAGAAAGTTTTCCCAGGCCAAGTCTTTTGATCATATGTAGTCTGAGAAGTGGCATCTATTTACTAGCAAATAAACCCCAAGGAGCACATCTAAAAGCACCATGCCCACCATTCTACAGAGGAAGACATTTTGGGCATCTTACCATCTAACCATCAGTTAATCAGAAGCATTTGGCCCAGTCACAGTTTTCCTCCTCCTCATCTCCATTGAGCTGCAGATGTAAAGCCGGCTCAGCCCGTGCCTCCAGGGAGTGCTGTGAGCTGCAGCAAGCTGAGGAGGTGGGTGCACCAGGGCACTGAGCATTCAGGTCCCCACCCCCACACAAGGCCTGTGTGAAGGAGGTGACACTCAGCGTGGTTGCAGATTCTATTCTACACTCAAAAACTAAGGCAGGAACATATAATCTTTACTCAGAGCTGCTTGAATTATAATAATCTATTCATCAGTTTAATTACTTAGCCCATTATTGAAGCTCTATAACATATTAAGTTCTGTGCCAGGAGCTAGGGCTTGATATATGAGTAAGGCATAGTCCCTCTTTTCAAAAAGCTTAGAGAAAAATAGAAAGATCAACAAGAAAACAAATGATGCCTTATCAAGTATGTTCACAATCACAGACGGGCGATGGGCGATGTGGGTGTGAAGAGAGAGATTGCTTCAAGCTGCAGACGTTGAGGGAGAATCCACAGCGGCTACGGGATGAGAAGTGCACACTAGAGACACAGGAAAGGACCTTGCATCAGAGCACAGAGGTGGATGAGTAGGGGATGTCTAGACACACACTATTTGCTCTAAGACAGAAGCTGCAGAGCTTGAGTGACAGGGGCCTAGGGGGAGGTGAGGGAGGGAGGGGTAGGACGAGGTCGGAGCAGAAAGAGCATTGGTTGCTAGTCCTAAAATGTTGACTATGACCCCCGGGTGTATAGAGTGGCTGAAGAGTGCGAAGCATGAGAATAATACAATCACCTTCTCTCTAAAAAGGTATCCTTGGAGAGTGGGAGGTGGAGGTGAATGGCAGCAGTCCTTGGGCATGACGTCACAGACCTGAACTGAGGCTGCAGGAGTGTTGATAAAGAGTGAGCATTATCGACAGGACTTATTTGCTTATAGGATACGGAAGAGAAAGCTTTAAAAAGAAAGACTAGAGAATGATGTCCCAATCCCCTACTTGGGTGAAGGGGTTGGATGGATTCAGCCATGGCAAAAGAAAAGGACTTGAGATGGAGTGGGTGGGGTGGGAATAGGAGGCTGAAGAGCAGTTTGGACATGGTGACATGGAACACTCAGGTAGAGATTTGTTACTGAAGGTTGATTTATGGGACTGCACCTCGATAAAGAGATCTGAGCTGGACATACATGGATTGCAAATTTGTGATCATAATTGCTGAATTATTTTCAAGAATAGTGATTGATTATACTTAGTTTTTCATACAGTTTAGCACAACTTATTATGCATATCTCCTAGCGGCCCATCTGTGCCCCTCTGCTCCTGCAGCAGTCAGGCCATTCGTCCCAGGCTGCATGCTAGCTGCTGTCTCCGTCTTCCCCGAAGTCCCTCTCTCAGATGGCTCGCTCTGGTAACCATGTCTTCCTGATTAACTTTCAATTACCTCTTTCCTCCTGTTTTCTTGGCCCAATGAGGCAGCCCCCATTGGTCAGGAACAAATCCATAGCTATCCTATTTCTTTCGCTTTTATTCTAGAAGAGTCTCTTGGTAGGTTTCAAAAATTTAGATTAATAATGAAAGAGGCGCTTTCTCTGGGTGTAAGCAACTGGATTCTGTTTTCCATCCCTTACCATGTATGGGGGATGCAGAGCATGGAGAGGAAGGAAACGCATGTCAGTCTTGACAGTACCTGCAGCAGCTGCAGCCTCTGACCGCGGAGAGCTGGACTTGATTCGTAGGCCTCCAGGGCGGAGCTGTCCGCGGGAGAAGCGACTGCGGGCGCAGGCAGGTTGGGTTCAGACTGCGACCGCGAGCGCCCCTAGGCAGACGCGCGAACCGCGGACCCTTATCCCTTCCAGCCTGGAAAGTTGCCCTGTGTGACTCCTGAAAGGTCAGTAATCACCTCTCCTCACACTTGGTCTTTGGACACTCCAATCAAAATAATCATTTCTTTCACTCTTCAGCTCAGCAATAATTAGCAAGTCCCTTCAAGTTATGTATACAAAAAAGACAATGATTATATGCAAATCAAAGCCGATCTGTGCCCTTCAATGCCATTCTGATTAAAAACTTCCTCTTGGGAGAGCAAGGTGGGGAGAGAGGAGGACACGGTTTCCCGGTGTGCTTCAGAGGAACACGAATAGTTCAAATGCATTCTCAGGAAGGTGAAAACCAAAAGCTGGATTTAAAGAATTGATTTAAATTCAGGTAACTTGCAATTGAAATAATAGTTTTCATTTTGCAAAATACATAACTACAAATTTTCCTACTTAAAATATTTTCAAAAAATGCATTTATTTGCATTTGAGAATTGAAAATCTCATGGAAAAAGCAACTTAAAAATTAATCAGTTGAGCTAACCATCTATCCTATGATTACAACCCTCCCACACACTAAAGGATTATCATTGCCCATCATATATTTAAGTACATCTCATGCTGGAAATTTATTACTTATAAGATTAGTACATCCTTGAACTTTTGAGCTCTAAGAAATGCCTTTCTTCTCTTTAGCTTAAATCTATACCTAAATATTCTACATACTAGTTTTATTTCTGTTTCTTTTCGAGCACAACACAATTTTGTGAAATTCAAATGTGGTATTATGCATAAAAAACTGCTTAATAAACTTAGAAATGTGAAGATGTTTCCTTTCCATAAATTCTATCACATTTTATTATGTTCTTTGAAGACATAAAAGATTCTAACCCTTAAGAGTAACATCCGGAAGATACCCAATTATTATTAGAATGCCTAGAAAAACACAGAGGTATATTAGATACAGATAAAATACACAGCAAAATAAGCAAATGAAGAGAAAATTGGATCTGAGCCAGAGCAAGTAGGTGTTAATGTATGAGAGAGGAAAATGAGTAGGTGGGCCATAGATTGAATATTCAACAAAAAACCTGCGGCAAGTTAGTAATTATTTTTCCATAATGATGTGAAGAAGCAGGAAAGACTTTGAAAGTCTGTCTCCATATGATGAGGCCGGGTAAGAAGACTTAATTTACGGTAATATCACTTAAACATTCTGCTTAATATGCACCAATCTTTTTAAAGTGCTTTATATATGTTAACTCCTTTAATCTTCTCAGTGATCCCACAAGGCAGGTACTGTTATTATTCCCTTTCACAGATCAAGGGGATGAGCTATATAGATGTTAATAACTTGTCCAAGGTTATACAGCAGGAGAATGACAAGGTGGGGTCTTGAGCTCTGACATTCTCTCTTAGAAGGCCATGATTTCAATTACTATGAGTTAGTGAGATTGACTTTTTGAGTCAGAAGCTATTGCAGTATCTTGATAACTAGGAACTATGCTGTTTAAGTAGACATATTGTTTATGGTCTTGAAGTCTAGAGATGGCAATTTTTAAAAAACCTGGTCAAAACCCTTAAAAGATTAGACTAGAATGAGTTCATAATTAGGGTAATGGTATAATTTATAGCCCCAAACAGAGAATTTTTGAGGATGAATAGGGCACATTGAAAATTAAATTAGAATAGAAGTACCAAGAACTTTTCACAGTAAATCAAGATAAATGACTGTAAAACATTTTCCCATAATTCATATGTTATAGAGCAAGACCCCATCAAATAAATTAAAGTTTTAGATGTTAAGAAGAATTAGGACTAAGGGGCAGATGTATTTTTTCACTGATGCAGATTTTCTTCCCTGTCATTTTTCTTATGTAAACCAGTAACACTTACCTCAGTGCATCCATTTGAAAGAGGGCGCATCAATATTGAGATGCAGCGGCTGGCACAGGCCCTGGCATGTGCTGCCACCACAGAGACTGCGCTTTCTCCCTGAGGCAGATTTTTAGTTGGTTTTAAACATTACTGTGGCTGTATCCTTGGGTCATTTATCTTCTCTACTCTACCTCGTCATTTAAACACCCATCCACATATTCTTTCACATTCAATTTGAGTTTTGTCTCCTGCTGGAGTCACAGGAACTGTGCTTTGCCAAGCATGGTTTTATCATTATAAGCAAAGCTATCTTCCCTGTTTTTTCCCCCAACAATGGTTATCAGATAATAGGAATATCAGTAAAGTCATCTGATGGCGCATTTTAAGTCCCTCGTTATATTTAACATAACAGAAAAAAAAAAGAAAAACAATGTTGAAGACAAATTTCTATAGATTTGTGGATGCTTCATGCAAATAAACAATCAGGGAGATTTAGAATGATTAGGCTCCAATTCAAATGTTAAGAGGTAAAACCATTGCTCTCTCATAGTTCCCTTTTTAAGACTTTGATTCTGGATTGACCATCAAGTGATTCGTATGGTTTCAAATCCTTACGAGTTTTGTTTCATTTTATTCAAAGTGCATTTTGAAAACTACAGGTTAGAGCCAAATGTATCTAAGCACCACAGGCTATTGGAGAGGAGTGGAGTCCACATTGGTCACCTAGAATCCTTAGGAAGAAAAGACACGCAGGGAGAACCCCCCACATACACGGCAGTGCTGCTTTTGTCTACTTAGTATAAGCAGATGTTCAGGTTCAAGGACACAGTCATTATAGGGACAGTGATGAATCTTCATTAAGTATTCTGCATAAAAATACAGTACTTCATCGGGTCTATAACTTGCAAACATTTCCTCCAAGTCTGTAGCTTGTCTTTTTATTCCCTTAACAATGCCTTTCACATAGAAAACATTTTTAATTTGACACAGCTTGAGTGAAATTTGGTAGTTTGTGGTTTTTTTAGTAATTGGTTTATTTCACCAAAGTTGTCGAATTTACGTGTGCACCGGCGCTCCCAGTGTTCCCTCGTTATCCTTTCACTATCTGCTAGGTCTGGAGCGACCTCATATGGGTAATTTGTGCCTTTGCTGTTTTTTGTTTGTCAGCCTTGCTAAAAAATCAACTTTATTGATTGTTTCAAAGAACTGCACTGATTTCACTGATTTTCTGCACTCCCTTCGAGTGTTGAGTTCCTTCCACCAGAGAAGGGCTCTCCTCTTGGACTCTGTGCCACGGTCTCACCTCTGACTTGCTGGCGGTGTTGAATTCAGGCAGGAGATGCTGGGTTGGGGGAAAAAGAGAAAGTAGTAAACTCTTCTCCAATTTAGTGAAGTCTGCAATCTGCCTGCTGGTATTTACTTCTCAGTATTCAGAGGATTTCTCCGGGCTGCACGCTCTCCATGTTTCACAGTTGCACTCACTGGAAGACAAGTGTGAACATGCTCATTCCATCTCAGCCAGAACAGGAACAGGTAGTTTTTTTAATATCTACTTTCTACTGTAAACTCTAAGCTTCGTACCTATTATTGAGCAATAAGAAGGACCTCACCACAAGCCCTATATCACTGGATGTCTGTTGGCATTGTGCTGTATGAACAAGAAAATAAAACCCTACGCAAGGGAATCTAAAGTCTTAACCTTCATTTTCTCAGTGTCAATGGAATAAAATAGAACCAGAATAATCACGAATGGCCCCTCATGCCCATGCGCACGTACACCTGCACTGGCACCCTCACCCTGGGCCCTGCATCCAGGCTACAGGTCTCTAGGCCTCTCTAGGCCTGTTCCTGCAGCCTTTTAGAAGGCAGAACAAGGGAAAAAATATACACACTCATACACATATGTATCTAAAGGTCATAAATTTATCTATCAAAGCCCAGACTTCATTCTCAATCTCACAAAGCACAGTCAATTCCAATCTAACACCGTGCAATTTATTCTCATTTTTCCCCTTTCCCTACCATTCCAACTGTGAAGACTCTCGATAACCTAATTATCTGCTCAATCCTAAGAATTGCTAATCAATACAACCATGAAAAACAAGCTAAACACAAGAGTTCAAAATGAGTTAACAGTTCTTTTTTCTTTAACCTGAGGGAATGTATATTGTTCAGAAGTTATTTGGGTTAATTCTTCTTTCATTGCTTGGGTGTGATTGTTATTCAATTGAAATAAAATTATGTCCATTTTTTCTGTTTATATCCTATTTGGTGTCAATGTTTTTCATTCTAATGCTTTGTTTTTGTTGATATTCTTGTGTTTTTTTGTTGTTGTTTTGCTTTCTTTTATCTAAAGTATTAACCCAGCTCCAAATATCAAAACTCTACAAAAAGGTATATTCAGAGAAATATACCCCATCTCTACAAACTATTCCCACCCATCCCCTATAGGTAAACAATCTCAATAATGTCTGTTTTATCCATCCTGTGTTTCTTTTTTGTAAAGATAAGTGTATGTGTGACACTTAACAACCTATCATGGATATCATTCCATTTGAATCCATAGAGAGAGTCCTCAGTCTTTACTACATCTGCATAGTATTTCATTGGCAGATATACCACAATTTATGCACTTTCCTGTGTATATGGGCATTTATGTTGGTTCCTATATTTCCCAAGCAGAAGTTTGATTTCTATTTTATTTTTATGTAATCAAATTTTTAAATTTTTATTGCACCTGGGTTTTAAATCAGAGACATATTTTCTCTACAGTCAGATTATTCATATATTCACACTTATGTTTTCCTCTTGTACTTTTATTGTATCACTTTATTTTTATTGATATATCCAGAGATCCAATCCACCTAGAGCCAGATTTCTGAACTTTGACACTGTTACCATCTGGGGCAGGATAATTCTTTGTTGTAGGTCCTGTCCTGTGCACTGTAGGATTTTATCAGTGTCCCTGGACTTTACCCACTAGATACCAGTAGCATCCCCCAGTTATAAGCACAAGTGACTCCAGATATCACCAATATTCCCACAGAGGAAACGGGAAAAATCGCCCTATTTGAAAACCCTGATTTAGAGCACATATACATATATACTGTTTTAATTATAGAATGTTATAGTAGGTTTAAATACCTAGTAGGATTGGTATTCCTTTGTAGCATTTCTTTTTCAAAGGTTTTTAGCTTTTTTTTTCTTATTTGTATAGTTTCATATAAGCCTTACTAGTATATGTATTGGAATTATGTTATATTTGTAACTAAACTAACTGAGAGACAACCCATATAGAATATTAGAATAGTTTGCCAAAAAATGTAACTGAAAATAAATACAATGAAAACCAAACAATCAGCCAGGCACAGTGACATGCTCCTGCTGTCCCAGGTACTGGGAAGGCTGAGGCAGGAGGATCACCTGAGCCTAGGAGTTCAAATCTGGTAGCATAATGTGATGGCATTTCTATTAAAAAGAAACAAATAATGATATTAAATTTAAATATAACACATAATGTTAAATATTATAAATGCTTTAATAATTTAATTGAATTACAAAAATGCATACCTGAACATCAATTCCTCAATTAGAAGAATAAAATGGTTTTTACTGAACAAAAAAAAAGGCAAAAAGGGACCTTAAATTTAAGAAGAAAAGATTCAACCTTATGAGAAATTTTGATACCAAGCATATTTTGAGTACCTTCTCCTGTACAATGTAAAACTATGTAACCATATCATCTGCTTGAAAAGGAAAAATCCTAACCAAAATTGTACAAGTAATTCTCAGTATAGTTTGGCTTCAATAAACCAGCTGAAAAACTCTCTAGAATCAGTGCTGCAGGGTCAAGTTTTTTGGTACAGTCTGCAAAATGATTAAAAGGGTAGTACATATATTCAATTTTGCTCAGGGAAATGCTTATCATGCTATTTATGCCAAATCTTTCAATGGTCTCTTAAGTTCAAAATATATTCAGAAAGTTATTAACCAGTTTGTTCTGAGATTCATTAAAATCAATTTTGTTTAATCTCTTAGCCTCAATTTTACAGTTAAAATTATTTTATTCATGGAATATAACTCTATAAAAATAAATTTAAGTTGTTCAAACGAGTATTCTAGTAAGATATGCTGAAAATTGCCAATTTGAAAAACCATTCCCCATGGTAATGTTTATTTTGCAAATTGTATCAAGTGAGGATATTTCCATGAAAAAAGCAGTAATCTTCAACATAAGCCAGTTGTTTAGAGACACTATGCTGCTTTCCTGAAAGCTGACACAGAGTCAATTCAGAAGTGTCCTCGGCCGGGCGCGGTGGCTCACGCCTGTAATCCTAGCACTCTGGGAGGCCGAGGCGGGTGGATTGCTCAAGGTCAGGAGTTCGAGACCAGCCTGAGCGAGACCCCATCTCTACTAAAAATAGAAAGAAATTATCTGGCCAACTAAAAATATATATAGAAAAAATTAGCCGGGCATGGTGGCACATGCCTGTAGTCCCAGCTACTCGGGAGGCTGAGGCAGTAGGATCACTTAAGCCCAGGAGTTTGAGGTTGCTGTGAGCTAGGCTGACGCCACGGCACTCACTCTAGCCCGGGCAACAAAGTGAGACTCTGACTCAAAAAAAAAAAAAAAAGAAGAAGAAATGTCCTGCCATGAACGTGATTGACAACTTTAAAAATGTTAAGTACTTCTTATTAACAGATGTGCATAGATTGGCAAAGACTTGTATTTGGCTGCACAAGTCCCCAAGGTCTCACCCCCAGTTCATGAACATATTATTTTTGTCATGAAGTCAATACTAAGTTTAGAAATTTCTGCTTCAATTGTATGATTTGTTTGCTGCTAAATGTCTTCATAGACTTTTTAATTTTTTTGATAACTGACTAAAAAAACAAAAGATTAAATGAGTTCACAGTATCAGTGCATTTATCAATTTTTCATTGAGGCGTATTAACTTTGCTACATTTATAATAAAAAATTGTCTTTCATTTGTGGTAAGATCTATAACTCTACAACCAGAGGTACGAAATCGATCACTCTGCAAGCTTTGACCTTTATTACTTTGACCATTAGCAGTAGGTAAAATAAATATCTCATAAATTATTTCACTAACTCCTTTATTACTCAATAAATGAGATTTCCAGGGCTTTCACATTTTCAACCTCTGTCAATCTTCAGGTAAATTCATGAGACCCATCTACTTTGTTTCAAACATTCCTAAGTTTTCCATTTTGTTCTTTCTGAGTTTCCAAATAACATTTGGAGACAGTTTGTTTAATTCCAGAATTTGTATTTCCAAAAACTTACCTATAGCTGATGTATTTCATTCCATTACTCACTTATTAAATACACATTTCATTGCTTTATGTTGGGAGCATCCCAGTTACCCTGATTTGATCATTGCATGTTGTGTGCTTGTTTCAAGATGTAACATGTAATCCATGAATATGTACAATTATTATGTATCAACAAAAAACTTAAAAAAAAATAAATACACATTTCAAATAAGTTGCATCAAATTACCTGAGTTTTTGTTCTGTTTGTAGTGGAACTTTTACAATGACTGGTATGTAAGCATTCATTATCTTCCCCACAGATGCCTATATGAAGATATAGAAATTGATTTGTTAGACTCAAGAAGTAATATTTTCAATGAACTCTTCTTTTGGTATTCAAAAAATCCAGTATTCAAACACTAATTTATATAGCGTTCAATTTATAGAGGAATCTCAATTCACAATTTCTATATGTATATATTTTTGCTGTTGAACTATTGAGAATTCCACAGGTGAGTTTTTTATGTGTGGCAACAAAGAATACAGACAGGTATAAAAAAATTAGTATTTATGAATGCATACTAGTCACCCACAGCGTCCTTTCTATCCATACTTGCTAACAATTACGGCAGAAATTTCCATGATTGAAGATGAGTAAGTGAAGGTCCCTATTTGTTAAATGATTTTGTTAAAATTCCTGCAGTTGAGGAGCAATAGGCTGTTGTGCATTCAGGCCTGACTTTGCAAACATGATTAGGCTTTAATTTTTTTGAAGAACATTTCTCACTCCTAGGTTAATGCGGTTAAGAAAGAATAATAACAAGCTTATGTGTGCAGCAGAAAATTGTACAGTCCTTAAGAAGAAAAGAGGTAGTTCTCATTTCTGCTGCCATATTTAAAAAAGTCTTTATAGATCATTTAAAAAAAAAAAGAAAAAACACTAATACAAAGCTAAGTCTTGGGGCTAATTTGTACATAATTGTAGGCTCCTGCGTTTCAGACAAAAAAAAAAAAAGAAGAATGTGCGCCCGGATCTTCCCAGCAGCAAAAGTTTGCTGAGGCTTTTCCCTGGCTGCCTTGTCCTCGTTCCCGGGACGCAGCCGGGCTGCAGGATTCCCCGCACGGTGCGCGGTGCGCGGCTCCGGGAGGACGGTGTGAGGGAAGAGCGCTTGCCCGAGGCTGCGGGTAAGTCGGTGTCGGGGCTCTTGCTAATGTGCGTCCCCAGCCCCTCCGGTCCTGAAGTCGTCACCCCCTGCCCCGTCTGAGGGTCGCCGTGAGGTGACTGCCCTGCCGGCGCTGATAACTGCGTTTCCCCAGACGTCCCATCTCACCGTCTACCATTTCGCTGGCCTCTGACTCTCGTGGTGTCACGGGGGATCTACCTCTGATACCTCTGATACTTGTTTATTTCCAAGTTTTATTTCTTTGTGAAAAGCTGCACGTGGGTTGCAGAAACCCAGGCAGAGAACGTGACATTCCTCACGCGGGCGTCTCAGCGCCCTGCGGTGCGGGACCCCAAAGCCGGAACCGAACAAGTCAGCCCGTTCAATTCAGCATCACAGGGACACGCGTGGACTTTGTTTGGGGGGACACGTAACTGTCTTATTTATTTAAACAGTTATGAAAATCTTGACCCATTCCTGTATCCTTCAAACTATTTTGGTCCTTCAAGTTTTGCTTCGAGATGCCGCTCTAATAGAATATTCTTATCATAATTCGCATCGACTCCCCTTGCGTGCATTGTGACGGCGTTGATATGCGCACGCGCGCGCAGGTAGTTACCAACTGCATCGTGGAAATAATGAACAAAATAAACTGAAAACAGAAACCAAAAGAAATAACAGGAAAATAATTTTTATTTTCTATAGAACTTTCTCATTCTTATATATGGCAGTTGATCATGTGTCAAGGTTATGACCAGGGCACCGGGTCATTGCTGTGTGCCTCAGTGGTAACGAGCTGAATTCCTCGCAGCCTACCCTGTTGCTACGTAAATGTCACAGCTGTCACTTGCGTTTGCTTCCTGACCCTCTCTGCTTACGCTCATCACTTCATCCCCAGCCCCAGCCCAGAGCCTGGCTGCTCCCGACTGGGAGCTGAATACATCCCTAGGGAAAGTGTGAATGCGTAATGTGCTGAGGAGGTTCTGCGCCATGCCTCATCTAACAATTGCCTCTATTGTAGGGATGCGTGGCATGTGTATGTTTTGTGCAGGATGTGATCACAAAGCAAGTGTCCTTTTCTGTGGTCTCATGGAGAGGCTCCTGTCCCTCTTGGGCAGATCTCCCCGGAGCCACAACTTCCCACCTCCCCTCCTCGGAGTGGGTTTAACCTGGAAGCTGGAGGAGGAAAAGGGACAGGGGCAGGGACACCAGTGTGTTTTTCTCTCTCCCCCAACTTTTTGCTCTGACCCTCCTTCCCCACCCACTGACCGTTCTTGCCCTCTGTGGTGGAAGAGGGAAGGGAGAAGAAGGACCAGCCCAAGTCTGACTTCACGGGGTGGGCTGTGATTTGCTGTGGGTTTCCTCTGGCCTGGAGAATGCCCGGGGCCCTTTAGCAAACAGGCCCTTTCCAGGCAGGTCCTCAGCGATTCCCTCCAGAGCCCACCCAGCAGCAGCTGTTGCCCCTCAGATGAGCCAACCTTACACCTTCCCGCCTGTGAGTGCTGAAGCCTCCTGGCTCTGTAGGAGTCCTTCTTGGACCCTACTATCTGTGAGATTTAGCAAACACAAACATAAGATGCACAGCTGAATTGGAATTTCAGATAAAGAGTGAATCATTTCCAGTGTGAGGGTGTGACAAAGGTCTCTCTTGACCAAACTGTAGTCAGTCTCTTCTGAACCCTCTTCCCAGCGAGGCGTCCACTTCTGGGCTTCTAAGCACGCCTCTGTGTTTGCCTCGCCCAGTCTCAGCAAGCATCCTGCTGTGTTGGTTTAGCCAGAGTCCCCACCCTCAATATTCTGATCCCCCTCGATGTCTGGAGGGGTTCTTCATCCTCCACCACCCCAAGTGTATCTGGTCACCCTGGGCCACCTTCAGCAGGAGTCCTGTAGGTCAGTTTAGCCAGAACCCCCCTCACCCGGATGTTTCCACTTAGCCATTTTCCACCCACTGACTGCCCCCACCTGCTCCTTGGATGTGAAATCCTTGCTTTTCCTTGTTATATTCTGAGTGGAGTCAGCCAATCTCTTTCCCCTACTGAAAAATCCCATTGCAGTGATCCGTGCACCCATCACAATAGTTCTGAAGAAAGTCTGCCTCAGCATTTTAACATCTGTCAGAATACTTTTTTTTCTTTAGCACATACTCAAGTATTGCATGAGAAATTCAAACTTGACTAGGTCCTACATTCTGCCTGGCAACCCTAGTTTCCCTCCAGATGAGGAAACACTGTTGGTAGGAGTGTGGTTACTTCCTCTGTTCAATCCATGTCAGCCACTGTGGGCTGCCTCAGTCTGGCTCTCCCTGGAATTGTTTTTGCAGATGCCTGTCAGTGTCTGCCAAACCTACCAGGACTCTCAGTCTCCTGGAAGCCCCTGACACCGGGTTTCGGGTGAGGGAAAATATCCCCCGGGCATGCCCATGCATTGTGGGGGAGGCTGGAGCTAACCACACAACAACAACCCTTCTCCCAAGAAATCCTTTCTCATTTCCAATAATCCTCAAGGAAACTATTGAGTCAGGTTCAGGTCCCATCCACCTTTTCTCCAAATCCTGCATGGGTGGTCTAGCACCTCACTGAACTGTGGGAGCACTTGCCACTTACTGTCTGTTCTTAGCTGTTTCTGGTCTTGGACATAGCTCAAAATGGCAAAAAGTTCTGTGGTTAACTTCCTGTTACGTGCATCGAGTTGCTTTCATTATTTATATAATTTCTCTGGGAAAGAATTTCAATGCCATGATTGTATGAATATGCAAGAAAATTTTGATGACTCATAAACACCACTGTATCTCATTTCACTACCTCTGTTTTCCCCAACCCTTCCAGCTGGGCTTCTTGATTCCTCCCACCAGCAAGCCAAAGCTGTCTGAGGCAGCCTGGCACCTGGGAATATTCCAGTTTGGGTATTTGCAAGGGCCCACCAGACTCCACTGAGCACGTTCACACGAGGCTCTTACTGAAAGGCAAGAGCTACTGCAGAGCATCCCCAGGGCCAGGACTCAACACACTGTGCTCCGTCCCAGGCCCAGACACCAGAATCTGAATCTTGGCTTCTGCAGAGCTCAAGTTCCAGTGGGGTTTCGCGGCCTCTGTTCAAGTAGTCTGGCTCACTGGCTATGCAGATGAAAAACACAAAAATCAAACTGCCCTCAGAGGCTTCCAGGGGAGTTTTGGACTTTAAATAGCACATTATGAATCCCACTGCCTTATCTTGGCCCAGTGTCAATACAAGACACCCACGTGTCCCCAGAGATAAAGTTAGACTTTTCTTTCAAGCTGTAACTGTTTTCTACACAGCACTTCTCAAAGGTCAATTAGTATTGAGTTTGCACATTTGGGCTTTGTATAGTCATAGGAAAATCCAAGTCTGTTTTCCCGTCTCTATACTCACACCACCCCAGTATTTCACTGCTGACAACCAAACTGTAAAGTAGGCAAAAGCAGTATTATACTCTCCTGGTAGACTCTCACTCAACACGGAGCACTTCTGGTCACCAAAGTGTGTGTCTTTTTTCCCACACCATGTCTCCAACACTAGCTGGGCACCTTACAATTAAATTCAGTTCTGACGCTATCTACCTAGAGATAGCCTCAGACCCCACAGACCACCTCTCCACTTCAGCTGCCGGTCACAAGTCCAGGCCTCTGGTACTTTGGACCAAGTGGCTATAAATCATGGGTTTCCACGCCCCCTCCTCATATTTGATCATTTGCTAGAATAACTCACAAAACTCAGAGCAACTCTTCTATTTACCAGTTTGTTATTTTAAAAAGGATATGAAAAAGGATATCAATGAGCAGCTAGATGAAGAGGTACATATGGCAAGGTCTGCAAGAGCCCCTAGAGGTATCCCCATAGACACCACCCTCATGGCACATGGACGTGTTCACCTAACAACAAACTCGTCAAACCCTGACGTTCAGGCCTTTTTATGGAGGCCTACTTATTTTGGGCACAACTGATTATGACCTCAATCTCCAGCCTGTCTCCCATGTCCTGGAGGATGAGGGGTGAAGCTGAAAGCTCCAAGCTTCTAATCATTCCTTGGTTTTGGGGGGACCAGCTTCATCCAGGACCCCACTAAGGGCTGCCTCATTAGGATGAAAGACCCTCCTATCATCCAGGGAATTCAAGGGATTAGGAGCTCTGGGTCAGGAATCAGGGTCAAAGACCAAATATTAGAATCAAAGATGCTCCCAGCACCCCTATGGCTGAAGAGATTACAAGAACTATAGAAACTGCACACCAGGAAATGAGAATGCGGACCAAATATATTTTCTGATTATATCACACATCACAGGCTTCAATTCTGTGTCTTTTTAAAATAAAGACTGATATACATTTTCCTGAGTATTCTCCAAGCAGGTATTAATATTGCCTGAGTAGGCGGTACCCAGGGAAGCTCTGGAATTACAGCTTCCTCTTCTTGCCTTTCCATCCCCGGCCCTCCACGGAGGGTTTATTATGAAGCCTGGGCCTGGCCAGCTTCTTGGCCAAATATGCGGTTCTCCCTCTTCCTCAAATCCCTGAGCAGAAGCAGGATCCCAGAGCCAATGCCTCTCGTGCCTCCCCCGGCTCTCCGTGTTTCAAGACTCCCCAGAGAACACGTTCAGCCCTGCTGAGTTTCTGGATGAGAGATCATACATGTAGTACCTCTACTTTGGGGAAATTTGAAGACATTGGATAAAGAATATTTGTTGAGGAATTCATATCACTAAAGTAGAAAACTTTTGATGATATAAAACATTTCAATTTTTCATAAAAATAATTATCTATCACTTTTAAAATTTTATTTTGAGAAATTATACAACAAAGTCTTCTATAGGAACATGTGTGAAGATTTACAATGGGGAGATAAAGAAAATACTGCATTTCTAAGAGATAATAGGATTGCCATAATCTGCTACACATTTGACTTTTACTTTTCTTTCAGCCACAGTAAAAAAGGAAAACCTGACAATTGACATAGTTCTCATTTCAGCTACAAAATAACACATTAATTCATCATAAGCATAAGAGTCTTTCTGACACTAACTGCTAAAATTGTCTCACGTGGAAATTTACACAGAGGTACTAATATAATGTTCATCACAATATTTTTTATAAACCATGTGGGAGCCATTTTTGCTAGACTTTTTTATGAGTAATTCTAAATAAAAGTCAAAGGCGTGTCACTAAAGTGTAACTCACAAAGGGCTCTTCAATGGGAGCTAGAGACCATGTGGCCCCAACATCAGGGCTTTCCAATAATCTACTTAACCAAAGGACAAAATTTAGAATATGGGGTAAAAGATAGTTTAAAATTTTATTAAACTATCTTTCCTAAATAGCGCTAATGTCTATTAGGTACAAAAATATTTTATGTTCATTTTTAATAGTGTAAGTAAGCAGAACACCACATGGCCTTTTCTGTCCAATCCAGTGACAGCATTCAAGAAATTTGTATTTACGGATATGTGTCTACACAGACACACCTATAAATATGTACACACACATACACATACACTTGAATTGCATGACAACCTTTAAATTATGTATCTCTTTCCATTTTTCAAAATGCTATATCTAAAAATATAATAAAACAATGTAAGAGATATCACAGATATTTACCATGGTCTGATACATGCTAAAGAAGCGGAATGTACAAAGGACCCTGGGAATACAGGGGAAAAATGATAAAACACACTGGGATAGGCATTAAGTGTTTCATGGGATTGTGAGATTTGAGTGAGATCTTGGAGAAAAGGTACAGACATACCTCATCTTATTGTGTTGAGCTTTATTGTGCTTCACGGATATTGCATTTTTTACAAATTGAAGGTCTGTGGCAACCCAGGATACAGCAAATCTATTGACACCATTTTTCCAACAGCATGTGCACACTTCGTGTCTCTGTGTAAGCAGTTTTTAGCAATGAAGTATTTTTTAATTAAGGTATGTACAGTGTTTTGTGGCATAATGGTATTGCTTACTTAACATACTATAGCATAGTGTAAACATAACTTTTATATGCACTAGGAAACCAGACAAATTATGTGACTCTCTGTATTGCGATATTCACTTTATTGCTGTGGTCTGGAACAGAAACCACAGTAACTCCAAGGCACGCCCGTAAATGGCAAGTGAGACGGAACAGGAAGATGCATTCCCATGGAGGGAAGCCTGTGAGCCGGCGTGGCGGCATGAGGGCATGGGACAGCACGACAGGGGTTGGGAGCAGCTTGCACGCTGGCGGCTGGAAGGCACATGGGTACCTGAGGAGTAGGCAGGGGACAGGGAGGCTCAGAAGGGGCGGGAGAGTTGACCCTGTGTCCACTGGACTAATGGGAGTATGTCAAAGAGTTTTTGAACAAAAGTAAGAACGCCATGATTAAACATGTGATCATGGATTTTTTTTTTTTTTTTTCTGAGACAAGGTCTCACTCTGTCACCTGGGCTAGAATGTGGTGGCATCATCACAGCTCACTGCAGCCTCAAACTCCTGGGCTTAAGTGATCCTCCTTCCTCAGCCTCCTGAGTAGCTGGGATTACAGGAGTGCACCACCATGCCTGGCAATTTTTATACTTTTAGTAGAGATAGAGTCTTACTATGGTGCTCAGGCTGGTCTCAAACACCTGGACTCAAGTGATTCTCCTACCTCGGCCTCCCAGAGTCCTAAGATTACAGGTGTGAGCCACTGCTCCTGCCTTTACCAAGGATTTTGAAAAAAAAACAAACGGCAGCAGTGCAGGTTGGGTTAAAGTTGGCAGACCGTGGAAGAAGAGTAGTTTGGCACTTGTGTGGCAGCCAGGAAGGGGTGGCGCATGGCCACACCTCCTTTCTCCATGCTGGCTTCTCTCTCCCTTCCCATCATGCTTTGGCAACCAGCTCACTCACTGCTTCCAGTCTCTGCCACTATTTTCATTTTCTCCTATTTCAGGGATAGCTCTTCCTTTTCCCCTTTCATGCATTTCTTCACCCTTAGGTCATCTTTTTTTCTCTGTTTTTCAGAACCCCTGAATGATGAGTCCAGCAGGCCTTGACTTTCACTGTATCCCACAACGAATACCAAGATTCAGTTAAAATCTTAAACCAAAGTAGCCGAATCACATTCAAAATCTCAGTGATTTGATCCCAGCGAAAATCAAAATCATCTTTACTTTCATTTTGATTTCATCCCAGTTGGAGCTACAAAATTTAAACAACAAAAGGGGATTTAGATAGAACTCTGTGAGTCAAAGAACCCCATTTCACCCATTTAGAAAATGAAGCCCAGAGGGGTTAAGCGTTATTTCTCAAAGTAATGTGACTCTCAGTATTACTACATGCCTACTCAAACTGCAGCCTTTGACCTGCTCACAAAGATGTCTCTATTATAATCAGGTTTTCCAGAGAGTTAAGGAGTTGAGACGGTTGAAATTTGGATAACTGACTATAATCCTGTAATCTGAGTATTTAAAAATAGGTGAATGTTTTCCCTTACTTTGACACTTCTAGAAAACACCGACAATGGATGAGTCTGTGTGTAAACATTATTGAAAAGCACCAAATGTAAATTATTCTCTTCTTACAACTTTCGCTAAACTTATGCTTAAATTAGTGGTCTCTGTGTACTCAGCCTGATTCACTAATCTGTTAACCTTTATTTCGCCACTGGTAGATGGATTACTAGCAAAATAATAAACAGTAAACTTTTCTTTGTCTCCCAACATTCACAACACTTGGCAGTGGAGTTAATTGAAGGAGAGATCGTTATTTTATGCATTTTTTGTAGAAACAACAAAAGGCTACTGAACGGTTTTACACAAAGGATCTCTAACGGCTGTACATCATGTTGTGAAAGTGATATTTACCCAGTGCTGCAGATGGTTTTAAATGATAGGCTTTTAGTTTATCATTTGGAATAACGATGACAAGAAGACTACTGAAGTTATTTTTGTATTAAAGCACTTGCATGCATCAGTAAGTGAAGAATTTGAACTTTAGAGCATATTGATTTTAAAATGCACAATGATCCATACACCAATGAATTAGACAATGAGGCCAATCTGTGTTCATAATAAACATGTTCACTTGGAAGAATATTATGTGAACAGAGGATGAGAATCTCTTTGAAGTTAAATAGAAATAAAAGTTGTATGTTAAGTTTTGGTTTAAAGAATGTCAGACTTGAAAGCCATTTTTAGGGTTAAAGTTATCTGAGCTCTTTGTTGAAGTTGGATTTGTCTGGCACGCAACTCACGAAAGGACCAGTACCTTTCTGATTCTGCCATTTACTGCATGTGCTGTATCCCCTGCTACTGGATTCAACTGTGCCAGTGATAAAATCTTTCTGCAAGACAAAACCCTGTGGTGTGTGACCACAGCCCTCCCTCACAGCTGACATCGATTTGCTTTTGGTGTTCCTCTGACAATTATCAGACCTACTGTCTTAGCTAAGGGTGAAAATGCTGAGACCTATCATTTACCCTTTGCCTTGGCTTCAAAACTAGGACACCCTGAATCCAATACACTGGAAATTATCTTGTATGACATCAAAGAAAAAATAATATGCACAAATACACAGTCATAGCAATTTGACTGCTTTTTTTGTAATATGATTGTACTTTTGTTAGAAATCCTTAGAACATAATTGTGGAAAGAAACAGGCACTTTCCCATGGAAAAATATGATTTTATTCAAGAATGTTTGACAGGTTGACTATTTTCACTGAAAATGGTTTGAGTGAACTCTCAGGTCCACTCTCAACAATCACAATAGGAAAAACACAACAGTCAAAGGAGACAACTGGACCATTAAAACAATATGGCAATGAGAGTACAATTGTGGATAGAAATATGGAACAAATAAGTTATCCCTTTCCATTGGTTTTAATTACTTACTGTTTATGTGAGCTTATAGAACTGAATTAAAACTAACACAAGCAGGGAGTTCTGCAGGAAGCAATAGCTTGAGGCGATGTGCGTAATCACTGGTGTTTCTTAAGCCCTGGTCCGCAGAGTCGAGTAATGGTGCATATGTTCAATGGCAGAAGGCATGTTTCTTATTCCAGGTAAAAGCCAAAATAAGTTCTCTTCAGAAGTTCCATCAGCAATCGAAGAAGGAAGGAAAAGGCAGTCCACAAGGTTCACGCACTCGAGAAGGAGGTTCCAATAGACTCAGCCAGCAGCACGCCTTCCTGTCGGTAGCCCGCCCTGGCACCCCACAGGCAAAGCTGGAGGTCCCGCTCTGGCTACTCGTCACTGAGGGAAATATTTTTGGGATTTATCAGTGTGGCTGCCCCAGGGCCTGGATCTGGAACAGATATTGCGCTGAGGATCTCCTATGACTCCTAGGACCTAGTGAAGGCCCCTCCACAAGAAAGCCTTCTCATAGATTAAGAAAAAAACATCATTGCATCTTCCATGGGAGAGGGGCTTAAGACCTTTGACAATTTTCATAAATGAACCAAAGGCAACATATTGGCATCCATGGGTGTTGTCTTTCTGGAAAGATCTGAACTCCCGATCTCCTGGGTGGTGTTATGAAACATTGCTGCCTTTTTGGCTAATATGGGACCTACCCCAAGTTAACAGCTTGCATCTTCATTCCAGTAATAGTTCTTAGGAATCATGAGAATGAGAGAGTGGTCACAGGTTTCCCAAGAAAAAATATTAATCTGAGTTCTGGAGGCCCCTCCGTTTAATCCCCCCTGTATGTAAACAGTCGGCCCTTCACATCCATGGGTTCTGTATCTGTGGACTCAACCAACTGCAGATCAAAAATATATTTTTTTTTTATTTCAGCTCATCATGGGGGTACATAAGTTTAGGTCATATACATTGTCCATGTCCCTCCCATCCCCCCGAGTCAGAGTCCCAAGCGCATCCGTTCTCATTCTCCAGACAGTGCGCCTGGCACTCATCATGTAGTCATACCTCCATCCCCTCCCCCCCCCCACCTCCCCGGGCCTGCACCTTCAAGCATGACCATTCCCCAGAGGGTGTGCAACGCACTCCTCATGTAGGCATACACCCATCCCCTCCCTCCAACCTCCATCCCAGTCTGATATCCAATTGGTATCATTCCCTGATGTACATTTAGGTGATGATCAGGGAAACCAGTTTTCTGGTGAGTACATGTGATGCTTGTTTTTCCATTCTTTGGATACTTCACTTAGTATAATGGGTTCCAGCTCTCTCCAGGAGAACCAAAGAGATGTCGTATCATCGTTATTTCTTATAGCTGAGTAGTACTCCATGGTATACATATACCACAGTTTACTAATCCATTTGTGGATTGATGGGCACTTGGGTTGTTTCCACATCTTTGCGATTGTGAATTGTGCTGCTATAAACATTCGGGTGCAGGTGTCTTTGTTAAAGAATGACTTTTGTTCTTCTGGGTATATGCCCAATAATGGGATTGCTGGATCAAAGGGTAGGTCTACTTGAATCTGTTTAAGGT
Organism: Lemur catta; assembly: GCF_020740605.2. Lineage (NCBI taxonomy): Eukaryota > Metazoa > Chordata > Mammalia > Primates > Lemuridae > Lemur > Lemur catta. The sequence goes on along the minus strand of NC_059138.1, from coordinate 94,475,000 downwards.
ATCTCCATAATGCTTTCCATAGGGGTTGCACTAGTTTGCATTCCCACCAGCAGTGTATGAGTGTTTCTGTCTCTCCGCATCCACGACAGCATGTGTTGTTTTGGGATTTTTTCATAAAGGCCATTCTCACCGGAGTTAAGTGGTATCTCATTGTGGTTTTGATTTGCATTTCCCTGATGATTAGGGATGTTGAGCATTTTTTGATACGTTTTTTGGCCATTCTTATGTCTTCTTTTGAAAAATTTCTATTCATGTCCTTTGCCCATTTTTTGATAGGATTGTTTGATTTTTTCTTGCTGATTTTCCTGAGTTCTAAATAGATTCTTGTTATCAGTCTTTTATCTGATGTGTAGTATGCGAAAATTTTTTCCCATTCTGTAGGCTGTCTGTTTATTTTCATGACTGTTTCTTTGGCTGTGCAGAAGCTTTTTAATTTAATCAGGTCCCAGTCGTTTATTTTTGTTGTTGCTGCGATTGCCTTAGGGGTTTTCTTCATAAATTCTTTGCCTAGACCAATGTCTGTAAGAGTCTTTCCTACATTTTCTTCTAGAATCCTAATCGTTTCCCATTTAAGGTTTAAATCTGTTATCCACCGTGATTCGATTTTTGTGAGAGGTGAAATCTGTGGGTCCTGTTTCAGTCTTCTACATGTGGCTATCCAGTTTTCCCAGCACCATTTATTGAATAGGGACTCTTGTCCCCAGAGTATGTTTTTGTCTATTTTGTCAAAGATTAGATGGTTATATGAGGATGGTTTTATATTTGGGTTTTCTGTTCTGTTCCACTGGTCTGTGTCCCTGCCCTTGTGCCAGTACCAAGCAGTTTTAAGCACCACAGCTTTGTAGTATAGTTTGAAGTCTGGCAAATCAATACCTCCCATTTTGTTTTTATTGCTTAAGATTGCTTTTGCTATACGGGGTCTTCTCTGTTTCCATACAAAGTGTATAATTATTTTTTCTAAATCTGTGAAAAATGATGTTGGTAATTTAATAGGAATTGCATTGAATCTATAGATTACTTTGGGTAGTATAGACATTTTAACGATGTTAATTCTTCCAATCCATGAGCATGGTATGGATTTCCACTTATTTACGTGTTCTGCAATTTCCTTCCTTAGCGTTTCATAGTTCTCTTTATAGAGGTCCTTTACCTCTTTAGTTAAATATATTCCTAGATATTTTATTTTCTTTGTTGCTATTTTGAAAGGTATTGAGTCCTTAATTTGGTTCTCTGATTGAATGGTATTGGCATATATGAATGCCTCTGATTTGTGTGTATTGACTTTGTAACCTGAGACATTACTGAATTCGTTAATTAATTCCAGGAGTCTCTTGGTTGAGTCCTTGGGGTTTTCCAGATACAACATCATGTCATCAGCGAAGAGTGAGAGTTTGATCTCTTCTGTCCCTATTTGGACACCTTTGATTCTGCTCTCTTGTCTGATAGCTCTCTCAAGGACTTCCAATACTATGTTGAAAAGTAATGGGGACAGTGGGCAGCCTTGTCTGGTTCCAGTTCTGAGTGGGAATGCTTTCAATTTTTCCCCATTCAGTATGATGTTGGCTGTGGGTTTGTCATATATGGCTTGTATTATTTTTAGGTAGGTCCCATTTATGCCTATGTTGTTAAGTGTTTTTATCATAAAAGGGTGTTGAATTATTAAGATCAAATCAGAATTAAATGAAAAAGACAACAAAAATACTATAAGGGAAATTAATAAAACAAAAAGTTGGTTCTTTGAAAAGATAAATAAAATAGACACACCACTGGCTAGACTAACCAAGAGCAGAAAAGAAAAATCTTTAATAACTTCCATCAGGAACATGAAAGGAGAAATCACAACCGAAGCCACAGAGATACATGACATTATCTATGAATATTACAAAAATCTTTATGCACACAAATTGGAAAATGAGGAGCAAATGGACAAATTTTTAGAAACACACAGCCTTCCCAAGCTCAATCAGGAAGAAATAGAATTCCTGAATAGACCAATATCAAGAACTGAAATTGAAACAGCAATAAAAAACCTTCCCAAAAAGAAAAGCCCTGGTCCAGATGGGTTCACACCTGAATTTTACCATACATACAAAGATGAACTGGTGCCCATCCTACATAAACTATTCTTCAATATTCAGAAGGATGGAATTCTCCCCAACACATTCTACCAAGCCAATATAACATTGATACCAAAACCAGGAAAGGATGCAACAAAAAAAGAAAAGTACAGACCAATTTCTCTCATGAATGTAGATGCAAAAATTCTCAATAAAATCCTAGCAAATCATATCCAAGTGCTGATTAAAAAAATAATTCATCATGACCAAGTAGGCTTCATCCCAGAGATGTAGGGGTGGTTCAACATACGAAAATCTATAAATGTAATTAACCACGTAAATAGAAGCAAAAATAAAGATCATATGATCCTCTCAATAGATGCAGAAAAAGCATTTGACAGATCAAAAATATTTAAAAAAATACGAATGGTTGTCTCTGTACCAAACATGTACAGACTTCTTTCCTGTCATTATTTCCTAAACAATACAGTGTAACAACTATGTACAGGGCGTTTACATTGTATGCAGTATCGTAGGTAATCTAGAGGTGATTTAAAGCACACAAGAGGATGTGTGTGAGCTACGTGCTAACACTGTCCCATTTATATGAGGGACTTGGGCACCTGTGGATTCTGCGTCCACGCTGGTCCTGGAGTTGGTGCCCACGGACACCGAGGAACGGCTGGTCCCTTCCGCAGCTGCCTTCTGTTCTTTCTCTCCCCTCTCAGTCCCTTCCTGCTCTGACTTCTATGGTGAAAAGCAAATGCTGTTTTTCACCATTTTAGACACAGCTACTAATAACTTTATTTTCTACTCTCCTTACAGGTAAGTGTGATCACGTGGCAAAGTTCTCTCCAGTGGCACGTGGGCAGAAGGAGTATGTGCTGCTTCCGGGCCTGCCCATGATCGCATTCCATGCTCCCCCTTGTCATCAGCTGGTGCAAATTAGGAGGAAGCCCAGGCAATGCTGGAACTATGGATTAAAATATCCAGGTTCTTCACTCCTGAGTAGAGGCCAGCCATGCTGCTCAGAGGAGCCCTCGCCTGGATGGTGTGCAAGGAAAATAATACAACTTCTTGAGACTTCAAATGCTGGATTTTGATGGTTAATCAGTTATCACTGCTTTCCCATTCTACTCTAACTAATACAGGTTCTTTTGTACAGCTATACCATTCTATTTGTTGACATCATTAATGTCTTCCATTTTTTCCTGTAAATTTTCACAATTTTCTGAAACATGTCACATCACATAACTTCTTGATTTATTCTTCAACCAGTACCTCATCATCTAATTATATTTGAAAGATATTTCTGTATCTTCTAACCATTTAAAAATATATATTTTGACTGGGACAAACTCATCTGTCTTACGGATATTTTTTCTCATTATTTTACTTGCTGGGCCTTTAATTTTTTTTTTCTTTTTGCAAATACAAACAACAACAAAGTATTCTTCATTACTCAAAATAACTTTGAAAGAGAAAAAACCATTCCCTTGGTTTTATCCAGAGGATACTGCCCTAAATTTGTCGTAGATTTAGGCCCTCATGTTTAATGCTAAATGGAAACTTAATGAAAAAAACTTTATGTGATGACATGGTTAAAGTTCACCTGAGGTCTTTCTTTACTAACTCTCCACCAATGAGGAGAACTCTCACTCTGATATTTGTACTTTTTACGAATAAAATGGCATAGGCCACCTCCGCCTTCACCAGACAGCGAGTGACTTGAAGAGGCCGGAGGGGCCAGAGGGGCTGGAGAAGCTCTCTCACGCCCTGCGTCTCTGAGCACCGCTCCAGTGCGGCACAGCATCTGGCGCAGAGACTGTCAATAAATTGACGGGAACACTCATTACTGATGCCATAAGCAAATGTCTGTCTGCGGCAATCACTGAGAGCACAATAATTGGCCACCCTGCGGGACACGAAGTATCCCACGTGCCTCCTGTCTGTGCCCAAGGTGATTAGCACAACCATCCTGCCGGGGAACATGATCCCTCCTAACTACGGAGCTGCCCCCTGGCCCCGCCCGCTCTTGGGGGCGCAGAAACCAGAGGAAGCCAGTAAGACGAGCCACGTCCGAATCAGTCACTAACTCCAGCGTTCGAAACTGGTATCATAAAGTAAAAATAAAAGACCCAAAAATTCCAAACCAAGTTATTGCCTCCACTTAGTCCCATCTAGACGTGGAGCCTTTGGGTTAGTGGACATCCCAGGTTAGTCTCTGTGACGGGGACCGCGTTTAAGACGTTTTCTTCCCCTACAGAATGTTTGCACCTGGCCAGACTTTCCCTTGCAGCCTTGACACCCCGTCTGCCCCTCTCTGGATCGTCGCTGTGGCTCCCCTGTCTCAGAACGGGGAGCTGCTCGGCCAGGCTGGAAACCGTGGCAGACACAAGTCAGGGAACCTGGAACCCGGGGATCAGAGGGAGCCCCTTTCTCACTTTACCTCAGTGCCTTCTCCCTCACAGCGTGTGAATTAGCTCATTTCCTAGCCCAGGAGCCTTCCCTGGTCTTCTATTTTTTTCCGGAAATTCTCCCATTCTTCAAGGCTCTGCCTAGGTGTCAGGACTCCAGGAACCGGATGCCCCAGCCGGTCTGCTCCCCTGAATCATCGCACCTTCTCTGCTGAATGGCCTCTCGACAAGTGTCTTCTAAGCAAACCGCTGCTCTGGAGTTAGATATCTATACAAGAAAGACACGGTATCTGTCATCAGAATTATCTGGGAAATACAGAAAAGAAAAAACATATAAAACACAATGATACATCATAAAAGAAAAGCATTGAGCAATGTAATATGGAAACAAAGAGAATGTAACTGTGGACGCTAACCTTCGTGCCTCCCAGAGGAGGTAATTTATATACTTTGAACAATCCCATAAAGCTCGCATGCGTGCGCTCGAGGGCTGCCAAAATATGGAACCGCATAGTAATATGCCTCTGAAATATACAAAATATGCCTCTGAAATACGAATTTCATTGAGCTAGAAGCCGTTGAGAGCCAGCAGACAGGGAAAGGCTCTAAAGGCAGGGCACGAGATTTCCTTTTTTAAAGGAAACGCATTTGTAGATACACCTTCCTCTTCTGTACTAGGAGGAGGAGGGCTTTTAGCAACTCTTGTCAAGAGAGGAGGCACTGACTTAGATCTGCCTAACAATCCTGAATTATCCTCGCTTACCATGCTATTTCCAGTCACCTTCTCGTAACTTGCCTCACTTGCCCAGAAGCCCCAAACCCCTTTTCTTTTGTTGATATTTAAACCCAAATTCAAATTACCCACCTTTAGTCACTCTTCGGTGAGCTCTCCTATGTGTTACATGCATGATGCATGGGTTGATAAAATTATGTTAGTTTCTTCTCTTGTTAATCTGTCTTTGTCTGGCACCTAATCTACAGGGCTCAACGGGAGAAATGTAAGATGGGTTGAAGAAGAGATTTTTGTCCTCCCATACACAAAGTTTAACATGATCATTTTAAAAATCACTGAGAAGAGAAAAATATTTTTTTAAAAAAAATTAAAGAAAATAACTTACTCATAAAATAACTATTATTCAAAGATCTATGTGGCAAAGTATTCCTATGTTGGGCCATGATTGCAAGGAGTTTGTCATTGGTTTACAAGCAAACATTTCAAGGACAGGTCATTTCATTGTTTTGTATAATTAAAAACAGTTAAACTAATTGTTCTCAAGTGTAATGGAATTAATTGAGGAAAAGCCCATAATTGACTGTATTAACAACTAGAACCTGAGACTAGTGCATACTCACCTTCAATAATATAGTGTTTTGATATCTACCTTCTTTATTATAAATTGGAATTATCCAATGTCTTAATATATAAATCCTGACTATATTAAGTAAAGCATGTATCAGCCAAGATTAGTGATGAGTTAATGGTCCCATTTATAAATACCAGGTAAAATGATTGTCTTAAACAATAAACTTGTAGTGAGATTAAATTTAGTTTTGGCACACGTTCTCTTGGCTATAAAATTTACATGTTTTTTACATCTATGAAAAGTCAAATGAATAAATTTTAAAAAATAAGTGGATCAATTTGGTGCATAAAAAGTATAGAAACATTCAGGTGAATTTTTTTTCCAACATGGAGTGATATTAAAAAATCTGATATACCAATTCAGTCAAAATGAATGCATAATTATGGATAGTATTATTATTGAGTAAAAGCGCAATAACTTTTTATTTTTAATATTTTTGATTGACAAGTCATAACAGTATCCATTTATGAGGTATAATGTGATGTTTTGCTATATTAATATGTATACAATGCAGAATGATCAAATAAAAACTAATTATATATGATTACATATGCATGAACTCACCTACCATTTTTTATGCTGAAACACTGGAAATTTACTCTTAGTTCTTTTAAGATACGCGATACTTTATTATTGACTGTAGTCACCCTGCTGTGCACTAGAGCTCAAAACCTATTTCTTCTGTCTATCTGAAATTTTACCCTGTGACGAACAGCTCCCCATCCCTTCCTACCCTCTCCCCAAGGCTCTGGTAACCATCATTCCACTCTCTACTCTGTGAGATCAACCTTTCCAGATTCCTCCACAAGTGAGCTCATGCAGAATTTGTCTTTCTGTGCCTGGCTCATTTCACTTAGCATAATGTCTTCCAAGTTCATCCATGTTGTCGCAAATGACAGGATTTCTTTCTTTTTTTAAGGCTGTATAGAATCCCATTTGTATATATACCACATTTTCTTTATTTGTCCACTGATGGACAGTTAAGTTGATTGCATATCTTGGCTACTGTAAATAATGCTGAAATGAATATGAGAGTGCAGGTGTCTCTTGAAACTATTGATATTAATTCCTTTGGGTGTACCCAGAAGTGGAATTACTGGATCATACAGTAGTTCTATTTTTAGGTTTTTAGGAAACCTCCATACTGTTTTCTATAATGGTTATACGAATTTACATTCCCACCAACAATGTACAAGAGTTCCCTTTTCTCTGCATTCTCACCAGTGTTTGTTATCCTTTGTCTTTTTGATAGTAGCCACCCTAACTGGGGTAGAACAATGTCTAATTCTGCTTTTTCCCTGACAATTAATGATGTTGAGCATGTTTTCATATACCTGTTGGGCATTTGCATGTCTTCTTTGAGAAACATCTATTCAGGTTTTTTGCCCAATTTTAATTGGGTTATTTGTTTTCTTGCTATTGAGGAACAAATGAAATTTGAGTAAGACACAATTCCCAGTGAAATTTCTAATTGAGAATACAACATTCAGATTTGTGTTTAGAATTAAATAGGTGGATTTACATATTCACTAAGGACTCTACAGGAAAAAGGCTTAAGTGTGTGAGGGACAGGGATAGTTGGCCTGAAAATGGAATTTGACTAGGTCTTTAAGGATGAGATTTCCCACATCTGATTTTTGAGCTGGAGAAGGACATGGAACCTGAGGAAACAGCAAAAGCAAAGACTCAGAACCTCAGAAGTGACCAAGTCTGAAAGATAAACATTATAACTATGAACAGATAACATAACTATTTATGTAACTCTAGCCACAGAAGAACGATTTCTACATTTACCCACATGTAGAACGAAGGGGCAAAAGGAGACTTTATGTATTTATTTATTTATTTTGTTTCCTTCTTTACAAGATATCTTAAAATATTCAAGGATGACTTGCAAGCAACGAAAAATGTCCAAACATTGCCAAATCTATTTTATCAGAGAACAGCTTTCTTCTGTGTCTAACAAATCCTTGTCACCAAGAATTATGGTATTCCAGATATGTATTAAAAGGAAAAAAGGGGAAATGAGTAATATTGATGAGTTTGTAAAATCTCATATGCTAATTTCTTCAAGAACAATGAATTCTTGTCTCAAAAGCAAATGACATTTAAGCGAGGGCTATCAGAAACCCCAGCTGAGTCGGTAACACTGTATAAGGTATTTCTAAGGGTCCCACACACCTGATTCCTCTCCTCCTCTGGGCATGTGAAAAACTACACTTCCCCACCCTCTTGGGAATTGGTAGGATCAAGTGACTAATTCTGGCCAATGCTCTGTGAGTAGAAATGACATATGTCACCTTTAGGCTGTGGCTTTATTGCTGGTGTAAAACCTACTCTTCTGTCTCTTTCCTGGACTCCGTGTCCTAGAAAACTGCGTGTTCCAGATGGTGCACCTACAAAGTAGATGCAGTGTGTCCTGAGTGACTTTGTGGAATAGAGTCTCCCTCCATCCTCCATCTCTTGCTAACCTCCAATAACTGTCTTTCATGAAGAAAAAAAATGGTATTTTGTTTAACAAATGAGATTTTGGGCTTGTAACTGAAGCACAACAAAAATTATTTTGACTTCTAGGAAAAACTATTATTAATTAACATGAAGCTCTTCAGTAATTGTTAAATCATACTCATAATAATAAAATTATTTTCCCCAAATTAAAAGAGCATCTTTTGTACAGAAAAGAAAATTTTCAAATATCAAGAAGTAATTGTGGGAGAAAACTGAGATACACAATGTCACTTAATTCTCACTGCAGCCTAGGAATTAGCTGTTGTTTCCCTAATCTCACAGATGAGAAAACTGATGGACAGTAATATTAAGAGAGATTTGCCAAAGTTCACATGGCTGATAAGTGATAAAGTCATGACTCAAACCCATACTTTCATATTCAAAATAATACTTTTATTTGTTCATATTCTGTACACTGTATCATAGGCAAGAAGTTCTACAGAAGAAAAATTCTCTAATTGGAGCTTTCTTAACTTTATTTTTAACATAAGTCTCTTTAAACATAGAAGAGATATATCTCCCTGAATTTTTAAATTTTTAAATGTCTATAGCTTAAAATTTTTAAATAGCTTAGAATTTTTTCTTCAGTACCTTTGTGTTTATAAATATAGATAGGTACATACATGCAAGCATTCACATATGTTTCCCTTGAAATTAAAGATTAAGATAAAACGTAATTCTGCAGTGGTTTGTTTGACATTTTGAATCCTTCAAAATGTCAGAATTAAAAATGCCTCATGGTTCACCTGTCAGGTGGGATCCTGTGAAATTGCTGATATTCCAGTCGCACGAACGGCTTCACCTAACTTCTTAGAAAGAGCGCGATTCCTGTGATAGAGCTCTGGATTTGAATCTAGCTGCATCATGTGTAGTCATGGAATTCGGGGTAAATGTCTTGATATCTGTGAGTCTCACCTTTCTGTGCAACACCCACTTGAACACATTGCTGTCAGAATTAAAAATCACATTTTTAAATTTTTTCTAATAAATGAATTTATACCAGGTCTGCCTTATGGTAAGGAAGTATGAACTGTTTGAATTAGGCTGTTTTCAAATTTGAAGAGCATGGGCAGTGTTTTTAAGCCCACTTGGGAGCATTCTTGGAATGTAGCCCTCTCACAAGGACATACGTGATGAACATATAGGTGTTTTTTCGATTATAAGTTATTATACAAATATATATTTTTTCATCTGTCTAGGCACCGGGCAATTACATTTTTCCAAGCCAAAAAAATTATTAAAAACATTCTTTATTTGGAGTGCTATGAGAATATTCTTCTTATTCTCGTTTTATACCCAAACCTAAAATAGAAGTTTTCTTGTCAGAGGACACAGTTTGGGCTAATCTGAATTGATAATTTAACTTGACACAAAGTATAACAACTTTGACTTCCATGGATTTATCAAGCAGCTGGGCTCACTCCGCGATGCGCACAGAGGCCACCGCTAGGCGGCGCCAGCTTGCGAGGCAAGGAAGGCTGTACTGCACGCTGACCAGCAGGGGGCAGGAGCAGGCTCCAGTCTGCACCCCCGGAGCTGAGGTTGGGGGCAAGTGCAAGGGCTTGGAGGGCGAGGGAAAGGACGTGGGACTGTTGGCTTGGCGGGGCTGATGGGGGAGCTTCAAAATGGGCCATTTAGGGTCAGGTACGTTGAGGTGGGCCTCAGCCCCCGGCCTTCAGGGCCAGCAGACCGTTCCCTTCCGACAGAGGTCGGTGGGTCAGCTTGCGGCCGCGTCCTGCCTTCGTTCCGAGGGGAGGGACCGCTGGTTCCCGGCGTGGTCAGCGGTCAAGGCCTTGGCTGCGGCGCCCAGGTGCGCGACCTGCGGTTCTCTGTTGACCACGGAGTAATTTGCCATTTTGTTGCCGGTGGAAAGTAGGCGCAGTGTGGCCTGGTGCCATGGTCACAGATACTTGTTCTTCTCTCTAGACTGTGTTAGTGCTTGTAGTTTAGAAATTCTCCCTTCATATTTTTACAGGTAATTGTAAAAAATAATTTTTAAATCTTAGCTACGTCTTGGTATTTTTAAGGAAGTGAGAAGAAATGGTGATTGATTTTCATTTCCCGTATTTTAGGAGGTGATTATGACAGGACAGTGTTTCCGAACAATGAGAATAAAGGCACTAGGAATTAAGGTGCTTATTAACGTTAAAGCTGATAGGAGAATTACCTTCCTGTTAAGTGCTTGTTCATAACTCTTGTTATTGTTCAGATATTGAACTTTTGCTTCTAGTGTAAAATTTAATGCAAGTTGATTTAGAAAAATAATTCCTGCACTCCACTTTTTTCTATTATTCTAATCCAAATCCTTTTTGTGAGCCAAGATATCGAATTCTCACATTCAGATGGCTGCTTTTTGTGTTTAGGAGATTATATTTGAATACTAAATTTTATCTCAGCTCTGAGCTAACAATACGTATAAAAATAGCACATTGGACTAGTTCTGAATTTAGAAAAAGCATATAATTGTATTTCCATTTTCTTCTGTATTACTCAAATTGCCGTATTTAATAGACAAAGCAATAAATTTTTAGTTGAGCTTTTACATTTCAGAAAATCTGAAGAATTAAATTTAGAGAATGATGATAACACAGTAAAAACCAGACTTGAAAACGCAATGGATCCTCTGAGCATCCTTCAGCGAGCTTCCTTGGCAAGCCTTCCCGAGACTTTCCATGGCTTTTTAACACTTCGGAGCGTAGGTTTCCAAGGCTCCAACAAGCCGGGGCCACGACCTCCATTGCAAAACGGAGACGTGCATGAATAATCCGGAATCTAGTTTTGTCTGGCATTTTCTGCAATTATGGGGCCTTCTGGGGTGTGATGTGGCCAAAATACATTTTGGTACAAATCAAGAAGACTAAAACCCTATTTTCCACTAAATTATCTTTTTGAAAAATACCTCTTTATTGGTTTATTGCAACTGCATTCAAAATCACTCTCTTGTACCTACTGTACTGTAAAAATTCACAATTACAACATACCCTTTATTAGAAAGCAAAACAAAAGGCAAATAAACATAAAGTAGAGTTTACCAAGAATTTGTCCTACTGGCAGATCGAGAAGCTCTGAAACCCAGACAGGGAATCCTAAACAAGCTTCAAAGGCTTGCTAAAGGCCATTAATAAAAAATATTAGAATTCCTCAAGAATTTTAATTTGCTAATTCTGAGAGCACCAAGAGTCCACATCTTCTATAAATATGCAATTATCTTAATATTTCAAATGTTAATAATACTTGGCTTTAAAAGGAAATGCTTTCCGAGCCTGCCCCACACACAGCAGGGGCAGCTGAACATGCTAACTGATTGTTGGCTAGAGTTGATTTAGGTGAGATCAGCTAGAAGTAAATAGATTTTCAATGAAACAGTAATTGCTTTCCAGGAAAGAGATGATTGAAAGAAGCAGCATGTAGGACCCCCACAGCCCTCCTTCCGGTACCGTGGCACAGAGCCAGCCACAGGAACTCCCCGCGGGCCACTTGAGAAGCTGCTGCAAGGCCCTTTCTTAGATGGTTCTAGTATAAAGTAGTTACACTTGAGGATCCCTGATACTATGCAAGTTCAAAAATAAATGTTTTTTAAAAAAGATTTTAGATTGATGCAAGAATCACTTTGCTGCTCTCACGCATAACAAAACAAAACACAATGAATCTGACTCTAACACAAAAAGTTCAACCTGGTTTAGGAGGAACTTGTTAAGAAAACTTTTAGTTAGAAATCCTGAAGATCCTTCTGTCAGAGGTGGTGCAGCCTTGTGGTTAAGGTCATGGATTCCAGACCCAGAGCGCTTGATTTCACCACCTGGCTCTGCCACTGAAGGCTGTATAACCTGGGGAAAATGAATTAGCCTCCCCGGGCTTGTTTCCTGAACTGTAAAATGGGTTTTTACAGAAAAGGCCAACCTGACGGGATAGCTGGGAGACCTAAGAGTGTTAGTTATTTATGGAGAGTGCTCAACACGGTGCTTGGCATATGGTGAGAACTCAAGAAATGTCCTTTATCATTTCTCTTGAGTTAATATCGTTAATGTATCCATAAAATTATTCTTCCTCTTGATTTTGGAATCTATTAGAATAGATAAAATTATATTGTTCTTTTTCACATCAGCAGTCTACTTTTAAGTATTTTTAAAATTTGCCTTATAAAAATAATATTTTTAAATGTTTCACATGCAGTTGGATTAAACAATTATTAGAATACATATTCCTATTGTGTGCCATAGGGTCACTTGTCTTGTGCAATTTTTTTGTGTGTTTTTGGAATTTACTGTCTAATTCTCTATAAGCTTGTGTTTAATTTTTGGAACTGTGTTTTGAACATTCAGTGGGAGAGTAAAACACTAAGACACGAAAAGCTCTTCTAGTTCAGTTTTAAAAGAATTTGTCTGTAATGAACTTATTTTATTTCTTAGATTTCTTAATAGATTATAGAAAATTAGGTTGTCATTAAAATTTGTTAGTCTTCGTGATGTCTGAAACAGTGTGCCTTTATATTGTGATGTTGTAATTGAAAATTTCTTGTACCTGTAATGTCATTTCAAACTACCTTTTTAAATATTGGATGATTCCCTTTATCTTTCTATTTTTGTGTGTATTTTTAGCTGATATACTTTATTTTCCGTACTTTTTTTAGTATTTTTGTACTTTTATAATGTGATTATCATACACTGATTTTTTTTTTTAAATAAAGCCCAGAATGTGTTACCTTTAATAGGTAAGGGTGACGTGTCGATGGCGATTTTCAGAACTGGCGTATCTTCCGTCATGTCATGGCATGCGTTCATGTTTATGCATCTCTAGTATCTCATTTGTTCTTTGCTATTCGGTGTAATATGGTTGATATTTTGGTTAATTTTGTGCTCCATGATTATGAAGTTGTATTTCTGATTATAATTTTATCAATGTGTACATTAAAATATACCAAAAATGTTTGAAACTTTATTTCCTTGATGATCAAATTAAGGCACATTTCAGAAATCTCGCTAAACTGTTTAGTTCTATCTTTTTCTAGTCTCCTCACTTTGTGGAATCCTAGTTATATGTTTCAAAGTATCCCACTTTTAAAAATAGAGCGAAGAGCAGAAAGGAAAGCAGTATGAGTTTCTCAGCCCCGCCCTCCCCTTGACTCTCCAGGTTGTGTCTTCGGACAGCCAAGCCTCTCCAGCAGGGTCAACTCCCACCACATCCCAGTCTCAGATAATCAGGCTTCCGCATGCTCTCCTCTAGCCAAACAGCTCATGCTAAGGTCACTGACGATCTTGGGCTCCTGAATTTAATAGGCACTCCTTATTCCTGTCCTTATTCAACTCCTTTCAGCACTGGAAACCCTTGTTCCTAGAGATTGTCTCTTGGTCTCTTACCCACCTGTGTGCTGCCAGCTCCATCTGACATTTGGATATTGGGTTCCTTATTCCACAATGTTCTTCTCTTTTTACTCTGTTTTCCCCTAAATATTATATTATCATCCAATTGCTCCCAATGCTTTCAAAAGTCATCCAGTGGTTTCAAAATTCATCTAACACTAATGACTACAAGCATTACATTTGCATCTGAACATATCCTTTGTAGTCAACACTCTTGAGTCTAAGTACTTAAAAGATCTCAGATATTGCCATATATTTTTCAAACTAAATATTCAAAACCAAACTCCTGATTTTCCCCTACTAGCCATCACTTCTTCTAGTTTTCCATCCATCAGTAAATGTCACATTATTTACTTAGTTGTCCCACCCCACCAAAAAAGCCAAAAACAAACACACACCCCCAAAAAACTAAGAGTTATTCTTGGCAACTTCTTCCCCTTTATGTTGTCATAAATCCATTGCCAATTTGACTGATGACTCTAAGATACAGCTTAAATCGGTGTATTTCTTCCAATATTCAAATGTCACACCACTCCACAGTCCTTCAGCTCTGAGACGAAATTCCTCCTTCTCACATAGGCCCTTCTTGACCACTCCAACTCAGGGGGACTATCTGGGACTGTCATAGTGCCCTGTTTATTTTCTTTCTTGCACTAATCACAGCCTATAATCATTTTCCTACTTGTTTTTTTTTTTCATATATGTTCTTCCTAGCTTGTAAAGTCTATAAATGCAAAGACCTTGTCCACCTTTTTGTGTATTGAACACAGAGCTTCATGCACAGTTTGTGCATAATAATGATTTTAGAAAAAATGAAAGTACGATCTCCCTACACGCATTCTTTGTTTCCCCAACCCCCCACACTGGAGGCAGAGTAATTGTTGAAGGAACAAATTGGATCACACACATCACCATCCTCCTTATTGTTTATGGCGCTACCTCTTGGGTTTTCCACATCTTGTAAGCCTCGGGACTGGTAATTAAGGTCACCTTACCAAGAGCTTTACTGACCTCCCTGGCTTGCGTAGGATCTTCCTCCTTCCCACCTGCCATACGGCACTTTGAGTTTACCCTTGGGAACAGTTATCCCAGTTGGAAGTCTATGATGCCTTTGCTACTTGTATACTGTCATTCTCCCTCCAGGAAGAGGAGCTCACTAAGGGAGGGGACCCCATTACTCTGGGCCATCACTACTTCTGCCACACCCACCTCTGCGCCAGACCTGGAGGGACCTAGGTGTGATGGTCAAAAATGGGTTAATAGCATTCTTTATAGGACATCAGGTAAGATGTTTTTCTGAAGGTAAATTTTTATTTTTTAATATGAACATTTATTGCACTTGAGTATAAGATTGACAGTCCATTACTGTATTCTGAAGCAACTTCAACCTGCTCTCGTCAGTTGCTTTTTCCACTCAAAAGCTTTACTTTTGCTATTCCCTTTGAATTGTATTTGTGAGTCTCACCCTGAAGAATTTTTATTTTTCATAATGAGAAATACTGTATATAATCACTTACATTTTTATCACTTATAAACATTTCCCAAGTGTGGTGCTTTGCAAATGTGTTACCTCTTTGAGTCCTCATACTAATGGGTAAGTATTTTCTCCATTTTAGAGTGAGGAATTTGGTTCTCAAGATGCAGAAACCTGGAATTTGGAATCAGGCAGATATGACTTGACTCCTAAGTTGTGTTCTCTCTTCTTATCAGTTACTGGGGTTAGATGAGGAAGTTGAAAAAAGTAAGGTCTTTGAAAGCCTGAGTTCAAGAGTATCCCACCCCCCATAGACATGCACAAATAGAAGAGTGTTATGTAAACCATTTTCCTGTTAACTCCCATCCTTGGTGTTTTGCACAGCTGGCTGGTCAGTGTCATCCTCTGTTGGGGACTGAAGATGGTGTCTCTACCATAGAAACGTGGTCCCCAGCAAGGATGTTTACCCACAGTCCATGTGGGCAGGTAAGAGGTTTGGAAACCCCCTCCCTTTACACAACCCTCACAGAGCCATTGACTTTGGAGATAAAATAAAAGGCTCCAGGAAGGCATGACACATTGACCCCAAATGAGTTAATTTCACATGTTGAAAGTCAGTCCTGCTGAGAAGCAGAATTAAAAGCCAGATGGCAACTTCCTTCTTGCCCTTGTAAACCTGTGGCCCCATTTATAGGAAGAATGAGGAGGACATAGTGTGAAGGTCAGTGGACTGTAGCTGCACGAAATCCTTTTAACTCCATTCCCTATAAAGTTAGTTGAGATTCAGAGTTAAACACAATGTGTTCAATTATGCAAAAATTACATGACAGGTCACTGTAGAATATATAGTAAATTCATATTCAATTTGGTGTTTTTGTAAAATTCCTGGAAGTTGAAAGTGGTGAGGCATGTTATATGATAACCTCATTTAACACAGTATCCCTAAGAGGTTCAATGAAGCAACATCAATTCTTTTGTGCAATTCAAGAACATCTCTAGCTGTTTAAGCAATGTCATCTCTAGTGAGTGGACCTCTGGGTTCTTAGGGCCCATCTGCTCATTTCCATATTCCAAGTACATCTGCCATTTGATAGCTGTTCACCAGCACGTGACAATCTCCCTCTTCCTGTATTATATGTCCGGAATATAACATATTCCATGTTATATGTCAAATCTGGAAATAGCATTTAAAATTACAAAATGCAAAAGTGTTTCCTTGAGTAGCGTTGTGATTTCTATTTTCCAATAAGTGAATGGATGTTAATGTTATAACCACAGCAACCTGACTGTATTGTTGTAGTTAAGACATTTAGATTTCCTGGTTCTCTGTTTCTTCAGCTGATAAATAAGATGCTTAGACCAGTCAATCTCTGAGTTCTCTTCCAACTAGGTCCTTCTATGTTTCAAAGATTAATACAATATTAACAACTTCATTAAAAGAAACATTTTATCTTATACATGTATTCTTGATATTTTCCTGGACAAATTCCATAATCATTGTGATAGGCAGCCTCTCAGATGGATTCCAAGATTCCCCCTCCCTGTCTGCATGCCCAGGGACAATCCCCTCCCACTTGAGTTTGAGCTGGACGTAGTGACCTTCCTCTAGCTGAAACGATGTGACATAGGGGATGTCACTTTTGAGATTAGCTTATACAAAGACCGTTGTGCACTCCCTGAGCGCTCAGTCTCTCCTCCCTTCTCTGAGGGAGACCAGCTGCCATGTTTACAGCCATCCTGTTGGGAAGCCACGTCTCAGAGAACTGGCAGATGCCTCTCGCCACCAACCAGTGAGGAGCTGACACCGTCGGCCCAAAGCAGTCAAGCGACCAAATCCTGCTGAAAGCGTGCACTGCAACCCGGCTGAGCCTCCAGACGCCGACCCACACCAACAGCGGGTCCCCAACCTCGCGAGACACCTGGAGCCAGAGGACTCCAGGTAAGGTGCCCCAGGCTCCTGACCCCCAGCACGCCCCACAGTGTGACGCTCTCTACTGACAGGTTGAGGGGCAATTTATTGCACAGCAGTAGCTGAGTCACACGATCAAGTTCTCGTGTGGAAAGAAGACCTGGGTCTGTCCCACTCAATGATCTCATGCCAGGAGTGAATTCTGGGGTGAAGAAAAAAGACACACAGACAAGACACAGGTGCTTAGTTCCTTTGCCTTTGGTTTTTCAATGATCTCAACTAGAAGATCCATTTCCCTTACCAAATGCTGCAAATATTTTACTACTCGGCATCTTCAATATCTACACACATAAAATGTAGGAGTGTTTCAGTTAACCCTCATGTGCTAAGCAGTGTTCTGGTTGCTGGAAATCCAGTGGTGACTTCAATCAAATCACAGCACCAGAGGGAGGACAATAGCAGTAGGAATCCCGGAGATGCTGAAAGAGTAAGGAAGAAGAGTCACTAGCACTGTCCTGGGGGAAGCTCATCCACAGAAGTCTTCCCAGAGGAGCAGCGGGCAGTGAAACGGAGTCTTGAAGAGGCAGAGCATTTGGCCACATTGCTCTAGGCTGAGACAGACCCATGTCTGGAGGCCCATATGCATCTAATCATGGCCCGTTCAGGGAGCTGCAAATAATTCAGCCATGAGAGGCAGTGTGTGAAAGGGTGGGGAAATTGAGATGTGCTAGCATAGATATTTATGTCTGATAGTCGATATAAAATATATTGCACTTGCATTGACTCTGGTTTGTGACCCTCATGAAGGACGCTGTATGCATCTGTGGACTTCATCAGAACAGCAAAGGAGACAGCTGAGAGGACCAGAGCAACATGATGGGATGCACGCTGCAGGGGCAGCTCCCGGTGGGGGTGCGTTTGTAGACTCCCCTGAGATGTGCGCAGCCAGGGTGGGCAGAGAGCTGGGCCTGTCCACCGCTCAGCCTGGCGGGAGAAGAGGGAGCCAGGGCAAGGCGCTGCAGGAGCCCCGGCATTGCTTGAGGAGTGGTTGAAAGGATGGCCCATTGGAAGTCGTCAGGTGAGGAAAAACCTGCAGAAAGAAAGAAATTAGTAAATAAAAAATGATGGAGGAAACTGGGGATTAGAAGTCTTGATGAGACAAAGAGGTGTGGTGGGAACAGATGAATGGGAGCCTCAAGGCTGGGAAGGAAGTCGAGATTGGAGCCTGAGCCTCTATAACTTCCTTAAAGTTCAATTTTAGATACATATGAAAATAAAGTAAATCTTTTTTCATGTTAAGATTTCATAATATCAGATTGTCTTTGATTTCATATAGTATATTTCCTGTACATTAAAGTAATAAGAAATTATGCTCCTGTAATGGACAACTTCCATCATTCTAGCTGCTAGTTTGATTAGTCCTCAAATTCTGAAAGGTTATCCTGTAACCTAAAAACAGTTTGACAAACAGCTAGCTTTCAAGGGTGAATATTAAACCAATGTCCTATGTATTGTGCATATTCATTGACAGCTGGCACAAATTTTACTGTTTGTTATGTCATTCTTTGTAGATCCTAACCATCCAAACCTATCTTCCTTTTTAGAATGTCCTACATAATTAGCCCATTCAAATCAATACTCACTAGGCAAAATAAAAAATAAATATCTGATTTACATCTTTTGCTTGATTGATGCTTTTTCCATTTATTATAGAGAGTCTTGTTCACCAGTGATATAGTTGCTTCATAGCCATGTTTTATCACACTACCTAACTTTCTTTGCCATTTGACTTCCAACTTTGGATCCTATTCATTCTCCTTGGCAATATTTCAGTAACTATGGTCTTTTGTGCAGTAAAATGTTCCTCATTAAAAATTAGAAAAGTTGGGATGGCAGATTTTCTATGCTCAAATAAAGGTGGAAAGCTCTAGGTTAAACTCAGTTAACTGAATAACTTTTTAATGTTCATTTTGAATTTCCAGGAGGTGTTCAAAAGTGGGTTTTCCAAACCTTTTATGGAGTTGCTTTTTCAATGAGATTCAGATGGGACTGGACTTTCTCAGCGATGTTTGCTTGAAAAACTTTGTCTTAAATCTACATCTGGCTCCATTGTTTTTTCATGTCTGTCCACCAGTTATTACCCTCTGAAAAGCATCCATAGTTTCTCATTATCCACAGAAAATGTCAACTTTATTTAGCAGGACGTCCACAATTTGCCACAAGCTTCCTCTTGTTCTACCACACCCCACTGGAAACCCTGCTGTTGGGCCACGGGGGCCAGCATCCAAACACTCCACCCGGTCCACACGGCCCTGCGGCCGTTTCCTGCCTGCAGCGCCCTCCTGCCCGGCCTGAGCAGGGGCACTCCCTGCCTTCTGGTCTTAGCACAAGTAATCTTTTCCTCATCAGGACAATTTTTCCCACCTTATAAAAATAATCCAAAGTTTTTAGCAAAGGCCACAAAGCACTTAAATGTCTCTACTTTTCCAGAGGCAGAAATTTTCTAGACATTTACTTTTACCAGCACAAACCCCCTTCTCATTTCGAGCTTTAACTTTTATTCCCTTTACCTAAAATATTCTTCCGCCGTGTACATCTCCTCTCACCCAAAATGCCTCCTCTTCTGAGACACCTTTGCTGGGTACCCTATTAAAATAACATCTTTCTATCCTCTTGTCCTAAATGTTTCTTTTACCCTAATTCTTGATTAACATATATTTTATTGTTTGATTTATTGTCTCTCTGATAAGAATATAAGCCCTATCCAGGCACAAATTTGGATGCTTGTGTTCATTCTGGTTATATTTTAAAATGAAAGAGTGAATATATGATTTAAGAAACTACAAATTAGGAAAAGTAGACACCGCTATCTTAGAGTTTCCCTTCACTGTGGGTGGTCCCACAGAAATAGACAGAGAAAGATGGATGTAGACGTGACAGAACTTACAATGGACCTCTGAGGACTTTCTTGCTACCTGGCCTCTATTAAATCTTTTTCTTGTAACAATACCTCAATTCCTTTCTCGTAATTTCCCCCATTCCAGTTCGGTTGGAATCTCAGTCAGCTTGCCCATGTGACACTCCCCAAGCCAAGATGTGCCCATCTGACACTAATGGCCCAATTGGGCTTCCTTTCCCAAGGGACTTTTAATCTTAAGATAACAATGTCTGGGATGAAAAATAGAAATGATTTGATCTGATTCATCCCAGCAAGGGGAACTCATGATGTTGGCCAGTTTCTGACTGGCTTGATTTTTCAGTTGCGATTGAAATTTGTGAATTTACCATACCGTAACTGTTATTTTATTAGTCTAACCAGAGATAGTTTTTGAGTAAAGGAATGACACTTTGCTTGCTCATATCGTATCACCGTACATATTGTTGTTGTGTATGTTTTCCTGCCTGATAAATTGAGAGCTTTACGTGTGGTAGAGGCTGTCTTTATCCTTGAAGATGCTCCTATTTCTTTCTGCACATCAAGGCATAGAATAGGACCTTAATAACTTTGAGAAAGAAGTTTGTTAGATAAATCCCCAGTCACAAGCTCATCATTTATTTACATTTAGGATAAAAAGAAAGTTATTCCAGTGGGAATCTTTTAATTGTTTTGATTAAAATAAGATGCATCAAGCTAAAAGATGTTGAAACAAATTCAGTATCATTTATTGAGAAAGTGGTAATGTGCCTTCAGTATAGATACTCCTTGACTTATGATGGGGTTATGCACTGATACACCCATTCTAAGCTTAAAATGCATTTAACATGCTTAACTTACCAAAAATCATAGGTTAGCCTACCCTGCCTTAAATGTGCTTAGAGCACTTACATTAGCCTACAGTTGGGCAAAATAATGTAACACAAAGCCTATTTTAAAATGAAGTATGGAATATGTCACATAATTAATTAAATACTGTATATTACATGGAAACTATGACAATTTTGCATCATTGTAAATTCAAAAAATCATTAAGTTGAACCATCCTAAGTCAGGACCATCTGTATTTCAAAACTGATATGAGGAAGGTTGTATTTTGAATTGTAAATTTCAGTAAACATCACATTTTCTTTCCTAATTAAAAGTTCACAAATAAAAACTTTTACTTATGGTAAAAACCTTACAACATTCATGAGGTATATCATATGGGTAGGTGATAAATTACATTATATTGTCCAAATATTATGTTTTAAGCAAAACTTTCACACTTATAGACTGTGAAACTTAGGCAAGTTGCTTAGATCTCTAAGCTTCAGTTTCCTTGGCTATAACTGTTTTCAATAATAGTACCTAATGAAATAAATAATGGTGTAGATTAAATGAAATATAGAGTATGCTCAATTTCTGACAATTCTATGAATTAACACTTTTTTGAAGACTGTGTAAAATCAGTTTTTAAAACATCAATAGTTTAGATGTCTAGTATACAGAAAGCTTTTAGTGTTCTTTAGAACATTAAAGGAAATTACTCAATTCCACACTGCATTTACTTTGTCTACTTCCTGGTGGTTCCAGCTCCATGAATTTATGATGGAATTAATATTGGTCTTGGCTTATATTTTATTTGTCATGTGGTTCAAGAAGTTATGGAGCATCCAAAGTATGCAAAATAAGATATGAGATTGTTTAAAATACTGTGTCACTCAGATAAAAAATATGTTCCATTATTCTGTAATCTTAAAACATAATCATCATTTAGTATAAGTTCTGTCAGTTCAAAATGGCCCAAGTAATTGTTATACAACTGAGCATGACATTAGACAAGTGCATGTGTAGTCCTGGAGGTTTGGAGATCAATAGCCGTTTTTGTATAATTTTACCTTCAAACATATCCTAGAAATTTTTTAAGATGTTTCAAGCAATTCCAAGTTGTATTTTCCTAAAAATATAAGTAAATTATAAAAAAGTGATATCTCAAAATCTTATTTGTCTAAACACTTCGTTTTTTAGATTGAAGTATCAATAGTTTTATTATAGTAGTTTGATTATAGGTTTTCTGAAATGCATTTAATTACATATTATTAAGAATTGTGAAAATATGATAATAAATAGTTGTTCTTCTTAGCTAAGTCTCAGGCTTGTGGCTTTTTTTTTTTTTTTTTTTTTGAAAAGGTCTTAGTCTGTTTCCTGGGCTAAGGCACAGTGGCTTCGTCACAGCTCACTGCACCCTCAAACTCCTGAGCTCAAGTGATCCTCCTGCCTCAGTCTTCTGAGCAGCTGGGACTACAGGTATGTGCCACCACACCCAGCTAACTTTTTTTCTTTATTTTTTGTAGAGACAGGGCCTCACCATGTTGCTCAGGCTGGACTTGAACTCTTCGCCTCAAGCAGTCCTCCTGTCTTGGCTTCTCAAAGTGCTGGGATTACATGTGTGAGCCATTGCACCCGGCCTCAGGTTTATGTGTCTAATAAGTATAGCTTTATTTCCCTTTGAGAATCCTACCATCAACTCACACTCACATCTATATTTGTCACATCAATCATTTACCCACCATCTGTGCCCAATACACCCTCCTCAGTCAGTGAGACAACTACTCCCAAAGACATTCTGTCATGAAAACCTTGAAATCTGGCAATTATATTTAAGTCAAACTTTCCTCATATTACCTACACACAGTAACACTTTAAATTAATTAATTCTTGCCTAGAAGTCTCTCTCATGCTATTGATTCCCTTTTTTTCTAGAAGCCCAGATTTTTGTTTGTTTCAGAATATTACTGGGGTACAGACATTTTGGTTACATAAATTGCTTTTGTACCATCTAAGTCAAAGTTATGAGTGTGACCATCCCGCAGATAGTGTGCATTGTACCCATTAGGTGTGAATTTACCCATCCCCTCTTCCCCCCTCCCAACTGCTAGATTTCTGATGAATGTTACTTCTATATGTGCACATAGGTGTTGATTGATCATTTCCAATTTAATGGTGAGTACATGTGGTGCTTGTTTTTCCATTCTTGTGATGTTTCACTTAGAAGAATGGTCTCCAGTTAATACAAGAGGTGCTAGATCACCACTGTTTTTGTAGCTGAGTAGTACTCCATGGTATACATATGCCACATTTTATTAATTCACTCATGTGTGGATGGACACTTGGGTTATTTCCATATCTTTGCAATTATGAATTGGGCTGCTATAAACATTTGAGTGCAGCTGTCTTTTTAATAGAATGTCTTTTTTTCCTTTGGGTACATGACCAGTAGTGGGATTGCTGGATCAAATGGTAGCTATACTTTTTGTTCTTTGAGGTGTCTCCATGTTACATTCCATAGAAGTTGTACTAGTTTGCAGAGCCACCAGCAGTGTATGAGTGTTCCTATCTCTTCACATTCATGCCAACATTTGTTGTTTTCGGACTTTTTGATAAAAGCTGTTCTCACTGGAGTTAAGTGAAGCCCAGATTTTTGAAGAGCCTCTTAGCTATTCTTCTAGATTCCAGCTTTTTCTACTTCTAATACCTTACATTTACCAGAGTGTTGCCAGGCACTCTGCACCAGCTTGTTTTCTTCTGCTCAAAATAACCACTAGCACCTACTCCAATCAGCATGAGTTTGCTAGAGGTCTAGAATCTAAATGCAGTGACCCACAATCTCCCCTTTACTTCTTCCTCTCCACAGAACCTGGACCCCAATAAGGTGGACTTGTGCAGGATCCCTGGTGTCTGGGCCACCCTGCCTGGCCCTCTGAGTGCTATTTTTCCAGACGCTACACATGTCCCAGTGATACTTTTCCCTCCTCCCACACCCAGTTAAACCCAACCTTCTTTGAGAAGCTTTTGTGGATTACTTCCAGCTCACATTCTTCCATTGCTCTACCTATCTAGAAATATTTATTAAGTGAATTATGGAAAAGCATTTTTTACCAAGCTTTAAAATTCTTAAGATGATTTGAACTTTTATGTGATCTCAAATAAGCATATCAATAACTCAATAGTTTTCTTGTGGTCTTTTTTGTATGTACATCTCTACTTTCTTCACCACCAGAGATGTTATGACTGATCAGAGGTTTCTTGCTTACTGAAAAGTTCTTTTATAAATAGACTTTTATAGCTATTTTTACAAAAGACTATTATGAACAATTACATGCCAATAAATTAGATAACCTAGAGGAAATAGATAAATTTCTAGACACATAAAATCTACCAAGGTTGAATTATGAAGAAGTAGAAAATCTGAACATATGAATAACAACTAAGGCTATTGAATCAATAATAAAATGCCTCCTATCAAAGAAAATCTTGGGAGTAGACAGCTTCACTGCTGAATTCTACAAAACATTAAAAAAAATTAATACAAATATTTCTCAAACTCTTCCAAAAAAACTGAAGAGGAAGGAATATCTCCACACTCTTTTTATGAAGCCAGCATTACCCTGTGTCAAAGTTACACAAAAGCATTATAATAAAAAGAAAACTACAAGCCAATATCCCAGATGAACATAGACCCAAAATCCTCAACAAAATACTAGCATGCCAAACGCAATAGTACATTTAAAAGATTATTCACCATGATCAAGTGGAATTTACCCTAGGGATGGAAGGATGGTTCAATACATGCAAATCTATAACTGTGATACATCACATTAACAGAATGAAGGACAAAAACCATATGATCATCTCAATAGATGCAGAGAAAGCATTTGACATAATTCAATGTCCTGTCATAATAAAAACTCTCCATATACAAAGAATGTACCTCAACAACATAAAGGCTATTTATGACAAACCCACAGCTAACATCATATTCAATGGGAAAGAGTTGAAAGTTTTTTCTCTAAGATCAGGAACAAGACAAAAATACCCACTCTTGCTTCTATTCACCATACTACTAAAAGTTCTAGACAGAGCAATAAAACAGAAAAAAGAAATAAAGGGCACCAAATCGAAGAGGAAGATGTTAACTTGTCCCTGTTTGCAGAGAACATGATCTCATATGTAGAAAAGAATCTACCAAAAAGTGGTTAAAACTAATAAATAAATTTGGTAAAGTTGTAATATGCAAAATCAACATTCAAAAATATGTAGCATTTCTATGCACTAAGAGCAACCTATCTGAGCAAGAAATCAAGAAAGCAATCCCTTGGCCTGGCGCGGTGGCTCACGCCTGTAATCCTAGCACTCTGGGAGGCTGAGGAGGGTGGATCGCTTGAGGTCAGGAGTTCGAGACCAGCCTGAGCAAGAGCAAGACCCTGTCTCTACTAAAAATAGAAAGAAATTATCTGGCCAACTAAAAATATATATGGAAAAAATTAGCTGGGCATGGTGGTGCATGTCTGTAGTCCCAGCTACTTGGGAGGCTGAGGCAGTAGGATCACTTAAGCCCAGCAGTTTGAGGTTGCTATGAGCTAGGATGACACCATGGCACTCACTCTAGCCTAGGCAACAGAGTGAGACTCTGTCTCAAAAAAAAAAAAAAAAAAAAAAAAAAGAAAGAAAGAAAAAGAAAAAGAAAAAGAAAAGAAAAGAAAAGAAAAGAAAAAACAGAAAGCAATCCCATTTACAATTGCTACAAAAAAAAAAATACTTGGAAATAAATTTAACCAAGGAGATAAACTCTCTCTACACTGAAAACTATAAAACACTGATGAAAAAAATTGAAGCAGATATAAATCAATGGAGAGATATCCCATGTGCATGTATTGGAATAAATAATATTGCTTAATTGTTCAAACTATTCAAAGTGATCTATGTATTCAATACAATGCTTATACAAACTTCAATGACATTTTTCATAGAAACAGGAAAAATAATCCTAAAATTTTTATGGAACCACAAAAGACTCCAAAATACCCAAAGCAATCTTGAGCAAAAAGAACAAAACTAGAGGCACCATGCTGCCTGAGTTCAAAATATACTACAAAGTTTTAGTAACCAAAAGGTCATGATACTTGTATAATAACAGACACATAGATCAATGGAACAGAACAGAAAACTCAGAAATAAATCCACATGTTTACAGTTATGTGATTTTTGGCAAAGGTGCAAAGAATATATAATGGGGAAAGGTCAATCTCTTCAATAAATGATGCTGGTAAATCTGAATATTCACACACAGAACAATGAAATTAGACCTTTATGTCCCATCATATACACAAATTATCTCAATATGAGTTAAAGACAAGTGTAAGACCTGCAACTCTAAAACTAATATTTTTTTCTAATTGAAAAGACTCATTACATTGATCTGGGCAGTGATTTCTGGATGTAAACTCAAAGGCATAGGCAACAAAAGCAAAACTAAAGAAATGGAGTTGCATCAAAGTAAAAAGCTCTACACAGAAAACGACACAATCAACAGAGTGAAGAGACAACTTATGGAATGGGAGAAAATATGTGAACACCATGTATGTGATAAGGAGTTAATATCCAAAATTTATAAGGAACTCAAGCAACTCAATTACAGAAAAGCAAATAACCTGATTAGAAAATGGACAAAGGAACTGAATAGACATTTCTCAAAAGAAAAATGCACACAAATGGCCAACAAATATGTGAAAGGATGCTCAACATCACTAATCATCAGGGAAATGCAAATTAAGGAAATTAACCACAATGAGACATCACTTCACACATATTAAAATAACTATTATCAAAATGATAAATGATAACAAGTGTTGACAAGAATGTGGAGAAAAGGGAACCCTTGTACGCTGTTGGTGAGAATGTAAATTAGTACAACCATTATGGAAACAGTATTGAGATTCCTCAAAAACTTAAAAATAGAACTACCTTACGATCCAGTAATCCCCCTACTATATACACATTTAAAGAAAATGAAATCACTACATTGAAGAAATATCTGTGCTCCCATGTTCATTGCTGCACGTAGGGAATCACCACAAGCGTCCATCAGCAGACGGATGCATAAAGACAACGTGGTATGTATACATGATGGGCTACTACTCGTCCATGAAAGGGAAAGAAATCCTGTCATTAGTGACCTGGAAGACACTATATTAAGTGAAATGAGTCAGGCACAGAAAAACAAATACTACATGATCTCTTTTATATGTGGAATCTAAAAAAGTTGAACTCATAGAACTAGAGAGTAAAATGGATGTTACCAGGGGTGGGGGCCTTGGGGATAGAGGTTGGGTAGATGTCAGTCAAAGGATGCAAAATTTCAGTTTGATAGGAGGAATATGTTCAAATGATCTAGTATACAACATGGTAACTATATTTAATAACAATATATTGTATTGTTGAAAATGCTAAGAACATAGATTTTTAGTGTTCTCACCACAAAATAACAACTATATGAGGAAATATGTATGTTAATTTGCTTGATTTAGCCATTCAACAATTTATACATATTTCAAAACATTATGTTGTACAAAATAAATATATGCAGTTGTATTGGTCAAATTAAACACAAAATCAACATAAAAAAGAAAGGTCTGACTTCTAAATGAGCATTAGATATTAGTGCTTATGACTAAAAGAGATTATGATGTGATTAATATTTTCAGGCAACAAAGAGAAGTAGAGAGTTCTTTTTAACCTCTAAACTAAGGAATTTTATTCTTAAAGACTCTGCACAGATTTAAAGTTGAAATTTTCACAAATAATGTACACAAATATTGAAAATTAACCCAGCCAATATATGATAACCAAACTGACCTGTAATCTTATCATTCACAGATTTCTAATTTTGGTCCAAAGATGTTTACATAGCAAACGAAACTGAATGAAAAATCAAGAAAAACTTAGAAACATGAGGCTTTTATCTTCTTATGTTCTCTACTGTTTAAATATGTATGTTTTCTATCCCTATTTCTAAACCCCAAATTGCTGCTTAGGTTGCTCACTGTTTTCATGAATAAATTAGTACATAATTTATGTATTTTTGACCCCTCCCCTCAAAAAAGACATAATTGGATTTTTCATCAATTACAGCCTTGTGTACGAGACTTTATGAGTTTAGTTGTCTTCATTCATTTGCTTACACCCACAGAGGGAAACGTGTATACCATGTTGTTCTACACCATAAAACTTTAAATGATAGTCTTCATCCATCATATTAATAGTCCAATTAAGAGTGCACAACATGCTGTGCTTCTATCTGATTTAGCTTCCTGGCAAACAAGCAGACGATATTTCTAGCTAGATTCCTGATATTAAGTTTATCAGGGAAACTAAGATTTAAACTTGCTGCTCCACTGTTCATAACACTAAATGTAATGTTTTTAAGCAGCAAGATATGCATCCTGTGGTTCTTAACAGTAGTGTATCTCGTACAGGAAGTAGATGGCAAAAATGTCTTTTCAGCTCATGTGAAACCAATTCATTTCCTAGTGCTAATTATAAACAATCAAAGAGGTGATATGTTCCAGTGTGTCCAGGCCTTTCATGAGGGTTTTGATAGCACCTGTAAGTCAATTGATTAAAATATTATTATTTGTCTACATGACTCGCTTTCAATGTAAAATGTTTCACATTATTCAGCAATGGAGTAGTCTTCACAAAGCTAAAGCTTAATCTAAGTAATGAGCAACATTAATCAAAGTCCAACAGGACTAATCAGACTTCAGACAATGCAACTATTTAAAAAGTTTGCTAATGAGTGTTTCAAGTGGAAAGGAATCATTTTCTTCTTAGGTGTAATATCACTATTCATGAGCATCCACTGCAAACACTAAACTCTGGTAGAAAGGCCACTGCTGCAGCCTCCCATAATTATCTATAAAAACTTCTTCAACAATGGTCAGGAATTGAATATATTTGCATAATGTGCAATTTCAGTGCCCAGTGGTTTTCTGAATAATGCGTCACTTGTCAAACTTCAACTTAGGTTAGCATAATGTTTTTCTCCAGCCACTGAGGGAGGCCAAGTCCATTTTGCATGACTTTTCCATGTTCAGCACTGAGCAAACAAAAAGAAATGATGAACTTCCAAATAAATTAAATAAACCTCTGGCTAAAGTAGACAAGAGGATAAGATACAATGAGAGGAGGAGGAGTATGTCCAAACCTTTGTCTGCCCCTTATTACTTATTCTTTTGTTTGTTTTTTCCCATCACTATGGTTGGCAGTACAGTGCCCCCGCCAAAAAAACGCACATCCTAATATCTGGGACCTGTGACTGTGTTTCTTACATGACAAAAAAGGGACTTTGCGGTTGTAATTAAGAGACTAATCTTCAGACGGGAAGATTGCCTGGGATTACCCAGACCCAGTGTAATCACAGTGCAAGAGGGAGACAGGCACGACCGTCGGAGAGGCTAAAAGGTGCTGTGCGGCTCGCTCTGCGCGTGGAGGAAGCGTCAAGAACTCTTCCGTGCAGGCAGTCGCTGGAAACTGCAAAAGGCAAGGAAAGGGATTCTGCCTGAGCAACTGCAGAAGGAATGCAGCCCTGCCAAAAACACCTGGATTGTAGCCCAGTGAGAATCAGTTTGGATTTCCGACCTCTAAACTATAAGATAGTAAACTTGTGTTATTTTAAGCCACTCAGATAAGAACGCCACTGACATGGTACCCATCCTCGATTTTTGTATATAGCCCATCCGAATGTCTCTCACTTGCATCTCAAAAACTGCCTTTCCAATCTCACTACAAAGTCTTTAGTTTAGGAGATCATTATGGTTCTCCCCAATCATCTCTCTTAAACAATTATTTGGCTATAACTTCAGGGTCTTTGACATTCTGCTATTTTCACAAGAACTGGATGGTTCAAGTGTCCAAGTCCCTCAGAGAGAGAGAGAGCCTTTCCTGTCGGAGGAGTTAGAGAAAGCTTTATCGACAAGGATTTTTGCTGTAATCATTACTGTGTCCTCTTCTTTCAATTTTATTACAGAAATAGCATATATATATATATATATATATATATATATATATATATATATATATTCTTACAAAATGAGGAGCAAATGCCTCAGGTTGTATCTCAGCCCCTCACATTGCGGCTCCAGCTACGTCATTCACTGTGTTATAAACACACCAAAATCTTCCCCAAACTATAAAATCATATAGGCTGATAAAGGAATTTTAGTTCACTCACTTTCAGTAAAATTAAGTCTGTGTTGATTAGCAGTTAATTTAATTTTTAAAGTGTTTTGATCACTTTTTTTTTTTTTTTACAGTCACACAGTTTATTTCGAACTGTGGAGAAACAGAGAATCCAGGAACCGCGATTATGACGACACAGCAGCCACACTGGAGCCCCCTCCTGTCCGAACACACGGCGTACGAGCCGCGGTCACCTGTGTGGGAGCTGCCTTTCCTTCCCCGTCTCCACTCATCACTGCCTTTTGTAAGAAGTTTAAGAACTTGAAAACACCTCTGATTTACACAAGCCCAGCTGGACACCTGTCAAGGGTAGGAATGAGTTCAGAAACTGATGACTTTTTCCCTAAAAATCGATGGCTGCCCTTCCACATCCTGCATTGATTAGACATCACTGGTGTCTTTGCTCGAGTTCTGATTGCATCATTATACTACCCAATGAGGGACGTGGCTACCAAGCCCACCAGAGAACATGGCCTGGGCCATCTGGCCATCCAGCATGTCTCTCACTAACACTCCACGGACTCTGTTCCTTGTCCCAGTGGTAAGGACCATTTCAGTACAATCATCTCAATTGTGTAAAAGTTTTCCTAGGATTTTACTTGGAAAATGCTGAGTTATTCATTAATGCTGTCCACCAAGTATTTCTGGTCTCTACTTTGTAGGCCCAGGGTGACTGCACTTCAGAAACCCTTGAGGTCCTGTGGGGCCACATCGCCAGTTCTAAGTTGCAAGCAGGTTTCAGTTTGAGGGCTGTTCCCCTCTAGCGTGACAACTAGCCATCGTCAAGATGGTGCCAGATTCATTAGCAAGGGTGTCTGGGTGACCCAATGAGCAGAATCCTTCTGACTGACCAGAGGAAGACATGAGGTATGAATAAGAAAGGAAGCTTTGTTGGTTTGACCCACTCAGATTTGGAAGTTAGCTGTAACCGGAGCATAATCTACCCTGTCCTAACTGATGCATGTACTTATATAATGATGTACATCCAAGAATGAGAAAAAGAGACTGGAGCCAGGGTGAGAACTGCATATTTGGTGATGGTAAAGGAGACAGGAGACCAAGAAATGCTCAGGAAGAAGTGGAGGCATAAAACCTGAGGCCCTTGCTCACCCCTTCGTGTACTCTGGAATTAAAGAAATGCCTCCTATGAATCGTGGAATGCATCACATGTTTTTATTTCAAGACAGCTTACACATGCACTGTAAATACATTTATGGACATTAGAAAAACACAAGTTCATATGGATAAAAGACATTATTCAGTCTTACAGACAACGTGCTTGACATGCTTAAGGGTTTAACAATCTCTGGCAACATTCCATTGTCCACTAGGAATATTTAGCTCTCACTACTCCAAATAAAGGACCACACAGCTTAGGACTAATAATAGTAGCTGCTCAGAAGCACCTTCCCACAGAGCACAGTATAATCTCTTTCGCAAATTCTGCTCTCAACATCTCTCCCTGGACTAATCATTATTCAACACCTAACTGAACCTTCAGCATTTTGGCTGTTCCTAATTCCACTAAGGCATGCCTCCTTGTCAGAAAATTTCTAAACAATCTTGATGTCCTCCTTGTTTCCAACACCAAATGCAGACACTCATGATCACTCTGTGACCATTCATCACTTTGCTGATCTTGCAGTTAGTGTAATAAAATAAAGATGTAATTTAGGGAAGCTTACTAGTGACTGAAGCCAAATGCCCCACTTTGACATTATTTCAGCCCATTCAATGGAAATGTATCTGGGGAGCCCTTACCTGTTGTTGATATCAGAGATGATCAAAGATAGGACCTGGGCTTCAGTTTCCACTGGCCCAGAACCTCAGGTTCCCCAAATATGACAGATTAAGAGTCACCAAACTCATAAGACACAGGTCGCAGAATGAGAATGGTGCTTATGGATGTACCACGAGAAAAGTAGCTACCAAGGGTCTCAGGATGCTCAAATCCATTACCCAGCATCAGCTGTCCCTACATGGGAACCAACTTACAACCAGCATGGTGGCTGTTGAGCAAGATATGGTATCAGTTGTATAATAATAAAGGTTAATCTTACCAAACATGATGTATTCATTTGCTCAAAGGGCTAAACATACTGAGCTAAATAGAGCCCCATGGATCAGCAAGGCGTCCACATCTCTGAACCTCTGAGTGGGAGGGGCCAGTCTGTCTCCTTGGCATCCTTCTGTGCAGGCCCCATGTGCCTCCTTTTCTTTTCCGGTAACACAGTCCTTCTTTGACATAGTTTCCTGATGGTCTGGACAAAGGATTAATATGCTGGAAGTCTTTATTTGATCTTGACTTTGCTCATTTGTATTTACCTAGGAGCCTGTCTGCTTTTGTATTAAAATAATAATAATTAAAAGATCAATGTGGAAAGTGTTGATGGCATTAGTTTAAGTCTCAGAATCTCAGGCACCTTTCTCTATTTACATATTGTTCATGGCACATTTTACAACTCCCTCCCTTCTGTGGAACGCTGCTGTGTCTCTGAGAGAGCCCTCTCTTTGTCCAACTTGGAATTGGAGTTCAAATTTTACAAAGCCAAAAAAAAAAAAAAATAATACATACTTCAAGTGCCAAGTACAGATTTGTTATTTTGCCTAAATTGAATTGGCCTAAATTACCCCAAATACTAACATTGTAAGCACTTACTTAGTTTTAAGTGGAATAGTCATTGAAATGAAATATATTGGGAAAACTAAATCAAGAGTATGAGTACAAATGGCACTGGACATTTCTGGATTTCAGTAATAAAATGAGTATGTCCTTTGAAATATTTTCTAGGGAAGGAAGCAAAATTAAATGTCATCAGGGTTTTTCATATTTTTGATGTTTTCTGTGAATTGATTTTGTTGCTGAAGTTTTCCTGTACCTTGTAAGTTCATATATATAATTTTAACAAAGTAAATACTTCAATATCTTAAACCAATGTGATTTTCTTCTGACTTTTATTAACTGTATGGATAATATTATAACAATGATGTATGAAACAATGTGAAAGAAAAGTAGCCACTGGAAATACAACTCTTGCTTTTTTCCATGGGTGAATGTGCTTTGAACAAAATAAAATTTATGACATAAATTTTTTTATGTTTTCATTTAATATTATATCAGAAACATTTTTATGTTGTTGTGCAGTCATCATATGCCTAGTGTATGTTTCACAATATCTTAAGTATTTCATACTATTATATCATATTTGTGTACCTTAATACATTCACCTGATCCCCTATCTTTGGACATTTTACTTCCTCATTCTCATTTAATAAATCATGTTGTGAAGTATATATGTGTTTGCTATATATTTTTAAACCCTGAATGATATCCTTTGGGTACATTCTTTGAGGAAATAATTTTGGATACAAATTGATATGGTTTTATGTTGTTTTACTTTACAAATGTGTCAATGTACACATTCTCCCACAGCAATCATGACTGAATTTTTTTACTACGGTATTTCCTACACTAGTAAATGTGGCCACACGTTGCGTGCATGCCTGCTTCCCACCTGAGCCCGCCCGGCCCTTGGGAATGGACCCCTCAGTCACTGCACCTTCCTAGGGAGGAGGGACAGATCCCAGCAGCAAGCTGGAAGAATGTTCACCTTCTCACTCCTACTCCTAGAGCATATGTTTTAAAACTTTCTTTTGTAGGGGCTGTTCTGAAACGAGGAAACATATTACCTTGAGTCTGAGCTTGTGGGGGTGCTAGCATCTCTTCTCAAAATACAGGCATTGACTCTTGGAGCCTTCTGGAAAGACTCAGCTCTTGTGAAAGGAAATAGAGCCTCCTAGGGTCTGTACACACATATATGTATAAATTATTTTTGTTTTCATCATTATATTTTTATTTAATACTTTTACTTATGTGGTCTGTATCTTTATTTATTAAAATTCTATTCAAAATAACCAAATGAAGCTTGGTTTTCTTCTTCTACAGGCAACATACATCTCTCATTGCATTCATTTCTAAATACTATTTGTATTTGTTTTATTAACATTTCTTTTCCATTATGGCTTCTGGTCCACTGTCCCCAGCGGCACCCACGGATCTGCACTCCGGCCGTCGTACGGGGACGCCCAGGCTCTTTCCCGAGACCGGCTGCTTTTCTCGCGATACCTCGTCGCTGTCGGTGGAGGGAATATGGCCGGCGGACCTTACTGCAGCTCAGCGTCTAAGATCAGGGAAGGAAGCAGAAAGAGCAGAGAATCCAAATCTTTGTCAAATATCCTCTAAATTACAAATGAAGGACAGGATACACGACTTTGTGGACTATTTCTCAGTCCAGCCAAGTAGCCGTGAGCCGATGTCCCTAAGCCCGGTCACTAGGGCACAGACACTTCCGGAGACTTGACTTGCTCATTGCAGAGGTGGCCCTGGGTGTTCCTTCCCCCGGGGTGAGCGGACAGCCGTTTGTGGAAGGAGGATGGTGGGGTCTCCAGGAAGGGGGGTCTTCCTTCTGCAGGCTCACCCATCCCTGGCTGCAGCCCGCCGCCTTCCCGCGGTGGGGACAGCTGGCTGACTCCACTTCCGTCCCAGAAACCCACTGGCGTCTCACCGGGGCTGGCCCCCCTGCCCTGGCAGTGTGTGCTCGCCCTCTCTCACTGCCTCCCGGGGGTCGTACGGGTTTCGGGAGAAAGGCAGCCACGTGTGCGACCTGTGGGAATGAACTAGCAGCTTGTGCCTCCTTCAAGTTCTTCTTCCCTCAATGCGCCAGTAAATCTTTCTCTCATTTGCTTTTCTGCCTACTGTTCTGCCTTTATTTCTCTCTCTTATTTGGAACTTCCCTGTGATTCCTTTCCCAGTAAAAAGCTTCTTAAAACCCTGTGACATAGTACCATAGAAGCAACATTTTATCGCCAGCTTTCTCAGTCCATCCAAGTGGCCTGAGCTGCTCATCACACGTTGTATGAAAATTAATTAATTTTGCCTCTTTTATTGCATTTTAAAATACTTTATGGTCCAGTGTTTAAAACATTAAGTGTCAAAAGGAAATATAGTCAGATTGTCAAGAAAAATAATGAAGAGAAGGCAGCACTCAGGGAAGAGCTTAAATCTCCAAGTCACTATGTCGGTGTTCACCAGCAAAGACCACTGCGCATGCACGTGTTGTTGAACAGGTTCGGTTTATTAATCTTTGCAGTAAGAAGGGACACACACCATGGGGGGACTTTGGCACATTTTAGTAAGAAAGAGGAAGGGGTTGTTAAAGCATTTTGGCTGTGTTGGGTGACTTTTGAGGCGGTTTTAAGAAAGCAGGGCTGTGCTCTGGGTTGGCCACTGTCCAGGAGCAGGGCTTGTTCCATGACTGGGTGTGGTAGTAACTCATGTCTAGGAGGAAGGAAGACTAGACCAAAGCCAAAGTCACAATTGGTAAACAAGCAACATTCGCATATATCAACTAGAAGAGGAGGTATTTAGTCTTTTTTTTTTTGGCTTGGAAATGTTTATGTTTTATTTATGTTAGACATGACTACAAACTGGCCTTGTTTTGTCCTGATCATAACATTTAGCACCTGGCTGAGCCAAAATTCAATCTCAGT
Source organism: Lemur catta (assembly GCF_020740605.2). Taxonomy (NCBI): domain Eukaryota; kingdom Metazoa; phylum Chordata; class Mammalia; order Primates; family Lemuridae; genus Lemur; species Lemur catta. Next base: position 94,439,364 of record NC_059138.1, on the reverse strand, counting down.
ATTTCTGGCTGAAAACTTTAATTGCACATGCAGCCATGCAGAGATAGAGATGCAGACTACAGATCTGTAAATAATCTTCTGAAAGGGTTTAATCCTATAGGAAATGGATCCCTAACTTTATAACTTCATTACCAGCAGAAGACATTACTATCATGTGTTACATTCAGTTGCCTTCCAATAATTAATACACTTGAAACAATGTCATAAAGGTATTAATAACTTCAAATTCCCCAAATAATCTGTCTGTCAGCTCCTCTAGTATTTATTACCAATAATACAGTGACATTAGAACTTTAAAGTCAATATTTTGAACAGTCTAAGTTGATGTCAGAAAAGTTAGCAAAGAAATACAGTTATAGCTTTTTTCCCTCAAGCTACTTTTGTTATCATTAGAGGAGAAATGTCTTTCATATGTAAGTAACCCCAGAAAAAATCCTGCCAGCCTAACACAGTATCATTTACAATGACCTAAGTAAGATAGAGGCACCAAATTAGGTAGAAGCTGCTATGATTCAAGGTTTCTGGGTCTCACAGAGGCAGCCTTCTCTGTTACTTTGAACAATGTTCCAAATAAAATAGAACCACTCTTCTGCAATTACCTTGAATCACAAAACTATGATTTACATGAGATTACAAGTGCAGTGGAAAGGTCATAGTCTTTGGATCAGAAAGACCTGGATTTGATTCTGCAACGTTTCTTGTTTTTGCTTTTTGTTCTTCATAGATGGGTAAATTTTGGCACAACAAAATGATTTTTATAAGCACTAGTTTCTGAATTTGTAAAGCAAGTTTAATAATGTGCATCCTACGAGGTTATTGTAAAATTGAGATGAGGTTGAGTCCACAACGCACCTAGTAGGAGCCGTGGCAGCCACAGAGCCTCCAGGACAGACGTCTCCTGCACGGCTGCTGTCGTCTCTGCACTCTTCTGCTTGCGGTTATTGCTGTACTGGCCGTCTGCATTAGTGTTTTGTGTTGCTATGCAGAAATTGCTAAGGCTGGGTAATTTATAAAGAAAAAAGGTTCATTTGGCTCATGGTTCTGCAGGCTGTACAAGAAGCATCGTGCCAGCATCTGCTTCTGGCGAGGGCCACGGGGAACTTTTACTCATGGCAGAAGGCAAAGAGGGAGCAGGAGAGTCACATGGTGAGAGGAAGGGAGGAGAGAGAGAAGTGGTGCCAGGCTCTTTTTAACAATCAGTTCTCGGGGGAATCAGCTGAGCAAAAACTGACACACTGTGGTAAGGAGGACACCAAACCATTCATGAAGAATCCACCCCCAGGACCCAAACACCTGCTACAAGGCCCCACCTCCAACATTGGGGATCAGATTTCAACCTGAGACTTAAACAGGACAAATGTCTAAACTATATCATCCTCCTCCTGTATTTCTATCTTTATCATCACCATCATCATCACCATCATCACCATCACTGTCCCTCCATATTATGTTCTTATTCCATTCGAGGCCCCACACTAACACATTGTAAGCACAACCACACTTACTACATAAATCCACTATGAAGTAGGCAGATTCTGTGCCAGGTCATCGAGGTCAGAATAGTTAAGTATTTCGCCATAAGTTCCACAGCTTGTAGATTTCTTCCCTGTGACTTCTTACTGTTGGGCTATCCCAGAACTCCAGCATGGATCCTTTTCTGCTAGATCTCCCCACCCAAACTCACCCCATTACCTGCCCAGAGTCTCGTGGCTTTATATACCATCTGTACACCAATGGCATATATGTATGTGTATATATCCCAGCCCAAACTACCCCCTCAACTTCAGGTTTGTGTCATGCAACATCTCCTTTGAAATGTCTAATACATGTCTCAAATGTGATAATCTGCCCATAAACTCTGGAAATCCTCAAATCTCCACAATTTACTCTTCAGTTTTTCTTGTTTTGGTTAATGGCATTTCCATCCTCAGATCAGGCCAAAAACTTTGGAATCACCTTGACTCCACTCCTATTCCATCCAATCTGTCCACAAATACTATCACTTTAATATTCAAAAGGCACACATCATGGGACACTTTCTGTCTAGCTACCAGGTCCGTCTTCCAAGCCACCTTGAACCTCACCTAGACAATCACGATAGCTGCTGACTGGAATCCCTCCGCCCCCGGCCTCCTTCCGCAGTCTCCTTCCAGTGCAGTAGCCCAGTTACTGTGCTCAAAGTAGGTTAGTAGGTCACCCTCTGCTTATAACCTGCCTGTGGCTTCCCATTTCAAACAGAGTGTAGGGACATTCACCTTTTGTAAGACAAAGTTGTCTAAAAAGCCTTAAGGGTCCCCCACCCCTCCCTAACTCACTAACGTTTCACTTGTCTCGCCAACACTAGGTCTGGTCCCACTCTGCTGGCCTCCTGGCTCTGTCTTTAAGGCTGTAGACATAATTCCTGCCAGGCCTGTGGCACACACTGATCTCCTTCTTCCCAGGTATCTGTGTGGTCCTCCTGTCCACCTTCTTTTGGCTTTTGTGCACATGCCCCTTTCTCAGTGATTTTCATGACCACTATGTTTAAAATCCACAGCACGCGCTCATGTCAGCATTCCCCCATCCTACTTCCCAGCCTTAGTGCTTCCATAGCACATTTTACCTTTTAATATTTTCTATCAGTTATTTATTTATGTATTTGCATTCTGTCTCTGCCCTACTAGACTGTAAGGACCATGAGGTAAGGATTGTTCACTGGTAGATCCAAAAATCTAGAACAGTGCCTGACAATCAACCAATACCTTTTAAATAAAGGGTGGTTGTTTGTACCGATCACTAGCTGAGGAGTTACTGTGGATATGGACACTTGGGGAAACCACAGCAGTGGGATGAGGATGCAGCAAGGTCATTCGATGTGTGCTCTGGAGAGAGACTGGAGAGAGATGAGGAAAAGCTGGACGTAGAGAACTGAGATGAGCATGCCATTGCACTAGTACAAATGAGGGCGTGATCTAAGTCCAAAAGCGCAAAAATAGAAATGAGTGCAAGACCAACCATTCAGATATTACTTAGATGATTTGTTAAGTTGTTGGAAATAAAATATAAAGAAGATGGAGGAGATACAGTCATGGTATCATTTCAAATCTTAGGGATGTTGAAGTTAGTATTGGCAGTAACAATATTGTAAGCAACAAATTTATTAATTTAACAAGGAATCAGAGGAAATGCTGCAGATGTGGAGAGTAGAGACAAATTCAATATTAGGCAATGATTTTACACAAGAAGTGATTTTTCCCTTCAGGGGCATGTGAAAATATCTGGAGACAAGTCACAGCTGGGGGCGACAGGAGTGTGCTACTGAAATTTACTACAATGCACCCATCACGAATCTACACCCTACAAAGACTGATATAGTCCAAAATGTTAACAGCGCCCAGGTTGAGAAACCCTGGTATTAGGCATGCTGAATTTGAGATACCTGCTAAGTATTCACATAAAATCACTCAAAAGTCGAATCTAGAATTCAGAAGAGAGGCTCTTTCCAGTAACAGTTTAATATTCATTGACTACGTGTTTCTGATGGCAGTTGAAAGAACAGTTACAATCACCAAGAAAATACCATTTGGAAAAGAAACCAAACGCAACCTTAGAAACATACTTGCATGTGTCTGGATCATCACAGAAAGCCAGCCAGGTGGAAGGAGAGAAAATTTGGATGAAATGGAGGAAAGAGGCAGGATAATAGCTTGAGGGAAAAAAGTTGAAATGATGGGAGAAATTTTATGATTGTTTCTTTGTTTGAGAAATGGGACTGTGACAAGGACTGGGTAGGACGCCAGGTGCAGTCAGTCGCGCAGGGGCAGCTCTCCAGGCGGCGGGTCCCGGCCAGCGAAGACATGCTGGCACAGTGGCCGGAACTGACAGTGCAGGAGCAGACGTCATGCCCTGAGGTTCTGCACAGAATATCAGAGGGACACTGTGAGGCAGGACAAGAGCATCCCACTGATACGGGAGGGGTCCTCGATCCCCTTGGCCCTGTCCCCTCGTCTGTGACACGGTGATGGCTCAGGTGCAGGTCTGTGGCCAGGGTCAGACAGGACCCTGCACGTGGAAGCCCATTGCCCTCAAGTCCCTTCCCACATCTTCCCCTTCCAGGCTTTGTGTCAGTCCCTTTTCCTCAGGCTTTCAGGGAGGTTTGGCCAATCGCAGCCCCTGCTGGGAGATCTGAGGATGAAAGAAAAAGAGTTGAGGGTATTTCTCCCTCTTGGTCTTTGTGCCTGAAGGAGGAACCCGCCCCCCCCATGGCTCCAGCATCTGCTGTAAACTCCCCCAACCCCCGTGGCCTCAGCTAAGGACACGCAGCTGTGTCACATGCTGGCCCCGCACTGCTGGCTCCTGGGCTGCAGTGGCTCCGGGTCCTCCCAGCCTCATCCCTCCCCAGGCACCTCATGGGGCTCGTGGAGGCCTCGGTGTGGCCCTGTGTGCTCTCCACGTCTCTGTCTGCTGTTTAGACAATCACATGGACCAAGTCCTCTGTTTTTATCAGTTCTAGGATGTCTAGTGACCCTGACCAACACTGCAAGTGAATGATAAAATGATGCAAAATATACTTTTGGGGGGTATATTGAATTGGCAATATCAACAGTAAGGCAGGTGAGAATGTGTAAATTATTGAGGGATCAGCATGCATCTGATGCCAGCATGACACTTAGTCAACAGCAAATGATGAATTTGTCCCTGAGTTGAGCATGTTTTATGTTTATTTGTATAAATACAGCTAATGCTACCTGGGAGCTAACAAATTGTTTAAATTAAGAGACAATGGTTCCCATGTATAGATTCATGAAAATTATCTGTCATGAGTTCTCGTATAGAGGATTTCACAGACAATATTTTCCAGCTTCTGCAAGTTTTCAGTTCCTCAAAGGATGTTTCTTATAAGGGTATTCAATAAAAACTGAGAGCAGAACACAGGGTTTTGCCAGAGAAAGCTGTTTCTGTACATGTGTAAATTAATTTGGTCTAGGTATGTTTGTTTCCAATGCTGAAACTGAGTACAGTGAGCTTTTCAGAAAATGTAGAAAAAGAGAAATTTTGAACATTCTTTATGTTGTTTTAGAATCTTTGCTAAGTACCTGGAATAGCAATAATGTTGGTTTGTCAGTAAAAGAACCGTATGTAGTCTTAGCCAATTTTCCCAAAGCCATTAATCTCATATAGCCTAATTCTTTCATTGCTGGATTCTTAAAATGAAAGCAGCTGCAATAATATCTTTGAGAATAAAGAATTGATTCTGACATGAAAGAGAAATAGGAGTGAAGAGGTTTTCCTTAGGGCCTGCTCCCCGGAGGCTGGTTTCCTCCGGCCAATAGCCATGGAAGGGCCCGCGACAGTTAAACAGGGGGGCCTGCCCCAGGCACAGAGGTGGCGCTTGCCAGCTACTTCACAGCTTGGACTCACCTGAGCCTTTCTATAGTCTTCCCACTTATCAAAAAACCCCGGGAGGGCAGGGACGGAGCAGTAAAGGAAAACGTCCCCAATGAAGATGAAGAGTGAAGAAATGTTCTTGTTTTTCCTTTTGATTCTCCCAATTTGGTAGAAAACCCCAAAGATTAGAAGTCTGATGTCTTAGGTATTGTGATGGGCTCAATGCTTGTTTCCCTGCAAAATTCATATGGTGCGATCCTATTCTCCACCAGGATCGTATTAGGAGGTGAGGACTTTGGGAGGAGATTAGGTCATGAGAGTGGAGCCCTCATGAATGGAATCAGTGTCCTTACAAAAAAGAGGTCCCAGAGAGACCCTCACCCCTTTCAGCACATAAGGACACAACAGGAAGGTGCATCTAGGAACCAGGAGGTGGGCCCTCAGCACACACCAAATGTGTCAGCACCTTGACCTTGGGCTTCACGGCCTCCAGATGGTGAGAAATAGATGTGTATTGTTCAAGCCACCCAGTCTATCGTATTTTAGTTGCAACAGCCCAAGTGAAGTAAGACAGGTATTTTAGAATACCTCAGTACCCTCTAGTTTAGTTCCTTAAAATGGGCAGACATTTGATCTCTCTGAATCTATTTTCCAATCTATAAAAAATGTCAATAAGAGGTTCATACTCACCTGGATCACTTGCAGTGAGAATCAAATAACATATGTAAAAATATTTTGTTATATACACAGTTTTTAAAACTGTGAATAATCAATAAAATTTATGATACTAAAAAGAGTTGTGTTTTTTGGAGGGGTAAGATTTCCTAAAAGCATCTATCTGTAAGATTTCCTAACAGCATCTATCTGTAAGATTCTGGTTATTTGCTGGCCTCGGGCAAACCCATATTCAGGTAACCCTGATGTCCTGTAATTCTGTGTTTTTCCCCTGCACCAATTATCATACTCATTATGCACGGTGGACAATTACCCAGTTATGGTTCATGGGTCTTGAAAAACAGATTTAAAGATCACGAACAACTTTGTTAGCTAACTGTCACCAAGGAGACGATTATGCAGCATTAGGCAGCACAATTACAGTCTACTTGAAGAGGTGGAATAAAAGCTTTTTCACTCTGCCCTTGCCAACACTTGATTTTAGCATCTGTGATTTTCCATTACAGTCGATTAAATGAAAAAGAAAAAAAAAGAATCCCTGATGAGGCCATGGCAGGTATTATATACGAGATTGCGGGTTTTAGTGATTGTATCATTAATTGGAGAAAGAAAAGGACCCTGAAACCACAAAGGGGAGAGGGAAGGTGGCGATTTCATATTGCTTCAGTAGGACATGGTGGGAGTGGGGAGCCATGCCCCACACCATGTTCCTACGTTCCTGAAATAAAAGCTAAAATCACTGCAGGGATAATGGAAATGACATGAATGTGTTGCTTGCAGTGGTACATTATGTCCCAGAGAGAACAACCCTTGCCTTAGTGCTGAATGTGTTTGATGGCATTTTTCTTGAGGCATTTGCATGGTTACAGCAGGTTGCAGATGAACATGAAGCAATTAGACATTTTTTTCCATTATTTCTAAGCTGTCATGTCTGATTCTCCATCAGTGTGCCCAGCTCAGCTCCTGGTGTTGGTGACCAATTGGTTGTCCTTTGTAGCTCACTGCCCCCTGACCCACGCCAGCCTCCTGTGACTCTGGCAGCCCTTGCAGCTCTAAGGAAAGGCCATTCCTCTGTGCCCTGTCCCCTTGAGTCACTTGGTCTTTGCACTGAAGCTCTTAATCCATTTGAGTCAGGACTGAGCAGAGCCTGGGACCTAAGAGACCCATGCAGCTTGTCCCCACCAAGCTGGTTCCACTGCCCCGGGAAGACTGCTGGGGTCCCCGCTGGGGTCCCCGTCCAGTGATGCTCCAGGAGCCCCCAGCACTTGCATATTTTAATTCCACTGTTTTCCTCATTTCCATCTCTACCTATTCATGTTCTTCTCCATTTGTTCTTTGCCTGACCTCTCTATCTTTTCACGGCCGAGGACATCTTCCCAGGTCACAACTATGGCTCTCCGTGCTGCTTGTTGGCTCCATGGAGACTTCTCTTATCTTGTTGACTCTCCATGTTGCATTTTGAGTATCAGCTCTCATCACCTCCCCCAGGGCTGTCCCCAGTCTGGACCCAATCTTCACAGATACCCCTCACATGCAGGATCAACGGGGGGCTCCTTAAACAGTGCTTTGACACAAGGATGAGATTGGTGCAGTGATACATGTCCTGGCCCAGGAGCTGGGGCCGACTGAGTTCTAGTGGGCGCTCTGTCACGGATCCCCTGCTCACCAGGCGGCAAGGTGACTCCTCCCTCTAGAAAGCATTTCCCTCAACTGCGAACGCCAGACCTCTCCTCTTCAAGTTCTAGTGGTTTTACATTCTCCACATATGGACCTAGAGCTGCGAAGAAGAGGAAGGGAACTTTCATGGCACAGCCTTCAGGACCATTTGCATCGCACCAGCTCACGTCTCTGTCACCAAGAAGGAGAGACTCAGCCCCTCAGCAAAATGGACAACACTGGCAACCTAGAAATCACTTAAGAAGAACTGAGCCCACTGAGGTGGCCCAGGAGAATGGAATGGGATGTCAGCAATGAGAAGGAAGGGGGCATCCCCTTGGCTGACGGTGGCTGAAAGCACTGCCCCAGCAGAGCGTGCGGAGAGCCCGGAACGGGAAAGAGAAGAGAGAAGAGCGGTGATGAGCGGGAGAGAGGGCGCGCGCCGGAATGCAGGCCTGGGGCCAGGCAGGCGCGCAACTGTGCCTGAGGGAGGATTCAAGTGACAGTGGCCCTGTCAACTAAGTCAGGGGCCCCGCAAAAAACGATCTCGGAGAGGAGGAAGGTAGAAAAAGTCAGCAGAAACTGAATTCACTCCTGCGTTTGTAAGGCAGCAGCGCGGCGCCCGCCACCGTCTGAGCCCAGCACGGGACCAGCCTCTGTCTGCTCAGCCTCCACCTCAAAGGCAGGAGGCTGAGCAAACCCACGTCAGAGGTTTGGGGCACCAGTGAGCTAACGCATGCCCAGTCCTCAAGCTGTGGTAACCGCCAGGCCTCCGCAGGCCTCTCCAGTCGCGACAGCCAGCCTCCCCCTGCCCGTCTCGGAGCTCTTCCCGCCAGCGCCCCCTGTCCCTTGCGCCCCCTCCCTGTGTTTTCTCCCTGCCGACTCCAATCCTTTTCTCTGCCAGTGCAGTGGCTGGTTTTCTTTCCTTCCTTCTTTTTCCTCTTGTAGTATCTTGCTACACTTTGGCCATCTAGTAAAAGCTCTGGACCTCTTGTGAGAAAATTCAGATATGCAAATATCTGCAAAACGTATACATGCTAACATGGAAAATGATCCCCTTGACCTATTCCTGTGGTTGTGAGGCCTGTTTTCAAATTACTCCTTTTCCATTCAACTTCTTTGCCCATCTTTCTCTCTTAATTTAAGTGCCCCCCCTCCACCAGTGTGGGCCAGAGGAACCTGCTGCCTGTGCTCTCTGAGACCTTCACCTGCCATGCAGCACACATGGGACATGTGAAGAAAGTGTCCCTCATTCATACGTGTTCCCATGGTTGGGCACACAGGGGTGGGGTCTGGTTCTATTGGAATGAATGAAAAAATAGGGCAGCAGTGTCAAGTTATTTGCCAAAAACAAAGAACTCTAAAACTAAGGAATAGAATCATCTTTAAAAGTATATATGCCCAATCCCCATCCTGGCTCCCAAACTCAATAAAACACACGTGGAGCAAATGGTCTCGAAGTGTCCCCCAGCCTGCAGGATGCATTGCCTGGCGCAGGCTTGTTGGTGATGTGTCTGTTGCAGTTTGCAGGATACCTGCCAAAAAGGATGACTTTTGTTTTAGAATAAGACTCAAAACAATTCTCTCTGTCAGTACTTAGATAATGGGACCCACTGACTTCTGAGGATGCCTGGAATTTGTGAAAAGGTGGCCACATTGGTCTACTCTTGCTCTGACAGCAGGCAGAGCTGGGGCTCAGTGTGTGATATGGAGCCAGCTGCTGCTTTCTTCTCCCTTCTGCCTCCCTGTCTGTAAATTATAGCCATTAGTGCTCACCTCACCAGGATGGTGTGAAAGTGACATGAGATTGCAAATGCAAGCATGGGCTTCCAATAAATGCAGGCTTACACCCCCAGCCCCACGGAGCCCTTCCTCCCTGTGACTAAGCTAGTAACGTCCTGTCCTTCCGTCCTGAGTGCGTGCTGAACGTCTTCCTCTGGCGGATTCTTTGATTAAGCATTCCACAAAGACATGAGGCCACAATGCTCATTACTGGCAACAATTAAAACCCACTTAAAGAGAATGCTGCTCTGCAGCAGAGGATTCTAAAACCTTGTGATAGTAGAACAAGATAAACAGGAGCATCTGCTCTCAGCATAACATCCATGCTCATAAACCAAACATTTTCTGTTGTAAAGATTATTATCTAGAAAGGCCCTCCTGATATTCCTTGTTTGTGTAAAATCCCCTCAGCACATTTAGTGTACTCCAATTTTCCGCTCCCGTTCTCACTCAATCCTTCTCTTTTGCAGTCTCTTTTGCTTTTGTTAATAACATAGAGTATAATTTTTAAGGCCATAAAGGGACCATTGTTGCACTCCTGTTATTGTTTATGCCAACGGAGCACTCAATTTTGCAAATATACATAAGCCTTAGAATTTTACCTCTCAATATAGGCTTAAATTTAATGTCATTCTTTCTTATCACACAGAAAGATGATGGGCTAAAGTTTTCAGGATGAGTTTTCTCCCTTCTGTGATTTTGCTTCTTTCAAAAGAGAGTATTCAGCTTTAGAACAGCTAAATTTGCTGTTATTTGTACAAACAACTGTACTCAATATTGGATCAATTCAAAACACAGACTCCCCAAATCCAGGGCACAGCCAAGACAATGGTCCATGTGGTGAGCTTGCTGCATTGGACGAAGAGCACAATAGTTTGCGGATAGCCAGATGCATTGGGCCAGTCCAAGCCAATTAATGCCAAGTGAAGTGCCAAAATTCTTTGAATTGTTAGTAAAGCAAGTGCCATGTTTCCAGTGGCCTTTGATAAGCTGAGTTAATGTAGCAATTATGCTCAGGCTCTACGGGGTTTTCTGTTATGCCTTTGAAATTAGAGAAATAACTGAATCTACCACTCGGGCATGCATTTTAATGTCTGCTCTTTGACATTAGAGCTAATTAATAGTCCTAATTACTAGCCATAATGAACAGGTTACACCTAGACCATAAGCTATATTCAATTTTGTTTTCATTTTGTATTGACTTTGGGTTTCTTTAGGTTTATCCCTCCCAAACACTGGTTAAAGATCAGCCCCAGGATCCCCAATTCCTGTGGAATTTTCCTCCACCAGTAACTGAAAGGCCGTGTGGGCTGGTGAAGGCAGCCCTGCTGGTGGGGACTGGGCTCCTCGGCCAGCGTCAGCAGCAGATGGTGTGTTTCCCTCTGCAGAGAGTGGGGTCCAGGGCAGGCTCATGGTGGAGGTTCTTACCTCTTAAAACAGATCTTCTGTTAGGAGGAGATGACTGGTGCAGCATTCTCATACTTCTCGGACTCTCTCCATCCAGTGTTAATTGGTAAGAAACTCAGAAAAATAAAAGAACTGCATTTCTCCTTTTTTGCTACCCTGTCCTTAACCCCTGCTTCCTCCAGGCTTCCCCGAGGGTTTCGATCCATTGCTCCCCTGACCTTGGTGAGCAGCCCTCCCTGCCACCTGTGCTATGTCAAGGCAACCCCCGGGCAGCCTCTGCTCCTGCTTGCACTGGTATTTCAACGGCTGTACAGTTTTTAAGGTCCTCCCAGTGAAGATTTGGGAAAAAATGTATGAAAATATAATAAAACTATTGGATGAAACATTAAGAAGAAATCATTTCAAAAAAGGTGAACAGAAATATAATGGAAACTCATTATTCCCATGTTCACTAATAAAGGTGTTTAAAAATAGAGGCATGTATCGAATGGCTTCTTATTTTCCTGTTTTTCTTTTTGTTTTTCCACCTGTCAGAAAACTTGGTTTGCTAATAGAAAAATGTACAGATTCTATTTCTAATTTTAGAGAGACTTTGAAAATATATGTAAAATATTATGCTCATATCATATTTGTGTTAGCTGTTAGTTTAGCCTTTGAATGACCTGATTTTTGTTCCCCGAGCAGCGCTGTGGTTATCAGAGTTAGGACCTTAACAGCAAAGTACCCAAGGCCTACAGGCAGCTAAAGGAATCCAATTCTACGTAAGAATGTCTTTTTTCTGCAACAACAACGCAGATGTACAATGTAAGGTCAGAGAAAATTTCCAGACGAGTACCTTTGTGCCAGACCCAGACTCCACTGTGTACACGTGCTCTTCGCAATGTGAGCTTTTACAATGTGGAAAATCTTCATCATCTGTGAAATAACAAGTAAGATCAGCAGCTAATGACCAATTACCCATTTCAAAGAATAGTGTGTGGCTCATTTCTGAAAATCTCATAAGAGGTGCAAAAGCCTTTTTGAGAGATCAGTCTAAGATGTGAGCACCATGAACGCAGGCTCTATTTTTTTTTCTGCCGGGGTATTCATTAGCAGTAACAAGTTCTGAAGCATTGAATGATTTTTGTCAAAGGTAGTGCACCATTAGACTTCCATGAATTGATTGTAATCACCTTTATTTTGAACTCTAAATATATAATTTAGACATAAGTGTCTTCATTTGAAACCTTTCATTTTCAGGTTGTAAAAATCCACAAACTTCTGAGTTCCCAAGTGCAGAGGTGTCTGTGTTCCAGGAACTGAGAACCTAAACTAAAATCTACTCACTCATCAAGGAGACTAGCAAAAGATGTAAAATATCCCATTTCCATAGCTCTTCATAGAGTGTGAGAGAGGAAGGAGTGTTGAATAAAAATATACACTATGAATTATCAGATAAATAGGAAGAATCTTAGATTTATAAAATGTTAGGATTACAAAAAATCTTGGAGACATTCAAGTCACTAATTCTCAAACTCATTGTGGTGTGAGAAAGGGTTTGTTTTCTGTTTTATTTATTTATGTTTATATTTCAATTCAGTTCTACAATTGCAAGGAACTGAGTTCTGTTAACCTGAATAAGCTCCAGATTAAAGCATAGATCAGCTGGCACCTTCATTTCAGCCCAGTCAGAACTTGAGCAAAGTACCCAGCTAACCCCTACCTGGACTCCCAATAAATTGTGATATTAAGTTGTGGACCAATCCTTTTGTAAGTAGAATAATCATTCACTTGGCTGTATGGCACTGAAAAAATTGCTAAATTTCTAAACACACTCAATATCGGTATTTACAAAGTTTTGTACATACAAGTAACAAATAGTTTGAAGACTAACATTTTCTGTAAACACTTTGAGTAGTAGTATAAATACATTCTTTTAGAAACTGAGGCAGAGAGAGATCACCCAAGCTGACCAAGGCCACACCACAGTTACTTGTTCACAGGGCACAGTCCCAATGGAGCAAGTACCATGCCACACAGTGTCTGAACATATTATTTTATTCAATATTTAAGAGGATCCTATGAGGTGGTGGCCTTGAGATGAGAATCACATTCTGATGATACTGACTTATTAAGAGGTTAAGTGACTGGTTGAAGCTTCACTGCAGAAAGTGGGAGCCGAAACAGGTCTCAGAAGTCAAACCCTATGCTTTCCAATCCTAAATGCAATGAGGAAGGAAAAGACACTCTTGTGTTTGTTGTTATGCACCCAGGGGAAGGGATTTTATAGGGCGTGGACACCAGGGGTGCGGACTTTGGGGCCATCTTGGAATTCTGCCCACTGTAGTGAATGTGTTAGAAACAAGAGTGCATGTCGCTCAAATTTTTCTACACCAAATTCTAAATGGCATTAAAGTAGAAAATGCAGGACACCTACTTTTTCTTTATCTTATTAGTGTTCCTCTGCAAGCAGGTCACGTGAGGCTAATGCAAACTCATGTTGGGCAAAAGCATTTAAATATGTGAGGCTTGTGTAGAAGCAAATCCATCAGGACACCAAGGCTCATAAGAAATGACAGCCAATACCCATGAGGAAAAAATGCAAGTTATGCAAAAGGGAAGGTATGTTTATATCATGGAAATTACATATTTACCAATGTGCTTAAGAAAGAACAAAAAAAAATGAGTTTAGATGATAATAGACATGATTTGTACAAATTATACGAAGTGTTATCAAGTAACAGAAATAAGTGCCCAAGCTGCAGTGTAGAATACTAGAGTATATGCATTATAGTGCCTGGTATATCAATTATGTGCACATATCTGATGCTTAAAAGCAGTGCTAAAATTGCCCCCAGAGTTCATCCCCACAAGTTGCTTTGTTTCAGTCTAGACACATATTATCTTCAAATAAAATAACACCTAGAAATTAAGGAGTATCTGCTACGTACTCATTACTATACTAGACAAGAGCATATGTTAGCATGGCTCCTCACGGCGGCCCTCAAGGCAGGAGGGCTCTATGTGTAGACATGACAGCTGAGGACAGCGAGGCCCAGAAAGCCCTGAACCAGGAATGCTGGCCCGAGCGCTGCGACTCTCCCCATCTGGCTGGAAGGCCCGCCCCACCTTTCCACACGCCCTCGCTAAGGCGGGACCTGGTCTGCTGCAGCTCCCGCTCACCCCTTGTCCCTGACAGGCTCAGAGTTAGAGGCAGACGGGAGTGAGTGACTGTTACACCAACCAGAAGTCTTGAAGTTGAAAGCATATCTTGTTCTCCATAATTAAAACACACACCTGCACACACACACACACACACACACACACACACGCCTGAGCGTATACATGCATATATGCACGCTCGGACTTCTCTTTGTCTGCTCTATCAGAAGGCAACATTTACTGAGGAGTTTTAAATCACACCATTCTGCTTTTGCTGTGATTAAAAAAATTCACTGTTTCCTATATTTAGAACCTATGTTCCTTCCCCAAAATATATATGTGTCCATAAGTAAGAAATGGCCCCAGACTTTAAAGAAGGGGAAGGGCAAGAGTGAGTGAATGAGTCCTTTATATTATATTATATATATATGAAACTAAAGCAATGGACTACGGTTCCTAGTAAAATACACGTCACAGAAGTGCCTGGAGAGAAGCACGCGGCCAGGAGGACAATGGAGGGATGGGGACAAAGGCAAACACAGGATAAAGTGTGGAGGAGAGGCAGCGAGCCCCCAATTTGCACAAGGTTTGAAGACTCTGTAGAATGAACATCTGTGCCCCCCTCCCAGTTCTGATGCTGAAACCCTAACCCTCCAATGTGATGGTGTTAGGAGGTGGGGCCTTTGGGAGGCGATGAGGTCATGAGGGTGGAGCCCCGAGAATGGGATTAGTGCCCTAGTGAAACGGACAACAGACAGACCCTCAGCCCTTCAGCTGTGGGAGGACAAAGAGAGGACACCGAATCAGGAGGCCTGGTCTGTGAATTGGGGAGCAGCCCTCACCAGACAACAGAATCTGCCACTCCTTGGTCTTGGACTTCCAGCCTCTAGAACTGTGAGAAATAAGTTTCTGTTGTTTAGAAGCCGCCCAGTCTTTGGCATTTCATTACAGCCGTCCAAACAGACTAAGGCTGTGACTCGGTAACACAAGGGAGCCCATCGGGACACACAGGGGCCGTGGAAAAATAGTCAGGAACCACAGGGGAGGGACCACAACCCTAAAAACTTTTTGATTCAGGAAATTTTGTTTTTCCGCTGGTGCATATTACTATTTCTGCATAGCAAGTAACAGTAAAACTCTGGAAACAAATAGTGTTCAAGGACAAATGGCTTTATGCCGCCGGTTACCGCCCCGCAGACAGCCTCCCCTGCTCCTTTCTTTGTCTGGGCTCAGCGCTTCGTCCTCCTGCCCGGCTCCGGAAGTCTGACGGGCCTGTCTGCAGGGAGAGGTTTTCCATTCCTCCAAAGCGTGCGGGGAGATTGTCTGGTTGTTCCTGTGAGAAGAGCGGATGCGTGGAGCTGCCTCGGCCGCGTTGTGATCCCGAGAGGACGAGTCTGGAGAGGAAGGGCAAAGACAAAAGGAAATGAAAGAGCAGAATCAACGAAGAGTCTCCACGATGTCGTCTGACCACTGAAATAATTAGCCTACCTCAAATGAGGTGGGAGTTAGGAATTGCCTTTAATTTTTAATCTATTTGAACTGGTTTAACACGCAGCTGAAAATAAACCAGCTGACATCAAAAGCCGGCGGGCATCTGTGGCTCCTGTGTGGCCGGTCCTGGGGGCGCCGGGCGCCCACGCAGGGGCATGCTCGGGAGCTCGGAGGAGCGGGGAGGCCCGGGGAGGAGAGAGGAGGCACGGGGAGGCGCGGGGAGGAGAGAGGAGGCGCGGGGAGGCGCGGGGAGGAGAGGGGAGGAGCGAGGAGGCGAGGGGAGGAGAGGGGAGGAGAGGGGAGACACGGGGAGGCGGGGAGGAGAGGGGAGATGCAGGGAGGCGCGGGGAGGCGCAGGGAGGAGAGGGGAGGCGCGGGGAGGCGAGGGGAGGAGAGGGGAGGAGAGGGGAGACTCAGCGAGGCACGGGGAGGAGAGGGGAGACACGGGGAGGCGGGGAGGAGAGGGGAGATGCAGGGAGGCGCGGGGAGGCGCGGGGAGGCGCGGGGAGGAGAGGGGGGAGGAGAGGGGGGAGGCGCGGGGAGGAGAGGGGGGGAGGAGAGGGGGAAGGCGGGGAGGAGAGGGGAGATGCGGGGAGGCGAGGGGAGGCGAGGGGAGGCGAGGGGAGGAGCGGGGAGGCGAGGGGAGGCGCAGCCTGCAGGAAGGAAGGCCGGACTCCAGGGGCTGGCAAATGTGCTGCCCGCGTACCCTCTGTCCTCCCCTGCTGCCAGGCGCAGAGGGAACTCGGTGATGCAGTGGACGCAGCCCCTCGTGGAGTGCTGTTTCTAGGCTCTGGCTGCTCCTGTTACTGCTGCTACGGGAAAAGTACGGGGGAAGGTTCGAAATAATAGGGCACTGGGAAGGTGTAAAATAATGAGTAATTTCAGAGCAGAGCAGAAAGAGCACAAGAAATACCGAGATGTCCTCCTGAAAAGCTGAAGAGCTGCCTTTTGGCTGCCTCCCCCCACCACGACCCCCAGCAAGGCTTCCGGAGCCAGAGGTGGCGCCTGTTGTGCGTGCTAATCAGGCGGTGCCTTTGGGCGCCCTGGCGGCCTCACCTTTCCAGGCAGAGCACTGGAGTAACTTCTCCTTGGTGACAGTCCTGCTGGAGTGGCTGAAACTTTTTCTATTTTATATAATCTTATTTTCATCAAGAGTTTCTTTTTTAATCTGAAGCAGTTATCCTCTAAGAATTGTACAGCATGTACCTTAAGAGAAACCCTTGACATTGCAAGTTCTTTCTAATTCTTCAGTAAGTAATTTAACCTCACCCAGAATTCGCAAGAACAGTAAGGGTGTAGGGTAAGATAAAAGAAACCTCAGTGTAGAAACATGGAAAAAACAAATAAGAGAACACCACCAAAAGTCAAGACTTTTTCTCAAAAAAAAAAAGAAGAAGAAGAAGAAGCACTCAAAATACCAAGGGAGAGAACAAAGTAATTGTTGGAGATGAGCAAAAAAGAAAAAAAAAAAGCCCAAAACATGGAAGTTGTGCCCACAGAACAGAAAATTTTATCTGAGATAAAAGGCATTTCTCTTCTGCTTAATCTTTTAAAAACGAGAACAAAAACCCAGAGGAGAAAAGCTGACAGAAGCTTTCATTATTTATTTAGAAATGTTTAGATATTTTAATTTTCAATGTTCACAAATAGCTTTTTATAGAAAATACAAAAATTATTATGTAAAAATTATGGTTTTCTTTACAAATGATTTGTTCTCTCCTGACACTGTTAATAATTCTTAAGTGAACCATTTTGTGCTTTAGAAATATCATCCTGCAGGTTAGAAATGATTCATAAATCTTTGGCTTCACAAACTCTTTTTCTTGTTAAACGCTTGTTTCCCCTTTCACACCAGCCATCCTAAGCAGAGTCCTAAAGAACAGAAGCCTAATGTCATTATGGCCATTGAATTCCAGTAAGTAGATTTTCACTGACTTTTACTCCCATTTTTCAAAGGTTAGCCGTACAGGGCAGAGGGAGTCCCTGGACACCAGATAACCAAGGAAATAATTAGAGCCATTTGGTGAATCTTCACTTCGAGTTTGTGATATAGATCTAACTTTCCTACCAAAGCTTTGCTAATCTTTCCCTTGCTCAGAACTTTTATAGACCCCTGGAGACGCTCCCCTTCTGTTCATAAATTCCAGCAAAGATGTTAACTAGGGCCACGTGATGCGTGCTGGTGGCTGCGCCCACACTGCGGCCGCACTAGCCGTCCAGCTGGCTAGCTTGTCTCACAGACTCTTCCGTCATGAGACTCAAAGCCTCGGGTCTCTGAAAGCCCAAAGTGCTTTTTTAAATGCAGGAACTGAAACGAATTCAATGGAGATGGATTCCAGAGTATGAAATGAGGTTTCCAGGATGTTCCCTGAAAGATCAGGGAGAGTCTTAGGGACAGTGGAGTCACCATGTTTTGCTCTGCCATGCATACAGTTTGTCATACATTTCTGATGTAATAAGCATTTCTTAAGTGCCTTGTATATGCACACACTGTGCCTACAGAAGAAATCCCAATGCCCCTACTAAACCTAGCCAGCTTCCAAGCCTTGTCTGATAGCGTCTTCCTTCTTCCTCTCCCTTACAGTCTACGTTCCAGAACTGTCAGCACACTGGGCATTTCCTGAGCATGCCAGCCTCACCCAGGTCTGTCTTGACAGCTGGATTCCTTTTTCACTCCTTCCCCGTCCCTCTGTGATCATTTACTCTTCCACCGGCCCAGAGCTCAGACATCTCCTCTCAAAAAGTTTCTCCTATTGAGTTCTGCCAGTGAGGAGTAAATCGCTTTATTCTTTATTTCCCCTTATGTTCCATATATATATATTTCCAAGCTCTTAAAGATATGGTTGTTCTCACTTATCAGGGTGTGTGGCTGCACTTCAAGGAGGCAGCTCCACCTTCAGTCCAGCTCTGCCCTTATCTCCTAGGAGGTGGCCGGGCCCTCATCTCCATGCCTGGCTCGCTCTCCAGCTCTGCAAACTCCCAGAGATGAAATGCTGTTCTCGGGAATCATTTGCTAAAAACAAGCAAACAAAAAGCCTGTCCATTTTTTTCCTGTTGGCTTAAGTTCAGGACTGTTAAATAACGTAAAATCTAGCTTTCACAGACTATTTGTGAGAAACAAATTTCTAAAGTAATAGTTACTGACTTCCTTAAGTGTTACATTGAGTTTCTAGAGGGTACTTTTGCAGCCTGGTCTTCTCCGCTAGTCTGCCACCGTCCTTAGGAGCCACGCCCTTCTTAGGGCTAATACATGGTGCCTCCCCTCATGAAATGGCTGCAGTTCCTGACTTTGACTCCCCTCTGTTTTGGAAGAGATTGGTTTTTATACATATGTGTGTCCCCTGAACTTTACCCAGGGAGTAAGGCAGAGATGTTCAGTGCTGATTGCATTATCTTTAATGATTTTAGAGTTGTCCAACTTGGTCTGCCACTGGAGGGTGATTTAAACATGTGTTAGGTATGTTCCAAAATAATTATCAAAAGTAAGCATCCCCAAGAGGTGGAATAAGCCTGCAGCTTCTCCCATCACTAAGACTAGCTGTGACGAACTCTTTATCTACAGACACAGGATGTAGAAAATGTCTCCAAACTTCCAAAACAATCAAATCATTGGGGGAAAAATAAGTTAACTTGTTTAATTTTCAGCTTGATCTTCCAATAATGAGTTAATATTTTCTATTCAGCCAGAATAATTGGAAGGTGTATCTTTTTAACAGCATATTCCTGATAGGAAAGTGAGCGCTCTGGGAGGTGATTACTTATCAGAATCCAACAGCTCCCCAGTCATGGAAGCCAGGTTTCACCGGCTCGGAAAGAAGGTGCACCCTGACGGCAGCACGAACCATGTCAGGTGTTTCGGAGGGGAGTGGCGCAGCGGCAGCTCACTTAGTGCAGGCCTTCAGTCTGCAGTGTGAGGCGCGGGTGAATGCGAGATCCAGAGAGTTCAGCAATGCTGCAACTTTGCCTTCCTCCTTCCCTCCCCACCCTCACTGCAGGTGATCTGATTTCTATATTACCAAAGGCACTTTAATTTAACACACAGCAGAAATGTGAAGTTCAGGGAGATTTTTCTCTTTATTTTGGCTGAGTAAGCCTATGGTGTGTTAGTTTCGATGAACTCAATTGAAAAAACAATTGGTTGCTTTCAGAGTGGTTGCACTCAAAGAATAAAAATTGACCTAACTTAGGAATCTTTCCTCAAATTTTATTTTGAAATGCTGGGGTGTATATATAAATATAGGTACACACACATATACACATACATATGTATCTACATATACAAACACATATGTAATAACAAAAAGATAACACATTATCGTGGATAAATCCATGAAATCCCTGAAATGTTTTGAGTTTAGCTTTTCCCTCCTTGAACTATTGGGTTCTTCAAAGGACGATCTGTTTTCCACTGTACTTTATCCATCAGAATCTAATTTGTATTAAATACATTGTATAAACAAATAGGATTTTCCAAACTTTTCAAATAACAAAATAACTTCCTAAAACTGAGAGCATTATGATTTTTCTTATAAAATCTGTGTAATGTTCATGCAGTTCACATGGGAGAGGTAAGCAGAAATGCCCTGAGGAGAAAGTTCTTTGTGTCCAAGGGATCGAAGGTAACTCTCTCTTCCGCAGAAATGGCAATCTGTATATACCAGAAGTCATCTATAACAAAATGCCCCCTATGAAATAGGAATAATTTTTCAGGCACCTCACAACCTTGAAAATGTCATTATCCAAAAAAGAAGTTGATATAATTGCCTCCCTCTCGGCAGCTCAGAGAATAGGAACTGCGGAAGGGGGCATTTGTGGAAATAAAATGTTACTTGCATCCTCAACAATGAAGATTCGTACTTACAGCATCCCTGCATTGCAGAGGTCTGTTCAATATCCATTAAAAGAAGCAGATGGAAAGACTGAAAGATGCTTGAGAAAGGCTAAGCTGAGCCGGGAAGGTACACGCTCACACAGCATTTCCCAGGATGTGACCACTGGACACCCAGCTTCAGAGTCAACAGAGGTACTGATTAAACATTTAAATTTCTGGGTTCTACTGTAGACCAAATGAATCCAAGTAACTAAGGATGGAATCAAAAGTGTGGGCGAGCTCCTGGAGTGCATCTTGTGGTCAATGGAATTTGGGACCCCAGCATCCCACACGCAGTTTAAGCAGCTGTGGAAGAAGGTGGGAATAGTGACAAGAGCGCAGCGCAGTCTCGGTTCCCAGGGCGAGGAAGGCGGCGCTGGACCACACCCGCGCGGGCGCCCCTGTCCTCCTTTCCAGATTAAAGCCCTGCACGCGCTGACTGCTGGCAGTTGGTGCGGAGGATGAGCACAGCCTAGGGAGAAGGGCCACAGAGGGACGATCCCCAGAGGGAAAACGGGAGAAAGTGAGTGGTGCCCTGCGGCTGGAGGGGCCCCTCTCCCCTGACTGGGCAGAGCAGGAGGGAAAAGACACAGGGGATGGGAAGTCAGGTGAACAGCAGTTAGTGACTTCTGCTTGCTCTGTCAAATTAGAGACCTGACCACCCATTGGAAGAGGACGGTCTGAAATGGATGTTCTGTAGGAGAGCTGACTGCAGAAAAATGCCAAGACTGCTCCGCAGAAACACAGGGCCCCTGAGTATACCCTGAGCCCAGGGCCCCATTAGCAGAGCACCGATTCGGCTCTGGCCCTCAGGGAAGCTGACGCCCGTGCTCTGATATGATGACTTTTCAATTAGAGGTGACAGGAAATTAATATATGAGATAAAGACTGACACCTGATAGTGTATACTTAATACTGATTGAGTGGAACAGCCTGTAAATATTAAAGGAAGGGAGACAATTACTATAATATTCTTTTCTGGCATCCCCACAGTTTTGGGGATCTTATTGAGTATTTTATTTTATTTTGTTTTATTTGGCTTCCACTTGAAGAAGAGCTTATTGCATATTTTAATCAGACTCTGAGCCAAGGATGATGTGTTTGAAGGATCTTGACTGGTTAAGGCCATTATTCACTGACAGTTTTTCTCAATGGTGTTAAAGTATTTCTCTCCGTTAAATAAAATAAAAACATAGAGCACAATGCTTCAAGAATATTTTAATGTTTCTTATGGAAATCATCAATCCTTTGAAGGCATTTACAAAAAAATGTCATGACTAAAGTTACATAGGAAGAAAATTCTCCCATCTGCCTAATGTATGTGATAGCAATTTTGTATGAAAAAGTGAAATACAAACAAATAATAAGCCAAATGCAGTAAGCCCTGGTGGACAATTAAGGGCAAAAACCAGCCACACGTTTAAGAAAGTCCAGGATAAAAAATGACCCTATTACTTTTACATCCATGCTGTGCACCTGATGAGCCAATTTTAATTAAAAACAGACACAATAATATTTTTAAAGAATGAAATGAATTTTCAGTAACTACGAAGTTTACAAAGGCTATAGAAATGAATTGAGAAAAAGGACAACCTATTGTCCAGTAAACTCTTACCTGTGTTTATGCTCTATTGAGCTTTCCTGAGAGAGTAAAGGGAAGGGGCAGTAATTAAAAATTATATGTTTGATTATTTATGCTTTTTGAACAGACATCATATTATGCAATAAAAATGAAATAGTCGCATATAATTTATAGGTACTTGACTATATCTTAATTCTACTAAAGTAAACAACAAGGAATAGCATGGTCTTTCAAATATTGTAAGAATTAAAGAAGTTCCTTGTTGGGACTGGTCTCCTTCGTATGTCTGTAACACTGCTATTCTACCTACAGGACTTCCCTATAGGTGGAACCTCCCTCCCTCCTTTCCACCCTCTTCCATTGCCTCTTGCATATTCTTGATGCATTTCACCTTTGGTAGTGACATTTTGTTTCTTGTGTTCTTACCTAAACTGTATACATATATTCATAGTCCACTGCCTACACGCAAACTTTGGTACTCCTGTAGACATGCAAAGTCTCCTTTACTGCTGATGGTAGAAACGAGAGCATTTCCCAGCATGGCTCTGTCCCAAAGTGCACCTCTGGATTTGTTTTTGCGACTGTCATAAACCACCCCTTAGCTGCTAAATCTAAAGGGAATATTAGAATCTTTAACTTGCTTATTAGCACTGCTTGGTTGGCAGTGTTGATGGAACACTTTTCCTCCTTGGTCCCCTAAATTTCATGATGACAGGTTTTTCTGGGTTTCCTTTTCCTATGGTTCTCCTTCTCAGTCTCTTATTGTTTGATCTTCCCAAAGGTTCTGACATTAGTTCCCTTCTACATGCTGACATATCCTAAATCTACCCAACACAGATCTCGCTCCTAAATTCTTGCCCTACACGTCCACTGTTCTAGGTAGATGTTCTACAGGGAACTCAAACTCAACCCATCTGAAACTGACTTCACACTTCCCCTGACCCTACCCACCCTCCCA
Source organism: Lemur catta (assembly GCF_020740605.2). Classification (NCBI taxonomy): domain Eukaryota; kingdom Metazoa; phylum Chordata; class Mammalia; order Primates; family Lemuridae; genus Lemur; species Lemur catta. The sequence goes on along the minus strand of NC_059138.1, from coordinate 94,416,435 downwards.
TTCCACTCCTGCTGCTCTTTCAATATTTAGTTGTCAGCAAACATTCACTGAGAGCCCACTTTGTGCCCGATATCAGGCACTGTGTCTGCTCCCACCTGAGCAAAATCTTCCAGGAGAAGCTGGTCCCTAATCCCACTTGAGTCTTCTTTCCCAGCCAGTCTCCCTGTGGTTTTAATTCAGGCATTTGTCATCCCTTTCTTGGATCCAGACTATAGTTGTCTAACTTGTTTAATCACTTCAAGTCCTACTTCCTCAGCCACAAAACTAAGTAGAAGGCAAAACTGATCTTGTCATTTTCTTAATTAAAACACCTCATTGTGCACTGAAAAAGCTTACCCAGAACATAAACTGAATGTTTAATGAACTTGAGTCACTCCTGTGTGTGCACTATTTTCTGAATATCTGCAGATGATTTTGTGATTAGTATGTGATGTATATTTACATATGAACTTTATAATTATTAATTCAAATAGCACATTCTTATGTATTTTAATTAATTGAATTAAAAGTACAATTACTACCTATAAACCATTTTTTTTTTTTAAATGGATGGGAATCCCTTGAGTAACCGAGTTTCCCAGCTCGTTAGCACGGCCTTTCCTGCCTGTGCAGCCTCATCTGTCTGTGCTTCCGACCTCAGATCTTTCATCCAGAGGCAGCAAATCGCCAAAACAGCCCCAAATACACTGCCTCCTTTTTGAGGTGGATATAATTTTTTTATATTTCCTTGAGTATTCTGCCTACTTCTTTCTTCCTGATTAAGACAGCCTGTCTTGTTCTCACTGAGGGCAGAGATCTCTTCAGCCCAGGGAGGACAGCCTGCTCAGGCCCAGACCACTCAGGCACCCATTGCCCACAGCCCGGGTGAGCCCACGGAGGGCGTGAGCCCTTGTCTGCTAACAAGAGCTACGAGGGTGTTCTTAGCTCTCCAACAGGGTTGGAGGGCTTGATGTACCTCTTCTGGAATGAAAAACAATTTCTCACGAGGAGACATATTTTCATTCCCTCCCTCCCCACTCTTCTTGCTTCTTCCATGAATGCAGCTTCAATGACAGGATCGCAGCTACTCAAAAGGAAAGGTCAAAAGAAAGACAAAAATATCAGCTCTGGTATCACTGATTCTCTCATCCAATGTTCAGAAACTGTCTGCTTTGAACTTAAATTACAAAAAACACTATTGTTTGGGGTCTGTGTAACTTGCATCCAGATGAAGCCTAACAAACGTGCTTCTCGTGCCCCGCTCACCCAGCACGTTGAGCTCACCCTTCCTCCCCAACACTCCAGAGTCGGCCAAATCAGCACCATCCTTCTCAAGCCTGCCGTGCGTCATAGCGCTTTACACAGTGGGTTGCACCAGTCCATTTACTACTGCATCCCTCCCAGTGGCCTGTCAGACTGTTGTGTTCAGTAACTCTGATGTTTGTACCTACTTTCCATACATTAATCGATTTCCTTTAACCAGCAGTGACATAATTCCCAAACAATAGGGTTATGAGGGCCTATATCCAGAACCCCTTGATTTAGAGAGCATGATTCTGGCTTTCCTTCAAACCACTCCTCTCCCCACAGAGAAGAGAGGATTCCCCTAGACCAAAAGATGTGCCCACCCAGACCCCACGCTCATCTTCTAGACCACATGAACCAGAATTCACTGCCAAACCAGGCACAAACTCTGAGCCCAATTCCAGGACCTTCACGGGCTTTTTCAAGATTCAAACTCCTGACAGCTGAGGGCACCTGAGGTGTAGCTGGGCAGGGACAGGCGGCCAGTGAGCTATTTCAGGGTTGGTCAGGACAAAGCTTTGGCATGTGGGCAAGGACGTCCAGGCAGACAGGGTGGGCTGAGGCTTCTGGAGGAGAGGAGCACAGCAGGGTGCGGAAGGGAAGGGGTTGTGTCCCCAGGGACGCTACTTTCAGACATGGCCCTAGGCATCCTGTGTTTGTCAGGGTAGGAGGACGGGACTTACTCTATGCAGCGGTTGGTAGTTATATTCATGATATGGTGTGTGGGCCTCTATCTTGCACTCCCATTGTGGTCTGGAAATGCTGAGGAGGGCGTCCTTGAAACTTTTAACCACTTAGTGTATATATTTTGACTACTAAATAAACGAATAGGTACAAAAACAGTCAGTATCAAATGCATCTATGTAATAGTTCAACAAATACTTAAGTGTCCAAACATGAGTAAGTGTGTACACGTGGGTATGCGTATTTGTGTGTGTTCTGTGTGTCTGCATGTCCATGTGTGTGTTTCTGTCCCACGCGTGTTTGTGGGGGGGGGGAACAAATGGACACAAGCTGCTGTAGTTTGAATGTGGTCTGTCCTCTCTGAAACTCATGTGGACATCTGCTTGCCATTGGCGGTGTTAGGAGGTGGGGACGTCAGGGGGTGATCAGATAGCCTTTCTCTCAGGAATGGGTCAGCTGTCTCCAGAGTTCAGTTCCATTTTTCTCTCTTCCCATATGCTCGAGTGCCCTTCCTCTGTCCCACCATGCTATGAGGCAGCAAGAGACCCTCACCAGATGCAGCTGCCTGGTCTTGAACTCCAGCCTCCAGAACCATGAGCTACATAAGCCTCTTTCCATTATGAATTACCTAGGCTCGGGCATTCTGCTATCGTAAAAGAAAGCAGAGTAAGACACAAGCCCTTCCTCCATGGTGCCTATAGTCTAGTGGGGAAGGCAGACATTCAAAATAATCATGCAAACAATATAATTACAAGCTGCAATAACTGCTACATAAAAAAAGTAAAAAGAGGTTACAAAAGGGGAAACATTCTGGAGGAGGTGTAGGTAGAGGTAAGCACTGAAGAGGTCCAGGCCAAGGAGGGAGAAACACCTCTAGAAAGAGGGAGCTGCTCACACAAGCCCCTGCGGGATGACAGACTGATCACCCAGGAAGCCGCCCCATGCCCAGGAATGAGAGCCAGTCTTGGGGCAGAGAGGGGCAAGCACAGCTAGAGAGGGAGGTGAGGCCAGAGCCCCCAAGACGACCTGCCTACTGCCCATGGGGAGGACTTTCATTTTATCACAGATGCAAAAGGTGGCTCTTGAAGGTTTCAAGTGGAAGATAATTGTTCTTTTCCGTACACACCCAGGCTTCCACTTAAGAGTTCTTAAAATGCTGCAACCATAACAGTTCTGTTGGATCAACAGTCTGAAATGTCAGTTTTTGGTGTGCTCTTGGCTAAAGAATGACCAGACACACCAAAACCAAGGTAATCATGAAAGGAAGTTTATTGAGGAGAGAAAGACAGGATTATAGAGCAAGAGAAAGATACAGGTTTACAGAGCAGGAGCAAGACACATTCGCTATAGATGATGAATGGACCTCTTGTCATAACAAAAAGGCCTTGGTCATGGTGTGGGGTCTCATTCTATAGTGTCTGGATTGGGCCCTCCTCGTGGTTCAGACGTCACCCTCAAACCACTCTGATGGACGGTTAGGAGTTGTATAACCGCAGTCTTACTATGTGTGCAGAGACCCCATGAGCCACTCGGAAAGCCCATTTAGGGAGCTGAACCACAATGTAGATTTAAGCTAATGATATGATAATTAGTCTCGGGGTGTCCTAGGTCACCTTCCAGACCCCATTGTACCTGTGCTGCTTTACTCACCCATGGACTAGAGAATCCTGTGCATTCTTTTGCAGTTGGCACCCTAAGTTCTGATTGGCAGATTCATAGGGTGTTCCCTCCTCACCCAGATGTAGTAATTCCTTGGGGTTCCCAGCCTTGTCCACAGCAGGGGATGAAGGTCCCTGGCTGTCTACCTAACAGTTTTAGGGGAAAAGAGAGAAGGAACCAAGAGCAGACCAAAATTATTCAAGAATGTCTGAAAAAAAATGTATGATCAGATTGTTAAAAAACATAAATCAGAGTAGACCACAATTGAAGGTATCAAGGGTTAACTGATGGGAGACCCTGACAGGCTCTAAGAGGTGGCCTGGGGCCACTAGACCCCCACCCACATCCCACAACAGGAGATTCTCATCCTGCACAACAGAGTCAGAGGAAAAAGAGAACATAGAGCAAAAGAAGAGAATGGCAATCAGAGCACCACACAGACACATGACTCCAGTGCTCCATTGCTCTTGACCTTGGGCACTAAAGCAGGTCCCACAGCCTTTCTTCCCCACCCAAGTCCTGGGAGGAGAGCCTGCCCACCCCACGCCCCCATCTTGCACAGGGAAGGAAAGGGAGAGGCCCCTGTGGAAACAGACTGGCACAACCGCAGGGCCGCCCCGCCCCCAAAAGTGAGCACAGGGCTGCCTCCATTAACATGAGAAGACCATGAAGAATCCCTGACATCTGACAAAAACCAAGAGCCAAAGAGATGTGCCAAGAGAATAACTGCAGAGAAGACTGACACAGCTCAGAGGCTTCTGCTCAGCATCCTCTGAGCTTAGTGGGCTGCATCCGCATCGACAGCAGTGCCTGCTAGCTGGGACCAGCAAGCTGAGACCAACAGTTCTTGCAAATGAAGAACTGTGATTCCTAAATGCGAATGAAAGCTCGTGGTACAGTAAACAGTAGAGAATGCAGGACTGAAGAGCTAGTGGTGCGGGTCTTCAGTTACACCAACTGGGAAAGGGGAAGGAGAGGAAGAGGAAGAGGAGACATATGAAAAAATTCAGGCAAAATATAGAACTAGGAGATCCAGATAATTTTAAAGGATTTCAGGAGAGAAGTGAGTATCTAAAGGGAAGGAAGGAAATTAACAGAGGAATGTTTAGGCGCCATTTTCCTTGGTGAAAAATGCTGACTGCCACACTGAAAATTGCAGAGCAGGAAAAATAAAGGGAAAAGCCCAAGCCATCACCCAGACGCATGGCATTAGGCCGGATCGCATTCAGTGGCCAGGGCTCAACAACTCAAATGACAGGATTTAGGCAAGTGCGAAGGTGCTTTGTTCTTTGTGGGGATTTCGTTTTTGTTTCATCATGCAACAGAAGTCTGGGCTTAGCCATACAGCACTGGGCCAGCTGCTGCAGCCCACTGGGCGGGCACCCAGGCTCCTTCCTACATCCTGTCCTCTCATCCTTCCTCTCTCTTTCCTGCTCACCTCCCCACTTGGTGCCCCCTTCACACACCAGGAAGGACAAGGGTGATGGGCACTGGCCAGCCTTGGGAATGCTGACATGTGCAGCCTCTCCCTGCCAAGGGCCAGAGAGACGTGAACAATCGCCATTCTGGAGCCCTGCTCCCTGGGTCTGGCTTTTCCTCCATCACTTGCTCCCCAGAGTGATCCTGAACATGCTACTGAACCTCACGGATGCACCGAGCACAGACAGTGGCTTGCTCAGAGAATGTTTGCTGTTACTGTTTACCTGTAAGTCTATCACATTGCTTGAGAAAACATGCATTTCTGCAGAAAATAATATTTACAGAATTATGATATTATATTTTTCAGTTTTTATAATTGGCACATAGACAAAGCAGAGAAGACATAATTGTAGTTATAGAATGGAAGTAAATGTTTTAAATCTCTGCAATTCAAAAATAAATAGTGTTTTGAACAAAATCAGCAGAGAGAGAAGAGGTAGGGAGAAGAATTAGGGTAAAAATATCTTTGTCTTTCATATCAGGGTGTCAGAACATATTGTAAAAAATTGGTGGATAGAAAATAGGCATGAAATTTATTGTTTAAAATTACGTTTTCTGGAGAGTGAGACATGTGGGGTGAGGGAGAAGATTAGAACTTTTTCCTTTTGTGCTCCCTCTGAAATGTCTGATCTTATTTTAATCATGAGCATGTGGTAGTTTTAGGATTTAATAATATAAAAATAGTTTGTATTAGGTACAGACCTGAGAGGGTGACACATGAAGCCTCATGTGTAGCAAAATGCTGTTTATTTTGAGCATCTGGGTGCAGATGGGTGGGGCCGAAAGAGAGTGGTGGGCGGGGGGTGGGGTGAGCAAAACCTGCCAGATGGAGAGTGGGGGGCAGCTTCGTCCTTATCAGGGGGATGGGAATGCTGGCTGGCACCTGCGGCTGTCTGTGATCTGTGGTCGGGAGTTAGATTTACAACTTCTGGACTCTCCAGACTCCTGCAGCTTTTGTTCCACAGGCCTTATAGTCACTGTTTAAGTTTTCCATTAACCGTATTACATCCTATACATACTCTTCGGGTTCCCACTCTAAGTAAACCTAACAGTTTGAAATAGTGATCAGGAAAACCCCCATCTATTACTTAGCACAGCAGCCACCTGAGACCCCCACCCCTCACGGAAGACCCACATTAGCATATTACTAACCTAACACCTGGCACATCAGCATAACACTAAACCTATTACCTGGTGCAGACACTAAACCTATTACCTGGCGGCATTAGTCACCTGAGACCCCCTCCCATTGTATCACCCCAACTTAATAAAAATGGGAAAAATTGGGTAGACGGGGCTCAGAATTTGGTGGCGAGACCCCTCTCTCTGTGTGCCACTCGGTTTGTCCTTGGGACCACCCGCTGTAACACTTGCCATAACAACAGAACATACAGAAGAACAGATCAGTTTCGCAGCCTCCGTGATGGTGTCTGTTAGAAATCCCAGCAAGGAGCTAGCTGAGCTGAGGGAAGGGGTCTCTGGAGTCCCTGTCCTCTGCGGAGGCGGAGCAGAGATCCCTTCTCGCACACCTGTGTAGAAAGGGTTCTCTTTGTTCAGAAGGGAAACACAGGAAATGAACAAATGTAAGAACGCGGGTCAAAAGCTCCGTTTTAGAGACTTTACAGATGTACAGCAAATGGCCTCAGATTGTATCAATGCGTTGTTTCTCTTGGCCTTTCTGTGGCTGTCACGTGGCTTCCTGGAGTTACCAAAGAATTTGGGGTAGACATTTTGTGGACTTAGAAGGGTGTTTTGGCATGTGGCTCAGTAGAGCCAACTGTGTACTAAAGTAAAATCTTAGGGCATCTCCCCCCACACACCCCCAGCTGAATGGACCCCCTCCTGGCCAAGGGGATATCCGAAAAGTAAATTGCCTGCCAGGAGGCAGGTCAGAGGCCTCATCACGCCCCCCTCCCTTCTTGGAGACATCCTTTGTAACTCATTAACAGGCCTAAGGGTATACAAGACAGACCCGCAGGTCCTCAATTTACACAACAAATATGTCTGGTGGCTTGTCTCTGATTAACAGACCTCTTTGTCTTAAAAAACATTCCAAGTCTTAAGACAAAGCTTCATGTCTTTAACCAATTACAAGCCAAAGAATCTTTAAACCCACCTATAACTTGCAAGCCCTCCCCCCCCCTTCAAGATGGCCCACCTTCTCAGGCCAAACCAATGTACGCCTTCCACATATTGATTTATGACTTTACCTGTAACCCCTGTCTCCCTGAAATGTATAAAACCAAACTGTAACCCAGCCACAGAGAGTCCACTTGCTCAAGGCTTCTTGGGCGTGGCTCTGGGTCATGGTCCTCAAATTTGGCTCAGAATAAACTTCTTTAAATTATTTTACAGAGTTTGGCTTCTTTTCCCTCAACACAAAGATGCTGGTTTGCTTTGGACACTGATTACTGAATTTCACAAGGACCTGCTGGGATTTACATACCCCACATCCCTGTGCAGTTGGCACAGGAATCTGCCCCAGTTCCTCCACGGTCCCCACCGTATCCCAGACTGTTGTATAAAGAATACTGACCACATGCTTACCTCAGCAGAGCAGGTACTACAAAAGTCACCAATTGGGTAGCACTAGCGTTCTTGATTCAACTTTCTGGGTTGCAACAGAAAAACAAAACAGAACTGACAAAAACCCAAATTCGTTGAATGTGGTAATTTCATGGGTTTTTCCTAAAACTGTTCTGTACAATCAAAGCTTGAACTCTAAGCCCGATTGTCACCTTGCTCTGTTTGCACACACATAATGTGGTTAAAAAAATGCATGATGTCATAAAGATGATGATCATTATGCAGTGATAAATAAGTTCTCAGAAATAGAACAATTGAACAAAGAAAAACTACATCAGCATTAGCTAGATCTTAAATAAAAAGGATAAGTCTACATATAGAACTCTCGAAAACTCCTTTAAATCTTTGATCTACACTGTCCCAATGTATATATTTAAATAAATTAGCATAACCGTAAGCCTAAAAGAGTCTCTTCCTAACAATACACTTTATTTATTCCCAGCTTCTTGCTGAACAAATCTCTGTTGGAAGCCCAGGCACTGAGGGAGAAGCAATACTGCGTATTCAAAAGCCATTTGAATCACCAACTATAGCAATGTTATTATGCAAGATATATTGCACCAAGCCCAGTGTTGCACCATGAAGTTAATCCACTAAAGTAGTTTTTGAAAAAGAAGAAAGTAATTTGTAGTTACTTTAGGATGCTTGTTACAGTCCTTTGAATCACCCTTCCTCCTGTATTGGAAATGCAATCTCTGGTACTTGCGAAGGCATTGGATTCATATTAAGGATGTAAACAAACTTCCTGCTAGCCTTCTAACTCCAAAAGGTACATAAATGCTATTGTGTATCAGAGAGATTGGAGCATCCAAGACCAACTGACATAAACTACAAAATACTGGTGTATTTGTCTACCAAGTAAGCGCTAGAAAGGAAAATGGGAAGGCAGAATGTTAAGAAAAGAAATCAAGCTAAAAGTGGATGAATTTCATCTGTATTCTGCTCAATAGTTTCAAAATGCTTTGGAGGACTCAGGGTAGCAGATCCAGTGGTTAGTTCTCTTGCAGACACTATGATCAAGTTAATTTCAGATGTAAACACATTCAAAACTGGCTTTCCCTCTCCTTTTAAGGCAGCATGGCCAGTTTGGCCTTTGTTCTCCGCTCTTGCCGGATTGAGTCAAGGCCAAAGCTGATTGACAGGAGCTGCCAGCAGACCGGCGGGCGCCGTCCAGGCAGCGCTTTGTAACTTTGTGACACTGTGCACGTTTTATTCGCTCTCTGCAACTTACGGAGAACAGGAGGAGGCCGCATCTAGTAATCATTTTGAGCAAATGTTTTCAAAATGTTTCCATTCCTCATGACCCTTTTATTTTCCGTTGTGTGTACGTATATATTCCACGTACATATTTTTTCAAAATATGCTCATTAAAATAGTTAATACAATCTGGTGGCAGTCATTGAAAGGCCTGAGTCTTTCAGTAAAATTCATCAGTCTCCACAGAAATAGGAACAACAAAGTCCAAAAAGACATAGTTTTGAGCAAGAATAAGCTTATTCAGCAACCTCTCATTAAATAGTGTTCCTAGGATTCTCCACCCCAAGGCACTATTCCTGGATAACAGACCAGTACTTAAAGAGATCAAGTTGTTTTACCTTCCCTTTTAGAGGATCTGAATACCTGGGAGTCAATAATGTATCTATACTTCCCAGTTACTTAGATTTCACCTTCCCCTCTAGGTTTACAGTTGTAATCCTTTGAGGTCAAGTCCACTGCTATACTCCTAAACCCAGTGCTATTGCTTTAATGAATTTGAACGATGTGTTTACCTACAAATAATCAGGAAGCATTGCTGGAGAAAGTAGTATTGCTGAAAGCAGAAAAATCAGGTAAATTAGAACATATATATATATATATATATATATATATATATATATATATATATATACACACATATATATAAATAAATATGTGTGTATATAAATATGTATATATAAATAAATATGTGTGTGGATATATATGTACACACATATTAAAAATGTTTTTAAAACTCCAACAGTTAGTTAAGCCTTAAAGTTTAGATATTGAGTTCATTAAAGTCTAAATATGATTGCAATGTAATTACATTTGATTGGATGTTCACAGAGCAGACAATAGGGGTAGTTAAACCTATAAATGTTTCCTTTTTGACTAAAGTCCTGCTCCTCTAATCCTACAATCTTTACTATCCTATGTAAATGAATTGACATTTTAGCATGTCACTAAAGACTTGATAGCCAATAAAAGGAAACTGGAGGCCACAAATTTACATGGCATATATTGCATTTGCATCCAATTCATCAATCTTAAAAATAAAAACTGTATATTCTAGGGGAAAAAAACTAAAACACTTTGTATCCAAGTGTTCCACAAACCACGGGAATCAACTAGGTTGGTAAGTGCACACAAAGACATTGCAACAAAACATCTCTTTGTAAAATAATAAGTAACAATCTGTCCAGAGATGAAAAGAAAGAGGAAATGGAGAAAGCAGAGGAGGAGAAAGAAGAAATACAATAGTATATATGTACAAAATAAAAGCCATTTCAGGCAGGTACCTATCTACGGAGCAGCTGAGGTGTCCCCAAGAACCTGACCTCAGAACAGTCCTGCTCAGGGCTGCCTCCCTCCCCTCCGGTGCCCAGGCTGCCCTTCACTCCCCTCCTGCTTTGCCCCTCGAGATGCTCCTGCTTCCCAGGCTCCTCTATCTCCAGTTCAAATTCCTCAGTCGATCCCCAATTAGACTCTACTGCAGACTAAGCACCTGCTATGATGGAGGAGGGGTCTGGCTCACATCAGCTGTGGCAGGTCCACAGGTATTGGGAGAAAAGAGCACACAGAAGCCCAGCTGGCTGGGATTGCTATGAAGAATGAGGAAAAATGTTTCTCCTTGTCCAGGCAAGGCAGTAGGAAATTAAGGAAGAGAAGAGGGGCCAGACCTAGCTCAAGGGATCAAAAGATTAGAGTTGAGATTCATAGAGCACAAGTAATGTGCTATTTCTAGTTAATAAAATGCCTAGACAAACCTGGGAGATTGGATGTCAGCTTTTATTGCTTTCTTAAGGCAGTATCCTGTGAACATTTTCCATAATATCTTTTCTAACCATTTTCATTTTGCAAAGAAAATGCAATGATCCCCTGACCACTTCACATTGTTGGTGTCAAAGAAGATGTATTATGATAATTAAATTCTAGTTGTTAATGTCCATACATAAATATATGTATATATGAGCCACTACAAAGTATATTAGGAACTGCAAAAGCTGAAAAAGGACTAATATCTTACTGTTTCTAATTTAACTTGGATAACTACGTTTTGGTTACATCATGGTAATGTTATCAGTGTTTTAAGAATGCCCTTTAGAAAAGGCATTTTTAACCATCTTCATGTCCACTGCACTATGAACTAAGTCAGGAACGATGTGAGTTACAGGTATGTCCCCCAGCCCTTTGCTGTGAGGGTAGTACCGGTCACAACCACGGCCTTTATCAGCCTGACATGGTCTTCAGCTATGCTCAGTGATAAGATGGCCTTCATGTCCTGTGGTCTGCCCCTCCTCGCACCCTGTCAAAGCAGGTGAATAGCACATCTCCAGAACAAACAGAGCCTGCAGCCTACAACTCATCATGGGGCCTCAGCTACCAAGGCTTTGCATATGCCTGTATAAAAACCGCATCTTTGCACAACTGTAATAGACTGACAGTTGAGACCCAACTTATGTCTAAGGGAGAAACAAGCACGATAACTGAAACAGGTTTTCTTTATTAGAATAAGACTTTCTTGAAAATGCCCCCCTGGGTTTGTAAGCACAAGGAGAAGTGGTACACTGTCCCCTAGCTGGCCTTTCCCAATGTCACCTAGCAAAGCTGGACACTGAGGAGCAGAAGGGCAAGTTTACTGAGAGATCCAGGAGTTCCAGGGAGAAAGGGGCCCTTCCCCTGTGAAGCAAGTCCTTCCCAGTGGTTCGGACTGGTCCTGCTGGCTGCCACTGGCAGGAAAGGGTCCCATGGGGAACTCACCATGGAGGAGGGTGGGCTGGATTAGTGACTAGGACCAACACCAGGGCTCCCTGCACTTTGCCCCGAAAGTGTGGCCCACAGACCACCTGCCAGGGGATCCACAGGCTGGTTGTTGTTTTCAAAACGCAACATCCCCCATTACACATGTGTGCACACACACCCCTCATACACTGGAAAGCTGGATTAGTAGTGATTTCCAGTAAAAACTCCTTAAATTCCTATTAATAGTCATGGGGGACTAGCAGTTTCATCCTCTTTCAAGTTTATTGTTATCAAATTTGTGTTATTATCCTTATTGTGTTGTGTTAGATATTTAATTCACAAAAGCTGATTATTTGCAAAAAAAGTAGTTCATTAAAGTATGAAATTATTGATGAAAACAAAAACTAAATTTTTATAATTCCAAATAATTTTGTAAGAATGGTAAGCAGGACTCCAGTGTCAATGGGGATTGTGAAGCTGTGACAAGTAAAATATTCATTGTGAAACATACCACACAAGCAGAATAAAAAAGAATGGTGTTATTCAGAAATATAAATGTAAATAACTGAAAATTGGGGTTTATTGGGCCAGTAATCCATTTGCTTATAAACTCCAGTGTATCAACTTTTAAGAAACAACTTTGCTATTAATATTAAAAAATAATAATAGAAAGTTAAAACATGTTAAATCAACAGACTTTTTGTTTTGGATAAATATGAAATGTATTCCCAACATGAGTTAGTAAATCATGCTATTTATGTGAGGAAGAGAGTACAAAGCTACAGAGTAATTATCCAATGTTCCACTCCACATAGAAAAATGATGCTATCAATCAGGTGAATGTAAAACATTCCCAGGCCTAACAGCAAATGCAAGACAAATCCTCTGACTGAACGCTGGCCTCAAGGGCTCCTGGACTCACCATTCATGCCCTGCAGGAGACTCTGTGGCTGTACCAGCATCAGGCTGGTATCTCAGGGCTCCACGGCAGGCCCATACTTTCCTGCCTCCCCAGTGACTTTTGTCAGTTACCTTTGTTCCCAAATATCTTTATGGAAGTTAGGCTCATTACTGTAGCCATTTAATTTTATTAAATATTATGTAAATATATGAAATATGGGCCTAAACGAAGAGTGGTTCAATGAAAACCAAGTTGAATGTTTTGGATAAAACCAAATAAATGTTAATTGCTGAAAACATTACTGGCAAGTTATATGCACAAGTCTGAAAGATGGAGGGGGCAGAGAATCATATAAACATAGAGGTCCTGTTCATGGAGATTGTTTCCCAAGTATACTTAAATTCTGATTCCACTTTAAAGAGTCCAAAACTAGGAGTCATTGATAATCTGTATGGGTGTGACAATAAAAATTATGCTGAGAGACAGAACAGATCTCGTAATAGAAAAAAAAGGTTGGCCCTTTACCAATTATTCACAATAAATGTCCACTCACATTTTTAACTTAAAACAAAGTGTCTACATTATGCTTATGACACTTTTACTCTGTATTTTAATAGACTTTTTTCAGTTAAATGAACAACTACTACTATATTACCAAATTGGTTAGACAGGTTTCCACTATAACATATTCCTAGGGATTCCACACAAGTCATGGAAAATATTATTTTATTAATTAACTGAATGACACTCAATCTAAAAGAGTAACCACCGTCACATACACACACCAAAAGTGGTGCTTTACTGTAACCAGATCAAACAGCAGACGTGCAGAGCAACTCAGAATGTTGGGATATGTGAGGAAGACTTGCCTGACCACTATGAAATTCTATACAAGAGAAAGTTCAGGCTAAAGAAAAACCAATGCTTCAGAAGAATGCACACCCAGGGGAGCCCGTGCTGGAGGGAAAGCAAGCTGTGGTAGAACTCATGTTTCAGGAGAACCTGTGCTCCAGCAGAACCCATGCTTACAGGGGAAGGCATCTTTCCACTTAGTTAAAGATTACTTTCTGAGCATAGAAATAGACTTTATTATAATGGGCATCGTGACAGCTACTGATAAAAGGCTGGCTATAATGGCAGCTACCTTAATTATTGAAGACCATGACAATAGTAATAAATGTTCATTTTTTTGAGTACTTAATAGTGGTCAGGCAATGTTCTATGTACTTTATATGTAATCACTCATCTCAACTTGACAGTAACTTATAAGGTAAGTACTATTATTATCCCCATTTTATAGATGAGGAAACTGAGGCAAAGAGGAATAAAGTAACTTGTTCAAACTAACAGTGAATAAGAGGCAGATCCAGGACTGAAATCAAGTCATCATCTGGCTGCCCTGCATCTAATGCTAGACTCGCGGTGGGGAACCTGCACCCTTACGGCCTCATGTGGCCTTCTGTGCCCTTAAGTGCAGCCTTTGGATTGAAGCCAAATTTTATAGAACAAATATTTTTATTTTTATTAATACATTTTGTTCATCTTTTATATTTTTATTTTACTTTTGAAATGAAAATTTTGGTATTTAAAATACCAAAGAATAAAATAAGTTTCAATGAAATAATCCTCCCAGATTGACCAGCACAGTTAGAATATTAGTAAGCCATAGGGCTAAATTGATGGCTGCTATGCTCATGATTTAGTTCTGACTTTTCCCGCCAGACTAGTGCCACTACTGAACAAGGTGAGAGTTTATGGGGGTCGAGTATGCCAGTCTGTTATCAGCTTTTGACAAAGGTGCAGTGTTTCTGTTTGAAATGGAATTTGTGAATAGTTGCACAGCTCAATTGTATGTTTTAATTCTGTCTAATTAACAGCCCATCATGTCAAAGAAGACCAACATAGTGCTGAAAGGAGAAAGCAGATTTCCTCAATGAGGATTGGGAATTGCAATATTGTACTGTTTCTGCTAAAGACAAGATGATTTGCTTGCTTTGTGATATTGCAATATCAACACTAAAGAAATTCAATGTTCATCAGCATTATAACACTCTTAATGACCACAAATATTTTACATTAGAGGGAGAGTCATGAAAGGTTTTATTGCACATATTAAAAGATGAAAAGCAAAAGCAAAGACAATTCTTTCAAGCAGCAATAAGACCTGGAAATAATGCCACTGAAGCAACTTATAAAGTATCTTATATACTCATGAAAAAAAGGGAAGCCATTCAGTGATGTAGAAATTGTGAAAGAATGCATTGTCTTAAGCTGTAGAATGCTTAGACCCCAATAACACTCCAAAGTACAAACAACTGCCTCTTTCAAGGAGAACCATAACTGATCAGCAGCATGAATTAGCCTTCAACTTAACAGAACAGCTTCATACAATACTTCAAAAGGAAAATATATATTATTCAATAGCTTTGGATAAATCAGCCAATACTACTGACTCAGTGAAGTTTTTATACTCCATTTGGATCATAACACAAGATTTTCTTTACTATGAAGACTTACTTGCTTTGGGAACTCATGCGAACACAACATGAGGAATAGATATCTTCAACAACTTTCGAGATAAATGCCATGAAGTTGGACTGAACTTGGTAAATTTAGTGAGTGTATGTACACATGGTGCACCTTCCAGGACAGGAAGACATGAAGGGTTTATTGCACAGATAAAAACAGTATTAACAGATCCACATGTTCTCATTTCTTCTCATTGAATTTTTGCATCAGCTAAAGCTACTATTTTAAGTGAAACTTTGCAATAAGTTATAAGTATTGTTAACTATACTCCTGCAAATGCAACACAGCATGATCAGTTTTGTAAGAAGCTAAAGTTGAACCATGAGGTATTCAGTGTGGATTTCCCTTATCATTCTGAAGTGTATTGGCTATCACAGGGACAGGTATTAGTCAAAATTTTATCTCTGCAAAAACAGATAGTTAAATTTTATAAAGAACAGAATCAGCAATGTGAATTATTAAAAGAAGATTTCTATTGGAATGCAGCATTTCTGTGTGGTATCATGTCAAATCAAAATGACTCAAATATTTCTTTGCAAAGTAAAACTAAGTCTATATTTGATATGGGGCAAAAAATCCAAGCATTTTGGAAAAAGCTATCTTTTATCTAAAACACTTTTTCAAAAGGAAATTTCAGATGAACATCTTCCCCAGCTAGCAAAGGTCATTGATGAGCAGGATGATATAGGTGAATCATTTGAAGCATATGCAGCTGTTGTAGACCTATTAATTGGAGAATACAATGAAAGTTTCGCGAACTTTGAGAATCATGACATCTCACTCAAGTGAGCATTTCAGCCTCACCTAGTTGATATCACCAAGGCATCTAAAGAACTACAGATGGAATTGATTGAGCTCTCAGTAGATGACATTTTAAAGTCATTGTTTGATGCTAAGAAAGATCCAAGTGAAATATGAAAAAATTCAGTAGAATACCCAGTCCTTTGGCAACATGCCTGAAAAATGCTTTCTTGCTTTTCAACCACTTATTGCTGCCAATCTACATTCTCCTACCTAATCCAAATCAAGATGCTCTTAAGGTCACAAATGACTGACACACATCTAGAGGATCGAATGGAACTGCGGACTTCCATGCTACAACCAAATACTCAAGTGCTTTCCAACAAAAAGCAGACACAACAAAGTTATTAAAAGGTTAGTTAACTTTAAAATTGACAAATAGTTTTCATTTTTTGAAATTATTAGGTATATAGTAGTTATATTTTCACAAAATACTTTTTCTTGAATGTGGCCCTATGTGATTACAGCTAAATTAATGTGGCCTTCCAACATGAAAAGGTTCCCCACCCCAGTGCTAGACTTATGACTGTGCTGCTGGAGTGCCCATGCCAGTCCTGCCCAGGGATGCCCCTCAGTCTACTGGGCAGAGAGAGGAACAGCAATACAGGCTTTGCCTTTCCCGCTAGCACAAGATGGCTGAGAAGGGATGGGGCTCACACTAGTGTTTGAAATAATGTCTCTGAACATGTCAGCATGACCATTCTCACAATTCAGGATGACTAGTGTGAGTGATATCTCTTAGCAATAAATCCATTCTCTGGGATAGCCCAAAGAGCCTGTGTCAAGACATCACATTTTTTAATGTTAAGAGAAAGAATAGAGGGTTTCTTAAGAAGATTATTATAAATAGTTTTATTGCCTACCGTATAATAATTTCTTAGTGATTAATGATTTTCTTCTTTCATTAGAGCAAAAAAGTCAACAACACATTATTAGGCATTAAAATAAAAGGAAACAAAACACAACCCTACATCCAAGAACTGGAATGGAAGTAAAGAAATGCTTCTCAGAGTGAAATAGATCAAAAGAATGGATAAGAAATCCCCCCACTACGATTCCAAATTGATAGATCTAAGCACCCCACTTTTTAATCTGACATGTGTATTGACTCTTCTGAAAATGTGCTAAGACAAGTCTTCACTGAGAAGTCCCTTTACACTTCTGCATCCATGGTAGAAGTAAGTATCCCAGCCTACAACAGAACCACCGCACCCTTGCTTTGTTTCTACCAAATTTTAGTAGTGAGCCAGAAAAATAATTTTATACCAATAAAAAGTATAAAAGAACTGTTTGTGAAAACTGACCCAGGATTCAAAATATCCACTGCCAAGGCAGGCATTGGAGCCTTGAGAAGAGATTATAAATAATAACTTCCCTCTCCCTCCATTAAATAACCAGTCTAATCATTAGATTTTTACAACATCATATTTTATTATAATTATATTAAATATTATGACAACTACTATTTTTTCTTTGTAAATAACCCTAAATAAGTACTCTGGGTGGCTATAAAAAACACATTAAGTCGTTCATGAATGATTAGAGTTTTAAAGGTGTTGGTTTACAGACTTGTGGAGGTCAGCTTGACATAGTTTAGCACCTTTCTGAGTCTGGAAATTCCTCCTTCTCACAACGCGGTTCCATTCAGCTGTACAGATGCTTCTGTTAAAGTAGAAGACCGGGAGACAGGGCTGAGACTGAATGCAGGTGCTTGAAGATTGGGTGCTGGTGTTAAAGTAAACAACCTTAAACAAAATGGGCTGATAACGCACACAAGAACTGGCTTCAACTGGCTTGTCAGCTACCTCTGCCACCTCACATGAACTTTGGCTAATTACAGTATCATTTACATTGTGGTCTTGAAATTTCTCTGCCCTTAAAATCAATATGACAGTTCCAAAACAATCATATAAAGTATGAAAATGGGAGGGAACACAATTCTTGGAATTACTATCCATATTCTAATAAAAGCCACCCCTTGGCCTTGAATATTGCTCCCCTCAATCAGTAAGGCTACAAAGAATCTAAAACCACTTCCTCTCGGTGCAGCTGCTCCTGTCCAGCCTGCCGCTCTCCTCCCTGAGAGTGCACTTTCACTTTCAGTAAGACTTCCTCTTGCTTGGCTTACATGGTGCATCTGAAGTTCTTTTCCTGACAAACACCAAGAACTTGGACAAGCCTCCACTTGGAGGCCAGTAACACTTCCTTATATAAATCAATGGAAGAAGAGGAGGAGCTCATCCCTGGAAGAGGAGAAATGGAAGAGAGGATGTAGACTCTGCCTACCATTCCCACCTGCGTGCCCTCACACTGAGACTGTGCTTCAGAAAAATAGCTGAGCATGTGAATGTGGCCAAGAGTGACACTGGGAGAGCGGTCACCCTCTTGTGAGGATCAGCTGTGGCCTCCGTGACATATCCAGCAGGGGCGGACAGAGGACGATGCACCCAGCTGTGTGCCCAGACGCAAAGTGCCAGCTGTGGACGTGAAGGTGACTAAAGCTGGAGGCCTCCAGGGCAGCAGTTACTGACCCAGCGTCCCAGACCTCCCTCCAAATATGGAGTTCAAAGGCATGACTAGCTCCTTTGGAGTAAATAAGCCTTGGGATTCATGACATAATCCAAGCATTCCATGAGAGCAAAAAATGGATATTCCAACAAATTAAGCATATGGAGGCTCATGCAGCTAAGTAAAATATTTTTAAAGACAAGACCTATTTGTAACCAAAATTCACCAACTTTTTCATAGATAAATTATTGTGAACGCACAAATAGCATTGATGTAGTAAAACCTGCTTGTATGAGCTCCCAAGAGCCGATTTTTTTTATGTCATCTCCCAATTCCAT
The DNA here is from genome assembly GCF_020740605.2 of Lemur catta. Taxonomy (NCBI): domain Eukaryota; kingdom Metazoa; phylum Chordata; class Mammalia; order Primates; family Lemuridae; genus Lemur; species Lemur catta. The sequence goes on along the minus strand of NC_059138.1, from coordinate 94,397,685 downwards.
ATTCAGTGATGTCATATGGGTGCTTGAAATCAGCTATGCTAGGACTGTTCACACAGGAAATCAGCAAATGCTACAAAGCAAAACTTTGCCCCCGAATGCTGGTTGTTATACATTTTACTTGCCCACTGCAAAAATCCATCTCTCTCTGTCTCCCCAGCCCCAGTGTACACATGCTCGCTCTCTCTCTCTCTCTCTCTCTCCCTCTCTCTCTCACACACAAACACACACACACACACACTCATTCACTCTTTCTGCCTTTTCCAACTGTAAGCTTTGGCATCCTTGACTGGAAGGCTTAGCCTTTCAGGTTACCAGGTCAGTATTAATCAAGAATTTTACCATCCTTCACAGATACCACCAAAGGGAATCTGAAATGTATCTTGACCTTTTAAATTCACATTGTGTTTGAGGTTATCTCACCCACACAGAAATCCCTCTTACCACACCGATTACACCCAGGAGATAGTTGCTGACACCTCCTGAATTGCAGCTCCAGTTTCCCCAGATTCCTCTCCCACCAACTCCCCATTAGCTTGGCAGGACTCTGACAACCTGCCAGCTCGCACCTTCGTCCCTCACCCTCTTTCTTGGTCAGCTGGGACCAAGGGAGAATCTCCACTAGCATTAACCCTGCCTGGTGACCACTGCTGCCACATCCCATGCATGGAACCACCCTGGATATCTACGGCACCCAGATAAAGTGCATAGCCACTGAGCCTCTTGGACTCATCTCATTTACATGACTGTTGTCATTATTCAGAGACAGGTTCTAACAGCTGAGCAGTGTCCCGAACTTCCCCGCCTCTGTTCAGTTTCCTCTCTTAATCCTCCTGTCTAGCACTGAAGTGTCTATAGGACACCTCAAAGCTAAAACTGCCCAAAATTACAAAATTAACTCTGTTACAGAATTAACTCTGCCATCTCTGACTTCCCTTCACTGGGTGACTGTATGCATAATGCGAAACATGTCAGAATTCTACCCAGATAATTACAGGATGTAAATGAAGCTTTTGTGGTGCAGTTACTGTTCCTCCTTAATCAATCAGTCAGTGCTTCTCGCCCACGTACAACACGTCCAACCCAGCGCTAAAGGGTCGGAGAAATGCGGCAGGTGTGTGCATGTTGCTCTCTGCCCTTCTAGTCTGCCCTGGCAGATAAACCTAATCACAAAACAGAAGAACACAGAATAATATGGCAGATATTAAGGAGGGCCATGGTTCAATTTGTGTGTTTTTATTCTTCTCAGGGTGTCTTATTTTTTTTTTATCACATTGAATTCCCAAAGTTCTCTGTGAGCAGTTTCAGATAAGAATTGTTTCAGAGTAATTTAACCCCCAAAAATTTGCCTATGAAATTATGTTAATGCTTACCTATTTAAGCCACCAACAGAATTCTGTATTTGTAATCAAGAGATAAGCGCTGCTGCAGAGATCTACAGACAAGAAACTCAGCGTGGACTCTAGAGGCTGCCAAAGGAATATTCCTTCGTGGACACACTCAGTTTCCTCCCCTGAAACTCACCCCTGCTCGCCTGCTCCAGCCTCCTCCTTCCCCGCCCAAGGAGCCCCAGGGATCACACACTCAGAAGGTTCCCCTCAGCGGAGCGCTGATCACTATGTGCACCTACTCGCTGGATTCGCCCTGTGCCCTCTCTGTGTTGATTGGATTACAAGCTTCAGACAGAGAACATGATGCCTTCCCCACCTCGAGTTTCCCCACACCCCGCTCTCTGCCTGGCCAGAAAAGGTATTCAGTAAATACTGACCTTATACACATGCAAATTCACAGTGATTTGTCTTTGTTCCCATATTTTCTTTAAAAAAAAAACTATGCTCGTATTCATTGTTTATATTATTTAGTAGGAGTTAAGAGCTGTTAGATACTCGGCTGGAAATATGAAATAAGCCTCATACAGACTTGTGGCAGAAAGAAGGGACATTAGACTACAAAATCAAGAGAAAACTGTTCTGATTCGAAATTGCCATTAAATCCCGAGTGACCTTGAGCCTTCCGTGAGAGTGAGTTTCCTCACCTATAAAATATACATGGTAAACAAGATGCTTTCCAGGCCTCAGATCCCAGTAAATGCTGCCCATTCTTAATAATTTCCCAAAATAACTTCTGTGAACTGTTTTGGCAAAAAATAATTGTTACCCAAACCAATAATCTGGTAATTTAGCATTTCCTCTTCTCATTTGCCTCTACAGAGATAATTAAATATTGATGATATTCAATTTAATAACCCAGATGTCATGGCAGCGGAAGTGCTTTAGCTTTTCTTTGTCAGAGACTTTCTTTTCTAGGATAAGAAAAGAATAAAAATGTCTGACAACTGAGCTCCAAGAGCATATAGGAAGTTCACAAATAGGACTAGAAAAGGTAGCTACTTTACATTCTGAAATATCTCCCTCTATTTCATTTCTTTCAGTGTTAGGTAATAAAAATGTGTTTATTTTCTGTTTCTCGGCCCCAGGGCTCTGAAAACAAAGAGGGTGAAAGTGTGTTCACCTTTCAGCTGCAAAGTGATAGAGCTGTCCTTCAACTTTCACCAGCTTCAAAATATTTTCATATTTTTGGTTTATTTATTCAGGACAATAAATCAATTCACATTTGAGTTATCAAGTCCATGTACCATGTTCTTCCTCCATGAAGAGGAGTCCCATAAGAGAGGATAACAAACAATTTTCTGTTTGCTGGCATGTTTTCCCTCAGATGAGAGATGACCTCCGGTCACGGCTGTGTCTGTCTAGCGGAGGCATCGAGGAAGCGCTGGCATGTCCAGCGGAGCAGATCAGCGACCACTGGTCTGTATATTAACAGGCTTGATGCCACCAACGTAAGAATCTTTTCCCACCAGATCTTCCACTGAGAGTCACCATCTTAATTCTAAAATATTTCCACTGCAAGCTTTATAACTGTTACTCCACTTTCCCACCCAATACCATAAAAGATGCACGGAAGACAAGAGTGCATGTGTGTGTGTGTGTGTGTGTGTGTGTGTGTGTGTGTGTGTTTGTGTGTGTGTGCGTGTGTGTAGTTTATTTTTCATGTATTAATTTTTTCTTTCTGATGGGGTTAGGATGAGGGGTAGGTCAGAAATCTATTCTGCAGAAACCAGAGCCTTGGTGAGGAAGACACAGCTCTGGGGGGAGCCATAATGTTTCAGCACTGGCCCTGAGCAGGATTGTTGAATATCTGTGCAGCGTTTGCGATCAAGGTGATATAATCTGGAAAGCGAGGTTAATTAGGAGCTTGCTTTCATTAGTATTGCTTTAGAGCAAACGGGTTGACCTGTGCAGCCCTGCGAACCTCGCTGTGCACAATGCTGTGTACAGCGTTTTTAGGACAAACTAAGAAAGTGAATTAAAGCACTTAGGAAATATCAGCATGGCTGTGCCTTGGCAACTATTTCAGAGCTTTTTGAACTCATCAAGGTATTATGAGAATATACTCAAAGGGAAATTGTTCAAAAGAATGAACCTTAGAAATGGGCAGAAGTGTCCACTTTTAAAGATAAATCATCAATATTTGGAATGGGAGCAATATGGCTTCCTGACGGTTTTAAAGGCAAGTGCAGATCCACACTCGGGCTGCTGCTCTGAAGCCGTCAGAGCGTGAGGCACTGAAGGATGCGGCGCGACATCAAGCCCGATCGCTGCCCGCAACCTGGAGCTGCCACTCAGGAACACTAGGCTGGTTCCCTGGTCCCCGCAGCCCCCGACGCCACAGCGGTGGGGGCTGCAGCAGAGGACCTCGGAGCCCTGCAGGTTCAGCCGCGTGGGTCTCCGGGGGGCGTCCGGGATGGCGCCATGCGGGTCCCCCTCCTTGTCCGCTCGTAGCGGGCGCCCCCGTCAAGGAGTTGAACCACGCCAGCGATGAGGACGGAAATGCGGGCACTTACAGTGATCCTGGCAGGGGTCGTTGGCGACGTGAGCTCTGCCCCACGTGGGCTCTTCCTGGGGCCACAGGGAGATGGTGAACCGCGGTTTCTCTCACAAGGTGAGTCCTTGGAGTGTCCCCTTTCTAGGATTGATGCGATCTGCACCTCTTTGCCCCTGTGTTGCCACAGGCCCTTCCTCCTTTCACAGCTTCGCGTTTCCCGCCCCATTACGGGCACCCAGCACGACCCACACATCCTGACCCCCGGCCGCAGGTTCGGCAGCTCTGAAAGACAAGCAGGGACAACAGGATGGTTCCGGGTTGTCTCTACTCTGCACTGTCTGTCCTTCCAAGAAGCTGCTGAAACCTGTCCCCAGCCCTGCAGCCTGGTGCTCAGCTCCGGGGAATTGCCACTGTCACCTGCACTTCCTGCTTCACCTCCCGACCCTTCCCACTTCTCTGCTTCAATCCCCGGAGACGCTGGAGAAGACACCCCTGGTCCATCCTTGTGCTGCCAAACACACCTGCCTGACCCACGCGCTGCTCACTCCACCTTTCTTTTGCCCTGTCCTCTTGCCCAGGGGAAGAGTATTCAAACTGCAGAATGGGAGCCTAGGGCACAGAGCTGTAGGACAACGGGCAAGAGTTTGGATTTTTGCCTGAGCCTCCAAATATCCCAGAAGTGCGGGGAAAGAAGGGTAATTTCACTTTTTAAGGCAAGTAACCCAACTTATTGTTGATTATAGTTATTTTATTGTGTTATCGAATAGTATTCATTCTAACTATCTGACTGTATTCTATATTGTTGCACTCATTAACCATACCCACTTTATCCACACCCCCCCAACTTCCAACCTCTGGTAACTGTCCTTCTACTCTCTGTCTCCATGACATCAATTGCTTTTAATATTTAGCTTCCACATATGAATGAGAACATGTGAGAGTGTATTTCTGTGCTTGGCTTATTTCACTTAACATAATGTTCTCCTGTTTCACCCATATGATTGCAGATGGCAGGATTTCATTGTTTATTATGGCTATATAATATTCCATTGTGTATGTGTACCACAATTTCTGTATCCACTCATCCACTAATGGACACTTAGGTTGATTCCAAATCTTGGATATTGTGTATACTGCTGCGTTAAACACGGGAGTGCAGACATCTTTTCAATATACTGATTTCCTCTCCTTCGGCTATATACCCAGCAGTGGGATTGCTGGGTCCTAGGGTAGTTCTATTTTTAGTTTTTTGAGGAACCTACAGACTGTTCTCCATAGCGGTTGCACTAATTTACATTCACACCAACAGTTCCACTTTCTCCACATCTTTGCCAGCATTCATTATTGCCTATCTTTGATAAAAAACATTTTAACTGGCGTGAGATATCTCATTGTAGTTTTGATTTGCACTTCTCTGATGACTAATGATGTTGAGCATTTTTCATATACCTGTTGGCCACTTGTATAGACATCTTCTTTTGAGAGATGTCTATTCATATCCTTTGCTCATTTTTAAATCAGATTATTTGATTTTTTCCTATTGATTTGTTAGAGCTCCTTATATATTCTAGTTATTAATCTCCTGTCAGATGAGTAGTTTGCAAATATTTTCTCCCATCCTGTGGGTTGCCTCTTCACTTTATTGATTGTTTCCTTTGCTGTGAAGAAGGTTATTAGCTTGGTATGATCACATTTGTCCAATTTTGCTTTGGTTTCCTGTGCTTTGGGATGCTACTCAAGAAGTTTTTACCCAAACCAATGCCCTTAGGCATTTTCCCAGTGTTTTCTTTTAGTAGTTTCATAGTTTCCGGTCTTAGATTTGAGTCTTTCATCCATTTTGACTTGATTTTTGTTATAGTGAGAGATAAGGGTCTAGTTTGAATATTCTGCATATGGTTATCCAGTTTTCCCAGCACCCTTTATTGAAGAGATTATCCTTTCCCCACTGTATGTTCTTAACACCTTTGTTGAAGATAAGTTCACTATTCTCGGTTCTGTTCTGTTGGTCTCTGCTTTTATTCCAATACCATGCTGTTTTGGTTACTATAGCTCTGTAGTATAATTCGAATTCAGGTAATGTGATTCCTCCAATTTTGTTCTTTTTGCTCAAGGTGGCTTTGGCTTTTGTGGTTCCATATAAATTTTAGGATTATTTTTTCTATTTCTATGAAGAATGTCATTGGTATTTTGATGAGGATTGATTGTATTGAATCTGTATATTGCATTGAGTAGTATGAACATTTTAACAATACATATTCTTCCAATCCAGGAACATGGAATATCTTTCCATTTTGTGTGTGTGTGTCCACTTCAATTTCTTTCATCAATGTTTTATACAATAGTTTTCATTATAGAGATCTTTCACTTCTTTGGCTAATTTATTCCTAAGAATTTTATTTTATTTGCAGGTATTGTAAATGGGATTACTTTCTCCGTTTCTTTTTCAGATTGATTACTGTTGACATATAGAAATGCTACTGATTTTTGTATGTTGATTTTGTATCCTGCAACTGTACTGAATTTTTTTATCAGTTCTAATAGTTTCTTTGTGGAGTCTTTTTCTCTAGATATAAGATCATACTGTCTTCAAACAAGAATAATTTGACTTTTTCCTTTCCAACTTGAATGTCCTTTATTTCTTTCTCTTGTCTTATTTTTCAACCTAGAATGTCCAGCACTATGTTGAATAACAGTGGTGACAGTGGGTATCGTTGTCTTGTTCCAGATCTTAGAGGAAAGGCTTTCAGTTTTTCCCCATTCAGTATGATACTTGCTTTGGGTCTGTCATATATGGCGTTTATCATGTTGAGGTGAGCTCCTTCTATATCCAGTTTTTTGAGAAATTTTGTCATAAAGGGATGTTGAACTTTATCAAAAGCTTTTTCAGTATTAATTGAAATGATCATATGGCTTTTGTCCTTAGTTCTCTTGAGATGATGTATAACATTTATTGATTTGCATATGTTAAACCATCCTTGCATCACTGAGATGAATCCCAGTTGATCCTGATGAATAATATTTTTGTTGTGTTGTTGAATTCGTTTTACTAGTATTTTGCTGAGGATTTTTGCATCTATGTTCATCAGAGATATTGGCCTATAGCTTTTTTTTTTCTGTTGTGTCTTTGTCTGGTTTTGGTATAGGGTGTTACAAGCATCATAGCATGATTTAGGGAATATTCCCTCCTCCTTGAATTTTTGGAATAGTTAAGGAGGATTGGTATTAGTTCTTCTTTGAATTAGCAGTGAAGCCTTCAGTTCCTGGGCTTTTCTTTGAGGGTAGACTTTTTATTACTGTTTCTACCTCATTATTTCTTACTGGTTTATTCAGGTTTTGGATTTCTTCCTGATTCAATCTTAATAGGTTGTATGTGTCTAGGAATTTATCCATTTCTTCTAGATTTACCAGTTTATTGGTGTATAGTTGCCCACAGCAGTCTCTAATGATCCTTTGGATTTCTGTGGTACCAGTTGTAACATCTCCTTTTTCATCTTCATTTCATTTATTTGGGTCTTCTCTCTTTTTTCTTAATTAGTCTGGCTAAGGGTCTGTCAATTTTGTTTATCTTTTTGAAAAACCAACTTTTTGTTTCATTGATCTTTTCTATTTTTTTGTTTCAATTTTCATTTGTTTCTGCTCTGATCTTTATTATGATATTTCATTTCTTCTACTGATTTTGGGATTGGTTTGATCTTATTTTTCTAGTTCTTTGAGATGCATCATTAGGTTGTTTATTTAAAGCTTTTCTACTTTTTTGATGTAGGGACTTACTGCTATAAAGTTTCCTCTTATTACTGCTTTTTGATGTATCTCATAGGTTTTAACATATTGTGCTTTCATTTTCATTTGTTTTGAGGAATTTTTTAATTTCCTTCTAAATCTCTTCATTGACCCACTGGTCATTAAGGAGCATATCATTTAATTTTCATGTGTTTGTATATTTTCAGTGTTCTTGTTATTAATTTCTAGTTTTATTCTATTGTGGTCAGAGAAAATATTTGGTATGATTTCAATTTTTTTTTAGTTTTTAAGACTTGTTCTGTGGCCTACCGTATGGTCTATCCTTGAGAATGATCCATGAGCTGAGAAAAACTTACATTCTGCAGCTTTTAGGTGAAACATTCTGTAAATATCTATTAGGTCCATTTTGTGTATAGTGTCAAAGTTTCTGTGTTGATTTTCTGTCTGGATGATCTGTCCAATGCTGAAAGTGGAGTGGTGAAGTCTCCAATGACTAGTGCATTGGGGTCTATTTCTCTCACTAGCTCTGATAATATTTGCTTTATGTATTTAGGTGCTCCAGTGTTGGGTGCATATATATTTAGAATTGTTTTATCCTCTTGCTGAATTGACCCTTTTATCATTATATGACTTTATTTGTCTCTTTATACAGTTTTTGTTTTGAAATCTATTTTATCTGATAGAAATACAAGTACTCCTGCTCGGTGTTAGTTCCCATTTCCATGGAATATCTTTTTCCAACCCTTTACTTTCAGTCTATGTGTGTCTTTATAGGTGAGGTATGTTTGTTGCAGATAATATATAGTTGGTTCTTAGGTTTTTTGTTTGTTTGTTTTATCCATTAAGCCACTCTATGTCATTTGATTGGAGAGTTTAGTCCATTTACATGCATTATTACATGTTATTATTGATAGGTAAGGACTTACTACTGTCATATTATTATTTGATATGTGATTTTTGTGTGGTCCTCTCTTTCTTTCTTACCTACTTCCTGTCTGCCTTTGTTAAAAAGTAATTTTCTCTGGTAGTGTGTTTTAATTTCTTGCTTTTATTTTTCTGTGTCTGTTGTAGGTTTTCTGATTTGAGTTTACCATGAGGCTTGCAAAAACATTTTACAACTAATTATTTTAAATAAATAAACAAGCAAAGAGAAATCTAACAGAAATGCCACTCTTTAACTCCAACTCCCAACTTTTTAAGTTTTTGTTGTTTCCATCCATATCTTTGTTTATACATCTCTCGCTCTCAAAAAGTTATTGTAGTTACTTTTGATAGGTTTATCTTCTAATCTTCCTATTTAAGATATAAGTGATTTATATACCACAATTATAGCAATAATGCATTCTTCATTTGTGTCCTTACTGTTACCAGGGAGTTGTACATCTTCAGAATATTTCTTATTGTTCATTAACATCCTTTTCTTTTAGATTGAAGAACTTTTAGCACTTCATGTGGGACATGTCTGTTGATGAAATCCCTCAACTTTTGTTTGTCTGGGAAAGTCTTTATTTCTTCTTCATGCTTACAGGACATTTTTGCAGTGAATAAAATTCTTTGGTTAAGTTTTTCTCCCTCAGCACTTTGAATATGTCATGCACTCTCTTCTGGACTGTAAGGTTTCCCCTGAAAAGTCTGCTGCCAGATGTATTGTAGCTCCTTTATATGTTATTTTTTTCTTGTTTCTTGCTTCCCTTAGGACTTTTTCTTTATCTGTGACCTTTGGGAGCTTGATTATTACATGCCCCGAGGTAGCCTTATTTGTGTTAAATCTTCTTGGTGTTCTATGACCTTCACATACCTGAATATTGATATCTTTCTCTATGTTTAGAAAGCTCTATGTTATTATTTTTTTTAATAAACCTACCCCAATCTCTCTATCTGCTATTTAAGGCCAATAACTCTTAGATTTGCCTTTTTGATACTATTTTTTAGATCTTGTAGGCATACTTCATTTTTATTCATTCTTTTCTTTTTTCTCTTCTCACTGTGTATTTTCAAATAGCCTGCCTTCAAGCTCATTAATTTTTTCTTCTGCTTGGTCAACTCTGCTGTTGAGAGACTCTGATATGTTTCTCAGTTTGTCAATTGAAATTTTTAGCTTCAGAATTTCTGCTTTTTAATTATTTTAATCTTTGTTCAATTTCTCTGATAGGCTTCCGAATTCCTTCTCTGTGTTTTCTTGAAGTTCATTGAAATTTAGAACAACTATTTTGAATTATTTGTCTGAAAGGTCACATATCTCCATCACTCCAGGATTGGTCACTGGTACCTTATTTAGTTCAATTGCTGAGGTCATGGTTTCCCAGGTGTTTTTGATGCTGTTGAATGTTCGTTGATGTCTGGGCATTGGAGAGTTAGATATTTATTTTTATCTTTGCAGTCTGGACTTATTTGAACCTATCCTTCTTGAGAAAGCTTTCCAGATATTCAAAGAGAATTAAGTGTTGTTATCTAAGTCTTTGGTCACTTACAGCTGTATCTACACTGGGAGTGTCTCAAGCCCAGTAATGCTGTGACTCTTGCAGACTCCTGATGTTGCCACTTTGATGGACTTGGATAAGGTACAGGAGAATTCCCAGGATTAACAGGCAAAATCTCTCACTTTCCTCCCTCACTTCCCTGTGTGGGCTGCTGGAGTAGGGAGAGGAGTGCCATGAGCACTCTCTTGTGGCCACCAGCACTGGGATACACATGAAGCCAGCCATTCTCACCCAAAGTCTGTGGTAACTGTTGCCTGGCTACCTTTGATTTTTATTCAAAGCCCAAGGGCTCTTTAGTCAGCCTGTGGTGAATCTTGCCAGGACTGAGTCCTTGCCTTCAAGGTAGCATGTTTCCTTCTGGCCTATGACGGGTCTAGAAATGCCACCCAGGAACTAAGGCCTGGACTCAAGGGCTTCAGGAATGTGCTTGGTATTTTATTTTGCTGTGGGTGAGCTGGTACTCAAGTTGCAAAATAAAGTCCTCTGAACTTTTCCCTTTCCTTTCCCCAAGTGGAAGAAGACTGTCCCTGAGCCACGCCACTGTAGAGGAGGAACATCATACGCACTGGCTTGGCTGCCACCACTGTTGTCTCACTGGGTCACATGCACCCTCAGTCCACTGGCTCCAAGCCAGCACAGCTGCAAGAATTGCCCAGGGATGGCAGCCTTTGTGGCTAGACTGTCTTCATGTATTTACTGGAGGCCCTGCTGCTGCTTTTTGTCAGCCAGTGGTGAGGATAGTGAGAAGTTAGGCTTCAGGATAGGGGATTTCTCTCTGGCTGGGCCTATCAAAATGCTCCTTCCATGGTGACCTCAGCAGAATTCTTCCCCCTGTGCCAGGGCATCCCTGAGTTTCAATTCAAAGCCCCATCATCACTTCACTCTCCCTTCCCCAACACAGATTCTCCCTCCACGCCCTGTGCGGGTGCGGCACTGCCAGGGGATTGGGGAGGGGTGGCATAGGCAGCGCAAGACTGTCTTTTCTGCCCTCTTCAGTGATATAACATTAAAACCAGGTAGTATGATCACTGACCTGATTTTTGGTTCTTCTAGAGGTGCTGCCTTGCATGGATAGTTGTTGAATTAGGTGTTCATACAGGGGACAATTGCTGGAAGTTTCTATTTGGCCATCTTGCCCTGCCCCTCCCAAGGTTAGTGTGTCTCAAGTGGTTTTAAATGCTTATCTTTCAAGGTGGGAGATTTTGGGATTGGCAAAGTTCATGACAGAATAATTTAGAATTGGTGAGCACAGCAAGGCCAGGTCTTGAATAAAGTCTTAAAAAGTAAATTGTTTTTGGAAAAGTGTAACAGTTTTTCAGGAAGCTAAATTCTGATATTGATCAAATCTTATTCTTAGCTCCGGTTTTGTTCTTTTCGCATGCCTTCATAAGGACATTAATTCACAAGAGAAAAAAAGTTAAATTACCCCTCTAAACGTGGTTATAACTTTAACATGAAATATCAAGGGTGATAATTTCTTATGAAATACCAGAGGAATGTCAAGACAAATTAAAACATAAACAAAGGCATTTACTCTCAACATTATTTAATATTGTTTCAAAATGTGTAGCAAAGTCAATATCATAAAAATGACAATTTAATTATTAAGATGATTGTAGTCCTAAACAATTCAAAGGTATACATTTGTTTTATAATTTTAATATATATCAGGAAAACCCTAGAAAAGATAAATATAACAAAAGTCTATAAATATTCGTCCTACTACTGATAACTGGTTTAATTATAGTTCAAAAGAGGCCTTATTTAAATTTTTGATAAAATATTTTAAAACTGGAAACCTTGAAATATATACACAAACTATTGGAGGAAAACTATGAAACTTGGATACACAAAAAAACTATATCTCTCAAATGTTATTCACTTCTCTACACCCCCATTGCCATCACTTAATGTAAGCTTCCATTCTGTCTCTTTCTCTCTCTCTCTCTCCCTCCCTCCCTCCCTTCCCTATCACAGCAAGTGTCTCCTATTTGGCGTCCTAGCAGAATGGTTAAATAAATTTTAGTTGGGTCACTCATTTACATGTAAAAATTATTATCACAAGTAGGTTGAAAACAATAGCAAAGAAAAAATACATCAAATAGTATGAAGGAAATATGTAAAATAGTGATTAACTTTGGATAGTAGAATTATAACATTTGAAAATAGTTGTTCATTTTTATATTTTTTCCAATATTCTAAAATGAACCAGTTATTACTCTGAAAACTAGAAAAAAAGATTAAAGCACAATTAAAATTAATTTTAAAAATAAATTTGATGTGATGAATGGATTAACAAACCATGGTGTGTGTATATTTATATATATACACACACACATATATATGTATATAAATACATATATACACACACGTACACACACACGTATATACAGTGGAATACTATGTAGCCTTAAAAGGATGGGAATTCTGACACCTGCTACTACATGAATGAACTTTGAGGATACTCTGCTAAATGAAATAAGCTGCTAACCAAAGGGCAAATGCTGTATGATCCCACTTATATGAGTTATCTAATGTAGTCAAGTTTGTAGATATAGACAGTAGAATGATGGTCACCAGGGCCTGGGGGAGGGGGCACAGGGAAGTCGTTATTTAATGGGTTATAGAGTTTCAGTTCTGCAAGATGAAAAAATTCTGGAAATCTGTTTCACAATAATGTAAACATAGTTAACACTCCTGAATGGTACACTTAAAAACGGTTAAGATGATAAATTTTATGATACGCATTTTTAATATAATACAATTAAAAACATTTGATGTGATTTTATATTTCAGATGTTTTATTGTTACATAATTTGATAGAACCTAAAGACTTCCGTATTCTTTAAAGGTAAGTATTATGGGGTATTGGTTTGGAATTTAAGAGATTTTTATTAATTCCTTTGGCCATTCTTTCCTTAAGACAAATTAACAAATTAATTGTATACAATATTAGTGATAATAATATGTCTGGTAGATATAGCATAAGATTTGTGCTAACCACGATGACTGAAACATGAATCTATTCTCAGGAACTATATCATAGTATATTCCTTTATAACAGAATATTTCCTTGGTTTTCTATCAAAAGTTACTCTTGGCTGAATGTTTTTATGCTTAACATCAGTTCTCATTTGTCTGTTTGCTATTTTATTCATAACTGCAATGAATACCCTAAGGGCAAAGATGATAACCACATGCATGTGGCCAGGCACCTGTGATAACATGCAGAGACTCCGGTGGCCTTTGTCTGCTGCTCCACCATGTGTCCAGGAGAGCGCACTCCTGCAGCACTGTGATTACTCTGCTGCGCATCGCTGTCCCTTGTCCAGGGTGGGGGCCTACTTACCTTTGCCTGCCTTCCACCCAAGCCACACCTGATACCTTGTAAGCACCTTTAAATATGTGTTCAGTGAATCGATGAATATAAACTATCATCATTTCAATCCTTCTACTAGGGATCAGCCACTGATTCAATATATCTTTTTTAACCAGAGTCAGTCCTTACCATGTGTACAGCTTCCTGAAGACAACACTTGGCAGAATGCTTAATTGAAAACATAGATATTCTTATGAAAACCAAAATAATTGATCTTTATCTACTTTATCATTAATTAGGGGTTTGAGTAGGCATCAATGTTGAATAATGAGAATATTTAGTATTACTAAGTGGGAAACAAGTATTAATATCTGTATATATTTGTCTAAAGGTTGCAGATATGGGGACACGGGGAGTCTGGTGTAGATCCTTAATTACATAGGAAAGGATGCATTTACTAATTAAGTGCCACAGGTCACTCTGGTTTAGCCAGGAGGACCCTTTCTTAATCAGCACTCCAGTGAAGCAGACGTCCCCTTTCAGCTATTGACTGTGTTCCCTCACCTTGGGGAATATATTTGTCCACGATCCTCTCCTGTTAATGGACATCATCTCCTCATTTTTCTAGGGTGCACCTAGTGTTTGTGGTACTGTATACCCTGGACACTCGCTCTTAAAAAGTGCCAGCCAATTACAATGTAGAGGAATAGCTACTGGGAAGTCAGTAATAAGAAAAACCTTTGGGGGCTGAAGCTGCCAATACATTGCAGCCTTTGCACATGAGAGAGCAGAATAGATCTTCTAACCAACTGGGCCAGGGCTCACAGTGGGAAATTAAAGGCAGAGAAGCAATGGGTTGGAGCCTGAAAAAGTAATGAGTGGTATGTGGTATTGAGTTTGCTCAGCAAAACAGCTGCTGGTATGTTTGTGCTTGGAATCCTATTCCACGACCAAACAGGGAAAGTGTTTGAAGACATAGCCGGCTTTCTGAATGCATCTTTAAAAATCTTTGGAACGATTTTCAATGCCATTTTTAAAATTATTATTTTTATTCTCTTTTGGCATAAATCTTGTTGGGTAAGGTATAACCAGCTTGTCTTCCTATCTATATTGTCGCAGGCATATGATAGAACATGAATGTCATTTCTTCTTAGGGAAAAAAGATATTTCTCTAAACTCTCCCTGTTTATATTAATATCATCATATTTATTATAATTATTTACATATTATAATTATATAGTGCACTTATATATAATATTAACTATAATTGGGTATATTTGTGTATGAAATACAAAACATATATTAATTTTGTATTTATATATTATAATTCCCAAATTCTCACGTAGATCTAAAGTGGTTTAATTTGTCCACAATTTAGTCAACTACCTCCTTTAAAAAAAAAAATCCAAACCTGTGGTACTGAGGCATCTGCTTATGTGAATACTTCTATTTGTGCTTATTTTCTAATGGCTATGTAAATGCTATTGCCCGGACCCATTTTATTAATTAACAAATCTCTCTGTAAAGCTTATTATATGCCATTATCCTAAGTGCTTTATAAATATTAACTCTTTTTATTCTCATAATAGTCGCCTGAGGTTGGCATAGCCATAACACCATTTTGCTGATTAAACAAAAACCAAAAAATAAACCTAAGGTCCAGATGGCTGGGGGAAGTTGTCCAAGGTCAGAGATGTAACCAGTAGCCCAGCTGGGACCGCCCCTCCAAAGCCCCCCGGACCTGTGCTCCTCAGCTCTGGGCTCTGTCGTCAGGCATCTCTAGGCTGGGCGCCCTGAGGACTAGGCTGACTCTTGCTCTTCTTCGGTTTCCAGTGCGTCCCTTCAGTCTTCATGTTCCCGCGTGTGGGGAATGCTGCCGAGCACCGCGCATTTCTCCAGCAGCTCCGTCCGTCTTCCTCTGCCCAGCTGTACCTCACTCTCCCACAGGTGCTGCTCTCCAAGGCACTACCCCACAAACTTCCTGCACGTTAATTCCAGGAGAACTGGGATTAGGGAGCAAGCTGGAAAGTGCACTTTTGTTGCAGGATCAGGACGGTAGCCATATGCCAGGTCTTCAAGGGCTTGCTTCAAGAGTGTTAGGAGAACAACTTACAATTCCTGCTGCCTCTCAGGTGGTCCCGTGCCAAAGCAGATCCCTGTCATCTTCCTCTATCACTGACCTTTCCTGTCAGCCTTGGCCAACACTTACGCTGGCCCAGGTTGCTTACAGGACCTACTTCAAAGGTTTGGAGACTTGAATTGCTTTTCTTAAATTGTCAGGCCATGGTTACTGCAGTTACCTGTACACATTTTTAACATGGCATGGAAGCACGGAGGGGACCTCTGGATTCCGCATCCATCCCCCTCTGCACAACTGTGTGGCACCATTTAGCACCAACCCCACTCCCTCGCAGTGGGCAAGGTAAACTATGCCCATTACAGCAGTAACTTCTAACTTGGTCGCTGGTTCACTGCCTCGGCAGCCCGGTTGACCAGGGGGTAGCATCCAGTTCGTTGGCACCCTCACTGGACACTGTTCTTCAATTCTCCCTGTAGGGCCCAAATTTTGGGGAATAGATATTCAAATTCTGCAAATCGGCTACTGAGAACCTTAATGAAAGAGACCAATCCTATTCCCACTCCATTCTCAGACGCACATTCCAGTTGTTGAGGACAGAGTGTCACATGCCATAATGGCCAATGGTTCAGTGTAAATATCACAACTTGGGGCATACATCCCTAGTCATCATAAGATTGCCACCACAATGGGCCTCGATGGACTAGTCCACTGTTATCTTGGGCCAGCAGCCTCTGCGGAATGAGGTACATTGTGTGATACGTGGATTCCATGGCTAAATGTCTCCCTTGGTTTGAAGCAATCAGGATGCTGTGCCTTTAAATTCAGCATTCTGCATGTTGCTTCTGGCAGAATTACCCTCTGGGCATGGAAGGCAGATTTCTGATAGGTATCAGTTACAGTTGGAAACATAACCAGTGGTGTCCCATGGGTGAAAAGGGTTCAGTGTAGTCAATCTTTCACAGATGGTTAGCTGGCCATTTGAAGAGATGATGCCATATCAGAGATTCAATGTTGGTCTCTGCTGATGGTGGTTGAATATCCAGCAGTAGTTAGACCAGGATAGTGGAACAGAGCCCGCGACCATGTTGGACCTACGCAGGCAGAGCTTCTAGTCCCGCCTTGGTGGCTTCTCTGTTCATTTGCTGCAAAGAGAAGTCATTCTGCTCAGACAACTGTTGAGTGTCTCATCATGGTAAATGTTCTGTAATGTGCATTAATAGGAGACAAAAAGATCTACACTTTTCTACCTGCCTTCATAGGCTCATCCATATTCTTTTACCCTAGAAATTCCTCCTCTGATTTACTGTCTTGGCTTGAGGAGGTGGGAGTTTCAGCAGCTTCTCCTTGGCCTTTCCTCTCTTATCGATTTTATTCCATAGGTCAGGGTATCAGCATGAGGTCTGTGCCAGCTGTTGTGTTTATCCATCCCAACCATACTACAGGAGAATGTGCCCGGAATATAGCCAGGTTTACAGACACTTCAGATCACTGTGACATGGACTTGGGCCAAAAGTCAGCTTAATGCTAGTCCCCTTCATAACCCAATCTAATCTGAGAACCATTGTGGCATCTTGGGTATCTGGTACCAGTGCTAGTTCTTTATACTGTCGGGGTGCCCCTTGTTTGCTAGTGCACAGTTACCCTGGTGAATGGCTACAGAGCCCTTTGGTAAGCGTTAGGGCACGGCTGGCACTTATACTTGCAGAGGTGTGCAGAGTGCCTCCTCTAGGGGATCCTGCCTTCCCTTTTATCAACGGGCTTTTGCCTATGAATTAACTTCAATTTGAAAACTGAAGCTAGGTCGATATTTTCTAGTGCTCTCTCTCTCCTTACTAACTCTCCATTTTTGTCTGTAAGTGAAACACCTTAGTTGGCCCTTCCTGCATGATCTATTCACCTTCACCCCCCCCCCACTGGGGTCATTATTTCCACTTTGCCTCTGACAGTTAAAGGCAGCCATTTGGCTTCTGCCCTCCATTCCAACCCCATGCTGTAATATCCTACTGTCATTCTATGTGTGAAGATGACAGTCCCCACTAAGTGTCTGGGTACCCTAAACACACATATTCCTCATGAACTCCCTAGTGAAGGGAGTTCCATCCAGTGGGACATCTGGCCTCACATAAGGAATCATTCTAACACTGATACACCTCCTTTAGCCTTCTGACTCCTTCCTCAAAACTATGCCCAGGAGGTTAAGAAATAGCCGATTCATTCACTGTAGACCTTTTACATCCCATTAGCATGTGAGGATCAGCTCCAGGGGTTCCAGCCAAGACATTTATTTCTGAGTCATCAGTGAGTGCTCCCATCTAACCTTAATATCTGGTTACCCTCCCCACATCTGTCCAGCACTCTCAGTCTGTTCCTCTCCACGTGTTGCCCCAGTTCCTGCTGCCATGCATTAGACGACTCCTGCAATGGTTTTCATGTGCGAGCTCTTCCCTCCCAGAGCAGGAATTGCATTTCCCCATTTGGGTTATACTGAGGCCTAACCTTGGTTTTAGGTGTGTAAGCAATGATGGTTCATAGAGTAGATCTTAAAGATGATTTTCATTTTGCAGGTACTTTCTTCATTGGTGTCTCTGCAGGGCCTCCAAATAAGGGGAGGCTTCTTTCTTATGATTCATGAAAGGTTTAAGGGAATATGGCTTCAAGATTCTCAGTCTTGCCTTCCCAAATATCCACACTCCAGGTCACCTAGTTCCACTCTTTTATTATTGGGTCCCTGATTTTGTCATAGGAGGTAGGCTGAGCTGAAAGTCCATCTCTTGAAGCTCTTCCACCCTTTTAATTAAATCCTGGGCCTGGTTTTCAGCATGGTCTTCTCTGAAGCTGCAGGAGATGAAGGTCTCCTTCGACACGGCCATGGAGGACGTCAGCTGTCCAGACACTCCTGTATTGTTAGCTGGCTGACCTGGGACCACGATTACCTCCCCAGACTTCCCAAGCAGTTAACGAAAGCCAGATATTTTAAAAATCCTTGAAATTATAGCCTTGCCTGCCTCACACTGTCCTCATGCCACAGCTCATGTATAACCACAGTCTTCACCTTCTACTCGAACATTTCCCTGGCCCTCCCAAGCTAGAGGCTCAGCGATTGTGGTACTGCTCTGTGGTAGGGTTACCACCACCCCAGCTACCTCTAGAAATTTTTTGCCATCTGAATAGAGAATGATCCAGCTATAAACTCCTACTTACTTTGGCAAAGAGTCCTAACGAGTGGGATTATTCGAGTTTTCCCAGTTGTCCCCTGGGTTTCCTGTAGAGTGGGATCTGAGGCAGTCTTTTCTGTGGGCGCTTTGTTTTGGGAGCACTGTCAGCGATGGGGGAGTCAGGCAGGAAGAAATGCCAAGAATATTGAATATTACCCAATTTTCCACTGTTTGGGGCAATTAGAATTGAATCCCACAGGACCTTCTGAAGAGTTTCATGAATTGCACCAGTTGGGAAAGGCGTCATGTGCAGTGCGTCTGCCCCATGGGCTGTGGAATAGGCCCTGGGCTGGGAACGGTCCCTTAACTAGAAGGTAAAGGGCCTTCCCAGACTGTGCCACACTCATCGCCTTGTGAGGGAGTGTCTTTCCTTGTTCTGGGCTTGACGTGCACTGTTTGTGCATGTGTCGGTGGCCCTCAGGCGCGACCCTGGCTGTCTGTATTTCAGACTCCACGGGGAGTGGCTGAGGTCCTTCCCCCACAGCCTGAAGTGGGGCACGTGGAGCCCCACTGCCCATGTCAGTGCAAACTCCTCTAGCCATGGGGACCTCCGTGTTGCCAGGGGCTGGATTTTGTGCCCATGCTCCGTCTCTTGCTGTAAGTAAATGCTGTGTCACTTGAGCCCAAAGTGCATGTGTCTGTTCTCAGCCACCTCAAATCATGTGCTGGTTTCTTCCCTGGCTGGCACTTACCTGCCTTTTAACCTTGGCCATTGCTGAGACTTAAAACATGATACCCCCAAATATGGCACTATGACAAGCTGAACTAACACAGCAGCCTCAAGGTCTCTCTGACCTCCCACCACCACCTCTTAATCCTCTGTTTTCCCCAAAGCACAGGATGAAGCTGTTCTCTGGAGTTCCCTTGTCTACCTAGAAACTAGACCCACTAAAGAGAAATGCGCTTGTCTTTGACCCTTTCCATGAAATTTCAACCAGAGAAGATTAAAACTTGTATCACAGAGGAAGAGGCTGAAAATTAACTATCACACCTGGAGGCCAGAAGAACTTTGTCCCAAATCATTGTGCGTTCTGTGGTCCCAGTCAGTTTACAAAGAGAACCGTTTACAAGCTAATTTCTGTATCCCAGGTCCATTATCTCTCCCAAAGTCATTACTGCCTCTCTGAAGTTCTACCTCCCCTGCTTCCCTCTTCCCTGTAAAGAGAGTACTGAAGCTTCAACCGTCTGGCCCTTCCTCAAATCTCATACTTTGTGTGTGGCTCCCATTTTGATGCATGTTAAATAGACTTGTTTGTATTGTTTTCCTGTTAATCTGTCATTTCAACAGACTTGGACTGGAAACTTCAGAGGGAAAGTTTGAACTGCCCTACCCCGTGCTCATGCTCTGCCCTGTCCTGCGGCACAGCCGGGCCACCCAGTGAGTGGTCACATGGTACCTCAGAGCCGTCCTTTATGCATGGATGCCATCACCCCCTGCCCAAGTGGGCCCCACAGGCACTGGCTCCCTGGCACTAGGGGGCAGATGGCACATTCCCAGAGCAGCCCACCCTGGGAGCCAGAGAAGCCCTGTGGCAGGAAGTGAGGAGCCTGGTGCAGGCCTGAGGTGGGGACTTTGGTGGCGTCTGTGCAAAGCTGGCCAAAGCCTGCGTGGACTTAGTCATCACAGCGGTGGCTGGAGGAAAGGGGGATTTGAAGTGGTGCACAGGACACTCCGCAGGGTGGTAACCAGCACATCACACTGATAAAACTGCAGGCTGTGGATCTGCCCGAGTTCCAGCTGGATCTCATATGAAGCCAAAATAGTTAATGACATTAAATACACAACAGCTCAAATAAGTCTGTGTTCTTGGGTAAAGCATTTTTGCAGCACTAAATGGACATGCACAACAATCCTCTCACCTTTCATCCAACCTATTTTCATGGGCCCTTTTCACAATAGATCTCCAATTGAGGGAAATGGCACTTACTATATAAAAGTTATTTAAGATTTAAGTGTTTTTGGAGTAAGAGTCAGGGCCACAGCTATCTGTTTCACTTGCCTTTATTTGCATCTAATATTGTTAAAACTGAAAAAGCAGAACATCTCAGTTTCTAGTCCAAGCCTCAGACTATGTATCTGAATATCACTTTTACTGAAAGAAAGTTATAAGGTAGAGCTTTGCATTGGCTCTAACTAATCTACTTTACTGAGCTAAATTGCTTGAGATTTAGCACAGAGCTTTGCTGCAATATTCCAACAGTGAAAAATCAGGTGCAGAGCAAATGAGATTAATGTCTCAGGCAGCACCGTATATTCCTTTGCTTAACGTGGAGCATGCAGTATTTCCTTTCTTGGTGCAACTTCAAGAATTATCATATTTTAGAGTGAAACTAATTGTCATAGAGAATGGAAGTTCATTTTCACAGATGAGTTAGCTCCTCAGGCCTGGGAAGGAAGTGGTTTTCGTTTATCTTTATTTGCATTGCCGAGGATGACTAGGGACTGGCATACAGACGTCTGCTCCCACGGCTGCCCAGCTGCTTGGGCAAACCCTTTGTCTTCTGTTGCTGACATGTACAGGATCTGCTGTTCTGCCCAGCTGTATTTGTCTCAGAGAACAAAGATATGTAATTCTTAAGCTGATTGGTATAATGATGACAATGATGATGATGACGATAATGATAGCTAATAATTAAACAAAGGTACAAAATGTTGTGCTGGGCACATTATACCATTACTTCATCTGGCACCGCCAGTATACATATGGATTATATATCATTCACAACACTCTATAAATGAGGAAGTAAGCTCAAAGAAGCAATGATTACTCAGGATACAAAATAAAACCTATCCCCTTTCCTTTATTCTTTGACTCCTGGTACAAGGAAGGTACTGTACTTTACATTCAAGAACACCATGCAAACATAAGAGGTTGACCAAAAGTCAGAGCTAGAATATCAGAGATGGACATGAGATCTTAAAAACCATTTATTCATAGGCTCTTATTTAGAAATTAAGATTAGAAATTTCTAACTAAAGATTAGATGTTGAAGGTCAGAAAGTGAAGTGGCATGCCCAAAGTCACACAGCCATTTGGAGAAAATAGCTTAGCCCAATATCCAACCAACATAGACATTGCAGATGACTGCACTATAATCTGCAATGATGCCACACTCATATTAAATTTCTTAACCAGAGTTTGGTAAATAAACAATGAATAATACAGTATAGGTATATAGAAGATTGGATCTTCTGATTTTTTTGTGCCTGAGACTGCAGTTTAGAGAGCAGGTAATCATTAAATGGCAATTCGATGGATTGGCAATTTGTAACTGGTGGCAACTGACTGGATCTCATCTGGCTCAGACCTCCTTATTCTCAGGGACCCCCATACCACCAGCACCAGCACCCAGGGTTTTGTCCCTAAAATGAATCTTCCTTTTTCTGTAGCACAATTGGAAAGTCACTGCAATGAGTTACTTCTGTAATTGCACAATCTGCTTAACAAAGATGGAGCTATCGCTTAAACTGAAACATTGGCTGGCAAGTCCTGCAATAAGTTAAAGTGACAATTTGTACCTGATGCATGCAGGAAAATCCAAATCTGGTGAACTCAAGTCAGAATAGCAGAGAATAACCTTTGAAGAAATTGAAATTTATGTATGAAAGCCAGTGTCAAAAACAAACTGTACAAGGTAGTGTGTCTGGACATACAACAGAAGACACTGGACTATTGTGTGATGATTACTTGTTAAGCAGAGCCGGACATTCTTCAAAGGTTTTCTTTCTCTTTTCTTAGATGTAGAAAACTATCTGAATCAGGGTGTTTCCTTTGTAATTCATTACCCACCATGACCACAAGTTCTTGTTATTGGTCTCCGTAGGCAGGGTTACCATGAAGCCAGTGAGGCTGACACCTCAGGGCATCTCACCTGCGTAGCTCCTTCCAAGGCCCTCTGGGGCGGGCCCTAGCACCTTGCTGACATGCCCGTATGTTTTCATAAAATTTGCCAAAATAAATATATATTGACTATGATGAGTTGAGATTCTGCCTTTTTCCACTCTGACATCCCTTCTTCACACATTTCTTCACATTGTATGGCATTGTCGTAGCTGTCAGCATTTGGGGAATTTGGTTAAAGGAAAGTGGATTAAGGAGAATTGAATTTAGATTTAGAGTGATATATTTCTCTGGTTTGCAGTGTATTTCATGCTTAGCGGAGTTATTGTTAGTACCTTGATGTAGCAATGACTAAAAGAAGATACCTATTGCCCTCTCTGATCTTTCAGGGATATGTCACTAGAGCACAGGGCCAAAATGTGGCCTTTGTCACTTAGCACCAAAGAGACATGAGTAATGGAGGAG
The DNA here is from genome assembly GCF_020740605.2 of Lemur catta. Lineage (NCBI taxonomy): Eukaryota > Metazoa > Chordata > Mammalia > Primates > Lemuridae > Lemur > Lemur catta. Next base: position 94,374,661 of record NC_059138.1, on the reverse strand, counting down.
AAGGGGGTTTAAAATGTCAGAGATGTGAACACAAGCTTCTATGAAGTTGCCTCTCCATCCTCTCATGTAACCTACCATTGATTGTCTTATGTGGGCCAAAAATACATGCAGCTTGTCAAACGCAAAATCATATCATAGGGCTTATCAGAAAAAATAGTGGACACTTGACCCAGTATCCCTACTTCCCAACGTGAAGCACCAGAAAACCATTATTGCTTTCCATCTTCTTTTTATGTTTGAGCCCATATCTTGTTTATCAATGTCATAAGACACCTATTAATTATATTATGAGAGATTGGCATTCAGCTTACTTAGAACACTTCCCTACCAATTCACAATTTTCAATGATTATTATTTTGGTTCTTCTATTGTATTTTTAATTCCATCAATTGGAGAAATAATGCAAAAATTGTGAATAAGGAATACACACATGTATATGCATAGATATGTGTGTATATACACAATAGCACAAAAGGTATGTTACTATGAAATCCACTTCACTCTAACCTCTTCCTGTTGCCTTTCTGAGACACAGTCTTGTCTTTGATCTTCACTAGCCACAAGGACCAGCCTTCCTTCCCCTTTTCTCCCTGGCCGACCCTCCATCTCTGTCAGGTAAACATATTTTTACCTTGACAGGGGTGGTGCTATTTACATTCTGTTGTACAGTGGTATTTATTCATGTTTTGCCTGCAGATTGGTTCTCAATGTGGAGAACTGATTGACATATCTTCATCTAACCTCATTTCAAAGACAGTTCTGTAAGATTTTTAGTATGTAGTCACTTTGAAGTCATCTATTCATGTTTTAATATTATTTCTGACCTAGTATATAGACTAGTAAAAGTTAGTATTCCCAGCTTTACAAATAAAATACTAGTATTATATAAAATCTTTTTCCTACATAGGTTTTTCAGTAGATCTCATTTAAAGTTACCTCCCATGTGATTTTGAACAATGGAGCAAAACAGCATCACCAGCCCAGTTCCACAAGGCGGGGATTATGCCGACATTACACTTAAGCATGTCCCGATTCACTGGATGACCATATCCACAGTGGCTGCCCGGACCAGAGCAGAGAGGCCCTGCTTCTCCAGGTTGCTGATGCTGTGATGAGAGACCTGGGAGAGCACCAGCCCCCCCGTGTTAATTACTTGCTGCCTACAACCTAGATTGGGGCATGACTTGACTCTGCAAGTCTTCCCTTTCCTTTCCTTTCCTAATCATCCCGTTAATTGTAGCTATTTTAAACACTCAACTGTTAAAGAAGAGAGGAAGTTGTAAATTACTGACATTTTTGACTATTTAAAAACAACATGAAGTGACTTTTAAAAGAAATTTTTATAAAATCGTTTGTGATGTTTAAGAGCAATAGCAAATTATGCTTTGGAAATTGATTAAATTAAATTTAGATTTTTTTTTTTCCTAAGGATGCATTAAATGATAAAGGTGGACTCAAGCTGTTCTACTGATCTATTATTAGCAGGATTTCCTGTTATTCTGAGAAAATGTTCAGCATATTATCTGATTCATCAAAATTACAGAAAGAATCTTTTTAAAGGAAGCTTGGAAGCAAGGACTGGTTGAGGCAAAGCTATCTTTTTCTTGTAAGCATGAAGGAAAATTCCATAAGGTGAGAGGAGATTTGAAAGATATTTTGTACCTTGTGAAATGCTGAATTTCTCCCCCCATAAAAATAAGCTATTTATTACATTTTACAATGGTATAAACTTGAATAAGCTTATTGCTGCAGTAATATTATGCATGCATAATTGACGCATGCTATTTTTCACTTCACTGTACAAACTCAGTAATGCTAACTTGGAACATATCCCTCTTCCAGCCCATTTTTCATCCACCCTCCTCACTCCACATGCTTCCTCATTACTTAATCATCTTAATATCTTAGGTAGGAATCAGTTTTCTTTCTCAGAAGAGAAGCCCAAGAGTTTGCAAGTTGAAGAATAAAGAAGAGTAAAATAAGCTTTCTAAAATCAAATGTGTTCTTTGTGTTCAAGAAATTGAGCTGGGAGGTGGAGAAAAAAAAAAAAGAAAAGAAATTGAGCTGTTGCTTGTTCCTTCAAGAAAACGCAAAAGATTTTCTAAGCAAGATCAGTAGGATTTAAACATTAAAAGTTGAAAGGATATTTCAACTCATTAAACCAGAAAGATTCTGCCCTCTGCAATTAATGTGCACCTGTTTTCACATGGATATTCTCCCCAATTTTCTGTCCTCATTGTCTCAGGTACACAGGACAGCAGCAAGAAAAACTTAAGTGCATATTGGATCATGTATGTATGCTGCCTGCTGACAAAGGTGTGACTCATTTAAGCACATTCAAATTTTATTTCTAAGAATATGGTTGTTTCTTTGAAGGCTGCTATGAAAGTGTATGATGCTTTGGGAAATTATAAAATTAAAGTGTGACATTCTGTCACACATTCTTAGAGATTCTCAGTAAGTCATCAAGGGTTATTTTGGCCAGGCCAATAGCAACACAGGAGAGACGTCCATATTGTGATACATTTATTGGATAACATTTATTTATACACTTATTCAGAAAACTACCATTCATTGGCTCCTGTGAGCCAAGCTGGGTCTTACTGAGCATGGAAAGTTATGTCCGGTCACACACAGAAGCTTTTGGGGTCATCAGATAAATAGAGCATCAGTCAATAACTGTTGTGAAGCTAGACACTGATCAGCACTAAGTGCATCATGGGAAACAAAAGGACCCTCTTAAACTGCAATAGCAATGACAACAGTCATAATGGTAGAAAGCACAATAGTCACCTATCTTGTTATCATTACTTTACTAAGATATATACAAGTTTTAACTGGAGAGAAAAGTAAGGAGAAACTATTTTAAGCTGAGGAAGGAAGGAGGGAGGAATTTGGACAGGTCATGTGAGCTGAACTTTGAAAGATACAGTGATTTCTGAGATAATGAAATGATTGAATAGAGAGTTTTGGCAAGGTGGGCAATCATGAGTAAATCACAGGGATGAAAAAGTATATGTCATATGTAAGGAACTCTGAATAACTCAACACAAGGGTAGCAAAGCCTTTACAAACAGCCTTGAGAAAGGGAACCCAGAAGGCCATTTGTATCAGGCCAGAGTGCTCATGAATTTCAGGCTAAGCAGCTTGAATCATAGTCTGCGGGTAATGCAGAGCCATTGAGAACTCTGGGGTCCACTGTGACGAATGGTCCAGGTAGCCCTTCAATGAAAATATGTCAGGAGGGAGTGGACAGAGCCTCCAGATACAGCCCCTTCCAGTATCACCTCAGTTGCAGGGGACTCCTGGCCCCACGACAGTGACTGACCAGGGTGGGGTCGTCTGGCCATCTCAGCCCAGTGGGAGACAACTGCTGAGGGCCATGCTAGATTCAGAGCTCTAGAGTCAGACAAGGCTGGTGTTGGGCCAGTGCTGCATCTTGACTCCTCCTCACCCTGTCCTGCTCCTCCCCACATCTGTCCATGCTCCTGGCCCCACCCGCAGTCCCAGTAGACAGCCCCACACCGAACTCCATCACTTTCCCACCACAAAGGTGTAGAGCCGAGGAGTAACGTGGTTAGAACTGTTATAAAGAAATATTAAATTATTGAAGTGCCAAGAACAACTAAGGATTGTTAAGTGTGGAGGCTGATTTTAAGATTTTATAAGTCTGGTAAGAGGTAATGACGAGCTACAGGAGGGCCACATGCAAAAATGGAGACAACAGAGGATGCTGAGATCAAGTCATCATGGCTTTGCGACTGATCAAACACTTGGAGGAAACAGGGAGGCATCAGAAAGTGCTCAGATCTGGTTGATTGAAATGGTGCTGCCAGTAGAAAATGGGGACAGAGAGGAAAGGACGGTGGGGGGAGAAGAGGGTGCCCTCGATTTTAGTCACGTTGATTTTGCAGCGCTGGAGGAATGCAACAGCCAGGTGCTTGTCTGTTTGTGGAGTTATGAGACTGAAACTTGGGAACAGAAATCAGGTAGAGACAAAAATAAAAAAAGTTATTTTCAAAAAGCATGATATTTAATTGTGCAGACATTGGAGCCGTGTGTGTGAGGAAAATGCAATTCTGGGGTTTTCATATTTAGGAATCAGGAAGAGGAAGGGATGAGAACCAGACATGGGAAAAGAACTTTCGACAAAAGTGTCAGAAAAGGAAAAAGATCAATAGAACTCAGTATCCCAGAAGCCAAGAGGGCAAACTGTATATTGCAGTAGCATGAAGAGGCCGCAGAGAATCATTCAATGAGCAGGCTGAGTGGGAAGGGCGTGCTGCAGGAGAGCTGGAGAAGGGAGCTATGGTAGAGATGCGGTGGGTGCTGGGAAGGGGTTCAGATGGCAAGGGGCAAGAATTTCTAGCTGGAGAGACAGCGCTGGACAATGGCAGACTGGTAGAAAGTCTGAGGGGAGATGTCTTTTATGAAAGGAAGTGGAGAATTTAATTCTTCAAACCACCATTCTCCGTGGGATTCGTACAGAAGGCAGTGAGAGAAAGAAACACCGAAGACATCTCATAGCTCCTCCACCCACAAGTTAAAAAGGGAGAATGGGAAGGAAGGGGCTGCCTCGTCCTCATCCAAGGTAGAGTCCTGGGGACCCTGCTAGCTGGCATAGTGCTGGGACAGGGGGAGGAAAAGAACGTTTCAGGGAGAGTACTTGGGGTGGGTCCAAGAAATTTGGAGCAACTGCTGAGTATGCAAACATTGAGGAAGAAAGGTAGGGAATTTGGGGAAATGCTGCAATGGCTAAGACTATTCTTGTAAGGAAAATATTCCTGAGCAGATGCTAATAAGCTTTAGGGTTACTTTTGCCTGAGGTGACTCTCAGCAAAGATTGGACCCCTGGGACCCAGCATTTACATTTAGAACGTGATGCCTGCATATTTGTAGGCACAGGAGACAGCCAGACAGGGGAAGACTGAAGCTCACAAAGAAGAGAAAGATCCAGGAGAACAAGAGAGGGGAATACACCAAGGCTCACGTGAGGCTCTGACCTCAGAGGCAGATTCCTCTTTCCTTTTTTCATTCATTTTCAGCTTTCATTTTATTTTAGTTATAAAACAGTTGCCAAAACACAAAGCTTTAAACAACACACACAAACACAAGTTTTTGTTCCTTCTTTAGTTGCAGAAAATAAATGCAATCACATATTCCATAGGCTCACCTATAAAGCATTTCTAAAAACATCATTCTCTGCATCCTACAGAATAATCTTCTTAGGTTTTCAATCGCAGGTATCACAGTAGACCATTTTATTTTATTAACTTTTTAAAGCATTTGGCTCAAGCAACTTTGGAAAAAGGCCATTTGTGAGCTTAAAAATCTTATTCCAAGTTATATTTTAGATAGTTAAATTAAAATAACTAAATATTTTATTTAAGAGAAGAATAAAGTATTTCTTTTATAAAAATTGCCCCCCAAACCCACATACACCCAAACAGACATAAAAAGTCGGTCTGTCTTCACAGGCATGGACAAGAAGAGAGGGCAGGGGGGCAGGGAGGGACCGAACCCCGCTCCCGTGGACTCGCCCGGGGAGCGGGAGCCCTCGCGGCGCATCCTCACGTTTCCAGGTTGGCCCTTGCGAGGTTTAAAAACGGAAAGCTGTTCAGTCATCTACACCCGTGTTTCTCAAAAGGCAGGACCTGGACTCTCCCCACTGAGAGTCCGACGGGTTGCTTCTGAAAGGGTCGTGCTGATGTCCAGTTTTAATCCCGGGGCACTGCGGCTTCTGGACTTCACGCGGAAGCGAGCTGGTGGCGCCCGGGTCACCAACGCGGACTCCTCGGCCAGCCCCGCGTGCCGTCGCGCAGCTCTGGTACGAACCTCTTTCCTTTGGGGTCTCTGCTGCAGCCAGAAGGCTGTGGACGTCATCCGTGATGTCGTCCACAATGAAGACAATCCTTCCTCCAGCGTCGTCAACAGCAGCGATGGGGCTTTTCTTGAGGAATCAGCCTGGGGCCCTCCAGGTGGGCGGAACGGCGTCCGCCCCCAGGCCTGACTGCATCGGCGCCCAGCAAGACGGAGCCCTCCCGGCCTGGGCCCGAGACTCGGCCGCGATGCTTGCATTCCTGTGATCCGGATCTCTTCTGGCATGTACTGCAATAAGAGGGGCGATGCTCTTAAATTATCTACAGGTATACTGAGGAAGCTCTGAATTTCCTTCTGCTGTAAATGCATAGTAATACGAAGAGCTGGACCAGCTCTGCACACCACGGAGGCCAGCGACGGGGAGACCAGGGAGCCTCTCTTTCCCACCCTGCACATCTGCTGCAAGGGAAGCGGGGGATCCCGCGACAGCGCCCCCACAGAGGAGCTCCCACGGCGCACCCCGTCATCTGGAGCTCCCTGGCGGCGGTGTTCGCATCCTTTGAAACAGTCTGGATGATGGAAACATCTTTTCCCCTCGTGGAGTCTGCTTCGTTCCCGGTACACCTGCACTTGGCCCTCCCGCCTCCAGCCGCGCAGCAAGGTTCTTTGACAGCTCCAGACACGACGAATTAGCATCTGCTAAAAACCACACCAGACCTCCTTTCGTCATGTCCACCTTGGTTTCTAACTCGGGCGGTGCCACACAAACACCAAAACCTTCTTGGTTTTCCAACTCTCAGAGCAAGAAAGGCGGAGCTGAAGAGCGCAGGTGTGGACAACCCGCTTTTGTCTTGCACGCGGCCCCGCACGGCCGGGCCCGCAGGGTTTGTGCACTGGCCACCGCCGTGCCGCCTCTCAGCCTAGGCGACGTGGCACCGCTGGACTCCACCCGGAGCAGGCAGAATTGGACAAATGTCCAGATTTGGGGAAATGTCAGCTGTAAACATGCCTTGCTTGGGAAGCAAGTGCCAAAGAAGAACGCGGAGGTTTCATTCAGTGTTTCCACTTGTGATCGTCCCAAGGAAAGACGGAAAGCTAACTCGAACAACGGTCAACATGGGATTTTTCAGAGCAAGCGCACTGGCCGCGTGGAAAGTTGGCCTCGCAGTCGCCGCGGATGCCGTCCTTGTGCACGCGCGGAGTCGCCAGTTCGCTCCTGGAGGTCCCACGTTTTCTTCCTTCCCCGGAGGCCGCGGCGGGCCAGGCCGGATCAGGGCCATGCTGGCTCGGCACCGCGGGGCGCAGGGACACAGGGCAGGGGCGCCGGCTGGGGACGGGTCGGGGTCCCTGGGCTGTGGCTGGTGCAGGGTCCATCGTGGACACCCGGCCTCGTGCTGGGGCCGCCCCTCCCTCCTCTCCCGGCAACTGGGGGACCAGGGCCTAATTAGGGGACCTGCCGCCGACCTACCCGTCCATCATCTGACACGGAGCCCTGATTTTAATTCACCCGGCTTTGCTACTCAGAGACATTTCTCTTACTCCCGCCTCCTACCCCAAAGGATGATTTTATTCCACTCTGAACTTACCCCAGCAGAGACTGAGGGAGGACTGTGATGTAATTTTTAAGTATTATTCTACTTTAAAATGTTCTGCCCGATGATAAGGATATTTTTAGTGTTAATATTGGCTCAATTTGGGTGTGAGCTTTTGTAAGGAAAATGAAAATGCAGAATGAGGCTTTGGGTGTGAAGAATTGTGATCTCTAGTGCTTAAAAAATCTAAATGCACGAATAGAAATAATTCACCCCCATTATTGAACCCCACATACCCTTTTTGTTCACGTTTCTTTCCTGCCCTGGACTATACCGTTGTTACCCAGCTGTGAATATAGCTTAACATCATTCATAGAAACGTCTGCATAGTGCTGAATATTTATTATATTGAATGTATTTTCTGAGTTTTACTTAATTACCCCAATATGGAATCCTCCTTGCCTTCGAAGAGAAAATGACTGGCACGCACAGGCCGTGCACTTCCCTGCGTGCAGGACATGAATGAATGATGCTGCACAAACAGCGGGTAGCCCTGGCCTGGAGACACACATGTCACCTGTGTTACGCTGGGAGCGGCGAACTTCACATGAGGGGAACAAAAAGACGAAAGAAAGAATGTAGCATGGAAAGACCATGGCTTTGGGGTGACCTAGAACAGCGTATGTGTGGGAAATGAGGACAAAATGCCTACCTCAGTGTTACAAACACCTAACAAAGTGTCCGTGAATGAGCTCACAGCTGAGAGAGTCTTAGCGTCCTCTCCCTCAGCACACAAACGGGCAGTCCTCAAACCAGGCGGTCTGCTCCCCTTCCTGGAATTAAATCAGAATAGCTTAAGTTGGGACTAAGTAACAGTATTTTTTAAAATATTCTCTAGTTCTCTAGCTCCCAGATATATGTATCTGAGAGATATATAGGGTTTACTAGTTAGGAGGTACTTTATGTTAGGGTATAAATTATTATTTAGGTTGAATATAACAATATGAAAAAGAATATATTATCCAGCTAATTATATGAGAAAAATCTATTTTTGTATGAAAATATATATAAGATAAGCAAGTATATGTAAACTGCTTTCTGATTTTTTTCTCAGAATATGATAGAAATAATAAATGTTGGCATGGATGCAGAGAGATAGGAACACTCATACACTGCTGGTGGGACTGCAAACTAGTACAACCTCTGTGGAAAGTACTATGGAGATAACTCAAAGAGCTACAAGTAGAACTACCATTTGATCCAGCAATCCCATCACTGGCCATCTACTCAAAGGTAAAAAAGATGTTCTATAAAAAAGGCATCTGCACTGGAATGTTCATAGAAGCACAATTCACAATTACAAAGATGTGGAAACAACCCAAGTGCCCATGAATCCATGAGTGGATTAATAAAATGTTGTATATGTATACCACGGAGTTCTACTCAGCCACAAAAAACAACGGTGATCTAGCACCTCTTGTATTATCCTGGATGGAGCTGGAGCCCATTCTACAAAGTGAAGTATCACAAGAATGCAAATACAAGCACCACATGTAATCACCATCAAGTTGGTATTAACTGATCAACTTATGTACACATATGGTAGTAACATTCATCAGGTATCAGGCAGGTGGGAGGGGGGAGGAGAGGATGGGTACATGCACACCTAATCAGTGCACACCATCTGGGGGATAGACACCCTTGAAGCTCTGACTCAGGTGGGACAAAGGCAATATATGTAACCTAAACATTTGTACCCCCACAATATGCTGAAATTAAAAAAATTAAAAAATAATGACTGGAAAAAGAAAAAAAAATTTCTCTAAAATTTTTTTAAGACAGTTCTATTTTGAATTTTTTCAGGAAGCACCATATTGTTTTCCAGGATGGCTGTACTTATTTACATTCACACCAACAGTGTACACTGCATCCTTGCCAAAAGATATCTTTCATCTTTTTGATAAAAGTCATTCTAGCAGGTGTGAGGTGATATCTCATTGTAATTTGCATTTCCCTAATGATTAGTGATGCTGAACATTTTTCATAAACCTATTGGCCATTTGTAAGTCTCTTTTTGAGAAATGTCTGTTTGGAACCTTTGCCCATTTTTAATAGGATTATTTGTTTTCTTGCTATTGGGTTGAGTCCATTATATATTTTGGATATTAACCCCTTATCAGATGTATGGTTCCAAATATTTTTCCCACTCTGTGAATTGTCTCTTCACTCTGTTAATTATTTCTTTTTTTGTGCAGAAGCTTTTTGGTTTGAAAACTAAAAATGGAACTACCATATGATCCAGCAATCCCACTTCTGGGAATATATCCAAAGGAATTGAAATCATTATGTCAAAGAGATATTTGCATTCCTATGCTCATTGCAGCATTATTCATAATAGCCAAGATATGGAGTCAACCTAAGTGTTTAGCAACAGATGAATGAATAAAGAAAATGTGGTATGTGTAACAATGGAATACTATTCAACCTTTAAAAAGAAGAAAATTGTATCATTTGCAACAACGTAGATGAACCTGGGGGACATGCTTAGTGAAATAAGCCAGACACAGAAAGATAAATACCTCTTGATCTTGCTTATATGTGGAACATAAAAAATTCAAAGTCATAGAAGTAGAGAGTAGAATGGTAGCTGCCAGAGGCTGGGGAGGTGAGGGGGATGGGAGATGTTGGTCAAAGGGTGCAAAGTTTCTGTTAGAAGGAATAAGTTTTTGAGATATATTGCACAGCAAGGTGACTAGAGTTAATAATGATGTGTGTATATTTCGAAATAACTAAGAGTAAGTTTCAAATGTCTCATGGCAAAAAATGATAAGTAATTGAGGTGACAGAAGTGTTAATTAGCTTAATCTAATCATTCCACATTGTATACATAGATCAAAACATCATTACATTGTACTCCATAAATGAATACAACTGTGATTAATCAATTACAGTATTAATAAAAATGTCTTAAAATGGCTGAAAAATGCCTTACTTTAAGTAATATAACTAGTTTACTTCGATATTCCACATTTTTAGCGTACTATTAAGGAAACACACTCATTTGCTTTATACTTCTAAGTGTTTGGATATTTTCACTAAACAAAATAATCAATAAAGTCCTTTTTTCTTTTTTCTTACCTTGAGAGAGGTTGTTTAGGAGAGTGAATCAAGAATAGGAAATGATGTCACACCCCAGATCACATGTTGGTCTCATCACTTAACAGCCTCCATGAGCCTTTCTAAAACACTTCGTTTCTGCAGGCCTTGTTGCCTTATCTGTATAATGGGCAGAGCAATTCCACCTTCTGATGAGTACATCAGGTAATGAGGCAGAGCACCTGGTACAGCTGAGAGTCTCACTCCTTCCCTTTCGTCAGTGAGGCCTTTCCTGCAGCAATTCATGGATTTACATAACTTTATCATTGAGTGTACAATGTAGACTCATCAACATAATGAAATTTAATGATTCACCATTAATGTATATACGTAGTTAATGTATATACCTTTGGCCGTCTCTCTAAAATAAACTCCTCCTGTCAGCTCCCCACTCACTGACTCTCACACTGCACTTCTCCAGTCACTTCTTAAAACCTTCAAAGTCTAACACACATACAGTAAAGTGTGCGTTTCCTAAGTGTGGGCCTAGACGACTATTCAGAAACTGAACACAGCTGTGAGATAGCACTAAGATGAAGACGTGGAACATAACCAACAGCTCACATGTCCCCAAATGCCTCTTTCAGCCGGTAACTGCCACCTCCCTTAAGGGTGCCCACTATCCTGCCTTGTAACAACACAGATCTCTGTGTCTGCTTTTATGCTTTGTCTAGTTGGAACCAACAGTACTCATCCTCTCTGTCAGTCTTTGCTCATTTTGTTTGTGAGATTCATTCATATTTTGATTCAAATATGATTCTCATCACTGTATAGTATTCAAATGAAAATATACCACAATGTAATTACCCACTTTACTGTTGATGGGCACTAGGGTCGTTTCCAGTTTGAATAGTGCTGTTATAGATATTCTAGTGCAAGTCTCTTCATGAACATATGTACATATTTCCACTTAGCCTGTCTCCAGGAGTGGAACTGAGTGGGTGTATGTTCAGCTTTAGTAAATACTGATATAGAGTTCTCCAACAAGTTTGGACCAATTTACAATCCCACAAGAAATGTATGAAAGTTCTGGTTCTAGTTGCTATACATCCTCACCAATACCAATTTGTTCAATTCATTCTGGTATGTATAAGTGATTTGCACTGTGATTTTAATTTATATTATATTTTCTTCATGACTAATAAAGTTGAGTACCTTTCCATATGTTGGTGATTTGGAAAGCTGATTTTATGACATGCCTATTTAAGTCTTTTGTTCTTTAATCTTTTCTGCTGGATTATCTGTCCCTTTTATTGATTTTAGTTCTTTATATGTTCTGAATACAAAATTTTGATAGCATTCTATCTACCTATTATCTACCTATCTATCTACCCATCTATCCTTCATTATTGTATCAATCACCTATTTATCTACCTGTCTAATCCTGTCCCTCTCTATGGGCTCCTTTTCCTTCTCTTAATGATGTCTTTTGATAAAGAGAAGTTCTTAATTTTAATAAGGTCTGATTTATCCTTTTCTTTCATCTATGGTTAGCACTTTTGTTCTTGATTATTTTTTAAAGACACCACTTCTTCCACCATCTCTAAATATTTGTCTTCTCTAGGGCTTCATCCTCAGCCACCATTTCCTCAAATTCTGCATACTTCTGAGGGAACTCATGTTTTTAACTATGACAGAAGTGTGTACATCTTGCAAATTTTCAACCTAGATCACATTCCAGAGTTCTAGACCCATATATTTGACTTAATTAAGGTAAAATGTACATGCAGTGAAACATGCAGACACTAAGTGCAAAATTTGATGAGTATTGAAATATATATATACATGTAACCACCAATGTCATAAAGATCTAGAAAGTTACTACATATCCACTGCCTCCCTATAAGCAAACATTGTACTTGTTATGACCACAGCATGGATTTGCTTGTTACAGAACTTCACACAAATTTGAATCACATAGTAGATACTCTTTTGGGCCAGTCTTCTGTCTTTCACCATAATGCTTTTAAAAATGATCCATATTGTTGTGTTTTTATAGTTCATAATTTCTATTGCTGAATAGAGTTAAATTTTATGAATATGCTATAATTTTTATATCTATTCTTCTATTTATGGATATTTGGGTTATTTCTAGTTCTGGAATGCCATGAATTAAACTGCCATGGACATTCCTGTGCAAGAAATTTGTGGATAGATGATTTTTTTTTCTACATGGTCATCATATACTAACCTTTTTATATTTAGTAGTATTTGACTTGCTCATTTTCCTTAAGTATTTATTACATCTATGGTCATAAGAGATACTGGTCAGTAATGTGATATGTCTTCTCTAAAATATCAGTCAGTAATTTTCCTTTCTTGTATCTTTTGCTGCTCAGGGATATTCTGGTCACATTAAATAAATAGTGAAATCTTCCATTTCTTCCATTTTTCTCTATTTTCTGACAAAAAGTTTGCATAGAATTGGTATTATGTGTTTCCTAAATGTTTGACAGAATTTACCAGTGAAATTACCTGGCTCTGGAACATTTTTTTTTTTATGATAGGGTCTTTAATTATGAAATCAGTTACTGTAAAAATATAGTGATATTAATATATTCTATTTCATCTTTTATCTATTTTGATATTCATTTCAAATAATTTGCCTGCTGTGTTTATGTTGCCTAATTTATTGGTATTAAATTGTTCTTTATATTCTCTTATGACCTTTTTATTATCTGTAGTATGTGAATACATACTCACCCTTTCATTCCTCATTTCGAAAGCTTGTGTTTTTAGTAATGTTTTTCTTGAGCCACCCTGTTAGAGGATATGAATCTTATTCATACACTCCCAGAATAAACTTTGGACTTTGTTATTATTTGATTTCATTTTATCTTTTATATTTTATTAATTTTTGTTTTTATTTTTATTCCCTATATTTTATAGATTTATGATTAATTTTTTTTACCTAGTTTCTTATGGTGGAAATTTTGATCTTTTTTTAAATCTTTCAGTTTTTCTAATGATCATTTAAAGGCCTGCATTTCCTTAAGCACTTTTGCTGTATTTCATAATTCTTGAAATGCTATATTTTAATTATTAGACAGTTGAAAATATTTTCTAATTTCTCTTGTGATTTCTTCTTTGAAAAATGAGTTTTTAAAAGCTTATAAATTCTCAAATATTTGGTTATTTTACAAATATCATATTCTTATAGATTTCTAATAGTTTTCTTTGTAATCAGAAAATATATTCTGTAAGATTGCCATTCTGAAATTTATTAAGACTTATTTTATGGCCTAAGATGTGGTCTATTTCAGTGAACACTGAACATTTCATTTAAAAGTATTTCTATTCTGTTGTTTGAATGTACTGTTCTATAAATATTGATTAGGTTAGCATTATCAATAGTTTTGTTGATAACTTATATGATTTTAATGATTTTTTACCTAGCTGTTCTGTCAGTCCCTGAGACACAGGTGTTAAAATCTCTCACTGTGTTTCTGGATTTGTCTATTGCTCCCTTGATTTCAGTTACTCAGTGTTTGTTTCATTCCTCTCTGTTATTAGATGCATACACATGTATGGTTGTTACGGGTTCCTAATGAATTAACCTCTTTAATCTTATGACATGTCCCTATGTAATCATTAACAGTATTAATAGTTAATATTCATTTCCTAATTCTAAGAAATTGTGACTATGTTACATGGCAAAAGAGCCATTGCAAGAGCAGTTAGTTAAGGACCTTGTGATGAAGAAATTGTTCTGGATTATCAGCGTGGGCTCAGTCTTCTCAGAGGAGAACCTTTCCCTGGCGAGGTCAGAGTCACAGGGAGATGTGACTATGGAAGAAGGATCAGAGGAAAGCAAAGTTGCTGGTTTTGAGGATGGAAGATTAGTCAAGGAATATGTCTGACCTCTAGAAGCAGGAAAAGTCAAGGAAATAGATTCTCACTTAGAGACTACAGAAATGAACAGTTTTACCTACATTTGAGTTTAGCCTATATCAGACTTATAATCTACAGAACTTTACAAAAATAAATTTATGTTGTTTGGGGCCAATAAGTCTGTGATAATTTGTTATAGCAGCAATATATTAAATAAAACCAATATAACTACTTTGTCTGATGTTAACATAGACCAGTTTTCTTATGCTATCTGTTAACATGCTGTACATTTTCCCCTCTTTTATAATATTTTTAAACTATCCTTGTCTTTATATTTAAACTCTTTATCTTGAAGAATTGGATCTTGCTTTTTTTCTGTACAATCTGAAAATCTCTGCCTTTCAATATGGGGCATTTATTTCATTTATATATAATGTAACTACTGATATAATTGTATGTAGGTTTGTCATTTTGCTACTTGTTTTTTATTTTTCCTGTCAATTTTGTCTCTCTGTTTCTCTTGTGTTGTCTATTTTGGATAAATGAGATATTTTTAATAGTCCATTTAATAGTCCTCTGAAGACCTTTGTCTATTTTTTTGTATTTTTATAGTTATCTAGTGGTTAAATTATGCATCCTCAATTTATTATAATCTACTTCAAATTAATATTGTACTACTGCATGTAATGTATAAGAACCTTGCAAAAGTATAATAAAAATACACCTCTGTTTTTTCTGTTATTGTTGTTATATATTTTACATTCATATACATTTTAAACTCTACAGTAAAATGTTATATTTTGTTATTTTAAACCAGTCAATTATGTTTTTAAAAAATTAAGAGAAAATATAAATCTTTATTCTTACCAGTATTTCTAATACTTTCATTCTTCTCTGTGAAATTGAGTTTGTAGTTTCCAACCTAAATAGTTCCTTAAATACTTTTTCAAATACAACACTATTAGCAATGAATTCTATCAGCTTTCATTGTGCTTTTTTGAATGATACTTTCACTGGTTGTATAATTCATGCTAAACAATTCTTACTATGTCAGTCCCATAAAGATGGCTTTTCACTGTATTCTGGCCTCTAGTGATTCTGTTGGGAAGTTAATTAATTATATTGTTTTTCCTCTCTGTGACATGAATTTTTCTGGCTCCTTTCAGGATTTCCTCTTTATTACTGGTTTTTAGCAGTTTATGAAAAACAAAGGTGGGTTTTTTTCTTTGTTCTGTTTTTGCATGGGGTTTGTTAAGCTTCTTGGATCTAGAAATAGATATTTTGACCAAATTTGGGAAGGTTCTGGTCTGATTTCTTCAATTTTATTTTTTCTAAAAAACTTCCTTTTTTCTGAATTCAGTTTCCTGATTCATGTCTCTCTTGCTATACTCCAAAAATGTGCTTGATATTGTTTTATGGGGTTATAATATATTTTCATTTTTTCTCTATTCTTGAGATCAGATATATTTTGTTGACTTGTTTTGAACTCACTGATCATTTCTTTAGTTATTTTCATTCTATAGTTAATTCCATTCAGGGTATTTTTCATTTCAGATATCATACTTTTTAATTCTAGATTTTCCAAGTTTTTCATAGTTTCCATTTTTTTGTTAAGATTTACCTTTACATTCATTATTACCATCTTTTATCTTAGATCCTTAATTATATTTGTAACAGCTGCTTTAAAATTCTTGTCTACTAATTCTGATACCAGGGTAATCTCAGGATAATTTCCTGTTGACTGGCTTTTCTTAAGCATAAGCTATATCTAGTAATTGTTTAATATATGCTCATCACTGTGAATTATACATTGGGTATATTATAGAGAGTTCTGTTGTCTTCTACTGAGAATGTATTTTTTTTTCTTGTAGGCAACTAAATTATTGGCAGGGCACTTTGGAATTGTAGAGACTTGACATTATATTTGGTCAGAATGAAACTATTTTAATGGTAAGCCTTAGTGTTTACCAAGCTCTTCTAATTTGCTAGGGTTCAAATTCTGAACTTTCTCTCTCTTGTGATGGTCAGCAGCTGGCGTATTTGCTCCAATATTTCAGCTTCCAACTCAAGCTTCTTGCCAAACTGCTTGGAGGTCCCTCTCCACACACACGGTCTAGCGATGGCCAGTACTTTGAGAGGGGTATATATGGAGATTTGGGGACTCCCCTTCTTTAATTCTCTATTTTTTTTTAGAAATCCACCCTTCAATTTTCAGCTTCTATGATACCCCAAGTCTCCTTCCCCTTATATCTCAAGTCCTAGTGACTGTGGCTTTCTGCTTGAGTTCTAGTTTCTTAACATTGTCTTTAGTGGAAAATTTCTTCAGAGGAAAACCTAATCAACATGGATCTCACCCAATTCCATTTTCTTCTTTCAGTGGTCAAATCACCTTTATATTCTGCTTGCTTTGGTTCACTTTCCAATATTTAAAAATAGTTGGGTTTCAAAAATATTTTGGTCAGAGTTTTTGCTGTCGCTGGCTGCAGGGTGTCTTCCTTGCTCACTGCACTGTTGCTGGGACTGGGAACTTCGGGCCATTATTCCTAGCAGCCCCAGGACCAGCTTCTTCCAGATGACCCATAATTGTTCACCTCACACTCCCCAGGACATCTTTTGCCCGTCATGTGCCCCCACCAAGAATTAAAATGTACACAAATAATTTTCTCATTTATTATTTTATCTAACTAGCACATATTTACTAAGTGCCTGTTGTGAGTCAAAAACATTCGAAATGATGAGTCTAGAATAGTTATGAGCAAGTCAGACACGACACTGTCACAGGAGGCTCACTTTTCCTTGACATTGTCCCTCACATTGAGTGGGTCACCGAGTTTTTTTGATTCAACTCCAAAGAACTGTGAACTTGGTCCACATTTTTACATCCTTGTAGCTTTTTAATTCTGGGCATTGTTGTGTCTTTCCTAGACTCTGCAAAATGTCTTCTAATTGGTCTCTAAACCTTCAAACTGCCCCTCCACTATGCCAAAGATTATCTTCTGTATTTCCTGAGGGGTCTTTCTAAAGACAAATATCACCATATTGTTTACACTTTTTAAATAATTCAATTACTCTCCATCACCTACTTAAGGATAAAATTAAATAATTAGCAGACCTAAAAGATGCTGTGTGATCTAGCCCTTTTGTGCCTATCTTTCTGGCCCCATTTTCATTTTTTTCTTACATGTACCTTATAACAGTCATACTCCAATAGTTCACCAAATATGATATGGTTTCCAATTTTTTGAGAAACATTTCTTACATATTTTGTACATTCTATTCCCTTTTATTGGAAGGTTTTTTTTTTTTTTTTACCCATAACATGATTAGTTAATACATGATTAGCTTCCTTCAGATTTCTTTCTGTTTTGAACAATCTCTTCCTTCCTCCAAGTACAATAATCTAGGTTAAACTAGGAGATCTAGCACATGCCATGCATGTCTCTATTGTATTAGTAGTACTGGTACTTTGATTATAGTTTCTCCTGGTTTATTTTCTGAATCAGAAAAATATTCAAAGACTGCATCACTTTCATTTCTCTTTCATTAGCAGGTAACACAGGGCCTGGTCCATTCCCTAACTCATTGGAAAATTGGGATAAAAGACAGAGTTGAACTCCCCTGGACAAACATATCAGTGATCCAACAGCTAGCTTTGCTTTGTTCACAAATAAGACACAGCATTAGTTTCAAGTAATGTATGCTGTTATGTCATTTTTATTTCTCTTTACACTGGAATATTTTGTAAGGTGGTATGTACATTTCCTTCAAGATTATCTACCCAGTGTTTATTGACAAAACAAAGCAAAACAAAGCCTCAGGTCATGTTTCACTTCATCAGGTTATATCCATTGCAATCAGACTTACCACAGGAATATTCCTTGGTTGTACCATCTGATGGGATGTAATTTGTTGATGCTAATTACTTTCTATCCACCTTCTTTTCCAGCTGAAGTGATCCTTTAAATTACACCTTTCCACTAAGGCATTAATCTTCCATTGTGTTTCATTTTAATGTTTTCTCCACACATAAACTGTGCAGAATTTAGAGCTAGGAGGAAACTTAGAAATCTTCTCACATAGTGCTTATCAATTCTGGAAATATAAACCCTGTGGGCTCATGGCTGTGTGCCAGGGGGTGGTCTGAAAAGCTTCAAGAAAAATCTTTGTGAGATATAAGTTTTCCCCACAGTGTTGAAGGGAGGAGGAAGTCAAGTATTTTAGTCTGCAACTAATGTGAAGAATCATTTTCTATTTTAAATATGTATATATGATGAAGTAGAATGCAAAATTCACATTAGTAGCTGGATTAATCAGGACATATGTTAAAATCTAAATATGCACTGGTGAACTCAGTAGTACATCTTCTGTCAGACATTCATTCTACGAGGGAGTTGCAGAAACAGTGGTCTAATGGTTTGCTTTCTTCTGTAGAGATGAAGCGTGCTCAAAGCAGTGCACATTAGCCGGGATCCTGCGGTGCTTCCATGACTCCACGTCCACTCCTCTGCGCACTCCACTCTGCTCGTTCGTGATGCAGGAGGTTTCTTTAACTGCCTTGGTAAGGAGCCAGATCTGGAGAATATTTTTCTTTCCTTTCAGGGTCTAGTCCACACCACACAATTTGCCAGGGTCACGCAGGTGGTACAAAATCATCTCTATGTCATAGTAGAGAAAATTTAGGCTCAGAAGAATTTAAAATTTTGGAAACGTTTAAAATCTTATCATGGAGCTAAGATCCAAACTACCTGTCTTTTCCAAATTATACACCTTTTTCAGAATGCTTCTTGTTCACAGCTAAACTCTGTTTACATAAACAGTAGCACTGTCATCACTAGCAAGCTCTGTATTTATACTGTGACGTGCAAGGATTCATTCCCAGTGGGAGCTCCCCCGGGCTCTCAACTGCATGAAGTACATAGACTACCCTCCTCCCCAGCCCCAGCAGAGCTACCCTCAGACACCAGGTGGATATTTCCTGTTAAAATTAATGCCATCTGGGTTTTGTTCTTTTGCTTTTTCTTTGTACCTTGGAATACCATTCAATGAATTCTCCCTAAATGGTTTCTCTCTAATCCATTGGATGCGATAAGCACTAAGCCACTGGAGATTTCTGAGATGGAATATGTTTAAAATAAGTGATTAAGTTGGCAATTAAAATCTGTAAAATATTCTTTGTTTTAGTTAACTCCTCAAAAATTTCCTCATTCATGTATAGCCATAGACATTTTTATTAAAATAAGCAATTTTTTAAAGTATAGCTTCATTCGCAATTATGAATCTATTTCTTTTGCTTAATATTGTGAAACATAATAGTCTCTGCTAAACACATGCTAATAGTTAGCTTTAAAATTGTAGTAATAATCTGCTTAATAACCCAAGTGCTAGGTAAACTGACAGTTATATTCTTGAAAAGGATAACAAGTACAATCATCTCTTCACAGGCAATCATATATCTTCTATAAGTTGTAAAATATCGTAAATGCAATGAACATTTTATTTAATTTGCATGATTTAAAAAGTTCAACCTGTGTCTGAATCAGATTTTGCTAAGATTTACTAAGTGTGGAGCTTCTTCAAGGAAATGGACTATTGTCAGAGGTAACTGCTCGAGCCATTCTGTGGGGAGGGGTCTGTGGAGCAGCGAGCCATGGCAAATATCTCTGCTGCGGTATCTCTAAGAGAAGCACGTACTATATGCCATCCATTTCTCCCATTAGAACTATACAGGTCTGTTATCAAACAGCACCTTTAGTCACTGAATTATACATAGCATGGCTTTCTGAATTAAAGAGGTCACCATTTCAGAGTAGAGCAGAGATGGTGACATGAGCCATAAAAGATTTCCTAGGGTATACTGGTGCAATGGGGTTATGTGAGTTTGGAATAATATATTATTACATAATATAATAATATACATTGCTTAGTGTCACTAGGTCAAACAAAATCAACTTAGAAAAGAGTATGGCTATAGCAGAGAAGAGGGTCTTGAACCAAGCCCTAGAAACTTCTAACATTTCTACCGTACCCCAGGGAAAGGAAAAAACCAGTAGACACTAACAGAGCATCATCTGTTTTGGTAGGAAATAAACCAAAGAGAGACTGTCAGCCTGCACCAGAGATGGAGGGAGTGGGCAGCTCCGTGCAATGCAGGGAAGGGGCTGACTGAGCTTTGGAAAGATAATTGGTGTTTGGCCTAAGAAGGTAAAAGCCACTGTGATTTTGATAAAGATATTCTGAGATGAGGGGAAGAGATTTTAATAATAAGAAGAAGCAATGTTAATTGAGGCAGTACCTACGACTCCCCTGGGAAGATTTGCTATGAATAGAGAGCACAGCAGCTTCAGGACCCGTGGAGCACCCTCGAGTCCAGAGAGGGTCAAAAGCTCTTAAATTTAATAGGCCTCTTGGCATGCAGTGTGCAGTTCTTACTGTTTCCATTTATATCATCCGTGGCTTCAAACAGTTCAAATTCCTAATATGGAATATTTGTTTACATGTCTCCATAAATAACAGAGAATGTGAACAGAAAGTAAGCAAGGAGGCATAGGTAAAAGCTACGGGACTGCTTCCAGAGAGAAAAGAGGGAGTGGCAGGGGGTTGTCCAGGAGAGTGACATTTAATGTGGGCCCCGAAGGACTGATACAGCCGTCCCCGTGGAGAGATGAAGGGGTTTTCAAGCAAAGGCAGCAGAGAGATATCATATAACTTATCTAAGGTTATGCAACTAGAAAATAACAGAATCCAAATTACCAGACTCTAAAGCCAGTTACTCCAAATCTATAGGCCCTACTTCCTCACACATGAAATGTTTCCCGAGTGTTACACGTCGGGTCTGCACTTGGTGTTTTCCATACTGCATTATCCTGTGACAAACAGCCCTGATGTCTCGGTGGCTCAAGTCAACAATCATTAATTTATTTTTCATGCATGTTGCATTTCCATGTTAAGTTGGTTGGGGATCTTCTCAGCTCCTTCTAACTTCAACTTTTGGGCAGATAAAAAGCAAGGCAGAGAGTCAAGACCAGCAATTAGATGCTTTCACCTAGAAGTAATGCCCATCACTCCCACTAATATTCTTTAGCCAAATGAAGTTACAGGCCATGCCTGACTTCAAGTCGTTGGCAAATTACAGTCATCCCATACAGTCTGGAAAGAGAGCGAAAGCCAATATTGATGGGCAGTTACACTGCCTGCCTCACAAGTAAAACCTCATTTATCTTTACAACAATGCAGCAGCGCAGGTAATGTGATTACCCCTAAATTACAGATGAGGAAGAAGGGCACAGACAAGTAATTTGCCAGCGTGCACACGGGAAGTGGCAAAACTGGATTCACATCTAGCTAGTCTGCCCCAGACTGCATGCTTCTGAGCCTTGCACTACTGCTTCTTGAGGGGCAGTAAATCTAATCTACCCCAAGCAGTACCCACATCACTTTTAGGGGCCTATGAAAACGTTTTAATATCTTTTAAAATCAGAAGAAAAAATGAATATAATCCAACATGGATTATGTTCATCTTTGTATCAATTCAATCATAATACAATATGTATAAATGCATATATGGATGTGTATATGCATATATAGTCTAAATGTATGCGTATGTGTGCACACTAGTGGCCTATCAAGCCAAAAGTGCCCAGAGCTCATAAAATTCATAATGTGGCCCTCATCCTATGTGTTATTAGTCATGAAACTTAAACAAGCAGAGGCATCTTAGCATTTAGGAAAGTACTGGGGACAAACCCAGAATACTGGACTTCACCCTACAGTGTAGACGATGAGACCCATTAAAAGCTTATCAACAGGCAAGTCAAGATAATGCGAGTTGAATCTCAGAGTCATTCAGGCACTGATCAACACACAGTTGTTTTTGCTGCTGCGTTGTTGGAGCCGTGCCTTAAGGGGCTCATGTTTACGACGAGAAGAAAGAATCATATCTTTCCAGTGTCCCTAAGTCCACCTCAAATCTTCACCCCCTGATATTCTCAGCCTTACACAGCACCGTCTCATTGAGTGTGGGCTAGAACCAGCAACGAGTTTCTAAGGAATAGAATACGGCAAAAGCCATGAATGTCACTGTGAGAGTAGGTTCTAAAGGGACCATGGCTTTCATCTTGGGCTGTCCCGTGTCACGCACTTGCTCACTCCAAGGAAGGCCTGATGCCACGTTGGAGGTGCCCTGTGGAGAGGCACACATGGCAAGAAACTAAGGGAGGCCCCAGCAAACACCCAGCGAGGAAGTGAGACCCTCAGTCCAACAGCCAGGGAGGAATTGAATCCTGCTAACGACCTCGTAAGTGAGCTTGAAATAGAATCTTCCCCATGGCAAGCCTTCAGATGAGACCATAGCCCTAGCCAACACCTAAATTGCACCCTCTGAGTGTTCCTAAGTAAGAGTCACCAGTGTTAGGTCTGGAGCCAAGAGGAAGACACAGAAAGCCTCAGATGTATCAAAATGCTGTTTATATGAGCATCTAGGTGCAGGTGGGTGGAGGCCTAAAATAGTGTTCATGAGAGAGGGAGAGCCTTGGGTGTTACAGAGGATTTTCCAGGGGGAGTGAACAACTGGGCCAGAACAGCGACTGTAATAAATTCTTTTTCAACCAACCAGTTTCGGGGGCCCCCTGTGTCACCACAGCCATTTGTGGTCAGAGTTAGATTTACAACCTCTGGACTGTCCAGACTCCTGCAGCTGTTGGTTCACAAGCCTTATAATCGCTATCTAAGTTTCTCATTAACTGCACTCCATCCTACACATACGTTCTTGCTTCCCACCCTGAGCAGGCCTAACAACCAGCTATGCATGTCTGGATTCCTGAATCACAGGATTTATGAGATTCTAAGTGTTGCTTTAAGCCAGTAAGTTTTGGAGGTAATATTTTTAATGCAACAATTGATAACTCATACAGAATCCTGCATTACCTCCATAAGCATCATCAGTTTCAAGTCTCAGCAGAGTCCACACCTGGAGAAGATAGTTTAAATGGCAAAGGAATTGTAGCTACCAGGGAAACAAATGTGGAAGTGAATCTTGAGGCTCGAGTACTTGTGGGGAAGATCAGAACATGTGGCTGGTTAGGGAGAGGATAATGACATGTGAACTTGAACACATGACTTGAAATTCAAAGTTCTAGCTAGGACCCCTGGAGCTGATCTTACTATACTACTGGGATGGCTCCTTGTACTTGGCCATAATCTTGACCTGTAATGAAAGAGGAGGAGTTGTTGGATCTACCTTGCCATGGTATTGATGAGGAGAACCTAGCAGAGACTGAGCTCCAAGGAGCTGAATGATAATAGCTACTCATTATTATTTAAATCTTTTCAAATCCACTGAGCATACAACAGGTGGTATAGCAATCCATTGTTTAATGAAAGTGTTATGTTTAGGATGAAGTCCAGGAAGAATTAGTAAATCTCATTAATGGTGGTCCAGATGCCCATGGCATCTACTTTTTTTGCACCGAAGTCCCTGCTTCAAATGACACTAATTTTGGGAGATTCCCAATGCTCAACTGTCAGAGAAGGAATGAATTCTGACCTAGTTCTCAGATAACTTGACATAATAAGTTGGTGTCAGGAGAAGATAGACCTCTGACATGTTCTAGTCCCACACTCAGTGGTAGCTGCTTGTGATAAAAGGAAATTCTCCTGGGGACATTATGGAGTTTCACATGGTTCTCCACTTCATATGGAGAGGATTAGGCAGAGCTATGGAAACACAGAGACCTGGACAGTGGTTAAAGTCATGGCTTTGATCAGAGACATGGAAGGAGCAAAACTCAAAGATCAAGTACAGGAAGGGTTGGGACATTGGTATATGGATGGTGCAGTGGGATCAGGCAAGAAGCAAGTACCTTTTTAATGTCTCCCACTAACGGCCATGGTAGACCATTTACTACAGAGGAGCCTCTCAACCACTAAACAGACAGGACGGCTGGTCCTGTGGCTGCCGTCAGGACTCTCATTCACAGAGTAGTCGCAGCAGCAGGGACAGAGTCATACTCGACCCCCATGGCATGGGCTCACTCTCTCTCACCAGCTCTCACAGGGGTTACTGCTGCTGTTGGCTTTCCAACCTGCCAAGAGCAGCGGCTGCGGCTGAGCACCATTCTTTGATCAGCCCAGCAGCCACATGGCCCTCTTCCACCCTGAAGTGATTAGTGTGTTGTCCTTGCTGGGATCAATAGTCGTGCTGTGTATTTAGACGTTTGCTCATGGTTTGCTTCCTTGCCTGCAGTGTCCCAACCGATGCTCCTATCTGGGGACACATGAAATGTCTCTTCTGTGAACACGCATCCCCCAGACCAAGAGGCACATTTTATGGCGAAAGAAGGATAAAAATTGACACATAACCCTGCAATGCACTGGTCTTACCCACCTGTGTCACCCAGATACAGCTGGTGATAGAACTGTGTGGTGACTTGCAAAAAAAGCTCAGTTGAAAGGTCACCTTGGGAACAATGCCACCAGAATTGGAGTGCTGCCCCCGGGAGGCAGCATAGTGTGTCCCACAGCCCAGAACAGTGACCCGCTGAGAAATGTGATGCTTCCACCTCCTAACAGGCGCCACTGAGCTGGAGGCCCTAATTACCAGCAAATGAACAACTGTGCCAGAGGGAATCTCAAGGACCCAGGGGACTTGAATCTGTGGCTATTGCCTGGTCGTTCTGAACTGCGTGTGTCTGGAGCAGCAGGCAAGGAAACATGGCGCCTGGGTCACGGGGAACCAACTTTGACCACCAGGAGGGGCGAGGGCTGCTGCTGGACAAAAGGTTGTTCTGGTCCCTAGTGGATTTCCTGGGCATGACTTGGGGCTTCCTTGCTCAGTGACAGCAGGACCTGGGGACCTGCAGCAACCATGGCCAAGCAAGAACACGGAAACTGATTGCCTGCTGTCTCTCTTTCCAGGAACCAATGGTAGCACCTCGATCCATTCCTCTTTCTGTCCCAACCGAGGCCCCTCAGCACACTGCTCTGCACGTGGGTGTGAGAGACAGGGAAGCGCATGGCATGAGACCCCTTGGAGTTTCACTTTTGGGAGAGGATGTGGGTAGATAAATTTGCCCATGTTTCTCCCCCTGGATAGATGTCTCCATCCTTCCTGCCTCTTTCCCCTTTGGTTGCCTCCCACTTCCACAGGATGACCCTCCTTAGTAGAGAAGGACCACGTGCTCCCTTGTCTCAGCCTGCATTTTCTGAAAAACAGGCTGGGACACTGTCCAATACATCCGACCTTTGTCCTGCCGTGAGTCACTCTCTATTATATGACATGCATTTCTTCCTCGTACTTATCCAGCCTGGAATTATGCATTCATTTGATCAATTACAGAGACCTCGGCTAATTGATCTTGTGCACCCTGTATTTTCAGTGCCCAGAACAGTTCCTGACATATCGTTGGCACCCAATAACATGCACTGAATGAAGAAATTAATCCTCCAACAACCACCCAAGATTAGGGTCAAGTAGCAGTTCCAAAGTCTCTTACCCTCACTACTCCAAGAAACTAAGAAGGTGTGATATACGGTGTTCTTCTGGCGTTCTGCTCTGAGAGCTCACTGTTCCAATTAGCTCTGCTCACCCCCTCTTTGTGACCCTGACTCCTCTTTCCACAGAGCGAGCTGCCTCTGCCCCTCACGAGCACTTAATTAGAAGGGACTCCGAATGCCCTGCGAGGTCTGGCCGTTTTGATGAGAAACTATTGGTCCTCAGAGGCTCACACAGACTCAGGCTTGGCGGAAAAACTTGTCAGAAACTTTGGAATTGCTTCAGCACCAGATTAGCAATCAAGGGAGGGTGAGGGAAACTGTGTTTAAACACTTCCATTTAAATAAAATTAAATATTAAGTGATTTGCCTCTAACTGATAAATAATTAATAAATTTCCCTTTTCAGAATGGCTTAATAAGGCAACTGAAAATCTCTGCTTGTGCCTCTAAAATAAGTTATGTTCAAATGGAAGGATAGGTGATGGTTATTTTGCAGGCACAGAGGACTCCTAATATAACCAGATGGTCAACTCCCGGAAGCCCTTCCAACACATACAGAATTTCCAAACGATTACCAGGGAACTTTAGCACTGACCCCTGGACAGGAGCCTCAGATGCGCCTTGCAAGATACACTCTGCACCGGCTCCACCAAAGGCAGGCTGAGCACCGGATCCCGGAGGCCTCCTGCTGTGATGAGCCGCCAGCCCCTTTCCAGGGAGCTGCCCGAGATGGGCCTCTGGTAACCGCTCCTGGGCTACTCTTGCTTCCTGTTGCGAGGACTGCTTCTGGGCTCCTGCTCTGAGACCCAGCCTGGAGTTGCGCTACTTTAAATACTTGGCTTTGATCATTCTGAGTAAGGAGCAACCCTGGGTGGAGGAGCGACAGTATTTTACTAGCAGTAAAGTGTGTTTAATCCTGAAGACAATCCTCGGGGCCTTAGGCTAGATGCAATTAGTAACCCCATTTCACAGATGAGAAAAACTGGGGCTTAGAGGGTGTCGGCAACTTTCCTGAGGTCACATGGGTAGGATGGCTCAGAGACAGGACTTGAGGAAGCCTGAGGCTTGAGTCCCACGCTGGTCACAGTCTCAGTGCGGCACTGGGCAATCGCTCTGATCTCTGAGTCTTAGCTTCTCTGCAGAAAGGGATAGAACAAAGTCACAGGATAATAGCGAAGATTAAATATGACTTTGGTTTTCCAAAATCCCAAGTGCTATACAAATTTAAGCTCTTCTTGCTTATTATAACATAAATCTAAAGGTAGGTCAGTTTTGTGGAGATAGATGGTGTTTCATGGTGCTTAAGGGCACAGACTCAAATCCTGGCTCTAACACTTCCTAGCTGTGTGACCTCTGCCAAGTTATTTTTTCTCTTTGAGCCTCCATTTCCTCGTTTATGAAATGGGAGAAATACTAGCACCTAACTTCAGGCCTACAGAGTTGGTTTTAGGATTAAATAAACTACTAAACACACAGCTTGGAGCAGTGCCTCAGACACAAATTAATCACTATATGAATTTCCACTATTATTATTTGTGTGCAAATACTGAAAGCTTTTTAAAATTCCATGTACAACAATGGAATCTTTCAGGATCTTCCAAAGGCATACTGAAATCTGAAAATGTAAGTAATTGTCTTTAAATCCCATGCCTATGCCAGCTTTTCCAAGCATTTTCACAATCTTCCTGCAACATAAATCCACACACGACGTGACGAGGCCCTTTATAACTTGGTGATCTCATGCCAGCCTCTCTTCCGAAACTCATGAAACAAGCACAGCTCCCCTTCAAGCGTGGGGTAGACCATTTACATCCCCCGGAAATGCCCTATTGCCCTCCAGCTCCATGCCGCCCTCTTGGCGTGGACTATTCCTCTTCTCAGCAGAGGCTCCAAAACAGTTATTAATTAAAATTCTGCTCAGTCAAGACTGGACTCCACAGTGAAACCTCTCCTCACGTCTTCCTCCGGATGACTGCATTGCGTTTGGAGCCACCACTATAACTTCTTCAGGAAACATAACCCTATTCAATATTACACGGTTTTATCTTACTATGTTCATTCTTTGTTGTCTTTCTCTATGACAAATTCTCTCCCACTGAATCTCCTGTGTGCTAGACTCATGTTGAGTGTATGTGGAAGGCTGTAATAATTATACATATTACCATATCAGAGTTGGATGCTGTTTTCTGTAACATAAGACCCCCAAACAAGGTCTTCTGTATGTTACTCTATTTCATAAAGCAAAGTCAGAGGTGATCTGCCCAGGGCTGTTTTGGAGGTTCCACAGTCACTGGAGACTCAGATGGCAGCCCACTTTCACTCCCTCACCCTGCCTGTCTCCAAGGTTGCTTCATAGTCCAACGTGGCTGCAGGAGCTTCAGCCATCACGACTGCCTCTCACTTAGGAGAAAGGACGTGGCCTTATCAATTTACTGTGATTTACAAGAAATCTCACACATTTCCTTTTAAATTGAACCAGCAAAACATTTTCTCATGGCCATATCTGAAGAAAACGAGTCCGGGAAAATATAGCCTATATTTTGTATCAGAATAAAAACTGGTATTCTGCTAATGGAATAATGGATAACTGATATGGAAGGCAACTAGCAGTCAATGCCACATAATCTAGTAATGAACTTGCCATGTCATTTAAATATTTACTACATGAATCTTACTTCCAAGATGTGAGGGTCTTGAGGACAAGAATCCCATTTATTTAGTTTTGTTGTCAGTGGAGTCTAGTTCAATGCCTTTGGCATCTAGGAGACATTCAGTTTGCTGAAAGAGTGCTTAAAAGTATGCATAAATAATTTAATCAACAAACAAACATGTTTGAAGTTTTAAAATATACGTCTTGGAAATGTACTTCGGTAGTCTCATTCTATTTGATTATTTTTAAATTATTAAATCTAACATTTATTACCATTTAAAGTTTAACAAATTGCTTAACAGGAAATCTGAGATTATTCTGACATTTCAAAAGAGAGTTTTTTTTTTCTTTGCAAACATTACAGGGCTATAAATTTTCATTAGTTAAGTTTGCCTATTCTCTAATGCGAATGTGGCTTTTTTTTTTCTTTTCAAAGGTTAACTGTGTTTTCCAAATGTCTACTCTTTATCTAACTCACATAGGGTACAATATTTAAACATAGTGACCTCATTCTTTTATATCTTTTCCTAGTATTTATTCTAATTTTGCTACTGAAAAGATTTAAACATAATATTTGAAAAAGCTAGCTCGGTTGGTTTTAGACAATGTTGACTTAAAATTATTTTGAAATTCTAAAGCTTTTGCAAGGATAACTATACTATTACATTTCTAATATAGGCAGGTACATTTTATTGAAATTTGCAATTATAAACAAAATGTTAAGGCAAGGCATAGATTATTCTAAATCTTTAGGTTTTGAAAAATAGAAGTTCAGAGTACAGAATTTCAAATATATTTTGATTTGAAATTAATAGCTGATTTAGATCCCAAGGCTTTTATCATTTGTGCATATTTAATTAGAAATGCACTTGAAAATGTAACAAATTTCATGCACCATTAAGCACTTTAAATAATTAATAGTTGATTATTTTCTCTTTTAAGATGGCCTCATTTATAATTCTGCCTCAACCATAAGATTGACCTTTAGGTTAAAATCAAGTTGCATTGCCATTTAGAAAATAGTTCTTTACTTAGAGAGTATAATGAATGGCATTGTCAAGGTTTACGCTGTGCAAAGTGTGAAAGGCTTGGCCAATGTTACATAAACATTAAATGAAGAGATCAATAAGCACTGTAATAATGAAATGTTCAAATTGGTGCTTTTGGTGTCTGACCCTTGGACCTTTTGCTAAGCCCTTGAGTGTAAGTTCGTAAACAGACCAGATCCTACGGAGATGCCCTTCCCCGGAGCAGGATACAGCAACTGCTGCGACAAAGCCAGGCCTTGGAGAGGACCACTCTCCTGCCTGCTGTGCCGTGGACAAGAGGGCTAACTTGTTTCCGTTGTCTTCCTCACTTGAGAGTTGGCAGGATTTGGCGAGCTTTGAGAGTGGACTTTCACAGGACAGGCTCAGAATCTTCAAATGGTAAAGACACTTCTCCAGATCAACGACAGATTTTCCAAGTCTGTATCTACCCCAGAAGGAGTCCCCAACAAAATGCCGTCTAAGCCATGATGGCCCCTCCAGTCCATAAGATGGAGAAAAGGACCAGAAAGTAAGTAGTTTCTAGAGAGAAGTTCTAAGGTCACAGTGCACATATAGCCAAATAAGCTCTTGTGGAGCTCAAAACACAAATCCACCCCTCTCTGAAGTTTGGCACTAAGCAAGGCTTTTGCTTACAGCAAGTGCTAACCTCAGCTTTAGGTTCTCCCAAGTCCCCAGGTCAAAAGGTCAAAATCCCAAACAATCAAGCCAGCCTCTCACTGGTAAGAACGAAAATGCACTGATGAGCACTAGTCTGACCTCTGCTTTTTCTCAGAGACCTTCCCACTGCCCTTTAAATCTGAAGGCATTAAATTCATCAGGTGCTACTTTGTGGTGGGTGCTCAGCTGGGTCATGGTGACTTTGGGTCCCCACAGCCAACAAAGAAAACTGGCCTGGAATTGGTGTCCCTAATGGTCAGAAAAGCTTTTTGCAAGTGAAAAGAGAAAAGCTGACTTTCAAAATTCCACAACCATTTTTAAGTAATAAGCTCATTCAATCCTCTTAACAGTCATGTAGGGTAAATATCAGCATTTCCAATTTCCAAATTAGGACTTGGCAGTTTAGAGAAGTTTTAACTTGACAACTATAGTTTAAAAAAATAGGGCACAGGAATTAAATGACAAAATTGCTCTCACAGTGGGCAGACGATGGGGTCATGTAATAAAATACAGAATCGCAGGAAATGCAGACTTTAGTCCATCCTCCTTAGAGAGGAATTTTGGTTTGGTCTGTTCAGAAATCACAAGTGTTGGTACACTTTCCTGAGAATCCTAAGGTACACTTTAACCTCAAAGTTGTGAAACACCATTCTAATAGTGTAGATGATTCAATTTATTGTATATAAATCTTTTAAGGATGGTTCACTGAAAGGCTAATGGGAGTGTAAAGTGTGCTTCAAACCTCATTCCTTCCTTTAGCTCTTCTGCATTTATTATGTACAATAGGTGAGTGAACCTCACTCCTGTAATGTGGAAAACATATAAATCTCAGCACACTGCAGTAGTCTTCAGGGAGATATTGACTTTTTATGGATGTAATTATTTTATAAATGATCACAATGTTTTAAGCCTCAGAGTGATATTTCACAGTGAGTTATGGTGTTTCACTGCATTAATATTTTCACAGATCATTCAGTTGCCAGAAAGTTCCAGAGGAGGGTGAGCAGTGATCCTAACAGACCGCAGGGAGTGCTGTGGAGGTCAGATCACAGGGAAATCCGATGCTAAGTAAATAGAGATTACATGTGGTGCATGTACTCGGACCCTTTTTCAATCCCACCGAGGTTTCAGAATGAAGAAGGAAAATCAGAAACAGGAGGAAGCTTGTATAAGGGCTGAACTGAGGCAAGGAAATGCTAACCACCACCATGTTTCTTCTGACGGGGGCCCCATATGACGGATGGGGCCAAGTTGCTATATTTTTCTGGGAAACTTTGAGAGGAAATCCTGGTGAAAACTCACATTCGGAAAAGCAGTAGAGGAGGAGAAGACCAGTTTAGAACTTACTATTTCACAGGAGCCTGCTTTGTTCTCCAGAGACCACCCCCATTTGGAAATGGCTAGGTAGAATCTAGGCACAGCTCCACCAAGAGGAAGCACGTGAGTGTGGGTGAGATTCTCTGGCATGCCTTTGCCAGCAGGGGAAGGATTTTCTCGGTTGAAGGGAGTATCCTCTAGTGGCAGGGACAACCCACCTGACCAGTGATAGAGGCTGGATAGAAACAGACACATCTCACACTCCAGGAAAGATCACGCCAAACAGAAAACTGGATTTTCATTCAGAAAACCACAGAAGATGAAAGTTTACCTGCTAGGCACACATGGCTTTACTCCCGTGTTGCCTCCAGCCTTGTCCCATCTCGGAATCACTGAACTGGAGCTACGATGCCCCGTCCACCGAGTTCAATGTGAGAGGATGATCCCAGGGGTCCCTGGGAAAATAAAGACAGGGTGCAAGAAGAATTTACTTATATGATAGTGGGACAAATAAATGTTCCAGTATCAAAGAAATAACTTTGTTTCAGAATTATTACCAGGGAAAATTTTTTTTGTGGTACCTACGAAAAACTATGAGTCAAAGAGGGTGGTAAATACACCATTATCATTTAGCTAACACTGCAATGAGAAGCAAAAACGAACTACCCCAAATTTAGTGGCTTAAAACAGCCAATGTTTATTTAGTTGTGAGTTGGTGAGAAAGGTTAGATGTTGTTTCTGGTTTTCTGGGACATTCCTTCATAAGTAGGTTGGCTAGCTGCCTGCCACGTGGGATGATGGGAGCAGCTTGGTGTAGGTGTCTCATCATGCAGCCAGCTGCAATGGCCTCTTAAAGAGGCAGGGTTCTACGGAGAAAGAGGAAGAGTCCAAGGCCTCTTGAGGCACAGGGTCAGAACAACACACATCACTTCTGCTTTCACTTCTGTTACCCAAAGCATGTGACAAGCCCAGCCCAGATCCAAGGAGTGGAGAAGTAGATTCCACCTTTCATTAGGAAGAGCTGCAAGGCAATATTGCCAAGGCACGGATACAGGGTAGAGTGGAAAATTGGAGCCAGTGTTGCAATCAACATACTGTGTGAAAATATAACATTTGAAAAGGGATTTATTACAAGAAATAATTCATAGAAAGCATCTACTTGTTATCTGAAGGAATAAAAAAAATATTTGGATCCCTTGAGAGTAAAAATAGACAAATAATGAGATAAGAGATAGATTTATAAAAGAGGAGGTTGACTTAAGGAAAACAACATATAGATATTACCACATATAGATATTAAATTATTAACACACTTATAAAAGTGGCATAGATTATAATCGACTATGCAGATCAATGAGTCTAAGGAGGTCATCTCTGGAATCTTCTATGAAACACCACAGATACATATAAAAATTGAGGAGAATGATTAAAGGGAGTCCTGTCATCAGACCTATAACCTCCTCTTAATGCTCCTAAAATATGAATGATACAAATGGAGAAAATCAGATCAGATTTAATAGATGAAAATATTCTGGAACTAAGGAAAGACCTAAACATGCTAATCATAATAATTCACTAAGTATCAAGTGAAATAGAATGAAAACAACAAAAAGAAATACACTGATGGGGAAGAAAGCAAGAAAGTAATGATTTTTAATTGAAAAAATTCTAATTAACAAGTAAATCAAATTCTACTCCTTTAACTAAACAATATAATAAAAAAAACACTAAGAAAAAAATTAGACACAGTACATGACAAAAGGCAGGAAGTCTATAAAGAAATTAAAGACAAACCCTTTCAAATTTACAAAGAATAGATAAGCCCCATTCCAAAACATGAAAAGGGATTAAAAATAATAATTGTATGTCCTCTGTTCTCTTTTAGAAATCCAGCATAAGGGTGACATCAAATCTAGTCAAAGCAATTCAAACAACACAATGTCTTTGAATGCATATGCAAGTATCCTGACTATAATTTGAACACATTTCTTTTTATATTAAAATAATAATGCATTGTGACCATGATATAAGAATTCAAGCATGGTTTAATATTATCAGAAACTGAATATATGAACCCTCTTACTAATAAATAAAGAAAAAGTATATGACCATATTGAATAATTCTGAAAATTAGCTCATAAAATTATATGTTGTTACTAGCAAATATTGTTACCAAACTAGTAATATACTTATAAAACCTTAACATGATAGACAAATTATTTAAAAATAAAACATAAATTATAATTAATATTTAACAATTAATAATTAATGGTATCATCTGTAAATCTTAGAAAATATTTGAAATGATTTCTGTCGTCACTGTTGTATCTAGAAGTCAATATAAATAATAGATAAATATCAAAAAAGATAAACAATCATTATTTATATATTTATAATTGCATAAAAGTAGAGATAGAAAAGCTCTTAGAAATAAGAAGAGTTCAATAATGTGACCATATATGAAATAACTGCTAAAGTAACTGTTCTTCATCATAGCCATATATATTTTACATATACAATAGGAAAGATTCTTTTCAAATGATTTCAGAAAATATCTAATACTTATAATTTAGTAGGATAGGTGCATGTCTTATGCAAGTAAAATTACAGAACATTATTGAACAGTATAAAAGTAGACTAAGGGGGTAGGTATACCAGGTTCATAGATGGGAATTTTCCAAACAGTAATGACTTTAAATCTCACTTTAAAATTTTAAAATCACACTGAGATTGTTCTAGAACTTGGTCGTTCTAGTTACCTTGATGAAGGAATGGGGGGGATGGAATAAGAATTAGGTTTTGCTCACACTGAATGGATCAGAAGTAGGCACAGAATTCCAAAACAACAATAGGAGCAACAAAAACATGATGGCAAAGAGACAAATAGCAAAGAATAATTAAAACATGAATCATGTATTTAAACTGAAAACTTGGGACAATCAGATGAAGCCCAGCAAATATTCACATTAATATTTGTCACTTGGAGATCAAAATTTGGAGAAAACATTTTTAAATGTATGCCATCACATCCCCCCAGCACCCCCATGTGTGAACTCAAAGTTTACAGAAACTTAATCATCAATTTGGAAATATTAAAAGCATTATGTGATGCTGTGCATGTGGAGAATGAGACTTCAGTATACATTCCTGCAAACATTTCTTGCATGCCACCATAGACATTAAGAAAGCCTGCAGGAAAGTCTCTGTGAGTGGGAAAAGAATGAGAATCACTTTTCTTCTCTACAATTGGGTAAGATTTATCAAAAACAGCTCACTATGCAATTATACCAACATAAGTGATTTGGAGAAAGGTAACAAGGTTTCCATAACGGGAAATGTGGCTCATTAATCTACCTAGGATCTATCTGAAAATGTGTAAATAAGCATGGTGACACAAATCATTTTTTCCTTTGGCAAAATTTCAACTGGAAAGCTATAAAATGAATTATCATTAAGGTTTGGAGCAATGTTTTATCATGAATAAGGAACTGGAAACTGAAATATGCCCCTGCCACTAGATTAATTTTCCCTTGGTATTCTATTTTATTTCTCTACTCAAAAATCAATGAATTCCCACCACCTGGCAAATATTATATGAATTACTTAGGTATTTAATGCCCTTGATGCACTTACCCTTACTCCTCTTTTCCTAAAATTACCTCATGAGCCAGTGCAGTGCTATCCAATAGAAATATAGTGCATGCCACATACACAACTTTTAATTTTCTAGTAGCTACATTAAAAAAAGTAGAAAGAAACAGATAAAACAAATTTTAATGATATTTTGTTTAACCTAATATATCCAAAGTATTATTGCCTCAACATGTGATCAATATAAAACAATTAATGACTTATTTTTCACTATTTTTTTTGTGTGTGTGTGTACTGTTTTCAACATCCAGTATTTATTTTACACATACAGCACATCTCAATCTGGACTAGGCACATTTTCAGTGTTCAGGAGCCATGTGTGGACAGTGGCTACTGCGGGGACAGCACAAGTCCAGTGGAACCCATAGTTTTATCCCCCCCCCCCACTGTATACCCGGCGTCTGCGATGCATGTGTCCCCGTGGGAGAAGAGCAGCCACCATCTTTGAAGCCTTTGGTGCAATGGTTCTCTCCGCCTCACGTGCCCTGGGACCCCAGCGAAAATTCCTGGAGACTCAGCGTTGCAGAAGCAGGAGGGCTTCACGATGGCGTCGCTCACATTCACTCCTACACGGCCAGATAAGTGACAAGTAATTGTGACCTTCTCTGAAATGCACTCTCGTTCCTCACTCACAGTCCCAGGATTACAGAACACATCATAGTCTGTGTACATACCTGGCTTTTTCTTTTAGAAAACAGGAACTATTAATACATATTCTTCATCTTTACAACTACAGCCCTCACCATCTTCTCCTCAGTACACACTATTCTGGCATAGCATATACATTTTTTTACATTTTTAATAAATTTTTCTTAGAAGAATATGATAAATAAGTAAACAGTTTGGTCCCTCACACACTGCTGGAAGGCCTAGTTTTGGCAGTTTTATAAATGTTAGAGGAGTGAAATATACCGTGAAGTACTCTATTTTGCAGATCTCGGAGGTGGGGAAATGCCAGGCTGGCAAGGATAAATTTCAGGACAAAGGAAACTCACAGGGCTCCGTGAGTGAGCAGAAACCTGACAAATGATCTCCACTGCGACGAGGGGGAGGATAACGCATCTAAGGAGAAAATCTACCCTGTTTATAAAATGATGTGCTCCGAGCTCTCATTTTCAAGGCAAATAGGAAGTAGCAATAGGCAGCATGCTTCTTAAACACAACAGGCATGGTTACTAAGCCGGCTGCAGCAAGGCAGCAAAACTGACAATTAGTCAAGAATTTAAAAGTGCAATTCTACTGAACAAAGGCTGAGTTTGAACTGAAGACAGATGCTGCTAACTACAGAAATGGTTCACAGAAGAAGCCAATAGTCTTAATCCTGGAAACGGATGAGCCTGCGGGGGTGGGCCCTCCGTGGAGGGCAGGGGAGCGAGCACGGACAGAAGTCGGCCACTCGTTCGTTAGGAGAAGAAGAGGCACCGACGGCAGCAGGGGTCCAGAAAGCAGCCAGGAGCAGGGCTGAGCTTCCTGAAGCAAGGCCATGCTGCCACTGAGGCCCAGAAAATCCGCAACAGCCCAGGACTTTGCACAGGGCTGTGAGGCTGGGGTTACTGGTGTGGGGTAGGCTGTGACAGGTTTGGTAAGAACAGGCAATGCCCTGTTCCCTTAGCCAGGTCATCAATCTAAGCATTAATTATCAGTGAGAAAGACAACAAGTGAGTAAACAGAATGAGCTCCAAAATAATGCAGTCACAGGAATGAGAGAGAATTCAAATTACTAAGAAACAAGCACGGTCGGAATAGGACTAGCAGGGGCTTTGAGCGAAGCCGTCTCAGCCTGCTCAGATGCTCTCACTGTGCACGGCAGGGTTCTCTCCGGAGCGGGCCGGGCGCTGTGGGTGGTGGCTGTGTGGACTTGATTGGGAAGGGTCAGTGTTTACAGGATGCAAGGAATCCAACACGCTGGTGGCAAAGGCCGTCTGCACTTAGAATACTGCATTTCTAACCCATGTGTAATGTCACAGATACAGTTACAGATGAAACTACATCTATAGCTACAGATGACAGATAGATATAGACACAGACACACACATGCACATGCACATATACATACGGCATCCTTTGAGTGAAAGGATGTTGGTGGGCTTCCTTGCATATTCCTCTTGCCATCCAGTTCTTATGGCAAAATCAAAGCCTAGTACCCCTAGAGTGCGAATAGCGCCACACTCTTCACACTACTCTGAATTAACACCATCTGAAAGCAGCCCCGCTGGCCAGCTCCGTGTCTCCTGCCGCAGCGGCACCAAGAAGACATCACATGACATGGCTGCTCACTAACACATTAGGCAGCTGATATGCAAAGATGACCTTGTTCGGCTACGCTGGAAACAGCACATATAGTCAATCTAAATATAGAAAGGGAAACAGAAATTGAGTTTCTGCCATACCTGTACCAAATACAAAGAAAAATTACATAAATATGTTTTCTGCTTAGAAAACCTATGTTTATAGCTGTATTCCTAATTCTGTCAAAGTGGGAGATGACCAAAAATCTAATTCAATTGTCTTTTCAGCTAATACACAGTGGACCCTGGAGCAACACAGGGGTTAGAAGTGCTCACCCTCCGAGCAGTCAAAAATTTGTATAAAAATTTGATTCCCCAAAAACATAACTACTAAGCCTACTGTTGACCTGAAAGCTTACTAATGAAATACTCAATTAGCACAGATTTTGTATGTTATATGTATTATATGCTGCATTCTTATAATAAAATAAGCTAGAAAGAAGAAAGTGTTATTACAAAAATCATAAAGAAGAGAAAATATACCTACTACTCATTATGTGGAAGTGGATCATCATAAAGGTCTTCATCCTCATCATCTTCACATTGGGTAGGCTGAAGAGGAGGAGGAAGAGGAAGGGGAGGGGTTGGTCTTGCTGTCTCAAGGATGGCAGAGTTGGAAGAAAATCCACATATTGAACTCATTTGAATGGAGAAAATATAGTCTTTTCAACAAATTGTGCTGAACAACTGGATCTTGATATATTCTTCAAAATACACATCAATTTACACTTAACACCTTATACAAAACTTTACTCAAAAGTAAGCATAGGCCTAAATGTAAAATTCAAAGATATAGAATTTATAGAAAAAAACCTAGGGGAAAATTTTTATGACATGGCTTTAGACAAAGTGTTCATGTATATGAAACCAAAAGCATTATCCTAAAGACGTGGTTAGGAAAATGAAGCATCAAGCTTAGACTGTAAGAAAATATTCTCAAATCACATATCCAAAAAAAGACTTGCATTGTGAATATATACAGGACTTTTAAAACTCAACAAAAAGAAAAACAACCCAACTTTAAAATAGGCAAAAGGCTTGAACAGACACTTCACCAAAAAGGATACATATGTAAAGATGCTCAATATCATTAGCTATTAGGGAAATGCCAATTAAAATCATGAGGAGATATCACTACACCTACTAAAATAGTTAAAATAAAAAATATCAACAATTTCAAATGCTGATGAGGATACAGAGCAACATGGCTGGTGGGATGAAAAAAAGGTACAACCATTTTGGGAAGATAGTTCTACAAACTTTTTATAAAATTAAACATACACTTAACATACGACCCAGCAATCACATTCCTGGGTGTTTACCCTAGAGAAATGAAAGTTTATATTTACAGAAAAAAATCTGTACACAAATGTTTGTAGTAACTTTATGTGTAAAAGATAAAAACTACAAGCAACTCTCCAATGTCCTTCAACATGTGAATGCATAAAAAGTCTGGGCTATATCCATATGATGGAATTGTAGTCATCAATAAAATTGAGCCAACTATTGATAAGGTGAAAACTTGAATGAATCTCAAAGCCATTCTGTTGAATGAAAGAAGTCTCACACGGTCACGTGTTGTTTGAGTCCATTCATTGGATATTCTGGAAAAGGCAAAACTATAGAACACAGAACAGAACAGTAGTTGCCAGTTAGGTTAAGGGATGGGGAAAATTCCTGAGGGAATATCTTGAATAATGGAATTTTTCTGTATTCTGATTCTGGTGCAGTTCCACAAATTTATCCATGTGTTAACATGCTTTGACCTGTAAACAAAATAAAAATGTCGATTCTACTGTATGCAATTTTTTAAAAAATTTGCCTGCTTCCCACCCACCTTCTGACATACATGTGTCTTATTTAGACACATAATGGAAGTGTTACTCTCTTTACAAGATACAAAATAACAATTTCATCAATGGACTAGAGTGATGAAGACTAGTTAGGGTCTCTGCAAAATAGATTATGGTAGAAAACCAGAAATAATATAACCCTGTGAAAGTGTACTGCTGTTCTTTCCAGGTAAACTGTAATTGATAGTACCTTAAAAATAATGTAGAGAAAAAGCATTTTCTAAACTCATCTCTACATACCAAGTGCCAGGGGCTTTCATAGAAAGCCCTGGAACCTTTTCCACATTAATTTAGCTGTAATCAAATAAGACCATATTCAAGAAACTTCAATCAGATATACTTAAATATATACATTATTTTGTAAAAATCTAACTACTGTGTACTTAATAATTTCAAAAAAATGAAAACTATTTGTTAATTTTAAAGTTAGCTAACCTTTTAATGATTTTGTTGTATCTGTTTTTTTGTTGGAAAGCATTTGAATATTTGGTTATAGCATGGAGGTAGGCAGTTTCAGTTGATCTTCTAGATGGGCATCAGTCATTTGTGACCTTAAGGGCATCTTGATTTGGGCTAGGTAGGAGAATGTAGATTTGCATCAATAAGTGGCTGAAAGCAAGAAAGCATTTCTTGGGCATGTTACCAAAGGCATGGGTATTCTATTGCATTTTTCCATTTTTCAATTTGATCTTTCTTAGCATCAGACAATGACTTTAAAATGTCAGTTACTGAGGGCTCAACCAATTCCATCTGTAGTTCTTTAGCTGTCTTGGTGATATCACTAGATAAGGCTGAAATGCTAATTTGAGTGTGATGTCATGATTCTCAAAGTCAGTGAACCTTTCATTGTATTCTCCAATTAATAGGTCTATAACTCAAATGATTTGCATATACCATCCTGCTCATCAATGACCTTTAACTGGGGAAAATTTTCATCCAAAATTTCCTTTTGAAGAAGTGTATTAAAAAAAAATACAGCCTTTTTTTCTGAAATTCTTGGATTTTTTGGCTCATGTCATATACAGACTTAGTTTTACCTTGCAAAGAAATATTCAAGTCATTTTGATTTGACATGGTATCACACAGAAATGGTGTATTCTTATAGAAATTTTTCAATAATTCACATTGCTGACTCTGTTCTTTATAAAATGTGACTCTCTGTTCTCACAGAAATGAAATTTTTGCTAATATCTATCCCTGTGATATCTGTGCATCTAGCCAATGCACTTTAGAATGATATTGCAAATCCACACTGAGTACCTCATGGTTCAACTTTAGCGTGTTATAAAACTGACAATGCCATGCTGCATTTGCATGAATATAGTTAATAATATTTATAACTTTTTGCAAAGTATCACTTAAAATAATGGAGTTAGCACAGAGATTTTGCTGATACAAGATACAATGAAAAGAAATAAGAGCATCTAGATTTGTTAATACTTTTTTTCAGAATATTACAGGGATAAAAATGTTTTGGTGACATAAATTGCTTTTATACCATTTGAGTCAAAGTTATCAGTGTTCCCATCACCCAGATAATGTGCATTGTACCCTCCTGCCTGCTTGATTTCCAATGAATGTCATTCCATATGTTTAAATAAGTGTTGATCGATTAGTCCCAATTTAATGGTGAGTACATGTCGTGTTTATGTCTCCATTCTTAGGATACTTCACTTAGAAGTATGGTCTCCAGTTCTATCCAGGTTAATACAAGAGGTATTCACCATCTTTTTGTGGCTGAGTAGAACTCCATGGTACACATATACCACATTATTTTATTAATCCACTCATGTCTTAATGGGCACTCGGGTTGTTTCCACATCTTTGCAATTGTGAATTGTGCTGCCATAAACATTCGAGTGCAGATGTCTTTTTTATAGTATGACATTTTTTCCTTTGAGTAGGTGCCCAGTAGTGGGATTGCTGGATCAGATGCTAGTTCTACTTTGAGTTCTTTGAGGTATCTCCATATTGCTTTCCACAAAGGCTGTACTAGTTTGCAGTCCCACCAACAGTGTATGAGTGTTCCTATCTCTGTCCATCCATGCCAGCACTTGTTGTTTTGGGACTTTTTGATAAAAGCCATTCTCATTGGAGTTAAGTAATATCTCACTGTGGTTTTGATTTGCATTTCCCTGAAGATTAGAGACGTTGAGCATTTTTTCATATATTTGTTGGCCATTAGTCTATCTTCTTTTGAAAGTTTCTGTTCCTCTCTTTTGCCCACTTTTTAATGAGGTCATTTGGTTTTTCTTGCTGATTTGCTTGGGTTCCTTACAGATTCTAGTTATCAGCCCTTTATCAGATGTATAGCATGCAAATATTTTCTTCCATTCTGTAGGTTGTCTGTTTTTTTCTAATGACTGTTTAGTTGGCTGTGCAGAAACTTTTTAATTTGATCAGGTTAAAAAGATCCCAAAAGCAATCATAGCAACAACAAAAACAAATAAACGGGACCTGATCATTTTAATACTTTTTTTATCTGTGTGATAAACCCTTCATGTTTTCCTGTTGTGGAAGGTGCACTATCTGTATATATATACTCACTAAATTTACCAAATTTGGTCCAACTACACATTTATCTTGAAAGTCGTTAATGATATCTATTCCCCATGTTCTATTTGCAAGAGTGCCCAAAATGAGTAAGTCTTCATAGCAAAGAAAATCTGTTATTACCCAAATGAAGTATAAAACCTTCACCAAGTCAGTAGTATCAGTTGATTCATCCAAAGCTATTGAATAATATACATTTTCCTTTTGAAGTATTGCATGAATTTTTTAAGTTGAAAGCTAATTCATGCTGCCAATCAGTTATGGTTCTCCTTGAAAGAGGCAGTTGTTTGTACTTTGAAATGTTATCAGGGCCTAAGCATCCTACACGGCTTCCCTTTTTCCTGAGTATATAAGCTACTTCATAGGTTGTTTCAATGGCATTATTTCCAGGTCTTACTGCTTACTGAAAAAATTTTCTTCCTTTCACTTTTCATCTTTTAATTTCTGCAATACAACCTTTCACATATCTCCCTCTAATTTAAAATATTTATAGTCCCTATGAGTGTTATAATGCTGATGAGCACTGAGTTTCTGTAATATTGATATTACAGTATCACAAACAAACAAATCATATTATCTTTAGCAAAAACAAGATAATACTGCAATTCCCAATCCTCATTTAAAAATCTGTTTTCTTTCTTCAGCGTTCTCTTGGTCTTCTTTGACTTGATGGGCTGTTAAGCAGACAGAATTGAAAAATACAGTTGAACTGTGCAACTATTCACAAATTCCACTTCAAACAGAAACACAGTGCACATTGTTAAAAGCTGATAACAGACTGGTGTACTCGACCCCCATAAACTCTCACCAAGAAGCCTTGTGCAGTAGTGGCAACAGTCAGGCAGGGAAGTTAGAACTAAATCATGAGCATAGAAGCTGTCAATTTAGCCCTATGGCTTACTAATGTGCCAGTCAATCTAGGAGGATTATTTCATTGAAACTTATTTTATTCTTTGGTATTTTAAATATGTTCATTTTATTTATGTATTTATTTATTTATTTATTTATTTTATTTATTTTTTTTTTTTTTGAGACAGCGTCTCACTTTTTTTGCCCTGGCTAGAGTGAGTGCCGTGGCATCAGCCTAGCTCACAGCAACCTCAAACTCCTGGCCTTAAGCAATCCTACTGCCTCAGCCTCAGTCCCGAGTAGCTGGGACTACAGGCATGCACCACCATGCCCGGCTAATTTTTGCTATATATATTTTAGTTGGCCAGATAATTTCTTTCTATTTTTTTAGTAGAGACGGGGTCTCGCTCTTGCTCAGGCTGGTCTCGAACTCCTGACCTTGAGTGATCCACCAGCCTCGGCCTCCCAGAGTGCTAGGATTACAGGCGTGAGCCACCGCGCCAGGCCCAAATATGTTCATTTTAAAAATAAAATAAAAATATAAAAGACACTCACTCAGCCACAGAAAAACAATGGTGATGTAGCACCTCTTGTATTATCCTGGATAGAGCTGGAGCCCATTCTACTAACTGAAGTATCACAAGAATGGAAAAAAAAACAACCACCACATGTAATTGCCATCAAATTGGTATTAATTGATCAACACTTAAGTGCACATATAGTAATAGCATTCATCAGGTGTTGGGAAGATGGGAACGGGGAGTAGGGAATGGGTATATACACACCTAACAGGTGCGGTGTGCACCATCTGGGGAATGGACATGCTTGAAGCTCTGACTCGGGTGGGGCAAAGGCAATATATGTAACCTAAACATCTGTACCCCCATAATATGCAGAAATTTAAAAAATTAAAAAATAACTAAATAAAAAGTAAATAAAAAATATAAAAGACAAAAATATATTAATAAAAAACAAAGGATTTATTTTGTCAAGTTTGGATTCAGTCAAAGGCTGCCCTTAAGGACCTAGAAAGGCCACATGTGGACTACAGGCCACAGGTTCCCCACCGCTGCTCCAGTTACAGGTGTGGAGGCGATGGTGAGTGGTAAACTCATGTCAAGAAGAAGCATCTCCTTGCAAAGAAACAGGTGCAAATGGAAGTATTTACAAGGTCTTTGGGCAAGAGAAGTGTGGTTTCCTCAGAAGCAGGAGCTAGTTCTGCTGGTGAGGGAAGCTTGGGGGTCTTGAGCATTCAAGGTTCCCAGATTTATCATGGCTTACACAAATTCTCTATCCAAAGTCTCATTTCTTGCTCTTTCCACTCAGTACCTTTACTTTTCCAGAGAAGAGTTAATGGAGGCTCTGTATTTTATGCAATGTTTCACTTAATTTTTGCTAAATTATATATTACATCTTATTTTAAGCCATCTTTTCCCTGTAGCCACAGAAATAAGACATTTTTAGGACACTCATTGAAACTCTCAGGTTTTGCTC
This sequence comes from Lemur catta, assembly GCF_020740605.2. NCBI lineage: Eukaryota > Metazoa > Chordata > Mammalia > Primates > Lemuridae > Lemur > Lemur catta. The sequence goes on along the minus strand of NC_059138.1, from coordinate 94,330,472 downwards.
AGAGCTTGCTGTGGGCTCTCGGAGTTACCCTCCCATCCCACCACAGCCTTGCAGTTATCATTAGTATGTGCAAATGGTGCCACATGCCATATCAAAATTCTGCACCAAACGGCAACAGATAATTAATAAAAATAATTTGGATGCCAACTATGCTGTATACAATGCTCCATTTTCCCCTGGAAAGGAGGACACCACTGATGATCAAGCAATTAGCAACCCTGAATCCCATGTTTGGAGATCCTTTTCTTGATACCATTCCCAGTACCAAGTAGGGATTAGTAGAGTGAAGACAAGGAAGAAGAAATTAATAAATATTTGGAACTGAACAGCAATGTAAGACCTTCGTGTCCAAATTGTAATGCATCACTATTTAGTGACATTTGTCAGAAAACTAGAAATAGTGAATTTCAGCAGCTGAGGTAATGTTTCAATTCAAGAAATTGAAAATGGTCAACATAGCCAACTTAAATAAACATGAAGAAAAATAATATATTTAAGTGTAGACATATATGAAATAATGAACAAAGTACAATAGAGAAATTTAACACACCCAAAAGATGATTTTAAGAAATCAGATACATTCATAAAGCTAAAAAGACATCATAAGTAAACAAAATTTAGAGTAAAAAATGAGAAATAATTGCAGATATAAATAACAAAATATGTTTATATTTATAGATACGTTAGATATTGATAAAAGCATTTCTGTGTTACATAGTTACACATATAATTTCAAAATTATGTATATAAACATAACACTAATGACATATAAAAATTTTCTAAAATATGATATCTATTAATAATCCTTAAAAGTCAGAACTGTAGGGAAAAAAGAGAATTTCCTTTGCTTGATGAAAGATGACATCCTGGACAGATAGCATATTTGATCGAAAAGTTTAAATGTCCTCTTTTTCTTTTATTTTCAATATCCTTATTATTTCCTCATAAGTTTTTACATTGCTTTGTTAAAATCAGGATCTACACAGAGGGGTACACATTTCATTTGATTATTATGTTTCTCAAGTCACTTTTAATTTATAGATCACTCACTTTTTTCTTATCTTTTAAAAAATAATATTTACTTTTTAGAGTTTTAGGTTTATAAAAACTTGAGCATAAAGGACAGAAAGTTCATGTATATCCTCTTGGTCCCCCTTCTGATTATTATTTAATAACATCTTACAGTAGTGTTGTACATTTGTTACAATTGATAAGCTAATAGTCATACATTATTATTAACTAAAGTATATAGTTCATATTTTGGCCACTCTTTGGGTTTTGGAAAATGTACAATAATATATATTTACAATTAATGTATCTAACAAAATAATTTCACTGCTATAAAACCCCCATACTCCACTATTCATCCCTTCCTTCCTCCCCTGAATCCCTGAACAACTACTGATTTTTTGATGTCTCTATAGTTTTTGCTGTTCCAGGATGTGATATAGTTGAATCACAGAGTATGTAGTCTTTTCAGATTAGCTTCTTTCACTTGTCAATATTCATATAAGTTTTCCCAAGGCCTTCTTGTGGCTTGATACCTGTTATAGATTGACTGTGTGTGTCCCCTCCATAATTCATGTGTTGAAGCCACAATCCCCTATGTGATGGTACTTGGAGGTGAGGTCTTTGGGAGGTCCTCATGACATAGTTAGTGTCCTTACAAGAAGAGAGACAGAGAGAGAACTCTATCTCTCCCATGTACATGCCAAAGAAAGGTAATATGAACACCCAGCCAGAAGGCAGCCTACTGCAACCCAAGAAGAGAGTCCCCACCAGATTCCAGCCCTGCTGGCACCTTGATATTGGACTTCAGACTCGAGAACTATGAGAAATGAATTTCTGTTGTTCAGGTAGCCTGGTCTACAGCATTTCGTTATGACAGCTAAAGCTGACTAAGACAATACCTCTTTTTTTATGGCTGAGTAATGTTTCATTGTATAGATGGATAACGATGTGTTTACTCATTCATTTTATTGAAGGACATCACAGTTACATCCAAGTTGAGGAAATTCTGAGTAAAACTGCTGTAAACATTTGGGTGCAGGTTTGCGTGCTGACATAAGTTTTTGATTCATTTGAGTAAATACCAGGGAGTGTGATTTTTGGATCATATGGTAAGAGTATGTTTACTTTTATAAGAAACCACCAGACTTTCTTTCAGTTGGTTGTATCATTTTGCAATCTCACTGACAATGAATGAGCATGTTGCTCCACATCTGATTAGCATGTGATGTTGTCAGTGTTTTAGATTTTAGCCATTCTAGTAGGTGTATAGTAGTAACTGTTGTTTTATTATAATTTATAATTTTGCTATAACAAACAATGTTGAGCATCTTACATGATTATTTGCCATCTCTATGTCTTTTTGATGCAATATCTGTTCAGCTATTTTCCCATTTTTAATTTGTCTGTTTTTTTCATTGCTGAGTTTTAATTTTCTTTGTATATTTTGGATAAAATTCTTTTATCATAAATGTATGTAGCAAATATTTTCTCCAGTCTGTGAATTATCTTTTCATTCTCATAATAGTGTCTATCTCAGAGCAGAAGTTTTAATTTTAGCAAAGTCTAGCTTATTTTTAAAAATTTTTTTGGATCATGCTCTTGGTATCATGTCTAAAAAGTAATTACTAAAGCCAAGGTATCCTAGATTTTCTCCTATACTTCTATATAAGGAAACTAGTACTTACCATTTTATATTTGCATCTATGATTTATTTTGAGTGTGTTTTTGTGTAAAGTATAAGGTCTTAGTTCATTTCATTTTTTGCATGTGGATGTGCAGTTGTTCCAGCACCATTTGTTGAAAAGACAATACACTCCCTATTGAATTGCCTTTGCTCTTTTGTCCACATTCAATTGATTATATTTTTGTGGATATATTCACAGTCTCTCTACTCTGATCCATTGGTCTATTGTCTGTTCTTTAGACAGTACCACGTGGTCTTGATTTCTATGGCTGTACAGTAGGCCTTGAAGTTAGTTAGTGTCAGTCTTCTGACTGTTCTTCTGAAGGATTGTGCTGCTTACTCTGGGTCTGAGTCTTCTGCCTTTCCATACAAACTTTAGTATCTATTTGTTGATCTCCATAAAATAACTTGCTAGAATTTTGAGTGGGATTCCATTCAATCTAGATCAAATTGGGAAAAACTGATATTTTTAAAATATTGAGTTTTCTCATCCACGTATATGACATGTCTATTTATTTATGTCTTTGATTTCTTTCATCAGAGTTTTACAGTTTTCCTCAAGTGGATTGGATATACATTTTGTTAGATTTCTATATGTGTTTAATTTTTTTCATGCCAACGTAAATGGTGTTGTATTTTTCATTTCAAATTCCAATTGTTCATTCCTGACATATAAGAAAGCAATTGATTTTTGTATGTTAACTTTGTTTCCTGCAGAGTTGCTGTGATGTTTTATTTGTTCCAGGAGGTTTTCTGTTCCTTTGTTTGTTCATTATTTCTTTAGGATTTTTTACATAGACAATCATGTCGTCCATCCGCAAAAAAAGAAAGACAGTGTTATTTCTTCCTTCTCAATCTTTATACCTGTAATTTACTCTTTTTATCTCATTGGATTGCCTTGAATATGGGGTGCTGTTGAATGGGAGTGGTGAGAGTGAACACCCTTGCCTTGTTCCCAATATAAGTGAAAAAGCATCTAGTTTCTCACCATTAAGTATGATGTTAGCTGAAGATTTTTTTTAGTAGATGATATTTATTATGTTTAGGAAATTTCCCTCTATTCCTAGTTTACTCTGAATTTTTATCATGAGTGGGTGTTCAATTTTTCAAGTCCTTTTTGTGCATCTACCGATATGATCATATATTTCTTCTTCAGACTGTTGATATGATTGATTACCTTAACTGATTGTTGAATGCTGAACTAGCTTTGCATACCCGAGGTCAGTCTCACTTGGTCTGATGTATAACTCTTTTTAATACATTGTTGAAATAGACTTGCTAATATTTAATTGAGTATTTTTACACCTAAGTTCCTAAGAGATCTGTAGTTTTCCTTTCTTATCTTTGTCTGATTTTGATATTAAGGTAATACTGGCCTCATAAAATGAGTTAGGAAGTCTTCTCTCTCCTACTTTCTGAAAGATGGTGTAGATAATTGGCAGACTTTCTTTCCTAAATATTTGGTAGACTTAACCAGAGAACCCATTTGAACTGAGAGCTTCCTGTTTTAGAGGTTAATAATGATTGTTTTAATTTCTTTAACAGATATGGTCCTATTGATATTTTATATAAGTTTTGGTTGATTGTGTATTTCAAAGAATTGGTTCATTTAATCTGTGCTATCAAATTTACAGTCACAAAGTTGTTCATTGCATTCCTTTATTATCCTCTCAATGTCCATAGAATCAATAACGATGACCCTTTTTTATTTTTTATAAAATTTAAAATATAATTTGAGTCTTCTTTCTTTTATCTTTTTTCTCAGTTAAAGGTTCATTGATTTTATTAATTATTTCAAAGAACCAATATTTGACTTCATTGATATTCTCTATTGATTTTCTGTTTGTCTGTTCAATGATTTCTGCCTTAAATTATATTGTTTCTTTGTTTCTGCTTAGTTTGAATTTAATTTGTTCTTCTTTTTCTAGTTTCCTAAGGTGAAAACCTCTATTATTGATTTTATAGCTTTCCTATTTTCTAATATATATGTTGAATGTCATAAATTTCCCTTTAAACACTGCTTTTACTGCATCCCACAAATTATGATTAGTCGTATTTTAATTTTCATTTAGTTCAAAATATTTTTAAAATTTCTCGAGATTTCTTCTTTAATTCAGATTATTTATAGGTGTTTAATCTCCAAATATTTTGCAATTTCCCAGCTGTCTTTTTGTTTTTGATATCTAGCTTAATTTCATTGTGATCTAATAGCAGACCTTGTATAATTTCTATTATTTTAATTTGTTAAGGTGTATTTTTTGGCCCATAAGGTGATCTAACTTGGTGAATATTCCATGTAAGCTTGAGATGAATGTGTATTCTGCTCTTATTATGTGAAGTATTTTATAGATGTTAAGTACAGTTGATTGATGGTGTTGCCCTATTCAACTGTATCATTACTGATCTACTGAATCCATCACTAATAGAAGGACGCTGTAATCTCCAATTATAATAGTGAATTCCTCTATTTCTCCTTACAGTTCTATCAGTTTTTTTCCTCATGTCTTTAGACATGCTATTATTAAATTCACACATATTATATCTTCTTGCAGGATTGAATCTTGCATCACTATATAATGCCTCTCTATATCTCTGATAGGTTTTCTTGCTTTGAAATCTGCTCCAAAATTCATATAGCTACTCCAGATCTCTTCAGATTAATATTAGCATGGTATATCTGTCTTCAGCCCTTTTTTTCTATCTATCTAACTATATCTTTATACCCATTAATCATCCCCAGTTTTAATCCATCTAAAGTATTTATTTATTTAAAGAAGGATTCTTGCAGAAAACAAATAATTGAATTTTTTTAATTCACTCTGACAGTCTCTGTCTTTTGATTGGTGTATTTAGACTATTGACATTTAATTATTGAAATAGTTGGATGCTGGGGTTATTACGAAAAACATAATGCTCTGATCGTACTTCAAAATAACTACTTTTTCTCTCCCCTGTCAAAAGTATGACAGAGTTTTTTCCAATCTTTGCTAGAAGAACCTGGGAGGGCTTATAGCACAAAACTCATTAAAGTATGGAGAAACCCTCCTAAGACAGGGAGAGAGGGTCTCCCTCAGGTTTTAACTTTCAAACTTGTCCTCACTGAGCCTCCAGCAGTTCCTTAATTACAGGTTACATTTTCTCACTCCAGCACTAGCTCCTGTGGAGATTTCTGCTCCTGGGCATTTGTTCTGATAAGCTGTGATTCTCTGGCTCCGCCTGTTTATCTCTTCAATTGTGGGATAATTGTTTGCCCTGTGACCTCAACTCTCTAATGCACTGAAGAAGGGTTGTTGGTTTTCAGTTTGTTCAGCATTTTTTTTTTTTTTTTTTTCAGAATATTAGAGGGGTACCAATGTTTTGGTTACACGGATTGCTTTTGTACTGCTTAAGTCAAAGTTATAAGTGTGCGCATCACCCAGATAGTGTGCATTGTACCTGTTAGGTATGATTGCACCTCTCCCCACCACCTCCCTCTCAACCACTTGATTTCTGCTGAGTTTTACTCCCATTTGTGCTCATGAGTGCTGATCGGTTGGCTCCAATTTAACAGTGAGTACATGTGGTATTTTTTTATCCATTCTTGTGATACTTTATTTAGAAGAATGGTCTCCATTTCCATCTGAATTGTTTCAAAAGGTATTAATTCATCATTTTTATGGCTGAGTAGTACTCCATGGTATACATATGCCACATTTTATTAACCCACTCATGAATTAACGGGCACTGGGGTTCATTCCACATCTTTGAAATTGTGAATTGTGCTGCAATAAACATTCAAGTGCAAGTGTCTTTTTGATAAAATGATATTTTTTCCTCCAGGTAAATACCCAGTAGTGGGATGGCTGGATCAAATGGTAGTTAGACTTTTAGTTTTTTAAGGAATCTCCACACTATTTTCCATAGAGGTTGAATCCTTAACACATTAACTGCTATGGGAGTTGTACTTAACATGAGCCTGGGACCTCATGAAGCACATGCAACTCTCATGTCTCTTCACCTTGGGAGTCATGTGGTGCGCAAGCAACTCACACTGCCATGCTGTAGTGTACGTGTTATGTGACAGGTGTCCCCCTGCGCAAAACCCTGCAGTTGGTTCATGAAAATCTTACTACTTAATGCTCTTATTGTCACACTTAATACTGAAAATTTAATTCTAAAAATGTGGATTAAATGAATAGAAGTCAATAAATTTTGCTTTTCTATTTTTGTTTACCTATAAATTACACTTAAGCCTGACAAGTCAAGGAAAACACTTTACCCGTATGAACTCTTTTTAAAATTTTCACATTACTTTTTACATTACTAATTTTGCAATTTTTAAGTTACCTTTTTATTAAAAAAACACAGAAAACAATAAAAATAATAAATTTTTCATTACTTTAGAAAGGATTGTTTTCAAAGTTTTTATTCTTTTTTCTAATAAAACACCATGGCCCCAAGGAAATTTTTTTTCTAGTGTGGAAGTCAATGTGATAAGGATTCTAGAAGAAAATGTTGGAAAAACTTTTCTAGACATCAGCCTAGGTAAAGAATGTATGAAGAAGACCCCAAATGCAATCAGAGCAACAACAACAACAACAAAAATAATATATGGGGCTTATTTAAATTGAAAAGCTCTGCACAGCCAAGTAAACAATCAACAGAGCAAATAGACAACTTAAAGAATGGGAGAAATATTCACATGCAATACATCCAATAAAGGGCTAATAATCAGAATCTATAATGAAATCAAGCCAATCAACAAGACAAAAATCAAACGACCCCACTAAAAAGTGGGCAAAGGACATGAACAGAAACTTTTCAAAAGAAAATAGACTAATGGCCAATAAACATATGAAAAAGTGCTCGATGTCACTAATCATCAGGAAATGCAAATCAAAATCACAATGAGATATCACCCAACTCCAGTGAGAAAGGTTTTTATCAAAAAGTCTGAAAATAATAGATGCTGGCATGGATGTGGAGAGAAAGGAACACTTATACACTGTTTGTGGGACTGCAAACTTGTCCAGCTTTTTTTTTTGTTATGTGAACAGAAGCAATAATTTCCAAGTTTCGTATATGCTGGACCAGGAACCAGAAGTCTTGATGTACTCCTTTTAAATGCAGAGAAAGGACAAGAATGCCTGCTAAGTCCTATAATTTCAGCTTGTTTCTCAAAAGAAACAAACTGTATGAATTTGTTACAAAAAATAAAATGTTCAATGTTTATAGATTTTATGATCAACTATAAAGAAACATAGCAGGGTTTTAATATACTATTAGAAGTAAAAAGAGTACAAGGTTACTAGCACAGATTTTAAAATAATCAAGACCATTCCTCTACATCAGTAATAGCAAATTAAAACTGTATATTGAGTAACTAAGCTCACACAGAAAACAAACTACTCTATAAGGAAAATTCTTGCCCCCAATCTCAGAACTACAGAATAGGAGAAAACATTTGCATGCTACACATCCAATAAAAGACTGATAACTAGAATCTATATAGAACTCATGAAAATCAGCGAGAAAAAATTAAAGAACCCCATTAAAAAATGGGCAAAGGACATGGACAGAAACTTTTCAAAAGAAGACAGACTAATGACCAAGAAACATATGAAAAAATGCTCAACATCTCTAATGGTCAAGGAAATGCAAATCAAAACCACAATGAGATGTCACTTATCTCCTTTATCAAAAAGTCCCAAAACAATAAATGTTGGCATGGATAGGGAGAGATAGGAACACTCATACATTGCTGATGGGACTAAAAATTAGTACAACCTCTGTGGAAAGTAATATGGAGATACCTCAAAGAGATACAAGTAGAACTACCATTTGATCCAGCAATCCCATTACTTGGCATCTACCCAAAGAAACAAAACACATTCTGTAAAAAAGACATCCGCACTAGAATATTGATAGCAGCACAATTCACTATTGCAAAGATGTGGAAACAACCCAGGTGCCCATCAATACATGAGTGGATTAATAAAATGTGGTATATGTATACCATGGAGTTCTAGGGTGATCCAGCACCTCTTCAATATTCTGGATGGAGCTGGAGCCCATTCTACTTAGTGAAGTATCACAAGAATGGAAAAACAAGCACCACATGTATTGACTGTCAAATTGGTATTAACTGATCAACACTTAAGTGCATATATATTAGTAACATTCATCAGGTGTCGGACAGACGGGAGGGGGGAGAAGGGGGTGGATACATACACACTTAAAAGGTGCAGTGCACACCATCTGGGTGATGGACACACTTGAAGCTTTGACTCAGGTGGGGCAAAGGCAATATACGTAACCTAAACATTTGTACCCTTGTAATATGCTGAAATAAAAAAAATAAAATTCTTAAAACTTGAGTAGAGTAAAAAGAACATATATTATTTAAACCCAAATTATAAATTTATAATTTAACAAAATCACATTTAAACCTAGCCAGATTGTTTAAGTGCTCAACAAAATTACATTAAAATTTACACGAAAGAATAAAGATCTATGAATAGCTAAATTAGTCTTGAGAAAATAAAAGAGAAACTTGTCATATAAGAATTTAAGATATACTATAATAATGTTAACACTAATAAAACTGTATGATGCTGTTGTACCAACTGAAATATAGAATCTTTGGAACTAGAATAGCAAACTCAGAAATAAAACCTCATCATGCAGATATAATTTGATGTATACTAAATGTGGCACCAATAAATTAATAACAAAAGAAAAAGATATTTGATAGCTTGTTTTGGGAGACTGCTGACCTGACAGAAAAATAAATTTGGATCTATACTTGCACTAGCTATAGGGGAACAGTATTAAAGTCTTTAAAAGTGAAAGATAATGTAAGGTACCAGATAAAATTATAGAACAATATCTTTGTTTTATAGAGACAGGGAATTGTCTTTAAAGCAACATTAAACACTCACAAACCACTAAGAACAAAGAAATTATTTGAATTTACCAAAATTTAAAATACCTGTTCAACCAGGAAAAACAAATATGAAGCTATCTGACAGATTATAAACTGGGGGAAGATAATGGAAATGTAAAAATTTGACAAGATTAATAAAATTATGAATAAATATAGGAAACCTAAGCAAGTGCAGTTTGGCAAAGACAGGAACAGGAAAACAATAAAAGGGAAACCCTTAAAGCTAACAAGTTCAGAAAGAGATGCTCACATTCATTAGTAGTCAATTTCAAAAAGTGAAAACAACAAGATATCAATCTGCATGGACCAGATTGATAAAAGCAAGAGAAGAGCTTATCAGTGTCGAAGGAAAGGGAAGCATCCGTGTCCCTTTGGCAAGAGCACACACTCGTGCTTCACACAGGGGACTGAGACTAGAGCTTCCTCAGAAAGGTGGTGTGGCCAGTTGTGTGGATGCTGCTGGGTTAGCACAGGAGAGGACCAAGTAAGTGGCATCAGATGGTGCAGTGTGATGTCACTAATAACCATGAAAGCAGACTTACTGGAACTGTGAAAAGTAATGCCCTACAGCAGTGAACCACGGAGAGACAGAGGTTAAGGAAGTGGATAGAATAAATATGGCACATGCATGTAACTCTTTCAAGAAGTTTTTCTGTTAAAGAAGCAAAGAAATAAGATGATATCTGATGAGGAACCGGTGTGTCAGAGTGTGGTGTGTTGTTGCAGAGGAAGAGAAAATAATAGCAGGTGCAAAATATTAAACAAGAGGGGAAGGATTAATAATGCAAGCATGAAGGCAGGAGTCGGCCTTTGGAGAAGGGCGGGTGTGGAGGAGGGTGCAGTGCGGTGGGTAGATTGGGGGCTGGAGCATGAAAATGTTCTCACCTGTTTCATTTCTCTGTACAGTGTGAGGCAAGGCCATCAGCTGTGGCAAGGGGGTTTTGGAGAGAAGTATGCAAATTTAACCCACGCGAGCTGTGACTACTGGGATCCAGGCCTCATTATGTTCAGGAAGAGTAAAAAGTATTCAGAGCCTCATTTTGCCAAATGCACTCCGGAACCCAGGCCTCAGCAGACAGCGAGAGCACCCTGTCCACACACAACCTGTGAAGGCCTTCTCACTAGTGGACAACAGCAATAGGTTGCTGCACATAAAGGTAGAGAAACATCTCTGAATCATGACAGGAAAAAATAAAACTTTCAAAAAAGTGAAGGAAGAGGGGGGCCATCAAAACTTAAATGAGTTCATTATGGAATGACCATAAGCTGGTCACTATTCCATCCATACGAGCAACATATGGGCAGATTACAAAATCGGAGTGTGGAGTCAAGGTCAGCGTTTTTAAAATAAGTCCAGATGGAATAGAAGAGAAGAAATTGGGGGGAAAGTCAAAGTATCAGCAGGCATCTCATGGATGTATAGCTGTGTGTGCATGCTATGGGCATATGTGTGGGCGTATGTGTGCACCATGTCATGATACAGTATGGATTCACACCATCAGTTGTCAAAGAAATACTGCTATGGCAGATACAAAGATTTAGATATGATCCCTAAATTCTAGGAAAGATAATGCTCATAAGAGTGCTAGGCTGGGGATCAACTCAGATGCCATGTTCTCTAGAAAACTCCCATTTTCCCACTCCGAAAAACATTATCCACAAGACACAATTTTGTTTTATGCCTCTAAATGTCTGTAGCATTGCTTGTACTCCTTATGTTACAAATGCCATCTTTTTCAGTTTTATAAGTCCTTCTGAATTTTCTTCTGAATACCATTTTATAATTAGAAAATACTGCTAGATATATTAATAGTATTTCAGGATGTTTATAAAATTATGTCTTGTTGCAGATATTAGTTAATGGATTCAGCTTGTACAAGCTGTGATGGGTTGAAGAAAATAGCAGCGAATCATATTCTTTTGTGCTAACAATAGGAAATTGTGGGCTAGTTTTATTTGTGTCATTCCATTTTTTGTTGTTGTTCTTCACTGTCTTTCAAACTGCATAGAAATATCCTTTGGATTTGTCTGAATTGAAGTAGACATATTCAGAAGCTAGATTTTTTTTAAAAATACAACAAAACAAGAGTATATTTCAATGACTTTTTGTCATTCTAAATATTTTATCAAAGAAGTGATAGCAGTTTAAGCATAACTGCTTCCCTTTTGCAATGTGACTATATATTCCAGAGAACTATTACTTTTCCTTACCTTTATACACTCACACTTTCCATCAGCAACACTATAGAATGCTATATATTGAACACCATTTGTTATTTTCATGAGTTGTATCCCTGCATTTTATTTCCTCCTTTTTGAAACAGGAAATGCTAGGCTGTGTTGCTGTAACCTTTTATGCTTATCTCCATCCTCGTTTGTTCATTTTAGATTATTTTTGAAGGGATCCTGATCAATTTTATTAATTCAAACTAACCCAAAAATATGCCATGCAGATTTTATTTTTCTCCACCCTTTTAATGCTACAGCTGAAGCAGAGAACTCCAACCGTCTCCCCCGGTGCAGCATCCCAGCCTGGGTGTGCAGAGGCACTAGTGGCTCTTCCTGGTGTTTTATTTGGGAGCCTGTGTAAATGTCACATTCGGCTGTGCAACATTATCATACTCCTGGCTGACATCTCTTACTGTAGCCACAGCTGTCTTTGAAACAACTTTATACCCAGATACAATCTGAAACCTCCAGGGCAGCTAATTTTGCTCTCAAAATCTGAAAGCATGTGTCAAGTCAAAGGAAAGGAAACAGTAGCATTAAAAAAATAAATCAAATAAAATAAAAGCAAGCTATACTCTTGGGGAGGTGGAAGGGAGGATTCCTTCAGAAGATCAATGTGTCCCCAGGGTTTTAGGTTACAGGGGCTGACACTGTATCCACAGTCCCTTCAAATGCACTCTCTCCTCCTGCACTCTCTCCTCCTGCACTGGTCTGCTGTCTGCCCCGGGGAAGCGGGTACTCCCAGAGCAGGCGGCTCTTTCTCCCACAGACAACAGACAGCTCCCCCTGAGCCAACAGGGCTACAGGAGAGGTGTGTGTTTTCCTAGTTCTCTTCCACTTGTGTGAGATCCCTTTTCTCCTTTGGCAAAATCTTAGCGTAAGGACATAGGGATACAGATTCACAGATTCCCTGGCCACTCCCACCCCACATGACCTCTTTCATCCAAGGTCGAGGACCCAGGTTCGCAGCTTTGACTCCCTTCCATTTGTCCTTCTCTCAACGTGCCTTCTTCATATTCGCCCACCCTCAAATGCCTAGCCATATAGACAGCGACAAAAATGCTGCCACAACATAAACTCCCCCGCCCCCCACCAAATTCAGAGTGGCCCTAATTCCATTTGCATCTCCCTGGTGAGATTCCATTCCCATATTTGGCTAAGTGGCTATTTTAAATATACATGATTTTCCTCTAATCTCCTTCTACCAATTCCTTCTCTCAGTACCAGATCCACATTTTTAATTTCAAACTAAAATCAAGCTCTTGCAGGAGGCTGCTACGTTCAGGTGTGTAGTGTGTGCACTGCCAAAGGCAACTGGCCAAGGGACAGAGTGGGAACTGAAATCCAGTCCGTGCCGAGGTATAGGGTGTCCTCCGTTTGGATAACTTTCCTAATGGGGGAGCAGACCCTGCGGCAGCCAGTCTACCACCTGGAGGAGGCGCTCTCTTGGTTTTTGTAATTTACAAAATTCCTCATTAGGCATTAATTTCTTTTCACTTTTCCCCAACACACACACACACACACACACACACACACACACACACACACGTTCTTCATCATTCCCATCCGTGTCTCATTCTCTTTCATCTTAGTGAGGGTCAAACCTCTTCCCTGGCTTAACTCTATCCCCCCACATGTGTTCTCTCTCTCATCCTCTCATCCCTTGACCTTCCCTCAACCTCCCTCCAGCATTTGTCCTCTTTCTCTCCCATGTCTTCACCCTCCTAGCATGGCTCATTTCCAGAATAATCTAGGATAAGATTTGCAAGGTAACTCTTGTAACAGAATGAATTCCCAAGGTAGGAATTTTCTATAACACCAAGTAGGTTAGGGGAGTTGAAAATGAGGTAGGTAAGTTATTATACAGAAAATGAAATTGTCAATCAACTTGCTGTATCAATAGAATTTCATCAACAGTGTGTCACATCAGCACGTGAGTGTTTGGTGGCAGCTGAGCATGGGAAGGCAGGAAGCACTGGAGCAGAAATGTGCTTCTTTGTTCCGTAGGGCCCTGGCTCGGGATTTCCTCGGGGTGATCTGCTTTGTGCTTTTAGAAGCACCAAAGGGGCTGTGCAAAGACAGCCTGAACCTGTGTTTGTGTTGCGAGGGGGCGGGGCGGGTTGTCAGAACAAAGTAGAGTTCAAGATTTAAGGTCAGAGCACCAGTAAATTTCTAGTCTCCAAATCCATTGGCTTTCTCTGAGTTTTTCATCTGCCTTGACCTGTCACGGTATTTGCGATAGATCATGATTCCCTCTCAAGCGCTCCTTTCCCTGTGCCTTCAGGGACAGCTCTCACCTGGACCCTCCATCCTCCACGTCATTGTCCTCCCCACCCCCAGCCTCGTCTTTTTCTCTTATGTCCCCACATGGCTGTCACCCAAGCGTGGTTCCCAGCACGCACTGCCTGTCACTGCCCACCTTAGGGCTCCGCTCACCACTCTGCGTCATGGAATCCCACTTCTACTCCGTTGTCCTCATATTCTGCTGATCCAGTTCCAAATGGAGGCCACAGTTTTACTTTTATTAACGAGATCAAATCAACTAACTGGTGTTCGTTCCATTTCGAGCAGACAGATCCCTGCCTGGATCACGTCTGCCATCCCTTCCTTCTACCTTCCACAGTGGGACACTACAGTTGGCCCTCCATGCCCGCGGGTTCTGCATCTGGCCTGTAAGGGGGGTCCCAGGACCCAACCCTGTGGATACCAAGGGATGACTATACTTACCTTCTGACAGTCACCTCCAGCTTGGGCTCCTGAATACTGGTCTCCGTGGTCTACCCTGCTAGCCCCCTGCTGTAGCTCTGTGACAGCAGGTTTCCCCAGCTCTCTGGGCCAAGTCCTATGTCCTGAGAGCACCTGCTGCCTGGGAGCCTGGGTGGACACCGGAGCCGGGTTCTCTGCATGTCAGTGACTACTAAGTGGCCTTTCTGCCACCCCTTGAGCTCACGTGATTCCCTCAGACATATCCTGCCCCATTCCAATGGCTCCTTGCTGGGCGGGGTGTCTCCCTCAGACTGTCGGCTCAGAGTGGCCTACAGCACAGGCCTTCCTAATGCCTCCCTCCTTCAGCTCCCCTGGGCAAAATCTCACAGCTGCCAGGTCAGCTCCCCTGGACTGTGGCTCTCATCGGGGAGCCATCCCGCCCAACCAAGTGCCGGGGTCAAAATCCTTTGGATAGCGACCAGGCTGACAACAAGTTCCCATTTTCTAAAACTTCCCCCTTTTCCTAATCTACACAGAAATGTGCTTTTCTTTCCCTTTTTTATTATAACCCCTCCTTGTGCCATAGATGATTGGAGGAAGCATAAATACATGTGTCGATCTGGGCCAGTTCTCCCCGCATGGACTTTGAGTAGGGAAAGAGAAGCTGGATGGGCCAGCAGACGGCTGGGTCTGCAGCAGGGGGCTCCAGGCGGGGGAATCTGAGACTGTGTGGGGCCATCAGGCTCGTGTTACTCAAAGGAGCATTTCGGAACAGCTGTGGCACAGGACTAAAATAATGGCTATCCTAGTTCTTGGTTCTGTTTTCAAAATATGACTTAAAAACAAGACTACTATTTTAATCCTCATATTGTGCCACTTATTTAGATACATCACAGATCCCTGTGCCAACGTGGTAGGAGGCTTCCACCAGCCAGCGTCTGCTCCCCAAGGACCCGCGCTGTGCAAGGAACTCCCGCAGCACAGAGGGGCACCGGGCGAGGATGCCATGCACGAGAGGCTCACAGTGCAGGACTGAAGAAATAGGATGATACCCCACATCAAATTCTATTTGTTTTAGCCTCTGAGTTCACAAAAGAAAAATAGAATTTCCCTGGGAGAAGTAAGTCAAAATAAAGTTATACATTAGCAACTCTACCTACCTGATGCTTTTGGAAAGCAAAGCAATATCACATTGGGACAAAGATGATAGTAAAATTTGTCATTAAGATTTCCTCTATTGATCAAAAACTATTCAATAATAACTAAAAACATCAGGAGATTATATCTAGTTTCAAGCTTGTAAAAATTCAAATAATTCCAGTCACCTCGATTTTCTTCCTTCATTGGATGTAAATGTGTGTGCATCTAGGCACCAGTTGAGGCAGAGGGCTAAAGTGTTATAGATTAACCTACGAAGGCAGCCCAAGGCCTTCTTAATGCTTTGTAAACTCTGAATTACTTCCCCCCAACTCCCAAGCCCCAGGGAGAGATACCCCTGAATCAAAGTACTGGCTAGCATGGGAAACTTTGATTCATGATCAAACATTTATTTTCACTTCCTACATTGATACTCGCAGGGTGAATAGGAAAGGAGACATTCTCTTTCTTTTGTATTTGCCAGTTCCCTGCATCTTTAGTGTCTCTGATGACCAGACGAAAATTATTTTGCTCAATAAACCCAGCACTGGCTACTTGTTCTGTTTAGGGCCCAGGAAGGGCATTCATCCAGTGTCAGTCCCTGGAAATTTACCTGCCAAACAGACTAGCTAGCTAGGGAGTTCTGCAATAGATAACTAAGCACCATTGTGCTTATCAAAGTAAAAACTCAGAATAAGATGCCATGTCTTTAAGACACCACAGAGCTTCTGCAAGCATTCACATTCACCCCCAGGCCCCTGCAAAACGCCGACACCTATTTCAGAATGCAAGAGAAGGCTGCATGCAGCATGCCACCCAGTAACTCCCGTGATGGATGATCACAGATGGAACACTTGGCAACAATGGGCACAGCTGTGGCAAAGCCAGGACAAAAGAAGAAAGAAATTATTACATTCCAAGTAAGCACTTCTAATTATCTGTCTCGTTTTAATATGAGGAATGCTATTGTATCTCTGCCTTCTAAATACTGAACACAAAGCATATTTATTTTCATGTAGGCCTTCAAGATGCTATCCATCCTACGCAAAAGACCCTCCCCCCATTCCCAGCATTGTTAGCGTATTAATACCATTATCATGTGCCTGGTTTCTAGAAAATATGGTCAAGATTTACCTTATTGTAGCCATTTCTTCTTCTAAAGCTGTTACTCTGTGGATAAAACAGAAATAGAGCTTTGAAAGAAGCTGTTATTTTTCCAGATAATTTTCTTTTTCCTTTTATTTGGTGACATTATCTCTATCATTGAAGCAAAATGATATATTGGGGGGAAAATCAGAAAACCATGGATTTTAAGCCTAGTTCTGTGATTTAGCATTGAAGGATACTTATGTAACCTCTCTGAGATACATTTTTGGAAAAAATCAAGTAATAGTATTAGCTTCCTTATAAATTTAATTTGAAGATTATATACAATGGTGATTATCTGTCCAGCTTCTAATAGTGAGACAGATAATAAGTACTTACTATTTGTCATATATAAGAATCAATACTATTTTATCATTAATGATAATCTTTGTAATCTCTATTTCTACTAGGACTATCCCAGGAAATGGACATGGCTCTGTCTTCGTTGAACTCATGTTCCCCTTTGGTGGACCGAAGGCTCCAGGCCTGGCTGGGGTGTGCAGCTGAGCTGGCCCTCAGTCAGGGTGACCTCCAGGACCAGCGTGTAGGGAGCACAGGGCCTGAAGTCAGCACCTTCCTCCCTCCCTGTGCTGTTTGGCCACCCTGGATTCTAATCTAACAGAGAGAGACACTCAGACAATGCGGATAGTGTGGCACATGCTCTTTTTAGTCCAACAAACCCAGCTAAAAGTGCTGGCTCTGCTAAATACTGCATGGTCTTGACCTTGTAGTCTCACTGCTCTGTGTTTCTACCCTCAGCCACTATGTGGGAACAGTGGGAGCTACCATCGAACTTGCTGGACACATAAAAATTCTAGCACAGTGCTGGCATTTAAGTCCTCAATCAATGCCAGCCATTGTTATTGTTGATCATGTTTTTCCCAGCTTTACTTTGATTTTATGTACAAGGAATGGCAGCTTCACCCTATGTTTCCTGCTTCTAGATCTATAAACAACACATACAACACACACATACAACACAAACTACACACCACACATATAGCACATACAATGCACCATACACAACACATACATGCAACACACAACACAGAGTCATATCACACAACACACATAACACACACAAAAGACAAAAAATACACATTCCACACAACCCACACACATATGCATACATCACTTGTGGCACAGTTTCTGAGCTGAGCTCTCTATAAGTAAGCCTGTACACTGCTGGCATTAGTCATTCTGTCAGACTAGGATCCAGCTGTTCCCAGGAGCTGCAATGCCATGTGTGAGACCCAGCCCACGATGTCCTAGGAGGCAGGGTCTGAACATCCATGCTTCCCCAAACTGTGGACTCTACCTTGCCCTGAGGTGGGCAGACCAGTGTAGGTACATTCTATGGGATTGCACTGAGTCTCTCCCTGCATGTTCCTGGTTTTCCAGCTTCCCCAGGTCTGGCACTTGGTCCAGGGCCACGGCAGGCTGCTGCCTTGTCAGGTGTTCGATGGTTCTCCTCAGAACTGGAGCCTGCCACATATCCCAGCTTGGAGCGTGGACTCCTGCCATCTCCAGCAACCTCCTGGGTGGTGACCTGGTCAACTCGAGACGGTCCACTCCCTCCCAGATGCCCCACCACTCATACCTGACTGCGGCCTGCTGGGGTCCCCATGAACCCTTCACAGCTCTGGGGGGTGTATCGGAAATTCTTATGCGGGAGATCCTAAATTACTTCTCATCTTTTCTTTATTAAAAAACATGACAGCTAATATTTGTATTTATATATTTACTATGCTCCAGTTCCAGCACAGATCTAAGAATCTTACATGAATTACTTCATTTACTCCTCACAAGAAGTACATGAGGCAAATACTGTTATGATATTCATTTTACAGATGAGTAAACCTTTGCTAATTCTTGTTAATTATAACTGTATAGATTTTGGCATGAACCTGTTCTATTTCAAGTTCAATACCAGTAAGAGGCATTCATCAATTGCCATATTCTTATATTTTTTTTCTAAAAGTTGATGTCCACAGGTTTTCAAATGCATACGAAAAACTTACGCAAAAGTAAATTTCACTCCTGCACCAAAAATACCTTATTTTATACCTAAGATTATTGAAAATGCAGATTCTTAAGTTTACGATAGATGCATTGTTCAACACTTCTGCAGCATGCAACGGGAAGTGGGAAAGCCCTGCCTGGTGCCTGCAGGTATGAAAACAGCAATATTCAGACCCAGAGGAAGCTGCAGTGGAGGCGAGGGGGCCGGGTGCAGGCCAGTGTGGCCAGGAAAGGGGAGCGGAGTTCATGGGGCCTCCCTGCTCCGTGGCTGGGCCCACCAAGCAAAGCTCACCTGCCCTCTGTAACCTGACTCCTGAGTCCTGTGGGGATGTGACGATACCTGGGAAGCATCTCAAGGGAAAATACACTGAGACCAGAAAGGACTGATGGACAAAGGCAACATTTTCATTTTTCTTTGTTTCCAAAAAAGATCCACAGTCTGGATGAGAAAAGAGGAAATGGGTACTGAACAAGGCTATAAAGATGGTATTGCTGAAACGTTTGTTTTTCTAGCTGATGCTTCAGATACAGGAATAAATGACCTCTTATGGGCAGGCATCTCACAAAAATATAGCAAAGTTTGCTCACCTGGAGACCACATGATTTGGTCAAGTGGCTTGAAAAATGAACCGGGAGATGGTAAGAAAAAAGCCGCAACAAAACAACAAAGCCAGAGGAAATAGACTTTGTCTTCTAAGAAATATAAATAAGGTGTGATGCATGCCCAGTATTCTAGACAAGGACAAGAGGGGTCGTTGCTCCCGAGGACCCCGGGTGTGCACACACTGCTGCAGGGTGACCACGGACTTCACCGCCGGGCAACGTGATCTCACAGGCAGCGCCGGGGCACAGCGAGAAGAGGGTTATAAGTAGAAATAATGATGAGCTTGGGGAGGAGCAAGGGAGATATATTTTATTCAAAAGTCAGACTCCTGTAGAAAGGAAAGCAAATTGGTTCCATATGCCAAGAAATGCATGAGCATGAGAATGCATGACCTGCAGGTATCTCCCTTCGAAGGCAACGCGAGAGCAGAGGGGCCCGTAGTAGCCGCTGGGCTCCACAGACTGACCCGAGAGTGGCCTCGAGGCCAGTAAAGCGTCCGGGCGCCCCTCGGAGACGGCTTCACATGAACCCCCAGCAGCCGGCTTAATTCTGAGCAGCTCCAGGCCCCTCCCTGGTTCCTCTCATCGCTCCATTTTCATGCTAGAATTGGGTAATTTCTATGCCAAGAAGAGTACCCTAAGGGAACACAAAACAGGAAAATTTTCACTTTGTATTTCCTTCAAATCTCTCAGATCTGATTAGAAGGCTTGTTTTTTTTTTTTTTTTTTTTTAATGATATGCTCCTAGCTTAATATGGTACAGGAAATGCTTTGGCCTTTATGAGTGGATGCCATAGAAACCCACCATTATTTCCATCCGCCTGCACTGGCTACCTTCCTCCACCAGTGCCCTGAAACTCTGCATACCCTCCGGGTAAGATGCAATCAAGCTGAGGACGCGCTGTTGGCAAGCACTGCAGGGGTGTATTTCTGTAGCCTGGCGTCCACAGGGACTGGAATATGCAGCAGAGGAAAGGCGGAGCCACCACCACTGTTAGAAAAGAGCAGAGTGAGCAGTCTCAGGGGTGCCTCAAAGGAAACCAAAACCTCAGTACATTTGAAAACTAAAGTGCAGTATAAATCAATACATTTGAACTTGTAGTTCACGGTTATTCATTCAGCCAAAACCTTTTGCACATTTCAAGTTTCTTTTCTTTAAGTCCAAAGAGTTCATGCATTTGAAATGTGAAAAAAAAGGTCAAACTTTACATTTTCACAAAAGGTGGCATGTCCATGGAGTAATCATGTACTTGGGATTACATGGTTCAATCATTTATTCAGAAGACTGTTCTTACTCTATTTCATCCCAGAATTGGTGGGAAGATTGGAATGTTTCGCTGTGTCCAGAGCTCACAATCGTGATGCATATTAGTCCTTTTGGGATGCTGGAATCAAGTCTTTCTTGTAATAAGTCAAATCTTAAGTCACATGCTCCATTTGATTTATCTCGACTCGTTCTTTTAAGTGAAAGGCGGCTTGAAGACACAGGTGGAATAAATGTCTTTCTTTGATAGAGCCAAAGACTCTCCAGGCCAAAAAGCTCTCCCCAGCAGCCTTTCAGATAAATGGAAAATCACTTTCTGGGATAATTGTACATGAGCATATTTCAGCTGCTGACACCTCAGCGTAGATGAGGTTATTAGAATAGCAATAACTGAAAAAAGAGCCTGACCATAATGAGCCCAGGAGAGAGAGTCCTTCTGAAGAGAGTGAGGACCAGGGAGCAGTCTGGGTCTCGGGCGACTCGTGGAGATGGCTTGGCAGGAACCACAAAAAGTGATGGCAGGAGTATGTCCTTTGGAGCTGGTCTGGCTGTGAATCTTGCTCCACTGTCTGTGCTTCAGTTTCCTCATCTGTAAAATGATGATTAAAATTATACCTTTCTTGTTGGGTTTGCTCTGAGGAATAGCTACACTGCAAAGCACCGAAGACAGTAACAAGCTCATAACAAAAAACTGCGTAAAGATTGCTGCCATCTCCTTATCATCATCACTGTCATCACCCTGGTCCTCATCCTCGTCAAAGCTGGCAGTATGTAATATAAATCCTCTTAAATATTCTCATATAGGAAGAAGATTTTTTAATGTGGATGTAAAAATCCAGAAAAGTTAAGTCATTAATTCAGGACGATGAAGGCAGCAAAAAGAAAATGATAAAGATCCAAGAGGAATAAGGTGATCTGGAAGTTAGCTGGAGGCAAAAGTACCATTTTGGAAAAGTAGATTTTTTTTTTACTGGAAAGACTAGGGATTAGGAAATCTGAAAAACCAGAGTAGGGACTGGGAGGTCCGTGGTGTCGGCCCTTTGCTGCTCTAGCTCAGTGCAAAACAGTGGCAGAATGCTCAATCCCTCCCCTCTGTGTGCTCTTCTTTTAAATGCCTTTCTGCCTCAGAGAATTGTTACCAACAATACAACAAATGGAAATTACTCTGAAAATTAAAAACACTATGGAAATAATTGTAATAACTAACATTTATTGTGAACTCAATTTCCTAAGAGCCTGGTAATTTTCCAAACTCTTTTCCCATACTAACAAATTTAACATTGGCAACACTACGATGAGATGGTATTATTAGTTTCCTCATTAAACAGATGAGTCCCAGGAGGTGGAATGGCATGTCCATGGCCACACAGGCAACAAGAGGCCCACCTGGTGTTTCAATGCAAACAATCTGTCTCCAGGACCTAAACTCTAACCACTGCACTAAACTGCCTGTATGGGATTTAGTGACAGAGTGATTGATTCACAAAAACATGTGCAGAGCTCATATCATGTGCCAGGCACCATCACAGGCCCTGGAGATTCAACAGTGAACATGAGTGACCAAGAAGTTGCCCTCAAGGATGGCCACTTGTAATGTAGGAGACTGACAACTAGCTGTAGTATCAGATGGTAGAAGGGTAAGAAGAAAAATACAGCAAGGTGAGGGGGTGAAATCATCCCATGGCAAAGATGTGCTCTAACAGCACTTCCTAAGTGAGACCAAGCATGAGTTGAGCTCCGGAGACCAGTGGCTGAACATCTTTATGTACATGGTATCTATGGGAGGTGGTTGAATAACGCAGTTACAGAAGGAAGAGGTGCAAGAAGGTTCCTGGGAGAAGAAACAACAAGTGAAGATGCTATGGGGCCAAGAAGGCCAGCAGAGTGAGCAGGTGACAGTCACAGGTTGCCAGAGTGCTGAGCTGTGGGCAGAGAGGACTGTGGGCCACGACCTGGAAGGCTGCAGATGCCGTGATAGAGCGTGATGAAGCAGCTGGAGTCAGACAAGCATCCACGGTATCACAGAGTCAGTATCTTCCATGCAAGTGTGTGAACAAATAATTCACTTAACCAAACCACCCCTTGTACCAGGAGGGAAGTCGGTCGGAGAGAAGTTTGAATTATCAGACACACCCAGCACCAGGGTTATTGTCTAGATGCCACTGAATTACCAGCCAGATTGACTGAAATTATGTGATCCCAGGTGAATACTGTTCACCTACAAAATGACCCACATAAGTGGGATTTCACTATCCAAAAAATTCTAAACGTTTATTAGAAAAACTAGCATCCAAGCCCTGATATGACTTTTAACATAGTTTTGTATAAAAATACTGAAATAATCAGATGAGTTACAGTGTGTTAATGATTTAATTTTTTTTCCAATTTTCTATTGTGTATAGCTGTCAAGTGAGAATAGCCCATAATTTATCAAAGACCCAGAAAATGTTTCCAATACAATTGATTTACTTTCTGAATAAGAAAGGTCAGTGTCCTTGGATTCAAACATCTGAAAGTATCCATCTAATTAGACCTTAAAAAATCTATGAGAAGAATTCATTTTCCCTACCTGTCATCTGAATTTCGATTGTTGAACTTTTTAACAAATGAAAAGCACTTGATGAAGTTACTCAGCAAGCAAGACAAACACAATGCCAAATGCTGAATCCATCACTTGGAAACAGAAGAAAGCAACAGCCAAGATTTGTCATCATGAGTGCTTGGCTACTTTATTCAGCAGGGTCCCCTGGCATCTAACCCCAAAGGGTGTGAGCTCATCTTATGACTTCGACCTCAGCAATTGGAACAAGTGAGTCTAACTTTGCATTTCAAGGTCTACATCATACAGAACTTCACATCAAGTTCACAGTTGCTGCTGCAGAGTTATGGCAGAGACTTGTTCCAATAGGACTTCCGAGGTAAGGTGTTCTCCAACACAGCTCAGATTTAACAGGAAAGTCAGGTAACTGTGTAGGGTGGGGACCAAGAACTGTCATAATTCTGATGATCTCTGACCACTTCCTTTGTGTGCAGTGCCTCTGGGAGGCAGTTGGGTGAGGTCATGTCCCTGACACAGAGAAGGGGACACTGAGGCTTTGAGGTGCCTCAGCATCTTCCTACAGGCCTACATTGGCATGTGCTTGTGAGTGGGGTTGGGAGGGATGGAGGCGGAGTGGCAAGATTCTGACCACTCTCACCCCATTATCCTTTCCAGGACTGGCCCTGCCTGCTGGGTTCAAATCCCAGCTCTACCCCTCCGAGCAATGGCTTTGGGCCACAGCTTCCCCGAAAGGATGAGTAAGAAAAGGAAGCTTCACAGAACTGTTGGAAGAATTAGAGGAATTAAAAATGAAGTCAATCAAATGACTCCCAGCACCTGAAGCATGCTAAGTGAGACAATAACTACAATGCAAAATAAACTGCATGAATATTATAAGAAAGGTGGTAACAAATCCTTGTGAGTGAACAAAAGATCACTTTCCAGATGAAAGTAGTAGAGACATCTTTGAAAAGGGGGCAACACTGGAGCTGAGCCTTGGAGGACTGAACATCCTTAAATGTGCTGAACGTCAACAGCATAGAGTCTCAAGCCATTTTGAGTACAAGAAGGGCTTGAATGTATGAGCATAGAGCAAATTTTAGACAGGTCTCATCTAGATTTATTCAATTGTGGGATCTGTGATTACAGCGATATTAATAAAATTTGTTTAAAATATGTGGCAATCTTTTTCTAACTGCTTTACACATATTATTAATTCTCAAAAAAAACCTGTGACATAGGTACTATTATTATCTTCATTTTACACACAAAGAACTGGGTCACTGAGAGATTTAATAACTTCCCAAAGGTTAGTGGTCACATTTGGGAGAACCGGGATTCAAGCCAGAGCGAGCACCTACGCTCTTCGGCTGCACACTCAGTTACCTCTGCAACAGCAAATGATGACTCCGAAATCCTTCAGAATCTGCATCTTCTTATCATTTGTCTATCAGGACCATCTTAACGAGGGTAGGGAAAAAAGACTGCAAAAGCATCCCTTTGAAAATCACTTGTGTGACTTCTCAATGTGTTCGTCTAGCCTCTGAAGTGAAGGTGTGGCCCTGACCTCAGCTTTCCTCCTTATGGAGATCAACTCTGCATAAAGAACAATCATTTGAATGTCTTGTATCATTGGTTCTTGTATCCCTAAGAGTTACTGTGGTCAAATTGAATAGAAGCCACTCAAAGGTCTCTGACTAAGCTATAATGAGGTTTTCATAAGTATCATTATCCTCCTCCTACCCAAGATCTGGACTGCTGGAAAGGCAACCTAGTTGTGCTACAGAACGACTCACTCTCTGGATTTCTCTGAGTTCAACCTTACGTGTGTAACTTGTTCCCGTCTTTTACATATGCTGTAAGTTGGAAGATGTCTAAAGGCTTGACGAGATCAGGTTATGTACCTTAAAAAGAATCTTTCACAGGAGGTGCTAAACACTTCAGATCACATCAGGGTGCATATATAGTGACACAGGTCACTAAGAGTTTAGCTGAGCTTGATCTCTGGGTAAGCCGCTGACGGACAGATCTCTCCACTGAAGCTGCGTCCCGCAGGACCGCAAATGAGATGTGAAATGATAGCTCGGCACTATGGAAATATTTCATTTCCTGACAAACTACCAAAGAATGATTCTGCTACCTTTTGATGATGACTCTCTGAATCAATTATCATATTAGGATTTGCAAAATGCCATGATTAAATTCAATAATTCTTTTTATATTTATATAAAGAGCTTTTGCTCAAAAAAGGGTCCTTTTTGGTTATCTTGAAATACTGTCTTATTGGAAAAGCAGTTTAATACTCATTTCTTTCCTGTAAGTTATCAATTTTCAAGGAAAGGAGTCAGTGTAATAGTGTCAAATACATCTTTATTTTTTTGTCCGTGGCTTTCTATTTTGTGAGTATAATTATAGATTTAAGGAATACACACACATATTCACAGACAGAGAGAGAGAGAGAGAGAGAGAGGTTTTGTATTGTGTTTTCATCAATAACCGTCATCATTTTTTGAGAGGGGTATCCTAAATGTCCCAAATGTGCCTTATAGAGCCTCTTCCAAGCTGGCTCCTGCTTCCTTTTGCCAGTACCCCATTCAGTTTTGGGCACTTCCTTGTTTTGCAACATAGCAAGATTTCTAAATTAAAAAAGAAAGAAAGGCAAGAAGAGGGTTCTATTTCCAGAAAGATGAAGCACACACATTTTTTCCTATTCCTCCTAACTTTGGGTAGTCTCAACTAGCTTTATGTATAATTAAAATTCCTGAACTTCATGTATAAAACAAACATAGGAGATTCTAAAAAGTATACAGAAGAAGGCAGTATGTCCAGGGATCTCAGAATCCAAGCAAGTACATGGTGGCAAGTTTCCTGCATTTTCTTTAAGCCTCATATATCCCAGACTTGGAGCTAAAGAAGTCAGTAAGCCAGAAACACCAAGGAACATGAACAAAGACAGCCCCAGTGAAGTACCTTCTCTCTCTGATGAAAGATGCAGAAAAGGGAAGGGTAACAAGATAGAAGACTTTGACATAATAAACACAGAAACCATGAGAAAAACTTGTGGTCCCATGTGGTCCCATACCTACTGCAAGGCACAGTAGGGACCCCAGACTCCCCCCTAGCCATAAGCCCTCTCTATGTCAACAGTGTCAGTGGAACACGGGGAGCCTGAATTGCTCGCCCTTTCCCACCGGGGTGGTGCCGGAGGAGGGCTCAGGAGAGTCTGGGATTTCACCATTATCCAGCAGTAACAAGATCCCCTCAAAAGAGTGTGAGTGAAGACCACACGGGAAGAAGAATTCCCACTCAGCAACAACGGGAAGGTCTTCCTGCAGGTGTCAGTGGAAGCTGAGTGGGGAACCTGGACTGTCGTGTCCACACGGCAGTAATGAGGCAGTGCCAAAGAAAGCCCTCTAACATGGAAGCTTTACAGAAGATTCAGAGTCTCAGAATATAAAAACCTCCAGTTTCAATCAGGAATTACTCATCATGCCAAGAAACAGAAGATCGAAAACTGATGAAAAAAATAAGTATATGTCAACAGCAAGATGACAGAGATGGTAGAAGCATCTGACAAAGGTTTCATGGAGCCATCATAAATCTGCCTCAATAGACAATTACAAGCATATTTACATAAATTTTAAAAATACAAAATTGCAGCAAAGAAATAGAAGATGTAAAGAAGAATGAATTGGAAATTTTAAAACTGAAAAATACAATAACTACAAGAATTTTCTCAGTTAATGAACTCAACAGCAGAATGGAAAGGACAGAGGAAAGATTCAGTACCTTGGGGAATACAAATAGAAATGACATAGCCTGAACAATGGATGAAACTGTACTGTGAAAAATAAATAAATTAAAATAAAATAAAAAAGAGAGCCTCAGGGACCTCTTTGAATATGTTACAGAGTTGGTAGAATGTTTTTATGTGAGATGTTACAGAAGTTTTAACATTTGTGTAATCAGAATCCCAGAAAAAGAGGTGAAGCTAAAAAAGTACTTGAAATCATGGCAGAAAATTCACCAAATTTAGCCAAAGTCATAAACCTACAGATTCAAGAATCTGTGTAAACCCCAAACAGAATAAACCCCAAAAGATTAATGCCAAGATACTTAACAGTTAAACTTCTGAAAACTGAAGAAAAAGAAAACAGTCTTTAAAACAGTAAGAAAATACATATACTTTACCTAAAGGTAAAAATGGTTTAAGTGACAGTGGATTTCTCTTAAGAAACCATCAAGGCCAGGCGAAGACAATATTTTCTGAAAGAAAAAAACTTACACTCAGCAAAAATATTCTTCAGGAATGAAGACGAAATTAAGACATTCTTAGATGAAGAAAAACTAGAAAATGTGTCCCTAGCAGAGATACTCTAAAAGAATGCGTGCTGGCTTCAGCAGCACATATACTAAAAGAATGGTTAAAGGAAGTTCTTTAAATGAAAAGGTAATGAAAAAAAGAGGGACTTCAAAAAATCAGAAAAGAAAAAAGATTATAGGAAGCAAAAATATCAGTAAATACAATTGGCTTTCTTTCATTTGAGTTTTCTAAATTATGCTTGGCAGTTGCAGCAAAAACATAACATTGTCTGATGTAGTTACACATGTTTATAGAGAAAATATTTAAAACAATTATATACAGGAGAGGATAAAGGGACATAAAGTAGGAAAATATTTCTATACTTTCCTACTGGTAAAATGGTACAACCAGTAGACTGTGATAAATTGTGCATATGTAATATACATGTTATATCTAAAGCAATTACTAAAACAGCTCTACAAAGATATATACTCAAAAATGCTATGGAAAAATAAAAACTGAAAAGATAAATGACCTAAATACACCAATTAAAAGACAAAGATTAGTACAGTGGATTACAAAATATAACCCAAATGTGTTGCCTTTAAGAAAATGACTTCAGAGACAGGATGGAGATGGCTACCTGGAGGCAAGTAGCACATGGCTCCTCCACGGAGAGGAACCGGAATGGTAGGAGATTCTCACATTTCAAACAGCTCATCCAGGAGAGAACACTAGGATTCACCAGGGAAGTGATGGGAAGCATCAGAAGTGGGTAAGGAGAGAGTTCAGGGCGACTTGCCCAGCCAGAGGCTGGCTAACAGCTGGAGAAGCTCCTGGATGCAGGGAAGCAGTAAGAGGAAAGCCCCCAAGGCTCTGCTCTGCAAGATGAGCCTTTCTGATCTTGGCTACAAGCAAACCCCGCAAGCCACACAGGTCTTGGGCCTAGCATATGTTGCTGCTTGGAGGTGGCACAGAGATACTGTCCCAGAAAAGGAACTCATGCAGAACCCCATGGCCATCCGAGCCTAGAGGAGTTTAAGCTGGGCACCATTCTGAGAGCCTAGATAGTGAGGAAGCAGGGGCATGCCCACAGCCACCCCACAGCTCCAAGGAGGGGGAGAGGAGCCCAGGGGCTGGGTAATGCCCCACCTTTCTGCTGCGGGCTGCTGTCGAGACCGAGATGTGAGCCGAAAGCATTTTCCACAGTTTCTCACCCATACTATTTACCTGGGTGGGGCCCCTGCCTTTCCAGTCATAGGTCCAAGGCCACCCTCTTGTCTCACGGGCTCAAAGTAGCATTTTGGGAGTTTAAAACTGGGCAGCCCTAGAAGGGACATGGAGACAGGGACCTCCGCTCCTCCAGCAACTCAGTTCTGCGGACACAGCGCCTCTGCTCCCAAGCACGAGCTTTGGGCGTGGGTGAGCTGCAGGACAGCCAGTTCTAGGTTTGCATGGGGATACACCCCCAATAGTATTCTGCTCACTTACCCCCAGTTCTGCTTGGAGGATTCAGCTCATTTTTCTCCGTTCACAGACAGGCAGCATTTTAGTAGATGCCCGGACCCAAGAATCTCAGCCTCCGAGTCGCTACATTACTGGATCCACAGCCAATGCCCCCAATACCAACTCAGACCATAGCAGCCTTGGAGGACCAGTGGGTCCTGGGGGAACTGTGGGTCTCCCAGAGCTTGGGCATTCAGGGCGGGCCACTTCCAGCCAAGAGAAGAGTGCAGCACACCAGAGGGCCCCTTAGGACAAAGGGACCAGGCCATCAGCTCCCCACCATTCGGGGCCTTCTCCACCTTCTTTCCCACCCCCATCCACTTCCATCAAGGCAGCTGTGGCTGTTTCTGCTCCAGAATCACAAGGGTTCCACAGGGAAGGATTAAGCCAGGACATTTGGGGGCAGCTGCCCTGAGTCTGACAGAGAGCCTATCACACCCAGGATTCCACAGAGCTTGGGGCTCACTCCTTTCCCTCCAAAGAGCCTCAGCAAGCACTTTCATGTGCCCCAAGGACAAAAGCTACCACTTCCCCTGAGGGAGGGCAGAGCTAGCAGTCCTCTCCCGGACATGCCTGTCTCTTCTGGGAGGAGTCTATCTCACCTGGAGGCAAGTCCCTGGCACAAGCACACCTCCCCAACCAGAGCATTTTAGCCACAGCCCACAGTCAGTCTGGTGGCCCTTTATACAGAGGGTTTAGCTGTCTCCACCACCTCTCCTGTAGCTGGGTGGGAGCTGGGAATCTGGGCACTTGTGTGTCCCTGGAGGACAGAGATGGCTGTCACTACTGGGGGGAGGGTGGGAAAGAGAGAGAGGTGAGAACCTTATGGGTTCCACAGCTGCCTGACATTGCTAGTCTTATCAAGAGGGGACTGCCTCTCCTGTCACAGGCTCATTGTGCATCTACCCTTCTCCTGCCTGAGTGTTCTTCCAGAGAAGGAGATCACCCTTTACTATCACAGCCAGCAACTGAACTCAGGGAGGCATGGGGGCAAGTTTGCCAGACTGGTCATAGTCTGGTTCCTTGGGACTCATGCCATCTAGGGATCTGGGAACCAGGGATTACCTGACCTAGTCCATTTCCACTGGCACCTGAACACCCTCCCAGGAGTCTGAGGTCCAACTGACCGAAATTGCCAGCAACACCACAGCGAATACCTGTCTGCATGTGCCAACAGGAAATGTACCTCTTCCTGTTTACCCTGTTTACACTGAGCAGCAGAGTTCTCAGCAGAAGAGAACAGGTGAACCTCAAGGCTGTCAGCTTTGAGCTTAGGGAAGAGGTTCCAGATGAGAAAAAAACAGTATAAGACATCTGGCAATATGAAAAAATAGGCTCTTTTGCCAACCCTAAAGGATCACACTAGCTCTCCAGCAATGGACTCCAACCAAAAGGAAATTTTCAAACTATCAGATATGGAATTCAAAATATGCTTCACAAGCAAGTTCAATGGGCTTGATGAGAAAGTTGAAAAACAACACAAAGAAACCAAATAAATAATTCAGAACATGAATACAAAAATTACTAAAGAGACAGATTTTTTTTTTAAAAATCAGAACTTCTGGAAGTGAAAGAGTTATATAGGGAATTTCAAAATATAGTTCAAAGTCTTGCCAATAGACTAAACCTATCATAAGAAAGAATTTCAGAGCTTGAAGATAAGATTTTGAATCACCCCAGTCAGTCAAAAATAAAGAAAAAGGAATCAAGAGAAATGAAGAAAATCTCTGAGAAATATGGGATTACATAAAATGCCCAAACATAAGAATCATACATATCCCCAAGGGAGAAGAAGAAAACCCAAAAAGCCTGGAAAACCTATTTCAAAGAATAATGGAGGAAAACTGCTCTGGTCTTGCTAGTGATTTGGACATCCAGACACAAGAAGGTTAACAAACTCCTGGAAGATTCATTGCAAGTAGGATATCACCAAGGAACATAGTCATCAGTCTGGCTAAAGTCAAAATAAGGAGAAAATTCTACCAATTGAAAAACAAAAGCATCAAGTAACTTACAAAAGAAAACTCATCAGAATAACAGCTGACTTCTCAACATAAATCCCACAAGCCAGAAGGGATTGGGGTTCTTTAGTCTTCTTAAAAAGAATAATTGTCAGGCAAAAATTTTGTAACCTGCAAAACTAAATTTCATAAATGAAGGAGAAATAAAATCTCCTTCAAATAAACAAAGCCTAAGAGAATTTGTCACCACTAGTACTTTCCCACAAGGAATGCTCAAAAGTGTTCTAAACACTGAAAAGAACAGTCAATACTCACCAGTGTAAAAACACTTGGAAGTAAAATCTAACAGCTATTGTAAAAGTCACACAAGGGTGAATTCAAAATAACTAGGCAACAATCAACAAGAGAACTGGAACAGTATCTCACTTATCAATACTAACATTGAATGTAAATGGTCTAAATCACCCACTTAAAAGATATAGATTGACAGAATTAATTTAAAAACACAATCCAAATATCTGCAGTATGCAAGAAACCCATTTAACTCATAAAGAGTCAAATAGACTCAAGGTAAAGTGATGGAAAAAAATATTCCATGCAAATGGAAACCAAAAGGAAACAAGAGTAGCTATTCCTATATCAGATAAAACAGACTTTAAATCAACAACAGTACAAAAAGACAAAGATTATCATTACATAATGATAAAAGGATCAATTTAACAAGAAGATACAAGAATACTAAATATATATGTACCAAACACCAGAGCTCCCAAATTCATAAGACAAATACTACTAGATTTAAGAAATGAACTAAACAGCAACATAATAATAATGGGGGACCTCAACACAACATTGACAGAATGTTGATGCATAGAATCAACAAATAAATAGTGAACTTAAGCCTCTGGAACAAAAAGATCTAACAGACATTTACAGAATATTTTACCCAAAAGCTACAAAATATACATTTTTTCCATCATCACATGGAATATTTTCCAAGATATATGTTAGGCCACAAAACAAGTCTCAGCAAATTATAAAAAAAAAAATTGAAATCATGCCATATATCTTTTCAGATCACAGTAGAATAAAACTAGAAATCAATTCCAAGAGGATCTCTCAAAACAATACAAATGTGGAAATAAACAATCTGCTCTTGAACTATCTTTAGGTTAACAATAAAATCAAGATGGAAATTTAAAAAAGTTTGAATTAAATGACAATGACAAAACAAGCTACCAAAATCTCTGGGATACACAAAAAACAGTGCTAAGAGGGAAGTTCATAGCATTAAATGACTACATGAAAAAGAAAGATCACAAATTAACAACCTAATGTCACACTCCAGGGAACTAGAAAAACAAGAACAAACCAAACTCAAAGCTAGAAGAAGATAAGAAATAACAAAGATCAGGGCAGAACTAAATGAAATTGAAGCCAATAAAATAATACAAAGCATCAATAAAACCAAAAGTTGGTTATTTGAAAAGATAAACAAAATCAACAGACCACTGGCTAGACTAACCAAGAAAAGAGGAGAGGAAGATTGAAATAAGCTCAGTCAGAAATAATAAAGGAAATATTGCAACTGATACTACAGAAATACAAAAAATCATCCAAGACTACTATGAACACCTCTATGCACACTAACTAGAAAATCTAAAGGAAAAGGATAAATTTTTGGAAGCATATAAGCTCCCAAGCATGAATCCAGAAAAAATAGAAATCCTGAGAAGACTCATAATGAATAGCAAGATTGAATCAGTAATAAAAAAAAAATTTCCTAAGGAAAAAAACCACAGGACCAGACAGATTCACAGCCAAAATCTGCCAGAACAAGAAAGAAGAATTGGTACCTTTCCTACTGATATTTTTCCATAACAAGGAGAAGGAGGGAATTCTCCCTAACTCATTCTATGAAGCCAGTATCACCCAGATACCAAAGACAGGAAAAGACACAATAACAAAAAGAAAACTACACATCAATACCCCTCATGAAAAGAATCCAATGCATATCAAAAATATAATTCACCTCAATCAAATGGGTTTCATCTCATGGATGCAAGGATGGTTCAACATACGCAAATCAATAAATGTGATTCACCACAAAAATGGAATTAAAAACAAAAACCATATCATTATCTCAATAGATGCAGAAAAAGCATTTGATAAAATAAACCTTTCTAATTAAAAATACTTGACAACATTCACTTAGAAGAAATATACCTCAAAATAATAAAAGCCATATATGACAAACCCACAGCCAATATCATATGAATGGGGTAAAGTTGAAAGCATTACCATTAAGAACTGGAAGAAGAGAAGGATGCCCACTTTCTCTACTTCTATTCAACATAGTACCAGAATTCCCAGCAAAATCAATCAGGAAAGAGAAAGAAATAAAGGCAATCTCTCTTAAAATATCAATATCATTTTTGCAGATATAGAAGAAATAATTCTATGCTTTGTATGGAACCAGAGAAAACCCCATATAGCAAAAGCAGTCTTAAGCAAAAAGAACAAATTGGAAGGCATCAATTTACCAGACTTAAAGCTATACTACAAGGCTATAGTAACTAAAACAGCATAGTACTGGCATAAGAACAGAGACATAGACTAATGGAACAGGACTGAGAACCCAGGTATAAAGCCATTCTCATATAGCCATCTTATCTTTGACAAAGCAGACAAAACATACACTGGGGAAAAGAATTCTTATTCAATAAATGGTGCTGGGAAAATTGGATAGCCACATGTAGAAGACTGAAACAGGATGTGTACCTCTTACCTCTCACAAAAATCAACACACAATGGATGACAGACTTAAACCTAAGGTATGAAACTGTAAGAATTCCAGAAGAAAATGGTGGAAAAACTTATAGACATTGGCCTAGGCAAAGAATTTAGAAAAAAGACCCTAAAGGTAATCAGAGCAGAAATAAATACATGGGACCCACTCAGACTAAAAAGCTTCTACACAGACAAGGAAACTATCACAAGACCAAACAGACAACATACAGAATGGGAGAAAATATTCACATGCTATAAATCTGATACAGAGTGGATAACTAGAATCTATGTAGAACTCAGGAAAATCAGCAAGAAAAAATTAAATAACCCAATTAAAAAGTGAGCAAAAGACATGAACAGAAACTTTTCAAAAGAAGACAAATGGCTAACAAACATATGAAAAAATCTTCAACATTTCCAATCATCAGGGAAATGCAAATCAAAACCACAATGAGATATCACTTAACTCCAGTGAGAATGGCTTTTACCAAAAGATCCCAAAACAACAAATATTGGCATGGATGCAGAGAGACAGGAACACTTATACCCTGCTGGTGGGACTTCAAACTAGTACAACCTCTGTGGAAAGTAATACAAAGATACTCAAAGAGCTAAAAATAGAGCTACCATTTCATCCAACAATCCCATTACTGGGCATCCACCCAAAGGGGAAAAAGACAGTGTATGAAAAAGACATCTGCACTCGAATGTTTGTAGCAGCACAATTTACAATTGCAAAGATGTGGAAATAACCCAAGTGTCCATCAAAACATGAGTAAATTAATAAAATGTGGTATATGTATACCATAGAGTACTACTCAACCACAGAACAATGGTGATCTAGCATGTCTTATGTTATCTTGGATAGAGCTGGAGCCCATTATACTAAATGAAGTATCACAAGAATGGAAAAATAAGCACCACATGTACTCACATCAAATTGGTATTAACTGATCAACACTTAAATGCACAAATAGTAGTAGCATTCATCAGTTGTCAGGCAGGTGGGAGAGGGAGGAGGGAATGGATATATTCACACCTAATGAGTGCGGTGTACACTGTCTTGAGGATAGACACACATGAAGCTCTGACTTGGGTGGGGAAAAGGCAATATATGTAACCTAAACATTTGTACATCAGTAATATGCTGAAATTAAAACAAAAAAGAAATAAAAGACATCCATATCAGAAAAGAGGAGATCAAACTATCCATGTTTGCCAATGAAATGATCTTATATCTAGAAAACCTTAAAGAATCCTCCAAAAGACTCCTAAAGTTGACAACTGAATTTAGTAAAGTCTCAATTACACAACTAATGTACACAAATCCGTAGCATTTCCATCCACTAATAATAGCCAAGCTGAGAATCAAATAAACAACTCTATAATTTACAACAGCTGCAAAGGAACTATTAGTAAAATACCTAGGGATATGTTTAACCAAAGAGGTGAAAAATCTCTACAAGAACTAAAAAACACTGATGTAAGAAATCATAGATGATACAAACAAATGGGAAAACATCCCATGCTCATGGATTAGCGAAACCAATATTGTTAAAAATGTCCATTTTGCCTAAAGTGATTTACAGATTCAATGCAATTCCCATCAAATCAACAACATCATTTTTCACATAATAGAAAAAAATCCTAAATTTCATATGGAGTCAAAAAAGAGCCTGAATAGTAAAAGCAAACAAGAACAAAAGGTACAAATCTAGATGAATCATGTTATCTGACTTCAAATTATGCAACAAAGCTATAGTACTCAAAACACTATTGTACTGGTACAAAAGTAGATGCATAGATCAATGGAACAGAACAGAGAATCCAGAAATAAAACCATACACCTACAACTAACTGATTTGCAACAAAGACAAAAACATACACTGGAGCAAGGGTGCCCTGTTCAATAAATGATGTTGGAATAATTGGAGAGCCACATAGAGAAGAGTGAAATTGGATCCCTATCTCTCATCATACACAAAACTTAACTCAAGATGAATTAAAGACTTAAATGTAAGAACTGACACCATAAAAATTCTAGAGGAAAACAGGAAAAACTTTTCTGGACATTGGCCTCAGCAAAGAAGTTATGACTAAGACCCTAAAAGCAAATAAAACAAAAACAAAAATACATAAATGAGACTTAATTAAACTAGAAAGTTTACTCCCAGCAAAAGAAATAATCAATGGAGTAAATAGACAACCTACAGAATCGGAGAAAATATTTCCAAACTATACAACTGACAAAGGACTAATGTCCAGAATCTACAAGCAACTCAAACAAATCAGGAAGAAAAAACAAATAACCCCATTAAAATGTGAGCAAAAGACATGAACAGACACTTTTCAAAAGAAGATATACAAATGGCCAACAAATATATGAAAAAATGCTCAACATCACTAATCATCAGGTAAATGCAAACTAAAACTATAATGAGATAAAATGTTATCCCTGTCAGAATGGCCATTATTAAAAAGTTAAGAAACAGTAGATGTTGGCAGAAGTGCAATGAAAGAGAAATGCTTATTCACTGTTGGTGGGAATGTAAATTAGCACAGACTCTATGAAAAAACAGTATGGAAATTCCTCAAAGAACTAAAAGTAGAGCTGCCATTCAATTCAGCAACCCCACTTCTGGATATCTATGCAAAAGAAAATAAATTATTATATCAAAAAGACATATGCACTCATATGTTTATCACAGCAAAATTCACAATTGCAAAGATGTGGAATCAACCTAAGGGCCCATCAACTTATAAATGGATAAAGAAAATATAGTATATAGACACATACCATGTATGCTACTCAGCTGTAAGAGGAACAAAATAATATCTTTCACAGAAATTTGGATGGAAATGGAAGCCATAATCATAAGTGAAGTTCCTTAGAAATGGAAAAACAATACCACATGTACTCATTTATAATTGGGAGCTAAGTGATAAGTACACATGGTCATATACACAGTGGTGTAATGGATTTTGGAGACTCAGAAGTGGCAGGGGGTGGTAGGACAGCGAGGGATCAAAAATGACCTATCAGGTACAATGTATACTATTTGGATGATGGGTACAATAAAAATACCTGCTTCACTGCTGTACAATTCATCCATATATCAAAAAACCACTTCTACTCCCTAAGTATATTGAAATAAAAAATAAAAGGAAAGAAACTGACTCCACATGTAACAGTCAGGACAGATTTTTAAGTAAGAGCATGGAAAAGAATATGTCAGCTGAACACCAATCCAAGGAAACCCAGATTAACTATATAATATGAAATAAAGTAGATTTCAGAGAAAAAAGTTTAGGAGACAAAATGAAAGACATAATATAATGAAAAAAAGCTGATACACCAAGAAGTCATAGCAATCCTAAATGTATATGCACTGAACAAAACAATTTCAAATTAAATAAAACAAAACATAAAACTGAAAGTAATAGACAAATCCACAACTATACTTGGAGACTTCAATTCTTTTCTCCTAAAAATTTCTGAAACAACCAGACGGAAAATAAGCATGAAACCGAAGAACCCAAGGACACTATCAGCCAATAGAACCTAAACAATTCAGCAACTGAAGAGAGACCTGATAGAATTTATTATAAAATATTTCAGCAAAAAAAAAATACAGTATTTATGGAAAAAGCTAACAATTATTAAATTAGTATATGAGTATGTACATTATTATATTTTCTTGTATGCTTGAAAAATTTCGCAAAAGTCAAAAATTGGATAATAATAAATAGTATTTCCTCTATAACTAGTCAGGTGTTTTTATTAGGTAACCTGTCTTTAATCTTAAAACTACTATATAAACCTGGCAGATAAGTTTTAAGTATTTTAATAACATAAAAATGGTCTGAGTTTTTCAATATAGAGGCCAACAGGATCTCAATTTTCACCCTCATTCTTCTTTTAAACACTTATTTAGTGTCTATTTGGACAAGAGAAAAAGGACAACAACCTTTCCTTAAGGAGCTCATAATCTAATCAGGGAGAGAAATATGTGGATAAATATACAAAATACACTGTGATAGCTGTGCCACAAATTTATATACAATGCATAATAAATACAGAAGCAATGTAGAGATTAACATGCTTCAAGGGAATGGGATGGGTAGGGTGGTGTACAATACTAACATTTTGATGGATGATGAAGCATTTACCAAACAGCAAAGAGAAGGAATGATACCCTAAGTAAAAAGAGAAGTACATGGAAGGACACAACATAAGGAGACAGAAACACAAGCCAGTGCACTTTAGACAATATTTTAATTGGTAAATGAAAGGAAAAATGGCTGGAAATAAGGCAGAACAAGTAAGCACTAAGCATATCATAGAAGGTCTTATGTATCATATTGTGGTCAACACCTGAAGTCTACAATCATCTTTTGGTTTTCCCAGAAGAAGAAGGGCAGCCATCCCATCCTGTTTGCATGCTGATAATGACAAGTTGGTTTCAGTAACTCCTGGGATATATGTAGCAAAGCCATGGGAGTTTTAGGCAAGACAGTTTTAAGGTTCATAATTTCTTGTGACTAAGGATTTTATATAATAACTCATGAAAGTCTTACGGCACTGGATCGGTACCATTTTAGCCAGGTGTTGCATTGTCATGGGTAGCCGTGAGAAATCACTACTTACTTCTCATGGTACTGCACACCCCAGCTGCTGGTGCTGACTCCCAAGGAGATACCATGCTGATAGGCATATATTCCCTGGCTTGTCTGTTTTTCATTGCTAAAAGAAGTGTGTTGGACCTCAAATGATGAGTAATGCAATCATAAAACTAAAATGCTCTTGTCAATTCGTGCAAAACACAATTCGATGATTTTATCCTGGAAACAATAGGAAACCATAGAAAATTAATAAAGGTAATAAAAAATGAACTACAGAAAACGTACATTGGTAATGATGTAGCGATGTTTGGAAATAGCTGCAATTGTAGCTATTTAAGTAATTAAAGGTAGGGGACTTAATCAAGGCAGATACAGTATCAATGCAGAGAAGGGAGCATGTTTTAAAGGCATGTAGAAGGCAGAGGAAATGAGACTCGGTGGCCATGCAGAGGAGGAGAGAAAGGACGGTGCCTACACTGGAGGCTTGGACGACGAGCTGTTGCCATTGCTGCTATTTAGGTTAGAGGACTTGAGCGGGTAATAGTATTGGGAAGTAAAATCAAGAATTCATTTTTTACAGATTCACTGGTGAACGTATAAAAATCTAGGCTGAGACATACAGTATATTGTTGGTGCTCAAAAAGATATGCAGTATACTGTCAGGTCTGCGCTAAAGACTTGAAGTCTTAAGCACGTAGGGAATCGTGGCCACCAGGTAATGGACACTATGGGAGAAATGAAAACCAAACACATGCTGCCCTTAGCTCTGAAATTTGGTTGGAACATGAAAAAATAAAAAAAAAATGAAGTACAAATTATTCCATTGTATAAACAACTGTCAAGAAGAAAAAAGAATAAAACAATGTATGTTGTTTACAACAGCCACACAGATGCGTAGTAACTAAAAAGATTTGTAACAGGAATTATGTATGAAATGCCTTTTAGAAGAAATGTGACATTATCAGGCAGGTTAGACTAAGTTGTATGGTGGTAATAAAAAATGGCTAAAATTTCAATGACTTGTAGAAGCAAAACATGCACTTCTCCCTCCTGCTACGTGTACTTCCCAGATAGCTGGGTTGCTGTTCTGCTAGTCTTTATCCGAGGGTCCAGGCTAAAGGCACAAACCCTGTGAACGCACGTCCAATGCCAAGGACAGAGAAAGGAGAACATGGTAGAGCGGCACAATGTATTAAAGCCTCTGCTTGAGTGTGGCAACACCACTTACAGTCACATTTCCTTAGTCACGTGAAACTGGGACTGACATCAAGGAACCAGGATGTACAAGGATTCCACAGAATTTAAACAATTTTACATTCCAACCTGAGTCCCTTTTAAGTGGCTCTGATAAATTTTATGACAAAAATTGACTTTCATGTAGAAAAAACTTCCTATAAAGGAAATGATAAGAAAATGGACAATTATTTGCAAAATTTATAGCACAAATTGTCACCACTTAATGGCAGTTACCTAGGATGTGAGACTTCGAAGTCATTCTCCCCTATTTCCTGTTATTCCCCCTTCGATGACAACAGGAGAGGAAGCAAATGTGTATGTGTTCTTAGTTCACCTCATAATCAGCACCCGGCCTCTGTGTAAGGACAGCATTGCACCTTTTATTTATGCTCCTTTATACGTTTTTGTTGTTTTGCAATTAGCAAGTATTTTTTGCACAGAATAGTAATGGTCCTAAAATTGCAAGAGAATTATCAAAACTCCAGTAGATAGATGAGTAATTATTATGAGTGAAACCATCACAAATTAGGAAATAGAAACAATAAAGAAACACATGGAAAATGTCCAAGAACATTTGTAATGAAGGCATTTAAGCAACAATGAAATTCAATTTCACACCTATTAAATTAACATAAATCTAAATACATGTTAGGATTTAATCCAAAATAAGACAACAGAACCATACTAATTCCCTCCCAATAACATCGCAAATTGGTACAATTTTGGAAAACATAATGAGAATACATTTCAAGAGCTAAGAATAAGTTATTAATCTTTGACCCATTAATCGAACTGCGGGGTATTTATTCCTAAAAAATAATTCAACAGAAGACATCTCCCTGGAGTTTATATTATGTTACCGGCACTGACATTAATTGAAACCAAGCTCTCCCAGGCAAATCACTTCCCCTCGGTCTCTAGCGGAGCTGCTCATTCACCAGCATCGCGCAGAGGTGAGCGGAGTTGTCACATCCGTCCCTCCAGAACACTCTCCGGTCTCCCACAGACCCACCTTCACTGCAGCTAATTGGGAGGAAGGAAGCGATGTCCGGAACACAGAGAGCACTCAATGACTCCTTGAAAGATTTAATTAGAAACCTTACCATAAAGAAATTATCTTAATTATAAAACAATAGCACCCAAGAAGGTTATCTCTGACATAATTGGCCAAACTACTGAGTTTGAAACGTAAAAGAAAATTAGCTGAGTAAAACATGACTTGAAAGGTCAAGATTATTATTATTCAGCAAGGTCGTCACTGAGAACCATTTTTCTGTTCAAATGTAGAAACACAAACACACACACAAACTGGTCACAGCTCTCCAGCACCTCCAGAACCGGGGGAAAAATCTGTAAATTAGAGTGTTAATATTTTTTTCTGTTAATATTCTGAGGAGCCTTTGCCTTAGAAAACAGAAGCAGCAGTCTCAGCTAGGATCCTAGGATTCCTGGGCTGTGGGCAGGACTCCTGCCTCCTGCCCTCAGCACTTCTGTACCTGCCATCCTACGTGTGCACAGTGACCTGCTGACGGGACTCTATGAAACACTCTGCACATCCTACTTTTAAACTTTTGATTAATTGTAGTCACACTCCATCGTGTATGATCAATAGACTTACAGACCAAATATTAGCAGGCAAAATTTTTGAAGAAGTTACAATATCAGCCACAGTCTCTGTTATTTTTGTTTTCTCCATCTAATGGCACTTGGCTCCTTATCTGAAATGAGCTCTGCTTCTCTGCTCCTGAAGTTAATGCTTGCCCTTAGCATCTTCATTAGCCCAGCACACGCAGCCTGGCCCGATAAATCTCTCTGTGCAAATGGTTCCTCCCTCAGGATGCCCCATCAGGCCGCCCACAGACTGATAAATTTCCGGAGAAAACGCCTGAATCACCCACTCTTTCTTCCTTTGCTTTAAATGAGCATCTTGCTTCTTTTTGTTTCCCATTTTCTGAAATGACAGTAAAAAAGCAAAACGGATTACAGGTGCCATGGTCTGTCCACAAAATGTAATTCTACCTCAGAGTCCATCGATTGTTCTCGAAGTAACTTTTTCAGAAGGGAATTATTTGATGAGTTATTTTATAATACATCAAAACCAAGATTAAACCTAAGCAATTAATTCAGGTATTGCCCTCAACAAATGCTAACTTTTTGAAAGCTTTGAATCTCTAAATTATAATTTTAAAATGTTATATGGAGGTGTAATTTAAGCTGTTAGAAGTACACAGATACTAACATGGATTGTTCTTTGTTTAAAATGAGCTCGAGGTTATTAATATTTTGGATTTTTATATCTAATTGTCTAAAGATCTCTGATTTTTTATTAGCAATTTCTAGACTTCCTGAAATTCCTGATTTTTCGTCTTAAATCTCTTTCATCCCATTCATTTCTCACAGTTCTTACCTCTGCCATCCGCTGTGGTTTTATTTCAGGATGATATCTGTGTGATAGACCACAGAAAACAAAAGGGAAAAGCAGCCACCAGTGAACTTTGTCAAGACAGGCGTGGAAGAGACGCATGGCCTTACGTGTGAAATCTAGCAATCCTTGAGCAAAAGGAGCAAGGTGAGGAAAAACGCAAGCCTGAAAGACCTCAAACTTTAGCTCTGCTCGGTGACAGGATGTGCAAGGAAGCAAGGAGCAAACCTCTACTGGTCTGCCTCAGCACCGTGCCCAGGTCTGGGTGACGGAACGGTGGCAGCCGATCAAGACATCCGAGGACCCCACGTGTGTCACGTGCTCGGGCCTGCCCGGCCCCTCAGAGCGCGCGTCTGCCGCAGCATCCATCACCGTGCGATCCGCAGGGGATTGTTCAGACCATAAACGATAAATTAAAGAAAATGAGTACTGTGTTTTATGGCCTAGTCAGTCTGGGAAGAGTTGTTCAGAGTGAAGTCAAAAAACCCTTTAATGAGAAAACATGCACCGCATAAATCATAATAACATAAAAATTGAACTTGGAGGGGGGCAATATAAATAATTCCAAATGTTTATGGAACACCACAGTTGCTTCAAGATTTATAAATATAATCAGTACCTAGATTTTCCTTGGATCACTTGATATATTTCATGTGGTGAACTTTATCTATGGCACAAATGTGGTATCATCTATTCTTCTAAGATCGTAGAATAAAAACATTTCAGTTGGAAGCTCTTGCGTACCTACCTGTGCTAGATACTCTGCCATATTCTTCCACAAAAAGTCGCCTAGCCCTAGAGAGCACTATGGAATCTGGGGTCAGGAGATGAAGGTGTCGCAGCCTGAGCGCCCGGCTGTGACCGCGGGAGTGGCGGGGACGGCGTGGGGGACCGTCCGCCCCGCTCGCAGCCCTGTCCCCCGCGCCAGCGCTCTGCTCCCGGGACCGCAGGGGCAGCCGCGCAACCGAGGCTTGGTTTCCCGCAATTCTTGTCTTGTTCAACTGCAGCTAATTTATATCCAGGGAATCATTTTGGTATTGACAAAAATGTATACCTGTTTTAACTAGAGGCAATTTATTTAAAGCTTTTCTCCTTTTGTTCTTTTTTTTCTCTTAATGTTCAATTTTATATTATAATATAATATATATATAATATTTTATATCGTTGAGATGGGGGAGGAAGTAAAATTTGAGTTTGCGTTCTCACACTAA
Source organism: Lemur catta (assembly GCF_020740605.2). Taxonomy (NCBI): domain Eukaryota; kingdom Metazoa; phylum Chordata; class Mammalia; order Primates; family Lemuridae; genus Lemur; species Lemur catta. The sequence goes on along the minus strand of NC_059138.1, from coordinate 94,287,154 downwards.
TTTCTCATCAGCTAATATTTTCTGGGTTTGCTCCCAGGATCTATTTCCACAGGGCTCTGGAGTCCAGAAGCCAGTACCTTAGTGGTATTTTAAGGACTTGAGCTGTTTACAGTCTAAAAAACAGTTTCACATACATCACCTCAGCTGATCTTTATTCCCACCTGGGAGATAATTTGGTATTAGCATTTCCATTTAACAAGTAAGAAAACAGATTAAGGAAGGAATTTAAATATGGAGTGGAAATCCATACATTCATACATTCAAGTACAAGTCTCAGAACCAAATCCTGAGCTTCCTTCACTTCTGATTTAGTCCAGATGTTGACAGATGAAACTGGCCTAAAGCATGACTCCGCAGAATTCTGACATGAGATGTGTAGCCTTTGGCCAGGTGATTTCAAAGTGTGACTCCAGGACCAGCAGCATCTGGCTCCCCCAGCTCGGCAGACTTGCAAATACTCAGGCCCCTCCCCACACCCTTGCAGGCGGAAACTGGGGATGGCCCCAGCATCTGCATTTTAACGCCCCCCACCCCCCAGGATTCCAAGGGAGCTCTAGCTAAAGAGTCTTCTGTTCAGCCAAAGGAGTTAGTAAGAAATTAGCAGTATAAATCAGATCAAGTTTAGAGAGCTAATGTACAATACGAGGGCTAGAATTAATAAAATTATATTGTTTTAGGAATTTTTGTTAGATTTTGGCTGCTCCTGTCACAAAAAAGTAACCATTTGATATGAGAGATACATTAATTTCCTTCACTATAATGACCATTTTCCTACCTGTATGAATCCCATATCATCATGTTGTAAACCTTAAATATGAAAGATAAAATTCATTTTAAGAATTAACTAAATAAAAATAAATTAAAAAGAAAAATAATTTTTAAATCATTGTTTTGAATGCTGCCCTACCACTGAAATCTGTGGACTTGGGAAGATTATACGGGGTGCAAATGGCCTTTGACTCCTTCGTTTGGGATAGGTAAGGTAGGGAACTGAAGACAGACTAGCAATGGGACAAGCAAAGCCTGCAGCCCCCCTGGGGTTAGGGGTGTTGGGCTCCACACAGTGCATTTTTAAGCGCTCACATAAAGGAGGAACTGTTTAAGCTGATCTTGCTGCTCCAAAATTTTCTGAAAGTCACCTCTAAGGGTATGACTCCAGTAAGTCACTACATGTTTTCTGAGTCTTGCGTCACTCATCTTGGAAATCAGCGGTCTGACTCAGTTCTTAAAATATGTGCAGCATGAAGTGCACAGCATTCCCTAGGAAGCATCGCTGACAGACACTTGGTCTGAATCCAGTCAAGCCTTTGTGTGACGCTTAGCAGTTACAGGAGAACAGAGGACAGAAGCAAGGCAGCGGCACCAGGAAGCACTCAGACAAGACCAGAGCTGGGGAAGTTCTGAGATAGGGAAACGCAGGCCTTGCTCAATAGAGCATCATGGGACCCAACCAAGGTCTCCAATAAAACAGACAAGGACCCAAAACCAGTCAGAGCCCAGATGGCAATGACAAACAACCTCAGGTTCCTCTCTCACTGCCCATTATGTGCTAGCTACAATACATTAACATATTAAAAGAAACAACCACCAGCTCTTGGAGAGTTTACAAATGTCACTGGCTACTCCAGGAAGTTACCTTATGTGATTTAGAAAGGGGAGGGATCCTTGATTCCAGGAACTCATCACCCCTTTTTCAGAAATCTTATGAATAATCCTCCTTTTGCTTAACGTAAAATTAAATAGAAGGTATAAAATAAGACCCCAGAAACTCGCAAGGTTGCTCTGAGAGAGAGCTGCTGCTCCGCCTGTGGAGCAGGCTTCCTTCCATTTCTTTGTTGCTTCAATAAGCTTGCTTTTGTTTTCTCTGTTGGCTTGCTCTTGAATTCTTTCCTGCAGGAAGCCAAGAACCTGCGTTTGGGGTCCATTTTCTTGTATCAAGTCTACAAATGCTACATCCTCCAAATTCAATAGCTTGGAATTAAAAAGCATAATGAATGTGCTAGAATAAATTAGATTTATGAAGAAGACCCCCAAAGCAATCATAACAGCTACAAAAATAAATAAATGGGACCTGATCAAATCAAAAAGCTTTTATATGGCCAAGGAAACTATCATTAGAGCAAATAGCCTACAGAATAGGAGAAAATATTTGCTCTCTACACATCTGATAAAGGGCTGATAACAAGAATCTATCTAGAACTAAAAAAAAAATCAACAAGAAAAAATCGAACAACCCCATCAATAAATGGGCAAAAGACATGAACAGAAACTTTTCAACAGAAGACAGAATAATGGCCAGCAAACATGTAAAAAAATGCTCAACATCTCTAATCATTAGGGAAATGAAAATCAAAACCACAATGAGATATCACCTAACTCCAGTAAGATTGGCCTTTATCAAAAAATTCCAAAGCAACAAATCCTGGCAAGGATATGGAGAGGTAGGAACACTCTTACGCTGCTGGTGGGACTGCAAATTAGTGCAACCTCTGTGGAAAAGAATTTGGAGACACCTCAAAGAGCTATAAGTAGAACTACCATTTGATCCAGCAATAGCACTATTAGGCATCTACCCAAAGGAACAAAAGTCATTCTATAATAAAGACATCTGCACTCAAATGTTTATGGCAGCACTATTGCAAGGATGTGGAAACAACCCAAGTGCCTGTCAATTCATGAGTGGATTAATAAAATATGGTATATGTATACAATGGAATACTACTCAATTATAAGAAACGGTGCTGATCTAGCACCTCTTATATTTTCCTGCATAGAGCTTGAGCCCATCCTCTGCAGTGAGGTATCACAAAAATGGAAGAATAGGCTCCACATGTGCTCACCATCAAACTGGCACTGACTGATCAACACTAAGGTGTTCACACAGTAGTAATATTCTTTGGGGGCAGGGGGGTTGGGCTGGGTAAACTCACAAGTAATGGACGTGGTGAGCATTGTAGGAGGGGAAAGGGCACATCTCAAATCATGGTTGGGATGTAGCAAAGTCATAACATGTAACCAAAATGTTTGTACCCCCATGATTTCCTGAAATAAAAATAATTTAAGAAAAAAATAAATAAATTAGGTTAAAGAAATGTAGTAACAAATGTTATGTGATGTGTGGAGCTTAATTTGTTTCTTGGTTTAGAGACATGCAAATGGCTTGTTGCAGACAGACAAGTAGATAGAGAGAGGTTGACAGAAATATACAACAGAGCAATTACTGCAAAACACCCGCAGTTGTTGAACCTAGGTGGGTACAGATGATCATTTTACTATTCTTTTCAAATTTTTATGTTTGAATTTTTTCAAAATTAAATACTGGTGAAAATAGTTAAAAATAAAGAATGTTATAAAGAAAAAAAACTTCAGCATTATTCTATGATTAAAGAAATCTACAACAAAATAGAGAGGCAAATAAACTTTGTGTTGAGTTACCGAATATATTTCTTTATCCCTTATTCTATGCTAATCAGATCAAAGCCCCTGGCCCTAAAACTATGCCTCCCCAACTAGTGTCATGAGTTCAAGGGCATGGTGAACAGTCTCAATGCTACAGTGAGCACAAAAACATCTTCCTACTGGGCTGCTTCATGGTCTCTTAATGTCTCTGCTGCCTGGGCCTCTGTTCCCCATATTTTTCTTCCTATACATTAAAATATTAATGTAAAAATAATGAGAACAGGGCTAAAGGATTTTTAAATACTAGTGAAATGGATATCAACACACACACATATATACATACATACATATATATATATACACACACACACACACATACATACATATATAGATGCACCTAAAGAAAGAGAGATTAGAGGTGGGTATCAACCTTCTCAAAAAGTTTTGTAAAATAACATCAAATTCATTTTAAAGTTTTGAAAAACAAAAATCTTACTTCAAACTCAGAAATTCTCCTTTCCTAAATGGAAACATTTCAAATATTTTGGGTTTTCATGCATAGAGCTACATATTCAACTAAAATAAAATAACACAATGTCTCCCTAGTCTGTGGACACATTGCTTTTCTTTTGTTGGCCCCTAAAATCAATCATGTATTAAAAAGAAGTTGTGATGTCTTGCCTATTTATTCACAGCACTAACTCTCTAAATCTACCTTTTCCATCCCATGCTATTCAAATTAAAAATTATATAAAATGAAACAAAGCACACACATATATAATAATGTGCTGCATAATGACATTTTGGTCAACCATGAGCCACATATATGACGGTGGTCCCATGGTTTATAAAATATATAACCCATATGCTTACTGTACCTTTCCTATGTTTCGATACAAAAATGCTTGCCATTGTGTTACAGTTGCCTGCAGCATTCTGTAGAGTAACATGCTGTGGCTCTGCAGGTTTGCAGCCTGGGAGCAATAGGCTGCACCACACAGTCTGGGTGTGTAGTGGGCTGTGCCATCTAGGTTTGTGTAAGTGCTCTCTGCGCTGTTTGGACAGTGATGAAATCACCTGAGGAGGAATTTCTAAGAGGTACCCTCACTCTTAAGTGATGCACGACTGCATATATACATACATATATATACATACACACACATATACACCCACACACACACACAAAGAGGACAGAGACTAACTGGTGTGTGTGTGGGTGTGTATGTGTCCCAAGACAAAATAATTGCCTTCAATTATGAGTGTGGATCTGTGCACACATCTATGTGTGCATTAATAAAATCTTCTTTGCCACCTGTTGCTGTTCATAAATTAAAGATTTGAGGAGTTGAGATTTGCTTAATGCCATAGGCTTTGAACTTTAGTGTTATTTCACTTCCTCTCTTTTCTGAAATTTCTCCCTATGCATTTATTATTTCACTGAAATGGAGCAGATTAAGATGGCAAAATCTCCAGATACTACACCACAGCTTCATAAATAACAGGGTACGGCTGCCTGGGCTTTGTCCCTGTGAGGAGACAAAATAACAGTCTTGAGATGAAAGCACATAGAGTTGTTAATCACTTTCTAATATTCCGTTCTCAGAATTATTGATGAGCTATCTGAAACCAAACCCACAGGACTGGGGTTTACTTTTGCATATTAGTGGAATAACAGCAGCCATGCAAGCGCTCTGCCAGGCGGGGGCCATGCAATCGGCGAGTCCACCCTCCTTCTCCTTATGCACACAAAGTGCCATTTTAATCTCATCTACCAGAGAATCGTGTCCATGGACTGATCCAGCTTTCGAATTTTGCTTGACAAATGTGCTCTGTCTGAAGTGTGATTTCCTTTTGTGGCTTCTTAGGAATATTTTAGGGAGGGTTAGTATTAACAGGCATGCAGATTGTGGTCATGGCAACTTTGCTTTGAGGTATAACTCAAAGAATGCTAAGCACACTTCCCTGCATGTTTTGTTTCTAATTGGGTTGAGCCTCTAAAACTGTCCAGTAAGAAATAAAAACCTAACGTTGTTTTACATCAGCTGAAGGAATGTTGTATCTGATTTTCTAATGCTAGATAGTGTAACTATCGTTTCTTTACTGAGAAGTTTGTTCTATAAGAAAACCTAATATATATTTGATATGATAAAGCAGTCCGTATTTATACAATTGATTTTAGGAGGAAAATAGTTTATGTACTCAAATATATAATACAATTTCTGATACAAGGAATGAATTATTGGTCCACTCTTGACTGAACACACTGATTCCAACTTTATTTTCTCCAATAAAATAGAAGATTCTACAAGTTGGGCTAATCTTTTCCTTTTTTCTCACCCACAGAGCCACATATTTCTGCTGGAACAGATAACTGCTGGAGTTATATTCCAACAACAACATCCAACTATAGTAACCCTACTGATCAACTCTGTTGCAGGCATTTCTAAAAATAAATATAACAAAATAATGGAAAAAGTGTTCACTGTGAGACACTATCCAGATAAAAATCCAATACTCAATTGCCTACATTTCAACAAAATAGCAATTATGAGCATGAATAATCTATTAATAATCACCAGCATGTATTTCATGCCTACTACATGCCACTTCTGTGATAAGTTATTTATGAGCACTATCTCAGCCAATTGTGAACTTTACAAGAATGTTTTAATTTTATAAATAAGAAAACCTATGTATGTATGTATGAAATTCTACTATAACTCTCTATATCATGAAACTAGAAGATTGAGGAACCAAAATTCAAACCCAAGTCTGTTTGACCCCAGTTAGCAAAACTTTAAACACTGGACTACAATGGCTCCTATAACAACCCCCCAGACTAAGAATGTATCCAAATTATTGCCAGAATTGAAAAAGAATTTTTGTAAACTTCAAGGTATATAAAGATGACATGTAAATTGCTATAAATTTCAGCTTACACTGATAATTTTTAACTTTTCTATCTAGAGTAGAGCAAAGCCATTGGCCACAGGATGATAATTGGACTTATGTCTCATCAACACCTCCTCTGGACCACTGGGCCAACAGCACATCACCTCACATCAGGAAGCTATTGAAAGTTGCTCTTTTCCTCTCAAGGGTTTATGTATTTTGTCACTATAAATCCTCATGTTTATACATCAAGTCTTCATACTAAAATCCCAGTGCACGGAACAACTCCAGAGATGAAAGTAGATACATCATAACACTTTATATTCAAGACAGTCAAAAAGATAATCTGTGATAAATAGGTTTGATATGTTTTGCAACCTAAAGATTGTAGTTACTCATGCACTCTTTTCTATATGGAAAGAAATAAGGATATTTTCAGATTCTCCATGGGTTTTTGTTGTTAGTTTTTGTTCTCCTACTGTGTACTTGGAAACAGAGTGAAATAGGATGTGAAAAATAAAACTAGCTTTGATTTAAACTTTTTTTTAAATTTAAAAAGATGAATTTAAGAAAGGCCCTACTTGAAAGGCAAAGTAGAGGAAAGAATTGAAAGGGTTTGGACAGCAGCAGGCTCTGACGGTGTCTGGGGAGAGACCACCCCGGGGAGAGGAAGCAGCAGAGAAGAGCCCTGGCGGGAGCCGGCCTTGCCAGGTGTGAGAAGCAGCCCCGAGACTGGCGTGGCTGCAGCAGGGTGAGCAAGGGCGGTCACAGCAGGATGGGGAGGAGGGTGCGAGAGGAGGTCAGGCCCTCCGGTGCCACTGAGGCCACTGCAAGGCCTTTGTACATTCAGACATTGATGGGGATGACACTGGAAGTTTGAGGTGGAAGGAGTCACATTTCCTGAGGTGCTTTGTTACAGGAAATTAAATGGCCACTATGCCGAGGATGGACAAGGATGGGGCAGAGAGCAAGGCCAGAAGTGGCAAGACCAGTCAGGAGATTATTCCAACACCCTAGTTAGGAAGGCACATTGGGTTGCAGGGATGGAGATTGAGAGAAGTGGCCAAATTCTGGACATGCTTTGAGAGTAGAGGATATGCTGGTAGATTGGATATGGGGTATGCACGAAAGAGCACAATGATTCCAAGACCCTTTTGCCTGCCAAGTAAAGATAGAGCTGCTACCAACTGAGAAGGGGAAAAATACTGAGATGGAGGCACAGATTTGGAGCAGAAAAATCAGGAGATCTATTCTGGTCATGGGATAGTTGAGATGTCCAGTTAGACATCTGAGTGGAGATGTCAGCTCTGCAGTTGATCTATGAGTCTGGCATGACATAGAGCTCCACGGATGGAGAACTGAGACATTCTCATGACAAGACTTTGGAGAGATGAGAGTACAGGAAATATATATGGAAAAGGAGGATGAGTGAGGTGTGGGAATCCGTAAAGTGCGGTGTCTTAGAAAGCACGTGATGAAAGGTTTCAAGGTAGAAGCAGCCACTAGCTATTTCCAGTGATGACTTTGGTGCAACAAAGATGAGAACTTAGACGTGAAGATGAAGGTTTTTGTGACTTCAGCAGTGGTGAGGGTGAATGTCACATTGCAGCAAGCTTGGGAGAGATGTGAAGGAGAGATTTCTGAGATGACAAGCAGCTTTCAAGAACTGGTAGTAGAGGACAATGGGGAAATAAGGTGGGGTGTGGGGAGGTGAGAGGAAGGATCCATTAGAGAGAGAAAAGCTGCTGACACCAGAACTTCCAGGACGATGTCTTTGACTTGGCAGGAGAGGACCCGGCCAGGGAAGTACTAGAAAGTTCTGGTGAAATGACATTGGATGCATCACCAGGGAAGGTGACTCTCAAAGAAGACCCATCACAACAATGAGGGCAGGTGCCCTGAGCTAGAAGGAAGCTTGTGGACACGCAGGGTGTGGCCGTGTGGTCTACAGTGCTCAGAGTTGCCACAGGCACCTGAGTATTACTCTTGTTATTATACTGACAAATGAGACAATTGAAGGCTATAGAGCAACATCTCAGAGTCTGAAGAGAACTGACAGGTCTCAGCCCAGGCATGCAGGCAACAAAATATGTTCCAAAGTGCCTGAAGGTGTGATAAACATGCCATCAATATATCCTGAAACTATTGCTAAGAACACTTGCACTTACAAAAATTTGAATCAATTAAAAGAAAACCCTCAAGAATGGTAGTGTTACAATAAAATGAGTAACAATGACCATCGCAACAAGCTAAACAAATAATAAGAACTAAATAATTGATTTGATATGCTTTCAAACAAAAAACAAAGCAAAAGATTCTTGAGAGAAAAGACACACAATTAAACATTAATAAATAAGACCATCTCAGCTTGCACCAACGGCACCCAAGAGAGATGTGAGGGACAAATTTACCTCACATTCTGGTTTAGAGATATATTTCATTTTTAGCACTGCTAATTTTTAAACTGTAGGCTAAATCACATCTCTCTGTGGATGTTAGCCAATGCTATTAAGTTTGCTTCAAAAAGTATCTTTAATGTGGCCTATAAAAGAATTTAAAGGGGGGGGTCTATGACTTCTAAATATCAAGAGAAAATAAAATAAATAATTAAAGAGAATATACATAAGTAAATAGGAATGAAATAAAATTAACTGAAAGAAACAAAACACCAAAAAAGTGGACAGAAATAGTAACATAAGAATTCTTATATAATATGGTATAGATGTGTTCCTTAAAAATGTTCCAAGTAGGCTGGGCACATTGGCTCACGCCTGTAATCCCAGAACTTTGGGAGGCCAAGGCAAGAGGACTGCCTAAGGTAAGGAGTTCAAGACCAGCCTGGGCAACATAGCCAAACACTGTCTCTATAAAAATTTTTTTTTAATCATCCAGGCTGGTTGGCACATGCCTGTAGTCCTAACTACTGGGGAGGCTGAAGCAGGAAGGTGGCTTGAGTCCAGGGGTTCGAGGCTGCAGTGAGTTATGATCACACCACTGCACTCCAGCCTGGGCAACATAGCAGGACTCTGTCTCTTAAAAAATTAAAAAAAATTCAAAAGAAGATATAAGAATGGCTAACAAACATATGAAAAAATGCTCAACATCCCTAATCATCAGGGAAATGCAAATCAAAACCACAATGAGATACCACTTAACTCCGGTGAGAATGGCCTTTATCAAAAAATCCCAAAACAACACATGTTGGCGTGGATGCGGGGAGACAAGAACACTCATACACTGCTGGTGGGACTGCAAACTAGTGCAACCCCTGTGGAAAGCAATATGGAGATACCTTAAACAGATTCAAGTAGACCTACCATTCGATCCAGCAATTCCAGTATTGGGCATATACCCAGAAGAACAAAAGTCGTTCTATAACAAAGACACCTGTACCCAAATGGTTATAGCAGCACAATTCACAATTGCAAATATGTGGAAACAACCCAAATGCCCATCAATCCACGAATGGATTAGTAAACTGTGGTATATGTATACCATGGAGTATTACTCAGCTATAAGAAATAACGGTGATACGACATCTCTTTGATTCTCCTGGAGAGAGTTGGAACCCATTATATTAAGTGAAGTATCCAAAGATTGGGAAAACAAGCATCACATATACTCACCAGAAAATTGGTTTACCTGATCATCACCTAAATGCACATCGGGGAAGGATACCAATTGGATATCAGACTGAGACGGGGGGTCGGGGGAGGGGTTGGGTGTATGCCTACATGACAAGTGCGTTGCGCACCGTCTGGGGAATGGTCATGCTTGAAGGTGCTGACTTGGAGAGGTGGGGGGTGGGGGGGAGGGGATGGAGGTATGACTGCATGGTGAGTGCCAGGTGCAATGTCTGGAGAATGGACACACTTGAGGCTCTGACTCAGGGGGATGGGCAGGACATGGACAATGTATATAACCTGAGCTTTTGTACCCCTATGAAGAGCTGAAAAAAAAAAAATTTAAAAAAATTCCAAATAATTGGACTCCACAATTAAACTTTATATTAATATTTAAAAGAGAGACATAGTATCCACAGGTTCTGCATTCACAGATTCCACCAACTGCTTATCAAAATTATTGGATAAAAAATAATTAACAATGCAACAATAAAAATAATACAAATTAAAAATTGACATAGTATAATAACTATTTACATAGCATTTACGTAGCATTTACATTGTATTAAGTATTATAAGTAACTTAGAGATGATTTAAAGCACAAAGAGGATGTGCTTAGGCTATGTCAGGGACTTGAGTATCATGGATTTTGGTATCTGAGAGGCACCTGGAACCAGCCCCTGTCGATACCCAGGGAAGACTATAATGTCACGAAGAAAAATTGTGCTCATATTTAAATAAGTGTAGAATTTATCTGAAGGTAGTATGTTTCTAATTTTATGAAATGCACAAATACATACACATTTATAGAATAAAATTAAATTATTCTCTTCCTCTCAATGATAGGATTGCAGAGGGATTTATTCTCCATATTTTTACTTTTTTGTGTTATTAAATTTTACTTCAGTGAGCTTGTAAAACTTTTTATTCAGGAAAGAAATGTCATTTTTGTGAAACATCTCTTCTATTCCCTGAAAAGAACAAAATTCTAATCGTAACTGTTTAATAAGATAGTAATTCAGAAATAACATGTGAATTACATTGTAAAATTAAAGCAATTTATATAAAATTTTTTGTATCATATATAATAATGTATTTGATAGTGATAGAAAAATTGATATTTTAACTCAGAGGTGAGTGGCCTTTGTTCTGGGCTGTATAGGAAATATGCAGATGCGTAATCTTGAGTTTGGGATTCATTTTGGACTAATTAGTATCAGTATCCTTACGTCTGTGAACTGAGAGGATTTTATCTTGGTCCCCCTCCTGTAAGAAGAAATGCTCATTGTAGAAATCACACTCTGGAGGACAATAACATAGTCCATCATAGCAAACACTTAAAACCAGAGCGTGCGTCTCAGGGATGGGGGCAGGGGTATCTGCTAGACAGGAAGTCAAGTAGCCAGAAGTGCAGGGTTAAATCAGCAAATTAAAGACAGCAAAGAGCACAGCATGGGAATATCAGAAAATTCAAGGATCTTTCTCTTGTCTCTAAAATCAATTCAATCAGATTCCCCTCTGAGTGGAGAGGGTAACACTGATGAGATAGCTTCATTCACAGAGTTTTAAACTTGCAAGGAGAGAATTACCATAACTTAGAGAAGATGCATTCAACTGAACCAGACTGTTGTTCAAAATTTTCAAATCTCCTCAATCAATTACTGAGCACTTGACAACAATCAACTGAAAGCTCTTCTGCTGTGTCTGGCACAACAAATGAGGCTATAAAGTTTAAACTCTTGAAGAGAGGGGAAGGTGTGCATTAAAAGGGAGAGAGTGCCTCTGTTTAAACATTCAGAAGAGAATACGAATTAAAGAGGCTGAGTAGCCTGTGTTTATAAGGATTTTGGCAATAGCCCCAATGATCACCATTTAAGAAAGCATATTTGTAATTGGTGGAAATGAATCTGTCACTTCTTGGCAGGCAAATGGTGGCGAGCAGATTACATACACGTCATGGACTGTACTACAAAGGTGTGCATTAGACACCCCCAAAGGGATGCTAGGCTCAAGCACGTAAACACAGAGCCCATTTTGGTTGTTCTGCCAGAAGAGCTTGCAAGACTTGTATTTTGTGAAACAAACACTTTGGGAAAAGCCGTGTACTGGGAGATTTTAATAAGAGATACAAAAAGAGAAAGGAAAGAGGGATAAAGCCTGCATTGTCATGCTATCCGGCTCTCCATTTCGCGTTATCAGGTAATGCCACGGAATCCATCAGGAGCTCACACAACCGGCGTAGCCTTCACTTCAAGCCTTTTTCCTGACACTGAGTAAATTTCATCATTCACAGTTTCCAAATTCAGTTCTCTGCCTGATAATTTCTTCAAAAAAAAAAAAAAAAAAAAACATAGACCAAATGTCTATGATGAGAATGCCATTGTGTGGAAAACATTTGAGCTTTTACCTTTCTCTTTTATAAATTTTACATTAAAATATATGCCGGTGTAAATATATTTCTAAAGGACCAGCTGTTTAAACACATTTGGTATTTACTAAAGGAGACCTTCAACTGCATTTATATTGCAAGGTGAAACCGATGACAAAAATAGTGTCAGTTTTGCCGACAGAATCTCACAGTGACGGGAAGAGGAATACCAGCCCGGGCTCTGTTTGTCCTGTGTTAATGCAAAACAGGAAACTGCATCAGCAATGTGGTTCAATTCCTCTAGCACTGCGCAGACAAGAAAACGTTCCTGTTTCATTGTTTCTCTCTCTCTGTGTTCTATTTAATCTATCTTTGCTTTGTAATTATTTCTTCAAATATATATCTAAAATGACTGCAGTGTAGTCTAAATATAAAACGACTACAGCAAGAGGCTTGCAAAGGCACTCCCCCCTGCCTCCCACCTCTCTGCATCATGCCTACACTGCTGCTGTTTCAAACAGAATTTGAGGTAATTCAATGCATTGTTACAATGACGGGGGAAGAAGAGGACACCGAAGAACGTTAAACAGAGGAGAAAGGGAAAGGGAAGCAAAAATGAGCCTCAGAAGCATTGCTTTGCACCTCAACATTATTCCAAGGCAAGTGGGAAAATAAAGGTATTCACTCCTTCAATTCCAAGCCCACAGAGGGCAGGAATCAGACCACCCACTGTCATTACATCAGAAAAACTGCATAGGGGTCACTCGGGCTATTCACTGACCTGTCCAGGGTCTGCCTCAGGGCCATTCAGAGCCAGCCCACAGCCCACCCACCTCCCACCTGGCCTGTGAGCAGCCCAGTAACAAAGGACAGATGTGAGACTGTCATGCGCTCCGCCCATGGCATAGCGTGCCTTCCGCAATACCCAACTGCAAATTGAAAGAAGAAACAAAGTGAGACATTGATAAGATCCTTATTTCCACAACTTCCACCTAAACTTGGAATTATTTTTCCTATTTCTGAAAGTCAATGCAGATTCTGGACTTGACTGCAATCCCGGGCCAGGGGATCAGATACGCGAGCCTCCAAATCAGACTGCATTTGTGACGCAGCTCCCCAAACGTGCACTGAAGAAACACGTCTGTGTTGGTTTGCTGTAGGCTCACTGCGTGTCACAGAGACACAAGCAGCAACAGCTTACCCAAGCTAGGAGGTCTATTTCTCTCCCAGGTCAAGACTGTAAGAGAGACAACTACACAAAGTCTGAAGTCTAACGTCTGGCCCTTTCCAGGAGCAGTTTGCAGCCTTTGTTCTCTGCGTGAGAGGATGCATCCACCGGCACGCCCAAGTTCGGGTCCCAGGATAGCATCGTGGAGGCAGGAAAAGGGTAGATGCATCATTTAAGCACAGGCCCCAGGAGCTGCACCCATTTCTTTGGGTCCAATCTTGTATACCTGTACTTAGTCAAAGGGTCACACCTAGCTAGCTACAAGGGAGACAGGGAAATTTTGCCTTTCCATGGTGTAGCAATGGACTCAGCAACATGCCTGAGAATCTTATCACTTTGTGAGAAGGTGACAGTTGCAAATCTAAGGATGAGAACCAAGGCAATCCTCATCTTTATGCCAGCAACCCAAAGCAAGGATGCTCAATGCCTTGCATGTTTGTGATGCTAAACAAATGTTTTTATTAAAAAGTGACAGCGATCCTATTAAAAGTCAGTACCTGACACTGTTTTCTTGAGCCCTGACATTTTATGATTGTACACAGTGCCCACTATGAGTTGTTTACTGAATTTTGATTACTTTACAATTATATAGGAATCATATTTGTGGAGCTTAAGCTAATAATATCCCCACAGCATTCAGAGCATAAAGAGAAGCTGCTGGAAATACCGACATGCAGCCAGCAGCAAGGGCCAGGATCCCTGATCCTGATTCATGCATTATGAATGGCCCTTTGCATCCTCAACTTTCTGGCACGTATTTTCATTGTGAACCTAACATAGCTGGAATTTAAAACTTTTTGGAAAATGGCTGATTATAAGAAAAGAAATCAGATTCTATTATACTCATACAAACACCCTAAGAATTTGGGGAATCTTTTTCTTTTCTCCCTGCATATACATCTCTTTTTATTCATGATCACAGTCAGTCTTTAGACATAAACATTGAATACAGGTAATATTGATAAAATTGCATTGGTAAAATGCATTGAGATACATTTACAGCTTCCGGTGGGTGGGATTCTCAGTGAATTCTGGGACACTTGGTTGGTAGAATCAGAAGAGATTCTGTTTACCAGTGGTGTGGCCCATGGCATAGGAATCAGGCACAGACTGAGAATGGCTCTCTCATGCTCCTCCTGCGGATTCCATCCCCGAGCCAGCACAGCGCCAGACACGCACAGCCCGGTGGCTGCGTTCTCACCGCGTCCGTTGAAACTGTCATTCAGGAGATAAGGCGGTGCTGTAACATCTTCAGACAAAATCTATGAGACTGCAGTACTCTCCGATCTGTGATGTCCACACCCCTGAGCAGTGTCCTGCTGAGTCCCACTGGGGCTGGGGGAGAAAGGAAAATGTGGTCCTTGCCAAATACCCGCCCCTGTTTTGAACCAGGTGGAAGAGTTATCAACACCTATAAATAAAATGACAGTACTGTACATAGAGCCCTGAGTTCCCCACTCTATTCACACCCGTCATCAGCCTCACTCCCAGGCGGGAGACGCCTGCCCTGTGGCATAGTGGTGCATGGTTGTGAGACAAACAAACAACAGTAACCTGTATTTATGTAAAATTTTCAGTTGTCACCAAAAATTTTTTGCACTATTTCTGATTTTTCAGATTGTTGAACTAATATATGAGTTATCGTGATTGTTGAGGGTTTTGCCACCCACTTGTGACCAAGGTGAGTGCCTGGCTTGCCTCACCCTGACCCAGCCCTGCGACTGAAGATTCTACGGCAGCAAGAAGGAACCTGAACCAAGAACAAAGAGGGAGTTGCAAGGAGTTATGGTGAGCAAATAGATTATTGGTAAACACGTAAATAAATCTCAGTATGTGCTCACTATGAGCATAATAATTATTATGGTCACTATGTAGATAGGACTGAAACAAAGTAGAATTAAAATGCTGCACAATACTGCCATAAAAGATGGGAAGAGAGTGAAAATTATAGTGACACTGCTTAACTTTACATTTTATTAAATCAAGGTTATTTATTGTGTATCACCCACTATAAAAATGAAAATAAATATCAGTAGAAGAATAAAAGTATATGTGGGTGAACAGAGAAAATTTGACTAATATAATTAAAAGCAGGAAAGAGAAGCAAAGAAGCAAAAGAAATACATGGCAAATAAAAGGTGTAAAATAACATGATGGAAATAAATCCAAGGAAAACAGACCTTCTGAAGTCCTCAAGATGAATCATGATTGATCTAGTTCCTGTTGCCAATGACTTGTTTAGGGATATATTGGTATTATATTGTTGCTTAATAAATTGCCAGAGACTTGGCAGCTTAAAACAAATACACATTTACATATGTATAGCTCACAATGTCTGTAGGTCAGAAGTCTGGGCACAGGGTAGCTGGGTCTTTGCCTCAGGGTCTCACCAGGCTGAAATCCAGATGTCAACCAGGGCCAAGATCTCATCTGAGGGTCAGGGTCCTTTTCCAAGTTCCCTGGTTGTTGGCAGAATTCATTTCCTTGTGGTTGTGGAACTGAGATCCTTATTTTCTTGTAAGTTGGTGACTTCTCTAAGCAACTAGGAGCTATCACTGTTTCCTGCCACACAGCTCCCGTAGGCGGTTCCTGACCTGACTATTGGCTTTGAAAGCTCAACTCTCTGATGCTTCCTTTACCTTCTTTTAAAGGATCCCCTGATTTGGGCAGGCCCACCCAGGGTGGCCTCTTTTTTGAACAACTCAGTGGTGACTGATTGGTAGCCTATACACGAGGAGTGATGTCTCATCACGTTCACAGATTGCAGCCACCCTCAAGACAGGCAGTCACACACGGTGTGTCCACCAGGGGCAGGAATCTCAGCACCATCTTTGTGTCCAGCCTACCCTTAGTGTGAACATGTGACCCGAACCTGGCAAAAGACACACAAGTGAAGTCTTTTGGAGACTTCTAATGTCTTTCCTCTTGGTGAAAATTGAGTCTCTTGTGAGGAGAAATGTCCCTTGCTTTTCAGATTTTCCATTTACTGTGGGAGGGAGTGATGTTGAGCTGCAGCCCTGAGTGGGGAGCAGGGAGACCGTGGCTGAGCTACCCGACCATTCTCTTGCGTGGCTGCAGGCCTCTTGCCAAGCGGCCTGACACCTGTTTACAGGGAACACCTCATGCAGTCAGGGAGTCTGTCACTCCAGCAATGAACACACTAAGTGATACAGAAGCACATATGGGACAAATTACAAAAACATACCCAGAAAAAGTGAAGCCCAACTTCCAGCATGCGGTTGCCTGTGCAGTGGGAAGGAGGGAGAGAGAGGTGGTGGCAGGGTGCCTTCATCAGAACAGATTTTTTATTTTCAAAAAATATGCAACAAAGATCACAAAAATGTTAACATTCCCCAAATCTGAGTAGTGGGTTTAATGGTTCTATCATATAACTTCTGGTACTTTTCTGCATTTTTAAGTGTTTGGTAACTTAGAATAGAGCACAGCGGGTGGAGCTGAGCTTGCACCGCAGCTCTGCCGGCAGCAGCAGAATGACAGCCTTGTCCCTCCAGGTCTCAGCTGCCAGAGCTGCACCATGGGCTGCGGCCTTGGGTTTCACATGGGCACTCGTGAGAAGATCAGATGAGCTGTAGGAGAGGGACGATAAAGGACACTTCATATTTCTACAGAAGGCACTTATTCTAGCCTGCAATATTCTGAACCAGCTACCTTAGTGCTCCAAGGAAAGCCTCAAAAGTTCATTCTAGTTTTAATATTGACTATATCAGATGGGAAAAACAGATTTTTTCAACAATTTTGTTGAAGTAAAATCATATACCATAAAATACTTATTTTAAGTATGAAATTTCCTGGTTTTTAGTAAATTTACTGAGTGGCACAACCACCACCACTATTCTCGTCTTTCCAATAACATCCCTTTGCCCAGTTAGAGTTAATGTCTTTCCCATGCCCAGCCCAGGCTCCTTGAGAGTTAAGTTTACTCTGCTTTATGTCTCTATGTTTGCCTTATATGGACACTTCACATAAATCAAATCATACAAAACAAATCACACATACATCTTTTGCCTCTGGCTTCTTTCACTTAGCATGTTCTTGAGGTTCACACATGTTGTGGCATACTTCGTGCTATGAATGAATCATGTATTTCACTCTTGTCTATTGCTGAATAATATCCCATTGTACAGATATGCTGCTTTTGTTTATTCATTCATCAGTTAATGGACATTTGGATCATTTCCACTTTTTGGTTGTTATAAATAATCCTACTATACACATTCACATGTGAGTCCTTATATAAACGCATGTTATTGTTTTTCCCACTTTGGTAGATACTTAAGACTAGACTTTCTGGGTCATTTGTTAAATTTTAAAACATAGGCGTTCTTAAGCTTCCCACCTCCCTGTTTGTATACAGAGGACCATAGCTAGTCCAAGATTGGGAGGTATATTATTATAGCTTAGCAAGAATTATCTCTCAATTAGCTTAGAAAACAACACAAGCTACTGTACAGTAATATGGCTTTCAGAGCAACTGCATTAAAGACATTGGAGGATGTATCACATGTGTTGGATTTAAAAGTTTCTGGTTAATTTATAATTCTGTTTTAATAATAGTCATTCTTTTGTTTATTTTTCAGTACATAATCTATTTGTTCATTTAACATAAAATCATAAGCATTTTCAACATTGCTATATATTCCTTTAAATTGCTGCTTAAAATTTCAATGAGTAGATATGGTATTTACTTAATCATTCCACCATAGATATGCATTCAATTTATTTCCCTTAAAAACCTATGAAAAATTCTTATCAATACCATCTTTGTGCAAACTACTTTTCTATGTTTTTGGATAATTTCTTTAGGGAAAAAACAGCCAAATGCAGTTTCTGAGTTAGAATAAATGTGCCCTTAATGGCTATTGACCTATGCTGTCAAATTTCTTTCCAAAGGGTCTATACCAGTTTATACTGCCACCAGCACTGTGCGAATGCCAGCTTTATTTTATCACTGCCTGCATTGGGCATTACCTTTCTGAAGCATGACATTTTTTAAGTATTTATTTTTCTAAATAATAACAAATCAATGTAGAAAAATGATTGGATGTCTCCTGTCTTCCTTCCCTAAAATCTGTGTGAAGCCCGCAGCCACCATCTGGATCATAGCTCTCAAAAAGAACACATTTTCTCAGAAAAGTTTAGGTTCTTTCTTAGACGTGTATCTTTTCCTTTTCTTTTCCCTCCGTCCAGCCTTGGTCACCCTCCTCAGCTGCATTCCCCTGGGCCTCCGTCTCAAACAGACAGGGTCTTTCCAAAAAATATCTGTCGGAACGAAGTTTCCTCTTGTATCTGAATAGTATATTTTATTTTATATAAATAAATATATAATACACACATTTATTTATATTTTATATATTTATTTATAAAAGACATGAAGAGAATGGTCAAAGGACCAGGTGACTATTTCCTGATAACTGATTCAAGCTCCTACCAGAAGTTTCTCAGCTGCCCATGCCACACTATTTCTTGCTGAAAATGTGTTGCTCTGTCTACTGGGGGAGAGATTGCCGGGAGAGCAGCACAGTCCTCCTTCGGGACGTGAGCGGACGGTGGCAGCGGCTCGCCTCACAGCGCGAGTCCCAGGTCAGGATGGTGCTGTCCTGGAGGCACCACAGGAGCCCGTGCCCTACTCGGAAGGTGGCTCCTCCAGGTCACTTATACCTCTCCAGCTCCTGTGCCTGTCCTTGAAAGCCACACGGCGACTCCTGGTGGCGTTTCTCAGTGGCGGCTGACATAGGACAGTGCCCAGCCCACGCATCCTCCGAGCCCCAGCTGGGTTCACTGGGCCTCCAGGGCCTCCCACAGCCCCTGCTCAGGGGACCCCATCCCAGGAGCTCCTGGCATGGGTGGGAGCAGAGCCTAGAATTCCCAGGAGCCGCAGAGCAGGAGGTTGCAGTCTCCCCCTCTGCAAATGGGGTTCCCGTGGCACCCCCACCCCCCAGGCACTCCTGGGCAGAGAGAGAGAGAGCGCCATTTCCCTTACACTGGGGTCAAAGCTCATCCTTCCCTTCAGGCAGTGCCTGGCTGTAGATAGCTATGAGACCATCACAGCCCGGACACGTCTATCTGCGCGGGAGGACACACGTCTTCGGCACAGAGGGACACATTCACCAACTCTGGAAACCCAAGGCTTTACAAGATAAAGAGGAACACTCACTGCAATCGTGATCATTACCCAGTTTTTTAAGTAGTGGCAAAATCCAATACCAAGATTACAGAAAACAGTTAATGTCAGAAGGATCTTAAGATATATGAGGGAAAGGAAATGAAGGGATGAATGTGAATCAGAAAACTGCTATTTGTCAAATACCCACTAAGTGTAGGCAGTGCTTTCGAACTGCCTTCGCAGCCGCTGCGTGACCATGTCATTGTCTCGCGCAGCAACCCCCCACTGCCAAGATGAGGAAAATAAGCTTCAGGAAAGGTAAGTGGCTGGGCAAACTAACTTAGCGCCCAAGTGACAGATCAGAATTTAAAGCACGGTGGCCAGAGGAGAGGCGAAGCCTTTAGAGAAGGCTAAAATCAGTGTGGTCCAAGAGGGGGAGAGTTTCTAAAGAAGGCCCGCTGTTCCCCAGCATGCCAAGCAGAGCGTGACGCTGAGATGAGACAAGCACTGTGACGCGCGGTCATAACCTCCATCTCTGCCTCCCTGCTGGGGGCAAACAAAGCTGGTCTGAGGTCTCCCTGGGGCAGTCTGTATGACAGGCCACCCCTGTGTCTGCCTCAGGCCCTGTCCACCCTGCACATACAGCTCCTGATCTAGTTCTTGTTAAGCAATGACAAGCCTGCACCCCAAAGTAAAGCGGTAATGGGACTTGAAGGCAAGGCTGGGGAGTCTCAGTCTATCAGAACCAAGACCTCAGAGTCTGATGAAACCAGGGTGACATTATCAGAGTCCACTGCCCCATGGCAGGCAGCCAGACATCAGACAAATAAGTAGCAGTATCAAGGGAGCTGACAAAGGTAAAAGGTAAATGCCAACCGACCCTTTTAGTCAGCTTAACTATTCACCATGCTTGAGACAAAAATAAGAAGAAGCTTTTCTTTTGTTTTTGAGACAGGGTCCCACTCTGTTCCCCGGGCTGGAGTGCAGCGGTGTCATCATAGCTCACTGCAACCTCCAACTCCTGAGCGATCCTCCTGCCTCCGTCTCCCACATAGCTGGGACTACAGGCGTATACCACTGTGCCCGGCCTGAAAAAGCATTTTAGACATTGCAATCATTCTGTGCATTCACAATCAGCTCGGGTGTTACCCTGTGAAATAACATGTGTACTCTCATTTTGCCCATGTGTAAATAACATAGTATGTCCCTATGAATGGCCATGAATAGGCAAGTAAATAGTCTAAGCATACCTGCTCTGTTGCCTCATCAAATTGAAATTGTTCTTTCTTTCTCAAACTGTATATCTAAGAATCTCTTTATATCAAACATGGTGTTATTTAGAGCAACCCTGGAATTGTTCAAAGCCACTCCTCAGCACTTTCTCTTCGTGAGGCCTTGGGAGAATCAGTTCTGTCTTATGGAGTTGGGGACCTTTTATTTAGGATTCAGTGGTGACAGTGACTATCTCACAGATACTAGGGCTTAAGAAACTATGAACGTGAAGAACCTGGAACTTAGCAACACCGAGTAGGCAATGGCCAGGACATGGTAACTGAGCAGGAGCCGGGCAGGTGGGGGCGCTGCCAGGCTCCTTCTGTCCATAGCGCAAGTGTCATAAAAGCCACTCATCAATGAGGAAACCGCACGGCGCAGAGAGAGGCGATCCCAGAGCTCCAGCCTCCACTTGGCCTAACTCCCCTGCCGCCCTGTCACACTTCCTTTCAGAGCAGAACGTCAGTGTCAGTGGCTCTAGCAAAGCAAACAGTAGATGCTGTGACATTTTTTAGCCATTTTTATGTAGTCACACGCCATAAAATTGGAATATAATGGAAAATAAAGCTTGTTTTGTGTATAATTTTGAGCAAATCCTTTGCATTGAGTTTTATAATATGAAAATATTAGTTTTTTTAAATGATGTAAACATTCTAAATCGAGTACGGTGATGGTTGCACTTGTCTATGGGTATGCTGAGAACCACTGAACTGTACACAGTGGGCGGATTTTACGGTATGCCAATTACATCTCAGTACAGCCATAAAAATAATTAAGGGTTTGAAGACACAGAACCCAACACTCCTTCATTCACATGAGAAGACAAGGAACATACTACATTATGGGCTTTGAATTTAGGAGACTACAGTCTGACCTCGGACGGCCTCATTCTAGCTGTGTGACACTGAGCAAATGACCTAATCCAGCTAGGCCTCAGTTTCTGCTTCATTTTAAATAGTCTGGTGTACATAGCACCAGGACATAGGCTTCGGAAAGTATATGTGAAGATGTCTGGCACCCAAGAAATGCCAGCTTTCTTTTTTCTTACTCAAATGCTAAACTGTTAGGCAGTTGGCTACATTGCTATTTGAAACTCAGGTATGCTCCCTAAGTACAGGACGCTCGCTATCAGCAGGACACTAACTAGCACCGACATTATACACAGAACTGCACGTATTTTCCTTAAGAATTAGGCAGGTGACTTGGCTCTGCATGTAGCTCCGTTTATTCAAAAGAGATTTAGACCCATATCTCCCAACAAGCAATTACGATCATACAAAGGAGCACTTCTCAGATCATCTTACAGTCTAAACAGAAACTGAAACGCCAGGACACAAGGCGAGCTGCATTTTTGTCTCCTTCATGTCAACGTGGCCCTCATGTGGCCTTAGGTGGGAGGGGAACTTGCCGAAGCCCACGGAGAGTTTCCCTGAAACACGCCACTCGCTTCCGGCCTCTTCGCCCTGGGGCGAGTTGCTTAACCACCCTGGGGCTCCGAGTGTGCCTGCAGACGGCAGCAGGAAAGAAAGGAAGTACTGTACAAACATTGCCTAGTGGTGTGTTACATGTCTGCCAATATTTGCTTTCTTCCCTCTCAGTAAAAATGCAAACGTTCATCAGACGCAGAGACTCACAGGTCTACGTGGCATCCCACAGAACAAATTCTCTCATGTTTAGTTGATTTTACTTTTCATCCAGGCATACGGATGCTGATTATAGGTCCTTTACCTGAAATTCATCATGCGGATGGTGGGGAGAGACAATCACTGTGCTTGAGAACTGTGTTGCGACCAGCAGGAGCCGGCCGGGCCACCCCACCAGGTGTGCGAGCTGCCGAAGCCTGCCCTGCCGAGCTCGAGCCGTCCCCACTGGGGCCTCTCTGCACTTGGGCTTCACTTTTCTTACATTCCCAGGGGAAGAAAACATAAAAACCCCCAAACCCTCAAATCTTTATATCTTTTACTAAGGGTGCTAAACTGTCATTTTTTTTTTCAGTGCAGTTATGAAAAAGATATGGTCTTGCCTCTGGTGATATTTGCTCTGTGGGAGAGAAGCTGAAATAACATTCTGGACACAAATAGACTACAAATGACTTGAGCCCTTTGAAAATCACTCTCTCGGCGTTGATTCACTCTGGGAACGAAGCCCACCGGGTGGACCGGCCAGTCCCCGGGCAGAGGCAGGCCGGGCCGCAGAGTTCCAAGGGCCGGAGCGCTCTGAGAAATCCGAGCTACCCAGGGCACTGGCACCGTGCCCACCAGCTAGGCACGCTTAGCTCCGTGCCAGCCTTTGAAAGGCTCATGATTTATTCTGGACACGCTCTCTCCGTTTTCAGGTGACAAGTTTAGAAAGAAGAATGAAATCGTTATTTAATACAGTAGCTGTGATCATGAAAGAGATAACAATACTTTGCTTTTTAATTTCCAAAGCTCCTGACTAAGTGTTATCATATTTCAAGCCTCCTACAAACCAGTGAGCTAAGTCTTTTTATGGAGCTAAGTAACTCCTCCCCAAAAGGAAAAGCAGACTCTGAGACCCTCAGAGAGTCACCAGCAAGGCAGTGGAGGCAGAATTTGACCCCCAATTCCCTGACACCTGCTTAGTGTGATTGTAGCTCATCAACAGCTGCCAAGACTTCCGGCAATGTTAGAAACACACCGTCCAGCAGTGTAGGGATTGTTACTAAGGCATGTTAGAAACACATAATGGAAAACCACGCAGCATTTGGACGAATGAGATAGGGTATGGCACAGACCTGGGAACAAGTTGATCTATGCTGTTTTGTGACTAAAAAGCAAGCAATAAAACAAGAGGAGGCGTAGCATGACTCTATTTAAATTTTGGGAAATATTTCTGTTTTAAATGTTTTTGCAAGGAGGTCTTTAAGGATGCTCACAAAACAACTAAGTGAATCTATGATTCTGGGGTGACAAACATGAGTGGTTGGGGGTGGAGGGGTAAGGGAACAGTCAGCAGCCCCACCTTCTTCAAACGCTGGAATAGCAGGGCCACGTTCCTGCGTCCCCTGCTCCCCTGTAACCAGCCAGCGTGAGCTGACTCAAGATGCCTTGCAGCTCCTCCCAGTGCCTTTGTCAAGTTAGGATCATGGCTTTTTAAATAAATACAACTATTGGTCTGAGCCAGACAGGGTGCTGGGAGCTCTAATTCATTCCCTCTTCTGTTCTTTGCCACCACTCTGCAAGAGAGGCGTTAACATGAAAAAGCAATAGCTCTTCTGCATACACACGGGCTGGTTGGAGTGGAAAGAGAGAGCTGCACATTTACAGGTTCTCCTAAAGGCAGGAACTGACATCGAGTGTGGACAGTAGACCAGGCCCTTACACTGCAAAGCAGAGACTGTCGTCTCATTTTGCAAGAAGGAAACTGAGGCTCACACAGAAGCACCTGGAATCATCCATCCAGCTACTAAGCAGTAGAACCTATGCCCAGATCTGATGCTGTGGTCAAGAGAAATAATCAAGAGAGAATGAGTCCTGAACTTAGTTCTGGAATATTGCACACTTGTGTGTGTGTGTGTGTGTGAGTGCATGCATGTGAGTGTGTATATGTATGTGCACACACGTGCGTGCACACCCTGTGTGTGCCACACGGTGTCGGGAGGATGAGGAAGCAATGCTCACTGTCTCATGCTATTGACACAAGTTGGCTCTTTCCATCTCAGCTAATCATGCCTAAAAAGTCCTGTCTTCCCTCCTCCCGGCCCTCGGCCTGACCTATGCTGTTTCGTGTGACAAGACCTGGGTACTGGGGAGCCGGCTGAGCCCCAGGAGGACTCCTGAGAGAGGTTCTGGCACCTGAAGGGAGCGCCCCCCCACTTCTCTCTAGGGTTCCTGCGGGGTGCCCTCCCTTTGCTGTTGCAGAGTTAGGGACACAGCTGGAGAGGGGAGTCAAGGAAGGAAAGGGGTCCGGCACTGAGAAAGGCTCCTTCCCACCTCTTGTCAGGCACGTCTTCTGGGAGACGGGAGCCGCCGAGCCTGCTGGAGACATTACTTTCCACCTCCTCACTCCACCCACAGAGGCAGCCCACTTCTGAGCGCCTGGCCAAGGGTCAAACGAGGGGGTGGCCTGGATATATTTCGTGATGAGATACAGAAGCACAGTGGGCAAGACTGGGGTTAAATCTATTAAGAAGAAAAATGGGAATGAGTTGTGTGCAGGTGAGTGCTGGGGGTGGCTGACACAAGACACTGAAGTCCTCAAGGTTGAAGTTTTATCTGGTAAACGCCCTTGGTACTGTCCCCCAGATCCACACTCACCCAAGACTAACTTAAATTGCAACATGAGACAATAGATGGAAACAGGGAAAATTGAAATAAACCTTTTGGAACTTGCAGCTGCACAAAGCAGTTACAAGTTCTCCGCACATGGAAAGTGCAGAGAAAAACAATTGGAATCATTTCAGGCTTTGAAAACTTATAATTACAGGTGAGTGGCTATTATGTTATTGGAACAGCCATTATAACTGAAAGGTACAATTTGAGATAATATATGTGAGGACATTAATACACCATCAGATTTTTACAGCACAAGTATTACAATGCATCCAATTTCAAATTAAAGGTTACCTTCCTGTTTTTTTTTTTTTTAATTCTCTGCCTCTATTTTTAAGTAGAGCATTCATGTGAAATAATGGCATCATTTCTCAAAAAAATTCACAATAATTTTTGGTTATGCACTTTTCGCTATCATTTAAAAGTCTCCAGGTCTTTAACATTTTCAGAAAATAACAAAAATCAAAATTACCCATCAGTGCATTCTCTGCATGACTGTCACCTCTAAGCTACTCACACTAATTGGATAGAGCTATGAAATGGATGACCAGGATGGAGCAAAATCTAGAAGTCACATTTATTTACACCTGGAATTTAAAAGTAAATGCATTTGATGACTTGGAGGTCCCCAGACACTGGATTAAGAAGCTCAGCAAGGACAACAGTAAAGTAAGATACATAAGCAATAGAAAGTCCAACCGAATCTGGTCCTGAACTCTTCTCTCCTTGTCATCAGGCAGCATTTCTAACATCCCTGACCCTCCGCACCCATGTGAGCTGTATCTACCATGTGAGGGTGATAATGATGGAAAGAAAGACACCTGCAGACAAAGATGAAGGACCAGCTGGGGACACAAGGACATCTGCCCAGAGCACATTCCGCCTGAGGGTCAGCTTCCCTTGAGCACATTTTCCATGCGAGTGCTGGGCTGTCCATGTCTGGACTGTAACTGAGGGAAGATCCCAGTATAAGGCCCCAAGGAAAAGCTCCTTTGGCCATTTCTACAGGGACTCTTGTGCCCCCTTGGCCCTTCTCAACCACCCTAGAGTCTCTGGAGAAGTGCTTACTTGTCCATTGTGGGAGCAACTGAGAAATTAGTAGTAGCAACCCCACACTTGCTAAATACTGATTTTGAGTTTAGGTGAATTATAGGTCAATGTCCCAGGCGTTCATCCTCTTAGCAGGCTCACTTCCCAAGCTGTTGTGAAGAAATCCAGCTCAGCTCAATGCCTCACCTGTCATAAATTCCAGACACATGTTAGTTCTGCCATTTAAGAAGATTGTAAATGTCTCTGTTTTCCAACTTCCCTGGTCAAAATTCCAAACAAGATAACATAGGAGCTTTCGTGATCAGGCAAACTCTGGCCTAGATTAAGCTATCTTCTGCCTTTACATCTATTTTTCATATTTTCTTATGTTGGATAAAGTACTTAACATTTTGCTCTATGGTGGCTTTCTCAGAGATGCTGATGGGCTGGGTTGTGGGAAAGAGTGAAAGAGAATTGTGGCAACAACAGATTTCGTTATAGAAGCCACAGTGATAGGAAACTGACCTAAATAAAAGTGGAGAGATGTTTGAGAATAATATTAATTATGGATGATTGAGAACTGAAATGGCATTTTGTCATTTTAGGATGCAATTTTATTGTGATAAATTAAGTATCTTTTATGAAATTAAAAAGTCCCAATTTGATTTAGGATAATATAAATTTTCTTACTGTGAAATTGTCTCATGCTGAGATATATAAAATAATTCTAAAAATAATATTTTAATTATATTTTGGATAGTTTTCTTGAACTATATCAAGTGCCTGCACAGTGATATGCATTTCCCCAAGAGTCAAGTGCAACTGAGATGTACAGAAGCTCCTTGACTTCTGATGGGGTTACATCCCACTAACCCACAGAAAGTCAAATATATGGTGTGTTAGAAATGCATTCAATGCTCTAATAAACCCATTGTAAAGTCAAAAAATTGCAAGCTGAAGCACCGTAAGTCCAGATGCTCCTCAACTGACAATGGAGTTATGTTCTGATAACCCCCCGGTAAAGTTGAAAAATTGTTAAGTCAAAACATTGTACATTAGGGACCACCTGCACAAACAGATAAAAATCAAAGTTGGAAAATATAACAGCCAAAACAAAGTGACTTGGAAAATCTCTATCAAAATTTCACTGTAAATCCTGGCTACAGAGAACAAGAGACACACCGGAGACACACAAAATAACACGGAGGCACACGTCAGCAGGCGTGTTTTCTATTCCATGTCAGGGTCAGTTTGTGAATATCTCAATCACATTTTTATTGCAAAATATTAATAATTGTGTATTATGTGGAAAGTATAGATTGCAAAACAAAAATATCACAACTCACCTAGAATATAACACACGTAATTTTCAGTACAAAACTATACCACAGAAAAGAAAAAACAACCTGAAAAAAATATATATATTTTTTTAATGTCTGACAGGTAAATGTGCCCATGTCATAACAAGTTTGAGGGAGGCACATTGCACACACAAGCATGAAAACCCATTCATCATGTGTATGAGCTACAAAATGATCTTGACTTCTTCTGCTCATGTAGCTGGTGACATGCCCAAGGAGAAATGCTTTCTTTGCTTGTGCCACCTATACAGTTTCTGCCGAGAAAGTCCAGGGACTCATCTGTTCATCTTTGTGTTTTCAGCATGTCCCTGTGTCAGGCGCTGAGGGACAGCAGGGACAAAGAACGGTAGCACTCGTGACCTCAGGGACAGAGCCAGCAAGTTCTCACCTTTCCCTGCCTCCTCTTTCTGTCCTTCACTCACAGTTGCTCACTCCTGGGAGCAACTGACAGAATTTATTAACTAGTGCCAATAATTAAAGGGGCTTATTAAATTAACCCTAAAAATTCAACACATTAATTGATAGATACTAGAGGCATAACCACAAAATGCAATAGTGCTGCAGAACCATGACATTCTTCCCCAAACATGTATATTCAAGTTGACAGAATTTTATTATCAAAATCTTTAAAAAGGAGAGTCTGTTTTCCAGCCATGATCATTAAAAATAGTCTGTAAAAGTGTCAAAGATTATTCACAAGGTCCCACAGTGTCAATTCACATACTTTGTAAACGTGGACTTATATTCACACGTGGTATTCCATTTTCAGAACACATTTAATAGACAATATGGCAAAGTTACAGAAATACTTTCAAAGCATGTGCACTCATAATGTACAAATAACTACAGTGCAAATTAGCTGAATTATTCATTGAGGTACAGTGCCAGGCAAAATTATCTAGAATTAATTTCTAACAGGTTTAGTCAGTTTTTCAAAAACAAAAATTGACAGTTCCTTATGAGCCTGAGTGCACACCACATCTGTGTCTTCATAATGCTAAAGCATTTGTAGGAAAAATAAAATATTCAGCCAGTCATCCCCCATGTTTCTCTATTGAGGCCAGAATCATCTAAATAAAGATTTTGGACAAAACCATCCAGATGATTGACTATAGTGTGAAGGTGAAGCATGGGAAATACAATCAGTTTCTGACATTTTTGTAGAATATAAAGACAAATCTCTTGGTTTTACATGTGAGAAAAGAGGCCAAGAGAAGTTGGGCAACCTGTCTAAGGAAATAGCATTCCTGATGACTGAAACAGCCAGGTAATTCCAGGAGAGGTATCAGGTGAGGGCAGATTGCCACCCTCTGCTTCAGGGATTCTGTATAAAGGGAAAACCAGTGGTTTGGGGTAAGAAGTTTCTTCAAAGTGAAAATTACATCCTCTTTCATAAAATATCTCAGCAAACTACCTGCAGTTAGGGTTCCCATGTTTCAGGAGAAGCATCTGCTAAAGATGCTGTTGATGGGTGACAGCATGATGCAGTGGGGCCGGATTCTCATCCTGACTGGTGTGAGATGTATGAAGATTCCATACACACCCAGCCATAATATCCTGCCCCTGCTTGCACCCTGGGATGGGGGTCTACGAGGCCCAGTAAAGCTGCACTGGAGGAGTCTCTGAACTGCACTGGGGTGTCCATTGTGCTTCAAGATGGCCTCCAACAATCGCTCCCTGCTCTGTATGTGCATGCTGCTCCTTTATCAAGAAATTGTGTCTATTTTCCCTTCTCCTGAATCTGGGTTCACCTTTTGACTTGCTTGAGAAGTGCCGGTTTTAGGTCTAGCCCTCAACAGAACTGGTAGCTTTTGCTTTCACTCTCTTGGGTCCCTGTCACTATACTCTACGGAAGCAAGTGGAGACTGCTGGAGCAAGAGTGATCTTTTAAGCAGCACCAAATGCTACGCAGGTAAGCAAGGTCTTTTTCAAAGTTCCAGACCCAACCAAGCCTTCAGCCGATGGTAGAGGCATTAGCAACCCCAGCCAATACCAAGTGGAGCAGAAGAGCTGCCCAGCTAAGCTCAGCAAACCCTCAGAATTATGAAAGACAATAAGCCACTGTTGTAATCCACTAATTTTAATGATTTCTATGCAGCAATAGATAACAAGAAGCATCCAAGGATCAGAACATAGCATATGTATAATGTTTTGGGTTGTCACAAGAGCTAATTTTTATGTTAGGGTTTCTTCTTCAGAATGTCTGTGTCACATGAAAGCAGAAAAGAGGATTTACCCTATGTTGCAAGAATTCTGAAAGTGGGGTATGGAAAGGTAATCTTCTAGAAGCTAGGATGTTCCCTTATGTGACAAAGATAGGGGTAGGATGCTTGGGTTGGGGTGGGGGAATATGGAAAACAGAAGAGAAAAGCCTAATTAAACAATTACAGGAACATTTGGATTCCACATTTGTGATGCTACAGATGATCCCAAATCAATGATTTGGGATCCAGCTGGCTCCCTGTTTCTCACCATTCGTTACTAGAAGGTTATTACCATGCATGTCAAAATCTGTCATGTTTGTCTTTTGGAGTTCAAGCCCCAAGAAGTGAGAGAAAGATTGTCAGTGCACGCATTAACACTAACTCATGAAAAATACAGTCCTGTCTATAGCTGTCCCACCTTGAACACACTCAATTTCATTTCAAAAATGCAGTCTTGATCCCTCCCCCAATTCGTTTTCCTTGGCCAGTTCTAATGGGCAGGGCCTGTCAAAAGAAGCAGTGAAGTAAGACTGTCATGCACACTTATGTGCTTTGCTATGTCCAGTACTAGTTGTCCCCAGCACATAATATATGTCATGGCTCCAGTGATGTTTCCTTTCTCAATGGTGTCCTTTTGCAGCTCACTGGTTATATAGCAGACCAGATTTTACAATGGCTAATTATGCAAGTTCCAGAGAGCTAGGAATGATATTGCAATGTGATCTATACCAAGCTTAATGTTCCATTTCATTGCAATTTTAAACTGGAAAGTCTGCATGCCCATAGTCCCAATAATCTTGAACTCTCAGCTATCCCATAATGTGACAGAATTTTCTAATCAGTGAGCAATGAGCAGATGAACTCATCAAATAAGAACCCCAGAGATTCTCAGAGCTAAACCCCCCTTCCTTCAACACGTTGAGCAATGGAAACACCCTTGGTTCTTCATCCAGGGAGCAGGAAAACCATAAGATATATGTGCATGGCCAAAGAAGCTTGAACTAAGAAGACCTTTGATTCATTAAACTTTTGTTTAGTGATTTTTGTGCCCCCATTGTGTTTTTTTCTGGGGGTGATGGTGGTAGCAAATGGATGATAAGAATTCTATTGATTTAGTACTGTTCCTACCTTTAAATTTTCACCAATAGAAGCTGGTCATTTAACAATAAAAGGATATGTGAAATTCTATAACTCAATTCATAAAACAAATATTTTTGAATTATGCAGCCAATTTGGTACTGGCACTAGGAATTTAAAAAAAGAGAAAAAAGTATGGACATTTTAAACATTTACGATACAGAGTGTTACATACATAGGGGAGGCAGGAACGGAATGCTAAGGGAACAAAGGAAGGGACTCCAAATGAGCCTGTAGAGGTTCAAAATTTTCCCTCTTTTGTTCTGAGTCTTAAAAGAGGCTTAAGAATTGGTGAGTCCAGACGCTGGATAGAGACAACAACGAATGAAAGGGGACGTCTCAGGCAAATTGGCAAGTGACTCCCCGTGGCTATCGCCCAGCATGAACTTGGGCCCAGTGGGACATGAGTTTGGCAAGTTGTTATGAGGCTGACTACAAAGGACTTGAATGTCTCACTAATGAGTTTAAAATTTATGGAAAAAAGCGAAGGGGAGATAAACCAATTGAATCTAACAAATTTGTGGAAATTAAAAAACACACTCTCAAAAAACTGGTGGATCAAAAAAAAATCAAAAGAGAAATTGTATCTCCATATTGCTTTCCACAGGGGTTGCACTAGTTTGCATTCCCACCAGCAGTGTATGAGTGTTCCTGTCTCTCCGCATCCACGCCAACATGTGTTGTTTTGGGACTTATTGATAAAGGCCATTCTCACTGGAGTTAAGTGATATCTCATTGTGGTTTTGATTTGCATTTCCTTGATGATTAGAGATGTTGAGCATTTTTTCATATGTTTGTTAGCCATTCTTATATCTTCTTTTGAAAAATTTCTATTCATGTCCTTTGCCCATTTTTTGATAGGATTGTTTGATTTTTTCTTACTGATTTTCCTGAGTTCTAGATAGATTCTTGTTATCAGTCCTTTATCTGATGTGAAGTATGTGAACATTTTTCCCCATTCTGTAGGTTGTCTGTTTATTCTTGTGACTGTTTCTTTGGCTGTGCAGAAGCTTTTTAATTTAATCAGGTCCCATTTGTTTATTTTTGTTGTTGCTGTGATTGCCTTAAGGGTCTTCTTCATAAATTCTTTGCCTAGGCCAATGTCTGTAAGAGTCTTTCCGACATTTTCTTCTAGAATTCTAATAGTTTCCCACCTAAGGTTTAAGTCTGTTATCCACCGTGATTTGATTTTTGTGAGAGGTGAAAGGTGTGGGTCCTGTTTCAGTCTTCTGCATGTGGCTATCCAGTTTTCCCAGCACCATTTATTGAATAAGGATTCTTTTCCCCAGAGTATGTTTTTGTCTGCTTTGTCAAAGATCAGATGGCTATATGAAGATGGTTTTATATCTGGATTTTCTGTTCTGATATAACTTAACTCCAGTGAGAATGGCCTTTATCAAAAAGTCCCAAAACAATACATGTTGGTGTGGATACGGAGAGAAAGGAACACTCATACACTGCTGGTGGGACTACAAACTAGTGCAACCCCTATGAAAAGCAATATAGAGACACCTTAAACAGATACAAGTAGACCTACCATTTGATCCAGCAATCCCATTATTGGACATCTACTCAAAAGAACAAAAGTCATTCTATAAAAAAGATACCTGCACTCGAATGTTTATAGCAGCACAATTCACAATTGGAAAGATGTGGAAACAACCCAAATGCCCATCAATTCATGAATGGATTAGTAAAACGTGGTATATGTATACCATGGAGTATTACTCAGCTATAAGAAATAACGGGGATATAGAATCTCTTTTGTTCTCCTGGAGAGAGTTGGAACCCATTCTATTAAGTAAAGTATCCCAAGAATGGAAAAATAAGCTCCACATATACTCATCAGCAAATTGGTTTCCCTGGTCATCACCTAAGTGCACATTTGGGAAGAACACCAATTGGGTTTCGGACAGAGGTGGGGGGTGGGGAAAGGAGATGGGTGTATACCTACATGATGAGTGCGATGTGCACTGTCTGGGGAATGGACATGCTTGAAGCTCAGATTCGGGGGGATGGGGAGGCATGAGCAATATATATAACCTGAACTTTTATACCCCCATAATAAGCTTAAATTTAAAAATAGTAAAAAAAAATCTTAACATTCAAAAAGAAGAAAGACATCAAATCAGCAACTTACTTAACTTATAAAGAACAAACGAAAGCAAAAGCTGGCAGGAGGGGAATAATAAAGATTAAAGCAGAGATAAATGAAAAAACAGAAAAACTGTAGAGATAATCAACAAAACCTACTCCCACATGTACTCACCATTAAATTGGCACTAATTGATCAACACTTGAGTGCACATATGAAAGTAACATTCATGGGGTGTTGGGCAGGTGGGGAGTGGAGGAGGGGATGGGTAAATCCACACTTCATGGGTACAGAGCACACTTTCTGGGGAATGGGCACACTTGTAGCTCTGACTTGGGTAGTACAAAGGAAATATATGTAACCAAAGTGATTATACCCCTGCAATATTCTGAAATGAAGTTTTTTTTAAAAAGGGAAAATCGGCCGGGTGCGGTGGTTCACGCCTGTAATCCTAGCACTCTGGGAGGCCGAGGCAGGTGGATCGCTCGAGGTCAGGAGTTCGAGACCAGCCTGAGCAAGAGCGAGACCCCGTCTCTACCAAAAATAGAAAGAAATGATTTGGACAGCTAAAAATCTATATAGAAAAAATTAGCCGGGCATGGTGGCGCATGCCTGTAGTCCCAGCTACTCGGGAGGCTGAGACAGTAGGATCGCTTAAGCCCAGGAGTTTGAGGTTGCTGTGAGCTAGGCGGATGCCACGGCACTCACTCTAGCCTGGGCAACAAAGCGAGACTCTGTCTCAAAAAAATAAAAAAAATAAAAAAGGGAAAATCAACAAAATCAATAGTTTGGGCTTTGAAAAAATCAACAACACTGAAAAATCTTTAGTTAGATTGACTAAGAGAGAAAAAAGAGAAGACTCAAATTACTAAAATTTGAAATGGAAATGGAAACATTGCTACCAATCTTACATAATAAAAAATATAAAAGAGTACTATGAATAATTGTACACCAACAAATTGGGCAACCTAGAGGGAATGGACAAATTACTAGAGACACAAAACCTACCCAGACTGAATCATGGACTAAAGGAAATCATGAATATTCCTATAACTAGTAAGGAAATTGAATAAAGAATCAAAAAATCTCCTAGCAAAGAAAGCCCTGACCCTGATAGCTTCACTGGTGAGTTCTACCAAACATTTATTAAAGATTTTATGAAAAATTGAAGAGGAAGAAACATTTCCTAATTCACCCTATAAGGCCAGCATAACCCTAATACCAAAGTCAGACAAAGACTCTACAAAAAAAAGCAAACTACAGACTAATATCTCTTATGAACATTGGTGCAAAAATCCTCAAGAAAATGCTAGCAAACTGAATTCAGTATGATATTAAAAATACTGTACACAATGACCAAGTGGTATTTGTTCTTGGAATATAAGAATGGTTCAACATGAAAATCAATCAATGTAATCTACCATATTAACAGGATGAAGAAAAATAATGATTATCTTAATTGATACAGAAAAAGCATTAAATTTCACACTTTTTCACCATGAAAACACTCAACAACTAGGAATAAAAGGAGGCTACTTCAACATGATAAAAGCCATATACAAAAAACCCACAGCAAACATCATACTCAACAGTGAATGACTGAAAGCTTTTCCTCTAAGATAGGAACAAGGCAAGGATGTCCATTTTGACCCCATTTATTCATCCGTGTACTGGAAGTTCTAGCCAAGCAATCAGACAAGAAAAAGAAATAGCATACATATAAAATGCTTCCAAATTTGAAATGAAAAATTAAAATTACCTCTATTTACAGATGACATGACCTTATATGTAGAAAACCCTAAAGGTTCCACAAAAGACCTGTTAAAACAAACAAATTCAACAAAGGAATAGGATTTCAAATCAGTGCACATAAATGAGTTAGACCTCTATACACTAACAATGCACAATCTGGACAGGAAATCAAGAAAAAATTCCATTTATTATAGTATCACAATGAACAAACACTTAGAAATTAACTAAGGAGATGAAAGACCTATACACTGAAAACTATAAAACATTGCTGAAAGAAATTAAAGGCATTATTAAATGGAAAGCTACCCATGTTCATCGATTGAAATACTTAATATTATTAAGATTCAGTATAACCCAAAGTGATCTACAAATTCAATACAATCACTATCAAAATTTCAACTTTTGGTAGAAATAGAAAACTCATCCTAAAATTCATATAGAATCTCAGGGGATCTCAAATAGGCAAATCAATCTTGAAAAAGAAGAACAAAGCTGAAGGACTCATATATCCTGATTTCAAAACTTAGTACAAAGATATAGTAATCAAAAAAGTGTGGTACTGGCATCAAGACAGACATATATACTCAGGGAACAAAACAGACAGCCCAGAAATAAACCCTCACATATATAGCCAAATGATTTTCAACACAGGTGCTAAGACCGTTTAATGGGAAAGAATACTCCATGTCTTTTCAACAAATAGTCTTGAGAAAACTGGATGTCCATGTGCAAAAAATGAAAATGGACCCTTATGTAGCACAACATATAAAAAGAAATTAAAATGTATGAAAGACCTACATATAAGGACTAAAACTATAAAACCTTAAAAAGAAAACACAAGATGAAATCTGCATGGTATTGGATTTGGCAATGATTTCTTGGATATAAGACCAAAGGCATAGACAAAAAAGAAAAAATAAACAAATTGAAAGACCCTATTAAGAGAGTAAAAAAGCAACCACAGAATGGGAGAATATATTTTCAAATTGTGTATCTAATAAGGAATTAATATTCAGAATATATAGAGAACTTCTAAAACTCAACAACAAAGGAACAAACAACGGAATTCAAAAACGAGCAAAGGATTTGAATAAGCCTTTCTCCAAAGAAGATATAAGAATGGCCAACAAGTACATGAAAAGATCCTCAATATCATCAATTATGATGGCAAACTCAAATCAAAACAATGAAATACCACCTTACACATATTAGGATGGCTGCTATCAAAAAACAAACAAAACAGAAAACAAGAGCTGTTAGTACGAACGTGGAGAAGCTGGAGCTCTTGTGCGCTGTTGGTGGGAATGTAAAATGGTGCAGCATAAAATTCACCTTCTTACCCGTTTTAAGTGATGCGTATCTCACCACAATAAACGAAATGTGTTACTAAAAAAAAAAATGGGGCAGAAATGGGGAGTTTTTAAGCAAAGAATGAGAAGATTTTTTTCTGTACTTTAGGAAGGTCATTTAATCAGCATCGTGAGGAACAGACTGAAAGGAAGTATTAATGAAACAAGAAATAGAGAGAAAGCGTAAACGAAGACCTGAACTAAGACCATATGTTTTCATGAGAGGAGATGGCACCCTCAAGAGAGCCTTGAGCAATATAATTGTCACGAATGTGTGGCCTATTTGGGAGATGAGCAAGTGAGAAGAGGACCTGTCAGGACCTGTCCCGGTAACCTGCGTTGAAGGCAACACCATCATCACAGTGGAGAAAACAGAGAACGGAGTTGAGAAAGAGGATGTGGAGCTGGGGTTTTACACGAGCTTCAGAGATATCCCCCACAGGACATTATCCACAGAGACACTGGTCACGGGTGTGCTAGTGCTGGGGACTGAATGTCTGTGCCCCCACAGCTTTAACTGTTGAGTCCCCAACCCTCAACAGGATGGTATTAGGTCGTTGGGCTTTGGGAGGCGATTAAATATTAAAAGTGATGGGACTATGCCCTTCCATGAAGACACTCCAGAGCTAGCTTTTGTACTTTCTCTCTCTCTCTCTCTCTCTCTCTCTCTCTCTCTCTCTCTCTCTCTCTCTCTCTCTCTCTCTCTCTCTCCTCATGGTCTTTCTCTCCAACACATGAGGATCAAGGGGAAGGCAGCCATCTCAGCCCAGGAAGGAGAGGCTCTGCAGACCCTGCATCGGCTGGTTCCTTGCTCTTAGACTTCCCGGCCTCCAGAACTGCGAGAAATCAATGTTGTGTAAGTCTCTGATCGTTTGTTACTGCAGCCCGAGCTGAACAGGACACTTAGTCTCATGCTCAGAAATGGCTTGAGATACCGATCTGAGAACTATGAGCATGTAGATAGAAAGACGCGAATGTGAAAGCAACGCTCCAGAGAGGCCCAGCATGGCCCGCAGAAGGCAAAAGGCTTATCTCATCTCCGAAATACAAATCTCATACTAATATTTTTCTTATATATTCACTTGAATTAAAACATCAATTTTATGTGCAATGACTATTACTTTCCTAGAATTATTATTTTTAGTACTAAAATCTACAAGTGAACAGCTTTGCACGAGACAACGAAGCTTGTGAGGGACAAGAGTTATAACCTCAATTTTATAAAGAAAATATTCTATTAACTTCTGTAGCTATTGCATATTTGGGGTTCATTCAATAATCACTCTTAGGAAATATAGATCTGAGTAATTTTCCTGGATGACTCTAGAATTTAATAGCTATAACATTCACTTACTAGGAACAACTAATTCTGTACAAAGGGTGGGAAGTGGTAGCATCTTAGCTGTATCTCTGATGAGGAGCTTAGGCTGGCTGGAGTCATAGTTTTGTGGAATATATTTTCTATCCTAACAAAACCTTTGATTGGTTGGTTTCAGAGCCAAGCTTTATTGTGTTTTTCTCAGCAAAAACTATCCCGTAGTAAGCAGTCAGCAAATGCTCGCGGATGACGCTAACTCGGGAAACGTTTGTTGTCGGACCCCACTGCAGGGCAGCGATTTTCCTGGTTGAACAGGAGCGAACTATTGAGTCGCTGCTAAGTATTCTTGGAGCCAACCTGTGGAAGGGACGTGGGGGAGTAAGACACACCGTGGCACCACGGACGGCTCCGACTTCCGTGGCCCTAGCGAGGACGGTGCCGGTGGAGGAGGGATTGTCCCTGGG
This sequence comes from Lemur catta, assembly GCF_020740605.2. Taxonomy (NCBI): domain Eukaryota; kingdom Metazoa; phylum Chordata; class Mammalia; order Primates; family Lemuridae; genus Lemur; species Lemur catta. The sequence goes on along the minus strand of NC_059138.1, from coordinate 94,249,246 downwards.
CCTCACGACCCCGACTTGGCCGGCCGTGGTGCCCAGTGCTGTGAGGGGGACTCGTCCCTGCAGTGGTTAGCCGGGTTTGTACCCGGAAATGAGCAGCGCACTGGGGACGGGAGGCGCGGCTTCCCAGAGCAAAGACCCCTGCGGCGCAGGGTCCTCAGGAAAGGCTGGCGGAGCGGGAGGCCTGTCGGGGGACGAAGGGGCGCTTGCGCTGACCCCACGGCGGAACTCAAGTGCTGCCAGGCTCCAGGCGAACGGGCGCCTTCCTTGGGAACTGCGCAAACCGCTGCGGCGGCCTCCCTGTGCGCTCCACGAGAATTGTGTTTGACTTTTTGCATGTCACCTCCAGAAGACAGGCCAGCGCTTCACCCTGCTAAGGCAAATTAATGTTTCCTGTTCCGGGATTATTTTAAGAGAGGGGGCGATTTTGCCCAAGCTGGAGTGCAGTGGCTGTTCACAGATGCGATCCTGCTACATATTAGCACGGGAGTGTTGACCTGCTCTGTTTCTGATCTGGGCAAGTTCACCCCTCCTTAGGCCACCTGGTGGTCCCCGTCTGCCAGGAGGTCACCATATTGATGCCAAACTTAGCAAGGACACCCAGTTGGCATAGTGCACTATAGCCCTGAACTCCTGGGCTCAAGCCATCCTCCTGCCTCAATCTCCGGAGTAGCTGTAACTATAGGCCCCTGGTGGGTGTTCTGGGATTTTTTAAAAGAAAACATAAACTTATACCTTGCTTTTTCAAAAAGTGAACATTTGTGGTAGAAAAGGATTTGGTGATTGCAATCAACAAATATTTAAAGTCAAGAATTCTAATTGATTTTATAAACCTAAAATTTCCTATCTCCTTGAGAGAGAAGATTATATGGTAGCATTTTATGAGGGATAGTGTACTTGCAGTCATAGTATCTAAACTCCAATTACAGTTCTGTCTCCTATCTTCTGTGAGACCTAAAGTATAGGTCTCTTAACCTCATCTGTAATTTGGAAATAATTATTCATGACTTACCTAGTATTTAAAAACTGTGCAAATAAAAAGTATTATTCTAAAGTGTAAAAGGATATGTATAAAATAAAGCACTTTTTCTCCTTCAGAATGTATGGCATTGAAAAAATATATCTGAGGCACTTGCATAAACGCATACACTTTCAATGAATGTGTGCAGTGCTGCCCGTGGAGGTTTCATGATCACAGGACTTCAGATCTCAAAATGGCCAGGAAAGCAACGCTCAAATACTTGCACTAACTAAAAATCTCTTCTGAAGAAGAATCTGGATCAGTTTTCACTTTTCATTTTTAAGAAATGACAGATATAGTATGCAAAATCTTTGGTTTCTTTAAGGGGATTTAGAACTTTTAAATGAATAGAATCTGGCTTCAGCATATGAAGATGCAGAGCTTTTAGCCAGTAAGTGTGAGCTGATTATTTGGTGGTTGTTTGAGATTTACAAATAATATCAAGCCTGGAACCAAAGGCAGGGGACACAAGCCAGCAATGTTGCATCTGTCTTGATTGGAATTTAGCATCATAGGAAAGGATGGATTCCTGGAGGCTCTCTGCATAAAAGAAAGCCACAGGGAGAGTTACAGAAGAGAACTTGCACTCAGAGTCTAAGGAAAGAAGTAAGGATCCATTATGGAAAACAACTCACACACACGTAGAAACAAAGTGCTGGCTGGAGGCAGTGAAGACATGCAAACTATTCCAGAGTAATTAACATAGATTCAGGTAGAAAAATTGTGGAGAGATAGGACGGAGTAGTGGTGAGACTGTTCTATAATAAAGCAAGTTCAGTGTTTACATAACTAAAGCTCCAGAGATTTCAGTTTTTTAGAACAAAGTACAGTAAATGCAAAATTAAGAAGTTAGAATTCCACACCGATTGGCTAAAAGTTTTTAAAGTTTGTAATTCTTTTAAACATTGTGTTTTATATCTTTCAATTTGGATAGAAATTTGGATTTATGTATATATATTTTAATTACATACAAGACAAATGGTGTGGATCTCTTATTTCTTGTTTTAACACTGTGTAAGATACTTGACTATAAAATCTCAAATATATCACTGTCATTTGGCATCAGATGTACTAAAGATCAGGCACCAAGCTTCTGGAGACTTCTAATTTCAAGGTTTTTTTTTCCTGTCATTCAACCTATTTCTTGCATCATCTGAAACTCCTAAAGCTGTATGTCTTTCAAAACACTTATGACTTCCTACCTTATAGTATTCATTTGCTCAACAATTGATCTCCTCCGGGCTAGACGCCGAGAGAAGTAAAAGATTCATAAATAAGGAAGACACTGTCTTTCTCTCCCCAACAATTGAGTGGGAGAGATAAATTTCTAAGCATCTAATTAGAATTTCAAAGTGACAAGTAGTATTATTTTTAAGATAATGATAAGTACTATGAAAGCACAGGGGAGAGAGGTCAAACTCTTCAAAGTAGGGGGAATAAAAATCAAATCTGAGGCAGTAACAATTAGGCAGGATGGTGAAAAGTAAGTAGGGTCCGTCCAGCGCCTGGCGGGAGAAGCTGCCGGCGAGCGGAGCTGGCGCGGTTGGAGAGCGCCGCCTGTCTGGTCTTGGCGAGCACTTTAGTGGGATTTGAATTAACTGGGTATTATCAAGAGCAAAAGGCATAAAACGAAGTTGGAAACATAAGTTACGTACAGTGCTAAGAAGATTGGAAATGGTGAGTAAAGAAGGCATTTTAAGCAGAATATTGATGCAATCAGAATAGTGTTTTAGAAAGATAACCCCTCAAAAGTGTGTGGAGAACGGATTGAAGGGTTACACGCCTGGAGGAAAATACACCAAACAGAAAACTATTACCATTATTTGGGTGAGATTTAGAGGCATTGGCAATGGGGACGGAAAGAAGGATGGATTTGACAGCCACGATGTGTGGAATTTTAAAGAGTTTGGGACAGGAGGAAGGCAAGGAGAACCGCATTTCTAAGGAAGTACGATGAGGAGGGTGCTTCCACGTCTCCCACGCAAGTCCAGGACCGGGCAGGTGAACAACACACTCACTTCAGGTGCACAGTTTTAAGAAGCACTAAAAAACTCAGTAATGAAGATATGATACTTTAATTCACTATTTCAAAACATTGATAGCAATGTAAAAATCCATGATGAATGCATTAGTCAGAATTGAGAAAGACAGAGAGAGAGAGAGAGAGAGAGATTATAAGAAATTGGCTCAGGTGACTATGGCAGCTGGCAAGCCCCAGGATCTGCAGGTGGATCTGCAAGCTGGAGACCCAGGAGAGCAGAGAGCATAGTTCTAGTCAGCGTCCAGGGCTGGAGACCCAGGAGAGTAGACAGCATAGTTCTAGTCAGCGTCCAAGGCTGGAGACCCAGGAGAGCAGACAATGTAAGTTCCAGCCTAAAGGCTGGCAGGCTTAAGACCCACGGAGAGCCAATGTTCCAGTTCAGGTATGAAGGCAGGAAGAATGTTGATGCCTCAGTCTGAAAGTCATCAGGTGTTCTCTCTTACTTGGGGAGTCTTTTTGTTCCATTCAGGCCTCCAGCTGATTGGATGAGGCCCACCCACATTAAAGAGGGCAATCTTCTGTACTCGGTCAACTAATTTAAACGTTAATCTCACCCAGAAACACCCTCAGAGAGACTCCCAAAATAATGCTTGACCAGATATCTGGGCTCCTCATGGCCCAGTCAAGTTAACACATAAAATCAGCCATCACAATAAACAAAATATAAAAATTTTAAATAAGGACAGGATCAATATTATTGATTTTTTTGCCTCAGGCTCTAAATTGAGTTGGCATGGCACTTCTCCTGGGCCTTATAATATCTCCTACTTGGCACAATGTCACTTTAAGGCAACTATTATGCAATGCCAACCCTATTCCCCCAATCCTTGCAATGTGCCATATACAAAGAAAGGGTTCAATAATTGTATATTTAACACAGTAATGCAAGTTAATTTGCATAGGAAAGAAAGATTTTTCCATCATGACATAAATTTAATAGCAAACTCAGAATGCCTTGAAATATTCCCTTATATGCATCATGCAAAATTACATTTATGCTTTATGGTTAATTTTTAACCCATAATACTAGGTTTGGAAGTGAATTAAGGCTGATTATTTTCTTCCTTTTTCTGTGGGTATCATTTCAATTGCTGCAACCACAGGAATGACAGTCGGGTCTCAGCAGAATACTACCTGTCTTAGTACATGTAAAAGAATGTTACAGTGCTCTGTAAATTAGAAAACCAAGGTTCAAGGAGTTTATTACCTTGGTCTTGGTTGCATGCTTAGTAGGCAGTGAGAATAAGATATGGCCATAGTTCTGTCCAACATTATGGTATTTCCACCACTACCTGTGTGATAATCTTCTTCAGTATGTAAAATATCCAGCATTGTTTTCTTGAAGTGTAAGTATATATTTACTTTTAAGAAATCTAAAACAGTAAACAACTAATTTCTGATTTTGGTTTACATACATAGACCAAAATGCAATAGAAATAATAATTTTAAAATAAACATCTGGATGCAAATCAAGTTCTTTTCCTCAATAAGTTAATTGTTACCTGATGTCAACTTAAAATAACCAACTCTTCAGTAGTATTGTTCCAATCAGGAGAAGTAACCATAGCAACATAATTATCAACTTACTCAGTTTGTCACCCCCTATTTTGACTCTGAAAAGGTAATTTGGTTGAATTACTTGTTTATGTGTTTTTTACAACCTGGCTTTGTACTGACATTGGCTTCTTATTCAAGTCACACACCTTTTCTCCCAAATACGTAATTCCAAAGTCGAATCTAAACGTTAAATCTCTCTCAAATCTGTCTTCTCACCTCTTTCTCACAGCTCTGACCGCCTGGCAGATATTTTGTTAAGTGTTGTCTCTTCACATGTAAACATGGGGACAAAAATGTGTTGACATAAAATTTTGGAAGATCAACTGACACGATTTTCTGCACAATTTCTTGTTCCCCTGTAGTCATGCCTATTCAGCGGCTAGACCATGAGACATCCCTTGCTGCAAGGAAATGCTTTTACAGAATGAATGGTGAAGTGCTAAATCAAATAGGCAAGTATCAGCTTTGAAGTTTTTAAGCTGAAGTCCAGGTATAAGACACAAAGGTCTAGATGTGACCCAAGCAAATCACCTCCCAGGGACTGACAAGGAGTAAGGATGACTCAGAGGATTTCAGCTTAGTAAAGAGATGACAATGTCTCCATACCCCCAACATCAGCTACTCAGAACTGAAACACCCTCAGCTAAAAGGCTGTGGTGAACGTCAGGAAGGAGCTCAGTGGCCTGGGTTGTTTACCAAATTAACTGAAATTGCATCTCCAGTACTTATGGAAGGTGTTTCAAAGCATTTGAAAGTAAATACAGAACAAATAAAGTTGAATTTATCATATACCTAAGCATACCTAAGCTCATGATCTAAGATTTGAATATGCCATAATACCCCTGAGTTTATTATGAAATTCGATAAAAAGTAGGACTGCTCTAATTTTTGGATGCTCATATTTCTGGCTACCACCATAGTTCATATTCACAATTGAAACTACCTCTTCGTGAGTTTTGTTTCCACACTTACAGCCCTCATACAATGGCCAGAGTCACATTTCTAAAATGCACTAACTTTATGACTCTCTTCCTTAAAATCACGCAAGATAAAGGAGACTGCTAGGTTCCTATTCTATTTCATGTCCTGACAGAGGCCCACATGCAGAGCATGCTCCAAGACGCTGAAACTCTCGTCATTGTCCTAATCCACATCTTCACACCTGGCAGCCTTGGTACATGCTCTTCTCTCTGTCTGCACCACCTTGCCACTCGCACACAAGCCTCTCCTGCGCTGGGTGGCTCTCTCCCATATCATCTCCCCTAAGAAAGTGAGGAAAACCCCTTCCTGTTGGATGGACCTTAATCAGCCTCTATGTGCTGTGGTAGGAACACCACTATCTTCAATTATAAGCTATTAACACTTTGTGCTGTAGTTTATTTTTTTCTCATTTTAATGACTCCTTCACTAGATTATAAACTTCATAAGCATAAAAAACAAAATCTTAGTTTTCCTCTACCTCTTGTAACTTGCACAATGTCAGACACACAATAAGTTCTCAGAAAATGCTTTTTAAAATAAATCCCATTTAAATATATTGAATAAAGAAAGAACAAACCTATAGGCATCAAACTACCCGACTTCAAAATATACTACAAAGCCATACTGACCACAGAGTGTGGTATCAGCACAAAAATAGACACCTAGACAAATGGGACAGAATGGACAGCCCAGAAATACATCCACACATTTGCAGCCAATTGATTTTCAACAGAGGTGACAGGAAAACACATTGGGGAAAGGAGAGTCTTTTAAGTAAACTATGTTGGCTGGGAAAACTGGATATACACACATGGAAGAATGAAATTAGACCCCCTATCTCTTACCATATAAAAAATCAACTGTTGAAGGTATCTCCATATTGCTTTCCATAGGGGTTGCACTAGTTTGCATTCCCACCAGCAGTGTATGAGTGTTCCTGTCTTTCCGCATCCACGCCAACATGTGTTGTTTTGGGATTTTTTGACAAAGGCCATTCTCACTGGAGTTAAGTGGTATCTCATTGTGGTTTTGATTTGCATTTCCCTGATGATTAGGGATGCTGAGCATTTTTTGATACGTTTTTTGGCCATTCTTATGTCTTCTTTTGAAAAATTTCTATTCATGTCCTTTGCCCATTTTTTGATAGGATTGTTTGATTTTTTCTTGCTGATTTTCCTGAGTTCTAAATAGATTCTTGTTATCAGTCTTTTATCTGATGTGTAGTACGCGAAAATTTTTTCCCATTCTGTAGGCTGTCTGTTTATTTTCATGACTGTTTCTTTGGCTGTGCAGAAGCTTTTTAATTTAATCAGGTCCCAGTCGTTTATTTTTGTTGTTGCTGCGATTGCCTTAGGGGTTTTCTTCATAAATTCTTTGCCTAGACCAATGTCTGTAAGAGTCTTTCCTACATTTTCTTCTAGAATTCTAATTGTTTCCCATTTAAGGTTTAAATCTGTTATCCACTGTGATTTGATTTTTGTGAGAGGTGAAATCTGTGGGTCCTGTTTCAGTCTTCTACATGTGGCTATCCAGTTTTCCCAGCACCATTTATTGAATAGGGACTCTTGTCCCCAGAGTATGTTTTTGTCTATTTTGTCAAAGATGCTTCAACAGATTCAAGTAGACCTACCATTTGATCCAGCAATCCCATTATTGGGCATATACCCAGAAGAACAAAAGTCATTCTTTAACAAAGACACCTGTACCCGAATGTTCATAGCAGCACAATTTACAATCGCAAAGATGTGGAAACAACCCAAGTGCCCATCGATCCACGAATGGATTAGTAAACTGTGGTATATGTATACCATGGAGTACTACTCAGCTATAAGAAATAACGATGATACGACATCTCTTTGGTTCTCCTGGAGAGAGCTGGAACCCATTATACTAAGTGAAGTATCCAAAGAATGGAAAAACAAGCATCACATGTACTCACCAGAAAACTGGTTTCCCTGATCACCACCTAAATGTACATCAGGGAAGGATACCAATTGGATATCAGACTGGGATGGGGGGTGGGAGGAGGGGGTGAGTGTATGCCTACATGATGAGTGCGTTGCACACCCTCTGGGGAATGGTCATGCTTGAAGGTGCAGGCCCGGGGAGGTGGGGGGGGAGGGGATGGAGGTATGACTACATGATGAGTGCCAGGCGCACTGTCTGGAGAATGAGAACAGACGAGCTTGGGACTCTGACTCGGGGGGATGGGTGGGACATGGAAAATGTATATAACCTAAACTTATGTACCCCCATGATGAGCTGAAATAAAAAGGAAAAAAAAAATCAACTGGATTAAAGACTTCAATGTAAGACTTGAAACAGTAAAAGTAGTAGAGGAAAACATAGGGAAAATGCTGCATGACATGGTTCTGCGCAGGGATTTGGGGGATAGGACCTCAAAAGCACAGGAAACAAAAGCAAAAAGAGACAAATGAGATTGCACCAAACTAAAAGCTTCTACACAGAAAAATAGACAATCAACAAATGGAAGAGAGAGTCTATAAAATGGCAGAAAATATTTGCAAATTGTGCATCCAACAAGTGGTTAATATCCAAAATATGTAAGGAACTCAAATGACTCACTAACAAAAAGCAAATAATCTAGTTAAGAAATGGACAACAGATATGAATAGATATTTCTCAAACCAAGATATACAAATTGTCAACAGGTATATGAAAAAATACTCAACATCACTAACCATCATGGAAATACAAATCAAAACCACAATGAAATTCATCTCACCCATGTTAGAATGGCTGTTATCAAAAAGACAAAAAAAAATAACAAATACTGGTGAGGATGTAGAGAAAAAGGAACTCACATAGACTGTTGGTGAGAATGTAAATTAGTATAGCTATTATGAAAAACAGAATAGAGGTTCTATTATGAAAAACTAAAAATGGAAGTACCATATAATCCAGCAATTCCACTAATGGATATATATCCAAAGGAATTGAAAACAGTATGTCAAAGAGATATCTGCACTCCAATATTTATTACAACACTATTCACCATAGCCTGGAGAGGGAATCAACCTAAATGTCCACCAACAGATAAATAGATAAAGAAAATGTGATATATGTACACAATGGAATACTATCCAGCTATAAAAAGAATGAAATTCTGTCATTTGTGGCATCATGGATGAACCTGGAGGACGTAATGTTAAATTAAATAAGCCAGGCACAGAAAGACAAATACTCCATGATCTCCCTCCTATGCAGAATCTATAAAGTAGGAGTATGAGTGTAGAATTGTGGTTACCATGGTATGGGGAGGGACGGAGGAGGGAGAATGGGGAGAGGTTGGTCAGTAGGTACAAAGTTATAGTTAAATAGGAAGAATAAGCTCTGGTGTTCTGTTACATAGTAGGGTGACTATGGCTCCTAACAATGCATTTTACATTTCAAAATAGCAAGAAAAGAGCACCTTGAAAGTTTTCACCACAAAGAAATGACAAAGAATTGAGGTGATGGATATGCTAATCATTCTGATTTAGTCATTATACAAGGTAGTACATACATGTATTACCTGTGCTCCACAAACATGTAAAATTAAGTGTAAATTATAAACAAAATTTTAAATGTATTGAATAAAAGAGAAAATGCAATTGTTTCAAATAGTAGATTTTTTTTAAAAATCAGGTAGGCTTATAGGAAAAAATTAATGACTTAAAATAAAATGTATCCCACCCTCAGAAACGTTTTCACAATTTCAATTTTGTACATGTGATTTTAGCACCCACAAGAGCCATCCTTCATTGACTTTACTTGCATGTTTAGTGTTCAAGCTATTACGCATGTTAACCTGTATTCCTAACTTCATCCAAAGTGAATCCAATGATAGAAGGATTTTAAAAATCTCCAACTTTCATTCTACGAAGAGATCACCCTGTATGGGAATCTTGCCACTACAGTCACTTCTTCTCCTTCATAACTACTTGTTCTTCTCTCTCCCTCTACCTATCTGCAATATCTCGATAGCAACAAGATACTCGAAGGTATGCAAGGTAAGGGATTTCACCAAAACCTGTGGCTTCATTATCAAAGCAGAAATACAATGAAGTAGAATATTTGGGGGCTATAATTGGAGAGTCTTGATTCTATGAAATCATTTGAGGCACAACATCTTTTATGTTCTTATTATTCAGTTTTTTCCTCTGTGATCTTTCGTCTAGATGCATTTGCCTTCAGCCTAAAGAACCCCCTTTAGTGTGTGTCAGGTTTTTATTTGCCTGAAATTTTGTTTATCTGAACATTTTTTGAAGGACGTTTTCACTACATGTAAAAGTCTAGATTGAGTTCTTTTGTTTATACACCTGAAACATGTGATTCCATTTGCGTTAGACGTGCATAGTTACTGTTAAGTTTATTCTAAGACGCCATTGCTCTATTGCACTTTCAAATTGTTTTTCTTTCTAGCTGCTTGTCAGAGCATCTCTTTTACTTTTGTTTTTAGCACTTTTACTGTGACATGCCTCATGTTTTGTTTTGCTTTGTTTTTAATTCTGCATGGATTCTCTAGTAATTCCTGAATCTGTGAGTTGATGTGTTCCTATAGTTTTGATATATGTAGACTCATTTATTTTAGTTTTTTTAAAATTGTATGTTTTTCCCCCTGGCAGTGATTTAAATAGTTTTTTTGAGTGGGATAAAATATCTCATTCAATATTATACAAAAGATACACTCAGAGAAGTGTCAATCCCATCCCTTACCCTCCACCCCATTCTGACTCCTATTATATTTTCTTCTTTATTCAAACAGAATTTTTTTTGCAAATATAAGCTACTAGGTATATTCTCTGGCTGTACGTTTTCCATTCTTATTAGGATATGTTCAATACACAAGGAAAACTGCAAATAAATCCAAATACTTTTTCAATGATTTTGTTAATAGTGGTATTAATATTATCATTTTTAAAATATGTATGCTGTGATGAAGAGTAAGTAAAAATGTCAATTTGTGAAGAACCCAGATTTTTCAATGTACAAAAGAGATAAAATCAAAGAAATTCCACAAAAGTACACTACTTTATTAAATTTGAATTGGAAATATAAATATGCATACATTATTTTTCATATATATATATGTGTGTGTGTGTGTGTGTGTATATATATATATACACATATATATATATACATATATATATATATATATATCCTAGCTCCAACCATAGCACAAACATCGAAGCAATATGATCCCAGTATTAATGACTAGCCCAAGCATTCATATTTTGGTTTCTAAATAATATTCCTCACTAACAGGAATTAGGCAAAAAAATTAAAAGATGAGCTTTGGGTATTTTGGACCGAAAGTCAGGGAAATGCTTAAAGACATAAATAAGTCCAAAGCGTAGTCTGTTAGTACCTACCTTCTCATATAACACAAAATACTATTTATAGCATAAGCAATACAATTTTCTTGGCAAAAATGTTAAATTTGAGTCTAATGTCATCTTTAGACTTAATTTTAAGTTTATAAAAAATAGAGGAGCTACCAAAAAAAAAAAAAACATAAGTGACAACCCAGGTAATTAATACACACAATGAAAATAAAACAAATAAGCAAAATTTTAATAATTGTTGAATCTAGGTAGTAAATAAATGGATATTTGTTTTATTATTAACTTTTCTGCAGTTTTCAAAAATTTTATAATAAACATGTGGTAAAAATAGATTTCCTCCTGTTGATTTGGGCTCACTGTGATTTGTGGTAGAAGTTGCTGGCTACTGCCCCTGTGCTGCAAAAGAGAAAGAGACACTGGGGCACCTCAAATGAGTCCGTTCCAGCAGCAGAGAACTGGGAGCCCCATAGACACACCCTTCTGTGTGCTTCCCTCCGGGTCACAGCTTCGCTACCTAGAGAGAAAGCACCCTGGCCTGTATGTTCATACTGTCAGGCTTCAATGCGTCCTTGTCACCTGCAGGACAAAACCCAAACCTGGATCTGAAACATGACCTGATTCCCAGATTATGCCTCCCTCCTTGTGGCCACAGTCTCCTGCGAGGGACCATGCTACAAGCAATCACTGAAATTCTCCATCTTCCCTAAACGCCCTGCTCCTCCACACAGTAATGGCTTTTCTCATTCCTGCTAATATAATGAAAAGTCCTTTTTTATTGCGTGAAGATTATCCTCCTCCAACTTTCAGAATTCACTGAAAATGCCTCTGCCTTGATTCTGTGTGCCTATTAGATGATGCTCTCATTTGCAATTAATAATAAACTTATCACTCTGTTTCTGAATAATGACCTCTTTGAAACGAAAGACTTTGTACTCTGGTATCTAGTATTAGGTCTGGTACATAAATGTTCATTGCTTTAATTCTATTATATTCAACAAATATTTGCCTAGTAGGTGGCAGACAACAGCAGGGCAGCCACTGGTGGCTGTCAGCAATAAGGAAGGAGTGAGTGAATGAGATGATAGCCTCTAGCCTGGCTCAGAAAGTCTCACTTGGAATCCTCCTAATTTTAACTATAAAAAGGAAAACCAAGTTGTCTCACCATGGTATTTTGTGAGCACAGCAATGCTTCAGTTCTTCAAACCCTCACAGTTGTTGTTTCCCCAGTTTTTCAACTACATGTGAGATGCAAATGCCGATGCCTCAAGCATGGCACTAAATGATGATCTGAAATTGAGGTGCTTAACTAAAAATGGCATTTAAACTGCCTCCCGTTGAATTTTTGTTTCCCCAAAGAAAAGCCTTTCCTTTGCAGCAATGTTGATTTGTGCAGATATGATGTTTCCTTTAAAAATTCAGAAAATGAAAAATGTGTTTATTATATTAAGAAACACAATTGGCATTGAAAATTCATAAATGTAACAATTTTCAGTCTTGGTTTTTATAGTAATATCCTTTCCTTCCTGCAGGGCCTTGGGCATAACTCTTCCTGGTTCTTGCCAGGATATGTCAGAATTTTATTGCTGTTTCCCTTTACACTATCCAACTGGCACTTTCCCAACTCATCACTTCCCACTGATTTCTTTGGATGCCCTTTTTGCACTATAGTCCTGAAGGTGTTGTGCAAAAAGGTCTTCTGTTGCGGGAAATAAGAGATGAAAAGGATGGGCACAAAAGTATCCAATGAAAGGCTAAATTATTGTTTTATATGTTTATTTCAATTAAAAGCAACCAAAAAAGCATTTTAAAGTCATAGTCTTTATAAAACATGGTGTTGTATCTGTGAGACCTAAAAAAGAAGAAACCCCCCTCACACAGTAGTAGAAAAAATAGGCAGAGGAGAGATAGATGATGACAGACAGCGAGCTAGAGAGATGGGTGGATGGATGGATGCATGGATGGGTGGGTGGATGGATGGATAGATGTATGGATGATGGATAGAGAGATATGAAAGATGGGTAGATAGAAGACAGATGATTGAGGGAGATGAAAGGTAGATATGACAGATAGAAGGACAGGTGGGAAACGAGTAGATGGGTAGGTGGCTCTGACACAAAGCAGACCACAATGAAGACTTAATACAAGATTACAAGCTATAGAAGGAGAAATCACGGATGGCTCTTAAGGGTTGTTTTGTGCCTCTCTATATTCAATTTAACAAGAACTACACTGAAGAAATAGTATAAACATAAAGAAGACAATTATGATGAGGAACTTGGTTCTGAAACACTTAGAGCCATCTGGCATTTTAGAGTTACTCAACAGAGCAAATCTTTTTCCAGGCCACAGCCCTATTCCAAGTGTAGAATAATGAAAACATTGCAGTAAAACAGTTAACAGAAAATCAAAGGTCATTCTCTAATTTGAAAATAGCAATGCAATTATCAGAAACAATGAGGGAATAGGAGTCCTTTTTGTCTAGTTTTGCTTTGCTTTGTTTTCCAATAATAGTACCACAACTTAAAATAGCCAAAAAGAAAATGTTCCTAATTTCTATAATAGGACCCACAAACTGTATTGAAATTGGAAATTTTGGATGCTCAGGCAAAGGTTTCTGTGAGGCTTTTTGTTTTGAGGTTGGCCTAGTTCTTGTTGCACCGTCCCCACCTGCTCCTCACCCTTGAGCTGCCAGACTTGGAGGACCACCCAGGCCACGTGGGGAGGATGTCAGTTAAACTGATCAGAGTGACAGAGAACATGGCCATGAGTCAATTTGACTGCCGGGCTCACTCTTCATAAATGAAGCTCAAGTAGGTAACAACAGGAAACTGGAGAGGGATTTCAAATTCTGAGATCTGAGAGGCAGCTACAAATGTGTCTAGTAGTCTGGTAGAGGAAAAGGCAAAGATATAAAAAGTGTAAGTTGGGCAGAAAAGCAGCATAGAGGTCCCAACTCTAATAAGCCATGTCTAGTGAGCAATACTTCTTTAGTTACCAAAAAGAAAAGGCAAAGAAAGTTGTCATTAATAAATTATTAAGATCAAAATAATAAAAAGTACCAGATTATTTAATGACTATTTTGTTCCAGCTACTATTCCCAATCCTTCAAGGAAAATATGGTGAAACTCACATTCCGTATGTCCAACACTGAGTTTCAGAGGGTTTACGTGATGCGCCAAAAGGCAGGCACAGCTGGAAAAGGTGGGGCAAGGGTTCACCCTCACATCTGGCTGCAAAGTTGTTGCCTCTCCATTAGGAAACTCTGCCACTTAGGAGATGATGTATAAGTGTGAATGCCTGTGTGCAAACTCATGTATACGAGATTTACATATCCACGCACATGTTACAATGAGTGTATAGTATGTGAGTATAAATAAAACTCCAGATAAACAATTTACAGGGATATGCTGAAATTGCTACAGAATAGTCATTAAGACCTAAAGCCAAACTAACTGCTTCTGCCACTTACTAATTGTACCGTCTTGGACAAGCCCTTTAAATGCTGTGTGACTCAGCTTTATACTCTGTAAAATGAGGATTATATCAGTAGATTTTCTGATTATGTGATTTTATGTACCTAAAGTGCTCAGAACTTTCCCTGGCCCATTGTAATGACTATGTAATTGTTACCTATTGTTATTATTGATGTTTCATTGAAAATGGTTTTCTGTTTCCTTTCTTCTTAGTTTTTTATTGTTTCATTGTTTATATTTAGTTTTCTACTTTCCACAAAGAACCTCTGGAAGGTTTTGTAAACTACATTTATCTAAAACCATAAAGCATTCAACCTCCACCCAGGATAGGAATCTCTGTTATGTTGTCTAGAAAAAGAGCTCCTCTCGGCAGGCGGACACCCCAGTAGGGTGACCCGTTGGCGCAGACTATGCTGCTGTGGGTTCATTTTCACTCAGCAAAGAATGGGTGGTGGTCACAGGGAGGGGAAGGTCTGTCTATTCAGAGTCCGTAGGGGTCATCCCGCCCTTGGGCTCAGAAGACCTTCCCCAGGCCCTGGCCACACTCACAGCTGCCCCAGAGCAGTCACAGGCCATTGGGATGAGTTTCAACAATATAAATTCTCCCATACGGATGGTTCCAGGTCCAGGCTATCAACTTTCCTCTCCAGCTCGTGAAACCTTGCCAAACCTATTTTCTACTCAATTAACTATTTACTATTTTCAGTTTCCCAATAATCCAACACATCTCAACAGCCTAGTCTTAGTACTTTCTTCACATGTGCATTCAAACAGTGGGGTCCCTGGCACTCTGAGAAGGATTTGCTGAAAACTCACAATAAATTGATTCCAGCTTTTCAGCATTAAAATAAATCTTAGCCAGTAGAAAACCATATTCTAAGCAAAAGTAGGTTTTCTGATTTTCAGAATGAAAATCAGTTTTATACAGAACAATCAAATCTAGGTGCTCAGAAGAGTGCCAAAAATTGACTGAGCAAAATGCAAGGTAAATAAGGGCAATTAACTCAGACACATTGTCCAACCTGTCTGCTCAACGACCTTTCCCCTCCGGAAAGGCCAGCTTGGTGTCCTCTGCACACAATAAGCCTGAACAGGTACTAGAAGTTCCCTCATAACTACAGCCAACACACACACGTGCAGTATGCACATACAGTGTGCCTGTTCCACATGCAGGCACACACACGTGCACACACCAGCAAGGAAGGTATAGTTCCTAGCACTTGCTGCGTACACATAGTTCATTATTTCTCCAGGTCACCTCTTCTCCTTCTCCTGTCTCCTCCCGCAGCTGTAGAAAAAAATCTCAAAGACAATTTTCACATCTTTCTTAGAGGCCAAAGTTATTAGTGGGTTAGACCATATAAAATTGCCATTTTTGTAGCTAAACATGGTTGAAAATTAGCAAGTTAATATGGTTCTATCTCTTATATGTCTTACTTTCATTTATCGAAATACAATTTACATGCGGTAAAATGCACAGCTCTCACGTGTACCATTTGATGCATTTAACAAACGCATTATCTGTGCAGTTAAGTTCCATCTCTGCACAACGTTCCCTGTGCCTTTTCCAGTCAGCTCTCTGCCCTCCACAACCACCACTGCGACTTTTACCGATGTAGATCCACTCTGCTTGTTCTAGGACTTCATATAAATGAAATGGTGCAGATTTTTTATATCTGTCTTCGTTCATTTAGCACAGTGTTTCTGATGTCCATGGATGTTGTGGCACGTGCTCACGGTCATTCCCGCATGCCACAGGGCAACCGTCTATGCAGCGAACAAGCCTCAGTTTCCTTATGAGCCTATCAATGAGTATTTAGCTTGTTCACAGTTTGAGGATGTTATGTAAGGAAAAAATGCTATAAACATTCTTGAATAAATCTTGATGTATGTAGACATATGTTATCTTTTTGTAGAAAAATATCGACATTTGGAATTGTTAAGTTTATAAGGAACAGTCTGTCCACCAAAGCAGCTAACCAGTTTTTCAAAGTGATTCTATAGTCTCACCAACACTGCATTAGAGCTGCGATTGCTGCACATCTTCACCAACATTAAATATTATCTTTTTTATAATTTTAGTCATTTTAGCAGGTAGGAAGTGATATCTAATTGCATTTCCTTTATGAGTAATGATGGTGATCACTAATCATGTGCACAGCTTGTGCGCATTTATTTTTCTTCTGACAGTCCATCTAATTGAAATTCATAAAATATCTAATTGTTCTCTGCACATGAATAAACTAGTAGCATGTAAATTCAGGAACTGGTAGTGGGAGAAGCACTATTTCACACATGAACTGAACATAATCGAAAGGAGGTGTGCAGAGCAAAAAGAATAAAGCAGGAATCAGGACACCCGGCCTGCAGCGTGCGGATCTGCCAGCTGTGTGTTAGATTCCATTCCCGAGTCTCAGCTGTTGTCCCCAATGTGCGTTCTCTCCCACAATAGCCTTCTTGCTTAAACAAGCGCAAGTCAGTTTCTGTTATATTCAATCAAAAGTGATTTAAATAATGCCCAAATTAGTTGACTATTAAATTTTAACCATTTTACGAGTATTTGGAATTGCAGGAAGTCTTTACCTGAGTATTTCTGTATGCTAATTTAACAAAAGGCTTCCTTTATTTAAAGGAAATTGAACCTACATATGTGAACACATACCCACATATAAACCTAAGCAGCATTCTAATTATCTTTGAGGAAATATCCAAAGATATCTCTTTGGTAATTTTTTTTTGAGACAGAGTCTTCATCTGTTACCCAGACTAGAGTGCAGTGCAGTGGTGTCATCACAGCTCACTGCAACCTCAAACCGCTAGGCTGAAGCAATCCTCCTGCCTCAGCCTCCTGAGTAGCTGGGATTATAGGTGTGTGCCACCACCCCTGGCTAATTTTTTTATTTTTAGTAGAAATGGGTCTCACTATGTTGCCCAGGCTGGTCTCAAACTCCTGGCCTCAAGCAATCTTCTCTACTCAGCCACCCAAAGTCCTGGGATTGCAGGCGTGAGCCACCACACCTGGCCTATGGTGGTAAATTTTTGAAGAAAAAAAATAATTGATCTTCCATTCCACTGAGGCTTCAGCAAGTTAAAAAAAATAGTTGATTTAAACAGAAACAGGATAAAAAATGAGTAGGTTGAAAAATAATATTTTCAGTTTTTGTATTTTTAAAATTTTTATGAATAATTGGCAATTTTATTGTGCCATGGGACACTTTCGTGAACTTTTTTCTTTAATTACTTTATTTACTTTTACATCCTTCTTTCAATCATCTGTGAACACAGTTTCATTTCTTCCTTCTCAATTTGTATACTTTCTATTTGCTTTTTTTTTCTTATTGCATTAGCTAGTATTTCCAGAATGATGTTGAACTGGAGTGGTGAGAGGGACATTCTTGCCTCATACCCAGTCTTTGGGAGGAATTATCTAGTTTCTCACCATTAAGTAAAACATTTAGTTGAAGGTTTTTTGTAGACATTCTTTATCAAGTTGAAGAATTTTCCTTTCATTCCTCTTTGCTGAGAGTTTGAGTTTTCATTTTTTTTCCCATGAACGAGTGCTGAATTTTGTCAAATATATTTTTCTGCATCTGTTGACATGATCCTATTGTTGTTCTTCTTTGGCCTACTATGTGGTGAATTACAATAATTAATTTTTAAACATTGCACCAGCCTTCCATACCTAGAATAAATCCTACTTGGCCTTGGTATATGTTTCTTTATATACATTATTGGATTTGATTTTTATAATAATATTTTGTTCATCTATGTTCATAACAGATATTGGTCTGTGGTACTTCTTTCTTATAATGCTGTTGTCTAGTTTTGATACTGGGGCAATGCTAGCTGCTTAGAATGAGTCAGGAAGTGTTCCCTCTGCTTCTATTTTCTTTGTAGATTGTACAGAATTAGTATCATATCTTCCTTAAATGTTTGGTAGACTTCAGCAATATTATTATAAC
Source organism: Lemur catta (assembly GCF_020740605.2). NCBI lineage: Eukaryota > Metazoa > Chordata > Mammalia > Primates > Lemuridae > Lemur > Lemur catta. The sequence goes on along the minus strand of NC_059138.1, from coordinate 94,230,866 downwards.
ACCTGGGCCTGGTGCCATCTGTTTTGAAAATCTAATAATTTTTTATTCAATGTCTTTAACAGATATAACCTATTTAGATATTGCTAAGTTGTGTTTTCTCTCTTCTCCTTTTGGTTACCCTGGCTAGGGTAACATCAATTGTATTGATCCTTTCTGACAACCAGCTTTTGGGCTTGTTGATTTTCTCTATCATGTTCCTGCTTTCAATTCTATTGATTTCTACTTTGATTTTTATAATTGATTTTCTTCTTCTTACTTTAGATTTAATTTGCTCTTCTTTTTCTAGGTTCTTAAGGTGGAACCATAGTATATTGATTTTAGAGCTTTTCTCTTTTGTAATATATGCATTCATTGCTATAAATTTCCTCTTCACCTGTTTTCACTGCATCCTACCAATTTTGATAGGTTGGATTTTCATTTTCATTTAGTCCAAAATGTTTCTAAATTTCTCTTGAGACTTTTTATTTGATTCATATATTATTAAGATGTATTATTTAATCTTCCAAAGTTTTGAGATTTTCCATATATCTTTTTGTTATGATTTCTAGTTTAATACTATATGTGATAGTACACTTTGTATGATTTCTATCCTTTTAAATATTTTCAGGTATGTTTTTTTTAAAGCAGAAAATGTTATTATGTCTATAATAAAAACAAATATTGAGAACATTATAATAAGTGAAATAAGCCAGTCACAAAGAGATGGATGCTGTGTGATTCTACTTATATGGTATATCTACAGTAGTCAAACTTCTTTTTTTATTTCAAAATATTCTGGGGGTACAAATATTTTGGGTATGTATAATATACTTGCCTCACCCAAGTAAGGGCTACAAGCTTGCCCTTCCCCCATACAGTGTGCACAGCATCCATTAGTTGTGAGTTCACCCCCACCACCCACTCCCACCTGACCGGCACCCAGTGAATATTACTTCCATGTGAGCGCCTTAGTTTCATCAGTTAGTACCAATTTGATGGCAAGTATATGTGGTGCTTGTTTTTCCATTCTTGTGATAGCTCACTTTGAAGGATGGGTGCAAGCTCTATCCAGGATAATATAAGAAGTGCTAGTTCACCATTGTTTGCTGTAGTTAATAGTATTCCATGGTATACATATACCACATTTTATTAATCCACTTATGTATTGATGGGCACTTGGGTTGTTTCCACATCTTTGCAATTGTGAATTGTGCTGCTATAAACATTCGAGTGCAGATGTCTTTTTTATAGAAGGTCTTTTTTTCCTCTGGGTAGATGCCTAGTAGTGGAATTGCTGGATCAAATGGTATTTCTATTTTTAGTTCTTTGAGATATCTCCAAGTTACTTTCCACTGGGGTTGTACTAATTTGTAGTCCCACCAGCAGTGTAAAAATGTTTCTATCTCTCTGCATCCACCCCAGCATTTGTTGTTTGGGGACTTTTTGATAAAGGCCATTCTCACTGGAGTTAGGTGATATCTCATTGTGGTTTTGATTTGCATTTCCCTGATGATTAGAGATGTTGAGCATTTTTTATGTTTGCTGGCCATTATTCTGTCTTCTTTTGAAAAGTTTCAATGCATGTCCTTTGCCTGCTTTTTGATGGGTTTGTTTGATTTTTTCTTGTTAATTTTCGTGAGTTCTATATAGATTCTTGTTATCAGCCGTTTATTAGATGTGTAGCATGCAAATATTTTCTCCCATTCTGTAGGTTGTCTATTTGCTCTAATGACAGTTTCCTTGGCTGTGCAGAAGCTTTTTAATTTGATCAGATCCTATTTATTTATTTTTGTTGCTGCTGTAACTGGTTTGGGGGTCTTCTCCATAAATTATTTGCCTAGGCTGATGTCTTTAAGAGTTTTTACAACATTTTCTTCTAGAATTTTTAAGGTTTCACAGCTTGAGTTTAAGTCTGTTATCTATTGTAAGTTGATATTTGTGAGAGGTGAGAGGTGGGGAATCCAGTTTTAGTCTTCTGCATATGGTCCAGTTTCCCCAGCACCATTTATTGAATAGGGATTCTTTTCTCCAATGTATATTTTTGTCTGCTTTGTCAAAGATTAGATGACAATATGAGGATGGTTTTATATCTGGGTTCTCAGTCTGGTTCCAAAGGTCTATATCTTTGTTCTTGTGCCAGTACTATAAGCTTGTAGTAATTCTTGAAGTCTGGTAGACTGATATCTTTCAATTTGTTCTTTTTGCTTAAGATTGCTTTGGCTATACAAGGTCTTCTCTGGCTCCATATGAAGCATAGAATTATTTCTTCTAGATTTGTAAAGAATGATGATGGTATTTTGATAGGAATTACATTAATTCTGTAGATCACTTTAGGTAGTATGGATATTTTGACAATGTTAATTCTACCGATCCATGAGCATGGTAGGGTTTTCCATCTGTTTACATCTTCTACAATTTCTTTTCTCAGTGTTTTGTAACTCTCCCTATATAGGCCTCTCACCTCCTTCGTTAAATATATTCCTAAATATTTAATTTTCTTTGATGCTATTGTGAAAAGTATTGCATCTTTGATTTGATTTTCGGCTTTACTGTTATTGATGTATATGAATGCCACTGATTTATGTGCATTGATTTTGTCTCCTGAGACTTTACTGAATTCATTTATCAATTTCAGGTGTCTCTTGGTTGAATCCTTGGGATTTTCTAGATATAATATCATATCATCACCAAAGAGTGAGAGCTTGACTTCTTCTGCCCCCATTTGGACACACTTAATTCCCTCTCTTGTCTGATTGCTCTGGCAAGGACTTCCAGCACTGTGTTGATTAGAAGTGGAGATAGTGGGTGACCTTGTCTGGTTCCAGTTCTAAGCAGGAGTGCTTCCAATTTTTCCTGTTTAGTACGATATTGCCTGTGGTTTATCATATATGGCTTTAAAATTTTTAAGATATGTCCTATCTATGTCTATTTTGTTAAGAGGTTTTATCATAAAAGTGTGCTGGATTTTGTCAAATGCTTTTTCTGCATCTATTGAGAGAATCATATGATCTTTGTTCTTGCTCTTATTTTGTGGTGAATTGCATTTATAGATTTGCATATGTTGAACCATCCTTGTATCTCTGAGATAAAGCGCACCTGGTCATGATGAATTATTTTTTTGATATGCTGTTGGATTTGGTTTGCTAAGATTTTGTTGAGGATTTTTGCATCTATATTCATGAATGATATTGGTCTGTTTGATTTTGATTTTGATTTTGAGTTTGAGTTTGATTTTTTTGTTGTGTCCTTTCCTGGCTTTGGTATCAAGGTGATATTGGCTTTGTAGAATGAGTTGGGGAGGATACCATCCTTCTCAATTGTTGTGGAATAATTTCTGCATTATAGGTATGAGTTTTTTTTCTAAGTTTGGTGAAATTCAGATGTGACCCCATCTGGTCCAGGACTTTTTTTGTGAGAAGATTTTTAATTGCTGCTTCAATTTCTGTGTTTGATATTGGTCTGTTCAGAAATTCTATTCCTTCCTGATTCAGCCTATGAGTTTGTGTGTTTCTAAGAATTTGTCCGTTTCCTCCACATTTTGTAGTTTTGAGGCACATAGATTTTTTTTTTTTTTTTTTTTGAGACAGAGTCTTGCTCTGTTGCCTGGGCTAGCGTGAGTGCTGTGGCATCAGCCTAGCTCACAGCAACCTCAAACTCCTGGGCTTAAGCGATCCTACTGCATCAGCCTCCCAAGTAGCTGGGACTACAGGCATGCGCCACCATCCCCGGCTAATTTTTTCTATATATATTTGTAGTTGGCCAGATAATTTCCTTCTACTTTTTTAGTAGAGACAGGGTCTCACTCTTGCTCAGGCTGGTCTCGAACTCCTGACCTCGAGCGATCCACCCACCTCGACCTCTCAGAGTGCTAGGATTACAGGCGTCAGCAATCGCGCCTAGCCCACATAGATTTTTATAGTATTCAAACATAATGTTTTGTTTTTCCATTATGTCTGTAGTGATCTCTCCTTTTTCATTTCTAATTGAGTTTATTAGAGTCCTTTTCTTTCTAGTTTTTGTCAATCTAGCAAGAGGTATACCAATTTTATCTTTTCTAAAAACCAACTTTTGGTTTTATTAATCTTCTGTGTAGTTCTTTTGTTCTCGATTTCATTTAGTTCATTTATTTCACACCAGTTGCCCAGAGAAAGTGTTTTTCCTCATTTCTCCCCACCTCCAATGGTGGAGCCCACCATGCCTGGCATGAAAGTCCCCAGGCTGAGAGAGATGTCACCTGAAATTGCATGTACCTCAGTGTTTCTGGGCTGGGAACCCCAGTGATGATGGCTGCCCACCCCTGGAGAACTAGCGTTGTGGGTGACCACTCGGGAGTTGGCAGATGCCAGTCCAGTGGGCTCAATCAACAGGCCACCAGCTGTCACCTCTGAATCACTGTTTCTGCAGTCTCCTGCCTGCTTAGCAGAGGGTCCTGATCTTTTTGTGCCACCTGGAGCCAGCTAAATCATCAACAGTTTCCAGGGGCAGAGCCCCCTTTTCAGCATGCACCTCCTGTGCTCTGGCCCCACTGACCACCAGAGGTGATGTGCCTGTCTCCAAACTCCCTCACATGGTTGTGGTCACAGGAAGTAACCACTCAGACCAGTCCCTCCCCTGTCCAGAGTAGAGTGGTCCCAGCACAGAGCACCTGGAAGTTCAAAATGATCCCCCCTACTGTCTCCTCTCCACAGAGTCTGGGTCCCATGCCATGACTTTGCACCACCTTCAGGTGCTTCCCTGTCTGAGTGTGTGTGGAGGTTTGTGGGGGATCCGGGCATCCTCCTGTGGGTCAGATCGCACAGTGTTGGCTGGCTGGGTGGGCACAGCCCTCCCACACTCTTTTCCCGATTGTATATCTTGCACTCTCCAGTCTTTGTGAACATAACTTCCTTTCACCTTTTCTTCCCCTGCACTGCATGTCCCATCCTGTTTCTCTGCAGATTTGCAATGCTGTTCTTGGGGAGGAGTGATCCACTTGTGTGTAGCTGTTCAAGTTCTTCACCTCCTTCTCTCGGAGCAGTGAGCCAAGAGGCCACCACTAATCTGCCATTTTTTCATCTATCTATTCAGGTATGTTTTATAGCCTAGAATGTAGTCTATTATAGTGAATGTTACATGTAAGCTTGAGAAGAATGTGTACTCTGTTGTTGGTTGAATTTATCTGTAAATGTCAATTAGATGCAGTTGATTGACGGTGCTGTTCAGTTCAACTCCATTCTTACTGATTTTCTATCTGTTGGATTTGTCAATTACTGAGAGGGGTGTTGAGGTTTGCAACTATAATAGTGGCCATTTCTCCATGCAGTCCTGTCAGTTTTGCCTCACGTATTTTGATAGTCTGTCTTTAGATTGAATGGTTATGTCTTCTTGGAGAATTGACTTCTTTATTATTATGCAATGACCTTCTTTATTATTGATAATTTCCCTTGCTCTGATATATGCTTTGACTGAAATTAATATACCTATTCCATCTTTCTTTTATTAGTGATAGCATGGTATATCTTTCTCCTTTCCTATATATTCAGTCTATCTGTGTTGTTATATTTAAAGTAGGTTTCTTGTAGACAACATATAGATGGGTCTTGTTTTTTTATCCATTCTGGAAGTTTCTGTCTTTTACAGACTATCAGAGTTTTAAAGTGACTGCTGACATGGTTAGATTAATATCTACCATGTGTGTAACAGTGTTTTATGTAGTGCCTTCCTGATCTTTGTTTTTTGGTTTCTTTTTTTTTGAGGGGGGGTCTTTCACTCTTTTGACTTTTTTATTATTTTATATCATTTTATTTTGTCTGTTATCTCAACATATAAATTGTACTTCTTTTTGCAATTTTCTTAGTGGTAGCCCCAGAGTTTGCAAGATGCATGTATGACTAATCCAAGTCCACTTTAAAATAACAGAAGTGAAAATACCTTATAGCAGCATGTTCCCAGTTCCTCACTCCCATCCCTTAGAACATTGCTGTAATTCATTTCCTTTATCCACATTATAGTCACTAAATATATTGTTTCTGTCATCTATCAGATCAATTAAGAATAAAGAAAGTAAAACATTTCCTTTCATCTTCATTTATTCCTTCTCTAACACTCTTCCTTTCATTATGTACATTTGAGTTTCTGACCTATGCCATTTTCTTTCTTTCTAAAGAACTTCTTTTCACATTTCCTGCAGAGCTGATCTACTTCTGACAAATTTCCTCCATTTTTGCTTATCTGAGAAAGTATTTATTTCTCCTTCACTTTTAAAGGATAACTTCCCTGGGTACAGAATTCTAGGTTGGTGAGGTTGGTGCGGTGTTTTAGTCAACACTGTGAGTGCTGTAGTCCACTCTCTGCTCCCTTGCATTGTTTCTGAAGAGATGTTCAATTTCACCCTTTTTCTTGTTCCTTCGCTGGTAAGATACTCCCCTTCCCAGCTTCTTTTCATATTTTCTCTTTGTCTTTGTCTGCAGTTTGAATATGGCATACACTGGCACATATCTTTGTTATTTGTCCTTCTTGGTGTTCTCTGATTTTTCTGGATCTGTGGTTTTGTTTCTATCACTAATTTTAGAAAAATCTCAACCATTATTACCTCAAATAATTTTTCTGTACTTTTCTTCTCTTTCTGGTAAGCCCTTTACACGTGATGTACCTCTTATAATTGTCCAATGGTTCTTGGATATTCTCATCTATTTCATTCTTTTTTTTTTTTTAACTCCCTGCATTTCAGCGTAGAAGTTTCTATGAACATATCTCAAAGCTCAACAACTCTTTCCCTGGCATTCTTGCATATTGTTCACTTTTAGCTTTAGAATTCTTAGCTTATTAATCATGGTTATGTTATATTCCTGGTCTGATAGTTCCAAAAGCTCTGCCAAATCTTAGCTTGAATCTGATGCTTGGTTTGTCTTGTTTCTATGATATTTTTCCCTTTCAGAATGCCTTGTAATTTTTGGTGAAAGCTGTATATGATGTTCTGGGAAATAGGAACTAAGATAGGCATGGAGTTAGTGTGTGTTTTTGTGTTCATCGGGCTAGGGGTTAGGCTGTGCTTACTATTTGCTGTAGCTGTGTTTTCAGAGGCTAAAATTCCCCATCGTGTCCTTGTTTTTCTCACCCTATTGTCTCTGGGTTTCCCTGGAAACACCAGGTATGAGTTGTAATCCCTTGTTCCTGTACAGGGTCCCTGTTTCTGTGCTGGTGATGCATTAGGGAAAGGGAGCAGCATCCTGTGGTCCTATATTAGGTCTCAGTCTTTTTAATGAGTTTGAATCACCTTCCCCTGTGTCAAAGGCTAGATAAGTCTGGAGTTGGGTATTTCCTATCCTCCAGGTAGGTGAGACTTTAGTAAAACAGTATGTTCAGCTCTGTTGAAATAGTTACCCATGAGGAGAGGCCTAATTAAGAACAATAGAAAGTCTGGATATATTTAAAAGTGGTTATTTTCCCCTCTTCCTGCCAGAAGCTCTGGGACATTTTTCTCCAACATTCACTGTAAAGACCTGGTAGGAATTGAGTAGGCAAACTCATGAAAATGGGGACCCCTAAGATTGAGCTCCTTCAGAGTTAGCTGTTAACCTATCCACACTGATCCTCCGGCAGCTCGTCAATCACTGTTTAAAGCGTTCCCACAGACTCCAGCTTTAACCAGCTGCTCTGCTCTGGGTCTTCTCTTCCCTTCATGCTGCGATTTTCTGTACCTGCCTGTCTGTCTCTCCAGTTTTCAGGGCAGCAGTTTGGCCTGTGACTTCAATTCTCTGATAGATCTAAGCCAAGTTGTTGACTTTTCTTTTGTTCAGATTCTTTTCTTAGGAGTGATGACTTCCAAGCACCTTCCATGTAGTACCAGAAACTGGAAGTTTCTGCTTTCAGTAAAATACCTAAAGCTATGTCTAGTAACACCCAGAAATACTTTACTGACTTAGCATTTCTGATGATTTTTGCAGTAAATTAACTCTGGTCTGAGGTAAGATTGCTACACTAACCTCAAAACCCAAAATAGTTCTATTTTTTCTATCTATGTACCCAATTTATCTAAGAGTATAGACTGTAAATCTTAGAAACTAACCATTGGGCTGAGATATCAGGTTAAATGAAAGTGCCAGTGGAGAAAATGATTTATCTTTGGTCAATCAGCGTTTGTCTTCAGGGGGTCATTATGCACAAGGTATAGACTCAGGTAGGACCTGGTGGAGTGGCTAAGACAGTAAGATTAGAATGACGCCTGCAACCTTCAAGACAGGGCAACATGCAGTGCGGGTGCTTAGCGTGGTAAAGAATTCCTCATAATGAGTTGTACTCACACCGTTAGAATGGACCATTAATCCGTGAGTCATAAAATAATTATTTCCTGACTCTGCAAATTCCAAACCAGTGGTCATTACAGGTGTCAATTTTCCTGAAGGTGAGAGTAATGTGTCCCATGGTCAATTTTCTACTTCCTGTACTTCGTATACAGAATGGCATGGATAAGTGCTCATAACTATTTGTGAACTGAATAAGACGGGAAATTGTTGCATCCAGTCAGAATCACATAAATCATATATACTTTGACATAAAGTATAAAGATTAGCCTGATGGCTAGAATTCAAGAAATTACTACAGGATGTTGGCACCTGTGTCCCTCCAGCAACTTCATTTGGAAGGGCAAAATTAGAAGGGGTAAGTCGGAGCAATAAACTGTCATTATTTACACCCATCATATATCCCAGAGATGTAGAGTAGAAAAGGTTTTGGTAGTGTTACCAATGTGGAGAGTTGGGAAAGGATAAAATGTATCCATTGCACAGCTAATATATGCCTTTTGGTAGAAGTGAGCTGCAGCGGGTTTGCACAGCGTCTGTTACCCACTCAGAGGGAGCTTCCTTTGCAGCCAGAGTTCTTATGCTGGGGTTCATGGATCAGCTTCAAGGTGGCCCTTGAGCCCTCAGATGTTTTGAGTGTACATGTATTTATGCAAGAAGAGCAACAGGTTTCATTAGCTGCTGAGGTGATTATGTAGTGTGGAAGACCCAAGAAATTGTCACCATTTGCCAAAGTTCCCCAATTCTTCCAGGGAACAGATCCCAGATGTGCACTCTTAGCAAGACAGACAGACAGAGCACCAGCTTGCTCATGCATACATCTTCACAACCTGACTCTTGGGGAGGAGAGAGAACAGACCCAATCATTGGCAGAGGAAGTTTTTCAGGTTTAAATCTTTTAAAAATATATCACCAGTTTCTATTTAGATAAACAAAAAGATGATTGACCCTTCCATTTCTGTTTTGACATAAAGTATCTATTTAATGGACTAAATTATCACCAATTAATGAGTAATCATTGTCATTAAACAGCAACATCACAGAAATAATAGAGAGAAAAAATTCAAAATCAATAGTATTTTCATTTTCATCATAGCAGACTTATGGACTCACATGAATCCTAACTCTATGGCATTTATGTAACAGTTCATGGAGGCCAATTCCTCCCAGCTTTCTAGTTCCCTGACAATTTTTTTCACACTCCCTCTTCTTTCACCTTTACCCTCTGGGGCAAAAAAAAAGCCCAAAATCTCTTGACTTCCTTCACTCAGAAAAGGGTAAGACTGCAAACACAATTAGAAATAACAGACTTTAAGCGTACAGTTCAAGGCACCAGGAGAGAATGTGTTTTTGCGAAGTCAGAGAGAGGTGGAAAGTCACTGTGCAGGAGAGGCCAGCAGCATCCTTGACCATGGTGGCCAAGTGTGGGCTCACTAATTGGACCAGTTGCCTTCCAGAACTGCAACAAGCGGTTGCTCATCCACACTTCTCAGACCCTTAAACACTTCAACTGGTCAGGCAGGCTAAAAAAAATTAAAGAGTCTGTTGATTAGTGCTAATTGATTCCACCTGATGAGACTTCACATTTAACCACCGACGGATTTCCTCCCTCTTGGGAGGTCAGGAGTGTATTGTGTATTTGGCAGGTGGAAAAAAAGCTTGAATTAATTAGGAAGAAAAGTACATAATTTTAGCAAGAAAATTCAGTGACCATGGACATTTTTTCTGTCACTCTGATTCCCTGAATTTCATAGCCATTCATTCGAGACCATTTCTCCATGCTGAATCCAGAGGGATTGCTAAACCAGGGTCTGTTTCTGAAAGGGAAAGGATAGCCAAAGAGCTTTCGAAGAAGCTTCCACCACCTCAGTCTTTGGCTATTAGACAATACTGTTTCCTGGGAAAATAAGAGACATATGCCAGGCATATCATGTGTTATTATGAATGATGTATCTTTTACCTAGAACACAATATTTTTAAGTTAACAGTTAAATTCATGTTATACAACTCCCACTAAACACAATCCAGGTTCTCCCTTGTATATGATTGAAGGCACAAGTACCAAATTCTATTATCATCGTTCTAATTCTCACATTCATTAACAATACTTTTGCCCCCAGCAAGATATTTCGCATGAGTGGAATGAATTTTGTGTGTTTGGCAAATGTATGCCTCTAGCATGACTAGAAGTGCTTACAGAGAACATCATAAGTGACTAGCATTTGAATAAATGTTCTAGAGAAAATTAATGTGGAAACAAGTTCCTGTGCCTACAACATTTAAAGTAACTAAAAGCTCATTAGGGAGCTAACAGCTTGTCAAAAAAATCCTGACTCAGGGGGATGGGCAGGACACAGACAATGTATATAACCTGAGCTTTTGTACCCCCATGAAGAGCTGAAATAAAAAAAAAAAAAAGAAATCCTTCTAGACCTAATTTCTTTCTCAGTATTCTATTATGCTAGTGATGATGTATCAGACATAAGAGATGGCTATAAATTCATGGGGTTTGAAGTCTTTACTTTAACGATTTTGGGTTGAGTTGCCGTTCAAAAGCATCCTAAGGCAATTTGGGGAGAACTTTTCTTCATTGTATAAAGGCCAATTAAACAAATAGTTGTAGGTTACATTATCTTTAAAGTGTTCTAAGAAGCATCAATAGGTACATTTTCCTGGAAGACAATTAACCGAAAAATATACATAATTTATATATACATACATATATCACACACTCACAAATGTGTGTGCGTGTGTATGTTTTTTGACCTCGTAAAGCCACTTTCAGGAATTTTTCCTATAGTGGTAATTGAACAAACATACGTAGGTAAATATAAAATGGCTATTGAAGCTATGCTATAATCATGAATAACTGGAAACCACTCTCAATCAATGGAATAAATTATGGCATATCCAACCAAAGAAGCAGCTTCATCCATCAGAGATGATGATGAAGACTAATTTATCCATATGAGGAAATATTTAGGAATTTATTTGACAGGGAAAAAGGTTAAAATTACCATGTATAATAATATAGTGCTATATATGGTGAGAAAGAAAATATCTGAAAAGACCTTTGTTAAAATGTCAATCTTTAGATGGATATCGCTTTAACTTTCTTCTAGTATTTAATATTTTTCATTTTATTTAAAATCATAAGTAAAAGAATAAATCTATTTTTGTTGTAGAGAAGAAAATTCTACATATAAGAACTGTACACAGCTCAAAATAGTGGCAAATAATGGGGTAATGGAAGATTTGAAATGTCGGCGGGGCTCAGATACTGCCGGCGGGAACAGCGCGGTGTGCAAAGGTCCTCGCAGTTCTGGCCAGCCAGGGGCTATCAACAACCAGTTGTTTCAGACAACAGCTCTCTTCAAATCCTCCTTTCGAGGTTTGCAGCTTGGCAATCACTCTCCTCAGCGACCTGTCCCTTCAAGTCTCACCTGTGTCTAACGACGCTCGCTCCAACACCTGGGCAGCACGTGCCTGTTTCCGCATGGAAATGCATCCCCCTGACATAGACAGATGGATTAGGATAAAGAATCTTCCAGGTAAGATCAGAGAGTGGGCACGAGTCAGATTCCCGCCTTCTGAGATAACCATCAAAACAACAGAATATAAGAAGAGAGAAAACTCTCCCGGACCAATGCGGAAAACTAAAGAAGTGAGACGGTCCATACGAGGAAACATCAGAAACGTCGCTGTGTCTGGCGCAGAGGACGTAACTGAAGAAAGGAGAAAGGTTTTTCTGGGAAGGAAATAAATAGATGCAGTGGAAGCTTATTGCCACCCTCATTTAGGGAAAGCAGGAACTGGAAGAAAGGGGTACACGTAGCTCCTCTGGACCCTCGGGTAATTCTGAAACCGTCCAGCCGGCTGCCCGGAGGTGGCCCTGGACGGGGCCCTGCGCACTTGCAGCTGCGCGTCATGGCAAAGCCGCACAGGGACATGATCAGAGAACGAGGCTCTACCCAGCTTTGTGCTACCACACCGAAGACACAAAAGAGACTCACGAAATGAGGATACTGAACTGAAAATAAAATTTCAGCACATTTAAACTTTTCCCTATCAATAAGCAATCTGGAGTGCCTATTTGAAAAGCATAGATTTTCTTCTCTGAAAATATACACTTAAAAAGGACTAGCTATGAAATGAGGGGCAAGATAGAGAAATCAATACAGAGATCTATATAGATTTTTTTGAGAGAAATAAGAGGAAATGTGATAAAGTCGAGGAATAGCATCTTCCACAGCGTTCAAGGGTATATATGAAACTATCAAAGATAGCCACGAAGATAAAGCAACTTGAGGTCAAAGGATCAAATGGAAACAAAAAGCTATAGTTGCCAAATTTAAAATTGCAGTGAGGCAAGGAATGTTTGATTGGATGCTCAGAAGCTGAATTAGTAAAGCAGAACACAAGTAAAAGAAATCATCCTAGAGCATAAAAGACTCTATAAAGCTTAACGTATAAAAGTAAACATATATAAGCATATAAAATAAGCAAGAAGAGAGCACCAGAAAAGCCACTCTACTTATAACAGAGAGCCAGAAAGTAAAGAAAAAAGGGGGAAACAATAATCCAAGAAGTAACAGTGCAGCTCTCCTAATGCATCGTCTTCCACTGGATTCCATTCTCATTTAGGGTAAGTGGAAATCCCTGCCCAGCCCACGAGGACGTCCACATTGTGGCCACTGCTTCCCACTGGGCCCAGGAGCAATGACCCCTTCATGCATGGGGACCACCGAGCTCGGTTCATGAGCACCCTCCCTGCTCAGAGACCCCGCACTGTGCATTCCCTGACCCACTCGCTCACTTCCTCCTGGTCTGCACGGCTCAGCCCTGGCGTGTGGGTGCTTCTCGGGGACCTCATTCCATCACCTGCTCTGCTTGTCTCCACAGCGCTCCTCTCGGCGAGCACACTGGGTGTTGATGCATTTGCTTATTTTACATCTCTTAACTACCCCGTGAAGACAGGCACGTTGTCTGTGTTTTCCCCTAGTGTAGCAGTTCTCGATTGGACACAATTTTGCCTCAAAAGGGGCATGATGCCTGGGAATATTTTTGTTTTCTACACACAACTTGGGAGGAGAGGGGGTGCCGCCGGCATCTAGTTGACAAGGGCCAGAAGTGCTGCTGAACACCCTGCGATGCACAGGACAGAGCCCCACCGTGAAGAATCGTCCAGTCCGAAACGCCCACGGTGCTGAGGCGGAGAACCCCGCCCTGTGGCGTCTGCGGCAGCGAGAATGTCACAGGTGCACAGGGAATATAGCTGGACGGGCGGGTGGACGGACGCACGGATGGAAGAGGGAATTGAAGATAGCTTCTCTGAGCTTAATAAAACCTATGCAGACTGAAAAAGATAACTGACAGTTAATTTTATAACAGATGAAAACAAATATATTTTCACAGATATTTTGGCACTTTTAATTCCAAGTTTAGAAAAAAATCATAGAAGTGAGGTAAAGAAAAATGTTATCAGTAAATAAACAAAAAAAACAAATAAAATGAGTCACAGCCTCCTCCGGACACTAACTGTCCAAGACAGCTCATTTATGTCTCTAGAGTTTTGTGAGAAACAACTGGGAGCAACATATTTTATCCCCAGTTAAATGTTGCCATGTGTGGCCATGTAGGCAGGAATAAAAAGTTTTAGATTTCAAAATGAGTAATTCTTCAGATGCACTTTGGTTAAATAAGTCAATAAAAGAATTGAAGACAGGCAGGCATTGGCAGAGTAGGCTGGCCCACAGCAGTAGTGTCTGTGTAGCACAGAGCTGTATAACTGAATACTGTTAACATGTGAAGGAAACAATGCAAATAAAAAAGTAACCCTGGCACAAAAAATAATCAAAATCTAAAATAAAATCTGTAAATAACAACAAAACCGGGATAAAATAATCTAAACATAAAAGTAAAAAACATTACAAAAATAAGAAAATATGGCCAATATTTAACTGATCTCAGGGAAGAAAACAGCTATCTAAATATTGATACAGGCAAATGAATTAAAAAGGAAAAATTACAAACTCAACTAGATGAAATGTGAGGAACTGTGTGAAAGTAAATTTTACAAACCAAGAGAAACTAGAAATACGTCAGCAACATGTGGGTATGTGTTTGTGTGTATGTGTGTGTGAGAGAGAGAGAGAGAGAGAGAGACAGAGAGACAGAATCTTGGTATCCCTTAAATAATAGAAGTAAAACTTCTTAAATAAAAATGAATAAGATGGCTGGGAGCGGTGGCTCACACCTGTAATCCTAGCACTCTGGGAGTCCAAGGAGGAGGTTTGCTTGAGCTCAGGAGTGCACACCAGCCTGAGTAAGAGTGACACCCTGTCTCTACTAAAAATAGAAAAAAAATTAACCAGGTGTGCTGGTGTCCCTGTAGTCCCAGCTACTCAGGAGGCTGAGGCAAGAGGATTGCTTTAACCCAGGAATTTGAGGTTTCAGTGAGCTGTGATGACACCACTGTGCTCCAGCCAGGGCAACAGAGCAATACTCTGTCTCAAAAACAAACAAACAACAACAACAAAAACACAAATAAGATAATGAGCATCTCAGAAGAAAGCTGAACAGAAGAAATAAATATACTCAAATTCAAATGATCAATAAATATTCTTAAAATGTTCAACATTTTTTAGTAATAATTACACTTATTCCTATACAATTGTTCTACATAAATAGAAACTTTTATAACAATTACAATGATAATTATTCTCAGCATCATGGCACACAAGGACACGGGCACTCCTGCACTGCGATGCAAGGGTGACTCAGTGTGCATGGTCTGGAGGGCAATTAGGCAGCACAAGGAGAAAGCCTCAAAAACAGCACACGCTTTGATGAAGGAGTTTTATTTCTAGCAATTTGTCCTAAGGAATCAATCACAGATGTTTAAAAAGATGCTTGTGCAACTCTGTTCTTTGCAGTATAATTTATAATAGTGATAAATTGGAAACACCTAAATGGCTGCCAATAAGAAATTGGTTTTTAAAATATGGAACATATAAACTATGATGAAATCCAAGCGAGTGATTAGCAGACATGTGCAAGAATACCAAATGAAATAAAGGAAAAGATCAGCAAGAAAAATAGGCTCAAAATAATGTACACTGTAACCTAAATTTCTTTAAAATATGTGAAAATACAATGCTGCTTTATTTGTGAAAATATGTGCAAGGAAAAGGGCTGAAATTAAAGACAACATTGTTAATGAAAACTCTCTAAATCAACTGCTCCAGAAAAGACCCCATATAGCTAAAGAACCTTAAGCAAAAAGAACAAATTGGAAGGCGTCAATTTACCAGACTTCAAGCTACACTACAAGGGAATAGTCACCAAAACAGCATGGCACTGGCACAAGAATAGAGAGACATAGACCAATGGAACAGAAATGAGAACCCAGATGTAAAACCATCCTCATATAGCCATCTAATCTTTGACAAAGCAGACAAAAGCATACACTGGGGAAAACAATTCCTAATCAGTAAATGGTGCTGGGAATATTGGATAGCCACATGTAGAAGATTGAAAATGGATCACCACATCTCACCTGTCACAAAAATCAACTCACAATAGATAACTGACTTAAACTTAAGGCATGAAACTATGAGAATTCTAGAAGAAAACATTGGAAAAACTCTTGTAGACATTGGCCTAGGCAAAAAAATTATGAAGAAGACCCTAAAAGCAATCACAAGCAACAACAAAAATAAATAAATGGGACCTGATAAAATTAAAAAGCTTCTGCACAGCCAAGGAAACAATCATTAGAGAAAATAGACAACCTACAGAATGGGAGAAAATATTTGCATGCTATTCATCCGATAAAGGGCTGATAACCAGAATCTATATAGAACTCAGGAAAATCAGCAAGAAAAAAAAAAAATCAAACAACCCCATTAAAAAGTGGGCAAAGGACATGAACAGAAACTTTTCAAAAGAAGATAGATTTATGGCCAACAAGCATATGAAAAAAATGCTCAACATCTCTAATCATCAGAGAAATCCCAACCCAATGAGACATCACTTAACTTCAGTGAGAACAGCCTCTATCAAAAAGTCCCAAAACAATAAATGTTGGAATGGATGCAGAGAGATAGGAACACTCATACACTGATGGTGGGACTGAAAACTAGCACAACCTCTATGGAAAGTAGTACCTCAAAGAACTAAAAGTAGAATTACCATTTGATTCAGCAATCCCACTACTGGGTGTCTACCCAAAGGAAAAAAAGACATTCTATAAAAAACACATTTGCACTCAAATGTTTATAGCAGCACAATTCACTATTGCAAAAATGTGGAAACAACCCAAGCACCCATCAATACCTAAGTGAATTAACAAAATCTGGTAAATGTATATGATGGAGTACTACTCAGCCATAAAAATATGGTGAACTACCTATTGTATTATCCTGGATGGAGCTGGAGCCCATTCTTCTAAGTGAAGAAGTATCACAAGAATGGAAAAACAAACACCACATGCATTTACTATTAAATTGATACTAATCAATCAACACTAATGTGCACATGGGGGAAGTAACATTCACAGGGTGTCGGGCAGGTGGCAGGGGATGGGGATGGGTGAATTCACACCTAATGGGGGCAGTATGCACTGTCTGGGGGATGGGCGTGCTTGTAGCTCTGACTTGGGTTGTGCAAAGGCAATTTAGGTAACCAAAGCATTTGTACACCCATAATATTCTGAAATAATAATAATAATAATAATAAAGACTCTCTAAGTCAACATTGCAAAACAAGAGGGAAGTAGAAAGGACACACCACAAAGGCTTGGTAAAATATATATATTTGTTGGGCCTCAAGAACAGTCTAATTGGCCAATGAAACAGGATGTATGTACAAAGAGATATGCTTATGTGTATATGAAAATTTCACATTTGATAAAGGTGCCACCTGAATTAAATGGGGAAAAGATGAGTAGCTTAAGATAATGTTGAAAAATTTAATAAGTAAAAATAAAAATGATCTCCTAACAAGGTCATATATAAAAGTCAACTATGCTGAAAGTAAACATTTGAATGTATTAATTGAAGTAAAATTTCAAAGTTAATGGGAAATATTGTTGCGGGAAAATGTTTCTGACAGAGTGGAAGAAGACTTATTAGACAAGACTTCAAAAGTATACACCATAACCCAAACAATAGTATATTTGATTACATAAAATTTAATGATCCTTATTTTTAACACCTTTATTGATGTGTAATTGATATACAAAGAACTAGATAAATTTACTGAGTGTAATTTGATCAGTTTGCACATAGCCAAGCACCTATAATATCATCACCACAATCAAGGTAAGAGACATATGCAGCAGCTCCCCCAGTTGCTTTGTGTTTCACTGGTTGTTTTTATGGTAGAAGCACTTTACATGAGATCACTCTCTTAACAAATTTTGAAGTGCACAATCCTATATTTTCGCGTATAGGCTTTATGTTGTGCAGCAGATATCTAGAACTTACTCATCTTGCATAACTGAAACATTATACCCATTCAACAAAATTTATAGAAAAATTTCACATTGGGAGAAGATATTTCTAATCCTCCAAATGAAAGGGATAAAAATATAGAATAGGTAAATCTGGCAAAACATAAAGAAAAACATGCATTCGAATTTAATCATGGATAAAGATATGAAGATAATTTACAGATAAGAAAACCTAAAAGAAAAAAAGAAAATTTGCTCAAATTGAATAGCAATCAAAGAAATACAAATTACAGCAAAAATGATATATCATTATATACAAATGACGTTTACAAAATTTGGAGAACTAGAAAATGTCAAGTTTCAGCAGATATGGAAGTTTATAGAAACAGACCCACTTGTTCTGCTGTGGACAATGTATACCAGTGCAGACATTCCAGACATTCCATTTGGCAGATTGAGTCAAATTTAAAATATTTCTTACATTATCTTCAAAATTTTTACTGGTGGGTATAATTCTTAAAGATAGTCCCACACAGATGGATAAGAAAATATATATGTAAACCTAGGGAAAGTCATTACCAAGTTGTCAAGTATAATTATACAATCAATGCTCAAAAGATGTAAAACATTTCAATGTAAAATGATCAAGAAATATTCAGGTAAAGACGACCAAAAGAATGCTACTGCAGCAATACTTATATCAAACAAAAGAGAATTTACACCAAAGTGCATTTCTAAGCAAAGTATCAATGTGTAGTGAGAAAGGCTTCATTGAATCATTAGATAAACCATTGCAAACTGTGAATGGAGTAATATATTATCAAAATATGTAACAAAAAATGACAGGACTACGAGGAAAAATTAGCAAATTAACTCATGAGGAAAGATTTTTAATACACAGCTTTTGGTGTTTTATAAATCAAACAAGAAAACAAACAAAAAAAACAGGAATGCTATAAAAAGATTAGAGCAACATTAACAAGTTTTATCTAATATGCATATTTAGAACATTGCACCTTACAGTTAAATAATACACATAATTTTCAAACACATATGCAGGACTGTGATGGAGCAGTTTAGGGAAAATGGTCTTAAGTTTGACTGTGAACATTTCGAGATGCCTATTACACATCCAAGTGGAGAACTGCACTGGGCTGTCGGATATAGAATTCTAACATAAACTTGAAGTATCCTGTAAAAATAGTACTTATAGGTGGTATATAAAGCCACATGACTCTGAGAGATCATCAAGGAGGTAAACATAATCAATGGGAGAAGGAATGCAAGACTGAGCGCTAGGGCACTGCAGGGGAGAAACAGGAACCAGCTAATTTGACCCTGATGGAAAAAACTACTCAGGTAAAATGAAAAGCAAGTGGACGCAGTGCCAAGGTCAGACTGTGATACAAAATTGAGACAGGTTGATGTCATCAAGTTGAAAGGATGATGACTACCCTAGACATGTAAAGTGCATGGTGGGTTTCCCTCCTCTCTTATTCCGCTCATGTGCCCACACAGAGATTGCTACCAGATAGATGACAGACAGACAGACATATACAGACAGAGAGGGATGTATATTACAAGATGGAAGGCAAGTGCTGTTTAAAAATTGCTCTATAAATTATTGTGGTTTATTGGCAGCATATATCTAAAAAATAAAACTATTCATACCTTTGAATAATTAATTCCACCTCTCAGAAGTAACATATTATGGTGAATAATTACATGTGCAATATTCTCATTTCCACATTATATATCACAGTACAAAACTACAAAAAAAAATGATCAAAAATAAAGAAATAGCCAAATAAATAAAGGATATCCACTCACTAGAATTAAAATGCCAGGCACACTGTCTGGAGAATGGACACGCTTGAGGCTCTGACTCAGGGGGATGGACGGGACATGGACAATGTATATAACCTGAGCTTTTGTAACCCCATGATGAGCTGAAATAAAAAAAAAAAAAAGAATACTCTAGCATATGGGAAAAACTGGCTTAAAGGAAAATGTAAAAAACAAGATAAGACAGAGAGAATTGGCATGATGATTAGCATTATGCAAAAAATAGAGACAAAAGGCTTAGAAAGAAATTGAATGGTGTTCAGCTCAAATGTCAGGAGGGTTTCCATTAGAGTAGGGGAAATATAGATGGCTAGTTTTTGCCTCTCTCACCTTTAGTAATTTATCAAGTTGTATTTCTACAACTGATACTACAGTCACATGATTTTCAAAATCAAAATTTATTATTAGTAAAGAAAAAAATAAATGCCATGCCTAAGAGATGTTTTGAGTGATGATTGGCCTAACAATTGAGGCTAGGTTATACCTCACAGGAAAAGCCATGTAATTAAGTCAATGAACACAACGTGTAGTTTGTTCAAAAATCAGTATAAAGGCTGGACTGTGGTTTTTCAATTCTACTAAGTCGAGAATATACTGACAGCCCTGAAGTCTCAAAGAACTTAATAGCTTGTACGTTTGTAAACCTATTGCCAAACCATGTGGGGAGCAGCAGTCAGCTACCTGGAGATGCTCTGTCTCCAGGCTGGCAGTTTCCTCTGTTGTTTTCAACACTAACAGAAAGCTTGAGTAAAACTTCTATGATTGGTATTTCCAATATAAAATTAAATAGACTTAAGATGCTGATATATTTTTAGCTAAATAAAGGGTAGAATTCCTGATTTATTTACATAAATAATTGAAAACATAATCATGTCAAGAATGAAAGAAGATGTAACAGAAAGAAAGAAAGGGAGGAAGTGAACCGATTTCATACCTGATCTTCTCAAAAGCATTCACAACCTCCAACATATATCTTTATGGACAGCACCTCTCCTTCTATGACTGGAAATAGCAACACTAGAAAGTATGAGATAAATTCAAGCAAAAATACAACAGAGTCCATGCATGATTTAAAATCTATCTATGGGAAAATAACTAAATAAATCTTTTTAAAACCATAGTTTACAGTAAGCTCTGGTTTAGTGGAGACCTGTTTGGTGAAATAGGAGTTTGAATAAGAAACAGGAATAAGTGGTAACAAGTGCATGTCCTAGAAGTAGGTTTGCCAGAATCACATTTTTCAGATGGGAAATTAATCAGGAGAATTCCCTGAGGACGTTCTATGACTCAGCTTTCCACTCCCAAAATCCCTTCTCTTTCTATTTAAGTGTCTAGGAATGGAAGACTAAAGTAGTAACCAGTGTAAAAATGACAGTAAGTGACTTCAAGAAGACTTGTATTAGATTATTAAACAATCGAAAAGTAAAGATTTTCCTCTATTTAGCACAGAAAACTATTAGTTAAGTATATAGATGACATTGGAGGTTTACTGGGAAAGCATGTTAACATTAGAGTTTGCTCCCCTGGTCAAACCCCGGTGTCCTGTTATAGCAGAAGAGAAAAATGATTCTAGTTAATATAAACAGAAAAGGAATCTTTGAAAGGATATCAAGTACAAACAGAACAAACAAGAAGGACAGAAAACTAGGATCACGAAAGAGCAGAAATCAGAGTAGCTTCAAGGTCCTTGAATGTAAGAATTTAATAATAATGATAGTAATAATAATAGCAACACTAACAATAATGATAGTTTTTATCTATGAGAGAATACTATGTATCAAATATTACACTGAGCTCTATACAGGTAGTGGGCCATTTATTGCATTTGAGATAAAAAACCTGAGACATAATGAGTCCCTTGCCCGAAGTTAAAGTGACAGGTGGTAAGTGGCAGGAAGTCTCACTCAAGAGCCATTGTTATCCACAATGACTTAGTTGCTTTCAGTGATATAAACCAAAGGATTGATTGGCTCCAATTATGTTTTTATTCCATTCCATTTCTGCATTCTAGGTTCAAACTATTAAATACCAGGGAGACACTGGAACCTGGAGTCTAGGGATTCAGTCCACAAGCAGGGCCCAGGAGTCTACCCCTCCTCTCATGTCGAACTCTCCAGGTTGCACCAAACCTGATGCACACATGATTATTTGTGTATATTTATGCACACTTTGTTTACACACACATGATTATACATACTCATGATTTCTCACTTTGTTAGAATAATGTATTCATGAGTTCTAGATAATAGATTCATCTTTGCTGAAGAAATTTCATTTTCTCACACACAAAGAGCTGGTAAGTGGTAGAGACCAAAGCCCAGCCCCCTCTAGCTATGCTTGGAACTTGACCAGTAAGAGATAAAGCAAAGAGTCCAGGCAGGAAAACCAGGATTCATGGGGCACCCAGTCTACCAAACCCTGGCATGTGATTCACAAAGACAGTTTGTTTCCGTGTTTAAAAAGCCCCAGGACAGCAGGTATGATTATCTCTATTGTATAGGGGAGGACATTGTATTTGAAGAGAGAAAGAAGCTGCCCACGATGACACAGCCAGCCAGTGACCACAGCATGAGTTACACCTGGTGCTCTCTGCTTCCAAAGCTGGCACTCCTGTTCCCCAGGGCACGTGTGTGCATCCGTCAGTGCTCACAGAAAGTCAGGGCTATACACTGTTAGTGAGATAGTAGGGTTATCTTCCACAAAAGGCCTGAAGCTATAATCGCAACTCACTGTTTTAATCTCTTCTGGAGAGGGAGAAGCTGGTGAAACGATCACAGAGATGCATTGCTGTGCTCAACCTAGATGGCCCTAAAATCATCGGCAGAACTGGGGAAACTGGGGCCATCTAGGTTTCATGGACAAAGAAGCTTCCATAACTTTATTTCTCTAGTTTCCTGTCTTTTCTCTTGGTGCCCAACACACTTGTTCTATCACCATGCACTTTGATTACTTCTGAGCCTTCTGGATTAAATTTAAATTTATCTATCAATTCTATTTGTGGCATTTCTTTAGATTACAGGGTGTCCACACCGACACAAGCTCAAGCCAAAATTCAAACCAAAAAAAGTGCATCTGAAAACATTTCTGCATCAAAGATCCCACCCACTGAGGTAAAGAGGAACGTGCAATTGAAGACCTAGTTCACAGGGTGGATCCGGCTGAGAGCAGAGGGGGGTGCATGCTGGGCAGGGTGCAGGGGAAGTGTCTGCGTGGAATTCCACATGGCCAACAGCGAAAGCAAAACGAGCCAAAGCCGGCCATCTGCACTTCAGAGCATGATACTGATTGCAAGCCGAGAGGAAAAAACTGGCAATAAAATGTTGAAAACTGTGGAAGCAAACATTCGAATTGAGCTTATAAACCAAACTGCATTAGGTCTAAAGTGCATCTTTTTCTCTCATCTCAATTTCACTCTCCCTCTGGCCTGTAAGTTGAACTTTTTAAATTTAACCATAATTAGATATTTTCATATTTCTGTAATCTAATTTTTCCATAGTTCTTCAGAGCTTCTGAAAAAATGTTTTGCCATGTACTATAGTTTAAAGAGCAAACTGCATACAATCTCTTCCCGCTTACCGACACAGGCTCTACAAGGCAGGGTTCAAACCATGCAGGAAGCCCCTCGGCTGCCACGGAAGCCCACTGAACTGTGGGGCAGGGGGTCCCAGGGGGTGTCAGTGGGAGGAACACTGTGCCATGCGTTGCCCCTCGACACCTTTTCCGTGCCTGCCACCTGCTGCCATCTTCCAGGTAAACCAGATCCAGCTGACTCAGGACTCTCCATAAGCACACGTCTGTATCCTCCAACTGCTCCAAATCCACTTCCCCGGGAACACTCAGCCCTGGCTCATGACCATTCAGAGAGGGAGAAGACACACCGCCCACCCACTGTAAAGCAATGCCTTCCCCCCAGCTGGAGTCAGTGAAATTATTTATCAGCATTTTACCAAACACCTATCCCCTCCCTGAACCCCAGTCCCTTCTTTCTCAGCCATCTCCTTCACGCTCCAGAATGGTCTCTAAGCTTATTCCCTAGTGTGTTGGGAGTTCTGATCACTGTTCTCATCTTGACATTTTACTAAGGTCATCAGCATCTGTCAAATAAGGAGAATACCTAGAACAGCACTATTCAGTAAAAACACAAATGCCACACAATTTTAATTTTCTAACAGCTACACTGAAACAAACAAAAAGAAAGAGAAATTAATTTAGACAGTATATTTTATTGAACCCAATATATTCAAAATATCATCCTTTCAATATGTGGTCCTACTTTCATTTCTACTGGTCAATGGCAACATGTGGCTAGTGGCTACCATATTGGTCAGGGAAGATCTAGAATATAATGAGCCTTCACTAGGTGTGTGTGGGAGGCGGGGTGTTTCACACTCATTATCTCAAGTATTATTAATTCTACTTCTTCATGAGAAAATGGGAAGTCAGTGAAGATGTGCAACCTGACCAACCTTACACAGCTTGTAAACTAAAGAGCTAGAATTTAAACTCAAACTTGACATCAAAGGGCATGCTCTTTCTATATCACCATACATCCCTACATCTCCCTACTTCCAAAAAAAGAAAGGCTAGTCCCTTGGCCAGCAAAGATGCAACAGCCCTGGGGACTCTATTCTCTCCAAATATAAATATGCACCACTCTCAACATCCCCTCTAATCTCTCTGCTCCTGATGCACACTCATACACACACACATACAGGCACAAAGAGACAGAACCTCTAGAAATTCATTCTAGCCAAACTCAGAAGCACTCTCAGAGCTCCATGACAAGTTTGCTATATCACCTTGACTTCCTCACATGTCTTGACTTTTCTTAGTACCCTTAATGCCTGTGTCATGTGGTTTATTTTTCTGCCACTCTACTAAAACATTTTTGGAGGTCTCTGGTCATGTTTTTTTTTTTAATTTCAGCATATTATGGGGGTACAAAAGTTTAGGTTACATATATTGCCCTTGCTCCTCCCCTCCCCTCCCAAGTCAGAGCTTCAAGCATGTCCATCCCCCAGACGGTGCACATCTCACTCATTATAAATGTATACACCCATCCCCTCCGCCCCACATCTGCCCGACACCCAATTAATGTAATTCCTATATGTGCTCTTAGGTGTTGATCAGTAAAACCAATTTGATGGTGAGTACACGTGGTGCTTATTTTTCTATTCTTGCGATACTTCACTTGGTAGAATGGGTTCCAGCTCTATCCAGGAAAATACAAGAGGTGCTAGATCACCATTGTTTCTTATAGCTGAGTAGTACTCCATGGTATACATATACCACATTTCATTAATCCACTCATGTATTGATGGGCACGTGGGTTGTTTCCACATCTTTGCAATTGTGAATTGTGCTCTGGTCATCTTTTTATACCAAAGCAAAAATTGTCATTTCTCAGTCTTCAGTCTCACAGAAACTTTTCACTCTTGAAGACCAATCTCATAATTATTTACCCCCACAATAATGAGCACAGTATCTTGCAAATAACAAGTGCTTAATAAACATTAGTCAGCATTTTTTGGTAAGTTTTATGTACATGAAGTTACTTCTACTCGAAGATGCATGTTATGCTTCCACCTCAATTTCCTGAGCTGAAACTGGGCCAATTAGTGATAAATCCTGAGAGGATTTCTGGTTTTTTTGGAAATATCCCCCACATGTCAGTAGAAAATATTTACTAACCTGCTTTAATCTCTAAACATTTATTTAGAGAATACTCTAAATGAGGGTTCATTGGCAGTTTGTCTAAATAAATGGTATAATTATTTCTGGTCTTAAAAGTGGCTATTTCAACTATGGTTACAAGACAGATAAATTTTGATTAAAAAAATGGAAAAGTCAACTATCAAAATAGTTCCTAAAGCACAATGTTTTCCTTAAAATCGTTTTATATGTACAGATAATTTAAATTTTAAAAAGTATGCTTGCATTGTCTTTGCCTGGCTGCGTGCAGCCTGATGACTACCTCATTACTCCTCTGGAGCCCTGTGTTCTCAGAAAGGGGCAAGACTTCCATGCTGACAGGAAGCCACATAATTCTCAACAAAACCACCTTATGTTGAGTGTCCTGCACTTATCGTTCAAGAGAAAAATGCATGACCATCTTCATATATATACTCTGCTGTACACTTCAAAATGCCACTGTATTCTCATCAACTCAGTGACAGCCAGGATGATGTGTCTCTATTTCTTCCAAATGCCAGCACTTCCCCTCAATGTTTTTCTCATATAGCCTATAATGTTGCTCCCATCAGCTCCTCTATCTCTCTTACAACTTCAAACTAAATTATTTCTGTAATATTTAAGCCATTTATTTCCTTCTCAAAGAGCTTTTAATAACTTTTTCTATTTTTAAATAAAAATTGTCTATATTTAAGATATACAACGTGATTTTTTGAAATATATATATGTGATAAAATGATTAAGAAAGTCCTGATTAAACTAAAAAGCTTCTGCACAGCCAAAGAATCAGTCACGAAAATAAACAGACAGCCTACAGAATGGGAAAAAATTTTCGCATACTACACATCAGATAAAGGTCTGATAACAAGAATCTATTTAGAACTCAGGAAAATCAGCAAGAAAAAATCAAACAACCCTATCAAAAAATGGGCAAAGGACATGAATAGAAATTTTTCAAAAGAAGATATAAGAATGGCCAACAAACATATGAAAAAGTGCTCAACGTCCCTAGTCATCAGGGAAATGCAAATCAAAACCACAATGAGATATCACTTAACTCCAGTGAGAATGGCCTTTATCAAAAAGTCCCAAAACAACACATGCTGGCGTGGATGCGGAGAGACGGGAACACTCATACACTGCTGGTGGGAACGCAAACTAGTGCAACCCCTGTGGAAAGCATTATGGAGATACCTTAAACAGATTCAAGTAGACCTACCACTCGATCCAGCAATCCCATTATTGGGCATATACCCAGAACAACAAAAGTCATTCTATAACAAAGACACCTGTACCCGAATGTTTATAGCAGCACAATTCACAATTGCAAAGATGTGGAAACAACCCAAATGCCCATCAATCCACAAATGGATTAGTAAACTGTGGTACATGTATACCATGGAGTATTACTCAGCTATCAGAAATAACAGTGATACGACATTTCTTTGGTTCTCCTGGAGAGAATTGGAACCCATTATATTAAGTGATGTATCCAAAGAATGGAAAAACAAGTATCACATGTACTCACCAGAAAATTGGTTTCCCTGATCATCACCTAAATGCACATTGGGGAAGGGTACCAATTAGATATCAGATTGAGATGGGGGGTGGGGGGAGGGGTTGGGTGTATGCCTACATGATGAGTGCGTTGAGCACCATCTGGGAAATGATCATGCTTGAGGGTGCTGACTCGGGGAGGTGGGGGGTGGGGGGAGGGGATGGAGGTATGACTACATGGTGAGTGCCAGGCGAACTGTCTGGTGAATGGACACACTTGAGGCTCTGACTAGGGGGGATGGGCAGGACATGGATATTGTATAAAACTTGAACTTATGTACCCCCATGATGAGCTGAAATTAAAAAAAAAAGAATAATAAAAAAAAGAAAGTCAAGCAAATTAATATATCTGTTTCTCATATAGTTACTTTTATTGTGGTAAGAGAGAAATCTACTCTTAGCAAATTTCCAGTATGCAATACAGTGTTATTAACTATAGTTAACATATTGTACATTAAACCTCTAGATGTATTCATCCAACATAACTGCAACTTGGTAACCCCTGGGTAACCACTGTTCTACTATCTGCTTCAAAGTATTTGACTGTTTTAGATTTCACATATAAGTGGTATCTTGTAGTATTATTCTTTCTATGACTTCACTTAGCATAGTATCCTCCAGGTTCATCATGTTGTCACAAATGGCAGGGTCCCCTTTGTTTTTAAGGCTGAATAATATATAATTTCTTTATCCACTCATCTGTTGATGGACATAGAGGTTGTTTCCACATCTTCACTATTGTGAATAATGTTGCAATGAACATGAGTGTGCGGATATTTCCACAAGGTACTGATTTCATTTTCTTTGACTGTATGCCCTGAAGAGAGATAGTTGGATCAGATGGTAGATCTATTTTCAGTTTTTTGAGTAACCTTCATATTATTTTCCATAATAGCTGTACTAATTTACATTCCCACCAAGAATGTACAAAGATTCCTTTTTCTCCATTATCATTTGACTTTTTGATAATTGCCATCCTAACAGGTGTGAGGTGATATCTCATTATGGTTTTGATTTGCATTTTCCTGATGATCACTAATATTGAGCAACTTTTCATGTCCCTCTTGGCCATTTATGTGTCTTCTTTAAAAAAAATGACTATTCAAGTCTTTTGCCCATTTTTTAAATCGAGTTATTTGGGTTATTGCTATTTAGTTGTGTAAGTTTGTTATATATTTTGGCTAGTAACCGCTTATCCAATATATGGTTTGCAAATGTTTTCTTCCAATCTCTGGGTTAACTTTTCATTTTGTTGATTGTTTCCTTTACTGTAAAAAAGCTTTTTAGTTTGATACTGTCCCACTTGTTTATTTTTGCTTTACTTGCCTAAGCTTTTGATGTCACATTTAAAAAAATCATTGTCAAGACCAGTGTTGTTGAGCTTTTTCCCTATGTTTTCTTCCAGGAGTTTTATAGTTTCAGGTCTTAAGTTTAAGTCTTTAAACCACTTTGAGTTATTTTTGGATATGTTGTAAGGTAAGGGTCTAATTTCATTATTTTGCATGGGAATATCCAATTTTTCCAACACCATTTATTGAACGGACTATAAGTGTAGTATACTTTCTCCATTGTGTATTCTTGTTGGCCTTGTGGAAAAATAATTGACCGTATATGATTGGGTTTATTTCTGGGCTGTTTATTCTTGTCAATTGGCCTATGTGTCTGTCTTTATATCTATCTTTGTTTTGGTTACTATAGCTTTGTAATATAGTTTTAAATCATACTTCCTGATTTCAAACTATAATGCTTTAAATTTCTTCTTTTTACTCAAGATTGCTCTGGCTGTTCTGGGTCTTTTGTAGTTTCATATGAATTTTAGAATTGTTTTTTCTTTTTCTGTGAAAATGTCATTGAGATTTTGATAAGAATTGCAGTGAATCTGTAGATTGCTTTGAGTAGAAGACATTTTAATGACATAAATTCTCCCAATCCATGAACATGGGTTATCTTTTCATTTATTTGTGTCTTCTTCATTTTATTTCAACAATGTTTCGTAGTTTTCAGTGTAAGATCTTTCACCTCCTTGGTTAAATTTATTTGTTTTTGATGCTATGCTATTGTAAATGGCATTATTTTTCTCATTTTCTTTTTAGCTAATTTGTTGTTATTGTAAAGAAGGCAACTGATTTGTGTATGTTGATTTTTTATACAACAACTCTACTGAAGTCATATATTTATTCTAACAGGTTTTTTTGTAGTCTTTAGGTTTTCTCCATTTAGATTCATATCATCTACAGATAATTTTATTTCTTCCTTTATAATTTGAATGCCTTTTATTTCTTTTTACTGTTGTATTTCCCTTGCTAGTACTCCTGGTACTTCATTGAATAGAAATAGTGAAAGTGGGCATCTTTTCTTTGTACTGGATCATAGAAGAAAAACTTTCAGTTCTTTCCCATTTATCAGGGTGTTAACTGTGGGCTTTTCATAAATGCCATTTATTGTGTTAAAGAAATTTCCTTCTATACCTATTTTGTTGAGAGTTTTTATAATGAATGGATATTGAACTTTATCAAATTCATTTTCTGCATTTCTAATATTGAGATGATCATGTGGGTTTTATTTTTCATTCATTTTATGTGGTGTATATCATTAATTGTTTTGCATATGTAAAACAAACCTTGCATCCAGGGATAAATCCCACTTGGTCATGGGGTATAATCTTTTTGATGTGTTGTTCAATTCAGTTTGCTAGTATTTTATTGAAGATTTTTGCATCTGTGCTTATCAAACATATTGGCCCATAGTTTTCTTTCCTTGTGGTTCTTTTTTTTTACTTTAGTATCAGAATGATGATAGTGTCATAAAATAAAATTGGAAGCATTCTCTCTACTTCTGTTTTTTGGAAGCGTTTTAAAAGGATGGGCATTAATTCTTCTTTGAATGTTTAATAGAATCCATCAGTGAAGCCCATCTAGTCCTGGGCTTTTCTTTGTTGAGAGGTCTTTAATTACTACTCCAATGTCCTTATTTGTCAGTGGGTCTGCTCAGGCTTTCTATTGCTTCTGATTCAGTCTCTATAGGTTGTATGTTTCTAGAAATTTATTCATGTCTTCTACATTTTCCAATTTGTTGGCATGAAACAGTCATAATAGTAATTTATGGTCCTTTTTATTTCTGAGGCATCTGTTGTAATATATCCTCTTCCATTTCTGAATTTATTTGAGGAAAACCTTCTGATTTACATGGTTCTCTAGAAGGTCACTAGCAGCTTATGGGTTTCTTCTTGATCTCTGATAGGCTTGCACTCTGCTTACCACAGTGTTCTCCTTGTGTCCCCAGGGCCTTACTGAGTGCCTGGAACATAGTTGGTGCTCAATTAATAGCTCTGAAATGAATCAACAAATAAATTGGACAAGTGATCGAATACATTTATGAGATACTTAAGATAAGTTATTTATGTTATGAGATGCTCAACAATAAAGAGTTTCATAGACAAATGATTTTGGGATTATCCTCACCATGCCATCTTAGGACAATGCGCAGTGGGATAATTGACACATCAGAACAGGTGATCCTGGGTCAGTACAATTCAATCAGTAACCCACCAGGATCAAGACACAAGGATGCTACAGTGTCTTAAGCACAGTAAGGGACAAACATGGAAGCTGTTAGAGGTACATTCACAGGGCATCCATGCTATCCTCCACACTGATGTTAGAACACAGAGGTAAATCACACATCTTCCCTTTCAAAAAGTGTCCTTATCTCCCTAGAGCACATAGACATTTCAAATCACCTCCAAGTTGGTTTCAAGACCTCCGTTTTCTGACCTAGCCTATGTGGTAAGGTATGATACATTGTAGATCCACTGCATCGAGTGTTAAAGCTGCTACATTCCCAGATTTGTGGCCAGGCTCCACAGCTAACACCAAGTCCAGGGAGCCATCCGGGGTAAAGATTGTTCTTATTTGGAACATCTGAGAATGAAAGCATTTATTTGGATTTTTTTCTTCACAGAAATAAGCAGTATGTGTGTACAGTACACATATGCTATATGTGTATAGTGAACATACATGTATGTGTATATATGGGTGTGGTACATATGTGTATACCTACATAAAACATCTTCTTATAAAGCAGGATCTGGGAGGAACATTCTTCCAACTCCCTGTTTATTCTCATTTCCAAGATTAGCCAATTCCTTTGACATTAGCAGGAGTCCTAATAGATGCCATTTTAAAAGAAGCTGAAAACAGGAAAATCTGATTTTACCACACTATGGTTTAATTCTTTCACAAAAATTCTATTGATTTAAGTGTATGAAATGAACCGAATAATTCTAATATTCAGTTGATAGTGAAAGCACTGAAGAAATATTTTGCAAAAAGCACCAGAAGTTTGATCAATTTAAAACAAAAACCTAAGCAATACAAGAAAACTATAGTCAAATCAGGCAGCCTCTAAGCTCCTTTCCTTTGAAAGATAGACTAGGCAAGGGAGAGTGTTCATTTTTCTAAGAAAATGAACAATTTTAAATTAAAATGTGAGTATTTTGGTTGTTCTCTGCAATAATATCTGATCATTACCAAAAACAGTGATATCATCTACATGAAAAGATAGAGAATAAGAGGGTTGGAGAAGGTAGTCTGAGAAAAAAATACAGGAGAGGGTAGAGAGACAGGGAGAAGGAAAGAAGGAGGGAAAGAGAGGGAGAGAGAGAGAAGTCCTCAACAAGAAAAAAATTTCATTTTTTCAGTCTCAAGAAAATACTAGATAGTAACTCTCGGGATATAAAGAATATGGTGCTACAATCAAGCCAAAAGATTTTAAACAATGTGATGCATCTTTGTAGTTGGATGTGGCTCAGTATGATATTAGTTTAAAAGAAAATGACGGAGAAAGTAAATTTATTTTTGTCCTTAAGATGTACTTTTAATTCTTTCAATTAATTGATTCGAATGACAGTTGTGGATAACTAATGAGCTACAGATGTCCAACTCCAAAATTGCAAGCAAGAAACACATGGCTTATCAGTTCTTTTTAAGAAAAGACAGAAGCTTATCTCCCTTCTTTTCTCATAAACTCTGCTGTCTTTGTGAAATATCTCTGGCTCCATCTTCAGAGAAGTAACGTGTGTGCAGCCTTGAGAGGGAGACTGTGATCTGCGAAGGCACAGACCAGTGTATCAAAGCCGCTGGGCACACTGCCTCCCTCCACCAGGCAGACCTCATCCTGGAC
Organism: Lemur catta; assembly: GCF_020740605.2. NCBI lineage: Eukaryota > Metazoa > Chordata > Mammalia > Primates > Lemuridae > Lemur > Lemur catta. The sequence continues at coordinate 94,198,877 of NC_059138.1, read as the reverse complement.
CACCTAGACACCAAGATACAGACTTTATTTCCTAAATATGGTTTTCAATGCTGAAAAGTATTCTTGCAAGTTAATAATATATTCATTTCCAAGATAAACACACACACAATTTGGAAAGGAATCACACAGTAAGGTGTGCTGTTTGACCATGGGCATGCCTCCAGAGTTTCCCGGAGTGTTTCAGAAGGAAAAACAAATAGCAAGGCAGGTTACTGGGGGGGCATGGTGAGCACCAAGGGCTAACCTGCCTTTGAATCCATCACCATTGACTGTCAGAGGCTAAACATTTTTCAGCAGTCTGCTCTGATTCAGAATTAGAAAGTCCAATTCTAGCCTCACCAAACATTTGGTTCAGAAAATGCACCCTGGTAGGGCGCAGGTTAACTAACAACCGTGAGTGCCCAGCACGGCAGGAATCTCAGGTGTCAGTGTTCTGTGTCACTGTCACACATGAGGCAATTTGGCTGACTCTTTGACAGCTTGCAAAATATGTGGGTTCTTTCCACAGGAATCAAGGTTTTTGAGATAAGGGAGAGAGGGTTGCTCAAGGTCAAAGAATAAAAGAAAAAGAATAGACATCTAGATTTCCTTTTCCCCTCATGCAGCCAACATCGAAACAGATTAAAACTGTTAAGCTCACAATTACAAGGAGAGCATGCTTTTAGTGGCCCCTCATATAACAGACCAGGAGACTTTTATAGGATATCTTTAAAAAGCCATCCCACAGTGATTCACCACATACTCACCGGCGACAATGAAAGTGCCTGAATGCCTTACTATTTCCAATAAGCAAATTTAAATCCAAGAGAGTCAATACCTAATTTATTTATGCTTCTCAATAAAAACTAATTAAAGATACTTAAGTTTTTAGCGATGGTCCGAGAAATGCAATTGAGCAAGTTCAGACATAGCAAGCCATTAATGGAGTTCTCGGTAAGAATCCGAATGGAGGAGGAATCAATCAATGGCTTCTGGATTGGAGCTCGCTGGGCTCCGTTCTCTGCAAGCAGGCAAGGAGGGAGACCTGGGAGTCTATTTTCTCTCTGCCTTCTTATCTCTCAGCCCCTGAAAGGAAAAAGGAAATCTTTGAAAGGAATTGTTAGCAGCTCTCAGAGATGGTGCCTGAGATCTGGTTTGTTTTTAATTTTTCAGCTGGATCATTATTTCTTGAGAATGTAAATGGTGGCAAATGCCAATCACGCAACTTGAAAAGAAGGAAGAATTAACCACAAGACATTTAGGTCACATTTAGTTATAATTCTTTTCCTTAACGCTGCCTGAAAAACACTGTAGTTCTATTTTAAAGATGTCTTTACATTCACAAAAAGCCGTTGCACATGCTTGCTGCTGGCTGCTGTGAAGGAAAATTCAAATTCTGGCAAACTGCTGCTTTCATCTGGTCCTTGAACAAAAAAGCTATTTTGAAATTCTTATGGCATCTTGGGGAAAACAAGACATACCCCAAAATTTAGGAAATAAATTCAGCTTATTGCCTAACATTCTGCATGTAATAGCTAATGTCCCCAAGGAAAAGGTAGAGTTCTGGAATTAGCACCACATACTAGAAGTAAGATGATACGTAGATCAAACGCAGCATCTCTCCAGTGAATCTGTGTTTACCAGTATAGAGGAAACCATACCATGACTCACAACAGATTTCTCCATTTCTCTCCACCATGAGCAGTGGTCGTACCCGACAATGCAGGGGGAGAGGAAAGGCCCAGTTAAGTCTCAGAGTAGCATATTTCAGATTTGCTTTGCACAATTTTCTCCCAATGAATATAACTTCTCTTGCACAAAATATGCCATTAGCTTCAGATCGAAATTATAATTCTTCCCTGATTGTCCATTTTTCTCCTACTCCACAGACAGTCTCCTCTGAAGACCCACCTTTGCTTTGGCAACACCCGAATCTTCCCTGGCCCAAGAGAATATCAGCTCCTCTCAACTCACTGGACTCTCTGTGTCTTTTATTTGGAAGAACCACGTGATGGCTGGTGATGGTCCTTCTGTTGCTTTTGCTGTCACTGGCACCATGCAAAGCTAAAGAGATCCTCACCAATGCCCCTGTTAAAAGCCCACCTGTCCCACTGGAATGGAAACAAGATGAGACAAGGGACAATGACTATGGAGTTTGGAGTGTTAGCCACAGAAGCCTAGCATGTGGCAGGAAAGCAAAACCTATTCCTTACTTTTATAGAGCAAGTCATGAATTGGGTTTTTTCTATGGTTTGATTTAAAATCCTTGACATTGATAACACTGTATAACTTAGATAATTTATAGCTTAGATAATTTTGTGTGACTGTTTAAACCAGTACACTATTTTGTAATATCATGTGCCTAGAAAGTGATTTTGATTGACTATTTAATTGAAATTATTTCTCCCGATGGTATTCTGAAAATTTTTTGCCACAATAATTGTTCTAGTACGATAGTTTCTGGTGTAATAAATTCCCTCTATTTGGAAATAACCCCAGTAGTCCATGGTATTTGCAATGAGAAACACTGTTAAAGCACAGATTGGATCTCTGTATCCGGAAAGCAGGGAGCAAAGCTAGTCAGCAGCCACTGTCTGCATCTCAGCGGGGTTTGCTTTCTCTCATTTCACATGGGTCCTCGTCTAACTACAGCAAATGCAGAGACTATAAATTAAGTGATATTTGCAAGTTTGTTCTTGAAGGTCTTAAAAATGTCAAGGTTTTAGTTCAGTTTGTCTCAAACATTACCAGACGCAAAAAAAAAAAAAAAAAAAAAAATCTATGTTCTTCAGCATGTAATTTCTTGTGGTTCTTTTCTATCTGAGAGACACATTTTGATTATTCTACTCACTTTGGAAGTGCATAAAATATTATAAGCATGTAGCTGTTTCTTTTTTTATTTCAAAATATTACAGGGGTACAAATGTTTTGGTTACAAGGCTCGCTTTTGTTATGCTTGAGTCAGGGTTATAAGTGTGCCCGTCACCCAGATAGTGTTCATTGTACCCATTAGGTAGGTTTTCTCCCATCCCCCCACCCCTACTTGATTCCCACTGAGTTTTATTTCCCTCTGTGCACATGTGTGCTCATCGGTTAGTTCCAATTTAATAGTGAGTGCATGTGGTGTTTGTTTTTCCACTGTTTAGATACTTCACTTAGGATAATGGTCTCCAGTTCCATCTAAATTATTATAAAAGGCCTTAATTCATCCTTCTTCTTGGCTAATTAGTACTTCATGGTATACATATACCACAGTTTGTTAATCCACTCATGAATCAATGGGCACTTGGGTTGATTCCACATCTTTGCAACTGTGAATTATGCTGCAATAAATATTTGAGTGCAGGTGTCTTTTTGATAAAATGATTTCTTTTCATTTGGATAAATGCCCAGTAGTGGAACTGCTGAATCAAATGGTAGGTCTACTTTCATCTTTTGAAGAATCTCCATAGTATTTTCCACAGAGGTTGTACTAATTTGCAGTCCCACCAACAGTGTATAAGTGTTCCTTTCTCTCTGCATCCATGCCAGCATCTATTGTTTTTGGACTTTTTAATAAGAGCCATTCTAACTGGGATAAGGTGATATCTCATTGTGTTTTTAATTTGCATTTCCCTGATGATTAGTGATGTTGAGCATTTTTTCACATATTTATTAGCCATTTGTCTATCTTCTTTTGAAAAACTTTTGTTTATGTGTTTTTAATGGGGTGGTTTATTTTTTTCTTGCTGATTTGCTTGAGGTCTTTGTAGAGTCTAGTAATCAACCCTTTATCAGATATATAGCTTGTGAATATTCTCCCATTATGTAGGTTGTTGATTTGCTCTGTTGATTATTTCCTTAGCTGTGCCAAAGCTTTTTTATTTAATCAAGTCCCATTTATTTATTTTTTGTTGTTGTTGCTGTAATTGCCATTGGGGTCTTCTTAATAAATTCTTTGCCAAGGCTGATATCTAGAAGAGTTCTTCCAATGTTTTCTTCTAGTGTTCTTATGGTTTCATGCGTTACATTTAAGTCTGTAATCCATCTTAAATTAATTTTTGTGAGGGGTGAGAGATACGGATCCTGTTTCATTCTTCTGTATGTGGCTATCCAATTTTCCCAGCACCATTTATTAAATACAGCTTCTTTACCCCAATTCTTTCCCCTTCTTTATCAAAGATCATTTGGTTATATGTGGATGGTTTTGTATCTGGGTTCTCTGTTCTGTTTCATTGGTCTATGTGTCTATTTTTGTGCCAGTATCATGCCGTTTTGATTACCATAGCCTTGAAGTATAGTTTGAAGTCTGATAATGTAATGCCTCCAGATTTGTTCTTTTTGCTTAAGATTACTTTGGCTACACAGGCTTTTTTCTAGGTCTGTACAAAGCATAGAATTATTTTTTCTAGATATCTGAAATATGACATTGGTATTTTGATGAGGATTGCATTGACTCTGTAAATCATTTTGGGCAGTATTGACATTATAATAATGTTGATGCTACCTATCCATGAATATGATATGTTTTCCCACTTGTTGTGTCATCTGCAATTTCTTTCCTCAGTGTTTCGTAGTTCTCTTTGTAGAGATATTTCACCTTCCTGGTTAAGTATATTCCTAGGTATTTTATTTTCTTTGTAGCTGTTGTGAATGGTATTGAGTCTTTGATTTGACTCTCAGCTTGACTATTATTGGCGCATATGAATGCTACTGATTTGTATACATTGATTTGTAACCTGAGACTTGCTGAATTAATTTATCAATTCCAGGGGTCTCTTGGTGGAATCTTTGGAGTTTTTTAGAAATAGGATCATATTGGCATCAATAAGCAATTGTATGACTTCTTCTTTCCCAATATGAATACCTTTATTTCTTTCTCTTGCCTGATTGCACTGGCTAGGACTTCCAGTAATCTGTTGAATAGAAGAGGTGACAGTGGGCACCCTTGTCTTCTTCCACTTCTTAGTGGGAATGTTTTCAGCTTTTTACCATTCAGTATCATGTTGGCTGTGGGTTTGTCATATGTGGCTTTTAAAATCTTGAAATATGTCCCTTCTATGCCTAGTTTGTTAAGGGTTTTTATCATAAAATCATGCTGAATTTTGTCGAATGCTTTTTCTGCATCTATTGAGATGATCATATGATCTTTACTTTTGCTTCTCTTTATGTGGTGAATCACATCTATTGATTTACGTATGTTGAACCATCCTTATATCCCTGGGATGAAGCCCACTTGGTCATGGTGGATTATTTTTTTGAAGTCCTATTGAATTCAGTTTGTTAGCATTTTACTGAGGATTTTTACATCTATGTTCATGAGGGATATTGGTCTGTAGTTTTCTTTTTAGGTTGTGTCCTTTCCTGGCTTTGGTATCAAGGTGATATTGGCTTCATAGAATGAGTTGGGAAGGATTCTCTCCTTATTGATGTTATGGAATAATTTCTGCAGTATGAGTACCAGCTCTTCTTTGTAGGTATGGCAATATTTAGCTGTGGCTCCATATGGTCCAGGCCTTTTTTTGTTGGAAGCTTTTTGATTATATTACTACTTCAATCTCATTGCTCATTATTGGTTTGTTCAGGAGTTCTATTTCTTCCTGATTGAGTCTTGAAAGGTTGCATTTTTCCAGGAATTTGTCCATGACTTCTATGTTTTCAAGTTTATGTTCGTGAAGATTTTCATAGTATTCATAGATGATATTTTATATTTCTGTGGCATCAGTTGTAATATCTTCTTTTTCATTTCTGATTGGCCTTATTTGTGTTCTTTCTTTTCTATTCCTCATTATTCTAGCAATGGGTCTATCAGTTTTGTTTATCTTTTCAAAGAACCAACTTTTTGTTTCATTGATCCTTTGTATTTTTTATTTTGTTTTGTTGTGTTTTCCATTTCATTTAGTTCTTCTCTGACGTTAGTTATTTCATTTTCACCACTGGCTTTGGTTTTGGTTAGCTTTTCCTTTTCTAGTTCCTTGAGATGTGTCCTTAGATTGTTCATTTGTAATCTTTCTGTCTTTCTTTTGTAGGTGTTTAAGGCTATGAATTTTCCCCATAGGATTGCTTTTGCTGAATTCCATGTATTTTGATAGCTTATGTCCCTTTTGTCATTCAGTTTGAGAAATCTATTGATCTCCTTCTTAATGTCATTATTGACCCTATAATCATTCAGCAGCAGGTTGTTTAATTTCTATGACTTTGTGTATAATTGGGTGTTTCTCTTGGAGTTGACTTCTAGTTTTTCCACTGTAGTCTGAGAGGATACGTGGTATGATTTCTATTTTTTTGAATTTGTTGAGACATGTTTCATGGCCTAAGATATGATCAGTCTTGGAGAATGTTCCATGTGCTGATGAAAAAAAATGTATATTCAGTAGTTTGGGTGTAAAATGTCTGTTAGGCCCATTTTTTTCTAGAGGCTCATTTAAGTCCAGTGTTTCTTGATTTATCTTTTGCTTGAATGATCTGTCCAGTTCTGTCAGAAGAGTGTTGAAGTCCCTGGCAATTATGATGCTGCTGTTTATCTCTTTGCTTAGATCTAGTAGGGTTTCTTTTATGAATCTGGGTGATCATCTGTTAGGTGAATAAATATTCAGGATTTTTATGTCTTACTATTGAATTTCTCCCTATACCATTATATAATGGCCATCTTTGTCTTTCTTTACTATTGTTCATTTAAGGTTAATTTTATCTGACTTGAGAATAGCTATACCTGCTTTCTTTTGGTTTCCATTTCCATGGAATATTGTTTTCCATGCTTCACCTTAAGTCTATTTGAGTCTTTGTGTGTTAAATCTGTTTCCTGGAGACAGCAGATCTTGGCTTGTATTTTTTTCATCCATTCAGCCAGCCTATGTCTCTTGAGTGGGGAATTTAAAACATTCACGTTGATTGATAGAATTGATGCATGGGATGCTGTTGTGTTTATCCTGTTGGGTAGTACTTTACTGCTTTGTTTTACCTCTTGGCTAGTGTTTCATATGAGCTCTGGGTGTTAGTTTTTGGGTGGTTTTACACTGGTGTGTATCTATTGTGCTGATCCATGTATAATACTGTTCTGAATATTTCCTGCAGGGCAGGTCTGGTCTTGAAAAATTCCCTCAGTGTTTTCATGTCTGGAAAAGTCTTTATTTCTCCTTCATATATGAAACTTATTTTTGCAGGACATAAAGTTCTAGGCTGTCAATTGCTCTGTTTAAGAAGACTAAAGACAGGGCTCTAATCCATTCAGGCTTGTAAGGTCTTGAGAAGTCTACAGTTAGACTGATGGGTTTTCCTTTGTAAGTCACTTGATATTTTCACCTTATAGCTCACAGGAGTTCCTCCCTCCTGTTGACTTTGGTCATTCTGATGACTATGTGTCTTTGTGGTTGCCTTTTTGTGATGAATCTCCCAGGTGTTCATTGACCTTCTTGTACCTGGATGTCTAAATCTCTAGCAAGACCAAGGAATTTTTCCTCAATTATTCCTTCAAATAGGTTTTCCAGCCCTTCTTCACCCTGAAGGATGGCTATGATTCTTATATTTGGCCATTTTACATAACCCCACATTTCTTGTAGGCTTTGTTCATTCCTCTGAATTATTTGTTCTTTATTTTTTGTCTTTTTTGGGGGGAGGGGTTTATACAAGTCATTTATTGGAAACTATTTGGCAGTATGAGTTATAAGTAAGGGTGAAAATTGTAATTCTTCCCAACTATTTATCCTGTTTTTTTTTTTATTTTTTTATTTTTTATTTCAGCTTATTATGGGGGTACAATAGTTCAGGTTTATTTTTGACTTACCAAGCCAATTCAAAAGAGTTGTCTTCAAGCTCTGGGATTCTTTATTCTGCATGATCCATTCTATTCTTAAAACTTTCCATTGTGTTTTGTATTTGCTTAAGTGAATTTTTCATTTCCAGAAGTTCTGTTTGTTTTTATCTTTTTTTAAGTATGTTAACCTCTTCAGTGAATTTTTCATTCATTTCCTGAATTGTTTTTCTGGTTTCTTTGAGTTGGTTTTCCATATTCTCTTGAATTTCATTAGCTTCTTTACAATCCACATTTGGAATTCTTTATCTGTCATTTCAGTATTTTCGTTTTGGTTGGTATCCATTGCTAGAGAGCTGGTGTTCCCTTCTGGGGGTGTCCTTTCACTCTTATTTTCCATACTTTCAGATTACTTTCACTGATTCCTTCTCACCTGAGGCAGCTGTCACTCTTATTTTTGGATTCTTTTTTTCAGATGGGTCTTCCCCTGCCCCTCACTTTTAAAGGAGTGTCTTTAACATATGCTGGGTAAAAACCTTTGATTTTGTTTGTGTGTGCAGGTCTAGGTTCTGGATAGATGCCTTGGTTATAGCTATTCTTAGTGTGGTGGTTTTCTTAATTGCTAGTTGTTTGTAGGCTATAGCAGTGGTAAGCTATATGTGTACACAGATTCCCTCTCATTGAATAGGGAGGATGGATGTCTTTGAAATCATTTCTCTTTCCCCAGCCTTGTAATCTTCTTAACAGTGTGAATCATATTGGCATACCCAGTTTAATCTCTGAGACAGTAAGTGTTGCTTGTGGGTAAGAATCAACCATACACTATATGATTGAGTCAGTAAATGCTGCAAAAGGCTGTGCAAATTGACCTCCCTGTCAGTAGATGACACTTGCTGGAAGGAACTAACTGCAGTGTTGTTTTGGGGACCTGTGACCAGCTCTAGCTCCTTAAGAGAAGCACTCGAATGCCCAAGATTGTAGGTGAGGCTCTGGAACTTCCAGGTGAGTCTTTTTTCTCTTCCACAGAAGAGATAGGTGTAGGAGTGAGAGTGGGTCTTGGTTGGATGAGCTTGCCATTAGGCTCCCCAAAAGCTGGTAAGGTAGCTACTTTGGTAGGGGTCAAAGATCTGCTCCCAGCCTTCTGGGGAAAGCCACTATGGAGGAGCTTGGGTGCCTCCATCCTCAGCCAGAAGCCTGCTTGTGGAGAGGTAGAGGCCATCTGAGATTCACAATCTGGTTGTCAGGAACAGTTTCACTCTTCTCCCCCACCTCCCCCACCACTCCATCATCTGCCTGCAGGCAGGAGCTCAAACTAGCTGAGCTGCCCCATGACGGTATTGCAGGATGGGAGCTTCCCTGCCTAGGATCCTACCCTGGGCTAAGAGCATGGCCTTCCTGTGGGAGGAGGGGTGTTCCATGAGTGCACTGTGGCTGGGACCCATGTTGTGCTCTCTTTTCAGGTCTGCTCATGTGGGCTCCCTTGCTTCCCAAGATTATTTCACAAATCTCCCCTCCATACCCCCAAGCAACATGATCAAGTATCATAGGTATGGGATCTGTCCCCAGGTTTCCAAAGATCAATCGCTGACCATGCCAGGGAGAAGTGTGCTGGTCCCAAGTTGACTATGGGGTGCTCAAGCAGGTTTAATGTCCCTCCACTTTAAGGTGTGCCCTGCTCTGATGAAGCTGCCAGGCAAGCAGCACCAGAGAGAGCCTGTGAGCAAGGTGCCCACAGTCTGAGCACTCCTTAGTCCTCTGAAGGTCTTTAAGAGGAAAGGTTTGAGCCCCACTCTGTGTGGAAGCCTCAGTATGGTAGAAGCACCAACAGAGGGGAGGCAACTGCTCCTGAGAGCCACAGCTCAACTGTATCTCCCAGCAGCCACAGGTGAGGGAGGGGAAGTGCAGAAGAAGAGTCTGGATGGAGGATAGCTAGCACTCTGGTCATCTCTGTCCCTCTGTCCAGGAGGCAGCCTGCCCAGAATGTACAGGCTCTGGGGTCACACAGATACCCCAAGACCCACTGGCCCTCATGGCCCCTGCAGTCTGGGCCAGAGTTGGGAAATGTCTGTGTGGAAATGAGCAGGGTGAAGACTGAGGGGCTGAAGCCCCCTGGGGAGGACAAAGATGCACAGTGTGCGGAGAAGTAATATGGTGCCTGGCATCTCGGCTCGGCTGGGCTCTGTGGTGACGGGAAGCTCCCCAAGGGGTTTGGCAGGCTGGTGCTTTGTCCCCAAGCTTCCAGTTCACTGGCAGCAGCAGCTTTTGTGCTCGTGAGGGTAGAAAGTTTCTCCAGCAGCTCGGGAGCCTGCTGACTGCCAGAGACATGAGTGAGGGAGAAACAAACCATCCACCCACCCTTCCCACTGTGCTCCCCACCTCTCGGAGTTGACCTCTGCCAATATCTTGTTCCTTCCTGTTCTGCTCCACAACTTCTTCCCATGGAATCTCTTGTAGGTTCTGGCACTTTCTCCTTGTAATTACACCTGATCCATGATTGTTTGTTTTTTATTTTTCATCTAAAACATTTCCTTCTTTCTGAGATGATCTGGCAGCTGGTGTCTCTGGCCACCCATTTTGTCTCTCCCTTACATGCGTGTAACTGTAGTGTCACATGCAGCTTAAACTAAAATAGAATGGTGACATGAACTGTTGTAAACACTTAAAATTCCCCAGGACTTATTAATACATATCTTATTAACTGAAGGATATTTGGATGATTCTGATATTATGTGGCTGACTTACTTTAATGTAGAATTTCTCAACTTTAGGCCAGGTAAGTCTTTGTTATGGAGCCTGTCCTGTCTATTGTGGAATATTCAGCAGCGTGTCTGGCCAGTACCTACTAGGTGCCAGCAGCACCACTCAGTCCTGACAACTGAAGTATCTCCAGACATTGCCACATATCCCCTGGTGGGGAGGTGGCACTGCTTTGGCGCCATCTTGAAGAAAGAATGCTAAACAGACTATAGCGTTGAAAACCTAGGCAGCCCACTCTGGGAAGCATCTCACAAACTTTGCTATTGTTAATACATTGATGTCATCCTCTTCCAACTAGTCAGACATGAAATCTCAAGATTAGTCCATGGAAAACTTCCAGAACAACAAATGCAACTGAAAGTAACTAAACTGCAGTTTTAATAGCTTGTAATTAAGACTTTCTACTAAATGGCACTGGAATGGCCCCTCCCCATGGTCACCACACGGCCACTACATGCACTGCCTTGTGTTGTATACTTCAGAGAAATAATTTTATTTGATCCTCTCAAAAAATCTTGCAAAGAAAGTAATGCAGGTCCTTGATATAAGTGGGCAGGGGAGTGGAAGGGAGGAAGCTTGGTGATATTAGGGATTTGTCCCAAGTTTCACAACCAGGAAGTAACAAGAGGGGATTAGGGCTCTGTCTGGCCTGGTTTTACATTTTGTGTTCTACCATTTTCATTTTAGCACCTCTGTTCATCTGCATTTTGCTAAGCTGGGGTTATATGAATTGACAAATGTCTTGAAATTAAGCTGAGAAGATGGTGGTGAAAGACAAGGTCTTTGGCAGCTCTGAGCGGAGCCATCATTGCCTGAGCTCAGTTTCCTTCTCCTTCGACCTCTGCTTTCTGCTCCTGGACCCTTTATTGCCCCACCACCCTACCTGTTAGCTGCACCCTTGATCTTCCCCCCACGTCTGACCTCGGGAGCAACGGCGTTGTGTGCTAGAAAGACAGTGTTTAACTGAAACCCTGATGGCCCCCGAGATGCCAGAGGCCTTGAGCTTTGACTCAACACCCCAATGACCAGGTGCTCCCCTCCTAGGGACAGGAGAGCACCCCATCTCCTGCGCTCCTGAGCTGCTCAGCCAGGAGAAATTCCTCAGGCGGTTTCCTGTTGTGGGAGGGATTTTCTCAAGAACTTTATACCAAGCAGTGAGGAACTGCATCTACCTCGTTTTCCCACTCTAACCTTCTGGTATTTGATTTTAACATGGTGTCCTTACTTTAACTAACTTACTGTGGTTCCTCCGGGGACATCGCAGGTGGCGGCAACAAGAGGAAGTCACAGAGAAGTGGAGGTAGGGGCCTGTGCAGGATCCCGCAAGGCCACTGTGTGTGCACTGTCTGCGCCAGCGCTGGGTCCCCCACCCTGATGGCCACCCCCACAGGGTTCCCCATTTAAGAACATTCCTTCTCTTTTTTCCATAACTCTGATCCATTGGCTGAAAAGTAAAGCAGGACTTTTCCTACTAGGGCGAGACCACGTCTTGCCTGGGTCTCCTGCTGTGGCTGTGGTCTAAAGAGGAAGGACCAGGCTGGGTGTCAGGGTGCGGTGCTGGCCTTGCAGCCCTGAGGAAGGCTGTCCCCTCCTGGGAGCCCATGCCTCCCACCGAAACGAGGGGCTGGGCTCCATGGACTCAGAGTCCTCCCTGGCTCTGCAGCTCGCCAGGCTCTGTTCCTTGTGCGATTAGAGCAAGCAGCCACGCTCTCTGTTTGGCTAATGATGTTATGTGAGCCGGACAGAGAGGTCAGGCCATGATGGGCTTATTAGTGACCATTAGCATATGTGCCTGCAGCCATGTACCTGCTCTGGCTGAACACAGACCCCGCTGCAGCTTCTCTTGCCATTGCCTGAGCACAGAACCTCATCAGCATGGATTAGAACCATCCAGACTTCTGTCATCACCCTTGCAAACCTTTCTCCTCCTCCATGGATGCTGTTCAGAGAGGGTAGGCCCCTGCTGCTCAGAGTGGGTCCTTGGGTCAGCAAATGGGCGCAGCCCTGGAGCTCAGCAGTGACTGCGCAGGCTCTCGGGTGCTGCCCAGACACGCCGTGTCGGAGCCTGCATTTTAACAAGATCCCCAGTGGACGCGTGTGCACATTGAAGTTTGAGAAGCACTGGTTCAGGCCATGAGGCCAGCACCTGGCTGTCGATTGGCACCATGTCTCTCTGTGAGACTTTGGCAGTCTTAATACCCTTAACTCTCAACGCAAACAGTTGTTATGGGTTGAATCGTGAGCCCTTCCAAAAAATTCATATGATGAAGCCCTAACCCCTAGTACCTAAGGATGTGAACTTATTTGGAAATAGAGCCATTGCAGATGTAATTAGTTAAGATGAGCTCGCGCTGGAGTAGGGTAGGCCCTAATCCGGTATGACTGGTGTCCCTACACAAAGGGGAAACTCGGACACAGACAAACACATGGAGAATGCCACGTGAGGAGGAAAGAAGAGATTGGGGTGATGTTTCCACAAGGCGGTGAGTGCTTGAGCTTGCAGCAAACCACCAGAAGCTGGAGAGAGGCACAGAGCCCGTTCTCACCCACAGCCCCCTGGAGGAACCCAACTGCCAACACCATGCACGGTCTTGGACTCCCCCTTCATCCCTGTGGCACAGTGAACTTCTGTCACTTGCACCACCCAGCTTGTGGTACTTTGTTACTGCAAAATAATATATTCACCTAATTGATCTTGACTCCATGAGTCTGAGGTAGTCAATACATATTTTCTTTCATGGAGGTGTCGCACTCCATAAGTATCAGAGAGAAAATGTGGGAATCCACCCCCCCCAAAATTAAAAAGAAAAAAATCTTTCCTTCTGCTATGTGTTCCGAGAGGTGGTTTCTGACCCCATCTGGTCGGACGGCCTCCCCTTGAGACACTTCACCACTGTCTGCTAGCAGCTCTTTTGCCTGCGTGGAGGCTGAAGACGAGCTCTGTTTATATTTTCTAAATTAGCCTCATTCTCACAAAAGCCTGTTGCCGCCTCTACAGGATGGAGTCTGGGAGGCAACAAGGAAATATAAAGTAGTGATGTCACAGCCCAGGACAAGCGGGCAGAACCAGCTTGTATTAAATAGAAAATGCTGCACGTTTAAGAAACTCTCACCTCACACCTCCCCAGAGGTGAATTTCTCAGTGGCCACTTTTTCACAATAACCCAGGACTCTCATTTACTATTCATGTGGTTTGAAAGATGCCAGCTGTTTGCCATTTTTAAAAGTTATGAAACGCCAGCATTGTGCTGGAGATTTTAAATATATGGAAAAAGTAATCCTTAAAACAAATCCCACAAATACATTTTTATACCCATGTAAGACCTGAGGAACGGAAGATCAGTGCAGATGAAGGAGTTATCTGGAGTCCCAGAGCAAGTGCTGAAACTCTCATGTCCAGGGTTTCTTCCCTGCCCTGTATCAGTAACTGCCGGTCTCACTTTTGTACACTCAGGCCCCAGCACCATTCTTTGCCCACAAAAGGCACGCGGTATAATTGTGGTTATGGAAATCAACGGGTGATGTTTAAAGAATTAAATGTCCTGTCTCTCCATTTCTTCTTAGCTATAGGAATGACAAATTCTCATGCCACAGCCACAGCCACTGTGACCTTAGGCAACTGTGACCTTGCTGAGCCACCAGCAGCAGTAACAGCCTCAGGGGCTTCAGGTTTGGGCCATTTTAGCAAATACCAAGGGAAGCTTGTGCAGGACAGAGACAGGGAGGTTTTGCAGAGCGTGGCAGCCGGGCCCCCCCCCCCCCCCCCCCCCCGGCAGGAGCCCGGCCCTCCCCTGCAGGGCTGAGACTGGGTCCCAAGGAGAGAGGCGAGAGAGTGTCGCTGTTAAGGACACAGACTTTGGTATTCTGGACCTGGTTCCAGTCCCGGCTCTGCAGTACTTAACGCTTCTGTGCCTCAGTGTTCTCACGTGTAAGATGGGGTCACAGTGGTATTCACGTCTCATTGTGTGTCTGGGCAGAGACCGACCCACCACAAGCACTCAGGAGTGTCGCCCCTCCCCCCCTGCCCCCGCCCCGGCATCAGTGGTTAGACCCTGCCTTGTCCCTGCAAGAGGAACTTACAGAGACCCCAGGGTTGCCTGTCCCTGCTTCTCTGGGCCCCACCAGGACTGCCTGCCTACTGTAAGGGGCCACTGCGCGGGTCACAGGCCCTGAGAAATGACCCCTCACCCCCCTCCCTGCAGGCCCTGCACGCAGCACATACTTGCAGGTGATACTTCAGATCCCACTCTTGGGGCTCCCTTTGGAAAAGACTTGAAAATGTTTTTGTTAGAAGCTCAACCTTTGATTCTCTCAAGCACATATTGGTGATGCTTTTCCCAGACATCTTGGGGACCCAGCTCCCTAAACACCTGGCGAATTCGGCTCTGCTGCCCATCCCTCCTGGCTTCGTTAGGCCTGGCCACTGCCACTGGCGATGATTACACGGCTGTGCTCCCTGCCTGTTATTTCAAATGACCTCATAGTTGCCTAAGATGTGCTCCATAACTGAAATGCACAACGAAAAATAATGGCTTATTGCCATGTGTATTTCATAAATTACCGCAAGGCAAATTTCCTGCAGTGTTTGCTGTTGTATGTGTTAGATATCAGGAAAGCTGTCCCCTCTTTCCCTCCCGGTTCGCAGGCTACACCCAGCGAGGGGATGGGGCTGTCCCACTCCACAGGCACCATGGACATGGTGTCCTCAGGTGGAATCTGACCCTAAGTCTTGATTTTCAGAAGCAGTGAGCATTTAGTTCCTGAGAAAAAACAATGTAATCTGTGGCATTGCTCTTGGGAACAGATTTAAATCCAACCAGAGATGTAGACATACATTCCAACGCTGTCGGGAGAAAATGGTGTCTTCTCTCAGGTTCCTAAATCTTTGGATGTCCAGACACCTTTTTGCCCTGAAAGTCGATCAAGTATTGCCTTCTTACAATACAACTCAACATTAAATAAAATTCCCTTCTCTGGAAGAGAATTTTAATGTCCAGGTAGGATTTTCCCATTTATGCTTTGTAGTTATACTTTTTATGAAACTTATTTCCCTAGCACAGGGACATAAACTGTGGAGGCAGGAAGATACTTCTTGAGTAAAATGGCAAAAGTTAACATGAATCTAAATAGCCTTGAATGTTTGTGCTCTTTTATCATAGCACGTTCAGAAAAACATTTTTCTTCATAGAATATATTTAAGCTTGTCAGCAGAGGGATTCTAGTAATACTAGATATTATTGGGTTTTCCAAGTAGACAATAACTTCAGCAGTGCCAAAATTTATATCCTTTGGCTCAGTTCAATCTGATCTTCAAAGAGTCCTTGTGTTAAAGAACAGTGGCCCATAAAATCAGACATTCCTCCGGAAGCATCGGTTAGAAAAGGTGGCGGACCCACCTCCACAAGCAGGAAAGCCTGCTGCGGGCACCACACTTGGAGCCCTGTGGAAGGAGCTGTTTAGGCCGGAGTTCTGGGTCTTCCCCTTCAGCTCCATCATCTCTTAGGTGTGTTCAGAAGGCATCAAAGCGTCCTCTGTAGACAGACATGCGGTTTGCTTTCCTTCCTCCCCCATCCCTTACAGAATCCCAGTCCCTTAATACAAAACGATGAGATTTCTCTCTTTTTAAGTGTGTGTCTTTTCTAGTCCTTAAGGAGGTATAAAGCCTCGCTTAGCATATCATATGCTTTCTGATACTTATTTGTACTGATCCAAGGTTTTCTGCCTATTTTCCATTCTAAAATCCAAGCTGTTATAAAATTAATATTACACATGACCTAAACGATACATTCTCTTTTGCTGAGCTGGCCAGGTCACAGAAAGGCTGTAAGGCCTCGCACGGGGCCTGGGTCCAGAGACCGAGCTGTGCCGACACAGTGGGAGCAACTCCATGGGCCTGGCTCACGCTCATTCCCAAAGCTGTGGCCGCCCCAAGGGCCTGGAACAGGTGCTTAACCCAGTCTCCATGGACTGGCCTTTGGAATCCATCAAATGATGTATATGAAATATGTAAAAGTATTTTTCACATATCACATGAATATAAAATATATATATTACAAATCATACAAATATAAAGTTATATAAAGTATACATACCTAAGGAATATTTAGGTGTGTGTAGTTCTAAATATTAAACCAAATACATCATTCCATAACACCGTGGATATTAACATTCCATGACTTAGGGGGAATGACCGCAAATAAACGGAAATCTATAAAACACCTAGGACAAATGTTACATTTAGTCAGGTTTCTAAATTTGACTTTAAAATAATATTGATGTGAAATGCCTCACTACCTTTGAAAATCATTGGTAGTTGCAAAACAGCATCTAAAAAGTTTATAATTTTATAAGTTCTAGTTTTCTGTGAAAGGAACAGCTTACAAATAGAATGTGCATTCTGTGACCTCAATTCCAAACCAAGTCACGGACAATGTATATAACCTGAGCTTTTGTACCCCCATGAAGAGCTGAAATAAAAAAAAAAAGATATAAACTTACCTTTCTATACAATTTTTTGCAAGTCTACAGATTTATGGCAATGGGCAATGTTTTGAAATTAATAGCTTGGAGGATAAAGACTTCTGTCAGGTTCCACCAACAGCTTTCTGAAGTGAAATGCCTTACCTGGGGACAATGACTAATAAATGTCAGATTCACTGTCTATTCCTTTCCTCACCTGGACCCCATGGCTGCCCTCTGGGTATGTGACATTTAAAATCATCTCTCCCTCCCTCTTAAAAAAAATCCAATGGAAGAGATACAAGTCCAGTGAGAAATTTTATATTTAACAATTATTTTTTCTGTAATGTGTCTGCGTGCAACAAATTAATATATCAAATAAATTCACTGGTTTTGCCAAGTCTGTAAAACTCTACATATAGGCAAAATTTTCAATCTGGTGGCATAAAACATCTGTAATTGTGACACTTAAGAAACCAAAATGCCTAATCTTTGAGGGAGACGTAGCCTGTCCTGAATGCAATGCCTCCCTCCCCCTCAGGGCAAACCTTCACAGGGGCTTGTGGCACCTTCTGGGAAAGGCCACAATTTCCCTTTAGACTTGAAAACCAGTGGTGGTGGAAAACGATGGCCTTCCTGTTGAACCACAGTGCCCAAACAGGTGTGTGACCTCCAGTTAAGATCAAGGGTGTCCAGGTCAGGCAGATGCAGGTTCAATCCCTTCCCTGCCACTTACTTTCTATGAACTTAGACACATTTCTTAATTTTAGAGTCCTAGTTTCCTGCATTCAGTGAAGTGCAGATAGTATGAAACATAATACCTGGTCACCAGGTTGTTGCAAGGGCTGAACAAGATCTTGTTTGTCAATTGCCTGGGAAGTTAAAAAAAAAAAAAAAAAAACTGAATACATACAATCCTAACATGTGATTTTAAAACTCAGTTTTGTCATGGAACTATTCCCCAGTAATTATGAGCCAGCTAGATTTCTCCCTCTTTACACGCTGACTTGCCACTAAAACTTTCTTTGTTCCTGCTAAACATTTTGCCACCTGACATCATTTTCTTTGTGCTTTTCTGTTTTATGCATGGCAATTTTGCCTTTCCAGTAAGATCTTAAGTGATTTTGAAAGTGTCTGCGTAGTACTGGTAATGTTATACACATCACTGTGTATCAGACAAGGCTGGTTTGGTGATCCCATGTGACATGCCTGCCTCTCTTATCACACGCTTCCTTGTCTTTGCTCTGCACACTGTAGCCACAGGGGGATTTGGAATTCCTCAAGTCCACTTTCCGTCACAGGGCTGTTTCACATTCAGTGCCTGCTGCCCTGGTGTGTGCTCTTCCTCATGCTAATTCCCACTCATGCCGCGTGGCAACATCCTACTCTTAGGTTAGGCACCACTTCCCAACATTCCCTCAGGACACTGAATTTCCCATTGATCCGATCTGCCAGACCAACCATTACTGCTTAGCTGTCTGTCTTATCCACCAACCAGCCCTGCTCTGCCTATGGCCAATGTGCAGAATAAAGGACTGAACTCCTAGGCCTGAGCCCAGTGTCAGGCACATGGTGGGCAACCAACCAGTGTTGAATGAAGGAAAGAATGAATGAACAAATGATTCAAGTTTCACAGCCTCTGGCTATGACTTTGAAACTAGTGCTCAGTTCCTGTCCTTCTCAGGAGTCCTTCCACTCTTCAGAGGTGATATTCCTGAGGCCCAACAGGACCTTGGATCAGGTATATCTCTCTATCTCTCTAAAAACATCTTCTGGGCCATGTTGAGTCCCAAATACAACAGCAGCATGGAAGGAAACCACCTTTGAGGCAAGAGGATGCAAGTGGCATTGACAGGCTGGCTCTGAGCAGCATTTAAGGTATCCAGAAGAACATCAACAGAGGCAATGTCCTTGACCATGGAGGGGCCCTAGAAGAACTTCAATTAACCTTTATTTTCATTTTCCTATCACGTGTAGAAAATAGCCCTTTTTGAGAGTCCAACAGGTATGATCCTCACACTGATGCTTCAATTTTAATCCAAAACATTTTGAAATACATGGAGCAGTTTAGAGAGACACTCAGGTCAGATGGAGATGCAGGGACAGTGAGGACCATCCACATGGACTCTCAGGATTGGCACTGGGCGGGTCCGCAGTTACGTGACTTCAGAAGTCTCTTCACTCCCCAACCCCCAGCATTGTCGTGCTCCATCTGCAAATGAGATGTGTGTGTTGACTTAGGACTGGCAGAGATGAATCCTAAAATATCGCTAAGATTCTTTCCTAGTCTAATATTGAACAATTTGTTGTTCCTTCAATAAATGGAATCAATCTGAGTCATTATAAGTCACAGTAAGTCTGAACCAATACACTTTTACTAATCTGTTGCTTTATTCTGTGCACCAGATAAGGAATGTGATAGCCTGAAGTATGTCAAGGAAAATAACAATTAAGGACACTTCAAAAATCTCCCCAGTTGTACAAACACCTTGAATTAGAGTATTTTTTACAGTAATTCCCTTCGGAACGTGTGCAGTCTCGTGATATCTATTGACCCTTCCAGGCAAGTGTGTCTTTGATTTGGGGTGTTTTCCTAGGAGAGATGCAAAGCCACTTTGATCAAAGTGTAAAAATGCTGCCACTGCCAGTGACAGTATTAACATCATGCAATAAATGCTGCATATTACCATATTGTATATGGCCCATGTATTGCAATTTATATTTGAAAATAAAAATGTTTGAAGACTTTCTTAGCATGATAAAGAAGAGGCAAGCAATGAAAAGCACTACATAAAAACAAGCCTCATTTCATAAAGAAGATATTTTCTTGTAATGATTTTCTGACAGAATTAACTAATGCCTGGACCAGAGCATTAAGGAATAATGTAATTCTCACCATGATTCTTTCTGACTAGGATAAGACTCTTCATGTGGCTTTGCCTATGGGAAGATAATTCAGCAGCTGAAAGATGTAAGCAGTTATATTTTTCATTTTATAATAATTAAAATTATTTTTTTGATTTCTTCACAAAGAATCAATGGGCTTTTTTATTAAATTTAATCTTACAAAGAAAAAAGGAAAAAGTTATTTTCTTACTGGCCTTGCAATAGGCTTCCAGATTCCTTTGAGTGTTCTCAGCGCCCACGGTCAGCTTGGGAAGAATGACAGATGGCTTGATACCAATCTCACCCTTACCGGGCTACATGCACTGGCAGAGGCAGAAGCCACAGACGGGACTCAGGAGTGTCTCTTCAGTAGCATCCAAGAGCAGGGTCATCCATCAAAGTTATTGCAAAGTAGGAAAAACTGACAGTTCAACCTCACATCAAAGTCCTTGAGGGAAACCTGATTGTGTGATAATAAATACTGTCTGCTTTTTATCGTATGTGTATAATTGATATGCTGTGCTTTCTTTGTAATAGCCATGAAGCTACTTTAAATATGAGAATGTTGAGGCTCTGAGTGGTTAGAACTTGCCAGTTGTGTGGTCTCTCTGCCCCTCTGCACCCCTCCAGTTTGTGATGTCGCCTTCCCCGCCCGGAGCCCCAGTGCAGACTCCAGACACGAAGGGCAGGAACGGGCCGAGAGAGAAGAGAGAACCAAGCACCAGTGCAGAAGGGAAATGCAAACCCATGAGAAACACGGAAGACAGGCCTGGGCCAGTTGCTGCAAAGGGGCCTGAGAGGCCTCCTACGGGTCATTCTTATCCTGAGTCCCAGTCCGGGACCTTTTCAGGCCGAGCCTGGACTCCAAGCTCAGTGGCCAGAAACACACAACTTGTGCGTTGGATCTGAAAAGCCGAGCAGCGACCTGCCGTCGCTGTCATCGTCTACTGAACATGCAACCGGGGGGCTGTGAACCTCACAGGAGTCAGGTTAGACAGAAGGAGTAAGAACTGGCAGTTCTAAACACTAATCGGTTATTGAAACTGGTTTTACAGTCAGTGAGCCCTTCATCTTTCTGTGTGGGGAAGGCTCCTCTTCCCTGAAGTCTGGAGCAATTACCAGCCCAACGGTCGTGGTTCCGCGTTAGGAGTATGGAAGTTTCACATATAAAAGTCCATTTATCAAATTCTTTTATCAGAACCCCTACTAGCTACTCTCCTTAGACATGAGAAGAAAGAAGACTGAAACAACGTGGGATGCTTTGAGGTCAGAGGAGCCAGCAACGCGCAGCTAGGTAAGACAGATTATTGCCGGCTCAGGTCCCTTGAAACAAGAACACTTTTACACTATTCCTGTTTAAACTAAAAATAATACTTCCTTTTTTCTCCTTTTCCTTACAATGAAAGCAATAAATATTCATTAGAGAAGAATGATGAAGCATAGGGAGTCCAAAAGAAAGACAGAAATCAAATGAGAGATGCCCGCATGTGTACCTCTCTGATACACTGTAACGGTTGTACTTCCTGGTCTTTGGTGTGTGTGTACCTTCATTTCTGAAAGGTGTGCGTGTGTGCTCAAAGAACTGTAAAGAAAGGAGTGCTCCTCTCCAGGCGAAAGCCGACGATAAGGCTCGAGGGGAAGCACAGCTACGGAGAACCTTCTGGTGCAGGACCAGCTGACAGGCCTCCAAGAGTGGCACTGGCCAATAGTTTTAAATTGTGTGTTGCTGGCTGTCTTGATATAACATTCCCACACCACTTCTATAGTCCCCCTGCCTTCAGCAAAATCCCTTCTACACAGTGCCTTCTTCCTTGATCTTTTGGCTGTAAAGAAAGGGAAAAAGACATTGTGATAAACTCTTTAGTTGAATTCAAATGGAGAGGATCGGACACTCACAGGAGCAGAGCTGCAGAGCGAAGGTGGAAAGTTAAGTCCCGAAATCAAAGAGCCTGGGAAAACTGAAAGCCCTCAAGGATCCTTGGTGGCTTGGGGAAAGAACGTGGCCTCTTTACAAGAGAAGTATCTGAAGATAAGGTTCTAAAAACATGTGTGGGAGGATGGCTCTGGAACGGCATAGGATTTGGGAGCACACAAGTTTCTGAGACACGTGACCTGGTCCCACGCAGTCCAGTGTCGAGTACGGCATCCTGTTGCAGAAAACACAGCCCAGCAGTCCGGCAACCGAAAGTAGCCGAGGGGACATTAGGTGTCCCTGCAGTCTTTTAAAGCTGCAGCCCCCAACCCCCGTCTGTGGCCTGTTAGGTACAGGCTGCAGAGCTCTGCCACCCCCTCCCTCCTTCCCCAACCCCCCCACCCCCATCCATGGAAAAATTGTCTTCCATGAAACCAGTCCCTGGTGCCAAAAAGGCTGGCACTACTGTTTGCCAGCAATGCCCAACAGAGTGTAAATCTGGGCTATAACTCTGGTAGAGTTAATTGCCTCCCTCCTTTGTAAAGTGGAGACGGCCACACCTCACATGGTGGGTGAGCAGGCGTGTGACCTGAGGGTACAGGGGAGTGAGCACAGTGCCTGACACGTGAATCCCACCCTCCCCACCCCCACTTGGTGGCACAGGTGCTGGGCTTTTCTAATACCCATGGCTCCTACCAGTGTTCTTATAATTGCCATTTCTCACGTTGGAGTTTCCTGGTGTGAACTTTCTAGATTTATATCTCACCTGCTTTGGATCAGCTGCTCAGCACCTTGCAAGAAGCTGATGTAATAATTTAATATGTTTGTCAGCAACAATTTGCCAAGGAAAGCAAGCTTCAGTGGAACCTCAGAGACTGTCAACCTCCCACGTGGACCACCGGTCTGTTCACCTTCAAATTCCACACTTTGGAGATATCTAGACGAGCTGGAACAAGTTCAAAGGAAATACAACAGTCAGAGGAAACTCCCAGTTTTGCTGCACGTGAAATAGTTGCAGAAATTGTGCTGAGGAGCCAGGAGGTGAGAAGATTCAGGAGACTAAATAATCATTGTCTGCAAGGGCCAGAGCGTGAGATTGCTTTTACAGTGTTTTAATATTCAGTTATTTTCCACAGGGGCATACCAACAGTGTTCTAGAAGAGTGCATTACTGCCTCACCAGAGGACTGTGGAAGCCCTTGCCCCAGATGTGGGCCCAAGAGAACTATAGCTGCTGTCTCCCTGACACCTAAAATCCAGGAGTTCTGGATTTTAGTACCAGAGAGATTTGGAATCCAGGGCTGATGGCCAGTGAAACACCTTAGCAATGCCCAGAAATCCACGGGTCGACACCCTGGTAGTCCGTGGCACAAAGGAAGCTGAGCTGTCTGCACCATTATCCTCCTGTTCCACAGCAGAAATAGCAGTGATGAGGTGGCTCACACCCAGAATCCCAGCGCTTTGGGAGGCCGAGGCAGGAGGATCACCTGAGGCCTGGAGTTCGAGATCAGCCTGGGAAACATAGTGAGACCCTGCCTCTACAAAAAATAAAAATAATCCACTGAGCATGGCGGTGCGTACCTGTATTCCCAGCTGCCCAGGATGCTAAGGCAGGAGGACCACCTGAGCCCCCAAGTTCAAGGGTGCAGTGAACTATGATCACACCACTGTACTCCAGCCTGGGCAACAGAATAATATTCCTATTGATTTTAATTTGCTCCCAATTATCTGAATCATTTTTATTTGGTCTCCAAATGAGCAAAGACTTAGACTGAGGCAAAAAATAAAACAAACAAACAAACAAAAACCTCTTACACAGAAGAAAGAGGAATTTTAGCTTGGTCTATATTAACTTCTTGAGGGCTAAAACTAGAACCACTGAGTACAAGCCATAGGAGAAAATATTCATGTTCTATGTAAGAGGGATCCAAAAACCGAAAGCTTGGCTAAGTTATCTGAGTAGGGAGCGAGCCCATCATGGATAGGTCAGCGGAGGCCGTGTGGCCGCTCAGCGGGAATGTGGCAGGCAGCACTGAGGGCCCTCACAGGCCCCAGTTAGATAAGGTTTCCTTTTACAGCTGAGAAGCTATATGACCCTAAAGACAGTACCGTGAAAAGAGGGGCCTCAATGGAGGACACCTCAAAGCAAATGGCAAGGGAGGACCTTAGCAACACAGGCCGCTGCCGCGATCCTACGGCATCATGCACGTCACCCTACTGCCACAGTGAGTGGATCGTTTGCAACCCTACCTGCTGTGTCTACCCTCACTGTCCTCCGGGGACCACATGTCAGAAGGTCACAATTGATATCCACAGTCCAGGGAAAAGACTATCTCCCCAGCTAACTTGGTCCAGGAACTCTGGGCCAGAAGGAGCCCAGCTGTCCGGCATGTCTGTCCCTCTGAGAAAAAAATCACTGTGGATCCTGGTATTTCCCCGTGTTTATCTCCGGCGTGCAGCGACCGTAGGGAAGGAAGAATCAGGCGTCCCGGGAGCCAAGGAGCAGGCCGGGTTCCTCAGTCATCAGTGAACGTGACAGGGTGGAGAATCACTCTTCTCGTGACACAGCGTGATCTCCAAGTCCCTCCCTGCCTCCAGGTCTGTTCATCTTGCCTCGTTCTTCTGCCCCTGTCCTCACACTTTCCAAACCGCCCAACGCACACATTTAGGGAGAATAAGACGAGGTTTTCTGTTTGCGCCTGACTGAAACGCTGTTCTGTTTTTTCATCATCAGTATTACAAGAGATTTTAGGTTCATCCCCCGCCTCCCGTGCTGAGGGAGGTATGCGCAGGTCCTGCCATGCCCTCAAGCTGGGCTGCTCCGTGGAGCTCCAGCTCTCCTGGCAAAGCTCACAAAGCCCTGACACAGGGCTCCAGTTTGCCCACCCCCAAATGACTTCCCTCTGCTCTCCACGAGTATTTCAACAACCTCCAAATGGTGGAGGCAGAGAAGCTACCAGAAGGAGCCGAGACAGCTGCACTACAACTTCGCCTCTGCCTGTACCGAGGCGGTGTGCAGACAAGGCATCTCCACCACCTGAGCCTGCCCTGCTCAAGCAGACAGCTTCCAGGAGACAAAAAGCCGTTGGTTACCTCGTGCAGTTTTTACATAACTCCACTTGCTTATGAAATGTGGCACACGTCCCCCTCTTTGTCCTTGTTCTCATACAGCACCATGAATATATCATTCCATTAGCCCACAGCTTAGAGCCGATTTCACTATCATCCGTTTAGGGCTTAATGGTGTTTACTGAGGCTTTAGCAGAGTTCTTTGTGACACGCGGCAGAAGCCAGCCTAGCAACTGTAGCTAACAGGCTGGGAGCGGGGCTGTGCCAGTGCAGAACCAGTGGCTTGCAGCATCTAAGGCATTTGGCTGCTACACTCTGAAAAATCAAAAGGCTCTAGCAAAAATAAAATAAAATAAACTGCTAGGGACCAAGACGGACAAAGGAAATAGCAAGCAACGTATTGGGAAGCATTATGGTTTTCAGCAGCCTTGGATGAGGAGGAGGAAGGAGGGGAAGAAGGTGATGTGGCCCATTCCTCAGACCCCTCAGTGGGATCGGGTGTCAGGACAGTGTCAGCACTTGGAGCTCACCACCCCCAGGCACTCAGCGTGCTGCAGAGACGTCTGAGCCAGGGCCAGGCCAGGCAGCCAGATGACCCCCTGCCCACCTCGGTGGCCGGGGGACCACCACCTGCACAGCGCGGAGGCCAAGCCCACCGCGTGCAGTGCTGCCAGCCGTATTCTGGTCCCACCTACCCCAACCCAGGCCCCTCAGCTGCCTGGCCTTCTTGAGCTAACTCCCCAATTCTCCTCACCAAACCCCATTTGCAAGCTGGATTTCCAGAATATTCACTCTCACGTTAGTGCAAACTTAAATTGCTTCTCTTTTCCAATAGCTGCGTTGGAAGCTGAGGGCAGGACGGAAGGACACCTCAATGGCAGTTGCAGACACAAACAAGCCTGTGCTTGGGACAAGAACTGGGCTGTCATTCTGCGTATGAAAATGTTAAATGCAACTGTTCCAATGAGTCATCTGCCCGCCCTGAATCCCACACTAATTAAATAGGAGTCTTCTAGATCATACTTTATTAGCTTTTTTTCAGGTTTTTCAGATGTCAGACTTTTGTTGTTCTTTGTCCTTGTTGCCATCCTGCCCAATTTGAAGAGAACAACTATGTCTTGGCAGTCAAGGTCGGCCTAGTTTCCACGCTGTGTCCAACATCGTGATGAGTGTGCTTGGTTTTGAAAATCCTCGTGGGAAGATCCTTTCCTGATGAAGGGGCCGTCAGGGGTCGAGGGCAGTGCAGACAGACAGTCTCGGCCTTGGCTCCCTACGTGTCCCTCAGACTCCCAGAGGCTCCCTGCTGGTGCACCCCGGAAAGAGAAGCACCCTGGGGGGAGGCACGTGGTCCCCACGTGCTCGATCTCTTGAGTGTTGGCCCCGTTCGGGCTTCGCAGGAACAGGGTCATCGCGTGTGCAGAAGACCACTTTGTTCCCTGGGGTGCCCTTTGGCCTCTCCACTGGCTCGGCTGACTCAATCTCTCTGTTTCAGCTTTCTCACCGTCAGAACTGCAGTAAGAGCAGACCTGCAGCCCGCATTGCTGCCTGAGCTCCCTCGACCTCCCCACGGCCCTGAGAGACTGCGGGTGTGAACCAGACACAGCGAGTCCCACGTGGTGCTGTCACAACCCGGAGCTGTCCCCACACCACGCCCTCCCTCCGTCTCTCACCCCGTCACCGACCTCACCCGCCACCCAGTTCTTCTCTCTCCGGTTTTCAGGCTGCGTTCGCCTCCCGGCCTCCAGAGGACTTTGTTACAGGAGGATGGGAATCTCATCCTGTCTCCAGGGAGGTTTGGGGGAAGATGATCTGATGCAGCGCCTGGCTCCAGGCTGGAGGGCCCGCGGGAAGCCAGGACACCGGCAGCGCACTGCCGCCCATGGCGGGACTCCCGAGGACCAGGGTCCTGCTGCTTCCATCTGCCTGCCCCTGCGGGACAGAGTCCCCGGGAGAGTGAGGAGTGCAGGGGAAGTCCCCAGGCATTTAGGATTCAGACACTCTTGTCCAGACAGATTCTTGTCCCGATGTAAATCGGCATGTGGAGGAGAGAGCGGGACGCAGGCTGAGGGAGAACCCGGCCTCAGACCCTGCTCGGGGCCTACGCTAGCTGCCCCCGGGAGAGGGAGCGTCTCCGCCCCTGCGTTTCCCCACATGGAACGAGGACAGAACCGTCACATATGCAGGACTCGGGGTCAGTGAGTGAACACACTCAGCCGAGCCCAACGCACAGCAACACTCAGCAAACAGAGACAAATGGAACCATCCACACTTGACATTCTTCTGCAGTGACTGGAAGTCCTGGAAGGGGCTCATGTAGGGGACGGGCACAAAAGGCTTCAGTGAAATGAATGAAGCCACTGAGCTTCCCTGAACCCCGAGACGGCAGACCTACGTTGACTGAGCTCATCCGGGCCGCGGTGCACGTCAGGAGGTGTGACTGCCTTTGTCCCAGCCAGGGGGAGGCTGAGCTGAGCAGGGTGGGCACCAGCTCTGCCTGTCAGATGGCACAAGCCCTACAGAGCTGGGCCCTGTGCAGACGCCTTCAGCGCAGTCCACCTTCAGAGCGGGTGGTCCAGAACCGGGGGGCAAGGGGTTCCACGGCGGGTCTGGCCCAGCAGGGGCTGACACTCTGAGGTCCCTGAGGTCTGAGGTCTGGTCAGCAGGTGGCCCCTGCCTGCAAATGTCCACAGCAGGGCACAGCTCTTACGAAATCTTGAGCAGTTTCAGCCCAGGCAGGTGCGCTGGTCCTGAAGGGAAACAGGAAAGGTTGCGGGAAAGTGGATGGGAAGCTGAGGGCAGGAACTCAGGCCCAGGAGCCAAGGTGACCAGGAGCCTCACAGTCCGTGCAGGCCAGCGGCTAGGCTGGACGCCGTGTGGGGGCCGCAGCTTCGGGGCTCAGCAGCTCTGGGGGACTGTGGCTCCCCGCAGGAAGTGGGGCAGCACTTCTGCTTTGGGTTGAATTGTGACTCCCAAAAATTCGTATGTTGAAATCCTAAGCCCCAGAATGTGACCTTATTTGAAAATAGGGTCATTGCAAATGTAATTAGGTAAGATGTGGTGATACTGAACTAGGGTGGGCCCCAGTCCAATATGATTGGGGTCCTTCATGAAAGGGGAACTTCGGAGAGAGAAAGAACCATGCACAGATTGGAGTGATGCTGCCACAACCGGGGCAGAGGACCGGGGCAGAGGACCGGAACAGGCCCTTCCGAGCACCTCTGGAGGCTGACCTCAGACTTCCAGCCTTCCGGACTGGGAGACAACGCACTCTGTTGTTTATTTAAGCCACACAATTTGTGACACCATTAAGGTAGCCTGAGCAGACTAATCCAATTTCCAAAATTCGATCAATGAGTGGAGCCAGATTCAGGGACGGTGGGTGAGGCTGGGGTGGACACGGCAGCGGGACGCTGGGAAACATCACTGTGCTGCGGGACACGACAGCCCAGAACACGAGTCATGAAACAGCAGCCTTGGGTTTGCTGCACTGAATCTGCCTCTGGGGCAGGACTGGGTGGAGACAGCGTCTCTGCTCCCTTCAGGGTCACGGGCAGGGCTGAAGCCTGCGGTGGAGTCATCTGAAGGCGCCTCACTCACGCCCCACCCAAGTTCAAGGAAAAACGGCTCCACTCCTTGACAGGGAAGGGCACACTGCTGGAGGGGCAGGTGGGACCAGAAACACCAGTTTTTGAAAACACCATTTGCCACAGACTGCCCTCGGGGTTTGATAGTGATTCACATTAATGTACTAATTCATTAAGTAATTTTTAAGTGGTGAGTGGACATTGAAAGTATTCAGGCAAAGGTTTTATAAAAAGTAATTTGCTCTCTTAAAAACAGAACAAATGAAACAATTTAACTTGATTTAGCAAAGAACAGAAGATACTGCCACAGTCCTGCTCTGGCCCTTTTCCCATGAACAATCAGCTCTCATTGTCTGTGTGTGCATTTGTTATTGTGCCTTGTTCATGCTGAATCTCACTTCCAACTTCCTTTTCTGTGCTATCTCATTTTTAAACAATTCCCTCCTTGGCCAAATACTGCAACAGAATAAATGCAATGGGCTGTCAGAATGATTTGGTCAATCCGGATACAGTTGCTTCAGGAATCAAGGCACCTGTGAAGTCCTGAGCAGACCAAGCTTAAGGTTTTGATGGCAGCATGTTAGCAGTATTCAAGTTCGACGAACCAATTCTGCTCATTATTGCCCTAAATTATATCCTCTGGTTCAGCAAGAGATTAAAGAAGGTGTTCGTTTCCCCGCTTGCAGTCCCAGCCACGTGGTAGTGACCTGACACCAGTCCCACGGCTTCCCCTGCTTCCTCCTGCCCCGACCCTCCGAGGAAGAATCAGCCAGTGAGAAAAAGCTGAAGGCAAGCAAGGGCAGAACATGTCTGTACTGTTTCCATAGATGTTTCACGGCACAAAATTGAAAACCATACATAGGAATATACAGTGGAATTTAAATCTCACTTCCTCCCCTGAGCACCAACTGTCACATCTGTCCTCCAGTGGCAACAGTGTTATTAGTAATAAATGCAGGAAATGCACATGTGTGTATATATGAATCTTTTGAGGTAAATGAGAATATTTTACCCACTGACCTGCTCCAGTTCGTCATTTTGACAAGTCTTGGACTCTTCCCGACCGTCCGGGAAAGCTGCCGTATTTACTTTAATGGCTCCTGGAAATCCAGTGTGGATCCACCCTGGTGATGCTGCCAGTCCCCCACAGTGGACGCTTTGGTCATTCCCATTCCTGTTCTTTGTTTGGGTGTCATCAGTCTGAGTGGTGGCACTTTCCCAGTTACTCGGGACGTGGCTGAGTCTGGAAAGCACTGCCACCCCCCAGGACGGCACTGCAGGGGCAGAGGGTCGCCATGCTCGTTGCTTCTCAGGGTCCGCTCTGACTCCCACAGTCTGACAACCCCCGTTGCTGCCACGTTCCAGACGGAATACCGCTTACTCTCAAACGTCTGGTAGGTGGCTGAGGAACCGCCCACCTTTGCATTGGTCTGTATTTGTCACTCGGCATGCCCTTGTTCAGCCCATTGGGGTCCTATTGTCTGAGCTGATTCCATCTCTCCAGACACCTGTCACCAGTGCCAGGGCCAGGCCCTTCTTGCATCCTCTTCCCTTCGGCTCTCTGCGGGAGCGTCTGGGCTCACAGACTTGCAGGTGCCATGGGATGGTGCCTCAGTTTCCTCTCCTAGCAAGGCTGGGATGAGGAAGAACAATCTCGCCTTCCCGGCGTGGCTGTCTGTGAAGATGAGCTACAGTCCGCAGCGCACAGAGTCTGCGGGGCAGGGCAGGGAGGAGCGGGAAGGCAGTGACTACGCAGTATGTGTTCTGCTGTGCCAGGAACCTGCCCTGCCTGCTCCAAGGCTGGAATGATAAGAGGGGAGAATTGAAACAAAGAAGCCCACCTGAGAGAGCCCCGTGTCGCATCCTTCTGAAACAGGCATTGCCAAAATCAGCCGCACCTGGCCGTAGCATTGACAGTCGGCTCAGAGTAACTCAAAGTGACGGGATTTTCCCTTTCCTGCCTGGTTCCGTGCAGCAGATCTTGGATTCAGCCTCGAAGATTACATTTATGGCCACCGGGTTCTAAGTGGTTTTGCTAAGCAGAGCTCTGGGAGCCGTATCGAGCCTTTGGTTTGTTGAGCAGAGAATTTAGAAGTGTACATTCACATCTGTGCCTGTCCTGCCCTGTCCAGTGCACATGAAACCCGCAGTCCCAGTGACTGTGCTTCCCACAGGTAGCCACCTGCCTGGCCCTGTGTCCGCGATTAGCATGGGCTTGTCCTCTCCTCCTTGCTCTTCCCCAGGGCTCAGCAGGAAGGAGCATCTCAGCATGCATCCTGGCATGAGCCGTGCTGTTAGCTCTGGCAGACTTTCGTGCAAGTGGGTGGCCTTGGTAAGCACGCAAGGAACGGAAACGCTGGTCTCTTTCAGAGACAGCAGCACCTACTTCCCAAGGCCCTCGTGAGATTCGAGATAGTCCGGTAAAGGGCCTGGTTCCGAGGCTGGCGTGATGGGGGCACAGTCCTCTTCCCTCATCCCCACTCCAAGCAACTGTCAAAACGCTTCAAATTGAACACTGTGTTCTAGTGTCTGTCCTCCAATCCCACAAATCCTCCCTACCTCCAAGTGAAACTATTACCCAGGCAACTTGATACAAGCCTATGTTCTTTGCATAAAGAAATGCAATTAAAGTAAAGAAAGACACGAAAGCTAAAAGTTCAGCCCTGAGCTGGTCTCTCTTCCAGCTTGGAGGCGAAAAATCTTCTGACATATTATTGCTTAGACTATGGGAAGCAGCAGAGCGGCTGCTGACATTTCAAAGGGCTGGTAAACATTTTCCTAAGCTGCCTGGCCATGCAGAAACGGCTTTTTCTCTTCGCTAGAAGGCACTGAAGCTCCTCTGGGTTTTGGGGAGAGTCAGTGCTGCCTGTGCAGGTTCTGTGAGTTCCTCTCTCAGTGCTGCTCCTGCTAGAAATTAGCTGGTTCCAAACTCCTGGAAATACAGCTAGATAAGGGAATTTCATGATTCTTTATTGCAGGACCCCTCATGGGAGGATTGACTAAGTTTGGACTTACCAGTTGTACCCAATTTCCTAACACTGCCAGGGATCTTTCTTTCTAAACTAGGTCTCCACCTCTCTTTGGGAGGACGATCCTGAACCGTCATGCTGCAGCATTAGCGCCACAGGGCTGCAGGGGCCATAGAGCTGGGGACGGGAATGTTAGAAGGGAGACGCCAGGTGCTTGTCACCTTGCAGGGACTGGAGTGCGTCATCGCAAGAGGCGGGGTGTGAACCACGTCCCCATCACGACATTGCTCACCACCTGGGTCCCTGTGACTCACCGGGTCACCGAGCAGGCTGCAGGCGGGGAGGACGAATTCCCCACAGCCACCTCCCCCGCCTCAGTCGGTATCACACGCTCTCTCCATTTCTGTCCTCTCCTCTTCTCACCTAAATTATATTTTGCTCAGCTGCAATGATTTGCAGTCTTGTAACTCAAATTCTCAAGGAGGCATCTCACACAAATGGTCTTATATTTAAGCAATTTTCTGGTAATATTATTTTGAGCAGCTACTCCTAGAACAGTGCCATTCAAGAGAGATCCACTGTGAGGCACATGTGCATATTCCAGGACCATATTTTAAAAATTAAAAAGGAACAGATCAAATTAATCTTAATAATATATTTTAACCAAGTATGTCTAAAATGTTATTTCAGCATGTAATAAATATAAAAAATAGTAATGATCATTTTACCAAAAAAAAAAAAAAAACTAAATCTAAATCCAGTGAGTATTGTGCACTTAGAGCAGATCTCAGTTTGGACTGGCCACATTCTCGTGCTCGGGAGCTGTCCGTGGCCAGCGGCTGCCACACAGGGCAGGGAGCCCTGGAAGCCACAGCGCCAGACAGCAGGAAGAAACCCCCCAGGGAAGGCTGAGCCTCACCCTTGCTGGGTGGCAGAGGCAGCAAGAAGGCAGCAGAGAGGCTCAGAACACCGGCTGAAGCATCAGAACAGACTGGATTTGAGCCCCAGCTCTGGGACGGTTAGCTACACAACGTTGCACCGATTATTTAACCTCACTAAGACTCACCTGAGCTAATCCATTAAAGGAGGTCAGTAATAGTGTCTATCTCATACAACTGTTGCAAGGATTACATAAAATGATGCTTTCGCCTGCTCAGCCTGCCAGGAGTACCCATCCTCAGATTCTGTACCAATCCCTGATATCTGAGTCCCTCCCTCCCCTTGGCCTGGACAGGACAGCTAGCACTGCTGCTCGTGCTGGGGAGACACTGCACAGGACGCTGTGCCGAGGCCCCCCGAGGAGAGGGGCAGCCCACACCTCTACTTGCCTATTGCTGTGACAGTAACTATAAAGTTCTGTAGCTGGGTAGCTACGTGAAGGTTTCCCCACGTGCTTCTCAAGGGCAAAGACTCAGTCGTACTCTTTTCAAATCCTCTTCTCCTGGCCCTGACTCTTGGGAAGTGGGGTAATCGTGCCATGTGGACGCTGCTGTCTCAGCACCCCCACTCCCCCGGGGCGGGGGGGAGAAACTGGAGGAGAAGAGAGGCTCTTGGGCATCCGAAGTTGAGGACCAGGTTCGGGGGGCTGCTGAGGTGGGGGCAGCTGGACCTGGAGGGGGTGGGGAGGGGCAGGCAGGTGAGGGCCAAGAGCGGGGGCTGGAGGAAGAGAAGCCCGGGACCTCAGGAGCGTCTGTCTCTCACCTGGCCCCGCCCCTCCTGCTGCTCTGCTCCTGCAGCCCCTGCTGTGGGCTTGAGGGGCACTTTGCCCGCTGCCGTGATTTCCCATCCCTGGCTACCTCTTCTAGTTCATGTGGTTTCATCATGTTTCTCAAAATCTGTCCATGGCTGATCTGCAGGAGAATCAACCAGGTACTTCTTAAAATAGGCCTCACAATAGCCAATTAAATTAGAGTCTCTGCTTTCTGGGACTGGAACTAGCCTATGCATTGGTAGTTTTTTAAGCATCTCAGGAGACCCTAACCTGCCACCAGTGCTGAGACTACCCAAAACCTAATCGGCAGCAGGAGACTTCAGCTCCAGGCCATGCCCACAGAGAGTGCCCCACCTTTATGGGCTGGCAGGTTTTGCTGTTGTTGCTGCTGCAGTTGGGAAGAGCCCCCTAGAGCTGAGGGGAGGCTGACCAGGGGGCTCGTGTTCACGGCCCCTCCTCTCCTCTGCACAGCCAGACACGCAGGGCGAGAAGCCCCTCCTCATGCACCTGCCCCCAGCCCTGCCTCTCCTCTGGAAGGGACCAGGAGGAAGGGAGTGGGCGTGGTGGAAGACTCTTGGGAGGGGCCTTACCAGACCTCAGACCACACAAGGGGAAGCGGGAGAAGAAGGCCGGGAGACCCAACACCAAACAGGAAGGACATGAGTTTAGCACGGGGAGTGGACTGCCTCAAAGGCTGGAACACCCTCACCATTTCTGCACACCCCGTCTAACTCCGGTGAGGGCAGCAGGATCACTGTCTCTAGGGTGTGTCTGTAATTAGGCCAGGACAAGTCAGGGGCAGCTCGTACTTTGAACTTTTCGAACTTATATCTTCTTGAATATCTTCTTTTTATAGCTTAAGTCGAATTACTTTTCCCTTAATTTCAATAGATTTAGGGGTACATGCAATTTTTGTTGCATGGATGAATTGTATAATGCTGAAGTCAGGGCGCTAGTGTACCCGTCACCAGAACAGTGTGACCATCGTACCCAGCAGGTGATTTTTGATCTCACACCCTCCACTCAGCCTCCCCCTTTTTAGTTTCCAATGTCCATTATGCCACTTTGTGACCATATTTTTATTAGATTTTCAAGCAAATTTATATTTTTAAGTGGATATTGGTGTGCATCTTTTTCCTGCATCTCTTTGAGATCTGAAATTCAATAGGATGTAGAAATACAATCATGATTAAAATAATATTACCTTTTGTTGTCGATACCTAGTGCATTTTGGTGACAAATTTCTGCAGTAAATAAGTTTCATGGAATACTGTCAGAATTCTTCCAGAATATGGAGAAATATGTGAAAAACGAAACAGCGCCCTTTCTGCAGTCCTACTGCAAGAATCACAGTGAATATATAATCACGCAGATCACAAAGCAGTGGGTTCACAGAGCGAGGCCGGCAGCATGAACAGCACGCAGGCCTTGTCAGAAGAGTAATTTCCTGGCCCCCCTCAAACCCACAAATCAGGAACTCTGGGGTGAGGCTAGTGTTGAGAGCCACCCCCATACGCTGAGAGCCTGCACTGGGGAGAGCTGAGGCCTGGAGCCCCTCGGCCCCCCATCGCCCCTCCCACCACCCCAGGAAGCTCCACTCGCTGACTCCAGTCTCCTCCCGAGACTGTGCGATCCCGTGGGGACATCCCCTCAGCCCCCATGGCCACGCAGGTCACATGGGCAGTACTGTACCATCCACTTCCTACTGTAGTCTTCCTTCTCTTACTTACTTTCTAGAATCTTCTTAGATTTGACCTCAAAGAGGACAAGTGAAAGTGCCAACCTGGTTTTCCTTTCCTGACAGATCTAACCAACTTACCCTGGTTTTGCTGGTTCGAATTCTGCACTCTGCTCCCAGCTCTTCAGCTGACATTGAGCTTTGTCTGCTCATCAGTTTCTTCACACTCCAAGAAAGAGGGCTGAGAGGAGCCCTGTTCTAGGTCACTCCTTGGAGCCCCCACTGTTCCAAGAGCTGCTTGGGCTTCTGCAAAGACATTTGGGGAAGAAAGTTGCAGAGCAAAACGCAGTTCGCAAGCCAGTGC
Source organism: Lemur catta (assembly GCF_020740605.2). Classification (NCBI taxonomy): domain Eukaryota; kingdom Metazoa; phylum Chordata; class Mammalia; order Primates; family Lemuridae; genus Lemur; species Lemur catta. The sequence continues at coordinate 94,163,781 of NC_059138.1, read as the reverse complement.
ACTCTGTGACCTTTTAAGTCCCTTCCAGCATGAAATGCATGCGATTTCATGGAGTTTCTGGGGAGGAACATGAAAACCCTGTGTAGGGCGGGGCTCGATTGTCTGGGCTGCCCCAGACCAGCCAGCATGGGACCGCCGCTCAGGCCAGAAAACGCTGAGGCGTGGAAAGCTGGGAGAACAGAAGTAAATTCAGTGATGGAATTGTAACCAGGTCAATTGGAAGTTATAGTAGGTTGTGAGTCCCCAGGGATGCGCTGAAGGAGGGCCGGGCGTTTCCAACAGAAGCTTACCACTGAGGGTCACCTGGCCACGGGGCCTCATGCTGAGCTGAGGTATGATGTGAGTGTGCCACTGTGTGTGTCTGTGTGTGTTGGTCACTTCTCTGGTGTCCAGTCTCCTTTGTTTTGGGTGGACGGTAAATCATGCTGGGGGTGTGGATTCACCATAAAGCTCTTGTCTGTATTTCGCACAGCAGTGTTTACTTGATGGTTGAGGAAATTAAAGTTTAATAAGTAGGTATAAGCAGGGATCCGGGAAAACTTACTTTGCAATAATATTCTGGTGGCTGTTTCTGTCCTTATTGTTCTTTGTTTTCCAGCAACACAAAACATTTTAGCTGTAAAAGAAACTTGAATTCTGGATACCGCTAAAGAAAACACGGAGCAAGAGGCAGGAGCAGGCCTGTCACGGGGAAGTTCCAGGTCAAGATCCCAGGAAGCGGCCACGGAAGGGCGGCCACCGGGGCCCTGCAGAAAAGGAAGCCACGCCCACTGCGGTCGTTGGCACAGCCACCGGGGGGTCGCGTTCCCAGAAAGGGAATGGGCCTGGTCCTGCTGGGGCGCAGGTCCATCCCTCGGGAGGTCGGTGGCCCCAAGGTGCTGAAGCGGGTGTGGTGGTGCCACAACAGAAGAGAAAGTGGTGAGGGAGCAATTTGCCAGAAGAGAGGGGAAGGACACGGGGGTGCAGCAACCACAGCTGTGCACGGGGACGCCCCTCGTCCTGGGAGGCGGCACGGAGATCGGGGGCACACTGGAGGCCGGAAGTGACCGCACAATAGAGAGGTTCCGTTCCTGGTGATTTGGGTGGCAAAGATGAGCTGGCTGGCAGGAATGAACCTCAAGAAGGAAAAGAGAGAATATGGAGCAGCACTAATTAGGTTTTCCTCTGTGTTCTGCCTCCCGACAAAATGCCCGGTAAAGTGATTAGCGCCTTGGGAGCCTTGGGAGACGGTGTGTTCTCAAAGAGACGAAATCAGAGAAGGGCAGAACTACTCACCTGAACCTCCCACATACACAAATTGCTGACTTCTCTGAGTTCCAAGCTGAAAAACTTTTAATTTTTGGGTCCTGGTATTTTAAGTGCTGAAATATATTTAAAGATTTAACCTGATATGGGTTAAATCAGTATTTTTCTCTTTTTCAGCACAGTAGGATAAATATCTTCATTGGAAATACCCAAAAGTATTCTTAGGATTTATTTATTTGTATCTTTCTCCCCATAGGAGTCGTTTTCCAGGAGACCATGGGTGTGGGCGCAGGCAGGGAAACCCCCTGCTACTACACGGTGATTTTTCCTCCCAAGTCTGCAGACAAAGCAGCACAGAAACCTGCAGACCCGTTGGCTGGTGTGGCCACACAGCAGAAGCCCAGGTGAACGACCTCGGCAGCCGTGCCGACGCCTCCCTGGTCCCGGAGATCTGCGGTAGCCCCGTGTGGGTAAAGGTGGAAGGTAGCACAGGGCCTTACCCAGTGCTGAAGGAGGAGATTTCTCCGGGGTGGAGACGGTCTCTCCTCTCAAGGTATAAACACCTGGAAGGAGCCGGGCAGAGAGGGAACCCAGCTCCACGCCTACGTCACCCTGTACTAGACACAGAGTGGACTCCGCGTGCCATCACCAAGAGGGGAAATCCACAGCATCGTGTCTGCAGGAGCAGCTGGACTCCACCTCAGCCCACACGCCCGTCCCGCAATACCCCATCTCCCACCCAGGCCTGAGAGTTCCGTGGTTCTGAAGCAGAATCACTCTAAATGACCCTGCAACCAGTGGAACCCAAGAGTTTAGCCCTCAAGATGTTCTATGTTGGGGACTGGGGAGGGTGTGAAACTGTGAGCAAACTAAAGGGGATCACAGCAGTGATGGGCAGAGAGAAATTACTTTATCAAGCATCTACCACGGGCCGTGCTCAGTGACACTTGCCCGCACACTTCCTCATTTCCCCCCCACGGTGCCCTGGGAGGGAGACAGGCGCCAGCCCTCCCTAGCGGGTGCAGGGCAGCTGTGCGGCTCGCCCCGCAGAAGGAAGGCATCGAGGCTTAGAGGAAGGAACGTGAGCCCAGAGTAGTGCAGGGATGAGGCCTTGGAGCAAGGACCAAGCAGACTTGAGCCCTGTCTCTGCTATTTAGCAGGTGTGGAACCTTCTAGATTCATTTATGCAAACACTCTGAACCTCAAGTTCCTCACCTATAAGAGAACATATGTGTATGACAACATAAGTTAACACACACCTCACAGACTTGTTGCAAAAACAAGATTTAGCAGGGAAAATGTGTCTGGCTTATACATTTTTAGTAAAATGATCCCTTATTTCCCAGTCCAAATCCACCGACTGGTCACTCTGATCTCAGGATCTGAATTCAGCCCCCCAGGCTCCAGAAGCTCTGAGCTGTCCTGGGATACCTAGGCCAAGGCACGTCAGAGAACAAGGTTCCAGCGCACCCAGCAGAGCAGCAGCCGTGTGCCCAGTGTGACAGCTTCCACCCCGGGGCCGCGTGTCATCGCTGAAAATGGGGGACACTGGCACCGCCCAGCTGATGCCTGCGGCCCTCGTGGTGTCTGCAGTCTGCACGGCTTTGCATAACGCTGCCCTGGCGGGAAAGTCGCCGTGTTAGACTTACTACTGTCACAGACACAGAGGTGACTACCCCGAGATCAGCACAGAAAATGGCTAATCCCCTGCCTGGTGACAACTGCTCCATCGTACACAGCTTATACATTCTATGCATATATTTATCTATTAGTTCTTATAATTGCAAGATTTTTCCTTATAATATTCTGAACAAAGTGCTTCTGGACAAATAAAAATTAATAATTTTTTAGGTAAATTTTAGTTGTGAGCCCAGTTTCATCTTGTGAATACCTGGGTCCCAGCCCAGCCACAATCTTCACGGAGTACAATGCGGTCTCCTCCCCCATCGCCAAGCATCAAGTCCGTCTTCTCATGCTGTTAGACTTTGCTGCTGGTTTTCCACCCCTTCTCTCACCTTCCAGTAGGTTTGTTCTAACCTTTAGAGGGTCCCTAGACGGAGAAATGCTCTCCCAGGAGACACTAGCTTTTACTATTTCCTCTGTTTATGCCCTGTTCATCCAAGGCCATGCTAATTGAAGTATCTTATGCCCACATGTGCACACATGCACACACACACGCACATGCACTCCACACATGCACATACATACCACTTTTGAGTGTGTGATGCTCCCCGAGATCGGATCCATATATCACAAGTCAAACCCTTTGACACTGAATTCACAGACTTAACATTTGTGTATCTCAGCTTCCTTCCTTGCAAACAAAAATGGCAATGCCTGTCCCAAGAGCTGGAGGGGAGGTTTCCATGAGAGGATGTGAGTAAATCCTAATACAGTTCTTCCTTCACATCATCCACTCAACTAGCTCTCACTTTTTTGGTACAATTTACTAATTTTGACTCAGATTGCACAACTTACAGAGATCAGGGCCTCAGAAAACTGACCCTGAAAGTCTCCCTCATTGAGACTCGTCACACAGTCCTCTGTGTTGCTCATTCTCATTATGCACATGCTGAACTAAAAAATAAAAATAAAATAACACTGTCAATCAAATAAAACAGAACAGGCCAAAAAGGGACTTTTACTGTACAGTATGCTACCACAGGCAAAATTTAATTCAAAAACAAAAGCAGATGGACACATTAATTGGGAAGGCTGGCAGCACACCTTTTGTTAAGTTCACTTCGTAACGAGTAATTATCTGGATCTGTGTAGATGGAGAGGAACACTGCGTGGGGCCCAAAGATGCTTTAGCAAACTACAGTGGAGCCTCCCTGTGCCGTGTGTCGTTATTCTGAAATCCATTACATACATGCTGGCCATATAGCTTCCTCCAAAACAGAGTGACCACAAGAGAATTAGGGAATATAAGAATCAAGATGAACATTAGTCCTGAAAGAAGTTTCAGGAAATACAGCCTAATTTGGTAGGCCGAGCTTCTGATAATTTTCGGTGACGTAGGGATAGACGAGAACCAGCTCTCCTCATTTACGTCCCCATCTGCCCAGCGGTGCACTCAGTCGCTCTGTCACATCCACTCCCGTCACCACCCCAGCGGCCCCAGCCCTGATTCGCAACGCCCCTGTGGCGTACTGGCTGGTTCTGCGGGGAATTTGGTCAGTGACCCTGGGGCATGATTCTCGTGGTGTCCTCCTTTTCTGCACCTCACGGGACGGGCCGACCCCCGGCTCTTCCCGTCGTTGCCCAAGCCCACAGGGACCAACCGCAGCGTCTCTGGGGGGCGGGGGGGAGGCGGGCAGAGGAACCTGTGTTCGGCAGGTGACCCAGTGCCTGGAAGGTGGGCAGGAAGGTTACTCAGAGCAAGGCGGAAAGTGGGGTGAATTCACGGAGACACAGCTGACCCTGGGAGGGGACGGAGTGAGAGTGAGGGGACGCAGCAGCAGAAGGCGAGGGTCTCTCGGCCCAGACCGGGCAGACCAGTCAGAGAACGAGCTGCGGCTGCAGGTCACGAGGTGCAGTTGAGAGCGGTGACACTGACAAGCAGCCCGGGACACGGGGCACGTTAGACGGCTACTTGCTCATCTTGGAGTTTGATTTTGTTACAAACCTATGGAACCCTTTCGAGTTTAATCTTCTAAAGTGACTACAAACACGTTCAAACTGCCATCACACGGATGCCGCCGAATGCCATCAGGGCAGCCCACGCTTGCTGGGCTCTGGGACAGCCAGGTGTCAGCACAGGGCCCGGCACGCAGGGGACCGAGCCCCTGTGCGGGGGAAGGAATAGTGGACACGCGTTTAGGAAGACAAACACCACTGCCCTCCTCTGTGCTTTGAGAAAATAGCACAGAACACAATAAAAAATGGAATTTTAATCCAACTTCTGCTCAGACTGGCAACTATCTCCTCATGAGCACGTATTCCTCTTAGTGAGTAAAACCTGTGTCACCCACAGTCCGTGCGGAGCCTTCCTGTGATCGACGCCAGCACACCAGTCTGTCTGCAATCTTCCTACTGCCTCCTAGTCGTGCAAACCCGTGGGAAATTCGTGAGACCCTTGACTAACACTGGAGAATGTTGTTCCTTTCCCTCTGAAAGTGGGTTGAATTATAAAAACTGTAATGATTTTTATTCTTTTTCAAGTAAGTGGCATCCAGAGCTGTGCATCCCTGTTTTAATGAAGTAGACCTACACTAGGAAAGCAGAAAGCGTTGTCAGTAGTGAGTTTTCTGTGTTTCCTCTGGACTAGACAAGAAGAAGAAACTTGCCTCCCCAGGCCAGAAGAGGACAGAGAGACAAGGAGGGTCACCAGGAGCCCTCCCTGTCTGCCTGGAAGACAGCTGTGGCCATGCCTGAGTGGCCCCTCCACCTTCCACACGGCCCTCGGTGCTGCCGCAGAAGGCCCAGCCCCTGAGCCAGCCAGGAAGCGCCCAGCTGGGCTGGAGAGGCCTTCCCTGGGCACCAGGCTGGGGGCTGCCCGTGCAGTGCGTGGGTTGTACGTGGCATCCTCTCAGGGAACAGAGGCGGTAAGAGCCTTACGATTGAGTTCTGTCTCTTGGTTTCCTGAAACTTCTGTTTCCCTCAAAATAGATCTTCTTTATCCAGACACAGAGAGAAAAATACTGCGTGATCTCACATATATGCAGAATCTCTTTTTAAAAAGTCTGATACATACAATCAGAGAGTAGAATGGTGGTTACCAGGGGTGGGGAGGTGGAGAAAATGGGGAGAAGTAGGTCAAAGGGTACAGACTTGCAGTTAGGGAGGGCGAATAAGCCTAGAGATGTGTTGTATGGTATGAGGATGGCAGCTAACAGCATCGTATTGCACACTGGACATTTGCTGAGAGAGTGGATTTTAGGTGCCCTTACTACACACACACACAAAATAACGTAACTATGGAATGTGATGGATATGTTAATTTGCTTGACTGTAGTAATCATCTCGCTATAGACATGTATACCAAAACATCAGGTTGTACACCTCACATATATACAATTACAATCTCTGTTGTCACACACACACATACTCACTTGCCCCATAAAAATTAGCTTTAAATTTAGAGTAAATTCTTTTCTGCAGCAGAATTGTTTTCTATTAAACTTCAACAAATGTGTGTGTGTATGTGTGTGTGTGTGTGTGTGTGTGTGTGTGTGTGTGTGTGTGTGTCTAGTCAGCCCTCCATATCCATGAATTCCAAATTTGCGCATTCTTCTAACCAGGGATCAGAAATATTTGAAAAAACATTGCATCTGTCACCTGTATTAAAATGCACAGACTATTTTTTGTCATTATTCCCTAAACGATGTAGGTTATATGTAATTACTACATTAGGAATGAGGGATTTGAGCATCCATAGATTTTCACATCGTTGTGGGTCCTGGAACCAACCCCCCAAGGGTCCCAAGGAACGACTGAGCATGTGCCCCATCCTCCTTCACCGAACTAATCACCCTCTGGGTCCAAGCTGCCATCGTCTCTCTCCGGACTATAAAGACGGCATCACAAGTGTCTCCAGGAGTCTGTTATCCACACAGCAGCAAGGAATACCTTTTGCAAACAGAATCCGGATCACGTCACTCATCTGCTCAAAACTCCTTTGGCCTCCATCTGACTTAGGGTGAACATCAAAGTCCCTCCCCAACCTCAGCTCAGAGGTTCTGCAGAAACTGCCTTTTCCAAGACCCCATGGCTTTGTCTATCTCTTCCAGAGCTCCCCAACTTCCTCTGATCCACCCAGAAGCCGGAGAAACCAACATCCGTCCTGCTGGAGGCCTGGACACTCCCTCCCCAGGTGCCCCTCCATCCTTAGGTCTGGGTGCAAGCTTTATTGGAGGAGCCTTCCTGGCCATCCCAGGGAGACCACACCCTCCTCTTCCCCCCCTCCACTCTGCCCTGGTTGTTCTCCATCTTCCCACCTCCTGGCACACGTCCTCCCTAGCACCAGCCGTTTCGGTGCTCACTGTTCACTCCCAGCACCCACAGTTGTGCCTGGCACATGGTTGGCACCCAACACATATTGGTAGAAGGCGGCAAAGGAGAGATGCCGAAGGTGGCTGGAGGTCATCCGCAAGTGCCTGGCCAGGCTGCCAAGCGTTTGTCCTTCATGTGACTGAATCATTCAACTCCACTCAGTTTTGTGACCTCCTTAGTATACTTCAGTGAATTTCTTTTTTAAGAAAACCAGACTCCAATTAGGGGATTTGCAGCCAATGACCCCTGATGAACACACAGTCACTACATGCCCTCCTCCTCAAGGCACACTCCCATGACATCGGCGGTCCCTCTTAGCACATGCCTTCCTGCCACCTGTGCTTCTCCACCCCTCTGTCCCGTCACCACCCAGGCCCTTGCACCAACTGGCTGCGTCTCCTTGGAAGCCTCTGATGGCTCTGGCCTCAGCTCGCCCCTTAGTACCATGGAGACGTTAATAACCTTCCTCTTAACGTTATAATATCTTAGACATCTAGGGAAATAACAAATAAATAGAGACATCTTCATAAGAATAAAGTATTATAAAGTCAGGTATGCAGGACTTTTCCTTTAAGAAAGGAGAAAAAAAAAGTAAACAGAGTCACAGGAGACAAGTGAATGTAATCAGGAGGCTGGAATTTGCCACCTTGTATACAGTTCTGTTAATGTAAGCATTACATATATGTTACATAATTGCATACATGTTAGCTAAAAAGCCTTCTGTTGCCATGCCTCTAAATCTTTATCATTTAAATAAGACCTTGGGTCGACATTTAAAAGGGTTTACATAAAGCTCCGGAGTGTTCTTGCAGAAAGCCGACATCTCTTACCATATTTCCTTCGGGGCCTTACTGGATAAAGGCAGATGAGGACAGAGGAATCTCAATTTTGGGGTCATCCTACAAAAATGTTGACGTTATTAGCACTTCATCTATTGAAATAACTAATGCATTGGTATCAATTTGCCTTTCATCACAACGTCTAAGTAGTCTTACTCCACCCACAGAGGGCTTGGTGTGAGTGCAGAGACACCGGCAGGCACCATGAACGTGGCTTCCCACAAAAATGACACATTGAACCACGTGCCTTCCTCTGCTGTCAGATACTGCCTTCTGGGGTACACGTGTCTGCAAACGGCCCACGCCCTTTCCCCAAGCCCGTCAGCCACACCCTGTGTGCTGAGCACTGTAAATGCCCAACACTAAAAATGCACACGAGGGAGGGACTCTATGGCACTGGAAGAGATTCCAAAGCAAAAGGGAGCTCTAGCACCCATCCCCCGCCAGTCCTACGGGTCTCCTAATTTAAGAAAAAATAAAGCTCTCTGGACTTACTTCTCAAGAGTAGATTTGTCTAGAGACCATGCAATATCCTATGATATTAATCCTCTTGGCCAAGAGTTGGAAAACGAAGAGGTTGGTACTGATCTCAAGGCTGCCCCTGAGCAGGCGAGACATCCCCCACCTGTACCGCGTCTCCGCTGTCGCAAGCTGCACCTGCTCCCGGCCAGGCTGATTCTCCTTGGTGCTGGTCTCCTAAAACTACTGCTCAGTAAGTGGGCACGGGGTGGAGGGCTTAATTGTCTTTGGCCCCAGTGGCTTTCCTTGCTTACAGTGAACAGAGTTGTCAATTTAGAAATCAAATTCTCCAGAATGTGGAGCTTTTACCGCCAAACTCGAATCCCTAGACACTGAGCAGGGCCCATGAGAGAGAAACAATAACATTCTGCACGATAAATCTCCTGCACACAGTTAAACATGTTCTACCTTTCCTCAAAGCCAAAAAAAGTGTTCTATAATAACAAGATAAACTTTAAAAAATATCCTCTACATAAATTTCCAAAGAAAAGAAAACCATCTTCTGTGCCAGGCTTTCAATTCTCAGGAGAACTCGGTCGTGCTCCTTCCCAGGAGGGAGCAGGGCATCAAGGAAACCGACTGTGAAACAAAACAACGTTCATTAAAGGTTGTTCGGGTAAGGAAACAATTCTTTCTGAAGCTCACCCGGCTTCCCTGGCTCCCTTTCACACCGAAGCAGTCAGCTCCGGGAACGTAGCTGCCGGCTGGAGCTGGGTTTGGCAGCCAAAGGCAGCTCAGTCAAATTAAACAGATTCATTTAACAACTCAGTGAAGCGGAGGGTACCAGCAGCCAGCAGGAGAATTAATGGGAAGCGACTCTCCCTGAGCAGCCACCAGCCGCTCCATGTGGCTGGGGGATCCAGCAAAGCCAGCCCTTTCCAAGGAAGGCCTGGCCAGGGGTGTCCACTTCTCTCTCCCAAACCTGGCCCTTTATGGGAAAGCACAGACACACCCCAGGCACTGCCCTCACCCGGGCCTGGCCAAAGGACACCCAGCCAGAGGTCACAAAAGACAAGAGGCACCTAGAAAGTGCAAGCCCTGTTTGTATTCAGGATTAGCATCATGGAATACTGCTTCGACATATGTATAATAAGTCAATGATCTGCCCTCAAAGAAACAGAACAGCTAGCTTTGTGAAAGAAAGTAGAGAAAGTACAGTGAGAGTTTGAAAGAACAAAGAGGTATTTCCTTCTTATCTTTGAACGACCTCCCCAGCAGCCCAGCCAAGAGTGCGAACACGAACACGGCCTCTCATGCTGCTCCTTCTCAGTGCAGCTCTTTGTGTCTGCCGTAGCTCTACGAAAACGTACTTCCTGACGTTGATTTGAAACTGCTCTTGGAGTTTCACTGTTTTCTCAAACAGTGAATCTCTCCTTACTTCCATCATGAATTTTAAGAAAATTGTCTTTTTAAGGACTTTTTAAGATGTTTAGCATTCACTAATACAGATCATTCGAAGATACCTCTCTTTGACCATAGGGCCCCTCCAGTCTCTTGCAGGACTTCTTGGTTCTGTGCCCCCCGTTTGTCATGTTCCCTCCCCTCGGAGGTTATTAGATAGCTCCTGTGTTAGGCCGAATCCCAACAGGAAGCAGGATAATTCAAGGAAGGTTTATTTACAAAGGGGACCAATTAGGAAAGTGGAGGCGTGGAATAGGGCAATTGCAGGGCCAGGCAGCAGCAGAGATGCCACCACGCTCAGGCTGGGAAGGGCGGCAGGAGGGAGACGTTACCAGATCCTTGGAGCCCAGGAGGACACAGCCTGGAGGTACGCGGTGACACTTAAGGGAGGGGACTAGATAGTGCTGGGGGGACCAGGGCAATAAATCCCCGCCTGACTCTCCTCCCTCCTGCTGGTCTCCTGTGGGGGAGGGAGTCTGTTTTGTTTGTTTGATTTTATTTGATTTTTAATTGACAAATAATAGTAGTCCCCCCACATCCAAGGTTTCACTTTCCCAGGTTTCACTTGCCCACAGTCAACCAAGGTCTCAAAATATTAAGATATTGAGAGAGAGAGAAAGACCACAGTCACATAGCTTTTATTATAATATAGTTTTGTAATTGTTCTATTTTATTATTAGCTATTGTTAATCTCTTACTGTGCCTACTTTACAATTTAAACTTTATCAAAGGTATGTATGTACAGGAAAAAACATAGTAAATACTGGGTTTGGTACTGTCTGCAGTCTCAAGCATCCTTTGGGTGTCTTGGAACTTATCCTCTGTGGAAAAGGGAGGACTGCTATATATATTTATGGGGTACAGATGGTGTTTTGATACATGTGTACATTCTGGAATGATTAAATCAGCCCAGTTATATCTAGCACCTCATACACTTATCATTTCTTTGTGGTAAGAACATTTAAAATCTATTCTTTTAGCAATTTTGAAGTATATAATACATTATTATTAATAGTAACCCTGCTGTACAATAGATTATTAGACTTATTCCTCATGTCTAACTGAAACTTAGTATCCTTTGACCAATATCTCCTCTTTCCCCATCCACTCACCCTCCATTCCATCCAGCCTCTGGTAACTACTAGTCTACTCTCTACTTTCATAAATTCAACTTTTTAGATTCCACATATAAGTAAGACCATGTAGTATTTGTCCTTCTATGCCTGGCTTATTTCACCACATACAGAAGAATAAAATTGGACCTTTATCTCACCCCATATACAAGAATCAACTCAAAATGAATTAAAGATGTAAATGTATGACCTGAAACTATAAAACTACTCAAAGAAAACCTAGAGGGAAAGTTCAGGAACATTGGTCTGGGCAATGACTTTTTGGATAGGACCTTAAAACACCTGCAACAAAACAAAAATAGATAAATAGTATTTCAACCAATTAAACAGCTCCTTTACAATAAAGGAAACAATCAACACTGAAGAGACAACCCATGGAATGGGATAAAATATTTGCAAACCATACATCCAACAAGGGGTTAATATCTGAAATATATAAGACACTCAAACAACTCAACAGCAAAAAAAAAAAACCCCAAGTAATCTGATTTAAAAATGGGCAAAAGACCTGAATAGACATTTCTCAAAAGAAGACATACAAATGGTCAACACATATATGAAAAAAATGCTCAACATCACTAATCATTAGGGAAATGCAAATCAAAACCACAATAAGCTATCACCTCACAAGTATTATTATAGAATAGGTATTATCAAAAAGATGAAAGGTAACCATTTGGTGGAGAAGATGTGGAGAAAAGAGAACACTTACATATTGTTGGTGGAAACGTAAATCAGTGCAGCCATTATGAAAAACAGTATGGAAGTTCCTCAAAAAACTAAAAATAGAATTACCATATGATCCACCAATCCCTCTTCTGAGATGTGTTCAGAGAAATTGAAATCAGTATGTCGAAGAGGTATCTGCACCAGCATGTTCACTGCAGCATCATTCACACGAGCCAAGGGAGAGAATTAGCCTACATGTCCATCAACAGATGAATGAAGAAATGAAGTGTGGTTTATGTACACAATGGAATACTATTCAGATAAAAGAAGAAGGAAATTTTGTCATTTTTAACAACATGGTGGATCTAGAGGAAGTCTATTGAAGCCACCCATGAAGTCCACTTCTAAGGCAGGGAGGGAGGAGCAGACCTGGGGCAAGTGCCCTTATGGACCCTGGACTTGAGGTGCCTGTCATGATGTTTCCCCTGCAGCTGTTTAGTACAATTCCCTTTTGACAATCTTCTCACTCTGTGGGAGTCTTGCCCTCCCATCTTAATATCCCTCCTCCAAGTCCTGTCTGCCTATTCTGGGAACTTTTTGAAATGTGTCTTCCTATAATACTGGTGACTCAGCTGAGGGGTCTCCCTCCCTGGCAATGATTGCAAATCCCAGTTTTGCATATTCATGTCATTTTGTCATTTCCAGTAATGCTGGGAGAGGATAGGGTCTGAGGAGCAAGATAGCTGTGTCCTACCCAGACCCAGGTGAGCATGGGCTCCCTGGCAAGTGGTCACCATCCTAGGAGTCCAAGCGCCTGAGTCTGCTAGAGGGAGGAGGCTTTCTTTGCCTGAGAGCAGAGAGCACAGGACCTCAGGAGGGACTTCAGGGAGGAAGGCGGAGGCTCCCACTCTGGCAATGCCCCTGCCCTGCCTGTGCTGTAGGTCTCAGGGACAATGAAGAAATGGAAAGGATGGTTTCCATGACAAGCTCTGAGAGACAGCACATGTCACAATTGGAAGGGTCAGCAACTATGCTTCTGTGAGTACACAAAGCACTGACCACAGGGCCCTGTAGAGAGAGCAGTGGCCAAGTGGCAGCATCCAAAGAGATTGGAGAGGAATACATGTGAGGTACCTCTGAAGACCACCACAGACTGGGATGGGACAGGAGCTTGAATAGGGGAGAGGGAACAGAACAGCTGTGACATCAGAGAATCCACCTGCATCGAGAGGCAGGCAAATTAGAGAAATCTGTGCTGCGTTTCCTGTTCTTCAGGAATAGGCCCATGATAACAGTGTCCCTCACTTGTCCTTGTTGTTGGTGGTTGTTTGTTTTATTCTATGTTTGGGAGAAGAAATGGGTACTAAACTGACTTGAAACCTTGTCAGATTCCTCACTGTTAGCTGAAGGACAAGTCCACAGACGGTCTAAGATCCGATGTCTCCCACCTCTTCAGTCACTCGTCCTCAGGCCACCCTGTGCGATCTGAGCACTAGCACCATGGAAGCCTTCCTAATATACTCACAACACTTGGTCATGAATTTTTCGTTTCCTCAGTTGTCAGAGCTACTCTCCTCCCTGTGAAACAAGCCGTTTCTTTGAAGAACAGCATCTCCTTCCATTGTCACACTCTGGTCCTGGATATCATTCTCCCCAGTTCAGTGGTCACTGTGCCCTGGGTTCTGAAGGGCATTATTGCTCGGAATGGCTCCTCTCCTCTCCTTGGGACCCAAGTTCCCATGGCCTCAGTGCCATGGTTCAAATGTCCCCTCCAAAATTCCTGTTGAAACTTAGTCTCCAATATGGCAAGTTGAGAGGTGGGGCCTTTAAGAGGTAATTGAATCACGAGGACAAGAATGGATTAATCAATTAATTGGCTAATGAATTAATGGTTTATCATGGGTGGGGAACTGGTGGATTTATGAGAAGAGGAAGAGAGGCAGGAGCTGGCACGTGAGCATGCTCAGCCCCTCACCATGTGACACCCTGAACCACCCAGGACTCTTCACAGCCTCTACCAGCAAGAAGGCCCTCACCAGATGTGCCCCCTCAACCTTGGACTTCTCAGCCTTCATAACTGTACGAAATAAATTTCTTTTCTTTAGAAATTACCCAGTTTTAGGTATTCTCTTATAAGCAACAGAAAATGGACTATGACACTCAGTTTCTACCACAATGAACTGCAAATATGTCTGAGTCTCTGGCAGGGAGACCCCAACAGCCTGACCTTAGAAAACCTACTTAACACTTATGTTTCCATTTCTTATTTATAGAATCAAAGAATTCCACTCAAGGATCTCCAGTGTACAGAAATGATGTGAAAACAATTTCTGCCTTCCTGCCACACTCCTCCCCATAAGCAACACTGGCTGTCACTTCACCTGCCAGGTTCCACTCCCAAATCCACCTGCAGAGGCTAAATTGAAGTTGATGATTTGGTGACTCCCACCACAAAGGAAGAAGGACAACTGCTCCTGTGGGTGTGCCCAGCAAGGTGTTCTGCCTGGCAGGCTGCCCGCCCAGCGACGGAGAATTCAAGACAATCGCTAGTCCCTCAGCGGATCTCCCTGGTGGTGGCGAGGTATTCCTATTATTCCCAAAACAAACGTGCCCTGTGACATCCCATAATCTGCAGGATGCTGCTGGCTTCCTCACAGAACTCTTCCCAAGGCTTAGCGATCCATTGTCCTTTCACCCAGGGAGCTGCAAAGCTCTTGAAGCACCCACATCATGGAGCCCACCCACAATGGCAGGAAAACTTTACCAAAGAAAGCTCCTAGAAACTCAGGCAAAAGCATACAGAAAGAGGTAAGGGCATCTATTTACCCAATTTCTCTTGCCGGGAAATATTATAATTACATTCCTCTTTCTCAGAGAGGAAGACTCTCAAGACCACAAGCTGAGTTCTCTCTGACCTCCTGTCTCCTCTTCTCTCTTTTCTCCCATGTTCCCGTGGTACTGTGGATGTGGCCACTGGATTGAGATTCTCTGACAGAGTTACTGAGGAAGGAAACATGCAGGTCAAGGAAAATACACCCTTCAGTGTTTTTGGACAATCTGTGTGTTTCTCTCATCCTCAGCTTTAATAAAAAACTACTTCATACTGGCAGGCACGTTAGGACCTCAGAAAATAAAAAAGTCACCAACAATGGATGACAGCTGCAAAAGAGACTGCAATGCCCCCTTGGGCTGCACAAGGTCTCCGGGCTAGGCACAGATTTGCCTATTAAAAGCCCACTTGCTTCTCCTCGAGTACTCCCAGCCCAGCTAATGGGAAGCCTCAGTGCTCGGCCCAGCCCCCTCTCCGCTACAGCACTGCGGCTCCACCCGCCTGCCTCCTGCGCTGGCTTTTGCTCTTTTTAGCCAAAGCGTAGACAGCATCACAATTTCAACCTTTGGTTAAAGATGCCCCGTGGTCTCATCACAAGTGCTTTGACCTCTTTCTTTTGCTTTATTCCTGCCATTTAATTCAAGGCTTTTGTGAGATCTTTTGACATTTCTCCCCCAAGTTTTCCACTTACCTTACAAGCTAACAGCCTTTTTAAAGCTCTGCAGAGTGCTGAGCACAGTAGATTAATCACTTCTCTGCTGCTTATATGTTTGGGTACAATGAAGGCTCTTGCCAAGAAACAAACCTTTCCAAGTCTGGCATTTATAATCAATTTCTGTAGTTACTAAACAAGGTTGTAAGCTACCTATGCCTTTTTTTTTTTTTTTTTTTTTTGTCTTATATGATTCATGTTGCTGAAAGTTCTTTTCTAACATCATGAATAATACACCAAGGATAATAGACTGGTTTCTGGGTTTTTATTTATGAATCCTGGGTTTTGGCAGGAAAACACAGAACTTAGTTCTTCTATAGAAGAAATACCCGCCCTTTGTATGCCTCCACTATGCCCAGTCCCACCGGCAGCTCACCGGGAGACAGACGCAGCCTCGTGCCCATCTCATAAGGGGCCAGACAGCACTGCACACTGGGAAAGTCCCCAGGGATGTTTCATGCCATCCTCACTGGAAAGGAGTTTTGTGCAGACTTTGAAGACAAAGACAAAGGATTTTCCACATTTCATCACTGTAGCTTGTTACAGCAAACACACTAGACTTGGAGCTAGATCACAAGCGAAGTCACAAGCGAAGTCATGTTTTAAGAGTAAAAATTAGGCAAAACACAAACTGTGACACTGCTCAGTCACACAAAGGTGTTCGGAGCTATGCTTCGGCTCTCCACTTCTGCTCTGCAACAATGGCTCAGAAACGAATGAGTAACCACCATGAATCAAAGGCTGAGTCCACGCTGAATTAGCTGAGACCATCAGGCCCCAGATTTGGAAAAGTCAGACCCCAACTGGGTGGGCCTTTTTGTGCCTTAATCATCAAGGAAAGTGGACATTTGGTTTCGCTTCAGCTGGCCCAAGGAGGCCTGGCTGGAGAAGCTGTCTCCACTCTCCTGGAAGCTGATAAACAAACGGAGAGAATAATCTGTCTTTCTTGGCTTAAGCTCTGTTCTGTTAGCAGGATCGGAACACACGGCTGCGTGCCAGGCTCTGACAGTGACCCACGGCCACACGCCACTTGGCTGGACAGCACTGGCAAACACTGCCACAGATCCGGGAGCCCCCCACAAGGAAAGGAGTCTGAGAGGCCCGAGGAGCAGCTGCTGGCTGAGACCCAGAGGCCAGCTTTCCAGCCTCTCTCTGTGGGCAGACTCCAGGTCAGGCAGGCGGCCATGAGACGCAGGAAAGAACTCATCTTGATCCCTCCTCATTCACCCACAAAAGCCAATGAATAGAATCCAACACACATGACAAGAAGACTCTTAGAGCTGACATTTTCGGTTTTCAGTGGGCAAAGGGTTCAGCAATAGGAAAGGCCCCCAGAACTAAAAATCTCCCCCAACATGTCCCCCTATGGCTCCTGGTGGGTGTTCCAGTCACAGTTCTATGCAAGTGATGACAACAGAGGCTGCCACTTGAGAGGAAAGGCCAAGAAATGGAATCCAGTATCTAAGCCTGTTTCCTTTAGTAATTTGTCTGCTCCACCTCTAACCTTGACCCTGGGGTCACTTCCAGCAAAGCCAGTGCACCCCAGCGCCCGCCTCCAACCTGAAGGGTGTATTCTCACCTAACACAACTCATTAGAAGCAGACTCCTATTTCTTATAAATCACTGTGTTTTATCTTACCTGGGGAAGCAAACGTAGTCCCTGGAGAACCCCAGAAGGAAGGATGAGCCCATCAGCACATGGCTCTACCACCCAACCCCTTACAGAACAACGCCCTCCAGCAGCACCTGACACCCCTCCTCCCTTTCCTCTTCTTTAGGATTTACAGATGAAGGTTGGGGGCATTCTGGGAACTTCTTCAGATATCTAAGTTAATGCAGTCCCCCACCAGAGAGTAGCTTTATGGATATTTTAAGGAAAAAAAAAAACCAAATGGATATTTCCTTTAGATATGACTTGTCTAAGGTGACTTGGCCACAGAGTAGTGGAGCCAGCCTCCAGCTGAGAGGTTTGTACCCCCCCCCCAGATCTTGTGACTGCCCATGACGTCACCTCCCTACCACAGCATTGCAGCAAGTGGTCGCTGTGGCTACTAGGGACCAACCACTGACACAGGTGCTGGAATTCAATGAGACAGTTTCAGCCTTGTCCCTGCGAGCTCACAGACCCCAGTACAACGTGGTGAGGGGATAGAGCACCCACGGTGAGTTAGGGACAGTTGCTCCCTCAGCTCGACCTTGGGTTACACAAGTGACTCTGGATGAAGGGGCAGTTTCCCACAAAGCGTCTGCAGAAGCACCGCGAGAGAGCACGCTGCAGGCTGGCTGTTGGGACAAATGGTTCCTGACGTGGGGTTTGGGTAGGATCTAGTGCCCGGGCATGGGCATGTGCAGAATCACCAGGAATTCTCTGTTAAGGCGGCACCGCTCCCACCCTGGAGCTCCATGAGGAGGGTGGGCAGGGCTGGGGGGAGGTGCGTTTCTGAACCGGTCTCGGGGCTGTTGATGCTGCTGGTCTGGGCCACGCTGTGAGAACCACTGGAATAGGATGCTGAAGAGGAGGGGAGGGGCTGGGGCGTGGAGCATCAGCGTTTCTGCTCATGTCGCACAGCACACTGCACGTCAGATGGGTGTATGGACAGATTAATACGCTCTGGAGCGCAGTAAGTAAAGTACAACTTTTGCTTCTTGCACCATCGTATTTCCTCCTTTTCCTCTGAGCTGTCGGGGCGCCCCACCTTGAACATTAAACAGTCCTAGCTCCTGTCTCCCTCCGCTACTTCAGGGCAGGCTCATACACTGTGGGTCATATGTAGAAATCCATTGCATCACCGCAGCTACAAAGAGCAACTCCTAGGGAAAGGGTAAAGATTAATTCAAAGGAATTAAGAAATAATGGAAAATTCTCAGGCATCAGTGGAGAAGAAATTTGGGAGCTTTGTCCTACTGACCCCAAATGAAAACACAGTGGAACCATACCTGTTCTCTGGCTCTGGCAATACTAATAGAAATAGAAAGTTGTACATAGTTAAAAGTAGTAAGTAATCACATATTACAGCAGCTCTCTACTGAAAATACACAGAATAATGCCCAGTGTCTGCATTCTGTGTGAGACCAAACCAACTCTGCTCTCAATGCTGTCGCATCGTCACATGTGCATTCTCGCTTTTTTATTTTCCTTCTGCATTTGAACTGCATGTGAGATTATTTTTGACATTTTAAAATCTATATTATATTATTTAATCCTGTTCATGACTTTGATAAATCAGCTGAACAGCTGTTATCTTTGCTACAAAAGGGATTTGACATATAGGAGTTACTCACACGTGATTACTTGTAAGCATGGGCCAGCTGGCTTTGAACTTGGGGCTTGTGGCTTCTACCTTATCACTTCTACTCTTGTCTACCCACAAACTTGTATATAATAAAAGAGATTCATAGCACCATGACCTGCCCTATTGCCCCACTGAGAAATTCGTTTTACTACAGACAAACTTTTTAAAGAGCAAAGAAATGAAAACCAATCCCTGACTTCTTGCATAATACAGTCCTGTCTTTCATGGAAGATTTCAAAGAGGGTTAAGGGAGTCCTCAGAACCTGACTCCACATATGTGGAAACTGGGCACAGGACAGAGATGACCCCACGTGCAGTGGGAAAGGAGAGTCTTTGCAGCAGATGACTCAGGAACAATTCAAAGTCCATTTCTAAAATGTGAAGTGGGATTTTTGCCTCACACCATTGATCTCTGATGTGAACACATCCATTCATGAAAGGTTTCATAAAGAGAATATCATTCATTTTTTTAAATTTCAGCATATTATGGGGGTATAAATGTTTATATTATGTATGTTGCCTTTATCCCACCCAAGTCAGAGCTTCAAGCATATCCATCCCCCAAATGGTGCACACCGCACCCCTTTGATGTGAATATACCCATCCCCTCCTCCCTCCCACCTGCCCAACACCGATGAATGTTACTACTGTATGTGCATGTAAGTTTTGATCAGTTAATACCAATTGACAGTGAGTACATGTGGTGCTTGTTTTTCCATTCTTGTGATATTTCACTTAGTAGAATGGGCCCCAGCTCCATCCAGGATAATACAAGAGATGCTAGATCACCATTGTTTTTTGTGGCTGAGTAGAAATCCATGGTACATACACACATATATACATATATATATATATATATATGTATATATCACACTTTATTAATCCACTCATGTATTGATGGGCACTTGGGTTGTTTCCACATCTTTGCAATAGTGAATTGTGCTTCTATAAACATTCTAGTGCAGATGTCTTTTTAATAGAATGTCTTTTTCTCCTTTGGGTAGATGCACAGTAATGAGATTTCTGGATCAAATGGTACTTCTACTTGTAGCTCTTTGAGATATCTCCATATTACTTTCCATAGAGGCTGTACCAGTTTGCAGTCCCACCAGCAGTGTATGAGTGTTTCTAGCTCTCCACATTCACACCAACATTTATTGTTTTGGGAATTTTTGATAAAAGTCATTCTCACTGGAGTTAAGTGATACCACATTGTGATTTTGATTTGCATTTCCCCAATGATAAGAGATGTTGAGCATTTTTTCATATGTTTATTGGCCATTAGTCTATCTTCTTTTGAAAAGTTTCTGTTTGTGTCCTTTGCCCACTTTTTAGTGGGGTTGTTTGGTTCTTTCTTGCTGATTTTCCTGAGTTCTATAGAGATCCTAGTTATCAGCCCTATATCAGATGTGTAGCATGTGAATATTTTCTCCCATTCTGTAGGTTGTCTATTTTCATGATAGTGTCTTTGGATGTGCAGAAGCTTTTTAATTTGACCAGGTCCCATTTATTTATTTTTGTTGTTGCTGTGATTGCCTTTGGGGTCTTCTTCATAAATTCTTTGCCTAGGCCAATGTCTACAAGTTTTTACAACATTTTCTTCTAGAATTATTATAGTTTTATGCCTTAGGTTTAAGTCTGTTATCTAGCGTGTGTTGATTTTTGTAACAGGTGAAAGGTACGAAAACAGGTTTCAGTCTTCTACATGTGGCTATCTAGTTTTCCCAGCAACATTTATTGAATAAGGATTCTTTTCCCCAGTGTATGTTTTTGTCTGCTTTGTCAAAGATTAGATTGCTATATGAGGATAGTTTTATATCTGGGTTCTCAGTTCTGTTCCATTGGTCTGTGTCTCTGTTCTTCTGCCAATACCATGCTGTTTTAGTTACTATAACCTTGTGGTATAGCTTTATGTCTGGTAAATTGATGCCTCCCAATTTGTTCTTTTTGATTAAGATTGATTTGCTATATGGGGTCTTCCCTGGTTCCATATGAAGTGTAGAGTTATTTTTTCTAAATCTGTGAAAAATGATATTGGTATTTTAATAGAGATTGCATTGAATCTGTAGGTGAGTTTGGGTAACATAGACATTTTAACAATGTTGATTCTGCAAACTCATGAGCATAGTATGGTTTTCCACCTGTTTACATCCTCTGCTATTTCCTTCTTCAGTGTTTCATAGTCCTCCCTATAGAGATCTTTCACCTCCTTAGTTAAATATATTCCTGGGTATTTTATTTTCCTTGTTGCTATTGTGAAGTGTATTAAGTCTTTGATTTGGTTCTCAGTTTCACTGTTGTTAGCATACAGGATTGCTATTGATTTCTGTACATTGATTTTGTAACCTGACACTTTGCTGAATTTGTTTATCAATTCCAGTAGTCTCATGGCAGAATCTTTTGAGTTTTCTAGATATAAGATCATATCATCAGCAAAGAGTGTTAGTTTGACCTCTTCTGCCCTCATTTGGATGCCCTTGATTTTCTTCTCTTGTCTGATTGCTCTGGCTAGGACTTCCAGCACTATATGGAATAGAAGTGGTGATAGAGGGCAACCTTGTCTGGTTCCAGTTCTAAGTGGGAATCGTTTCAATTTTTTCCTATTCAGTATGATGTTGGCTGTGGGTTTGTCATATATGGCTTTTATCAGTTTTAGGTAAGTCTAGTCTATGCCTATTTTGTTAAGCATTATTATCATTAGAAGTGTGCTGAATTATGTTGAATGCTTTTTCTGCATCTATTGAGAGGATCATATGGTCTTTAGTTTTACTTCTATTTATGTATTGAATTACATTTATAGATTTGCATATGTTGAACCATCCCTGCATATCTGGAATGAAGCCCACTTGGTCTGATGGATTATTTTTTTGATAAGCACCTAAATTTGGTTTGCTAAGATTTTGTTGGGAATTTTTACATCTATATTCATAAGGGATATTGGTCTGTAGTTTTCTTTTTGTTGTTGTTGTTGTTGCGTCCTTTCCTTGTTTTGATATCAGGGTGATGTTGCCTTCATAAAACATGTTGGAGAGGATTCCTTCCTTTTTGATGTTGTAGAATAATTTCTGTAGGATAGGCACCAGTTCTTTGTAGCTCTGGTAAAATTTGAGTGTGAAACCATCTGCTCTGGGACTTTTCTTTTTAGGAAGGTTTTTTATTGCTGCTTCAATTTTGGTACTTGATATTGGTCTGTTCAGGAATTCTATTTCTACCTGATTGAGCCTAGTGAGGCTGTGTTTTTCTAAGAATTTGTCCACTTTCTCCACATATTCAAGTTTATTTTTACAGTATTCATCGATGATATTTTGTATTTCTGTGGTATCAGTTGTAATTTCACCTTTTTCAATCCTGATCGAGCTTATTAGAGTCCTTTCTTTACTGTTTCTCATTAATCTAGCAAGAAGTATGTCAATTTTGTTTATTTTTTTTCAAAGAACCAATTTTTTGTTTTATTAATCTTCCATATAGTTTTTTATTATCGATTTCAATTAGGTCTGCTCTGGTCTTTGTTATTTCATTTCTTCTGCTAGGTTTGGGGTTTGCTCATCCTTTTCCACTTCCTTGAGATGATTCATTAGATTATTGATTTGTGATCTTTCTGTCTTTTGGATGTATGCCTTTATGGATATTAATTTTCCTCTCAGGACTGATTTTACTGTGTCCCACAGATTTTGATAACTTGTGTCTACTTTATCATTTAGTTCAAAATATCTTTTGATTTCCATCTTGATTTCCTCCTTAATACAAATAATTGTTCAGCAGAAGGTTGTTTAGTTTCTGTGACTTTGTGTAAAGATGAGAGTTTCCATTGGATTGATTTCTAATTTTATTCCACCGTGGTCTGAGAAGATGTATGGTATAATTTCTATTTTGTTTTTTAATTTGCTGAGACATGCTTTGTGGCCTAGGACGTGGTCAATCTTAGAGAATGTCCCATGAGCTGATGAGAAAAACATATTTTAAGTGGTTTTGGGTAGAATGTTCTGTAAATGTCAGTCAGGCCCATTTGTTCTAGAGTCCTATTTAAATCCATTGTTTCTTTGTTAATTTTGTGTTTCTAGGATCTGTCCTGTTTGTCTCAGAGGGGTATTGAAGTCCCTGGCTACTACAGTACTGCTGTTTATCATTTTCTTTAGATCAAGTAGTATTCGCTTTATCAATCTGGGTGTACCTGAGTTAGGTGCATAGATATTTATAGTTGTTATGTCTTCTTGTTGAATTGTACCTTTCACCATTATATAGTGACCATCTTTGTCTTTCATTATTTTTGTTGATTTGAAGACTAAGTTATCTGAAATCAGAACTGCCATGCCAGCTCTCTTTTGGCCTCCCTTTGCATGGAATATTGATTTTCATCCCTTCACCTTGAGTCTGAATGTATCCCTGTAGGTTAGAAGTGTTTCCTGAAGACAGCAGATATTTGGCTTGTGTATATTTATGCATTTGGCCACTCTATGTCTCCTTAGTGGGCAGTTCAAGTCGTTCACATTTATTGAAAGAATTGATAAGTGGGGCAGATTCCTGTTCCTCATGTTGAGTTCAACTTTGTTGCTTTGTTTTCTCTCTGGAGCCATTGTGGTATCTGGTCTTTGACTTTTAGCTTTTGGATGATTTTACACTGATGAGTGTTTATTGTGCTGATCCACGTGTAACGCTGTTCTGAGTACTTCCTGGAGGGCAGGTTTTGTCTTGATGAATTCTCTCAGTCTTCGCTTGTCTGAGAAGGTCCTTATTTGTCTTTTGTATAAGAAACTTAGTTTTGCAGGGTACAAAATTCTAGGCTGGGTATTATTCTATTTGAGAAGAGTGAGAATAGGGCCTCAGCCCTATTGTAAGGTCTCAGTTGAGAAGTCTGCCATTATTCTGATGGGTTTCCCTTTGTAGGTTGCCTGCTTCTTTTGCCTTACAGCTCACAGAAGGGCCTCTTTTGTGTTTCTGTTAGCCAGTCTAATGACTATGTGCTGTGGTGTCTTCCCAGGAGTCCTTTGAGTTTCTTGTACCTGGATATCTAGATTTCTAGCAGGGCCAGGGAAATTTTCCTCTATTATATCCTAAAATAGTTGATCCAACCTTGGTGTATTTTCTTCTTCACTCTTAGCAATGCCTGTGATTTCCATGTTAGGTCTCTTGCCATAATCCCACATTTCTTGTAGGCTTTGCTCTTTTCTCTTATTTCTCTGCTCTATCTCTGTGACTGACTTGTTTATTTGAAAGGTGTTATCTTCAATCCCTGACATTCTTTCTTCTGTTTGATCTACCCTATTCTTGAGGCTTTCCATTGTGTTTTGTAATTTCTTGAATAAATTCTTCATTTCCAGAAGTTCTGTTTGATTTTTCTTTAGTATATCAATTTCTGTAGTGAGTTTTTCTTCCAAGTCTTAGATTTTGTGTGTGTGTGTGTGTGTGTGTGTGTGTGTGCGCGTGTGTGTGTGTGTGTGTGGTTTCTTTGTGTTGGGTATCCATTTTCTCTTGCATATCATTGAATTTTCTTACAATCCATGTTCGAAATTATTCTTCTGTCATTTTAGTGTTCTGAATTTGGTTGATATCCATTGCTAGAGCGCTGGTGCTCCCCTTTGGGGGTGTCCTTTCAGTTTGATTCTTCATACTTCCAGAGTTCTTTCACTAATTTCTTTCCAGCTGGAGCAGCTGTTGCTTCTTACCTTTGGATTTTTGTTTAGATAATGACACAACCAGTTTAGTCTCTGAGCCAGTAGGTGGTGCTTGTGGGTGAGATTTGACCACATCCTGTGTGATGAGTCAGTAGATGCAGTAAAAAGGTCTGCAAAATGACGTCCTGTCTATAGGTGGTGCTTGCCAGGAGGAGCAGGCTGCAGTGTTGTTTTCGGGTCCTGTAACCAGCTCTCCTTCCTCTGAAAGGCACTCTAGTGCTTCAAGTGGTGGGTGGGGCCTGGGGACTTCCAGATGTGTCCTTATTCTCCACCTCAACAGGGGTGGGTGGAGGAGTGAGGCTGGGTGGGGCTGGGTTGGGTGAGCCTGCCCTCAAGCTCCACAAATGCTGTTAACATGGGTCAAAGGTCTCTTCTCCGCTTCTGGACAAAGCTGCCAGGAGGGACTGAAATGGCCCCACTCAGCCAAAAAGTCTGCATGTGGAGCTGGGGCTGTCTGAGACCTGCAGTCTGGAGCAGGCCTCGCTTCTCTCCACCCTCTCCTATTCTGCGGTTTCTCCTGCGCCTCTGCTGGCAGGCAGGATCTCAAACCAGCAGATCTCCCCTGGCTGTGATGTGAGCCTAGAGGTTCCCTGCCCAGGATTGCAGCCTGAGCTGGGCGCATGGCCCTCCTGTGGGAGGAGTATTTCCCCTCAAGCATGCTACAGCGGGGACCTGAAGGCACATACATATTGGTAGATTAGTTCACAAATATCCCTTCTGTGCCCTCGTGCCACACAACCAAGACCTGGGTATATGGAATCTGGCCTGCAGGCCTGTTCCACAGTTCTGAGAGATCAATCCTTGACCCTGCCAGGGAGAAGAGTGCTGGTCTCAAGTCTCCCATGGGGTGCACAACCTGGATCAATGTCTCTCTGTCTCGGGGTTTGCCCTGCTCTGCTGGAGTCACCAGGCAAGCAGCACCTGGAAGGGCAGGTTTACAGGGAGCTCAGAGTCTGAGTATCCCTCAGTCTGCTGCAGGGCCACAAAAGGAAAGGTCTCATTCCCTGTGGATGCCTTCGGGTGGTGGCTAAATTGTCTCTCATGGCAGCCACAGGTAGGGGAGGGAAAGGGGAGAACGAAGCAATGTGGCACCTGGCACTCAGCTCGGGTCTGTGGGGCGGAAGTTGCCCTGAGGGAGCTGGGAGCCTGGTGCCCTGTCTGTCTGCAAGAGGTTCTCCACTAGCTGGCGGCAGGTCTCTCCACAGCTCAGGAGCCCACCAGCAGTCCAAGATGCAAGGGAAGGGAAATTTAACCACTCCACCTAGCGTTGTCACTGGTCTCCAAGCCTCTTGGGGTTTCAACTTTGTTGATGCCTTTCTCCTTCTAGTTCTTCTCTGCAACCTCTGCCCATGGAGTCTCCTGTAGGTTCAGGCAGCCTTCCTCCAACCCTTATCCAATCTATGTTTGTCTGCCTACTTGTTTTTTTCACCTTCATCTAAAATCTTTCCTCTTGCAGAGACACTCTGGCTGGAGGTGTTTCTTGTCCACCATCTTGCCGGTAGGTTAATATAATTCAGATCATTAAGTAGGAAAGATATTTACTCTATGTTAAAACAAAAGATTTATATATGGAATATGTGGAGAACTACAAATCAATTAAAAGAAGACAAATAAAAAATGGACAAAATATTTGAATAGGTTTTTTACACAAAAGGAAATCCAAATGATCAATAAGTACATCAAAATGTTTATAACCTTATTAGTAATAAATGAAATGCAAATTAAAACTGCAATGAGATACAACTACACTCCTACTAGATTTACAAAGTTCAAATTGTCTTTCAACACTAAGTATTCATAAAGTTATAGAGTAATGTGAACTCTTATCTAATGTTCCTGAGGGTTTACACTGGTATAAATATTTTAGAAAACTTTTTGGCATTTTCTAGTAAATTTGAAGATGCATATGCCCTATGGCCAAGCAAGTCCATATTTGAATATATAAAGTTATTTGCCCTAGAGAAACTCATAGGCAAATGCACTCAAATATTTATAAAATATAATAGTATTCAAAATATCCAAAAATTGAAAATAGTCTATATATCCATCTGCATTAAAAGGCATAGATAAATTGTGTTATGTTCATGCAATAAAATAACATATAACAATGATAATAAATGACTAACACATAACATGGACGAATCTAAGAAAAGCAATATTGAAGAGAAAGTAATCTATCTATAGTGTGATTTCACTTCTATTGTGTAAGCTCACTAAAAACAATGAAATCAGCCCTCTGTATCCATGGATTCAACCAACTATAAATCAAAAATAATTGGAGGAAGAAAACATAAAAAATAACAGTACAATAAAAAGTACAAATAAAAAATACAATATAACAAATATTTACATACCATTGACATTGTATCAGGTACTATAAGTAATCTAGAGATGATTTAAGTATACAGGAGGATGTGCACAGGTTATATGCAAATTCTATGCCACTTTATATCTGGGACTTGTGCATCCCTGGGTTTTGGTGTCCAGTGGGAGTCCTGGAACCAGTCCCTGTGGATGCTGGGGAGGACTGTGTTGTGAGGGATATGCACAGGGAGGTAATGAGTGCACTATAAAGAAAGCAAGGAATTGACTGACACAGACGTTTAGGACAGTGATTATCTCTTGTGAGAGGAAGGGTGTTGTGATGAAAAAGAAGCACACAATGTCCTCTGTGCTGTGTTCTCATCAGGGCTCTCACGGGCTGCACCTACGTAGTCTCACAAAGCCCACTCTTAGAAGACCTTGAGCTTGGTTTAATGCTCTGCTTCCATCACCTTGACATTCTTGATAAGCTTTGAATAAGGGGCCCCTCGTTTTCATTTTGCACTGGGTCCACAAATTGCATAGCCAGTTCTGGTTTTCATTACAGGGTATTTGCTATATAAACTGGCCCTTAGTGTTCTACGCAATTTAGGGAATGTGTGTTATATTTCACAAAAGAAGAACATTAGAAAAATGTTATTAGCAAGTGATTGGGGGCAGAGGGGTCATGGATTATACCACAGATATGGTGCCAGTAATGTCCTATCAACTGTCCTGAAAACTTTATCACGATAACTTTCTTTTTTTTTTTTTTTTTTTTTTTTTTTTGAGACAGAGTCTCACTCTGTTGCCCGGGCTAGAGTGAGTGCCGTGGCGTCAGCCTAGCTCACAGCAACCTCAAACTCCTGGGCTCAAGCGATCCTACTGCCTCAGCCTCCCGAGTAGCTGGGACTACAGGCATGCGCCACCATGCCCGGCTAATTTTTTCTATATATATTTTTAGCTGTCCATATAATGTCTTTCTATTTTTAGTAGAGATGGGGTCTCGCTCTTGCTCAGGCTGGTCTCGAACTCCTGAGCTCAAACGATCCGCCCGCCTCGGCCTCCCAGAGTGCTAGGATTACAGGCGTGAGCCACCGCGCCCGGCCCACGATAACTTTCTTACTAGTCTTTTCTTGGTAAAGAACTTGGGGGAAAGTTGTATTATTTCTCAAGCTCTACCAATCTGCAAACTACCCTCTGCATCTGAATCACAGGAATTTTTTTAATTCAATTCTCAACTGATAATTGTTATGTCTTAAGTCCATTCCGGAACAAAGTGGGGAGAAAGCACAATAGATAAATCATCGACAAAATGAAAATCACGAGTGCCCCAGGAGAAGAGGGAGATGTTATTTTATAATACCTCAAAGGGTTCAGGATGAGTCTGAGAATGTGAGTCACTGAACAGACAGCTTTCGCCCAGGGTGGAAGGAGAAGAGCTCGGGCAGCAGGCTCTAGATGGTGGAGAGGCACGGTGGGGCCTCCACAGGACTACCGTGCAAGGGCTGCCGAGGGATCCAGGAAAGATGCAGGGGGGTCTAATCCAACACCGCAGGCCGGGGATAGGGACGGGCCGGGAGTCTTAGCACTCTGGGGTGTGCAGGCGAGAGCCAGCCTACGAAGGGGTGGGACTCCACCTGGGAGCACAGCATCTTTACCTCCAGTGTTAGGGAGCCATGGTTGGTCCCGCCTTGAGCTTAGGCCGTGTCCATCCCTGGGATTCACACTCAGCCCAGGTGCAGGATGGGTGGTGGTGCAGCAGCTCCAGCTCTGTCTGGGTGAACTAAACTGAATGGGGACGATGCTCCCTGATGTTCCCTCCACACCTCCCCCTCTGGAGCCTCTCCAGGAACAAAGGGGAGACGTAGGCTGCACATTTGCTTTCTCCAAGAGTTGTCTTGATAATTTTCTCTAAGTTTGGCTCCCAAGATGTTAAAGTGGAAAACTTTCAGGAAAGTCTGTATGTAGATTTCTGTCTTTATAAAAACTTTCCCTTACTAGGCTAAAACCCTTCATAGGCTGGATTATTTTTTCTTAGCCAAAGCTGCTAGAGCAGTGTCTGGGACATAATGAAGTGTCTGGTCCCTAATGAAGGTGCCTCGGAGAGGTGGGGACAGAGCGCTGCTGCCACTGGGGAGCTGCGGTAGGTGGGTGAGGCCTGAAGCCTCTCGTGCACCTATTTTCCCAATAATGGGCATCAGCTAGCAATCTCTCAGTGCCTTCCCGCCCCGGCCCTCGAGATAAAAGGTTTTCCAGATCCACCTTTTACAAACACCTGTGAACACTGGAACAGGACAATGAATCACTCCTAAATGTGGAAAAAGAATCAAAAAAACGTGTGTGTGTGTGTGTGTGTGTGTGTGTGTGTGTGTGTGTGTGTGTGTGTGTGTGTGTGAAAGGAAAGGAAAAGCAGGCCTGCCCGAATGGCATGGTGCTGGAAGTCAGCACTTGAACTTGATCCTTTTAACTTGCTATGTGTAGCAGAGTGAAGCCCTAGGAGTTATGAGCAGGAGGGCAATAAAGTAAAACAAAGATCTCTGCTATTTTAGCAGTTTATAAGTTTCTGTCTTTAAAATCTTCTGTGACTCTAAACACAGTTTCTGAGGAACGGGGCTGTAGAGTGCAGGGAAACGCTCGGCGAGCAGAGGCCCAGAGGCCCTTCCCGTCCTGTAAATCCTAGTGCCCAGCCACGAGCACAGGCCTGGGCTAAGAGGAGTCGTCCTAATGCTAATAACAGCAGTTGACCGTGTAATAAAGTGTCACACGGTGTCACAGGTAGCATCTGCCGGCCCCTGTCTGAGTCCTGACTGCGTCACCCGGCTGAGGGCCGCTGGCCCCGGGGAAGCCGGGAGAGAGAGGCCACTGGGGGCACTTCGGCTTCTTACTGATTTACGACTTGGGCAAGTGGATTAAGGATGTCCCTTCTGTTTTGTCAACAGTAAAAAGGAGATGATGGTCCATTCCTCGCGGAGTTTTATGAGGATTGAGTCGATGCTCATAAAGGATTTAAAAGGGTGCCAGGCACGTAGAAAGCGCTGGGCACGAGGTAGCACTTTTGCCAGCTGTGTGTCCAAGACTGAAGTTCTTAAACTGCGGCCCCTCATTTCCCACATTCGGGAGACGCAGGCCCCGCTCAGCGCTCCTCCCATCCAGCCCCAGCAGCTCCACCTCAAGGCCCGGCCGCTGCCCCCCACTCAGCTAAGGATGGGTGGCCCACGCCAGCGCCGATGCACACCTTGCACACCTCAGCACAGCTTCTTCCTATCTTTACGGTACTTTAGAAGCTAAAAAGGGAATCTCAGAAGCTTATGACCCCAAAATGAAAGGCACAAATATTAAGATGAAGTCAAGGCCAGACTCTTCCATTCACTCAGCCTCAATTTTCTCACCTTATAAAATGGGATTAAGTAATTATTACTTAATGTGCTTTTCTCACGGGGTGGTTATGGAAATTAGATAAGAACGCACATGGTGAAGTTCACTGTGACTGGCACACTATGTGCATTTGATGGACTGTGCTTTGATCGTCATCACTGTTAGGTGGACAGAGAGGGATTCCGAGTTTCCTAGGATGAAAGTGGGTGAGGTTGCCTAAGTTAAATTGCCCACCAGGGAAGAAGGACAAGGGTGGGCCCCAGGCCCCCATCTTGGTCCTGCCCCACCCTAATCTCCAGATGGGCTGCCATACCTGGGGAGGAGGGAATATCCTATGAGTCTGCTAATCAGAACTTAGCCCACCAGCTGCAAAAGAATGCAGAGGACTCTAGCCCATGCCCAAGCAGCACAGGTGCCGTAGAGTCCAGAAACTGAGATACAACAACCCCCTGCAAGCACAGTTAACACTCAGGTCATGCAACTCCTGACTGTCCAATCCAAGTGGTTCCATGGTGATGTCTGAGCCACAGGGAGACCCCAACCCAGGCTCTATAAAACACGTCGCAGATGACAAGCAAGCTCTCTTTTCCTGCCGCAGCAATGGTTTCGTTGCCATCTGAGGCATTTGGATCATGCTTTGCCAACCTATTTCTTGCTCTTGCTCTGTAATCCTATCTTTCTCTTCTCAATAAACCTCATTTGTTCTTGCCTAACTCTGGTGAGTCTGGTCATTCTTTGACCATGAGCGCACCAAGAACTGACATTTCAGACTAAACCCTGACATCACCATTATGCAGGGTGGTGATTCAAATGCCCGTCCCATCTCTTGTTAACTTTTCAGGGCAAGGACAGTGTCTTCCCCATTCTGATAGTCATCACAATACCCAGCTTCATGTAGTAATTGGTTAAAATTATGCTGCAATCTCTTTAAATTGAATAGTATATTTAGATAATTTGTTCTACTGGTTCTCAGCTCTGACTGTATATTTAAATCACTTGGACTAGGTTACAAAGTACCTGTGACAGTTCTTTACTCCAAGCCAATTAAGTCAGAATTTCTAGGGGAAGTTTTCAGGCATCAATATTATATAAAAGCTCCCGGGAGAACTCCGACTGCAGCCAGAGCAGAGAATCGCTGTACATATCCTTCACTCCCTGGTCATTTTATTACTGACTACCAGGTGCCAGGCACAGCTGTGGGCAACAAGACACACAAGCAGACAAGTTGACGCTGCCCTCCCGACCTGGGTGAACTGCGCGCAATAAATCGTGAATAAATTACTACAGCATGAGAGTGAGTCCTACAGCAGAGCCACGTGCACGGGTGCTGCACCTGCTTAAGGAGACACCAGGTTCATTTAGAGGAGATGTTTTCAAATGAGGAAGAGGATTAGGGAAAATGACCTTCCATTGATTGAATTTCATCTTTATGCCTTCAATGTTTATTCCAAATCACTGTTCGAGGCACATTGATATGGATTTTGTTTATGAAATAAACATGTTCCATTGTGTGACATGCGTATGTCATTGTATGAGATATAAAAATATTCCGTTGTAAATTCATTGTATGATCCTGCTAAAAGATTCTCTTAAGAAACTTCCTTCAGAGCTTCTTTGCTTAGCAGAACAGAAGTACCATTTTCCTCCTTCCCGGTATTGTGACTCATTAAACTTACGACATTTCCTGACTCACCTTGAACTCCAGAAATATCATAGACAGAGTTGTTCACCAGTGAGTTTTGTGTTTATAGTATGGCTCAACTATGAGAGGTTTCCTTTGTTTTTCTTTTGGACCGTTATTCTTATTTTTCAAATTACTTCAAATTCTCTTTTTAGATATGATGGAGAGAAAATAATTCCATTTAAATGGCATTTCTCTATAATTCTTTTACAACAAAGCATCTATGATCTGCATTTCTTAGTTAAGCTAAGTTAGAAATAGGGAAGGGGAAATACAGACTTAATGAGCACTTACGTGTCAAGCAGTTTTGTGCTTCACATACACTAGCTACATTGTTTTTCCTAATAGTCCTGTGACTTATGTACCAGCCTCCCACTTTACAAAGGCAGAAGAAAAATGAGATTCATGTCAGACAATTGTAAGTAGCACAGTGAGGGCCGAATGACATGTCTTAATATGAGCTCCATTATATTTTCAGTTAGAGCCTCTTCTTCTCTCTTACTGTTTGGTTGTCAAATATCTCAAATACATACTCCAGCGACTTTGCAAATGCAAACCCTTAGTCTCAGCCATTTCTCATCGTGTGCACACACTCATTAATTTAATAAATTAAATGTATTGCTAAACGAGGTACATCCAGGGCACTTGGGGTGATAAAGAGATGAATCAGAAATGGATTCTGCCCTTAAGGGAATTTATAAACTACTAGAGGGAGGAAAACACACATATAATAATGCAGCAATGCATTCCTGTCCAAGACAAAGAACAGCTGAGCTCTCTCCTCTGCTCATCATCACAGAGGGTGAAGCCCTGCTCAGACAGTCCCCATGGGAGCAGCGGTGGGGTGGGGACAGCACCGAGGTGGGGCTGGGAGGCCAGGACTTGGAGGCAAAGAGACAGCCGCAGGGCCCAGGGCTGAACCGTAGTGTGTGCCCAGCCCTAGGATCTGATGAAAGGGCCGTCATGACTCCCCAGGGCCGGGGTGGGGCTGTGAGTCTGCGTTTCTAACAATCTGTAGGAGACACCTGGGCTGCTGTTTCAAGAATCACGTTTTTAGTAGCAAGAGTCCAGCAAGCATCAAAATTTTAAATTCTGCAGTGTGAGTACAGTGCTGGGAACAGGTGAATAGCCTGCAGGCGGGGGCAGGACACACAAATGGGCCAGGACAAGGACAAGGACAAAGCGGGGAGGGCAGGAGTGTGCCCGCTCACCTCACACCCAGGGGCTGACCACAGTGCCACAAATTCACTTCCATTCCTCTCTGTCTGCTGAAGGGTAGGTGGGGCAGCCACTTTCAGGTATGGGAAAAATGGGGTAGATGGTTACTCATTTAAAATAATTAATCCACAAAAAATAGGAATGGAGGCATTACAGGAAATTCAGTGATTCAGGCTTCGTTAGGAAACCCCACAGATTCAGGACCAGGTGGACACATGCCCAGTATTATTTGGGGTAATCAGCTTTTGTTCCTCTCTTTGGCCTGTTGGTGGTCAGTTTCAGGTTTGCTGGTTTCTTTTCCATAGAGGTGGAGTTTGGAAGTGTTGGTTGCATTCGGGCAGCAGAGAGACTTTGTGTCATGAACTAACAGAAATCTACTTTGAGTGAAAGAGTTGATTCAAAAAAACTATGTAAATATGACCTAAGTATTAAGTCACTTGGATTTTTCAGAACATAAATTAGAGAGTTAAGCATGTCCCCTAAGTGTAGAAGAAAAATTAACCCAGAAAGTTGATCTTATTTGCTCTTCACAGCCTGGTTTAAATAAATAAATAACAAAGTACACTCTGAGCCCAATGCCAAAAGTGACGTTGCTTATTTAACACTCAAGCAAATATGACTAATTTCTGGTTTATGCTTCACTGAGAGTCTGGAATTTTGAAATTGTCTCTATTACTGTTTGGTTTATACTAGAGCTTGAGGGTTGACCAATTTTTAAAATGAATCTGACTTTTCAGTTCTGAATCATAATATGAAAGTGACAGCCACAATAATCTGACAAAATCGTCGCTCACATGAACTTCACGCACTGTCATCTAGTGTAGACTCCAAAACCCACATTTCCCAGAGAGCTCTGGAGGGGGAGCCAAGGGCACGGAGGTCAAACATTGAAGTCCCAGCCGTCCTGGAACAGTTTTGCCTGCTGGGTGACTACTGGTCATGTAAAACTAATTAGCGTTTTAATAATTTGGGGAGCAAACTTGGTTATCAAGTTTAGTTCTTTATTCTAGAAAAATGAAAGAATTAAGTGCTATGAACAAAGAGAGGCTGCCTAGCTCCAGGGGGACGAGCCATTTGAATCGATGATAAAGGGAAGCTAGGAAACGAGTCCCCCTGCAGAGAGGACCCAAGAATGCCTTCGAAAATCCTCGTGGGGCTACTCTGCCAATGCGCACTTTGGGGCCTTGACAACTGGGTTACTGTAGACACTACGGCTGGACCCTTCTCCTATCTCCGCTCGCTGAATGCGCGTGTCACAGGTGTGTGAATTGCAAGCAGAGGGGAACCCTCCTGGACAACCTATGAGAACAGAACAGCCACCGCAGTTGTGGTCACACAGGGGTACGTGACATCTAACATATACTAGAGAGACATGGCCACACCTCTGACCGGCTGGGCAAACCAGCCCAGAATATTCCGTAATCCTTTCTCCATCACGCACCAAGGCAAGAACAGGACGAGGAACAGGAAAAATGGATATTTTTAGTCCCAGTTCTCAGTTCAACCAGGGACTGTCAGTCTCAGACTCAGCAGATGGCAGACCAGACAGTTTTGTCTGATGATCTAATTAGTTTTCAGCACCTCATTATCACCTCACAACAGAATCTAGAATAAAAGCTTAAAGTGCAGAATGTTTAAGGGGCTTATTTGAACGCAGTAAAGTGAGTTCTTTAAGTTAAATTCTTTCATCAGAAATGAGCTTTATCTACTCCGGAGGCATTTGAAGAGAATGAAGATGTAGGAGAAAACTGTTAATAAAGAAGCATGTTTCTAATATTTAAATGTTGTCAAAAATGTGATGTGTGTTCCAGATAAAACTCAGGCAAGCCACAATATTTTGTAGTAAAAAGAAACTGGGAACCAGAAGACCTGATTGCAGTTTCATCTCTGCCACTAATTAACCACGTGGCCAGAGGCAAGTCCGTTTCTCTGCACCGTGTCCCTATCTGCGAAACGCAAGCTTTGGGTCAGGCAGATGAACGCTACATTCTTTTCCAGCGCTCAGATCCTCCTACTAAGTAACACTTATGTAAAGTCAACTCTGCAGCCTTCTGCGACACACTTAGAAGATGTGATTTTTTCAGATAAAATAATTTTCAAAATTGCTAAACATGAAGAAGCTTTTCTTTTTTTGAAAAAACAGCATAATTGCTTTGGCGGATCCATCTGTTTCTAGCAACAGCGTTCAACACGCCATGTGCCCAAAAGGCTGAGCTGGCAAACGTCTGAGCCTGCTCAACGGAGAGTTAGGGCCTGTGGAGGTTCCGTGATGGCCAAGCTCAAGCCTTCCCTGGACAACTGCATCACGAGCGCTGCTGCTGCCTGGGGCTCCCGGGGCCCTGCATGTTTGCTGAGCCCAGGAGAGGCTGCGGACAGGTGCTGTGTTCCAGGCCTTCGACATCTGGCTCCCACTTGGCACTTGAGAAATTCTGCATAAAGACATGATGCAAAGTACTTTTGTACAATAGTTAAAACGCACCTGAGATACAGGATTTTTCCCTCTGGCTTCACAATTTTTTTCTGACATAAAATAGAAGCTATTAACACTTCCAAACAGTAAATATCTCTCCTTCTTGACCTGAGCTACCCCAGTAGTGTAGCCACTAGTCATATGTGCCTGTTTACATTTAAACTGACATTAGTTAACATTAAAGGAAATTTAACATTCAGTTCCTCCATTGCACCAGCTCCATTTCAAGGGTCCAATAGCCACATGTGACTAGTGAGTACCATGGGGCAGTGCAGGTCTAAATCAATTCCATCTCCACAAAACATTCCACGGGACCACCTGGTCTAGAGCAACCATTCCCTGACTCCATGAAATTCCTCTTTGGTTTTGACTTAGAGTGCATTGGCCAGACACAAGGGCTCAACCTTGTAATCCCAGCACTTTGGGGGCACTGAGGCAGGAGGATTGTTTGAGGCCCTGAGTTCAAGACCAGCCTGGATACAAAAGCAAGACCCTGTCTCTACAAAAAATAAGAAAAACTAGCCAGGTGTGGTGGTGCAAGCCTGCAGTCCCAGCTCCTAGGGAGGCTGAAGCAGGAGGATCACTTGAGCCCAAGAGTTGGAGGTTGCAGTGTGCTTTGATCACCCCACTGCACTCCAGCCTGGGCCACAGAGCCAGACGCTGTCTCTAAAAATAAATAAATAAAAAGAAGAAGAGTACACAACCAACATTGAAACACTGTGTGTGTTACTAACACTCTAGTAGATCTACTGTAGGGTGGTTTGAGGGCTAGGAAAATGTAAATCAACTATGGTGTAATATAGCAATTTCTTTACTTCATCTTTGACGGAACACCTAAAAGCTCTCACCCAAAAAGATCTAAAATCAACTAAAATTGGTAAATCCCATGTCAGAGTAAAGTATGTTTAAAAAATCTAGTGAACAATTTGTACTCTTTTCATTATTTCGTAACTTAAAATATCAAGCTTTCTCACATACTTTATATGCTTATGTTTATATCCTTTATGCATATACAAGTAGGTTTGTAAACTGTGCTGAAATATCATCTCAGAGGAATAACACTGCTAAGCTAACCCATACTGTATCCTCTAACTTCCTATTAAATAATATTCACTTTTTTCTATTTTGTCTCTCTTTTTTTTTTCAATTCTAGAATATTACAGGG
Organism: Lemur catta; assembly: GCF_020740605.2. Lineage (NCBI taxonomy): Eukaryota > Metazoa > Chordata > Mammalia > Primates > Lemuridae > Lemur > Lemur catta. Next base: position 94,127,261 of record NC_059138.1, on the reverse strand, counting down.
TACAAACATTTTGGTTTCATAAATTTCTTTTGTACAATTTGAGTCAAAGTGGTAAGTGTACCCATCACCCAGATAGTGTGCATTGTACTCATTAGGTGTGAATTTACCCATCCCTTCCTCTCCACCATCTGCTTGATTTCTTATGAGTGTTACTTCCATATGTACGTATAAATGTTGATAGATTCATTCCAGTTTGATGGTGAGTACATGTGGTGCTTGTTTTTCCATTCTTGAGATACTTCATTTAGAAGAATAGACTCCAGCTCCATCCAGGTTAATACAAGAGGTTCACCATGTTTTTTATGGCTGAGTAGTACTCCATGGTGTACATATACCACAGTTTATTAATCCACTCATGTATTGATGGGCACTTGGGTTGTTTCCACATCTTTGCAATTGTGAATTGTGTTGCTATAAACATTCAAGTGCAGGTGTTTTTTTTGTAAAATGTCTTTTTCCCCTATGAATTAATACCCAATAGTGGGATCGCTGGATCAAATGGTAGGTCTACTTTTAGTTTTTTGAAGTATCTCCATACTGCTTTCCATAGAGGTTGTACCGGTTTGCAGTCCCATCAGCAGTGTATGAGTGTTCCTATCTCTCTGCATCCATGCCAACATTTGTTGTTTTGGGGCTTTTTGATAAAGGCCATTCTCACTGGAGTTAAGTGATATCTCATTGTGGTTTTGATTTGCATTTTCCTGATGATTAGAGACGTTGAGTATTTTTTCATGTTTATTGGCCACTAGTTTATCTTCTTTTGAAAAGTTTCTGTTCATGTCTTTTGCCCACTTTTTAGTGGGGTTGTTTGATTTTTGTATTGCTGATTTGCTTGAGTTCTTTGTAGATTCTGGTTATCAGCCCTTTATCGCATGTATAGCTTGCAAATATTTTCTCCCATTCTGTAGGTTGTCTATTTGCTATAACAATTGTTTCCTTGGCTGTGCAGAAGCTTTTTAATTTGATCAGGTTCCATTTATTTATTTCTATTGTTGCTGTGATTGCTTTTGGGGTCTCCTTCATAAATTCTTCACCTAGGTGGATGTCTGAATGTGGCTGTCCAGTTTTCCCAGCACCGTTTACTGAATAGGGCTTCTTTAGTCCCTTTCTTTTATTTGGTCTAGTTAAAGGTTGTCTTTTGTTTGTCTTCACAGCCTTTCCATTGTAGAGATTTATTTTTTTCCATTACATTCCTCTTTTTTGAGAAGGTTAATTCATAAAGAAAAATGATGAGCTGTTGATTATTTCTCATGACCACTAAGGCTTTATCAGCATTGTTCTCTTTCTTTGAAAGATTCCCTCCTACTTCTTTACATTAAATATTCTCTTTGAAACATAACATGACCCACTTTGGTAGCCTAGATTAGCTGTAGCAATTGTTTGAAATGTCTACAAACACTTTATTTTATAAAATATGAATTGCAAAATATTGATATATATAAGAAATTATTTCAACACTATGAATGGGCTAGTGTCCTTCTCAGAATAAATAGTAGTATATGTTTTTTTATAATCAGCTTTTATTTTCCTTCTTCCGGTACTGATTCTCCAGTTTTCTCCTGGGATCCATGCCTTCTGCCCTCTCGGGGCAAACCAGATTACCCCTTTTGCCTGGGCACAGGGGTTAGCTCAAAGATGCCTGCTTCCTGATCAGAGACCACCAGAAGCCACTGGGGTGCAGGCTTTAGCCTAGACCTTGCGGTTTTACCTGGGAAGGACTAAGGCCGGAACTGCTGCCACATACTGTGTCTGTGAGGATTAAGCCTGACGGACAATGGAACCACCACAGAAGGGAGACAGATGTGAAACGCAAACAGAAAACCTGAGTTCAGGGACATCTTCTGAGGGCCTGATACTGCCAGCCTTTACTCCAGGGTCCTTGTCAACTCTGAGGTCTGAAATACTTGCAGAATTTCAATGGAGTTTAGTTCCTGTGGATTATAAAATTCCTTATAGCACATGATTTAAATTATGAAAACCTTTAGAAAAACATCTGAAGTTTGTAGCAATTCCATGCCAATTATTTTTTAAAACTGGCAAGCATTTTAACAGAGGAAAACTTTTCTCAAACTATCCAATTTGCAGTAGCACAAGAAGGCGGCTGTGAGATTCTGCTATAATTAATAGGCACATTGTTAAGTGAATTATACAATATTAAAATATCACCAAGGGGACAGAACTGGAGATAAATGTCCTCGTCTGGGCTGGATGGAGCTCTTCTGGGAGAACCATGTTATAAAGTTCTTTAATTTAAAAAATTACATTTCCAGGGCCTAATATTGTCAGAAAGACAAATAATCTGGCTCAGTAAGAAATATAGATTTAGATGATTGTACTTAAGGGCCTAGCACAGTGGCTGTACATCATTGTCAAATGGGAAGGAGTCCAGCCAGAGGAGTCGCATACTTGGATTGACTGTGCAAGCCTTAATAGAAAAGGTATCCTTGAACATCGCTAAATCTGAGATGCCTGAGAGCCCAGCCTCTCGCTGATACACTGCCTTGGGATGCTCCCAAGTGCATGTGCTGTTCTAATATAGGTTTTATTATTATTTAGGTATGGTAAGGACGATAGATCAAGAGATGACCACCACTGAAAAGACAGATTGTTATACTCACAGATCCCACGGTGGGGGCACGGCCCTCCTGGACGGCACACAGGGAAGCGCCCAGGCCAGGAAGGAGGCCCAGGGAGTGAGGAAAATGTGGGAAGAGCCTTTGCTGTGGTACCCACAGGAAGGAATGGCTGAGCAGGGTGAGCAGACTTAGGATGGGCCAGTTTGAACCACTGAAGTGGGCTCTAGGCACAGGATGTCCCTACTGGTCTGGCACCTGGCCCTGGTTGGTTATAGCAGGTGGATAGTGGCCCTGAGAGGGAGAGCCCCTCAGAGCAGGTGTTTGGGGGTGCAGACTGCTATAACAAATAAACTGTAGACTGGGCAGCTTGAACCACAAACATATATCACTCACAGTCCTGGAGGCTGGGAAGTCTAAAATCAAGGTGCCAGCAGCTCTGCTTTCTGGTTTGCAGATGGCCTTCTGTTCACTGTGTCCTCTCGAGGTGGAGAGCCAAGAGGGAGCAAACTCTCTCAGCTCTCTTCTTATAAGGGCACTAATCCCATCAGGAGGGCTCCACCCTCGTGACCTGATCGCCTCCCAAAAGCCCCACCTCCTAACACCATGACATTGGGGATTAGAGTTTCAACACAGGAATTTGGGGGACACAAACATTGAGTCCCTGGCAGTTGGTTTGCATGTGAGATGCAGGCTCGTGGGTGAGCTGTTTACTGTCTCCCTCCAGGTCAGCAAGGCCCCAGCTGTCAAAGCCTCCGAATACAGAAAACAACAGACATTGTTAATACACACAGTTCGCTGCCCACCCTCCACGCCTGCTTGGTTGCCAGGTGGGTATCACAGGGGGCTCACACAGGTGCTGAGGGAGGCCCCGGCCTGCCGGTAGTGACCACACTCTGTGGAGTGCACTGATAACCAGGAAGGTTCCGGATGAAAGGGGCCTGCCACTCACTGCCAACACTTTCCACTTCCCAGTTCTCAGCACCTGAAACATACCCAGAGTGTTCGTCTCCTTAAAAATATTAATTCTGTGTGGATTCTGGAAATCGGTACCTGGGAGCAGCCCCTCGCCCTCTCTCCAAACTCTCCTCAAGAGGATGTTTATGAAAAATGAACCAAGGAGCTCGTTGGAGCTCTCTCCTCTCCGAAGATCCTGGCATTTTTGAAGATGAAAGTTCCTGTGAAGACCTGCAGGCCAGGGCAGGCTACCCGCCCTGTTACTCCGAAGGTCTGGGGAAGACCAAGGCTCAGCACCCAGGAGGAACCGGCCTCTCAGGGAGAGCAGATCAGAACTCCGATTCCGGCTTCCCAAGCGTCCCAGCCAGCCGGGCCCGGGACGCTCCTCCGGCCCGAGCCAGACCGGTCCTCTCTTACCCTCCGCAGACCAAGGGGCAGCCCAGCCCTCCAGGGATCCGCACAGCTCTGAAACCCGCCTGTCCCTGCAGCTGGAAAAGAGCTACTCTTCTTTTTCCCTACACCTAGAGAAGCCTGAGAACCCGCTAGCTGTCCCCCTAGCTGTCCCCCTAGCTGTCCCCCAGGCCTCTCCGTCTGCAGCGGGCGGCAGGTTCCTGGGGCGCCGATCCCGGCTGCGGGGTGGGGACCCCGCCTTGGCAGCAGCCCCCCAGGGGGTGCACCCCAGGTAGCAAGAAGAGCCAATTTGCAAATGATGGTGGTTCAGAAGCAGAGAACAGAATGGGGACAAAGGATAGTAAGGGAAATAACAGAAGAAATTTTCCCTGAGGTGAAGAAAGAATTAAATTTGTAATTGAAACGGCTTATTTCCCTGGAAGGAGTAATGAAGACAAAGCACTTACTGATGCCGAGGGGCCCTCTCCGGCGTCCGGAGTGACCAAGGTGCTCACTAAATTAAAAGCATCAGATCCACGTGCACTCCTGACGCGCCACCCAAGCTGTGACGTGCGTGCGTGCCGCAGGAGACCCCCGGCTGTCCCAGGCGCCTTCTCCAGGTTAGAACAGCCTTTCAGGCCTGCAGGGACTCGGAGAGAACGACACCAGCTCATTTTCTCCAGTGGACGTGCCCAGCCTGCAGACCGTCCAGTTACAACAACGATCGAAGGCGAAAGAACCCAGAGAAAGCAGTGAGCTTGAAAAAATCATAAATGTGAAACAGCAAGGCTGAGGGGTCAGGAATCGGTTGGGGGGAGGGCCCTGAGCATCGGGGGAGCAACCTGGTTGGGTTTCCTGTGAAAATTCAGGGCAGAAACAGGTTCAGGCTCCACGAGGCCCGTCTCCCCCGGAGCCCTGGGCCTCACGGCACTGCCCCCCGCCTGAGCCGCGCGTGGCGCCCTGACACCCTGACATCAGGCACCCGTGCGACAGCGCGGCCACGCAGCCCGCTCTCAGCACCAGGCGCTGGACAGCACAGCAAGTGAGGCCACCCCACCCCTCACATCTCTTCACACCAGCTTTGGAAACGTTCTTTAACTCAAGATTTATGACAATGAAAAAGGGATTTGCTGCAAACTGCTAAACTCACAAAATTGAATAAGAAATCTAGGCAGTTCCATGAACATGCACTTACCCGTGACTATGATAATTCTTCGACATTCACAAAGGTTGGGTCCTAAGACTTTCAGAAATTGTCAAGTTGATGAACACGTAAATGACTGTACAGTCTGCATGCTTTCTCTGGAAACCTGTTTCTACTGAGTCATTTATTTCCAGGGCATTTCCTCACACTGCATGCTAACCCTCTTTCAGCTCTCATTAAGTTTTATCGCTCAATGAGTACTGGGCAGAACTGGCTGAAGAACTTCCTTCATGGTTTTCCCGACCAATCAATTGCCTGTCACCTGTGGGTTGTAGCCAGAGTGAGGCCGGTCCCTGAGCAGTCTGAGCCCATGCCCACGGCTGGGCCCTGGGGGGGTTCCGGCTTCCCTGGCAAATGCTCCCGCGGGAGCCTTGACAAGGAATCCCCCATCACCCAGACATGAGCCCAAGAGAGCAGCTGCACCAGGAAATACCGTGCCTGTGAGTGAACCGCGGCTCCCCAAGGGCTGCAAAATGGAAAAACAGTGCAGAATTTACAACTTGGTGATTTCTAAGCAGCTGCTTCCATTCCAGTTTTTACCAAATCCACTCACACTATTGTTCTTCCACCCACTAATCATCAGGGAAATGCAAATCAAAACCACAATGAGATATCACTTAACTCCAATGAGAATGGCCTTAATCAAAAAGTCCCAAAACAATACATGTTGGCGTGGATGGGGAGAGATAGGAACACTCATACACTGCTGGTGGGACTGCAAACTAGTGCAACCCCTGTGGAAAGCATTATGGAGATACCTTAAACAGATTCAAGTAGACCCACCATTCGATTCAGCAATCTCATTATTGGGCATCTACCCAAAGGAACAAAAGTCATTCTATGAAAAAGACACCTGTACCCGAATGTTTATAGCACCACAATTCACAATTGCCAAGATGTGGAAACAACCCAAATGCCCATCAATTCATGAATGGATTAGAAAATTGTGGTATATGTATACCATGGAGTATTACTCAGCTATAAGAAATAACGGTGATATAGAATCCCTTTTGTTCTCCTGGAGAGAGTTAGAACCCGTTCTAGTAAGTGAAGTATCCCAAGAATGGAAAAATCAGCACCACATGTACTCACCAGCAAATTGGTTTCCATGATCATCACCTAAGTGCACATTTGGGAATAACACCAATTGGGTATCGGACAGAGGTGGGGGCTGGGAGGAGGAGATGGGGATAAAACTACATGATGAGTGCGATGCACGCTGTCTGGGGAATGGACATGCCTGAAGTTCTAACTCGGGGGGATGGGCGGGACATGGGCAATATATATAACCTGAACTTGTGTACCCCCATAATAAGCTGAAATAAATAAATAAATAAATAAATAAATAAATAAATAAATGATTTGGGTATGTTAAATACATCAAGCCAGTTTTAACTTTCTTTTGTTTTTTTCTTCCACATTACTTGGCATGAAAATAATGGATAAAATTCAGAGAAAGCACTCCACACCCATGATTGATGAGTTGTTTCCTAAAACACATTGGTGACCACCCCCCAGGAGCTGTGTCCACTGAGTGCCACTAACCATGCCCAGCTGACCAGGCAGATCACCTGAGGACACTGGAGGCAGCAAAAGTGCTCTTTGACTGACTGGGAAATGGAAGCTCTACAGGAGGGGGGCACCACTCTGCTGCAGGTTATGGTGCTGTGACCTGGGGACACCAGACACACTTCCCGAGCCAGGGTGACTTGGGTCTCTAACAAGCAGAAAGCTCAATGCTGCTGACCATCCAAACAAGCCTCCTGGAGAAGGCTTGGATGTAGTCACTGCCCTTGCCATCCTCTGGGAAGTCTTACCTGCAGCTCTGCACCGGGGCCCTGCACCACAGGGCACCTGCTCTCTCCAGCGGGTCCATTAGCCCAGCAGGTGCTCTGCGGGAAGCATGCGCTGTGGGTGTGCTAGTAGAACGGGCAGAGTGTTCAGGTGCCCCACCTACTGGTACCAAGCCACCCAATCTCCTTGCTTTTCAAGGCTTGGTGAGCTTCCATCTAATAATAGTAAATATAATGATAAAATAGTCAATATTTATTCACTGCTTGCTTTGTTGCAGGTACTGTTCTGGCTATTTTTCCAATATCAGTTTATAGCTTCAGTGTTTATTATTCCATTAAAGACACAGTAGGAATTAGATGGAGGTTACGGGAAAGGAGGACAAGCCTTCACAAGGGAGTGTTGGAGGGTGTCTCACGGGCCCTGCAGAGGATTCTGGAAGGAGGGAAACGTTCTGATCATGTGCATTCCCCCAGCTAGGCAGGTGCAGTCAATGGTCCCAATTTTAGCAGAGATGAGGGGTGTGGCCACAAGTCCAAATCAGTATTATGTTAGCCCGTATGTGTTTTAATAACAGCTGTGCTGTATACTCCAAAAGTTCATAAACCAGGACCCAGAACATCTGCTAAAAGATCGAGTTAGACTCCACGCTCTGCAGCTCCGGCCCTGGCATTCAGAGGGCCCCTGTGAGTCAGCCCCACGCCCCGATGACCAGCATGACATTGGTTCGCATGTGCTCCATGCCGCACAGCAGAAGGAACACAGAGCCACCTCTCCTGACCGTGCTTCGTGGGGTCATGCTTGGGCTTCATCCTTCTGCTCTGTTTCCAACACAGCTTTTCCCTCATCGCTGTCTCCCAGACATGCTCTCTCTCTCAATGTGATGCTCTCACTGGGTGATCTCATTCCTTCCATCACTTCATCTAGCTATAATTTATGTGATAATATATCCTAAATAAATACACCCACTCTAGGTTTGTCTCCTGAGCTTCCAACTGAAAATGTGGCAACTCAGTGTCTACATTCATCTGGATTCCCAGCAGCTCTGCAGTCCCACCCTGCCCCCTTCAAAAGGCCCGATCCTCCCTCTCTGGGCTCTGCCTCCTTGACTTGCACCCACGTAAGGTGGAAACCTGGAGTTGTAGTTCTTTCTCTCCTCTGTCTCCCACACCACATCCGTTACCAAATCATGTCAGTTACGCATCTGTGTATCTCCAGAGGCTTTATGCTTCTCTGACCCAGATCTAGCTAGCCTGTCCTCGTCCAATCTCCCCTAACGTCTCTCCTGTTTCCTCCAACAATACCTTTTGAACTTTTCCATTGTTTTCCAGACTCGGGCTCTCCAAACTGCCAGGATGGTGCCTTTCCTGATTTCTAAATCTTCTATCACACTCCTATGCAAAATCCTCCTCTGGAGCCCCAGAGCCTTCAGAATAAAATTCCATATCCTTGGTCTGACATCCCAGGCCCTGCCAGATCTAGCTCAGTGTCCTCTGTGGCCTTCCTTTCCCTGAACACCCACCCCCCCACCTTCCAGCTATGCTGATAGGAATTCACTGGACCAAACACACCTTGCTTTGTCTTACTTTTCTGCTTTGAAACTCCCTTACTCAGGGGTTAAGCTCTGGTTAACCTTTCTTCATCCTCCAAGACTCAGCTCCTCTTTCCCCACATCAGCATTGGCTTCTTCTATAGCAAAATGCGGTCATGTCTACTGACGAATAATTAAAAGCCGCCAATGAGATGGAAAGAGTAGAAGATAGGAACCACGTGTCCCCCACACTCTACTGAGTGCCTCTTGCTTCTGACCACATGGCATGGGCTGCAGAAAAATGCAGACGAAGGAAATAGCATGTGCTCTCATGGTCCTATCCAGACATGTCAGAAATGGCTTTAAGCACAGAGGATAAGCTGGGTATTGGCCAGTTGTGGAACTCCACAACTGTTGTTCTAAATTCACGACAGAAAATAAATATCATTCCTTCTGTTACCATTTCATGGAACATTCTCATATTATTCTTCAGATGCCATCTTTCATTCACTCCGCATATTATAGTCCCCCTCATCTCTGGCTTTGCTTTCTGCAGTTACAATTACCTGTGGTCAGCCATGGCCTGAAAATATTAAATAGAGAATTTCAGAAATAAATAATTCATAAATTTTAAATTGCACACTATTCTGAGTATTGGTATAACTGTCTTATTTTATTAGTGGTTAATGTTGTTAATCTCTTACTGTGCCTAATCTATAAATTAAACTTTATCTTAAGTAGGTATGCATAAGAAAAAACATAGTATTAATATATATAGTGTTCGGTCCTATCCATGGTTTCAAGCATCCACTGGGGGTCTTAGGATGCATACCCTAAGGATAAGGGGGAACTACTGTGCTGCTACTAACCTCTTGCTACATGCAAAGCACTGGGCTAGAGGCTTGAAAAGTATAGGCATGTATGACCTAATCCTACTTTTCAAGGAGTTTCAGACCTAGAATCACACTGACATACCCAAATGCACAATTAAAATTGAATCTGGCAGCAGACACACTTGCAGAATGGCAAAATAAGGACTTCTGAAAATCTGCATCTCCATAAAAGCAACATGAACACAGAGAATATTTTTCAATGTCAACTTTTCAAAGGCTCTGGAAATTAACCAAAGGCTTACAACAACCTTAGGAATATTTACTTAAGAAAAGCATTTGAATTGTTTTAAGAACAGCAAGATTTGTGTATTTTAACTTGCTCTGTTTTTATCCCTTCTCCCTACCTCCACAGTAGCCTTGAAAACCAACAGTATCAACACCAAAAGCTGGAGGCAGAGAAAGAGAATCTAATTTCCAGTTTCCCACATTATATTATTTTAAATGTCCAGTTTTCTAGCCCCAAATACACACATACACACAGACACAAGTACAAGATACACAGAAGAAAAGGAACTATGGCCTACACACAGTAAAAAAATGTAGTCACTAGAAACTGACCCTGAGGAAGCCCAAACATTGGACATGAAAGACAAGGAGTTTAAATTAGCTACCACAGGCCGGGCACGGTGGCTCATGCCTGTAATCCTAGCACTCTGGGAGGCTGAGGCAGGTGGATCGCTCAAGATCAGGAGTTCAAGACCAGCCTGAGCAAGAGCGAGACCCCATCTCTACTAAAAATAGGAAGAAATTATCTGGCCAACTAAAATATATAAGAAAAAATTAGCTAGGCATGGTGGCACATGCCTGTAGTCCCAGCTACTCGGGAGGCTGAGGCAGTAGGATTGCTTAAGCCCAGGAGTTTGAGGTTGCTGTGAGCTAGGCTGATGCCATGGCACTCACTCTAGCCCGGGCAACAAAGCGAGACTCTGTCTCAAAAAAAGAAAAAAAATTAGATATCACAAATATATTCAAATAACTAAAGTAATCATATCTAAAGAATTAGTGAAAAGTATGAGAATTATGCCTTACCAAATAGAGACTCTTAATAACAGATAAAGAATGTAAAAAAGAACAAAATAAAAATTCTGAACTTGAAAAGTATAAGAACGAAAACGCAAAACTCACTTAAATTCCACAGCAGATTTGAACTGACAGAAGAAAATAGCAAACCTGAAGATGCTTAAACTGAGATTATTTATTCTGAAGAACTAAATGAATAAAAGAATGATTAAAAATAAACAGAGCCTCAAAGATCTGCAGGACACCATCAAATACATTAACACACACATAAATGAGAGTTCCGGAGGAAAGAAGACAGAGAGAAAGGCACAGAGAATATTTGAAAAATAATGGCAAAAACTTCCAAAGTGGATGAAAAAAAAATAATCTGCACATCTAAGAAGTGCAATAAACTCCAAGTAAGATAAACTCAAAGAGAGTTTAGACACATCATAGTCACAATTTTAAAAGACAAAGTCAAAGAGAGAATCTTGAAAGCATCAAGAGAGAAGTGATTCATTATACACTTATTCTTGATAGAATAACAGCTGACTTATTAGAAACTATACAAGCCAGAAGGCAGTGGAATGACCTATTCAAAGTGCTGAAATAAAAGACTGCCGACCAAAAAGTTTATATCCAGCAAAACTATTATTCAAAAACAAAGAAGAAATTAAGATATTCCAAGATTAAGGGGAAAAAAGAGAGAATTTGTTACTAACATATCTGCCTCACAAGAAATATCTAAGGGAGTTATTCAGGCAGTAATGGAAGGAGAGCCACATGAAGAAATAGAGTATTTAATAAAAGAAAATAAAAAATACAGTATAAATGTAATTTTATGTGTAACTCTTTTTTCCCTGCTCTTATTTACAAGAAAACGTCATAAAACAATAATTATCAAGCTTTGTTTATGGGCTTATAATAAATAAAGATACAGATTGTATGACAATATTCACACAAAGAAGGGGAGAACAGATACCACTGGAGCAAAGTGGTATTAAACTTATTGAGAGTAAGTTAATATTATTCTAAATTAAATTGTTTAAAGTTAAGATGTTAATTGTAATCCCCAAAGCAACTATGAACAAAACAACTGAAAAAAATATATGTATAATAAAGAAAGAAAAAGCAAATTAAATGGTAGACTAGGAAATATCTATTCAAAAGAAGACAGAAATGGAGGAATAGAGGAACAAAAAAGAATAAGGCAAAAAAAACAAAAGAGTAAAATAGAAGATGTAAATTCTACCTTAGCAGTAATTGCGTTAATATAAAGAGAATAAACTCTCCAAAGAAAAGCAGATATGGGCAGATAGGTTAAGAAAATGAACAAATATGGTCTCACTATATGCTATATAAAAGAGACAAACTTTAGACTCAAAGACACAAATAAGTTGAAAGTAAAAGAATGTTAAAAAGAGATACCACACAAACAATAACCAACAAGTAGCTAGATAGGCTATTACCATAAGATGTAACACAGCTTAAGATAAAAATTATTACTAGACACAAAGAAAGCATTTTATAATGTAACGGCCTCAATTCACCAGTTAGACATAATAATTATGAACATATATGCACCTTACAATTGCTCTTCAACACACATGAAACAAAGACTAACAGAAAAGAAGGGAGAAATAGACAATTCAACTATAATATTGGAGATTTCAATAGTCCACTTTCAATAATATATAGAAAAAATAAGTAGAAGATCAGCAAGGAAATAGAAGATTTGAATAACACTTTAAACCAAGTATTTCTAACAGGTATTTATAGAACACTTCACTGAATAACAAAATACTTATTCCTCTCAAATGGACATAGAACATTCTCCAGGACAGATCATAAGTCAGAACATAAAATAAGCCTCAATAAATGTAAGATGATTGAAATCATAAAACATATGTTCCCTGACTACAAAGAAATGAAATTATAAATCAATAGCAGAAAGAAATGGGTGAAATTCAAAAACATATGAAAATTATTCCAGTTATTACTTAGAATGCCTTCAACTTTTTCCCCTTTAGTATGATGTTGGCTGTGGGTTTATCATATATGGCTTTTATAATTTTGAGAGATATTCCTTCTATGCCTAGTTTATTGATGGTTTTTATCATGAAAGGATGCTGAATTTTATTGAATGCTTTTTCTGCATCTATTGAGATGATCATATGGTCTTTGATTTTGCTTCTGTTTATGTAGTGAATCACATTTATTGATATATGTATGTTGAACCATCCTTGTATCCCAAGACAAGGGTGCCCACTGTCACTACTTCTATTTAATATAGTGATGGAAGTTCTAGCCAGTGCAATCAGGCAAGAGAAAGAAATAAAAGGTATCCAAACAGGGAAACAGGAGGTCAAACTATCACTTTTTATTGACAATATGATCTTATATCTAGAAAACCCCAAAGATTCCACCAAGAGACTCCTGGAATTGATAAATGAATTCAGAAAAGTCTCAGGTTACAAAATCAGTGTACACAAATCAGTAGCATTCCTATATACCAATATCAGTAAAGCCAAGAGTCTAATCAAAGACTCAATAACATTCACAATAACCTCAAAGAAAATAAAATAACTAGGAATATACTTAACAAAGGAGGTGAAAGAACTCTGCAAAGAGAATGACAAAACACTGAGGAAAGAAATCACGAATGACACAAACAAATGGAAAAACATATCATGCTCATGGATAGTTAGAAGTAACATTGTTAAAGTATCCATACTACCCAAAGTGATTTATAGATTCAATGCAATCCCCATCAAAATACCAATGTCATATTTCACAAATCTAGAAAAAATAATTTTATGCTTTGTTTGGCACTAGAAAAGAGGCTGAACAGCCAAAGCAATCTTAACCAAAAAGAACAAATCTGGAGGCATCATATTACCAGGCTTCAAACTATACTACAAGGCTAGAGTAACCAAAACAGCATGGTATTGACACAAAAATAGAGACATAGAGCAATGGAACAGAACAGAGAACCCAGACATAAAACCATCCACATACACCCGACTTATCTTTGCCAAAGCAGACAACAATATGCATTGGGGAAAAGAAATCCAATTCAATAAATGGTGCTGGGATATTGGATAGCTACATGCACAAAAATAAAACAGGATCCATATTTCTCACTACTCACAAAAATTAATTCAAGATGGATAAAAGAATTAAATATAAGGCATGAAACTATAAGAATTCTAGAAGAAAATGTTGGAAAAACTCTTCTAGATATCAGCCTACACAAAGATTTTATGGAGAAGACCCCAATGGCAATCACAGCAACAACAAAAATACATGGGACTTGATTAAATTACAAAGCTTTGGCACAGCTAAGCAAATAATCAACAGAGAAAATAGTTAACCTACAGAATGGGAGAAAATATTCTCAGCCTATACATCTGATAAAGGGCTAATCACCAGAATCTACAAAGAACTCATACAAATAAGCAAGAAAAAACAAAGAGCCCCATTAAAAAGTGGGCAAAAGACATGAACAGAAACTTTTCAAAAGAAAATGGACAAATGGCCAATAAATATGTGAAAAAATGCTCAACGTCACTAGTCATCAGGAAAATACAAATTAAAGCACAATGAGATACCCCTGTTAGAATGGCTTTTATTTAAAAAGTCAAAAACAATAGCTGCAGAGAGAAAGGGACACTTATACACTGTTGGTGACATTGCAAATTAGTACAACCTTCATGGAAAATAGTATGGAGATTCCTCAAAAAACTAAAAGTAGACCTACCATTTGATCCAGCAATCCCACTACTGGGAATTTATCCAAAAGTAAAGTCATTTTATCAAAGAAACACCTGCACTAGAATGTTTATTGAAGCACAATTCACAATTGCAAAGATGTGGAATCAATCCAAGTACCCACCAATTCATAAGTGGATCAACAAAATGTGTTGACTAAAAGAATGAGACATTTATATTACTAATGTCAGGAATATGAAAGGAAACATCACTACTCATCATATATAAACAAAAGAGTTTTAAGCGAATGCCATGAAAATTTATGTCAATAAATTAGATATTCTAGATGAAATGGACAAACTCTTAAAAAGGTAGATACAAACTACTGAAATGGACTGAGAAAAAAAGAAAATTTGATTAAAGCTGTACAAGTGAATCAGTAATCAGAAAAGCTAACCCCAAAGAAAGGCCAGAACAAGACAGTTTCACTGGCGAATTATTCCAAATACTTAAAGAATTAACATCAATGTTTCACAAAGTCTCCCAAAAATAGAGAAGGAGGAAGCAATTCTCAACTTATTCTATGAGACCAGTTTTACTGACACCAAATCCAGGCAAAGACATCGCAAGTAAACAAAACTGCAGACCATTATCCTTTATGAATATAGTCACAAAAGTTGTCAACAAAATACTACCAAACTGCATACAGCAATATATTTTTTAAAACAGTTCTATAAATTTATCTCAAAAATTCAAAGATAGTTTAACATTCAAAAATCAATCAATATTATATGACATATTGCTAAATTAAATAACAACAACACAGTCATGTCAAAAGAAGCATTTGACAAATCCTAATACCTTTTCATGGAAAATGTCTCAACAAACTGAAAATAGAAAAAAAATTCTCAACATGAAAAAGGGCATCTGTTAAAAACTCATAGCTAACAGTTAATGGTAAAAGACTGAATATCTCTTCCTAAGATTTTATCTTCGCTTCTACTCAAGATTGCGCCAGTCAGGGAAGTTAGGCAAGAAAAAGAAACAAAAAGTATCCATATCAGACAGGAAGAAGTAAAATTCTCTCTATCTGCATGATTTGTCCACAGAAAATCCTAAGGAAGCTACAAAAAGTAAAAAACTAATAGAATTAATAAATATATTCACTGCAAGATCAACGTACAAAAATCAATTGTATTTCTATACACCATCAATTAATAATCTGAAAAGAAAATTACGAAAATTTCATTTGCAATAGCATCAAAAAATAAAAAATTTAGGAACAAAAAAATTTAAGTTCAAAACTTACACACAGAAAACTACAAAACATTGTTGAAAGAAATTAAAGACCTACGTAAATACAAAGACAATCCACTTTTACAGATTGGAAGATGTAATATTGTTAAGATGCCAATATTACTCAAAGTGATCTATATATTCAATACAATCTCTATGAAAATCCCTGCTGCTTTTTTGAAAAATTTGTAAGCTGATGTTAACAATCATAATGAAGTACAAGAGAACAGAATAGCAAAAACAAGCTTGAAAAAGAACAAGTTGGAGTACTCACATTTTCTGATTCCAAAACTTACTACAGGCCGGGCACAGTGGCTCACACCTGTAATCCTAGCACTCTGGGAGGCCAAGGCAGGAGGATTGCTTGAACTCAGGAGTTGGAGGCCAGCCTGAGCAAGAATGAGACCCCATCTCTACTAAAAATAGAAAAATTAGCCAGGTGTCATGGCGCATCCCTGTAATCCCAACTACTTGGGAGGCTGAAGCAAGAGGATCGCTTGAGCCCAGGAGTTTGAGGTTGCAGTGAGCTACAATGACGCCACTGCACTCTACTCTACCCAGGGCAACACAATGAGACTCTGTCTCAGGAAAAAAACCAAAACTACTACAAAGCTATAATAATCAGCACAGTGTGGTACTGGCATAAGGATGTTGAACAAAGACATAGAGCTGAAAGTCCAGAAATAAACTCTTACTTTCATGATCAACTGATTTTTTTACAAGGGTGCCAAGACAAATCAAAAAGAGAAAAATGGTGTTTTCAACAACCAGTGCTGGGAAAACTGCACGTGCACATGTAGAAAAATAAAGGTAGACCCTGACCACATCCAAAAGTGAACTCAAAATGGATGAAACACTTAAATGTAAAAACTAAAACTATAGAACTCCTAAAAAAAAAAAAAAAAAAAAACAGAAGTAAATCTTTATTGTCTTAGGTTAAACAATTTTTTTTAGATATGATACCAAAAGTACAAGCAACAAAAGAAAAGAAAGAACACATTGCACTTTTTCAAAATTTTAAAATTTTTTGCTTCAAAAGGCACTATAAAAAAGAAAAAAACTAAAATCACAGAATGGGAGAAAGTATTTGAAAATTATATATCCAATAAGGATCTAGTAGTATCCAAAATTAATATATAGAACTTTTACAACTCAACAATAAAAAGACAACCTAATTTTTAAGTGAGCAAATGATTTGAATATACATTTCATTAAAGAAAATTATATATAGGAACAGAAAACAAGCACATAAAAAATGTTCAATAGGAAATGCAAATCAAAATCGTCATGAGATACCACTGCACACTCACTAGGATAGATAAAATACAGAAGATGATAAGGGCTGGTGAGGACGTGGAGAAAGTAGAACCCTCAAACTATTGCTGGCAGGACGTTAAATGGTGCAGCCACTTTGGAAAATAGTTTGACAGCTATGCAAAATGTTAAACATAGAATTCATATAACTGAACAATTTCACTCATTGGTATATACCCAAGATATTAATAACAAAAACATATGTCCACACAAAAACTTGTGTGTGAATGTTTAAAGCAGCATTATTCATCAAAAAGTGGAAACAACCCAAATGTCTATCAACTTATGAATGGGTGAATATAATGTGTTGTATATCCTACGTACAACAGAATCTTATTCAGCTATAAAAGGAACGAAGCACTGAGTCACACTGCAACAGGGATGAACCTTGACCTTTACGCTGAGTGAGAGAAGCCGGTCACAAAGATCACATATTGTGTGATTCCATTCTATGAAGTGTCCAGAATAGGAAAATTCATAGAGATATAAAGTAGAATAGTAGTTGCCAGGGGCTTGGGGGAGGGGTGGATGGAGTACTAATTGGTTCTGGGTTTCTTTTGGGGTAATAATTTTCTAAAGTTAGATAGTAATAATGGTTGCACAACCCTGTGAGTTCACTGAAAACCACTGGCTTGTACACTTTAAAAGGGTAAATTTTATGGTACACAAATTATATCTCAATAAAGCTGTTATAAAAAATAGAATTTGGCCAATGAATATGACCTGCGAATTAACACAGAGCTGTGTGAGCCCTGGAGACAGAGAGAGTAGATCACCTCCCAGTAGGCACGTTCTCTACACCGTCCTCATCATTTAAGAAGCCCAGCATGAGACCTTGTAATCTAATCACCTTCCTCCCTGCTTACTCTTTATACTCTATCTATGATTAACCATATCACCATTCTCACCTTTCCAACTGTTCCACTTCCAGTTCAATCTGGAATCCCACTGCAGTCCTGGTTACCAGACAGTTCGTCTCCTTTGTCAGCCACTGTCTTCTCCCTGCAAAGCCAAGGCTTACACAAACGGGCTCCCCAGGCACACTCGGGTTTGCATTCCCCCCACACATGTACAGCCAGGGTTTGAACATGCGGTTGGAGTCAAAACCCTGGCTTTGGTCATCTCATAGGAGTGCTTTGATTTGAAATTTTAATTAAGCATGGCTATGTCACCTTTACTTGGTGTTCAACATTCAAATAATGAACAGGTCTATGTTTTACTTGTAGGAGCACAGCTAGGCATAACAACAGAGCCAAGTTAGTTATGTGGGCATTTGTAGATGAGAAAATACTACAGAAAGAGCAGTTCTATTCGATCGAAACGAATTAGATTCGGCAGGTCTTTCTGGCATGTGCATGAGAGCATTACATTACCTGAAAAGGCATGCATTTACCCAGTTATCCATATAGTGCAGAATGAAGCAGAAGCTAGGAATTAGTAAACATAGCAGTGCTTTTTTGAAAGAATCTCACATTATACTAAGATCTAAAAATAGAAATACAATATGTAAAACAAGCGTTCTGCCAGCCCCAACAAACAAGCATCTCTCGGGTCCTGCTCTGCCCCCCGAGCCACTGCTGTGGCCTCAGCTCTGTCCTCTGTCCTCGGCCAGCCCTCATCTGTGCTGTGGAAATTTCCCCTGCACTGTTCCCCTGCCTCCACATGAAGGCCCAGAAGCTGAGCTTCTGCACAACCTCTAGCGATATCTGTCCGAAAGGGACCATGTCTGTAATCTACAGGGTTGGAGTCACACTATAGATGAAGCTCTTGCTCTCGCCATCCTTCTTGTGTCACCTCATGACGCTGTCTGGAGGAAATCTCTTGCAACTCTGCAGCAAGTCATTCCTTGATTGAGCACTCTGAGGCACCCTGCTAAGGGTCTTACTTCATTTAACATATTTAATCTTCCCAAGAAAATTGTCTCACTCTACAGGCAGATACATTAACTAAATTGTCAAGGTCACCCAGATGGAAAGGGTGTGGCAGCCATGAGCCTCCAGTGTGCACACCACACCCAGCCCCCTTGGGGGCTTTATGGCTAGACCACCCGTGCTCTTTGGGACGTGCATGCCTCCATTCACACGTGTCCCTCCCCTTCACGTGTCTGCAGCTTTTTTCTGCCTAGTAAACTCCTTTCAAGGACCAGGTCACATGTCAGCTCTGCTGTGAAGGCTGACTCCACAGAGGCTGCCCTGGCTCCCATGCCCACTGTCCCACACTGCTCCTGTCACTCTGGTTTGTATGTTCTCAGAACCTACAGGGCATAGGCTATTTCTTTTTCATCAAGGTGTGAGATATAGTAGAGACACAATAATTCTTCGTTTGCTTTTCAAAAAATTTGTCCAATATTTCTATTGTGGAAAAATATACATAACATAAAATTTTCCATCTTGACCATGTTATGTACACAGTTCAGTGATATTAAATTCATTCATAATGTGCAACCATCACCAATATGCATCTTCATAACTCCTTTCACCTTGTAAATCTGAAGCTCTGCAGCCATCTAACACTGACTCCCACGCTTCCCTCCTTCAGCTTTGTCACCACCATCCCACCTTCTGTCTCTAGGAATTTGACTGCTCTACGTATATAAGTGGCATCATATGGTGTTTCTTTCTTGTGACTGGCCTATCTCACTTAGCATAAATAATGCCCTCGAAGTTCATCCAGGTTGGATCACATCTCAGAATTCCCTCCCTTTCTGAGGCTGAATAACATTCCATCGTATGTGTAGATCGTATTTTGCTTATCCATTCTTCATTGACGGACACGTGTTGCTTCCATGTTTTAGCTGTTGTGACTAATGCTGCTATGCACACAGGTGTACAAATATCACTTCATGTCCCTGCTTTCAATTCTTTTGAGTATATATATACCCAGAAGTGGAATTCCTGGATCATATGGTAATTCTATTTTTAATTTTTTGAGTCATTGACATATGGTTTTAGGGGCTGTAACATTTTACATTTCCATCACAGTACACATGGATTCCAATTTCTCCATACTCTCACCAACATTTGTTATTTTATGGTTTTTGATAGTAGCCATCCTAATGGGTGTGAGGTGGTATTTCACTGCACTTTTGATTTGCAGTTCCGTAATGATTAGTGATGTTGAGCATGTTTCCATGTGCTTATTGGCTCTTTGCCAATAAGAAATGTCTATACAAGTCCTTTGCCCATTTTTAAATAGGGTTATTTGTTTTTTGTAGTTCAGTTTTAGGAGTTCTGTATATGAATATAAGCGCTATTTACCACTTATCAGATATATGATTTTCAAATATTCTCTCCCATTCTGTGGGTTGTCTTTTTACTCTGTTGATACTGGCTTTTGATGCACAAAACCTTTTAATTTTCATGATGTCCAGTTTGTCTACAATTGATGGTTTCAGAGTGACAGTTACAAGGATTGTATTAACTTAAGATTTAACTCCTACATTAGCCTTTTGGGTGTTCTGAACACAGCTGGCATTGTCATTGGAATCTTAGATCACTTGTGGCATCCGTTTAAAAGGGATCTCAGGTGTCACCTACCCTGAACCTCACAACTGTCTTCCTGTAGCCTTAGGCTGAGGATGGCCCGAGAGGCATTCAGTGAGGGTGGGGTTGCGGTGGGACAGCACCAATACCACAGCAAATCTCAGAAAGTTTGAGTCCTGGGAACACCCTGACGAGGTGCCAGCTCACGGGGATGAACAGAAAACCTGTGCTTGGGGTTTCAACCAACATACCCACAGAGGGAAGTTTGGGAGGCTATCAAGACTATCAAAATAGCATTTTAAATTTGCATTTCTTGGGAGTATAAAAGTAAAATATTTCAGATCATTTGGAAAATACAGAAAAGATTAATAAAAAATAATAAGATCATTTAAGGCCCACCACCTGGAAATAACCTCTGTTAGTGCTAGTGAATTCCTTGCCAGCATTTTTTCTTCTTCGAGTATTCTGAGGGGTCGCCTTTCTGCTGGGCTTCTGCTTCAGAGAGGAGATCTCTGGAGGTGCTTTTCCTCCCTGGGGACACTTAGCAAAGCTGGAGACACCTTTGGTAACAGTATTGCTGGCATCTAGTGAGGAGAGAACAGGGATGCTGCCAAGCATCCTACAATGTCCAGGACACACGCACCACACACACACACACACACACGCGCACACACACACACACACACACACACACTACACACACACACACACACACACAGCAAAGAATCATGTGGCAGGTTGAGGTTGAGGATTCTGCTCCGCATCCGTGTCACTGGCAGGCTTGCCAAAGCTCGGGTTGCCAGGCCCCACCCAGAACTTCTGGTTCCCTGGGTCTGGGTGGGACTGGAGAATCTACCTTCACTTCCAGTAAGCTCCACAGTGACCCCACACTTCCAGGGTGAGGACACCTGGGAGGACCACACCCTCAGCCTCCTTCTCCAGCTCCCTGAGGAGGGGAGAATGGAATTGCCTCAGGAGCATCCGAATGTCCACCTTTCTCCACGGGGTGGGGCGCTGTGTTCAATCCCCCCTTCTCTCCCTGCTGCCAGGGATTCTCCACGGCAGACACCAGCTCGCACCAAGGGCGGGATGCAGGGTGACTCCCTTCTCCACAGGTGCACGTTCCCGCCACCTGTCTGGACCTGGGGGGATGAGAGAACACCTAGCTGGCCCCAGAGCCCTGCTCACTCCCGGGTCAGCCCAGCGCTACCACAACAAGCTTCTGTTCTCACCTCCTTCTGCCAATTTGTTAGTTTCTGAATTTAGAGAGGAAGAGGCTTATGGGTCCCTTTAAGCTTTGACACAGGGGGTTTTAACTGGAAATTGAAAAGTACACATGTCCCTGTAACTAGCCACATGTGGGACCAACATCACACGTGGAAATTGAAGGCCTTGATGGTGGTCAAGGAAGGAACGCTGTTACAGGGGCTGGGGGGCTTCATTTACCTTTTGGGGTCCCAGCAGCCCGTCGTGCCCAGCAGCCACAGCTGCCTGCTTGTGCTTTTAATAGGCCCCTGGCTGTTTTTAAAAGGCACAAACTTTAGTCAACCCAGGGCAGGCAACTTCCACCACTGACTCTGACCCAAGCCTGTGGGGTGAGACAGAAATTAGATGAAAGGCTTCCCTCAGAACAGACCACAGGCTTTTGAGCCATTGCCATGGGAACTGCTTTTGCCTCTGAGTGTTTCTGAGCCCGGGCTGCAGATGGGCTCTCCACAGCCACAGTCGCTGCTTCTCGGGGGGCTGCGGAGCCCCAGGGGCTGAGGTTCCTGCCTCTGCGTTGCTGACGCTGCCCACGCCTCGGCTCCCCGAGACATCCTCGCCGCTGTCGTCTCATCCCAAACTGCTCCACGCCTGCACTAGGGGGGAAGCGGCGGCTGACACACCCCTGGTCCAAGGGGTTTGTCCTCAGACATATAAGTCACACACCCCAGTGAGGGATCTGCAGGTTAGAGCGTATTTTAAAAATAAACAAATTATAAGCCTGAAGCCCTCTTTGTGCTTCAAGGACTCAGACAGTGAGCTCAGCCGTAAAGGAATGACTGATGTTATCAAGAAGCAGAAAACCACAAAGGGCCAATTATATGATTATACACAAATCGTTTTTTTTTCTCCAGGGTGAGGCTGTTTATCCAGCCAAAAGTAAAAACATTCTGCAGAAGAGGGTGTAACTCACGCATGTTCTCCAGGAATCCTGCTTCCTCTGGAAATCAGTGAGAGGATGGATTGAATTTAAACTGAGGTTTTGTCTTTAGTGTCGGAAAGAGGCAGTTGCAGACAGAAGGAGAAGCTCTGATGATACTGCAGGAAAACAGAGCAGCGCCCTTAGCAGAAGGTGTGAACTTCCAGGCCAGCGACAGAGGCGCAGGAAAGGGCCCGGCAGGCCCCGTCCACGCTCCGTCCCTGCCAGGACCACAGAGGGACAGGATTTGGTGGCTGTGACGCGGACAGATCACGGCTGTCCACAGAAGTGCAGCCAGAGTGTGGAGGAGCCGCGCTCAAGAGGGCAGAGGCAGAAGGGGAGTGATTGATTTGGACGGGGAATGTTCCCGGTAGACCCAGACATGACTGATTTCACGGCTCTCATTTTGGGGGATGCATAACATGAAATCTAGAAGGGAAACAAATATCTAGGCCTGAAAACAGAAGAATGGTTTGAAAGAAGAACAGCACTGCAGTAACACGGCAGCAGTCTGCAGGGACCGACCCGAAAGCCCTGGCGTGGTCACCACCTGCAAGGCCTGCCTGAAGGGGCGGGCGGGAGAGAGCGGAGACAGACCTCGCTGCGGACGCCAAGGCAGCCAAGCCGAGGAAAGGGTCAAAGGAAAGAGTCAAGTGACCGCGGGAGGCCAAAGGCTTCGCTCAGCGGCGGCAGCCAGCTCGCAGGAGGGGAGCAAGGCTGGGTCTCACAGGGTGAGGAGCAGAGACCCTGTGGCTGGGCCCACAGGCAGGAGAGGACGAGACGGGGGACAGAGTAGGCTGTCCTGGAGGAGGCCTCACTGCCAGGCCCCCATGACCTCACCCACGCCCTTTCCCTGTCCCACACGAAGTCCTCCGGGGGCGGCCAGCATTGTTAGGACTGTGTGGGAGCCGAGCTTCGTGTCTGTGTGGGTAAGCCCCGGCCTTTCGTGGCCGAGGGTGCCCCCAAATCAGGAGGACCGGCCTGGGCCACGCAGGGGCATGCGGCAGGGAGGGATGACACTCCGGCTGGAGGACAGTTTTCACCTTTTTATGTCAGCAGCTTCTAATGCCCCACATGCCCGTGACTCTGGAGCTGGAATTCGGAAGTGTTTTTATCACTTTTCTTAGGACATCTTGGGCCAGATAAAAAGGAAAAGAGCTTCAGAAAGGCCAGTGAGGAACGTGCCAGAAGCCTGGCACTCGGGGCTGGAAAGGGGGCTCAGACGTAGTATGTCATGCTCGGGCAGAGTCTCCAGCAGCCCCAGTGGTCCTGGTGAGGGGGCCAGGCTGGCCGGAGCAAGGGCTGGGGAGGCTAAAAGGGAAGGGTCCGGCGGTCAGGCCTCCCCACCTGGGCTGCAGAGCCAGGGCAGGGAGCCGAGGGGCCGGCGAGAGGAGCGTGCAGAGACCGACAGCTCCTAGAGGCCCACACGTTTGTGAAAAAGGCTACCACGACTAGAGTTGTTGATGTGGAGTCATCCCGGATTATGACCTGGTCTAATTATCCTGACACAGCAGAAGTAAAATAGGTGTGGAAATGGTTCTATTTAGGTAAGCAAGGAATGAGAGTGTTGGGTGGGAGATTCCCCAGGCCCTAGTGGAGCATGGCAGAAGTCAGAGATTTCCAAAATCTTTAATAAGCGTAGGCAAGTGACCATAAGGGATGCCAGCGTCTGTGGAATTGGAGGAAGAGGTCTTTGCATAGGCATGAAAGAATCCTGGAACTTGCACAGGGAAGACAGGAAGAAACCACTCTTCCTACCAGGCTACGGGAGGGACGTGGAGCGCCGAGAAATGCTCAGACATCTCAAAAGGACCACCATGGTCATGGGGTCCTCAAAAGGGATCTGGTTTCCCTGCAAGCAATCAGCGGAGGGAGCTTACTGGGAGCAAGACCGAGGCACAGGAGGGTTTTTAATAACGCACATAGTGGGAAGTTTCAAGAGTGGATGAATCATATGAAGGAAGTCTAGAAATGTATGAAAATAAAGGAACAGAGAGGCTTGAAGAGCAAAGGGAGTTGCATGTTGGGAACCCTCCAAATATTCAAGTGCCCAGACAGGCTCTGAGCTCCACCTCAAAAATGTTGGGACCAGGATCAGCCATGGAGGATGTAACCATGGCACCCTGTCAGTTGGTTTGCGGGGAAGTACTCCATGTATATTTTAAGCTCCTTCGAAGTTTAATTAATAGGGATGGAGGTGTTGGTAGGATCAGCATTTTACTTCTCAGTCTCCCAGCTCCCTCCCCCAGAGTGTCTCACTCCTGCAGCAGAAGCCGAGCGCAGGCACAGCAGAGTCAGAGTCGTGCAGTTGACGAGTGACAGTTAAAGTTACGAGGGAACCTTTGCCAGGAAGCAAGTGGTGGGGCTCAAACTTACATGTGGGAGGAAATAATAACGCCCACAACTGCCGCGTCTTTATCATAGAGATTCAGATACAACCACCTCCCACACAGCATGTAATTCCAAACACCTTCATGAGTTTTTCTTTTTTTTCCCCCATCACAGTCTGCCTTTCAGAATTACCAAACTTGACAGTACCTGGTTATAAATAGCACAGTGACAGCCACCTTACATTACATAATGAGCCTTACGTTATGTTCCGACACTCACTGTCCAGACATTCAACCCCACCGTAACCCACATGAGGTAGGTACGCGTCTCCCCATTTTACAGGTAAGAAAATTCTCTCCTATTGTCCAAAATCATACAGTTGCTGCATGTATCCAGACCGGAAACTCTACCACCCGTCTCTTATTTTTTCTATACACTTCTAAAATGCATTGCCAAAGAAACGCTTCCAACTGTAATTTGAAACAAGATGGAAAATAAGTTCCTTTCATTTGAAATATAGTCAAAGCCCTTGAATGGGTTATGAAAGACATTAACCCTAGGGAAAAAATTGGTATTTTCCATCTGGTAAATCACCCTCTGGATATTGAGTGTGCCTTACCTCCCCCGCCTGCGTCCCTGGTGTGAGCACAGAGTTTTGCTTTCAGAGAACAGAAGCTGTTCCCCTCCACCTCCCACGCGAGTAGACTTTCACATTCCCTGGGAAAGTGATAACATTTTCTGCAGATCTGCTTATTTGCAAACAATATCTTTCCAAGCCATTGCTGGTATAAGTGTCATTGCTTCTTTCAGAGCCAAACAATAACGCTATATGCCATATTTGGGGAAGGCACTTCATTTAAAGGAGCAACAAAGATATTCAGATAGTCCCCATGCAGGGGGCTCGTTTCTGGACCATCCAAGGTTGTGTTTATGCTCCAGTGACTTACGTGGGTGGCACGGAGCATCTTTGAGGCAGAACTGCTGCAGAGAGACAGCTTTCGCATCCTGCTCTGGGTTCCGTCTGCCTGGACCACCAGAGCTGAGACCCGCCTTCAGATGCGAGATTTTGTAGAGCATATTCCAATCACCTTAGTCCTTATTTTTCTAGTATTCAGTGCTAAGCCTCAAACTGTATAATTATCTATGGAAACTTGCCTGCCTGGTAAGTTCACTGAAACCTCATTTCCCATCACATCGTCTGCTCAGATTCTGCCTTACCGCGAGGTTTCCTGCTCATCCTTCTGTTTTTATTATGAATAATTTTATTTTGGAGATTCATCTCCACGGTCCCTACTGAAGCTAATTCCACACCTGGCACATAGTCGACTCCCATTAAATATGAATTAATGGTGAATGATAAACAAAACGTTCACAGTTAATAAAAAAAGCCCTTCCTGCCTCTCATCCTACTGTGTGGGGCTGACTCACTACTGTGTGTGCTGCCCAAGGCGGAGCTGGGAGGGGCGCCGGCTGCCTTTGCTCTGCTCCCGCAGCCCAGCCTGGGCCCTCTCTGCACGCCGGATGCCTCCTGACCACGCACATGCCCTGCTCCAGCCAGCTGTGAGCACACGTCCCTCCTCTATCTGCCGACCATCACTCTTCATTTCAGAAGCGCGCATTCCTCATTCAGTAAACGTCTAGACAGCACCCAGCCACACCAGACAACGTACTGACCTAGTGGCTAGGACAGGTTTTTAACTTCTCTAGGCCTTGGTTTTTTGAGACATAAAATGAGATCATTAGGTTAAATCTTGGTGGTCCACCTGGCCCTTCATTAAAATAATCCTGATAAAATGTAAGGCCTTTCCCCCAGTACTCATGAGTATTTGTATTTTTAAAGGCAGAAATAAAGCCCGAGGGGTCCAGGAAAGAGGCAGGTCTGTCCTTTGTGCTTCTGCTCCACATCCACCAGCTGAGTGCCTGGTGACAGTGCCACCTGGATCACAGGTGAAGGTGGCACATTTCTTCCAGGCCTTGGATCCCTAGCAGCAGGGCGGCCCTCCCCGCTGTACAGGTCCTCCTCCCTAACGAGGACACGGGTGGGAGTGGGGGACGCTGGCTCACCTCCCACACTAGTTCTCTTTCAAATGCAAACACAGACCGTGAACCGGAGCGGCCAGCAGGGATTGCTTTGCTTGCACGCTTGGGAAGGATGCTGAGGCGGCCTTGACAGGAGCTCTGGAGGGGCCACAGTTTCTGCAACTGGCACTAGGACTCATCATGGCCAAGCCTGTCTTCTCTCCTCCCTCCTCCCTCTCACTCTCTCCCATCTCTCTTCTCTGATTTTCTCTGCCTGACTTTACTGTATAGAGAAGCTCTTTGCATGGGATGGACCAGGCAGCTGCTAGCAGCCACAGCACCCCATGACTCCAGGTCTGCAACCCTGCCTCACTGATTTCCAATATCTGTTTTCATCTATATAACAAATATGTACTCAATGCCCCAGTTCTGGGTGCTTGGCTATGTCCACAGAAGAAAAACATGGCAAAAATCAAACCACAGCAAAACTGACTTTCATGGATTGAAGCACACGTTGGCCCTGCCTGGCTCATGTGTCAGCCGTCAGAATGGAACCAGTGACTTGCCAAGGAGGCTGGCACTGGCCAGGTCTGTGCCATACGCCATTCCTGAGGTGAGAATTACAGGGAGCTGCCACGTCTGACAGCCCTAACCACCTCACTACACAAGGAAATTGGGAAAGGAGGTAAGAAAACAGGGTACACCCAGGGCACCACCTTCCTTCCAGCAACCCCTTCTCTCGCCTGTGGGCTCTACGCCACCCCTTCCTTGTGTGAGGAACTCACATTTCCAAGGGCTCTTGCCCATTTTCTTGCCCACCCTTTCTTCTGCTCTGACCCTGAATAACCTTAGCACCCACGTGGCTAGTGTATAGAGCACTTACCTTCATGGACACCGGACATGCGCTACCCCCAGTCACCTTTAGGCAGCAATGTAATTTCATCACTGAACTTGGCCGTAGCTCGCAATGGCTCTTCTTCACAAATCCAGACCTGAAATTCCCACCTTCTGGCTGCAGTCTCTTATCATCTGCATCTGTCATTCCTATTTCCCTCACTTTTAAAACCCATCTCAGCTTTCATCCTAGCTCCCTAATCTCAAGAATCTTCCTGGGTTCTTCCTGCAACCCCACCCTGACTGAACCCAAGGTGTTGCTGCAACTCTGCCCAAGAGCAGCATGGCATGGCGGGTCACCCAGCCAGTGCCCTCAGCACCCGAGCTCACCGCTCCCCAAGTCTTCTTAGGGCTCATGAGAAGAGTCTGGAAACCACCTGTCTTCTTCTCTGGGGCCCACTGTTCCACCATTCTCGTTCTCTCTCTCCACGTGCCCCATTTATTCCAGCCTTTGGTCTTGCTAGCTTTCTTCCCTCACCATGTTTCAGAATGTGATTCTCCAGTGACTCCTTCTGTATCTGATGTACTCACCTTCCGCCTTGCTCAGCACCTCAGCTTCCCTCCCCTCCCCCATCCAGCTCTCCAGGCCTGGTGTCCCTCGATCCTCAGTGCCCGGGAAGAGCATTGGGTGTGGCATGTCCATCAGCTTGGCTTGAATGCCAGGGTATACGCGGTCAATTTTACATTCTCAGCCCTAGCATTGCGTCTGCCACATAACCAGTACTCTCCAAAAAACACTGTTGAACTGAAGGAAGTTGAATCTTGGGTTGGATCAGGCTGAAGTGCACTATCTTATGTCTGTGCCAGAGTTGGAATGCTGAAGGGTTAGCGTCAAGGGTCAAGATAAATGGAAAGTGAAGAATTGACCTGGGTGCAGCCTCAGACAAGACCACAGAGAAAAAATGCAGCAACCCCAGCAAGAGCTCACCTAAAATGACCTGTATTTCGCAAGTCCTATAGGTTTAGAATCAGAGTAGTTTAAAGGGATCCCAAACTGCTAAGATTGGATGTAGGTAAACTTGCATGCTTTGAAAGAAGAGAAAGTTGACCATGATTATAATTGGCAAGGGGTGAAACAATAGGGATAAAGAAAAAGAACAACTTCTCAGGAGTCTACACCCACCCAGTGAAAATTATTTCAAACATTAGCACAGAAAAGGAGATGAGTGGGGGTGAGGGGAAACTTGCCCCTCCCCCTGAAAGTTTGCTGGAAGATCAACTCACAGTTAAGGCAGATTAATAAGAGAAAGGTTTATTTACCATGTGCTTGGGGAGAATCACAGAGTGATCGTCCAATATCCCAGTGAAGTCCAGCTAGTTTTATACTTGTCTTTGTGGAGGGGAGGAGAGATGAGGAGAGCAGGTGATTCTGTTTAAGAATGGTGCTAGGGAGGATAAATGGATGGGGAGACAGATTGACCTGCAAATGATTCTCCTTGCAAATTAACCTGAGAGACAGGTATTATGTTTAAAATGATCCGGGCGAGATCTGGTTGCATTCTTGATGGTTTTTCCTGTAATATACTGAGATAACAGGGAGAGGAAGGGAAGTCAGTTGCCCCTTTGATCTTTTGATCAGACCAGTCCAGTTGTGCAGAGAGAGGGAAACCCCCTCCAGTGCTTTGTTGCAATTCAAAATACTCTTTATACCAAGGAGTCATATTTTGGGGTGAAATTCCTGAGCTCCTTCAGGAGAAACCAAAGTCACTAAGGAAAGAACTCTTAACTCATGAGTTTGATGACCACTAATTTATTTATTTATTTATTTATTTATTTATTTATTTATTTTTTTTTTTTTTTTGGGACAGAGTCTCGCTCTGTTGCCCGGGCTAGAGTGAGTGCCGTGGCATCAGCCTGGCTCACAGCAACCTCAGACTCCTGGGCTTAAGCGATCCTACTGCCTCAGCCTCCCGAGTAGCTGGGACTACAGGCATGAGCCACCATGCCCGGCTAATTTTTTGTATATATATTTTTAGTTGGCCAGATAATTTCTTTCTGTTTTTAGTAGAGACGGGGTCTCACTCTTGCTCAGGCTGGTCTCGAACTCCTGACCTCGAGCAATCCACCCGCCTCGGCCTCCCAGAGCTAGGATTACAGGCGTGAGCCACCGCGCCCGGCCTGATGACCACTAATTTAGTTCATCCTGTCCTTTACCAACATATTTTCTCATTGATTTGTAAGCCCCAAGTTAGCTGGAATTCAGGGAATTCACAAACTGAATTTACTGACTTAACTTAAGGTGCTCTCGTTAAGCACTTACTGTTTACGGGCAGAGCAGGGGTTGCGGAGGACGCAAAGGTGAGCACGCCACCCTGCAGGCAGTGTTAGAACCGGTTCCCCGTTCCGCCCCAGGAACAGAATGGCAGAGTCCAAGGCTGCAAAAGGCAAAGGAGTTTATTGGCTGGCTCGAGCCAGGGTCCAAGTCCCAGAGCACCAACGCAGTGGTTTCTTTACGAACTAGGACCCCGCTCAATGGGACATATGCCCTTTTATACTTTTGCTATAGCTTGTTACAAAAGATTGTCCAATATTGATTGCCCAAACCCACACACACACCCCCTGCACAAGCCGTCTACGTGCGATTAGGAACGTTGTCCTGGCTGTTAGGCTGTTTACGTGCTGATCATGCCTCGGCCCCTTTATCAGTAAGTTGTTTGTAGTCACCCCCCCCCCCCAGGGCCTGGGCCTTGTTTACCAAGCATTTGAGTAAGCAAGCACCATTCACAGAAGCGGAATTTGGCCGTTAGCTATAAGCAAATTATTTTACTTTTCAACACACTTAGTTCAATGAAATAGCATAACACACTTGAAATAGCACAACACACTTGTAGGGGCTGCAAATTATTTCTGCTCTTCAGCAGCCCTTGCAGCTTGCGGCACGGGGCAGTCCCATCGCAGAAATGAAGGAAAGGGCACCGTGCGCTCTGAGCTATCTTAGGGACAGACCCTCATTTGCTATCTCAGAACTGGAAGATTTTCATTTGAGATTTGGGGGGGTAGGTGTTAAATTTGATTCCCAGCTATCTTCCCTCTGCAATGTAGATGAACCTGGAAAGACGGCATGAAACATATTCCTCCTGTCAGAGCACATTCTAACAAGCCTCTGAGACGAAATGGTATTTTCCAGCAGGTGAGCATTAAATGAAGTGTGCCTGGCAGGGGTCAAGAAAAATGTTCAGCATGAGGCGTCTCCCATAAGGGCTGGAGCCGGACGTGGCATGGAGATGGTTAGGGCATAGACTCTGCTGGACAGGACAGGAGGAGAGCCCACAGGGCCACCAAGCCACCGCCGAGGGAAACGGTGCCTCTCCCAGAGCCTTTCCTGCCACGTCCGCCGGAAAGGGTGGAGCCAGAATGTCAGTCAGCTCTGACAGAAACTGCAGGAACCACCTTGTCTATGTCCCTGCTTTGCAGATCAGCGAGGTGTCCTGTCCGAGAGCACCTGGAAAGTTGACAGCAGACGTGGGACTGAAATCCAGGTTCGTGGCTTTCCAGCCAGTGCTCCATCCGCAGAGTCGGCAAGGAACTGCTCACACATAGCTCAGCTCCGCTTCGTAGCAGCTTCTCAGCCAGGCGCTGGGCAGTGAAGCTCTGACCCTCCCCAAAGGGGCCAAATCTCCAAGCTGGAACTGACATGGAATCCCACAAATATAAAGGCAAAGATTAGTTTGATTAATCACCATTAAAAACAAAGATAAGGCTCTTTCTCGGTAAAGAGAAAGGGCTAAGTTGATGAAGATTACAGTGTGACCTCTTAAATGAAATCAGTTAAATTAGGATCAGAATCATGGGAGAAATTTACTAATTGGAAGAAAATAATATCATCTAATCCAACACCTTTGAAAAAGTTAGAAACCACACAATCCATAGATGGGCTCCTTCGCTGTATGGGTCAGGCTGTCAGCTACATCGAATTCTCTGTGAAATTAACATGTCCCCTGCAAGCTTGGTGTCTCCTCTTGTCCAGTCACCCCCTGTGACTCCTTGATCCTGTATATCAAGAAGTACATTTCAAACATCAACATACCTTTTCCAAACTGCACAGAGAAAATAATCTAAGCTCCCAGAATATCAAAAACAATAATTCATGAGATTTCTTCTTACTTATTTTCTTTTTCTTTTAAAGCTTCAAGCAGAAACTCATGCAAGTGAATAGTAAAGTGTTAAGTAAAAACTCAGGGCCAAGGGAATGCAACGGGAAGTCCAGAAGAGAAGGAAATTATATGTTGTAGAAATAAAGCCCTTTAAGTTCACACCTCTGGTGTAGATGAGCCACTAAATTGGCTCTGAGTTTCCTAGTGGCCAAAAAAACAGAGAGACAGTATTAGGTCTTGTAATGAATTGATACTCTATGACATATCTGTTCAAGTTCTTTCAACAACTCTATTAGGTAAGGCCTATTATGTCCCTTATTTTAGATGAAAAAATAGGTTTTAAGTGTTCAGCTATATATCTAAACTCAAAAACATAATGAGTGTTGAAAGCTTGGATTTCAGCCTAGGTCAGCCTAACCCCAAGCCCCTGATCAGCCCCTTGAGGAGAGGGGGGCAGAGAGCTGCTTCCCGGCCCTGCTGTGCTGTATTGAGAGCACATAGAACGACTTCCTCATTACACTGTTCCAAGCTTTGTGTAAACAGTGTGGGCCCCTGTGCTACAGATCTGCTTTGTCCCAAAATTTTATCTTGGCATACAGTCCTATGTAGAAAAGTCACACAGATGGTATCACTGGAAACAAGGTAATGTAGATGAGTATGGGCTTTGGAGGCCATGGCCTTGGGTTAACCTTGGCTCCACCACTTGGGTAAGACATGAGCTCCAGTTCCCTCATCTATAAAGCAATGATATTGTAAGGGAGAAAAAAGCTTCCTCTACCCTCTTATGTTCTGTGACTAGGGCCTGTAAATTAAACTGACAAAAGACAGGACAAAAGGCAAATACATTTTATTTGATGTTAATATTTTAGTATTTATGTGTACAGAGGCCTTCACAGAAAAGAAGTAAAGACCCCAAAGAAGCGCTTACATTTGGTGGATTTATATACCATTTTAACAAATGGTGATAAATTATGGAGAAGTAATAAGATGAAGGAAAAAAGGCTTGGACATGTAGGGATGGTAAATTGTGGCAACGTACGTGTATGGGGGAGACGAATAGCAGACACGTGTTACTGCAGCAAGGTCTGTTTGAGCAGGCCCGCCTCTCTCCACTTGTTCCTCCTCCTGGTAGGGGTGCGGGAAAGGGAAGACCTTCACAAAGGGAAATTTATGTCCTGCTTTTAGGCAGATAGAAGAAAGATATTTGCTGCTTCTTAATTACCTTGATCTCAAAATAACCCTTATGCTAAAGCGGCATATTCCGATCCCCTTCGGTACAAACCCTGCTGATGAGCACTGGGATTGAAGTGACTGAAGGACACCTGGCAACAGGCCAGTGCTGCCTTACTGCTGCTGTTATCAATAAAACTTCACCAGCTCTGCCACTCTCTGGTGGAAAATTGTTTTTAAAAAACATATTGACACAGTTACTAGAGGTAAATTATACAATGCCTGCATAGGGTTTACAGGTATTCTTTCACCAAATTGAATTTTAACCTCTTAATCAAATCATAACCCTCACCCTTCCCCAAATGCCCATCAATACATGAGTGGATTAGTAAAATGTGGTATATGTATACCGTGGAGTGGGGATGGACACATTTGAAGCTCTGACTCGGGGCAGGGGGAACGGCAAGGGCAATATACGTAAACTTTTGTAGCCCCACAATATGCTGAAATAAGAATAAAAAAAAATAAAAAATATCTGGATCCCATCAGGATATTGAATAATCACTCTGTGATTCTCCCCATGCCCATGGTAAGTAAGCCTTTCTCTTATTAATCTGCCTTAATTGTGAGTTGATCTTTCAAAAAAAAAAAAAAAGAAAGAATGATGATATAGAATCTCTTATGTTCTCCTGGATAGAGTTGGAACCCATTCTACTAAGTGAAGTACCCCAAGAATGGAAAATAAGCACCACATGTACTCACCAGCAAATTGGTTTTACTGATCATCATCACCTAAGAGCATATTTGGGAATAACACCAATCGGGTGTCGGGCAGATGTGGCGGGGGGCGGGGGGGGGGTGCGTATACCTACATAATGAGTGCGATGCACACTGTCTGGGCAATGGACACGCTTGAGGCTCTGACTCGGGGGGCGGGGGGCGCATGGGCAATATACATAACCTAAACTTTTGTACCCCCATAATATGCTGAAATTAAAAAAAAAGGAAGGAAGGAGGGATGGTGCCTTCCTGGAGGTGTGCCTCCTCCTCTGTGCTCTGACTTGCAGGGACACGTCCCCAGCCACAGGCACCGCTGCTGTGATCACCTGATCTCTTCACACTCTCTCGTCGTCTCAGTAGAGGCAGGCCAAGTCCTCAGCAAGACAATTCCTTTTTGCAAAAGTACCACTTCTCATGAAAGCCTGATTTCAAAGAAAACCATATGCAAGTTCCCCACAGGACAGTTATAGACACAAACCTTCAAGAAATGCCTGAGAGCAGAAAGTAGACCTCTTTGGCACTTCTGAGTCAAACGCACATGCTTTTAAAGTACAGCCCAAAGAAAACAGAAGCTGCTCTCATTCTCACACAGGATCTTGGATTCAAGGAAAAGATTGTATCTCATGAGTCGAAACAGATGGGAGAGCAGGGGGCGGGAGAGGAGAGAAAGCCTCCGAACCTCAACCCAGGCTCGGCTGAGGAGTGAGCACCCCGTCTGATGTTCAGCACACACTAGGACTCCCACCCGGTGGCGCCATTGTCTGGCCTCCCTCCACTCCCAGACAGGGGCCAGGGCCACAACGGGGCCACATCCATGGATGCACCGAACAGCCTCCACTGCACTGAGCCCTGGCTCATGGGAATAGGATAAAGAATAACTTTGGCTCAGGACTCAGAATTTGTTTTTGTTGGGTATTTTTTTGTTGTTGTTTGTTTGTTTGGTTTTTTTGCATTACAACATTAAGTTCATATGAGTCTCCAAACTATCTTTGAGTTCAAAACCATTTCCATGGAGAAAACCCCATCAGGAGAGAAATAAGGCAGCGCAAGCTTCTCCTGCCTTGATTCAGAGGTCGTCCCCGTTGGAAACGGGTGTGGGCGCAGTCTGCCCTGCCAGCCGCTGCCTGCCCCAGCTCCACCCCACTCCAACCATGCAGCTCAGTGTCTGCATGCAAATGCACTTGTGTGGCAAACCTCAAGTTCTCTTCACTGTTCAGCTGGGTGCAGCCGTGTTGAAACCTCCATACTTGCTGGATGAGGTTTATTCATCAATTCTCCACATGCAACTACAGGCGTGCGTCACTTACCAATTGAGACACGCTCTGAGAAATGCTTCCTTAGGCAATTTTGTCATTGTATGACCATGGTAGAGTGCACTTACACAAGCCCTGGTGTAGCCTCCTACACACCTAGGCTATCGGCCCAGCCTATTGCTCCTGGGCTGCAGACCTGCGCAGCTTGTTCCTGTACTGAACACTGTAGGGAGTGGTAAGTAGCTGTGTATCTAAACACGTCTAAACATAGAAAAGGTACAGTAAAATAGTATTATAACCTCATGGCACCATCAGCATATACAAGGTTCATCATTGACCAAAATGTTACGTGGTGCATGGCTGCCGTTGTACTTTCAATGTCTACATCAGCTGTTCTTAATTTATGTTGCTAGGAATACTAGTTTCAACAGACACTTTAGGAAAAGAGACAAGGAAGAAGGGAGGAGAAAAAGGAAGAAAGAAATCGAACAGTAGAGGAAGGGATTATTTTCTATCTCTCAGAAATTCACCTTTCACATTTGCATGATAAAGGTGCTAAGAAATCCTGTGCTAAAGAAATCTGTTTAATTCCTACGCACCTGAGAATATCTCACCAACACACCCCTTTTTGTTTGCATAACACTAACAACTAGAGGGGCAACTACATACCAGTTAAAACCAAGAGATCCCTCGCATCTGAGAGGAATATGTCTTCACCTATCCTTATCCATAGCAGAACATCATTTTGTAGAAACTGGACTGAAAATAAAATACTAAAAACCAAAATGTCAGCTGAGTCTCTACAGCCATGTATGGGTGCTGAAGAGGTTATTTAATGAGTCTGCCATTCTGTACCGCTGGACCCAGGACACTGTCTGAAATCATGCGAATATAAGATGTTCTATCTTTTAAAAATGTTGTGTCTAAGGAAATGATATAAAGCTTCCATTCAAAATGTATATATAGCTGTCCTCAGGCAAGAGGTGTGTGTGTTTGTGTGTATTTGATCCAAGCCATCAGATGCCGTGGAAGGTTAGGAGCCATACATGTGTCCCATAAAGGCAGGAAAACTCAAAAAGGCCCAGTCTTGAAATACCAACATGAACGGAGAGTATTCTATTTTTTTGTTTAAGGGGTGTGGGCTGGCTGCATTGCCTAAGCTGGTCTCAAACTCCTGGCCTCAAGCAATCCTCCTGCCTCAGCCTCCCTAGTCCCTGGGATTATAGGCATGAGCCACTGTGCCTGGCTCTAACACAAACCTAGAGTATGTTGTCAACTAGGGTTCAGCAAACTTTTTATGTAAAAAGCCAAATAGCACACGTTTCAGGCTTTGCAGGCCATATGGTTTCTGTTTGTAGCTATTCAACTCTGATGATGTTGCACTAAAGAAAACAATACACAAATGAATGAGCATGGCTGTGTTCCAATAAAACTTTATTTACAAAAACAGATGGTAGACCAGATTCGGCCTGCTGGCTACAATTTGCCTACTCCTGCTCGAGACTAGAGCTGTTCGATAGAAATTTTTGTAATGATGGAAATATTTTATATCTGCCCTATTTAATGCACTAGTCTCTAGTCACATTGACTGTTGATCAACTGAGGAGGTGAAGTTTCAATTTTATTAATCTTAATTAATTTAAATAGCCATATGCAGCAAGTGGCTACTGTATTAGACAGTGCAATTCTAGACTGAATAAATCTGTACAAATACCATTCTTGATTACTGGGTCCCAGAAGGGGCCTGAAGGTCAACCCATGGATCCTTAGGTTGGGATATCCCCAACAAGTCGGCCGTAGAATTTCTCTGAAGATGGGGAAGGACATTCCACACAGGGTTTTGAAGAAGGAAGGGATCTCTAGGAAGAACATGAACCTGAGAGTGGGGAAGTGAGGACTGAAATTAAGGGGTTCTGTTCACAGACTCTCTCTTTGCCCAAAATTTTATCAGGCTCCTCTGAGTCCTTTCTGACTAAGACCAACCTTGGGCTCCCTTCTCTGTCCTTGTACAATCCAGTTTGAACAAGAATCCTACTAAGTCAGTTTAACGACAATCCTCACCCTTGGTATCTGAGCACCCGGCTAGCTTAGCTCCCTGGCCTGCCTTCAGCAAGGATCCTGTACAGTTGCTCCAGCAAGAATCACCCCTGAGGTTTGCTTTGAGTCATTGTCCGCCCACTGACCCCCACTCTGCTCCTTGGCTATGAATCCCTGCTTGCCTGAGCTGTATTCTGAGCCAAGATCATCTCTCCCACCGACTGCAAGACCCCTTTGCAGGGGTCCCCACACCGATTGCCATGTCCCCTTGAATAAAGTCTGCCTTTACATCCTCTTCAAGTGTCATGAATAATTTTGTAACACCATGAAAGTACCCTTTACGGGTTTGCCTGTTTGTTGTTCTCCCTTAGCCTTGGGAGATAGCCACTGGAAGAAATAGTTCAACAATTTTTCTTCTTGTGTGCTGCAATTCCTGCTAGTCAACCTCAGCTCTCTAGTGAACTCATATACCCAACACACCAAACTCCGCCTGATGGTGCCACAAAGAATAAAGAGCAGGAGAGTAAAACGTGGCACGATCCACTTGCAGTTTCCCCAGGTTCCAGTGGGCATGTGACGGTGAACAGCCTATGGCGGGAGGGTCTAGCCCAGGAGCTCTGCCTGTGAGCTGCAGCCCAGAGAACCCGGCCACGCAGGCGCTGAACAAGAGTGGAGAAGGCCCAAGGAGGAGCAGCAGCTGGTGGGCAAATGGGGAGGCGTGGATCACATGCCAGTCAGCATCCCGTAGAATCCATATTCCAAGGAAAATGCTTTGGGAAACACCAACTCACATATTAGGCATTTAGAATTAGTAACAGGGTCCTAAGGGAAGTAGGGTAGGGATATAACAATCTTTTTCTTCTATTTGGTGTTAGAAACTCAAGGTCAAAATAGGGACATAATATTCCCTTCTTCCTCTTCTCACTCTCTTTTCCCCCTAGTTTCCTCCTGCAAGCAAAAGGAAGTCATTAGTTAATCTTTGCCAATTATGAAGCCAGTGGAATTTTCAGCATCCGGATATGATACATTGCTGGTGTTAGCTGGGACTGTCTTCATGTCGTTGGCCTCACCAAGAGGCTCTGGCTCGAGGCATCCTCTTACAGGCCTTTCCCTCTCAACATCAAACATGAAGCCGTGGCCTCAGCCACACGTATTCAATGAATACTCCTTGCTTCAGAACAACGACCTTCTCGCATCCTGCTGTCCTCCATCCCTGTCCCTCTTGCCCCTGGATCTCAAACCTTGGCTCTGCCACCAGCAATAAAAACACATCACTTTCCCTCCTAGATGGCTCTGCCATAAAAACAAAAACAAAAAACTTTTTTCAACAAGCAGGAGACCAGTTCCTCATGAGCTGACTCACAGGCTCCCAAAGGAGCATACCAGCCGATGCCCCTACGACAGGCAGCAGTGGCGGGAGCTTATGTCGGATTGGGAGTGGACCAGAATCCCCACCCACTTTGAAAGAAAGGCTTTCCAGAGAGCTGGAATTAAACCGTTATGCATTTGCAATGCTTGGCCTTCTCAAATGTTTTCTACCGGGCTGCTATCAAAAACAGACAGTTTACTTCAAACCAATGTTGGCCCTTTCATTAATTTATGCACCAGGTACCTACCGGACGCCTCCTGGTGCCGGCTCTGGGCACACAGCAGAGAACACCGCCCAGACCCTACCCTCCGGGAGCCGACAGTCAGACAGTGCGAGTGCCAGCTGAGGCCCAGTGCAGTGAGCCAGGGCTGACTCTCTGGTATTCCTTCTGGTGGCAAATTACTGGACAAGGAAGGTTAAAACCAAAGAAGTAAATAAAGTGCCACAGCTATAATTAATGACAAATAGCCTCTGTTGAGAAAAATGTACAGTTTTTTTAGTCAACAGTCCTAAGTTCAAAGGCTGACTACACCACTAAACAGCATGACCGTCAGGTTATTTCTGTGTCCAACAATGGACACAAAAATTCCTAACTCACAAAACTGCTATAACTAGTCAATAAATCTTTACAATAGATTGTTAAGTAATATAACAATGTCACTTATGAAAAAACTCTGCCCAAATTTGCATTATCTGAAACATCAGACACACTCAAAGTGAGAGGACATCCTAGAGAGTAACTGGTCTGTATTCTCTAAAAATGTCAGTGATACTCGGGACAAAGGCCAAGTCTCTTCCAGATGACAGGAGTCTGCAGAAACATGGCAACAACGAAACACAACACGTGCAAGGGGGCTGCATCCTGGACCAGAAACTAAATGGCTAAACGAATAAGAGATATTTCGGAACAACTGGGAAACTGGAATAGGAACTGTAGTTTTGATAATAATATTGTGTCATTTTTAAATTTCCTGAATTTGATCACTATATTGTGGTTATCTTAGAAAATGTCCTTATTCTAAGGAAATACATACTGCAGTATTAAAGGGTAAATGATATGATATAGGCAATTCACACCCAAATAGTTTAGAAAAATTGACAGGCAAGATAGAGGTAGGAAGAAAATAAATATGGCAAAATATTAACAAGGGTAAATCTGTATGAAAAGTCTATAGGAATTCCTTATTTACTCTTACAACTTGTCTACAAGTGAAATTATTTCAAAATTAAAAACGGAAAAAAATGAAAGGTTGTATGTCAAAACATCACAAAATCTGTTCTTATAAAATTCAATATTCTTTTTTTTCCACTCCAAGTCTCAGTTTCTTCATAAGCATAATGGGAAAATAATAATACCCCTCTCACGGGTTGCTAAGAAACATTAAATAAAATATGAAAACAACTATTACAGGGTCTGACAGATAATAATAGGCATTAAATGAATGCATGTTGACTCTAAAATGCTCAGTGATTACCCTCAACATATACATGAAACAAAAGTGGTAGAGTCCAAGCTGCTTACCCTTTGTTACCAAACATAAATAGTTCTGTGCATTCAAAAGGTGCTAATTGAAGTGAGTTATGTATGTATTTGCTTTCTGTTGGTTAAGATGTTTTCTATCTTTGTTCAATTTTATTCCATGTGCAAATGTAGTTCTGTGCCTAATGCTGACTTTACAAAGTGTTCAATATATGAGCAGCCTCTAAATGAAAAATAACCAAAAAAGCAGATAAATGTGCTGGGCTTGACATTTAATAATACCTGAGTCGCCGCGGCAGCAGCAGCAACCTAAGCTCCAGTGTCATCACCAGAAATGGGGACCAATGTCTGGATAATATTTTTCACCCGGAAGGTTTTAGAAAATTAAATAGAAAATGAGATTTTTTTTCAAATGTGAAGAGGATAAAGTTCAACAAATACTAAGCATTCACATGAGCCAAGATAGCAGGAAAGAGTAAAAGATAGATAAAATTACCTTAGAGATTTTCTAACCCAGCGCTCTGAGAATAACTACCTTTCACCAAGTGCCCCAAATGTACCAGGTAGGTGGAACACCCACCCTGCAAGTTACGTGTTAGTCCCATTTCTAGATGAGGAAAGTAAGCTCAAAGAGTGACATGTGTGCTCCAATCACACTATTCACATTAGTGGAGATCTCCCGAATCCTGGGGTGGTTTTCTTGTCCGACCTCCTGATGCAGCCACTCAAGTCATTCTGTCTGTCCTGCCTGTGACCTCACACAGCCTTTCTCCTCCCACAGGGCTTTATTACGGAGGCGTTTCTGCTCCAAGGCGAAGGCAGAGGTCGGTAGGAATTAGGGATCTGTCTCATCCAAGTTGCCCTTTTGCCCCCAGCAGCAGCCCTGGCTTCCCTGGAGGTGGGGACCCCACGTGATGGAAGCAGGACTGCAGTGCAGCGGGAGTCCGGTCAGCCCGGCTGGCCCGCCACACGCCGCCACTCCCCACCTTTGTCTTTGCTCCCCTGGAGCCACTAGGAGCTTGGTCCCATCCTCATCACGTCTCCAGGCTGAGAACTGCCAGCGGCACACACTAGGCAGCAGGTCACAGCCCAGGTCCCCCCAGTACCTGGCTCTGAGAAACCCCCTGGGAGCACAGGGAGAGCACAGGGAGGTGCTCCCAGGCCACATGATTGTGACAGACTAGAATTCTGGAGCCCGGCATTGAGCCCCTTGAAGATGTCCCCATCACCTGAGTGCTGGTGTTCTCACGAGAGGGTAGGGCTGTCAGCAGTAGACAAAGAGACGGAGACAGGGAAATTAGCTCATTGGCATTATTACTTTGAATGTCATTCTTTTCTTAATATGTAATTTTTACCTATTTTTAGAATTCCAAGAAATCTTCAAAAGACATTCAGGGACATGGTCAATGCACACCTGTCTTCCTGAATGACTTAATCAACATGGTGTGT
Source organism: Lemur catta (assembly GCF_020740605.2). Lineage (NCBI taxonomy): Eukaryota > Metazoa > Chordata > Mammalia > Primates > Lemuridae > Lemur > Lemur catta. Next base: position 94,086,062 of record NC_059138.1, on the reverse strand, counting down.
TGCAGGTTTGCAAGAGCTTGATTAAACAAGGGCTCACTTGTTACACTCAACAGATGGAAATTATGCGATAACTCAGGTTAGAGGATGGCACTCAAGGCCACTCAGCTGAAGTCAGTTTTCTGAGTTCATCGCTTTTTCCACCCTTCATACTCCCTGGTTCTCTTGAAAGTAGCTTTAACCAAGTCAAACTCAGTACTATTCCAACATAATTTGTCCCCAAAGTTGCCCTTTCACTAAATGAAAACGCACCCTGGGTTGCACTTCAGACACCGCAGGCAGGGTGCGGTGGCGCTGTCCGCAGGTCTGCTGCTCTGTCCCTTCTGACGGAGGATGCCAAGCTGTTTGAGACGCCGTGTTTTACCTCCATCCCCTGATGCCTCATGTGGAAAACCTGATTACTCCCATCCTCCTATTCATTTAAATCCCCTGTGGCATCAAAGGTTTATTTTTCTTTACTGACAATAATTGCCTTTTCCATGATAAAGTAGCAGCCAGGGGTGAGCTGGGAGGGAGGCCGCACCCATTTGTATGTTCGTCTTGACTAATTAGCCACTAGCAGAAGAAAGCAGCCCCACACAAATGACTGATTTTAATGTGCTTCTCCAATTTGATTGAGTGCAGAAGCGTACTCCGAAATATCCATCCTGTTGTCAAAATGGTGACGGTGACAGCGGCTGCTTTATTACAGGGAGCCCAGTCAGGCAGCTGACAGGCTCCACTGATGCTCTCTGAAAATGAAAAAGAGAAGGTCCGCCTGCCAGCACCACTTAGAGTCTGTTTCTAAATGTTCCCGCAGTCTTCTCAAGACAAGCAGGATAAACTTTCCGGAGCAGTTAAGATCCCGATTCTCAAAGGCAGCTTCCCAGCTCCAGATCCAGTGGCGCAGGAGACAGCCCTTTCCTGACACATCACCTCTGCCACCAACTCGAAGCACAAGGGAGTAAACATTTAGAAGTTTTAGTTTAACAGGACTTAGTATTTCCCAACAGAAGGAGAAAGAAGGCTTGGATCCGCAGGTCAGTGTGGGCTGCAGCCAACCAGGCAGCTGTCCTGCAGCAGGTTGCCGGCCAAGTTCATGCCCCTTCCTTGGGGCTCCCCTGGCACAGGACAGCGGCCTCTGCCCTGTGGACCTGCGAGACCTCGCTGTAGGTCAGGACTCCAGCGGGGAGGCCCGAGGGTAGAGGCCAGCCTGGCAGGGCCTGGGCATGGCGCCTCCCGCAGAAGGGGCCCGAGGCGCACGCGTGGGGGGTTGGCAGGCTCGCTCGAGGCGGCGGGACAGGCGAACACGTGCCACTCCCCAGCGCGGGCAAGGGGCACTCGGTCGTCACCTGCCAGACACCAGAGAGGGGATGGTTCCAAGGGTACGTACAAGCTCAGGTGGGCCCCAGATGGAAAGGATCAGGAATGGAGGAAAGCAGGGCGGGGGTGACCGAGGAGGTTGCTGCGATGTTTACTAGGAGTGGAGGCGGAAGGGACCTGGAGTTTGGCCCGTAATCAACCTGCTAAATTTCACGAGCTAGGGCTGCTCGGCGAGAGAATGCGGGGAGCCCACTGGAAGCGGCCCCCAAGAGCGTCCCCACGAGCCCCACCTCCCGGCATCGCAAATCTTGCGTAGTCCCCACCCACAAGAGCGTGGCAGTCGCACGTCACGAAGGACACTCAGCTTGTCTCGGGCAGCCCTGGCTCACCCGGACTCCGGAGCCGCCACTCTGGGGAGCCCCGGCTGCGACCTCCGCTTGGAGAGAGCCACGGGGACGACGCTGGGGCCCCGCCGCGACTCAGGCCCCGCTCAGACACGGCAGAGCCGGTGAGAGACCCTGAGCAGAAACCGCCGAGCCGGCCACTCCTGCTTCCCCATCCTCGGACCCCGAGTGAGATAAGGCATGTTTGTTGTTTCCTGCTAAGTTCCAGGATAATTGGCTGCAGGGTGACAGACAACCAATACATCTGGCAAGGCAGTGACAACGCTGCCAATGGACGTACCACCAATCTGAGCATCGGCGAGTCAGGAGCGCGGAGGACACGCTGCGGTGACTGCAAAATGTCAGCCACACGCTGCGGGGGCAGCACGGGCTGGGGCTGCCCAACTGCGCACCCGGCCTCCGCGGCGGCAGTGCGGTTCGTCACCGCCGGAGGTGGCAAGTCTGAGATCAAGGTGTCGGCAGAATCGGCTCCTTCTGCGCGCTGTGAGGGCAGGTGGGCTCTCCTGGGCTTGCAGATGTCTGTCTTCTCCCTGTTCTCACACTGCCACCCCTCTGCACTTGTCTGTGCCCAAATTTCCCCTTATAGGGACACCAGCTTAATGGCCTCATTTTAACTTGGTTGCTTCTGTGAAGACCCTATCTCCACATAAGGTCACATTCACAGGTACTAGCGGGTAGAACTTGGACATATAAATTTGGGGGGGAGATGATTCACCCCATAACACTTCCTCACTTCGTGTCCTCCAGTGCACCTGCCTTATTGTTAGGTGAGGAACAGCCAGCCCCTTGAGCAGCCAGCGTTTTTCCAGAAGGCTCCCCACCCCAGTGTTCTAATGCCACATCCCGAAGTCACCCTGTGCAAAGGGGCCTGCACAGGTGCTCTTTGTGACTTTGCCCGATACAAAGGAAGAAGAGTAAGAATGAAGACAACCTTCCCACTGCCATTCGTCCATGCTTGCTTTTCAAACTAATGCCCCTGTCAGCCACACAGGGTGACATTCAAAACTGAAGTCATCCTGGTGAGTAATCTGTATGTATATGCAGCCTTTTTCTTGTTGTTGCTTAAAATCAAATCTATAATATTCCTTCTTGTATCATTATTGCTCTTCTAAATGTGTGCCCAGAGGCTACTCTGTGATAGCCACCTACAAAATTTAGAACAAATGTGTTTCTGTAGCTGTTGCAATTATTCAAATGTGAGAGAAACACACACTTTCTTGAAAGATTAAATTTTGAAGTGGATCTTTTTATTTTTTTCAGCATTTGAAATTCACCTTTGAATGGCTATAAAAGATACAGGTCTTTCCTTTCCCTAATGTCTAAGGGAAGTGAGAAATCCTTTAATGCCTGCCTTGATTAGCTTGCTCTGCAGGTTGCCAGGATACTTTGGGAGCGTGTGCTTTACTGCCGGGGGTAAATGACCATGTCCACCAATGCAAAGATTTAATATGCAGAGCTAGAGATGGCATAAGAGGGACGACTTCTCCTGTCATTTTGCTGCAACCTTCCTGCTGATGTGACTGGCAGTGTGGGCCTGGAGTTAGAGGACAGCAAGATTAGTATCCAGCACTTACAGGGAATATATGAACTGTTTCTTTATAAGAGAATATGATAGTTAATATAAATCTCAGACAAAATCATGCAGATCCTTGAGATAGCACAGGATTTGAAATAACATTTAAGTAAAACTCTAGTATGAATCAGAAAACAGATACCAGTAAGGAAAAGTGACTTATTAGAAATGTAACTTATCCTAGTTAGGTTTATAAAAACTGGACTGAAACTTGGGAAGAAGTGAGAAATTAAGTCCCTTCTAGTTCTGGTACCTAATGGATGCTGGAACCTCTTTCCAATGTCCCAAAGCCCTGCCTTCCTCCTCCGTAACACACACAGCCATTGTGCTTTTATGTGGCAGGTGTGTTAAGAGCTAGAAATAAAAACAAGAAGAGGGCATTTACCTTTAAAGAAATCATAGATAAGAGAGAGAAACATAATATTTAACCATGCATTTAATAAATATTGAGTCAAATCTTCTTGTAGGTATTGAAATAAATGAGATAACAAAATAAAGCTTGCGGGGCTCATAAATGAATGCAATTCGGAGTGTACACTGTTAAAGGTTACAGAAGACCAGAGAATGGGCCCTGAAATGAAACTGGGAGCTGGAGATGGTCAGGCCATTGATTTATTCAACACATTTCACGGTGCCTGAGTGCCTCATATATGTCAGCAATTCTGCCGAACACAGTAATGGGTAAGAAAGTCCTGTTTCTGCTTCATGGAACTTAGATTCTAGTTGGGAAGGTAAACAATTAAGCAAGCAATTAAAACAAAGTATTAATAAAATAAAATGTTAATACAATTAAGTTTAATTTTCATATTAGAAGTCAGAATTATGAAACTAAAATCACGTGACAAAGTGCCTGACACTCAGAAATGTTCGTTATCTTTTGTAAACCAAACAGTTTTACTTGTGTGTAGAGAAAACTTATAAACAATAGTACATTGTGATGATTTCAGGAGCAAAGGAGGTTAACACAGGAAGCTGTGATGGATCATATAACCTTGAGTTAAGTACAAGGTCCTTGTTCTCTATCTCTGTGGACTCCTATTTGTCCAGCCTAGACTAATTTTTCTCTCCTAATTTCACTGTCTAGGAGAGCTCATTAAGAGATTTACCTGATCAGACTAAATGTTTCTTTCCTTACTCCATCTCATTACACTTCCAACACCCCCTGTACTGGCCTAAACATTTGAATTTCATAGCTCCATTAATGCAAATAGAATCTCATCAAGGTCTAAAGATTCCTGGGAGAGCTGGCATTGAGTGTCTTCATTTGAATGCATAAGATAGCAGCATCCCCTGCATATTTCCCTTGTTTACAATGGTTCCTCCCATCAGAGCTGAGATCACCAGCGTTATGCAAAATGAATAAGTGCATTTCAGATCCACTAAGTACTTAAATGAGCCAAGATCTTTTTATTCAACTTCAGACATGTCCAATAAAGTGTTCCTGATAAGATGAAGGAGGCCTGGAGTGGTGACCTGCACAGCATTATTAACATTCAAAGGTAATTGATACTTGAGTCAAAATGAAGGAGAACCATTAAAGAGAATAAAAAGTAAATAAAGAGGGAGTGGTCCTTGTCAAAAGTACAGAACTAGTAAGAAACCTCTGTCACTCTAAAAGACAGAGGCAGGGGAGGACCAGATTGGAAGGACCAAATGTGGGTTTTAATCCTCACCTCAGTTCTTACTAGCTAGGAGAACTTGATGGAGTCAATAAATATGTCTTTGCCTCCCTTATTCATCTGAGACACAGGGAAAATAATCCTTACCTCAGAGCTGCAGTGCGGACTCAAAAAGACAGCAGAGTACATGAATGAATGCTTTATGCAGTGCGTGGGAAATAAAGTACAAAGAACCACAGATACTATAGAGATGAAATTTCTGTTAGAATATATGAAAAAAGAAACACTGCTAATAAATTCAAAAGTGTAGGTGTAATGTACAATTTTTGTAACAATATGAATTAACAAGATTGACCCAAGAAGAAACAGACAAAATAAGTTAAAAATTATTAAAGAAATTGAAATAATATTCAAAAGTCTACATATACACAACTCAACACTCAACACAAACACATACAAGGAATCATGAAAGAGTTGATTTCTTTGTTATGCAAACTAAAATAAGACATTTTTAAAATGGCTATAAAACACTCAACTCATTATTTGGCTTTTATGAGCTCGATACCAGCTTTAAAAAGAGTAGTACAAGAGAACATAATTAGAAATCAATCTCATTAGGGACAAATAGGCAAATATCCTAAATAAAAATACCAAAAAATTATTTTTCACAATGTATTAATATTAAAAATGCCTAACAACAAAGTAAGCCTTCTCTAAAGAACACAAAGATGCTTCAACATCAAAAATCAATTTTAATAATTATACATACTTGCAGATCAAAGAAGAAAAATCTATGATCATTTCAAACTATGCAAAAAATGATAAAATTGAATATTTATGACTAAAAATAAATTTAGCAAGCTGGAACTGAAAGAGATTTCCATAGCCTGGTAAGTGGTAGCTAACAGAAACCCAGAGCAAGCACCATAACTAATGGTAAAACATTAGGTATGTTTTATGCAGAAACAAAACAAGAAAAAAAATCAAATTTTTACCACTGATTTTCAACATTATACTGAAGATCCTAGCTAATGCAACAAGAAAAATGTCTTGAAAGAATAAGAAAAAGAATTATTAATAGAAATAAATCAAAGTGTCCTTTCAAACGTATATACTTATTTGCAAATAGTATGGCATCTCCAGGAGAGTAAGCAATGAATCTATGAAAAATACCTCTGAAAAACAATAGGCAGGACTTGGTGGCTCATGCCCACAATCCTAGTACTCTGGGAGGCTGAGGTGGGAGGGTTGCTTGAGCTCAGGAGTTTGAGACCAGCCTGAGCAAGACCCTGTCTCTATTAAAAATAGAAAAATTAGTGGAGTGTCATGGTGTGTGCCTATAGTCCCAGTTACTCGGGAGGCTGAGACAGGAGGATCACTTGAGCTCAGGAGTTTGACATTGCAGTGAGCTATGATGATGCCACGATGCACTCTAACAGGGGCAACGGAACAAGACTCTGTGTCAAAATAAAAATAAAAATAAACAACAACAAATAAGAGTGACATGAGTAAGAAAGCAGACTGGAGGCGTCTAACACTCATCTCCCAAAGACAAGGACCAAAAGAACAGCAAAAAAAGAAAAGCTACATTTCAACTAGAGTTTCTGAAGGAGAACAATGGAATACAGCAAGGGATGATGAAAACCCTAGGAAGCACAGAAACTCAGAATAGCAGCATACAGAGGGAAGTGAAGTTCCCTGCCTCTGTGAACTCATCTCCCCAGCTGGGATTAGCTCAGAACCAGGAAGCACTTCTCACTGTGGGGCAAAGATAAGCAGAAGAGCCCCAGCAGCCCACATTACCACCACGGATCCTATAGTCCTTGTTAAAGGAGAGTTCATAGTTCTTATAGACTCTGAGTCCAGTTTAGGGATCTGCCTGAGTCCATAAAACTACCTTGCTTTAGAGAGAGAGCCCCCATTGTGTTTCCCTGACATCATCCATGAACCAAGCTGCTACAGAATAGCACCACTGTTAGATGGCAGTCACTGCTAGACTGCATCCTGCTCTGGAGGCCAATAACTACTGCATGTCCCCATCCCTGAGGCCACACTGTCATTTACCTATGCTCATACAAGTGGCTGCAACACCATAACCCCAATTACATAAAGCCTAGACCCAGCAGAACAGCCATTACCCCAGCACCCAAGCCCACACAGAGCCCTGAATGCCAAGGAATAGGCAGTCCTGCACAAGGGGTAAGCCACCCCCATGACCAGCAGAACCACTGTATTTAGCACAAGTGCCCCAGGCCCTGAGGATCAGCTCACCCAGTGGCAATATCCCCAGCAAAGTCATACCACTGCCTCCACAAATACCTGCAACCTAGGGCACCAAGGCATTCATAGACAATGCTGATGTTGATTGCAGCTGAAGGGATTACTTAAAGACTACACTGATGTGTCCACCTAGAACCAAAGCTAGTGCCCTATACAATCAATATCCTAGGACCCATCCACATGAAAAAGTCTTTCCCTACAAAAGCTACTCCATAAAATTGGAAGAGACAACTATAACAACAGATGCATGGACCTCAAGACAGGGACACAAGAAACATGAAAAACTAAGGAAACATGACCTCTTCAAAGGAAAATAATAATTCTCCAGTAACAGACCCCAAAGGAAAGGAAATCTATGAAATTCCTGAAAAGGAATTCAAAATAATGATCTTATGTAAACTCAGTGAAATACAAGAGAATACAGAAGGACAATTCAACAAAATCAGAGAAGCAATTCATAAGTTGAATGAGAAATTAAACAAATAAATTATATTAAAGAAGAACCAAACAAAATTTTTGTACCTGAAAAACTTAATGAATGAAATTAAAAATACAATTTAGAGCTTCAACAGCAGACTAGATCAAACAGAAGAAAGAAATTTTGAACTTGAAGACAAGTCTTTTGAAATAACTCAGGTGAAAAAATAATTTAAAAGAATGAAGAAAGCCTATGGTACTTATGAGACACTATTAAGCAAATAAATTTTTGCATTATGGGAGAAAAGATGAGAAAAGGCATAGAACACCTATTTAAAGAAATAATAGTTGAAAAATTCCCAAGTATTAAAAGTAATATAGACATTCAGATACAGAAAGCTTAAAAGTCCCCAAACAGATCCAACCCAAAAAGGTCCTCTCCAAGGGACATTATAGTCAATCTGTCAAAATCAGAGGCAAAGAGAGAATTATAAAAACAGCAAGAGGAAATCATCAAGTCGCATATAGGGAATTTTCATTAAACTATCAGTAGGATTCTTGGCAGAAAGCTTACAAGCCAAGAAAGTGGAATGATATATTTAAAGTGCTGAAAGAAGAAACTTCCAGCCAAGAATACCATACTAGCAGAAACTATCCTTCAGAAATGAAGGAGAAATAAGATATATCCTAGACAAGCAAAAGCTGAGGGAATTCATCATCACTTGATTAGCCTTACAAGAAATATTTAGGGGAGCTCTATAACTGGAAGTGAAAGGATGATACCCAACATGAAAACATTTTGAAAGTATAAAACTCACTGGTATAGATAAATTCAAAATTAAATTCAGAACCGATAAAAGTAAATTCACCATGAAATTCAGAATACTCCAATAATGTAATGGTGGTATATAATTGTTGAAATCTCTAGCATAAAGGTTAAAAGTTGAAATAGTCAATGATAACTATAGCTACAATAAGATGCTAAGAAGCACACAATATAAAAAGATATAAATTAAACAACAAAATTATAAATTGTAGGATAGAGGCTAAAAGTCTAGAGTATTTATATGTGATCAAAGTTAAATTATCAGCTTAAAATAGTCTATTATAAATATAAGATTTTTTATGTAAGCCCCATATTAACCACAAAGAAAAACAATGACAGCAGATATACAAATGAGAAAGATAATGAAATCAAAGGTCATCACTACAGAAAATCATCAAACCACAAAGATAAGAATTAAGAGAGAAAGAAAAGAACAAAGGATATACAAAACAACCAGAAAACAATTAACAAAATGGCAGAAGTCCTTACCTATCAGTAATAACCTTGAATGTAAATTAATTAAGTTCCAAAACAATACTGAGCAAAAAGAGCAAAGCTGGAGGCATCATACTATCTGACTTCAAACAGCACTACAAAGCAAAATTCTTAACAAAACAGCATGAAATTGGCATAAAAATAAACACATAGACCCAATGGTACAGAATAGAGAACAAAGAAATAAATCCTCACATTTACAACCAATCGATTTCTGACAAAGGCACCAAGAACACATATTGGTGAAAGATAATTTCTTCCATAAATGGTGCTGAAAAAAATGGATATCCACATACAGATACCATATACCAAAATCAACTTGAAATTGATTAAACATAAGGCCCCAAAATTTTAAACTACTAGAAGAAAATAAGGGAAACACTTCATGACATTGGTCTGGGTACAAATTTATAAGAATTCAAAAACATAGGCAACAAAAGCAAAAACAGACAAATGGATTACATCAAACTAAAAAGTTTCTTCTCATTAATCAACAACTTGAAGAGACAACATATAGAATGGGAGAAAATACTTGCAAACTATACATCTGATATGGGTTTAATATCCAGAAAATATATATATATAATGCAAACAACTCAATCATGAAAAAGAAAATAATGCAATCAGAAAATGGGCAAAGGACTTTAATGAACATTTCTAAAAAGAAGACATACAAATGATCAACAGGTGCATAAAAAAATGCTTAACATCACTAATCATCAGGGAAATGCAAATAAAAACCACAATGAAATATCACCACACCCCAATTAGAATGATTAAAAAGACAAAAATAACGAACATTGATGTGAATGTGGAGAAACTAGAACCCTTACACACTCTTCTTGGGAATGTAAATTAGTATTGCTATTATGGAAAACAGTACAAAGTTTGCTTAAAAAATTAAAATTAAAAATAGAACTACCACAGGATCCAAAATTTCCAATACTGGTTATCAGAGGCTGGAAAGTGTAGGGGGAAGGAGATGACGGGGAGAAATTGATTAACAGGTACAAAATTACAATCAGGTAGGAAGAATAAATTCTGTTGTTCTATAGCACAGTAGGGTGATTATATTATAGTAAACAATATTATAGTGTTTATTTTAAAGTGTCTAGAAGAGAGGATTCTGAATGTTCACACCACAAAGAAATGATAAATTTTAAGGTGATGGATATGTTAAATGCCACGATTTGATCATTACATAATGTATACATGCATCAAAACCTCACACTGTACCCCATAAATATGTACAATTACTGTGTCAATTAGAAATGAGATTTAAAAATACTGCAAGATACCTGGATATAAGGTGAACATATAAACATCAGTAGTATCCCTGTACACAAAGCAAAAATTAAATTCAATGAAATTCTAAAATGTCAATCTTTTCACAATAGCAACAGGAAGCATAAGCATTTGGACTAAATATTTTTAAAGATGTTTAGATATTTAATTTTAAAATTTCAAATAACTTCTGAATAAAAAATAAAAATTTGTATAAATGTAGATATGCCTTAATACCTATGAATATAATTATAGATGTTGATATAGACATGGACATAAATGTAGACACAGACATGAAATAAAGGTGGATACAAATATAGATAAATATAAATTATAGATATAGACACATATAATTAATGAGAACACTAAATACAATGAAGATATCGAATATTCCCCCAATTTATCTATAAATTAATTACAATTGTGACCAAAATTCAGTGACATAATTTTGCAACTTGACCAGCTGAAATTTATGAGGAGTAAAGAGCCAGGAATACTAAGACAATTTGAAGAAAAAAGCATGAGGATGTAGGACTTTCCTTATAAGTTATTGTCATAGTCCACTTGTACTGCTATAACAAAATACCTTAGACCAGCGGTCTCCATCCTTTTTGTCACCAGGGACAGCTTTCATGGAAGGCAATTTTTCCATGGACTGAGGGTTGGGGGGATGGTTTCGGGATGATTCAAGCACTTTACATTTATGGTGCAGTCAAACCTCTCTGCTAATGATAATCTGTATTTGCAGCTGCTCCCCAACGCTAGCATCACTGCCTCAGCTCCACCTCAGATCCTCAGGCATTAGATTCTCATAAGGAGTGTACAACCTAGATCCCTCACATGCACAGTTTACAGTAGGGTTCCAGCTCCTGTGAAAATCTCATGCCGCTGCTGATTGGACAGGAGGCGGAGCTTATGCAGGGAGGCAAAAGCAGCTATAAATACAGATGAAGCTTCATTCACTCACCTGCTGTTCACCTCCTACTGTGCATCCCACTTCCTAACAGGCCACAGACTGGTACCTGCTGGGGACCGCAGCCTTAGACTATGTAATTTATAAACAGAAATTTATATTCTCACAGTTCTGGAAGCTGAGAAGTACAAGATCAAGGAGCTAGTAAGTTCAGTGTCTGGTTCACCTTCAAAGATGGTGCCTTGCTGCTGTGTCCTCACATGGCAGAAGGCAGAGGGAAATGGACCTACCTAGTCCCTCTAGCCCTTTAAAAAGGCACTAATACCACACAAGAGAGTGGAGCCCTCACGACCTAATCACCTCCTAGGCCCCACCTGTTACTACTGTTGCATTGGGGATTAAGTTTCAACGTGAATTTTGGAGAGGACACAAACCTTCAAACCACCAGCAGATATCAAATTTTATTATTAAAGTGTGGGTAAAAATCAATAGAAAAAAAACAAATAGAAGCATCATAGAAATAATACATTGATATGACAAAGGTAGCACTACAAGTCAATAGGATGAAGGTAAATTATCAAGAAATAATGCTGGGGAAGCTGGTTATCCAGATGGGAAAAAATATGTGTATAGTAACTAATAACATAGAGTTTAAAAAATTAACAAAGAATGAAGTCCTACACATGAAAACAAAACCTTCAAACTCTGAGGAGAAAAAAATGAAAATTATCTTTATGACTTCAAGTAGACAAAGAATTCTTAACACCAAGACACAAAAACCACAAACCAAAAAGAAAAGATAAGTAAATATGACTATATTAAATTTTAAAGCTTCTGTTTAGCAAAAGAAAAATATGAGCAGAAGTGTAAAAAATAAGCCATAAACAAGTAAAAAAAAGTTTAAACATATATATGCAAAATAGTATGAATAACACATAAATCGCTATATAAAAATATATGAAAAAGAAACACACCCCAATATTAAATTGAACAAATCATATTAACAGATAATCAACAAAAAAGGAAAGTTAAATAGCCAATAAATATGAAAAGACACTCAAATTCAGGAAATATAAATTAAAATAATAAGATACCATTTAACATTCAATAAATTTGGCAAAGATTCAACAAATCTGGTCACATGTTGGAGAGAACGTGGAGAAGGAATTTTGGTGGAAGAGTAAATTTTTGTGACCATTCTGGAGCCAAGTTGAAGTGACATAACAAAGTTGAATATGTATATGCCTATTATTTTATAATTCCACTTCTAGTACTTATCCTAAACTAACTTTCACCTTAGGCACAAGACAGTATAAAGAAGAATGATATTTAAGGAAAAAATATAAAGAATTCAAATATCCCTCAATATAGGACTGAATGAATAAATTTTGGTCCATTCATACAATGAAACACTATATAAATTGAATGAAACAGAGCTATGTGTACCAACATGCATAAATCACAAAAACATAAGGAGCAAAAAGGAACAAGTTGAAGAAGCATATGAACAATATCTTATTCAACATAAAAATATGCAAAACCTAAAAATATGCAAAACCATAATATATATTGTTTATGGATACATACATATGAAGCAACACAATATTTTTGTGCAGAGGATAGTTCTCCTTCTGCTATAACCAATTAGTTCCTACTGGAGAAAAACATTCTGATGATAACACTTATATAATCTTTGGAAAAAATCTTTTTAAAAAACAACTAACTGAAGGGACTTTAAAGCAGGCAGGAACTAGAGAGGAGTAGAGGGTAAACTTCCTTCTTCGTTTAGAGTTTTCGGCCTGAAGGGAGGCCTGGGTCTGTGCCCTGCAAGGTGGCTAGATCTCCAGTGGAAGGAAGAGCCCCAGTCTTGCTATAGCCAAATCCACCACAGGGCGTGGTTTCTGGCAACTATAACTGATGGGGAAAAATGGAGGAGGAAATCTCAAAAGTCAGAGACCCAGAGAGGGAGGGCCCTGTGTCATACGTACAAACTGCCCAAATCTGTGCTGACCCTTGAACCCTCCGTGCAGTGCTCATGGGGCAGATACTAAGCAGCCCAACTAAACTTAAAACAATGAAACTAAAGTGTGAGTTGCCACCACCTCAGGGAAGAAAATGTTTTAGAGTTTCAGCCAACTTCCTAGCTGCTTTAAAAGAATGATTTTTTTCAGAAGAACATAACAGAAATCTGACTTTCTACAACGTACCAATCACAAGTTCTAAGATAGAATCCCAAATTACTTTACATGTGCCGAAGTAAAACATAATTCATTCTCAAAAGAAAAAGCAACAGAGACCAATCCCAAAATGAATCAGACGATGGAATTAGCAAACATAGAGTTTTGGGCATGTTAAAACTGTGCCCTAAAAACAAAAAGAAAAGCATGCTCACAATGAATAGAAAGATAGGAGTTTTCAGCAGAGAAGGGGACACTATAAGAAAGAACAAACAGAAATACTAGAACTGAAAATACAATATCTGGAGTCAAAAAAATATGTACTGCCAGATGCTCTTAGCCCCAGAATGAAGAAGACAGAGGAGAGAGTCAGTGCACTTGTCGCCCATTGATCCACTGGGGAAGCACTCCAACCTAAGGAACAGAGACTAGAAGACATAAGCAGAGCCTCGGGGGCCAATGGGAAAAAAAAATCTCTAAATGTCTAAAATACATGTATTTGGAGAGGAGGAGAAGGAAGAAGAAGAGAGGGGAAAGAGCATATGGTAGAAAAAGTATTAGAAGAAATAATCACCCTGAACTGCCTAATGTTAGTGAAGACAAAAATTTACAGGTTGAAAAGGGTCATCAACCCCAAGCAGGATCAATACAAAGAAAACTACACCCGGGCATATTCTAGTCAAACTGTAGACCAAAGATATGGGGAAATCTTCAAGGCTGTCCAAGAAAAATGGCAAAATGTTGCATACAGGGCAACAACTATTTGAATGGCTGCTGACTTCTCCTTGGGAAAATAAGGAGAGTCAGAAGAGAGTGGAACAATTTCCTTCAAGTTTTGATAATAGCAACAAAGGGTGGATACAATGAGGGCTTAGACTGTATTGGTAACAAAATCCAAAGCAAATCTGATCCTATAAGTGGTTTCTATAGAGAATATAATAATTAGGGTCTCTTAGTTCTTTTTCTGGTACTATAGGGTAAATGAAAAACTAATAGACACTCAAGACAAATAGTAAAGGATGAAACAAAACACAAATGTCTCTGTTTATTGAAAAAAGATAGAGTCGAGGAAGATACAAGAACAAGTAGGAAAGTGATGGATGGCGAGTCCTAACTAAAGGGAGAATCTACGCTGGAAGAAAGAAAATGTGCATGATGACAGTAAATGAGTTATTAGTAGATTAAGGAGAAAGAAGTTACATGCCAGCCAGAATTCTATATAAAGAGGGAGAAATAAAAAACAAGAAGTTGATGCATGGGTAGAGGACGAATACACAATAAAGCCATTGGAGCGAAATATTACTTAAAGAAAACAGGCGCTAGACGCATGAACGTGCTCTGTACAATTCTTTCAACTTTTCTGTATGTTTGAATATCTTTCTAATACAATCTTGAAAATAAAGCAATGAGAGAAATAGGGACAAACTTACACTCTCCTGACTACAAAAATGAGGACGGCAAGAAGCAAAAGTGCCTTTGCAGTATTGTCGAGATTTTCCGGAGGAGTCGCAGGGTGTCCCTTGCCACAGGAGAGGGAAAAGCAGCTTCACTACAGAACATCTCCCCTGTGTTTTAAGCATCGTGCACACTTGTGGCTAAATTTTCAAAAGGAGCGTGTTCTGTAGCACTGACTACCTCTCCATGTCCCTGACCCTTCGGTGACTGAGCCCAGTCAAAGGGCACCATCGTGGCGAGAAAAGGAGCTGTGGCACAGGAAGGCGCCAGCGCCGCGACAGCAAACGGGAGAGTGGGAATGACAAGGATTCCGTGTCCCCCATAGCGGGCGCGGGAGGCAGAGCGCACCGCACCGCAGCGCAGAGCTGCTCGGGTCATCAGATCCGAAGGAAGCCAGCTCTCTTTTTTGGCCACAGACCTCAGCCATTCTGGATTCTACAGTGGAGAGAGTGGTATTTCATGCACCTAAAAGCTATGAGGCTCTTCATTTATCTCCATCTCCCTGGGTTTAAATTAGTTCTCTTCTTTCTTGGTTTTATCGCTTTTCCTTGTACACTTCCTCTGACCCCTCCCTCTTCCCTTCCTTTCCCTGCTCTTCTCCTCCGCGTGGGGCTCACCTCCCTGTGCACCGCATCCGCCTCCCTCTGCTTTCTCCTCCTCTGCCTGGCTCACGGCCTTCCGTCCCTGCTCCCTTCTGAGCTCCGCGCGTCCTCTCCTTTCACCTTGCTCATGAAATGGTAACAAGAAAGGCAAACTGAAAATAGTCAAGATCTCTGAAGAATTCACAATTCAGCAGATACACAAATACGCCAGTAGGTTTGAAATACTGATGACAAAACCTTCATGTTAGTTTGATGGAAACCTTCTATTAACCAAACCCAGGGAAAGGGCAGGAGCCCGCAAGGTAATTTTTAATTAGAGGTACTTTATCAAACTCCTCTTCCAAGATGACTCATCCCAAGCCAGAGGGAATTAAATGAACAAGGAAGGCAAAGCACAGTCACATATTAACCGTAGATTTGTTTCAGAAAAAATGAGTCAGGGCTGCACATTTATAATCTGCTGGTGCAATGCCAACCACCAAGGGTAGCCGTCCAGCCTCTGGGGTCCAAACCAGACAAGCAAAAAGCCAGCATGCACTTCATAGAAAACTATGAGCTCAGTGGGAAATGGGATGCCCACTGGATATGCCTCATGTTTTACTTAGGAACTTGAATAGATGGGGAGTCAACCACAGGTTGTCCCTAGTGTAAAATGCTGTAATGGTATGTAAACTTTTGGCATCTGCAAGGATTTCTATTCCAGTCAATGTGAAATAACAGTTACTATGGGAAGACAATTAGAAATTAAAGTATGGGGTTACTCGAAATTCAACGCTAGCCCCCACCATGACCATCGCCACCCCCAAGGGGGAGGTGGTGCCTTGGAAGGCAATGTGGGCAAGCAGTTAAGAGCAAAGACAACATCAATAGGAAAAAAGCCAACTTCAGGTGCAGTTCCTGCCTTGTCTTTCAGTAGCCAGGGAGGCTCGGGCTACCTGCTTTGTGCTTTTGGTCATTTATTTTTAGCAAAGGCATATGCATACATACACACAACTACATATACATGTACACACATTCACACTTGTGCCCACATGTATGTGTAAACGTGCACATGTGTATGTATGTTTCAAACAGGTTCCTGCCCATCATAATCAAAGACCAGAGGGAAATATTTCAATGCCTTTAACTGATCCTTCTGATATTTATATTTTCTGGTGTTGTTATAACCATATTTATGAAGTTTTTCTCAATGCATGCATGTAACTGCTATTTTTTGAGATTTCTGTTTCAGATATTATTATACTACTGAGATGCTACTGAGAAGAAGAGAATTTAAATCTCTAATATTCCACCTCAGAAACACTGACATAGTATACCTTCCACTGTCCTCCCATAGTTATACCCAAAATTGTGGTTAGCTGCATCTGCTGTTTACTTTTCTATGAATGCATCTTTAGCCTCAGCTGACCCATGCAGTACAATTAGATTTACTCTCTGATACGACTTTGTGTTTTCCCTAGGATAAATAACCCCTTCTCCCAACCTGCTCCCTGCCTATTTCTCTGCTTCTCTCTCAGTGGAGAGGGAAATTTCTAAATTTTCTAAATTTTTATCTACCATTAGGCATCCTCCAAATCTCACACATCAGGACGAGACCCATCTCAGGATGTGTAGACACACCAAGGCCCCCTGTATGTGACAAGGCTTCCGTCCTTGGCCTCCTTCACCATCGTGTTGCCGATTCCCTGCACCTCTGTCTGCGGGACGTCTGTTATGGAGTGAATGTTTGTACCACCCCCTAAAATCCATATGTCAAGGATGACCCCCAGTTTGGCTGTATTTGGAGTAGGACACAATTACCGTTCAGTGAGATCATGAGGGCAGGGCCCTGGTCCCATACGTACAGTGTCCTCATAAGTAGGGGACACAGAGAACACTCACTTGCAATCTCCCTCTCTTTCTCCCTCCCTCTCCCCCTGGAATTGCCCTCACCAGAAACGGACCCTCCTTGACAGTGATCTGGAATTCATAGCCTCCAGAACTGGGAAAAAGCAAGTTTCTGTTGTTCAAGCCACCCAGCCATGGCATTTTGTTCTGGCAGCCCGAGCTGCCCACACGGATGTGTTTCTCTGGAGCCTGCAGCCTCCCCGTGACTACTCCGTGTCTGTGCGGCGGGCGGGACACGCTCTCTAGAGACTCCTTGAGAAGACGGGAAAGCTGAAGCTTTTGAGATTCATATACCTGGATATACCTTTAATCTGCTGCCACACTCAGCTGAACATCAGAAGGGGTGTAAGATTCTAATTTGGAAGTCATTTTCCCTCAGATTGTCCATGGCATTTCTCACTATTTCCAGTACATATTGTCACTAGTTTCCAGTGCCATTCTTAAGGCGTCTGGCCCCATTTCTATCTTGATTGTGTAAAAGTAACCTGTGTAAGCTAGTGAAAATGTTAATGTGTGTGTGTTCTTATAATCTTTTTGTCTCCATTATGCTGAAATTTCACTGTTTGTTCCTTGGTGTGGAGCTATTTTTATCCATTTGGCTGGGCTTTCGGGCAGGGCGTTCAACCTGGATACCCATATGTTTCAGTTGGGGGCCTTTGTTGAATGATTTCTTTAAAATGAGTTGCTTCCTCTTTTCTCTGCCCTTCGTTTTTTGGAACTTTTATTATTTGGATGTTGGATCTCCAGGAATGATGCACTAGTTGTTTTTATCTTTTCTTCCCTATTTTATATCTCTTTGTCTTTTAGTTCTACTTTGGGGGACAAAAGTCTATCCTCAATGCTATTTTCCAACTCCTGTATTTAATTTTTCATTGCTGATACAGTTTAATTTCCAAGAGATTTTTTGATTCTCTGTTTTTTTTTAATAACCTCCTGTTCATGTATCACAGACGTCCTATTTTCTCTTATCTCTCTGAAGATTTTAGAAATTTTTTCAAGTTTTGTATTCCCTCCATGTTTTCCATATACTCCAGATTCAGTTCATTCGTTTTGTTATGTTTGCTATTTGTCTGCTTTTTAAAGCTGTCTTTCAAGTTAGACATTTTCTGAAAATATCTTGGTATCTTGGGCTATCTGCTTATATTTATGGCTGAGCGTAAAAAGTTCCTTCTGAATATAAAGTAATTATGGCAGAAGTGAGGGCAAAACTATAAATATAAGACGCACCCTCTGTGTGGATGCACTTTATCCACCAAAGAAAGACCTGACTTGACCCCTTGGGTGAGTGAACTTCGTATGTCGGTATCTGCAGGATTTTCTCATCTGTTGGTCAGTTTTTCACAAAAGCTCGTCTCCGATCTCCTACAATTTGCTTCTTTGTATACCTGGGTGCTGATGCTTTCCACAGTCGGGGACACGCTGTTCCCTGCAGATCCCCTGACAGCCTCCCACTCCAGAGCAGCCCCTCTGCCTCGGCTGCCGGGCTCCTGCATCCTCTTGTGTATCCCTTATGGAGAGTCACGTCCAGTGTTCTGCCAAGGCTGGGGAGAGGCAGGAGATGGGTTCCAGGAGTCTAAATGTTTATTATACATCACTTGTGAAAATTATTTCAGCCTCCACCTCTAGTTCCTAGTTTTTCAAGTGCTTGTTTCCTCCAAGTCGGGAAAGCCGGATTGTAACGATGAGTTGGCTTGTCACCAGGCCCCCTCACTGACTCCGATTCCAGCGTCCACAGACTGCTAAGGTGGTTTCCTCACATGCCGTACTGCCTTACAAATGTTCCTGCTGTTGCCTTCTTGCCCATTCTCTTTGGCCACATGAGTATATAGCCTTTAAAAATTAATTTATCATCACTGTGGTGAAGTTTCGGGAGGAAACTGGTTTCACTCACTGTTCAGGAGCCACTTACCGAATGTCAAGTCATTACCTCCCTGTGACTCAGTTTCCTTATTTTGAAAATGGGCGTAATAATAGTATCTAGCTGTGCAAAGCTGTTTTGAGGATTAGGTAGATAATATCTATGAAGGGCTTAAACAGAATCTTCCGTAACCCCAGTTATTACGGCATACGTGAGGGTAAAGCCCAAGTCACACCACATGCTTAAAGAAAAATTTCCTAAAACATTTTCGTTTCAAGAATAAAAGTCCCTCTGCTTCTTCGGAGAAAGAAGCTTCCAAATTTTTTAAATTGTGAAAGTTCAGAAGCATGTGCATTTAAATAGAGAAATCAGTGCAGAAAAACTCCCAGTTTTTCTGCATATTATCTGCAACTGAAGACTTACTTTCTCTTTCCAATGTGTGTGGCTGTCCTGGTGCTTCCAGAGATCGAGGATCAGCCAGTGCAAGTTAACAGTGCCACACACACGACTGCATATTTAGCCCGTGTTTTACGTCACATGGGCCTCGTTATTTAGCAGTGGCACAGTGTGAAATTCAAGAGCATGATTTTGATGGCATACACCCTGGCTTCCAACCTTGATCCCACTCTTTACTAGCTGAGTGAGTTTGGGTAAGTTTGTCACCTGTCCCTGCCTTCACGTCTCCACGTGTGGAGCAGAGAACACAACAGCCCCTCCCTCAGTGAGTCTTGGGAGGGTTACATGAGATCATCTGCAAACTACTTAGAGCTTAGTGCTCGGGAAGCTCTCAGTAACAATTAAGCTGTAGTGTCATTTTAGTGACTATAGACATATTTCTAAAAGCTTGTATAACTTTCACTCAAAATCTTGATTTTCTTAAGCATGTCTTCTCTAGAAAGTTCACATGTCACAAGCAAAGCTGCAGGAATATAACTCAGGTGGCTATTTCCTCATCCAGGAGGGAATACAGCATTTTCAGTAGAGAAAAATGTTTGCTCTCGGCCTGCCCAGTGGTCAAAGGTGGCGGTGAAGGAGGTTGACAGTGATGAATGTGAAGCTCCCATTGCAAACTCTGGGCTGAACGAGATTGTGGCAGGGCTGGTGGGACTTGGGAACTGTTTCTAAGTTTTCCTTTATCATAGCAGTAAGTTTAGAAAGTTGGACAAGCAGGTAGACAACTGCATGGTTAAGTAAGATTCCCAAAGGTATTTGGACTCAGAGATACCAGGAGAAATCCATGAGCCTAATGGTGAAAAACGAGGCCAAGAGATTAAGGAGGAATATGTGAAGAACACATGGCACAATGACAAAAATTCAGAAAACAGCCAGTTACAACAGTGGTGGTCAAAGTCTGCTCCGAGGGCACAGTGTTGTCTGAGCTGCTCAGAAGTGTCCCTTCACTAGAATGCAATAGCAACATTCTTGTCACATGAAGTCATCACTCAGTTGACTAAATTTTCCATAATTTATGTTTTTCTCCACTAAAATAGTAAAACTTTGTGTGCCTATTTCTGCCTCCGGATGCTCACTCTCCTAGTTGCAAAGTGGTTTCTGAGACCAGCTCCTCCTCCTGTGGCCCAGGGCTAGCGTCTTGTTAACCCCTTGGTTTCCAGTTCCCCATTGCTTCCTGCACCAGGGTGCAGAAGGTGCTGACTCGGTCATGTTTCAAGCTGGTGGATTCATTTTAACATTTTGCTTATTTCTTGTTATAAAAGTAATACAGTCTCATTGTTGGAAATCTGCAAAGTGTGGAGAAGCACAAAGAAGAACTGCTTAAATTACCTCCAGAGAAAGCCACAGTTACTATTATCTAACTTTCCAGTAATTTTTTGTATGTATTTTTATAAAAATGGGCTCATGCTATGTGCCCTTCATATATCATAAACACTTCCCTGTTCTCGCTCTTCTTCTACCACAGAGCTTCTATTGACCATTATGGATTCTAACTTTTTTATATATGACTAAGATGTACTTAATGAGTCCCTCTTCATGGGAATTTAGTGTCTTTCAGACATTTCGCCATTACAAATAATGCCGGAAATATTCCATTGTCTCCTTCAACATAAACAATGTCTCCCTAGGCTTACTCAACACTCTACGTCACAGTACTTTAAAAAAGAGTCAATATCCTCTGCTTTGGAAGGCAGAGAATTGTACTGTTAAAAATATTTTTATGAAAGAATTTAGAAAGGCTGTTATTTTAAATGGCTAATGTTTTTAAAGATGTTTGAAGTAGGGTAAGTGTCTTAGTACATGTTGTGTGGCTATAACAGAGCACCACAGACTGGGTAATGTGTCATAAACAGGAATTTATTTGGCTCATGATTCTGAGGCTGGTAAGTCTGAGTTCAAGGGGCCCCACCTGGTGAGGGCCTTCTTGCTGTGTCACCACATGGCAGAAGGCATCACATGGGTTAGAGTGGGAAAGGGGCTCAGCTCACCCTCTTTTATGGAAGCCACTCTTACAATAATGGCAGCAATCCATTCAGGAGGGCAGAGCTCTCATGATGTAATCGACTCTTGAAGGTCCCACCTCTCAACACTGTTGCATTACGGATTAAGTTTCCCACACATGAACTTTGGGGGACACATTCAAACCATAGCAGTAAGCTTTATTCATTAACTTAGAAATGTCACTTAAATGAACTCTCTCATTCCCCAAAAACATCAAGGAATATGAGAAAGCTTTCACTGGACAGTGTCTAATATAGATGCAATTAGTAACAGCCAATAGATAACTTTTCTTTCTCTCTGTACTGACTATTACTTTTACCCTCCAGAAATAGCTAGAGCATAAGAGAGGGTCCATACACACGTGAGAACATATGCACAGCTGAAGGGTAGGTAGTTTATTCCAACCTCCCTTGTCATTCAAATAATGCAACTGAAGTTCTAATAGAGGAAGTGACTTGCCCAAGGTCACAGAGGAAAACCAGCAGAGCTTCAGAGCTTCAGACTCCAGGGTCCTGGACGAAATCTTTCATTCTCTATACTGCTGGCTTTATCAAAGCCATGTCCACTGCTGACTCTCCAGAAAGACCAACAGAATGAGTTTTTCATGAAGCAAGTGTGAGTTGATTATACCTACTGCAGTCAAGAAAACTCGGCTTGCCAGAGTCTCAGAGGTGACTCAGAAGGAAGCCGTCGGGAGAGAGTATTGATGGTGTCTGGGTGTCTGGCCTCGAGTGGTTAAAGTGGGTAAAGAACGGATTGTAAATGGGTGTTGTCATGATGTAGGACTGGGGAACAGTGAGGTGAGCATTTTAAGCTATCTTGTAAGCTAAACTATTGCTTAATGAGTAACTGCTGACTAGTCCTGAGAGAACAGCTATTGCCCAGAGGAGCAAATTCCCTTCCCATAGAAATTGGTTTATAGGAAATTCCTAAGGCAGCACTGAATGAGTGATTGGTTTCCTGGCACAAATAGTTAGTGGTGATGTCACACATGGTGCTGTTCCCAATGCTGGGATTTAGGTCCCGTGCATGCAGGGAATTCCCATTCTCAGTCACTTCAGGTAAGAGCCCGAAGCAGAGCTCCGACCGGCTGCTTGGCCATCACAGGGGTGGAGTCGCCCTGACCGAGGAGTGGCTCCCAGGTGGCTGAGCAGTAGTGGCTGAAGCAGGGTTTCATAAGACCCTCGTAAAGTCTGAGCTACCGACAGCAATTCCTGTGGACTCAAAGACTCGCCAGAGAATAAAGCCTGTGAAGGCTCCTGCTCCGAGCTCAGCTCGCCGTCAGCAGTGATTCAGGCTGGAGAAGCCATGGTCAGGCCGTACTTCATCTAACCCTTTAATCCAACCTCCATTAATTTTTTTAAAAAATTGATTAAGTGTCCACTAAATGCCAAGCAGTGGGCTAAGCATTTAGATGCATCTTAGAGGGTGTGATCTAGTAGAGGATACAAAACAATATAAAAATAACTTCATTTTATGGAGTGAAGTGGTTAGAAAAAGTCTCACAAAGAAAATGACATTCAAACTGGGTCCTAAGAGGTGATGGCTTCTTCCAGGTGAAGATGGGAGGTAAGGACGTTATACAAAAAGGAGATGCAAGTGACCTTGAGAAACAGTGCCCTCTGAGAACCCTGGAGAGCACAGGACATGTGTCAGGAAGCAGAGCAAGACGTGGTGGGAAAGGTGGGTTTGGGCTACGTCTTTCCAGGGACTTTATGCCATTAAGTTCCTTAAAACTTAAGAAGATTTGAGATAGTGATGATTTTTAAGTCAATATTTTACCTTAGTGTTATTCAAATATGTCTGCTCTTTAATGAAGGATTGATTGAAGCAGGGGACAGAGAAGCGGCCTCCTGACCAGGGAACCTGGAAACTTCACAGTGAGGGAATGACCCGGAAGGAACCTATGATGGATGAGAGAAGCAGAGGGACCACCCCAAACCCCCAGTCCCAGTGGTCTGGCTCATTTTGCTGGCACCACATGAAGACTGCACTAGTCCCCCTTCGTCCACAGTTTTACTTTCTGAAGTTTTAGTTACCTGTGGTCAAACTAAGTCCAAAAATATTCAATGAAAAATTCCAGAAATAAACAATTCACAAGTTTTTTTTAAATTGTGTGTTGTTTTGGGTAGCATAATGAAATCTCATATCTTCAGCTTCCACCCTGCCCAGGACGTGAATCCTCCCCTTATCCAGTGGATCCATGCTGTAGATGTTACAGGCACCTTGATCACTTACTAACATCTCAGTTATCAGATCGACTGTCCAAGTATTGGTATTGCAGAGCTTGTGTCCAAGTTAACGTAGGGGTGAGGCAGAAAAGGAAGGTGGAGAGAACCTGAGTGCAGCCATTTTGACCAATGCCAGACCTTCACCACCCTGCACAAGGAAGTCACCAGCAAGTCACTGGCCTGGGACCTCCCCAGAGATGGATGACTACTAAGCTGTGTGCCTTACACACTGCTTGTGCTTACCTTTATGTGTCAGCAGTTTAGGATTAACATTCATGGTCTGATCTCAAGACAATATACAGCTATTTCCCAATAGGGTTTTTAAACATTTAAAAATGTTAGTATTGCCCATAAGGGGTCCCCCTCCTGCTTGGGAGAGGACCCCTACTCTATTTGTGGAGTAGGATCTGTTGTCTGTCTCTCTCAGTAAAACTTCCCGTAGCTAATTGGTTCACTCCTGAATTCTTTTCCTGTGTGAAGCCAAGAATCCACTTGGTGAGTTTAGGGGGCTTTCCTCCCTTCATCGGGACACTGCCTGCATCAAAGTCACCCTTATTTTACTTATGAATGGCCTCAAAGCAGGAGAGTAGTGCAAAGGCAATTTGGATATGCCAAAGAGAAGTACTTCCTTTAAGTGAAAAGGTGCAAGTTCCAACTTAATAAGTAAAGAAAAAATTGTATGCTGAGATTGCTAAGATCTACTATAAGAACAAATCTTCCCTTCATGAAGTTGTGAAGAATAAAAAGTTTTGTGCTAGTCTTTCTGTCGCATTGCAACTGGAAAAGCTACAGCTGCAGTGTGTGTAAGTGCTTGGTTAAGATGGAAAAGGCCTTCGATTTGTGGGTGGAAGACATGAACAGAAATGTGTTCCGATTGATGGCCACATGTTGTGCCAGAAAGCATTGAGCCTGTAGGAAGACTTCAAAAAGAGATCTCCTGAAACCACTGACACCAAGCCATGTACTGCGAGTAAGAGATGTTACACAGATTCAGGGGTACGGAAGGTCAATAGTAGCCTAATGCTACAATCACAATGCCTATGTCATTCACCTCTCTTCATCTCACCACGGAGGCAAGTAACAGAGTGGTCCCATAACAGAGCTATGCTCTCACAGATACGGAAGCATAAAATTGAGAGTGGGGAATATGTAACAGAGAGAACAGCCTAAAAAAAACTGCAAAAATATTTTCTGTCTCCTTAAAATTTCCCCCACTCTTTTTGGGAACTGTGGCTTGGCCTGCACCCCTGAAGCAGGTTAAGTCCTTTGTTATAAGAGATAAGGGCCGAAGCCAGCCCCCAGGTGGACCCAGGTGGGACTATTAGAACAGTTAACCACAATAGGCTAAAACTGAGGGGCACTCCCTTTAAAAGTTCTGTATTTCTGCTAATGTATAGGAAATTTGGATTTTGAGCAGAAAAGGTCTGCCATTTTTCCTCCTTTGCCGGCAAAATAATAAACTTCTCTTTCCTTCTCTTCAAACCACTTGTTCTTATTCTTCTGATGTGGCCTCAATGACAAGTGCCAAGTTTTGGGGAACAGGCACTGTGTCATCTCATAGCAACACAGGAAGAAAAAGTATGTCTACAATACAATAAGGTATTTTGAGAGAAAAACCATACTCAGGTAACTCTTATTACAATATATTGTTATAATCGTCCTATTATTAGTTATTGTTGTTAATCTCTTCCTGTGCCTAATCTATAAATTAAAGTTTATCACAGGTCTGAATAGGGAAAAACAGTATATACAGGGTTTGGTACTATCTGCAGTTTCTGGCACTCACTGGGGGTCTTAAAATGTATCCATGCATGGATAAGGAGGGATAAAGGGGGACAACTGTATATTCAAATGACAATTTCCAACTCAGTGAAAAGGGACCATTGGCCTTTTAAAGATGCCATTCAGCATGTTAAGTGATAAAGAATCAAAACAAACTTTTTCTTATGCAATTTACTTTTATCCTCAGTGAACTAGTGAATTGTTTGTAGTTTCTTACGGAATCACTCACCAGATTACTGTTTAGGTCAACCTGACCTAGGGTGAGGATGTTTCAGAAGTGCATTTGCATCTTGGTAATGAACAATGGTCTTTTCTATTCAGAGATAGGAGCCAATAGTGGGTGCTGAGGAGCAGCTCTGGGAATGGGCCCCTGAGAACTGCTCAGACTCCTGCAAGGAGGTGGCAAGGTGGTGGGAAGTGTTGGGAAATTTTAAAGAACTGAGGGACTTAAACACAATTAAGGGGATCTGGTCTGGTCAGCTCACTTAAGGTCACTTAGGTCATCCATTGTTGACCCATATTCTTGCCTTTGAGTCTCCTGGCTCCTTTAATTTTGTTTCTGAATGTGCTGCATGCTTTTCCCATTTTCTATTTGTGATTGAGCTCTAATAAATTCACAATAGGACAGTTAAGATTGCTATCATCTTGAAAATGTGCTGGATATTCACAGAAACATGTTTATGGGTATTTCCCTTGTGAAATCTAGAGAGTCTGATGTGTTCTACTGATCAGGAATCCAGTCTGATCACAGGAAGCCTTGCAGGATGCCTAGATACGTCAGGTATTCCCAGTGCTAGCGGGCAATTGTTATGTATCACAAGAAGTGAAGGATCCACAAGGGGAAAAGAAAACCAGCTATGATCCCTGAGGATGTATAAATTCCCAGTGAAAGCAAGATAGCGTTTGTGGTCCCAAACTCCCATTTTTCATGCAAGTGTCCTGCTGCTCACAAGGGACTGTGGGCACTTAGAGTAATGGAGAGTTGCTGAACTGAAACCGAGAGTCAGGATACTAGGGTAAGGTGAGGGAAAGGTGATTAAACTGGATAAACTTTTGTATAGTTTTTTCTCCTATAGACTGGCCTTGAGGTGTTCATAACTTCACCTTTTGCTGCTTTTGGGTGTTGTAAGGTCAATGACTTCTCCTGTCCTTTTCAGTGCATTGCCTGAGGCTCGAGGAAGATCACAAGTCCAGCAGGCTTTGGTGAGAGGTTTGGGGACTGGCACACGGCTTTGAAGTCAGACACTCCTTGACTTGACTCCTTTCTCATAGATGAACTAATTTTAACTTTGGGAATTTTACTTAATGTATGCCAGACTCAGTTTACCCATGTATACACAACGGGAATAATAATATCTACTCCAGAGTGGTCTTAGGAAAATTAGTTGTAACACATGTCAAGTATCTCAAAAATAGTAAGAGTTATTATTTTTTATATTAGCTGGGTCAGGGATCTTAGCTAAACAATCTGGAGAAACCAATTCATAGAAATTGTTTTATGAAATGAGGTATATTTTTTAAAAGTCTCTTTATAACTCTCAATCTGGCACTCTCAAGAACAATGCAATGAATTTCACTATCTGTAAAAGGTTTATTTTCAGACCTCTCTGTGGCCATCTCCACACCTCCTGGTTTTTCCCTGGCCATGCTGTGGTGTACATCCAAGCCAGACGTGCGAATGCGCTGGCGACACAGCGGCCTCCGTGGCTCCAGGGTGCTCTGCGCTGCACACACTGCAGCTGCCACCAAGCGCCAGTCCGAATGCAGGAGGACGTGACTGCCACACGTCAGAAAGGTGAAGCCATAAATCAAAGACCCCAGGGTAAAATTGTTGGAATTGCTATGCCCACAGCACATGGGGAATGGTCCACCATTCCGATAATAAATGAGTCCACCTGAAATCCCACAGTCGAAGGTTTTATCACAAAGGAAATATATTCAGTTCTGCCTCCTGCCTTTCCAAATAGCATTCTATTGGAAATGTGCAAATAAACTTTTAGAAATTAGGCACTTGATGACTGAATTTAAATTGAGATATAGCTATAAGGTTCACATCCATTAGCTTCAATTCATCTTGAGAAGTCTGAATTTAGAAACCCATGGCTGCTGCCTCCTCTAGCATACAAATAATTCAGATTTACATCTTTTTCTCACAGCTCTAGCTGCATGTATTTTCCATCACCAAGGAGAAGACACAGAGCCACAACTGAAGGGCTGCTGCTTCAAATGCTGGCGCTGGACGGTGAGTCAGGTCACCCGACTGCCACAGTACGTCTGATGTCATGAAGTGCACAAAGCACACGTGCGTCTCCATGTCTGCTGGAGTTGGCCGGTTGTGGTTAGTGCACACAGGGGCAAACTGGCTTCTAGGAAGTTCAAGGGCTTCTCCAAGGTCAACAGAAGCAGGGAACAAAGAACTACAGGCCTGTGGCAAGGTGAATCCTGATATTTGAATAAAGAGTTGACCAAGGCTAAATAGCAAGATGCGAATAAAAAGTCCAAGGCCGGGCTCTTTGCAACTGAAGTTGAATTCAACAGCCTTGCTCCACAGATGGAAATGGCTGCGTGCAGGAAACCTCCCCGGAGAGCTCTCAAGTCTAGAAACGCATGCATGTGACAGCAAACCTGCCCCTTCCGCAGCACTGAAACCCCGGGGGGACACATCCTCCACCGCACTCGGCTTCCAGAGCTGATGGGGAAACAGGAAGGAGAAACAGCACTGTCCTTCCAACAGGCTCAGTAATGATCTGTCTGAGCAGCCATCTTAGAAATGACTGTATTAATTGGCCTTAATTAATCATCCTCTGGGTTATCCGCAGATGGGAGAACAGAACTTTCCTCCGAGGTCAGAGGGTATCAACTGTTTAGAGGTTTTGCCAGGAAAAAAATTAGAGTATTTTTTTCCTTATTACCAAAATTACTGTAATTCACAGAATAATCTGAAGCAGCTGGTCGTCTGTTTGGGAGACAATTTCACATCATCACATAAAATAAATGTGGGCCAGGATCACTGCATTTGCCTGTTCTTGAAGGTAATGACTCACAGTTGGAACAATCATATTAATAATAGATTGCCACTGAGCCACAGCCTTGCTTTGACATTTTGTATACTTCATAGCATGAGAATTTTACAAACTTTTAGCTGGTGAAACAGAAATGTCGTCAAGAAAATACCCACTTCTTCCTATGACTGGGAGAGAAAACAGGAATTCTTCTCAGTTTCTTTATATCAAAGTACAGATGATCTTAAAAATCTCAAATCAAGAGGGATTGTGAGTTTTTGCCAAAGAACCCTGGATCCTGCAACTTCTGAGGCTGTCAGACACTTCTCATACCCAGGACAAGTAAGACCACAGTGCCACCCGGACAGTGCCCCTGAGAGAGACCACTGTTCTGGTGCTCTGCAGTATTTAGTCGGGGATTATAAAGCAATGTCCGGACAGGATCCTCTTTGTAGTCAAAAGCTTTGTTCCTAACACAGACATAAAATGCCAGTAAAGATACTAGAAACTTCTACCACCATCATATGTGCAGTTAGTATTACTTCATTGCAGCTGAGAGATGGAGCAATAGAATTGCAATTTCAAATGCCTCACTGAGTTGGAAACTGAACATGCAGATGTGAAACCTGTGTCACACAAGGCCCTGGAGAGGCTGCAGGTGATGGGGAGGGAGGAGGCGGAGCTGTGGAGAACTGAGCGTTTGGAAACCCAAGGGAGTACTGGGGTGCCCATAGGTGGGAGTGTTCTCAGTGTGATCCCAAGGTGATGAGAACAGGATTGAAACATAGAACTGTCCATCCCTTCACCTTGTCCCTCCACAATACAACTGCCTTGTCCCCATTCCTCACGTGGTCACTTCCTACGTGCCACATATCCACTGAGGAATCAGTTCTGACTCTGAGCAAAGATTGTTTTATTTAAATCTTTCTATTGTACTATCTGAATAGCTACAGTGATTGCTGTGTTTATACTTGGCCTCATTCAGTAACAAAGAAATCCATTTTGATTGCAAACTCTAATTGGGGAAAGGTGTGCTCTTAGCTCTGACCTAGTCGATCCACCCACTGAGATTACCGCCCAGCTGCTGCTGTGGTCATGTGCTGTGGTGATGTGGTCATGACCCCGCTGCTCTCGGGGGAGAGTGAGCCGGGTCCACCACTGCCTGGAGTCTAAGCCGTGAAAGTGATGGGAAGAGACCCGTGAGTTTCCCAGAGAATCAGAGTTAGGGTGGCTCCAAGGTAGAATTATCAGACTTCTGAAATTAAAACACAGGACACAGGTAAATTTTAATTTCAGTAAACAACAAGTAATTTTGCAGTATAAGTGTGGCTCAAATATTCATGGAGCTAAGTACAAACATAAGTAGCACCATCTCACACTGATATTTTATCTGGTAACCCTCCTTCAAGGTGAAGAGTTTGGAAACTAAGAACTTTGAGTCCCCACTCCACGGCCTGGAGAAAACGCGACAAGACCTGACTTTGTCCGCGCTAACCTGGGCCACGCCGAGTGCATGCGGAGGAGCAGCCAGCGGGGTGGGAACGGCCGTCCAGCCACGCAGCTTCAGCCCCTCACCGCCCGCTGCAGAACCCGGCCGGCCGGTGCGTGGTTGTCAGGCACAGCTGTCCCCTGCGGCCTGCGGCCTGCAACGGTCGAACACACGCTTTTCTATCATTTTATGCCCTCAGTTCAAGCCAACAAGCTCCATTTCAACCATCAAATCTTAACCACGGCTAAGAAAAAAAGCCCACCTAATAGGGACAGGTGACGCTGAGAGGGAGAGGCCGGCAGAGGCGACGCTCACCGGCCCTTCTGCTCTGAAAATCCATGTGGCCTGTGCCCGGGTGGCTGGGCACAGAGAGCTGCACAGTCTGCGTGTTCTGTCCATTGGCCTCAAAGTGCCCGCACCCACACACCCGCCACACACTGCGCATGCTCACGTGCTCACACCGATACACACGGCACGCGCTACGCACTCACACACCCATACACTCCGTGCACACATACACTTGTACACTCACACACTCCCACCCGCACTCCCACACACACCATACACACACATTCTTACCCACTCTCACACCCTCCCGCACGCTCACACGGTCACACACACTCACACACCTGATGATCTTGGTAGTACTATGATGTAGGTAGCATGGAGCTCCCAGCACTTTTTTTAAGGTAAACACCTATATGAAAGGATTCTCTTATTTTTTAAATTTTCTGTGGCTTATCTAAAGTCTAACAAGCTGAGCTTGTGCTGAGAAAACAGTGATTCCTCGCACAATCCTTTATAACTTCTTTTAGTAAAACACACAAGTTGCAAGCCCCTTCCTGCCTCCAGCCTCCCAGACACGGCCGGGTGTGCAGAGTTAAATGCTGTCCAGGCTGGAGCAGCCGCTGCCCGCCTGGGCCCCGGGGCCGCACCCCGTCCCTCCTGGCAAAGCACTTCGCACCTCTTTTCTTCCTGAGGTAATGCCTTCTCTGTTACGATTTGCCTCAAGTCTTTTGTTCAAATAGGGTATGGTGTAAATACTCACGATCTTTTAAAAAGCCCGTTCTTTCTTTAAAAGGTTCTCTTGACAAGCTGAGAGTTCTTCCAGGAGGTCCTTAGCAAAGCAGCAGGTGATTACGGTGGTACCCACGGAGACGGCCCCTTCTCTGCGTGTGGGACCATCCCGGCTGGCGGCTCTCGCCTGGCAGCGAATGGGAATTTGCAGAGGGCCCACTTTGCAGCCAAGGCACTGGGCTGGAAAGTTTTATTAACTGATTTTCAGAGGAGAACCTAGTTCACTAAGGACACTTCTCACTCAGCCCCTGTGCCAGTTCTGCCGAATTCCATGATCTGATTTCATCTCCAGAAGGAGCTTGGGCCGGGCGCTAATGGACCCGAGCGCAGCGTGAATGTCAATCTGGGCTTGCGGGGAAGCACTTTAGCAAGGGCTCCTCAGGGGTCAGGGCTTAAAATACACACAGCGGAAAATCAGAGAGCCCTCACTGCTCTGCGGCCTCAGAAGGATGTCATGCTAGGACCCTAGGCCCCCGTGCAGTAGAGCAGCCACGGTCAGGCCCGTGAGCACCCCAGGCAGCTGGGCACATCCTCCCCTGCCTGTCCAGGCACTCGTCCCAGCGGTCCAGCCCCTGCCGCGCCTCCAGACCTTGTGGCTAACACCAGTAACTTCATTCCTCGATGAATCTTTTTTCCTCCCATTTAAATGCACCGTCTTTCCTTAGGGCCCTCCCTATGTTTCCATGCAATGTTTTGGACTCCACTATAGCCCCGTTCCATTTTATAGGTACTGAGTCACACATCTGCCTCCAAATGATAGCACTGAGCTTCCTAAGAAGCAGTATGTCCTTCACCACGCACAGGACATGAGACTCATTGAGGGCCCAATAAAAACGCATTCAACTCCAGTGGATACAGTGCTGTGCGGTCCAAAACAAGACATGTGGCCACAACTCCCCCAAAGAGACTTTTGTTGCTGTCGTTATATAGACTTCACAAGTCATTGGTTTCTAGCTAGTATAAAAAGGCGTAGCGTCTTCGTTTGTGAAGCAGGTGATTCTCTGGCAGCTGCAGGCCAAGGCTCTGTGTACCCCTTCCCCAAGGGACACATCAGGGATGAGGAAAGCCCATCAGCCCAGGGTGACTGGCCAACACCGTGGATGCCAATGCAGCAGTCACTCTACCATGAGAAGGGCGCCTGGTGGCTCTCCTTAAACACACGGCAGGGAGAGCCCATGTCCTGCCGTGGCAGCCGGGGCAGTGGAAGGCCGTGCGGCAAGGACACTCAGGCCCAGCTGTGTGCACAGGTACCTGCACTCAGGGCCGGCGAGCGTCCCCACATCTCGGCCTGTGAGCAGGGAGGAGCGGGGCAGGAGTTGGGAGGAGGGGACTCCTCTGCGGGCCTGCGCGGGTCTGTTGCCAGGTTACTGCTTGTCTGGTCTTCACGTCACCTGGGTATTGTGTCCCTGGCTTACAAATCTCTCAAAATAAAAAAAGGAGGAAATGTTCTTACAGAATTAGATTGTCATGTTCTTGAGCTTCACCATTTAATAAAACAAGTGTCACTGGTTTTCACATTAAGCCTAAATTGTCTCATTAGGATTCAGCCATGTCTGGGCAAAACCATGAGGCTATTTACAGGGAGATTTTATATATAAAACACACACACACATAGAAAGGAGATGGATGTGCATGCATAGTATCTATGTATATATTATATACAGATACACATACATATAATATATAACATGTGTTTGCTTAAAACTGATGGAAGGATAAACCTACAGCCTGAGAGGCCTCCCAGGAAAGAGCTCCCCTGACAGAAGGAGGCAGCCCACAGGTGAAGGGGCCTCAGTCCAGCACAGTCACATGTGCATCTGCCCTTTGACCCCACAGTCCTCCTTCTAGGGAGTTATCTCAAATACACAGGAGCAGAGTAAGAACTGAGCATCATTGCATGGTGAGTGACAGAGGGACAGCAAACTGCTGGAGGGTGGGGTGGGGGCCCATGTCCACCCGCAGGCAGCACTGTGCAGTCTTAAAGAGGAAGAGGACCATCGTCATGTGCGTTTGGAGGGTGGTTTTCCAGCATGTGTTGTAAAGGAAAATAAGTGTGTGGAAAGATGTGTATGGCGTGCTGTCTTTCGTGTAAGGGGTGTAAATATCCACATGTATGTGTCTGCATATACTGTGTAATGTGTACCACATATACTATAATATGCACACACTTTCTATACTTAGAAATGACTTAAAGATAAATGAAAAGCAAATCGAATGGAGACTATCTTTAAGGGTAATGGGAAAATGGTGGGAGAGGGCAGGGAAAGGAGCCAGAGTTCTGAGTGTGTCTTCTTTAGTTTTGACTGTAGAATCATAAAAATATTTTGCAAAAACAAAACTAAATATATTTTTCAAAAATTCAATTTCTAAAAATTGGAAAATAAACCAAAACAAACGGAATCTAACTGTCATGTAGGTTGATGGCATGACCATACTAAGCAGAATCATCTCGAGTGACTTGAAAGCATGGTATTTTGACTATGCAACCTCAGTGAAATATAGCACAGGAATAAGAAGTACAAAAAATCTCAAAAGAATTCACCTGCTTTATTGTTATAGTAATGGTGGTATGTTAATATTTATACTAGTAAATGCATAAATATAGTAGGACAGTTAATATAGCTAAGCATATGCATTATCATTAGAAACCAATATTCAGATAGGAACAGATGCAAGCATAAAATCAAATAAGTCAGGTAAAATCTTTGTGATGCTAGGTTTGACTTGCAAATATTAGGAAGAACTCCTGGTTTACCTTTCTCTTTCTCTGCTTATTTTTTAGCTTTGTCTATGGAAAGACCTGGAAGCAGCAATGATCCAGCGTTCATGAGCAGCCCCTGAAGCACAGATTTTTGTCTACAAATATATTTCCTGCCCATAGAAACCAGGGACCTGGAGGAATGGCCAGTGCAGGACGTGTACAGAAGCACCTGAGAGACTGTTGTGCCAGAAAGCAAGGAGGTTGGTAAACGCTATTGGAGTCATATCAGGAGAGATGAGAAGTCATCTCGAAGGGGCTCAAAAGAGACAGGAGCCTTCCAAAAGGAAAATAACCACAATGTATTGAAACACATCAATTATATAAAAATTACACCCAAAAAAATAAAAACACATCAAAAAACAAATATAAAAACAAACAAAAACACTTGTGTCTGATTGAAGGTTGCTAGGGCATTGGTTCATTATTATTAATACATAAAGGAAATCAAGCAACTATCTTGCCCATCCTGGACAAACTGTATTTCATGGAAACCCAACAAATATTTAGGGAAATTATAGTAGAAAAGAATTCCACATCAGAAATGCAGAGTGAAATTTGGAATTTGAAAGATCACCATTTTGAAATCTCTTACCCACACAGCGTTTGTGGCCGTGCCACCCATGGCTGGTCACACCACCACGTGCAGGCTGGTGGGAAACTCATTCCTGGTAATCAGATTGACACCATCTGAGCCCTCTGACCTGGGTCACCAGCAGCAGAGCAGACAAGCTGACCGTGTGTCCCCCACCGGGGGACAAAAAAAAAAAAATCAGCATCTGAGCAACCTCTAGACCCCACGCACCACCCAATCACAAGAAACCAAGGGGCCCAAAAAGCACAGGAACTGCAATGAGTGGCCCTAGTTTGGATCCTGATTCAAACAAACCACATGTGGAAAGACTTGTGTGTGGCAATGAGAGCAAACTGAGCACAGGGTAGGTGTAAAATGAAATTAGGAAATTGTTATCAATACCATCAGAGGTGATAATGGTATCTAGCATTCTAACAAAAATAATAGGGGGCATCTGAAACAAAAGTGACAAATGGTTGGCACTGATTATGGCTGGATATGATAGAAAATTTCCAAAATAAAAATTAAACCAAAAGAACTGAAGGGGAAGTCTCAGAGGGGACCAGGTCTCTCTCTGACATTCCCTCTGGCTGGAGGTTAGGGC
Source organism: Lemur catta (assembly GCF_020740605.2). Taxonomy (NCBI): domain Eukaryota; kingdom Metazoa; phylum Chordata; class Mammalia; order Primates; family Lemuridae; genus Lemur; species Lemur catta. The sequence goes on along the minus strand of NC_059138.1, from coordinate 94,051,002 downwards.
AGGTGAACCGAATGAGCACCTGGCTTGGCATCTCTGACGTTAGGAAGGTGCCCGTTGGTGATATGGGGCAGGTTGCTGTTCTGCAAATACCTTTGGAGCACTTGGCGCACTGAATAAGAACAGTGGCCTGAGCAGAAGATGGGGCAGGTGGACATCTGGGGCTGACCGGAATAGACAGAAAGGGCACAGACAGAACTCGGGGAGCAAGACACACTTAGGGCAGACTCAGGCACTGCCTGTGGTGGGAACCCAGCACGGATGTCAGGGAACTTGGTGTGTGTTATGGTCTTGACATTTGCATCTCCCCAAAATTTGTATGTTGAAACCTAATCCCCAATCTGGCAGTATTAGGAGGTGGGGCCTTTGGGGGTGAGCAGATGATGAGGACCCCATGATGGGACAGGGCCCTTATCAAAGAGGCCCAGGGGAGCATGTCCGCCCCTTCCACCGCATGAAGACACAGGGAGAAGGTGCTGTCTCTGAGGAACAGGCTCTCACAGACACTGAACCTGCTGGCATTTTCGTCTTGGGTCTTCTCTGCTGCCACAACTGCAAGCCACACATTGCTATTGTTTGTAAAGTACCTGGTCTGCAGTGTTTTTTATACCAGCCCAAATGGCCTAGACAGCAGGTAAACTCAGAAAGTCAGGACAGGCTTGTTCTGATGGAGGTTTCTGGGGCAGGCATGTGTGTGGGAGGTGGAGGCAACACAGAGCAGGAGACCCAAGAGCCTGAGAAACAAGGTCAAGGACAATCTCAGCAACAGAGAGGATATTCAAGCACATCTCACAGTGCCTGCCTTGAAATGAAAGGGAAGTCTCTATGAATCCCCAGAGCACCTTATCAGAAAAAACAGGTGTAGGTCCTTTCTTTCTTTTTTCCTTTTCCCCTGAAGTGTGGGCTCCCAGCATCTGATGCTCCTGCTTAGAGAGGCAGGTCCACTTCGGTTTGGAATGCTCCACATAAAGGTGCCCAAAGGGTTCTTCTTATTCCACTATCAGATCCAGCGCTCCATGGGGTCATGCTCCTCTTCAGGACAGCCTGGTGCACAGAAAGCCTGGCTCCTGCACGCTCAGGGACGCCAGACCCACTGCCCCAACATTAGCATCATAAAGACAAAAGTTCACAATACATTGTTCCATGGTATAAGCTTTATAGAATGAAGCCAAGGTCTTGTCTGCCATAGGGCCCTCGGGTAAATATATACACAAGCCATACTGAGACAGCCCCTAAAACTTAACCCCAAACCTGCTGGGCCACCATGCCAGGAGAGGCAGCCCTTCCTCCCTGGTGGGTGTAGCTCCTCCTGAGTTGGCGGAGGGCCCTGCAGTTGCCTCTCCTGCCTCTTTAACTTGAAGGGGAAAACTCAAGTTCTTGTTGCCCTAAGGCCTCTACTCAGATCCCATTTGCTCCAGAGATCAAAGGAAAACCCCAGAAATGACTTATACCCCAAGAGAATATGATTTGGGCATTGAGGACCTATACAAACCCATTACCTAGATGTGAAACTGGACTCTGAAGGTGTTAGACTAGGGAATGAGCTATGCAATTTTGGATTGAGATAAATTGATTTATATGAATGCACTTGCTTGATAGTTTGAGTTCCAAGTCTGAGCTGGGGCAGGCAAGGTGCTAATTGGTTGACGTTGGTCTACTAAAATTTGAACTGAAAAATAGTCACACTAAATAAGATGAGACACAAGAGATTCTTTGGTATAATATAAAAGGCAGCACCCTAGCCTTTGGAAGACAGAAATGATGGGGTGTTTTTTACCATATCTGAACATTTATTCTTCCCTAACTCTGCACCATGAAGAAAAGCATCAGAGAGGAAGCATCAGCGTGGCCGAGAGACGGTGATGACAGTCCTCCAGCAGCCAGAGATGACAGTGGTAGACACCCCGTTAGTGGACTGTCTGGTCTCAGTGGCAATTACAGGTTCTTTGGGTGGCATGTGCTTAGAAACTAGACAAGAGGCACTGTTCCCAGAGAGGCAGCAGAGCTGGGATGGGACTCAGAATGGACTCACCAGGAGAGTCAGGGGGGCTGGGCGAGAAGGCTTAATTGAACAGGGTCCCTAGAACTGAAACGGATGAACAACCTAAGTCTAAACCTAAGGTCTTCCTTGCTGTATGTGGCAAGCATGTTAAACAAAGACCATAGCCTTCTGCTCAATTCCTCCATCTTATTCAGATCATGGACTGTCTCATTTGTAGGAGGTTAGGCTGCGGTAGCACCATAAACCTCCCAATTTCAGAGCTTTAACAAAATCAGGAGTGGATGAATGTTTGCATATGATAAATCCACTCTAGCATCTCCATCTCCCCAACATTTGTATTCCTTCACTCATATAACATCAAACAAGAGTGCCCCGGTTGGTGGGCAGCTCTGCCTCACATCATAATTCAGAACTTTTCCATCCTTTGCCTCCACCACTCCCTGCGACCTTGTTATCATCTGCACCCAACTGGCAGAAGGAGAAAGAGCACCCAGGGGAGGGACCGGGCTTCTTGGAAGCCTTGGCTTGGAATTAGTACACGACATCAGTAGAAATAGCCACACGGCCTGCCCAGATAGCTGGAAAACATATTCCCTAGCTGGCCAGCCACTTCCTGCTAGCACTGTAACCAATGTAAGGGGAGAAAAAATGTTGTCACCAGCCCCCCGTCTCTGTCAGAAAGACCACAGCCCTTGGAAGGGAGGCCTGGTATGGCTGAGGAAGCATGTGGAGTCCTTACTATAAAACACGCCCTGTAAATCTTCCCCCTACCCTTTCACAGAGGAATCTCGTCTGTTTTCCAAAGTACCTAAGTGCTGGGAGAAGGGAAACAACTGGACTGACCAGGTGCTGTGGGAAGCTGGCTGTGGCTGACGCTACCACTGGGACGCAGGGAGCCTGTGGTCCGTCCATTCGAACGGGGCTGCTGCGGAAACAGGCCGTCATCCTGGCCTTGCTCGTCACAGAGGGGTGGCAATTGCCATTCCTCTCACAACCAGGGAACGTGTGTCTAGCCATTCGGAGGTGAAGACGGCAGTGGGTTTAGCACTCTCCTTCCAATGATCCCTGGCTCCAAGCTCCAAGCTCTGCTGGCGGAGAAATCTTGGTACTCGGGGAAGGAATGTTTCAACCAGGTGATGCAGAAATGATCCCACTGAATTGGAGGCCGAGACCACTGTGGCCATTTTAGGTCAGTTGCCACACTAGATTAAAAGGCTCAACAGAGGGTTACAGTGTTGGCTGGGATGCCTGGGCTTGATTACTAAGGGGAAACCGTGGCTATGCAAAGTGGAGTGGGGGGAGTACATCTGTATCTCAGAAGTCCTGGGCAGTTTCCTAGCACTGCAGGGGATGTCCAGCAGCAATGTTCAAAGAAAACTACCGCAATCCTATGCTTCCAGATCCAGCAAAGCATCAAACCCCTCAGAAGGAAACGTAACGATCTCCAACCACTCCAGATGGTGTTGAGAGCAGGGGAAACACGGGCTGGGTCAGAAAGAGGTCATCAGGGTAACCAAGGCCTGTGGCAGGTGCAGAAGCATCGTGCCAACCTCATCCTACCTCTTGCTTGACCAGACACTTGCTCATGTCTGTAAATGGGCTTGGTTTCCCCCCCTCCCATGTCTCTATCTTTTATATAAATTGTGTTGCTGCTGTCAGCCTTACTCATTAGTCTATATATACAAAACATCAAGCCAAGTTCATGGTAAAACCAGAGAGAATGATCCTCACTGAGTTTCCACTGTCACCCACCTCTCCTGATCCCCCTCCCCTTGTTTTATGCATGCTCAGCTCTCCCTCCTTGACCTTCTTACGACACTTTCTTGGATTTGCATCTTTAGGTATTCACAGTGTCTCTCCTCACTTTTTGATCCAAAATTCATGAAAATCAGTCCTATAGTCTGAATTTTGATGCCCGCCCCCAAATTTGAATGTTGAAATCTAGACCCCAAGACAATAGCATTGAGAGGTGGGACCTTCAGGAGGTGATTGGTGTCCTCATGAAAGTGGTTGAGGACACCTGCCTCGCCCCTTTGGTCACGTGAGGCCGCGTGCAAGCAGACCAGCCCTCACCAGACGCCACATCTGCCGGTGCCCTAAGCTTGGCCTTCCCACCTCCAGAACTGTGAGTGATAAACTTCTATTATTCACAAATTGCCCAGTCTAAGGTATGTTTTGACAGCAGCCCTAACAGATAAAGGCAATCTGTTTGTCCTTGCTAATGATGATTCCTTAAGTCCTGATATTAATGCCACACCAGTCCTCTGTAATTAGAGTTCCCTCATCTAGATCATTCTACTGAAATGACTCTCACTCTGGTTCACAACAGTAGAGATGTTCCTGGACCTGTCCTTTGGCTCAGAATTTCTGATATATCTAACACTGGTGCTTATTCTCCACCTTAAAACTTTCAACTCCGTTCACTTGTGTTCATGAACAATGGTAACCTGCTCTTTTCTGGTTCTCTTTGTACTTTGTTAATTTCTTCATTTAGGAAATATTTATTGGACCTACGCTATATTGCTGGGAAGTGAGAGGAAGCTTTATGCAAGAAGTGTTGTATAAGCTAATACCTAAAGGAGGAGTAGGAGTTAATCTGGAAAGGAACGAGGTGAAGAGGAGAGAGAAGGACGTTCCCCTCTCCATACAGAAAAAGCAGCTTTCCTGATGGTGACAGGCAGAGAAGAAGAAGGAGCATACTCAGGATATTACAGACAGTGCAGTCTGTGTTGAGCTAGGAGATAATAAAAGATGAAGTCAAATACAAACCATGAAGGGTTTGCCACGCCTTTCCCTCAGCATGTGGGTGTCACAGAGAGGGCAATAGACGGTCAAAGAAAGTCTGTTAGCAGGGCAATGGCAAAGGATTGGACTTTGGAAAGATCACTCTCGCTGAACTATGGGGAACAACCGCCTGGGTTAAAGACCGAGGCACAGAGCCCGGCGTGGAGGCCCGTGCTGGTAATCTAGACAGAAGGTGATGGTGGCTGGGATTTGCTCAAGGAAGATGCAGCAACAGAATGGAACCACAGGAACATTTTATAACACACAAGTGTTCATTCCTTGAATCAGCGATAATATGACTGATGAATTAGAGAACACAGTTAGTGTTATGTGGGTACCTGTCAGTTACAGCATCAAACAACAGGAGGTAACACTACAGAAATTACAGGCAACACTATAGGAAAAAAAGCTTCAGCACAGCCACACGGCAGCTTTCTTTGAGTGGCTTTATTATTCCTTTGCCCTGATGAGCGTGAGTAGGAAGCCTCTGCTGATGGTGACGGTGCTTGTGGTGTCAGGAAAAGAGAAGCCGTTCCCTTGCTCAAAAGCTCGGTGGAATCAAATGCTATTTATTCAAGGACATCCTGTTTCTGTTGATATGCTTATGACAACTGAAAGTATCCTTATAAAGAAATCTATGCCAGGTGCAGAAGCAAGGATGAGTGTGTCTACCTCATCCTAGCTCTTGCTTGGTCACGCATTTACTCATATCTGTAGTTGGGGTTGATGTTTCCCCTCCCTTGCATGTCTCCGTCTTCTGTACAAGTCGTGTTGCTACTGTTAGCTTTACTCTCAGGCTATAGGTACAAAATGTCAAGCCAAGCTCACCGTAAAACCAGAGAGCATGATCACAGTAGAAATGTCTGTCCTTGTATTCTTGAAAGCTTTAGCCCTGAATCATCTTTTCCCCTGAATCATCTTTTCCCCTTGAACCTGCTGTTTTTGAAATATGAGTTCTGATAAGCACTTTGATCCAATATTTACGCAGAGCAGTGGTTCTCAACCACAGGCTGTTTTGCTCCCACCTGAGGACACTGACAGTGTCTGGAGACGTTTTTGGTTGTCACAACGGCGAGTAGGTGCTCCTGGCATCTGGGGGCCAGAGATGCTGCCAAACACCCTGCTGTGCACAGAGCAGCCCTCCGCAACAAAGCAACATCTGGCGCCAAAATGTTGGTAGTGCAGACCCTGTTCTTAAGCCTAAATTCCCTTCTTGGCTTAAGACCTACATAAACTGAAGGAAGGACAGCTCTACCTTAATAAAGTCATCCCCATTTCACAGATAAAGGAACTAAGACTCAAGGACATTATTTAATTCATCCAGGGTTTCATAGCTAGTAAATTCTGGAGTTGACATGCAGCTGAGGGGCGGCTGCCCCCGCTGTAAAATGCAGCCTCCCAAACCCCACTCCACATAGGAGAAAGGGATACATCAGCTCTAATGCCTCTCCCAAATCAAATCAATGCCATTGTTATCTAGGATAAAATAGCTTTGTACAACTATTGATTTTATTTATTTACTTATTTATTTATTTTCTTTTTAGAGATAGAGTCTCACTCTGTCACCTAGACTTGAACTCCTGGGCTCAAGCGATCCTCCTGCCTCAGCCTCCCAAGTAGCTGGGACTGCAAGTGCAGCCACCACACCCAGCTAATTTGTTGTTAATTTTTGTAGCGATGAGATCTCCCTATGTTGCCCAGGCTTGTCTCAAATTCCTGGCCTCAAGAGGTGCTCCCACCTTGGCCTCTCAAAGTGCTGGGATCACAGGCATGAACCACCACACCCAGCCACAACTGTTTATTTTAATATTTGTTAAAAATATAGCAACCTGGTTTGAGTCTCAGATTCTTTTCACCAAGAGACCATCAGTTTCAAATTCAAGCTCTATCATGTGTCTCAGGAAATCTGGGCTTTGCCTGTGCCAGGAACTACAGCCTCACATCTTCTCCCCTTGCTGCTCATGTTGCTCTGAGGCTCCGGGAGCAGCTGTCATATTTTAGAGGTCAGCTCTTGAGACAGCATGCTAGGTCTCAAGGCCCCGATAATAACACTTTTCTGCATACATCTTTTTATTGAGGGCTTATCTTTTTATTTCACCAGCGCTGCCTGCCAGCTGGCTTAAAATCTCCTTTGGAAACAAGCACACCATATATGCCTTCTACAGTGTTAGTATTATAAACACACGGTGTTCGGGGTTGAAAGAAAACTTGCAGGCACACGCAGTACACATTAGTGAGCTCACTGCTTTATCACTCTATGGCTGCATTTCCCAAACTGCGTTCCTTGAAAGGCTCTCCCAGGAGAGGTTAATAAATGTGGCAGGAAAAAAAAAAAAAAGGAAGGAGAGGTTTGCAGTTAAAAAGGTTTGAGAAATGCCACATACGAAATCCCCTCATGCAAATTCAAAGAGCGTGTTCACCGATCACAGTTTCTGAGAAGCCAAAGCAGGGAGGGATGTATTAGACATAAGCCTCTTCACCTGCACCTCACCCAGACTTTCCTAGGCCTCTTCAATTATCAAATTCATTTTTCACACAACACATTAGCAACCAGCAGGCCATTGTTTCACAGAACATCAGAAATACTACCCTGCAAGGGAGGAAATTGAGGCATTATCATCTCCATTTTACAGATGAGAAAATTGGGGTTCAAACAAGCCATATGACCAAACTCGATGTCACCCAATAAAGGCAGCTTGGCACAAAGACTTGAACTCAGAATTTCTGAATTCAAAATCCTCTCTCCTTGGTAGGGGTGCCAAGACAGCTGACTAGTGGCATCACTTGCCAGACCGTCCTGGAGGGAGGATTGGATTTCAGATAAAGGCGAGGGGAGAAGAGATGCATAGCAGGTGTGGCTCATAGAGAGAGGTGCTAGAGCCTGCTGGGGACCTCATGGAGGAAAATTATGAAGCAGAGAAGGAAGAAGATAAAGGAAAAAAAGATATCGACAAGGATCAAACCCAGAGACTCGAAGCCCAGTGAAGGGGTAAGAGGGGACCCCTCTCTCCCTCCCACAAGTCTTTGGTGACCAGGAGGCTACCAAGTTTCTTGGAGGCTTTTCCACCCCATGAGCCCAGGCACTGCAGAAACACAAAACAGTGGGGAGAACTTGCATGATCCCAGAGCTTGGACATTCTGTGTGAGGTTCCCCTCCGAGAAGAGTGTCACAAGAGACTGGAGAGCCAGCTTTCTCCCATTCACACTGTTTTTCCTTCCCTGCCCCTCCCCCAACCACTGCAACTGGGAGTGCAGTTTGAGCCAAGAATTCGGAGAGCAGCCATCTCTCGCCAGCGGGTGGGTGCTGCAGGCTGAGGCTCCCACTGAGAGAGGGTCCCACACCTTTCCCCCAGAGGGACTGTAGTGGACCCGGGGTGCCTGATTTGGGAGCTCCCTGCCCACCAGTATTTCTCAGAGCCACATACCAGCAGGTTAGGCAAGCAAGCCAGACCCTGTTCCCACCAAGACTTGAGTGGGCTACTGGAGACACAGGCCAGAGGTCTGGGAGCTGGATTCAGATGGAAAGGAAGCCCATGTGGACAGAACTGATGGAGAAAATTGTGGGGTCCTGAGATGCAGTGAGCTGGGAGAGCACCCATCCCTGCACACACACACACACACACACACACACACACACATACACCTGCAGGAAAACAATCCTGTTGGATTGGGGTGGGTCCTCTGTTGAGAAAGAGCCCACCTCAGGGATCCACAGAAACCAGGTGCAGAGCATTCAGGTGCTCAGGCTGACTGGGAGCAGTGGTCCCTCCCTACCCATTTTATACAGGAGAGAAGTGTGAGCTGAGATTTTGGCAATCAACCACCTCCGTCCAGCAGGTGTGTTCTCCAGACTGCTGTCTCCACAGAGAATGGGGCCCATGCCTCTTCCCTAGAGGACTTATAGTGGACCCAGGGTGCCCAATTTGGGAGCTCCCTACCCACTGGCATTTCAAGGAGATACATAATAGCAGGACACACATGCAGGCCCTGGGAGATGTGAGAGCTGGACAGTCAGATTGTGAATTTCAGATGGCCCCATCTCCACAAGCAGACTTTCTGGGTGGGTGGTCTCACTTCAGTCCCTCCCTGGCAACTTTCCTCAGAAACTGGGAGCAGACATTTGAATCCTGCCAAAACAACTACCTTACCAGCTGTTGTGGAGCCAAAGGACAAGCTTGCCGAACTCAGCCCCACCCAGCCTCACTCCCCAACCCACCTCTGCTGTGGCAGAGAATAAAGACTCACCTGGAAGTTCCAGGGCCCCACCTGCCACCTGGGGCATTCAAGTGCTCCACCTGAGGGGCTAGAGCCAGTTTCAAAAACAACACTGCAGCTTGTGCCTTCTGGAAAGCACCACCTACTGACAGGGAGGTCAATCTGCACAGCCCTTTACAACATTTGCTGACTCAATCATACAGGTCAATTCTTCCCCACAAGTGCCATTTATTGTCTCAGAGATTAAACAGGGTGGGCCAATACAATTCACATGGCTAAGAAGTCCACAGGGCTGGGGAAAGAGAAAGAATTTCAAAGACCTGCATCCTCCCTCATAAAGAGAAACAGGGAATCTGCCCACACACATAGCTCACCACTGCTACAGCCTACAAACAACTAGCAATTGAGAAAAACACCAAACTAAGGAAAGCTATAACCAAGGCTTCGACCTAAAACCTAGATCACCATTAAAGCACCCACAAACAAAGCCAAAGATTCTTGCTCAACATATGATACAAATATATATGTAGGAGTAGGGGGTGGGAAAAGCCCTATCTAAACACAATAAAATCCCAAAATAAAAAGTAATAGCTGCTTCATTCCTGAGAAGGAATCAGCAAAGAACTCCAGAAGTATGAAAAATCAGAGCAGAAGGACACCTCAAAAAGGGAAAATCAGCTGACTAATAATGGATACCAACCAAAATGAAAATACTGAAATGACAGATAAAGAATTCCAGATATGGATTGTAAGGAAATGCAATGAAATTCAAGAGAAAATGGAAAATCAGCTCAAAGAAACCTGAAAAATAATTCATGAAATGAGTGAAAATTTCACTAAAGAGATAGACATATTAAAGAAAGACCATATAGAACTTCTGAAAATGAAAAATGCATTTAAGGAAATACAAAACACAGTGAAAAGTTTTAAGAATAAACTAGACCAGGCAGAAGAAAGAATATCAGAGCTTGAAGAAAACTCTTTTGAATTAACTCAGTCAGTCAAAATAAAGGAGAGAATTAAAAGGAATGAATGAAGCCTACAAGAAATATGAGATTATATAAAATAGCCAAATACAGGAATTATAGGCATCCCTAAGGATGAAGAAGAAAACGCACAAGGGCTAGAAAGCCTATTTGAAGAAATAATCAAGAATAATTTCCCTGGTCTTATTAGAGATTTAGTCTTCCAGATACAAGGAGCTCAATGAATAACTGGGAGACTCATCACAAAGAGGCAATCACCAAGACACATAGTCCTCAGACTGGCCAACATCAGCATGAAAGAGGAACTCCTATGGGCCATACGGAGAAAACAACAAGTAACTTTAAAAGGAAAACCCATCAGGCTAACTGCAGACTTCTCAACAGAGACCTTATAATCCAGAAAGGACTGGGCCCCCAACTTCAGTCTTCTTAAACAGAACAACTTTCAGCCTAGAATGGTACATCCTGCAAAACTAAGTTTCATAAATAAAGGAGAAATAAAGACCTTTCCAGACAAGGAAACATGGAGGGAATTTGTCAAGACCAGATGTGCCCTGCAGGAAATACTCAGAACTGCATTCTACATGGATCAGCACAATGGTCACCCCCCAGTATAAAACCACCCAAAAGCTAAAGCTCAGAGCTCATATAAAACAATATCACAAGAGGTAAGACAAAGGAACAAACTACTAACCCAACTGGATGAACAGAACAGTATCACACATATCAATACTATCAATCAACATGAATGGTTTAAGTTCCCCACTCAAGACAAATCGGCTGGCTAAATGAATAAAAAAATAAAATCCAAGTATCTGCTGTCTCTAGGAAACACATTAACCCACAAGGACTCTTACAGGCTTAAGCTTAGGGACAGAAAAAACATTTCATGCAAATGGTAACTAAAAGAAAGCAGGTATAGCCATTCTTATATCAGATAAAGTTGACTTTAAATCAATAATACTAAAGAAAAACAAAGATGATCATTATCTAATGGTAAAGGAGCAATTTGACATGAAGACATAATAGGCCTAAATATTTAGGCACCTAACACAGGAGCATCCATATTCCTAAAGCAAACCCTACAAGATCTAAGCAAAGAGATGATCAGTAGTGTTATAATTGCCAGGGGCTTCAACATTCCACTGACAGAATTGGACAGATCATCCAAGCAGAAAATAAAGAAACGCTGGGCTTTAACAGGATTCTAGAACAACAGGCCTAACAGACATTTATGAAGATTTTACTCAAAAACAGATTATACAGGATAGGGAACATTCTCCAAGACTGATCATACTTTAGGCCACAAATCATGGCTCAATAAATTCAAAAAAACTAAAATAATACCATATGTCTTCTCAGATCACAGTGGAATAAAACTAGAAATCAGCACCAAGAGAAATACCCAATTTTACATAAAGTCATGAAAATTAAAAAACCTCCTGCTGAATGACTATTGAGTCAATGATGAAATTAATATGGAAATCAAAAGATTCCTCAAAGTGAATGACAAAGCAGACAAAAGCTATCAAAACATATGGGATTCAGCAAAAGCAGTCCTATGGGGAAAATCCATAGCCTTAAATGCCCACAACAAAAAGACAGAAAGATTACAAATTAACAATCTAATGACACATCTCAAGGAACTAGAAAAGCAAGACCAAACCACACCCAAAACCAACAGAAAGAAAAAAATAACTAAGGTCAGGGCAAAACTAAATGAAATCAAAAACAAGAAAATAATACAGGAGATCAACAAAACAAAAAGTTTGTTCTTTGAAAAGAGAAACAAAATCAACAGACCTCTTGTGAGATTAACCAAAAACAGAAGAGAAAGGACCCTAACAAGCTCAATCAGAAATGAAAAGGGAGACATTACAACTGATACCACAGAAATACAAAATATCATGCGTGAATACTATGAAAATCCCTATGTACATAAACCTGAAAACATAGAGGAAATGGACAAATTCCTGGAATCACCCAACATCCTGAGATTCAATCAGCAAGAAATAGAATTTCTGAACAGACCAACAATGAGCAATGAGATTAAAGCAGCAATAAAACACCTTCCAACAAAAAAACCCCAGACTGGATAGATTCATAGCCAAATTTTATCAGACCTACATAGAAGAGTCAGTACCCATACTGTAGAAATTATTCCATAACATCAAAAAGGAGGAAATTATCTCTGACTCATTCTACAAAGCTAGTATCACCTTGATACCAAAGCCAGGAAAGGACACAACAAAAAAAGAAAACTATAGACCAATATCCCTTATGAATACAGATGGAAAAATATTCAATAATATACTAGCAAAGAAAATCCACCAACACATGAAAAAAATAATCCATCATAACCACATGGGCTTCATCCCAGGGATGCAAGGATGCTTCAACATATGTAAATAGATAAATGTTCACCACATAAACAGAAGCAAAAAAGAAGATCATATGATCACCTGAATAGATGCAGAAAAGCATTCAACAAAATTCAGCACCCTCTCATGATAAAAAGAAAAACTCAACAAACTAGGCCCAGAAGGAACATATCTCAAAGTTATGAAAGCCATATATGACAAACCCACAGCCAACATCATAAGAATGGGGAAAAACTGAAAGCATTCCCACTAAGGACTGGAACAAGACAAGGATGCTCACTGTCACCACTTCTATTAAACATGGTGCTGGAAGTCCTAGCCAGAACAATAAGGCAAGAGAAAGAAATTAAGGGTATGGGTACCTAAATCAGGAAAAAGGAGGTCAAATTACTGCTTTTTGCAGAAGATATTATCTTATATCTAGAAATCCCCAAAGATTCTACCAAGAGACTCCTGGAATTTATAAACAAATTCAACAAAGTCTCAGGTTACAAAATCAGTGTACACAAATGAGTAGCATTACCATACACCAATAACAGTCAAGCTGAGAGTCAAATCAAAGACTCAATACCATTCACAACAGCTACAAAGAAAATAAAATATCTAGGAATATACTTAACAAAGCAGGTGAAAGAACTCTACAAAGAGAACTATGAAACACTGAGAATAGAAATTGCAGGTGATACAAACAAATGGGAAAACTTATCATGCTCATGGATCTGTAGAATCAACATTGTTATCATGTCCATACTATCCAAAGTGATTTGCAGATTCAATGCAATATCCATCAAATTACAAACATAGTATTTCATAGATATAGAAAAAATAACTCTATGTTTCATGTGGAACCAGAAAAGAGCCCAAATAGGCAAAGCAATCTTAAGCAAAAAGAACAAATTGGGAGGCATCAATTTACCAGATGCAAGCTGTACTACAAGGCTAGAGTAACTGGAACAGTGTGGTACTGGCACAAGAGCAGAGACATACACCAATGGAACAAAACAGGAAACTCAGTATAAAACCATCCACATATAGCCAACTGATCTTTTACAAAGCAGACAACATACACTGGGGAAAAGAATCCCTATTTAATAAATGGTGATGGGAAAATTGGATAGCCACATGCAGAAGAATGAAACAGGATCCATATCTCTCACCACTCACAAAAATTAATTCAAGATGAATAAATGATTTAAATGTGAGGCATGAAACCATGAGAATTCTAGAATAAATGTTGCAAAACTCTTCTAGATATGAGCCTAGGCAAAGAATTTATGAAGCAGACCCTAAATGGCAATCATAGCAACAACAAAAATAAATGGGACTTGATTAACTTAAAAGGCTTCTGCCCAGCCAAGGAAATATCAACAGAACAAATAGACAACTTACAGAATAGGAGAATATATTTGCATGCTATACATCTGATAAAGGGCTAATAATCAGAATCTACAAAGAACTGAAGTGAATCAGCAAGAAACTATCACACAGCCCCATCAAAAAGTGGGCAAAAGACATGAATAGAAGCCTTTCAAAAGAAGATAGGCAAATGGCCAATAAACATATGAAAAAATGCTCAATATCACTAATCTTCAGGGAAATGCAAATGAAAAAAAAACACAATAAGATATCACCTTCCTCCTGTTAGAATGTCTTATATTAAAAAGACAATTGATGCTGACATGGATGCAGAGAGAAAGGAATGTTCATACACTGTTGGTGGGACTGTAAATTAGTACAACCTCTATGGAAAACACTATAAGGATTCCTCAAAGAACTAAAAGTAGACCTAACATTTGATCCAGCAATCCTACTACTGGGTATTTACCCAAAGGAAAGAAAGTCATTTTATCAAAAAGATGCCTACACTCAAATGTTTATTGCAGCACAATTCACAACTGAAAAGATATGGAATCAACCCAAGTTCCCATCAATTCATGAGTGAATTAACAAAATGTGGTATATGTATACTGTGGAATACTACTCAGCCATGAATAAGAATGAATTAAGGCTTTTTGCAACATTTGGATGGAACTAGAAACCATTATCCTAAGTGAAGTATCTAGGAAACAGTGGAAAAAGAAACACTGCAGGTACTCACTATTAAATTGGAACTGACTAATGAGCACATATGTGTGTAGAATGAAGTAAAATTTAATGGAAATCAAGCAGTGGGGAGGGAGATGAAGGAGATAGGTTAAAACCTACCTAACCAGTACAGTGAACACTATGTTGGTGACGGGCACACTTATAACTATGAATCAAGCCTTATAAAAGTGATCCATGTAACCAAAAATATTTGTACTCCCATAATACTTTGAAATTAAAAAAAAAATCCTCTCTCTTCTATAACATGGTATTTTCACTGTCTATGCCTCCCTTTTGCAAATTTCTTTATACATGAGCACTTTCCTCAAAACCACACACTACCAAGCCATGCCTGGTCCCTTCCCCCTGAAACCTTCCACTCACAAAGACTTTAATCCTTCCACTCACAATACTGGAGTCACTTGATAGCCACCCAAGATGGCAGGCTCAACCTTGGTTGATTCTTTAGGACTCATCCTAAAATAGATGAGTGAATGGAGGAATGGCTGGCATCATACTCTGAGATTCAACATAAAGTTACCAGGGCTGTTGGCTGGGCCTTGGACTTGTTTCCCCATTGTGACAACTGGTCTTCTGCCATATTCCTAAAACTGGTCCTGGTGACTCTTAGTCTCTTGCAGCTCTAGTCTTAGACCCCTGCACTAATGCCCTATCCAGATCCCCTAGACATTTCTGCAGAGAGGCACTGCTTCACTCTTGCCCAAGCATTAGAACTGGACACAGTTCACACCTTTGAGGACTCCCTATGCCAATGGCCTGCCAGTTTCTTCCCACCTCTAGGAACCTTCAGCCATTTTCTACCTCTCTGCTGAGCCAACCATCATTGGCTCAAGGATTTAAAAGACCAATTGCTTGCCTGCTAGTCCTGTGTTTTTCACTGCTACACTCTTCAGCTAAACATGTTTTCCTACTTCCTCTGGGATTACCTGTTTCCTCATTTCTTGACTCACCTGAGAACACAAAGCCAGTGCCTGTTAAAAATCTAATCACTTTTTTGGTGAATTAAGCACATAGCACCCAGAAATAGTTGTTCATTTACCTGAAAAATCTTCAGGTACTGAAGTCAGGACTTACCAATGCAAACGGATGGACAGACACATGATGCTGCCAGGCTTGGACCCTGGGAAAGTGCAGCCTGAGTGGGGAAACCAGGAGCTTAGACATGGACATGGTGAAAGTGGGGGCCGGTAGGGGAGGAGAAGTGTCTCTGCTCACTCATCCTCGGTTCAGGGCTGAGGCCCCTCTACCAGAAGACAGTAACAAGAGAAGAGCATACCCATGGATTTAATATAAGCTTTACATGGCATGGAGCCTTCATAAATGAAGACCCAAAGAAACAGATGAACCTGTGTATTTCTTCTGCTAAGTCTGAGGAAGAAGTAGATAGTCCTGAAGGAGTATGATTGGATTGAAAAGTATGAGCTAATAGTAATAAACCGGAGAGAAGGAGGGTTTGCGAGTCCTGTTTGTTCAGATTCTTCCCTGTGTCTTCACAGATAAGCATGTTCCTTTGCTCCGTGTATAAGGAGGGCACCTCTTGGGTCAGGGTCTTGTGACCTGCTTCAGGGGGAGGTCAGAGAACCCTCCCTAGGTTTTATTACCTCTTCAGGGGAGAAGGGTGGGGGAAGGTAAGGATGACCTTCCTGCCTCTACTGTTTTTCAAATTCCTTCAGCTTAAAATACTCAATATGCCAAGGTAGCATGTTTGGGGATAGCATGTCCTGAACCCCATAGGCCTGGCGGACACCCAAGAGGAAAGGTGGAGTTTATAGATATGGGGTCGGATAGGAGTCTGGGATAGAGGTAAAACTTGGAGGCTGCCAGTGAAAGATGGGATGGGGATTGCATAAGAGCACATAAGAGTGATTGAATATTAAGAAGAGAACTGAGAAATGGGCCCTGAGACATTCAACTTTCTCTGTATTTAAAGAGGGACTGGAATATAAGGGACCAGTCACGGAGGCAGAGACTGAGTGCTCAGAGAAGCAGGAAGAACGCTAACCAGAAGCAAGAAAGTGAACTACACTGAGTGGCTGAGGGTAACTGTGAATGGATCCTTGGATTGGGGCTCATGGAGTTGTGATCTGAGAGACCAAAACAGACACCCTTTTATCAACTAAGACAGACCCTAAGCTACAGAAACAAAATTTACTTAGGTATCAAGGAAGGGTTCAGGGCTTACCTGGCAGACATAGCAATTTTCTAAATACCTATGACTACAAGAAAAACCACACCCTTGCTAAACTCCCTAACAGTAGGAGCTATCAGGCTGATTTACAGCCCGGGCCACTGCAACTCTGATTGGACAGAGGACTAGCCTTACAAACATTCTTTTGGGAAAAGCAACTGCAGACATTAAGCCAGTCTTATCCAGCTTATAGAGGCTGTGCACATACTGTCTGTTTCTGTATTTCACCTTGTGATCTAAAAAGCCAAATTCCACTTCATTTTATTGTTAAAATCCCACCCCAATGTGGACATGGATGTATGTTACATATATGCTTACCCATTGTGCATGCACTCGACTGCCCTCATAAATGTGTATAGATTTTTCCCAAAGCTTGATGAATTTGCATATGACTCTACTGTGTAATACAGACCCTTGAGGCAAAAAACCCAGCCTGCCCCTCCCCTCTGCAAAAAGAGAGCACCTCCAGTCGACAACAGAGACAATCTTCCCGGTTTGCAAACTGAATTGCCAATAAAGCTCTCCTTTCTACTATTTATCTATCCTGGTGGTAATTTGGATGACAGAGTTTGTTGGTGCCCTTGGCAATAATGTGATGGGGACAAAGCAATAGTGGAGTGTATTCAAGAGAGAAATGGAGTTAAGAAAGGAAATACAGAAAAGCTTTTTCTGGGAATTATAGAAACTAAGGGGAGGCCAAAAAAAGTGGGGGGTGGAGGATTGCAGCTTCTTTGTATGCCTCTGTGAAAGGGCAGAAATTGTTAATGCTGGGGTGAAAGAGGGACATTAGCACAGTTAAATTCACTATTAGGTAAAGAATTTGGGATCCAGAGCATAAGGGAACGGTTGGCATTAAACGGGGAGCAACTTTTGCTAACCAGAGGGAACGCAGAAATGAGTCAGTGGCAGGATGGTGCAGAAATGAAGACGGCCTCTCCCAATCACTTATATTTCCTCAGCAAAATGAGGAGTGAGGCCATGCAGTGAGGGCGTACACATGATGGCAGGGGGGTAAAGGGGGCGTGAAGCAACAGAGCAAATGGCAGAAGCCACTGGAGGAGGAGCCTGCAGCCCGGACCCACTGGCCTGTGTGGAAGAGGGAGAACAAGGCTTGTGCCTCTCCGTGATCTCACAGGCGTTTTTACTCTAAAGAAACAAAAAGCACATTCAAATCCACGGCAGTGAATGTAAACTATCTCTGGACACATTTCAAATAGGTGCCAGCAGAGAAAATAGAGAGAAAGAAAACAAGAACAGCAAATATTTGACATTTCAAAAGACAACCTAATCTTCTTTCTGTCTTACTAGCCACCCACTTACGTGGCATTCCTTTTCCTTTTTCAAATTTTTTGCAACAGAAGACAACAAGTCAGTCCTGCTACCTTCCGACCAGGACTATTCAAAGTGATGAGGGCATTAAGATTGCCAAGCATTACAAACATTGAAATATTTGCATTTGTACCAAATGAAAGGAAGTCATTTCATTCTTTCCTTGCCTCGTAAAAAAAAAAGATGGATTTGGTTAAAAGGGGCATTCAATTGCAAGGGAATAATAACCTGAGATTTTCAGAATAAATAACATTTCAGTTCATGCTCCTATTCATAATATCAAGATCACAAATGTGTACCCTGTCTCTCTTCCCAGAAGCTTAAAGCGTTTACACACATGGTCTAATTTATCAGTATAATAAGGCAGGAGTGGATGTTTAAAGTCTGTTTTTCAGATGGTGAAGGCATAATGCAAAAGTGTTGGTATTGTTCAAGGTCATATAATTCCTCAGCAACACAGCTTCTGCTAGACATAAATGTCTGCTACCATGGGATTTCAAATGAAAAACAAAAAGAAAATGAAACGGTTCTTCAGTTTGGAGCCAACCTTTCAGTAGCCCTCTATAAAGAACATTTATGTTATCTTTCTACCAAGGTAATTATTTATATTTAAAGTACTTTTATTTTCTTATCAATCACAGTTCTCATCCACATCTAAGAATTTTCCTGAAGTGATATTCAAACGCCATCATGAAAAATTGGTTGTGATATGTTTGAAAGAATTAGGTTCCCAATTTAAAAAGCAATTATTTTCATTGACACCTTATTCGGCAGGAAGCCAGGAGACAGGACCCTGGGCTGTATGAACAGAGGCACCGTGATGACAGGAGACAGAAAGACCTCTCTGCCAGGAGGCAGCAGCACCCGGGTCCTGGTCCCAGGCTACGACAGCCAGAGTGACGCTAGGCGAGCTGCATCTCTGCCATCCGGGCTCCTCGCCATGAAATGAACCTACACCCTCAGATCCGGGTGGGGTCAGATCTGCTGATTTTTCAGGAGAAGCAGGATGTTAGGATTATTATGTGTAATCTCTTTTTAAATGCTGTCAACTATATCAGTTCTTTTTCAGTTCACCATGTGGGCCAAACCAAACATGTCTAGAGGCCGGATCTCATAGGCTCTAGTTTGCAAACTCTGGGTTAGATCAATTCTCCGACTCTAACAGTCTCTGATTCTTGGTGGTGGTGGCAGCAGTTTTGTTCTAAGAATCATATGCTGGGGAAGGGAGATGTTGGCTCACTCTCACGTGGCCTGTTTGGCTCTGGGACGAACTTGAACAGAGATAGAACTGGCGAGTCCCAGTCATCGGCCCCACGGCAAGGCTGGGCTGTTTACACCTGTCGCATCACCTGGATTCCCATCAGTGTCACAGTTTCCTCGGTTGGCTCTGCCCCCTGCTGTTGAGGGTGAAAGAACCATCCTAACAAGGCACCTCTGTCATTCAGAATAAATATGCTTCCTTTCCCTGTGGCTTTAGGTAGGCCCCCTGTAGCTAGGGCCAAGCTATCTCCAGCACAGCGGTGCACTACAAACTCTACACCACACTCATGATGCTTCAACTACAGAAATGCAAAAGGTATGGAACTCCAACAGGAAGCAAGAGTGTCTACAGCTAGATGGTACCATGGCAACCCAACCTACAAGAATGTTCTGCTTCCTGTTGCCAAGCAGAGGACAGCAGTCACAGACTCTCATCTGTTCAGCTTGCACTCAGAATAGACCACCCTCTGAGGTCCAGTTCTGCCAATGGCCCACCAGGTGTGGCTCCACCCACCTCTGAGGGGGCTTCCATGCCCCCTCTAGATGTGCCACCCTCCCAGCACCTTGATGTGTTGTTCACCAGCCAGGTGAACAACTATGAGCCCCTGCTCAGGGTTTTTATGGACGTTCCATTATGTAGACAAAGCACTGACCATCAGTCATTGAACTCAGTCTCTAGCCCTTCTCTCCTCCCTGGAGGTTGGGGGATGGGGCTGGAAGTTCCAAGTCTCTAATCACAGGGATGGTTCCCCCAGCAAGCACCCCATCCTCCAGGAGTCACCTCATTAGCATAAGATCAGGGATGGTTGGAAGGGGCTTATTATGAGTTTAAAGAAGACATTCCTCTAGCCCCTATCACTCAGGGAATTCCAAGGGTTTCAGAAGCTCTGTGTCAGCAACCGGGAGCAGAGACCAAATGTATATTTCATATGATGTCACAATCTTTAACAGCACTTTCTCCCTTCCCTTTCAATGGAGGCCCCATATTTGCATTTTGTGCTGGACCTCACAAATTAGGTAGCTGGTCCCACCTGCAGAAATTGCCTGTGACTTCAGTCTGCTCCAGCGAAGGCTGTCAAAAAGAAGGTATCTCTCCCTTCGCAAACGCAAGCTGCAACCTTTGGACTGTGCCGGCTGCTGACTTTAATTTACATCATGCTGCCTGGAGAGTCCAGCCTTCCTCAAGGCCATTTTAAGTGCAGGCTCCCTTCGTGCTTCTGTCGGTCTAACCTCAGAAGGCCCCTGGCAAGCTCTGGGAGCAGTAATACCTCCGCCCCTTCCTGCCCCACTTGGGGCATTCTCTGCGCTGATCAGCAAAATCGCACCACCCTGAGAACCAGGAGGCCGGAGAGAGGACTGCAGGGGAGACTGCGGGAGGAGGGAGCTTGCAGTCGGGCCAGACTCAGACTCATACTGTGTCTGGGGCTGCCTCCCTTTCAGAGTGCAAGTTCCAAGTCACTAAAATGGACAACTCTCAACGTGAGTCACAATAAACCTTGATTCCACATGAAACCCTCAGGAGTCTGCTAATGACACACTTTCATGAGGGTGTGAGAGGGCTATTTTAAGGAATTTGGGGTGATTAGAGTTGATTTCATCCAGAACTCCCCTGTACTATATTCTCTGTGTTCAGAGAATTATATTTATTTCCTCTGTATCTTTCATGAGTTCCGTCCACGGAGCCAAACATAAGTACACAGCAATCCTGGGCTGGGGCCTGGGGGCAGGTCTCTAGCTGTCTTCACTTTCATTATCTACAGTTGAGACTGACTCACCACTGTTCAAAAACTGAATTCAAGTACTACAAAACAAACAAAAAATAGGAGAAGAAGAAAAAGAAAGAAAAGGAAAAATCCCACAGTGACCCTGTCATTACAGGTATAGCCATTTAAATCCTGAGTGTATACCCTACAGCACACAGACCTATGGGGGGCTCTACCGAAGAGCTGCAGAGAGTGTGAGGACCCCAGATGTTTTTGTTCAATGCCTTGTGTATGTATGAGCACATGGGCATTTTTATAGAATCAAATATTTACTGAATACCAGTGATATGCCGGGCATCGGGCTGTGCATTTTCCACACATAACATAAAGGATGACCTTGAGCCCTAATAAATCTCAACTGACTCAGTTGAGGGTGGAGAGAGCCAGTGACAGGAGGTTGCTACAACTTTCAAAGCCAAGTTATCCTCAGGAATATTCCGACTGCTCAAGATGTTTCTGCTGCCTGTGGTTGTGGAAAGTTAGATTCGCTCTCAGGCTCTTTCCCCATCGGCAGGGTGGGAATATTAACACACATTGCAGGCAGAGAACACTGTGAAAATTTAATGAGATAATGTGTGCAAAGGCCCCAGCCCAAGGTCAGGACCACCAGGACCTCCATAAATGGCGGGTCCTCTGCCCGCTCCGCGGAGCCATCCGGGCGTTAGGCAGGCCTCACTGCTGCGCTCTCCAGGCTCCTGAGCTTTGCAATTTCCAGCAGTTTCAGCAGCGTGCCCCTGCAGCCCAGAGATAAGATGTGATGGAATTACTTCTGCTACTCTGATCCTTGGTCCCAATTTGATATATAATCAACGCAGTCAGCCCCTTTGCCAAGGTTAGGGATTCTATCCACACCCCTGCTATGTTCTGCAGCTGCCAGGGCATAGCACAGGTCTCTGTTCTCTCACAGCCTGGCTTGAGTCCATTGCGCCAGTCAGCAGGGACCCTGCAGTGAGCCGGCTCAGCAATTAGCCAGCCCCCTGCCGGGCCACCCCACCTGCCCACCTGGCTGTGAAGCACTGTTGTCCTAGATACAAGGCCTAAAAGCTCAGCCGCCTCCGTGGGCCATGCCTGGCTGGGCTGCCCCACGCACGTGCACTGTGGATCCCCCAGGGGGAAGGTGCACACCAGTGGGGCACTGGGAAAACTGTGAGGGATAAAGTCCTCAGTGCAGAGCCCCCGCCCCCACCCCTGCATCTAAAACTCTGCTTCTCAACATCGGCATCCCACCACCAGGAAACTTGTTGGAAATGCAAATTCTTGGGTCCCAACACGCCCTCCTGAATCAGAAGCCCTGGCCAGGCCCAGAAGTCTTGGAACAAGTCCTCGCAACATGCTGAGGCTCCAGGCCCAGGTCTGAGAACTGCAGGTCTCACGCGACTTCCCCGTTGTCACCTGCAACACCGCAGTTTCCTTCCAGGTCTGTTCCATCCCGGCTGTTTGGGTGAGGCCTCTGGACCTCGCCACCCTCTTGACACTCAGAGAAATCAGTCTCTGCCTCTTCAGGGCTTCTTAACACCTTCTTATACCTCGAGAGCCGCCCTTTTCACAGACCGCTTACGTCGGACTTCGCGCGTCCCACCAGCACTTAGGCCAAGGGCCGGGCACCGGGGAGAGCGTCCGGGAGGTCACTCGCCAGTCCTCGCCCGCCGCCGCCCGGCGGGAGCGATACTTTGCAGTCTTCTCCACACACGTGAACCCAGGAGCGCCCTTTGGAATACTTAGAGTTTCTTTCTTTTTCTTTTTAGCATGTCTTGCAACGGGTTTACAAAACCCTCCTGAATTTACTTAGTATCTATTCCTGACTTAACAAGGGTTTGCTCCTGTGATTGCATAATAATCATCTCCAGATATCTGGGACCCGGTCGGCTGCGTTCTCTGTTTTCTCTTCTGTTACCCACTCTGCCTGCGTTCCCAGGGCAGCGACGGCGTCTCGTTCTTCCCGCGTCCCCAGCGCCACGGCGAGGCCGGCCAGAAGGAGCGTGTTCAGGGGGACTGGACTGCGCCCACGCTCAGCCGGGTGCTCCGCAGCGGATCGGGGCCCTCAAGCCGCGGAGAATGTGCCCGTCCTCCTCCGCCGGGCTCGGCTTGGCGGCCGGGCTCCTTCCCGCCCCCCGCGCACAGTGTTGTCCCTTCCAGCGGCGTCTGGCATGGGGACAAAGGGCACAGAGCGGGAAGGCCGCCTCCTCCCTCCTGAGCTGGCTCCTGCACCGCGTCGCTGGCTGACCACAGGCGACACACGAGCTTCTTGACCTCTCTGGCACTCTGGGAAGAAAGAGCGCTGAGGACTCTGTGTGCCACGCTGTGTAAACGAGCGGTGTCATCACAACTAGCTGCGTGCTTCCTCGGGAAAGCTCGAAGCGCTACAAAAGTGCCCCTGTGTGGTCGCCTGAGCGGGGCAGGGGGCAAATGAAGTCACCTGCCACCCTCGCCAGCTGCATCTCCTGGTGCGGACGCCGTGCAGATTCTCATCCCCCCCCTCCCTGCAGGGTGCCAAGTGACATCTCCCAGTCAGAGGGGACGCTGTCCCCACCACACACAGCTCTGCTCTGTTCGCTCCAGTCCACGCGCTTCCTCCCGGGCCACAGAGGAAACGGCCGCGCCCACCTCGCAGAGCCGCCGCCCGCTCTGGGCCTGAGACTGCGACTGCGGGACCCCCGCTGACCGCGGACCAGTGGGCACCTTTACTCTTGTTGTTTTTACTCCTGTACCTCGCCTTAGTTCAGAAAGGAATTACAGACATATACAGTTGTTACTTGGCACAGTTTGCAATGATTTCTTTAATAAGCAAGATAAAATAGATTAAAAATTAGGTGTGAAAAGTAGGATTGAAGCAAACAGAGGAGGACAATAGAATTTAGTGCTTTAGCTGCTACTGCTGCGGTAGGTAGGTGGGCGGCAGATACTTGTTCGCATCTCGCCGCACACAGCGGGTGGTTCTCCTTTGCGGGGAGGAGGGACACAGCCACAGCGTTTCAGGGTCCCCGGGAGGAGCAGCAGGCCTGATGCTGACACGTAGGCCTGGGAGAGTTTCTTCTTGGGGCCTGGTGAGAGGACACTGTGCAAAATGACGACGATTCCTGCCTGTTATCACGTATTCATTACAGGTTGGTTGATTTACAGGCTTTCATTTTCTTGTCTGAAAGTAATGAACCGGGACTAATAAAACAAGCGGATTTCCTTGCCGCCATCTCCGCGTGAGCCTCCGCAGCTCCTTTACGTGATGAAAGGCTTTAACCCGAAAGTGCATTTTTTGACATGTACTTCCTGGGCCATGTTTTTTTTTCCAGGTTAAGTGTTCTTTTTGTACTTCTGCTAAGATTGTCCACATTCAATCTAGAGAGCAAATGTATGGGCTTTTGATTAGAAGGTTTCAGGATTTATTCTGTATAAGCAAGATATTCTTTTATTTTTAATTCATGCATTTTTCTCATACATCATTTCAGTAAAATACATTATAAAGAGAAAATAATGGAACCAATGAAATAAAATATGTGTCTAAGAATCTGAATACTCAATTTGAATCTGTGCACATTTTGATCTTTTTTAAAGTGGATTCTTTCAGAATGCTGCCATTTCCAAAACATCATGTGACCCTCTCTCTCAAATTCCTTCTGTCACTTCCTTTGGGCGCCCAAGGTTTGTAAAATATATGCACTATCGATGCCTGGAGTGGGGTGGTATTGCTCACTGCAGGTTACAGGAGACAGATAATGAATAATTTAAGTATTTTTTTATTTAAGGATTGTTAGTATTTATCATTTAGAATAATTTTATTTTATTCTTCATTGCTCAAATCCATTAATTTTTTAGCCTTCAGAGTTAAGTAGATTCAGCACAGTGCTCACTAAGGGTGAAAAATCACTTTAATTCTCATTGCATTTACCCACTCAAAAAAAAAAAAAAAAAAGCCCATACTAATCCTTTGTTAAAGTCACGTCAGATTAGTGACCTCCTTGTGAAGACCCACAGCCCATGTGAGCTGCCAGCCCTGCTCTGGTGGAACACACGCGTCCACTAGAGCATCTTCATACAGTCAGACTCTCAATCCTTGTGGTTTAGGGAAAGATATTTTTGTTGAACAAGTGATTAAGTATTTCCAAGCAAAACACTTTTGAAAACATAACAATGATGTGTTCTGCCTGCCACCTTTCCAAGATTTCTGTGGTCCAGCAGTGACACCCAGTGGCTGGAGGCACCTGCAGGTACAGAAACCTCTCCATCTCCCTGCATTAGTGAAGGAAGCTGCAGGAAAAAGAATCTTGGGAACCCAGGTGTTGGGAAAGACTGAAAAGGAAGGTGCTGGTGCGGGATGATGGGAGTGTGTGCGGGTGGTGCAGGGACATTCTGTCCCAACGCCACCACTTTGTTGGCCTATCCCAGGGTCTTTCCGATACCAGAGCGTTGGTAACAGAGGAGAGAGAGATACCAGTGCTACAGAGAGGCCTATCCCAGGACAACTACTCCAGCTGGATCCAGTGAGCATGGGCCCCCACGGAAGGATGCTTGCGAACTGGAGGGCAAATCAGACAGGTGACAGGTTGCTCATGCTGGACCAGACCTCGAAGATCACCAAGTCACCTCTTTACTTTGCAGGTGCAACCAAAACCAAGGACAGATTGCACGGCACACACACAACTTCAGCCAATGCTTCCGTAGCTTGCACAGAAATGTGGGCACTTACCCCCAGGACATCATTTTTTTCCATGACATCAAAATACCTGGTGATACATTTTGAGGAAGTATAGAGAAATGTATGGAAACAAGTAAGAGTATGCTTCTGATCTCTATAGGATTTTAAACTAACACTAAAATTCTTAACTTTGAGAATCAATGTAGTTCCATATGTATTAATGTGTCGAAACAAGTAGGAGATAAAATCAAGTGATAGGGATGGTTTGTTCCCATACTAAAATGAGGATGGACGCTGTGGATATAGGGCAAATCTAGAGATGTTCTGGAAATTTCCAGATGCTGGAACCTTGTTCAATGATAAACTGCTCTTTCTAAAGGCAGATCTCACTCCTGACTCAGTCAGAAACTTAAAGCTGCTTTTCCATGAGCAGGACGTATCTGTGCCCCCACACCTCTCCTTAACTCTCAAAAGATGCTTTGTTTTTTAATTGGTAAAAAGCAAGGCCTTGCAATGGAAACACCATTAAACTTAGACCTAGAAAAAATGGTTGTCAATGTTAGTTCTATTTCCTAATAACTGTGTAAGTTCAACCAACCTCCTTAAACAATCTGAAACCCAGTTCCCTAACATATTTTAAAACAATAATACTACTTACCTCAAGGAATGATTGCTAAAAACTAATGATGTAAGCAAGGTCAAAGTGCCTAGCATTTAATATGAAATTATTTGTTTTCTGACATTTTATTACAAAATGTTTCAAACATGTAGAAAAGTTGAAAGCATTTCCCAGTGAACATTCATATGTCCACAATGTCAAGTCTACATTTAAGATTTCCCTGTATTTACTTTGTCACTTGCCTTTCCAGCTATCATTCTGATACCCAGTCATCAACTGTTGCATTTATACTGTCTGATACATTTCAAAGATGCAGACATCAGTTCATTTCATGTCACTAACTAGAGTCCAATATTTGTTTATAATTCTTTTTTTATTTTTGAGGTTCACATACAAAGAAATGTACAAATCTTAAGTAAGCTATTAGACGGTTGTGGTAAGTGCTACAACCCAAGCCCCTGTTATGATACAGACATGACTGTAACCCCCAGAAATTTCTCTCATGACCCCTTCTACTAAATTCCTGACCCACATTTAAGATGCAATGGCTCTTTTGATTCCTTTTGTCATACATTAGTTTTGCTCCCACTAAATCTGACCCAGAAAAACCCAGAAACTACACCACCTCCCTGGAGATCTCACTTCAAGGAGATTCTTGTGTATTAATCAACAAGTCAATCAAATCTAGAACCAAACAAATGCACCCCCAATAGGTGCATACTTCGTTACTGGTTGTACCTTGGTTTCTAAGAAGTGTTGTGTCTATAAGATGACAAATGCATTCCCATGTTCAATCCACACCCCGCTTGAGATTGAGAATGTCACCATCAACCAGTCATCAGTTTTGCATCGACTATGGAAAGTTCTACCAGCAGATGCACTAAGAGCCCATCGTGGTGCCGGACGCCTTCTGGGATCCACCAGCTTTATCATTGCAGGCTGTTCCCAGCTTATGATGGTTCAACTTAACATTTTTCAACTTTAGGATGGTGGGAAAGCATACACATTCTGCACAGCACGCCCCTCGACTTAGGATGGAAATACATCTGGATAAACCCACCTTGAGTTGAAAATATTGTAACTCAAAAACACATTTTCAAATCACAATATTCTCAGTGTAAGGTGAATTTATCAGATGTAAGCCCAGGGCAAGTCGAGGGGCATCTGTATTAGCCGTCTATTCCATACTCACAAAGCTACACTTGCATTAGAAACAAATACACAAACAATCATCAAGCCTGCTTAGATTTAGGAATAGAATTTCCAAACAGGGAAATTAATTGGATAGTGGAGAAATCCACCAAGGGGGCCGACCGATACACGAGCGACTCCAGTTACTTGTTCTGTGTCTCTTTGGTTGGCTGCAGCCAGGGCAGCAGATATGCACAGTGACACGTCTGCGGGCTGGTGACACTGCGCCGACTGCAGAACCAGTTCCCAGACGTTGGTGATGTTTAACACGGTTGAAAGAAAAGACTCTCCCTAAACTTCAAAACTAACCGTGAGATGGTGGCTTGCTCACCACGTGTCCATCCTGTCTCTCAGACTCTGACTGAATTCACAGAAGAATGGGAAAGGGGTGGAAAACTGCATCTGGACTGGCAGGTCAGGAACAGCAGGGTCCACAAACCCTGAAGAACCTTCAAAGCAGTCAGAGAAGGTAGGGGAAGGTCCTAAGGGACAACCTGCTACTCACTACTATTAATACTTTTTAATAAAGTTTTTGATGTCCTGGGGGCTGAGAAAAGCTTGTGTTAGGAACCCACTACATGACTGCAGAGGAAAGAACTAGAAGAACAAGAATGAACCGTCTGCAGGAGGCGAAGCCTGGCTGTAAAACAGCCTCCGATGCTTAGAGACACTCAGCGGTGGCACCGTGCGCCTCTGTGTCAGCGCCAGGTTCCCTCCCACTGAGAACCTCAGGGCAAGGCAAACAACCACACGTAGGGGGCGTTAAGGAGGAAAATTCATGGTTAGGACAGATCAGGGCTTGGAAAACTGTGGGGCTTATACCACTGTGGAATACACCACGATTTAGGCAGAAAAAGAGATGATACTAGGAAGTGCTTAGATATGCTTTAAATAACAATAACACATGGTAACACATTTAATTCTGAGAAACCAGTTGACAGTTGTGAGATCTTGATTCTTATACCACAGTTGCCACCCACAGCCCAAGAGAAAGATTCTTTGCAATTACAAAGGGAACATTTCGTGCTGTTAATGCATTCCCCACCTCTCAACCTACCTAAGCATTTCCCCACCTAAAGCACCCACAGGAGCTAAGCACCCCCAGCTTCCCCAGGGGGAGACCTTGTAGCTGTGCCTGCAGGGTGCTCCTTGTAGCAGCACCGTGAATCACCCCGGGTGAGCACAGCCAGCCCTGGTGGCTTTCCCTCGGTGGGACCCACAAGGCCCCTGGCTCTTCTGTGTCAGACTTCGATGGTGCCAAGGAGAAAGCCCTGGCTGGGAGAAGCCTTCCCTCTCCCCAGGGCAGCAACCATGCCTAGGTCAACGCATAAGCAACACGTGGTTTCTAAAGCATGTAGGTTCACAGAGTGTCTATATTTCTGTCAAGTGAGGACAGATTTATATTCACAGTAGTGCTAAAATTTTTTCTTATCAAACAAATGTATTTAAGTAAAAAAGTATGAATCAATTTAAAAAATTAATGAAAAGTAACATAAGTGACTTTCAAATATGGCAGAAACATGAAGGGAATATATGAATGACAGAAAATTGAAGAAATACTGAATTAAATGAGCTCTCTTCAATTAGTTTTCAAAAATACGTGGTCCATATTTTAAGAAATAAAACATAATTATAACCTAGGACTATTCTCATCAGTTTCTATTTTAAATCAATTCACTTATTATTGATTTCTTCACTCTTTTTTTGAAAAACCACAAGATTTTTTTTTCTACTTACAAAATCCATCACATGATGAAGTATTATATATGGGAGCCATCTCCCGCCCAGGCTCTCTTTAGCGATGAACCCATCGTGAACCCACTGAAACTGAAGTGCACTGAAATTATGTCATCCAAGGCTAGGTATGGTGCCACATGCCTGTAGTCCCAGCTACTTAGGACACTGAGGCTGGAAGATCTTTTGAGCTCAGGAGTTGGAGACCAGCCTGGGCATCATAATAAGACTGTTTCTTTGAAGAAAAAAAAAAAAGAATTATGTTATTCATCAGCAGTTGTACCAGTGTGCCTTGGGTAATATGCTGTACATCTCAGCACAAGAGTCCTCTTTCACTGATGTATAAAAGTATTAATCATTTGCACCAAGAGTTACACTTACCTTAGCATATTCCATAATGTTAAAACTACTTTAGTTCCTTAGGCTGAACAAGGAGCACATATTAAAAAGTCTCTGTGATTAAACATATGTCAAGTCCTTAAATAATAATTTAAATGAACAGAGAGCACTTAAAGGACCCATTTGCATTCATCAAACACTTTCAGCTCAGGCGGTTCATTCATAAAGACAGTGAACAACACGACTGGAGGGTAGACAAACCAATTTATCAGGTTTAGATCAGAAATCTTTGTGAGAGTGCGAGTGTGTGTTTACTTTGGCTAAAGTAAAATATTGTGGAAAATACTCTCACCATGATTCCCATGGCAGCACAGTGATCATTGCTCAGAAAAGTTGACTAGATTTACCGTCCTCTCCTAGGCAGGGGATGTGACATGAGCTGAGGGCTCATTCACACTGCAAGGTGTCACTTGATCCAATGCCACCCCCACGACCCAGCTTACCAGGGAGGGGGGTGCGGGTGAGGATGTGCCCCCTCAGAAGGCTGGTGACTCTCCCAGGGCTGCTCAGCCTGCCAGCCGCCTATGACAGCCATGGCACAGGTGTGTGACATACGTCATCCTCTCTCCCCCTCTTCTCAGGTAAGAAAATACAGGCTTAGAAGGAAAACGAGGCTCCTGAAATCACAGTCAGGGAAGTGCTGAGACCGGAACACAGGCTTGGCTTCAGATCCCAACTCACATTTCCACCAGGTTCTCGGCATCTGTAAATGTACATCTCCACCTCCTCCTTTTTATGTCTCATTTCTTATGTACAAAACATTCTACTGCTAACGCTGTGGTGAACCGATCTCATTAGTCATTTGTCATAAATGCCCAGCTCCCTTCCTTCCTGCTCGAGGTTTCTGGATAACTGCAGCCACGCTCTACTCTCTTCAGCCCCAGAAGCGGCCTCATCAGCCAGAGCCCGCGCTCCGCGCCTCGCCCCGGCCCCGCTTCCGGAATTTCGGCCTCTGCCGCACCGCTGGCCCCGTCACCCCGTTGTCTCTGTTCTTCTGCTCCCCTCTCCGGGCCTCTGTGCAGCTCCGCCGTGGCAGGGGGCCACCAAGCCCGACCCCTGTTCCTGGACACGTGGCCATCCCGCATTCCGCATGCCCTTGCACCTTGGTGGCGGTCAGGGGGCCCTGTGCCCGGTTGTCCAGGAGCAGAATGCTGTGTCCCCTCAGGACTTGGCCGTGAAGAGTGGCTGTGCCCACCCAGCCCTCCCCTCTCTCTCCGGGGCTGCACTGCCAGCCCCCCACCCCGCCATGCAGCAGAACTTTGAGGCAAGGACCCCCAGGCAGGGGTGATTCCGCCCACTGGCAGACCCTGAGTAGCAGACCAGCCTCTGTATCTTCCTTCTCCTTCCCCTCCACATTGGCTCTTTTCTTACGCCATACACACTTATCAGCACCTTTTTCATCCTAAGTGGAAAATATCTGCTCTGGATCCTCATTTTTCTCCCAAGTTTCTGACCCGTTTTCTCCGTTGCTACAGTGAGAGATTTGTTGGAAAGGAACCTCTACAATGCTTGCTTCCATACATTCCTTCCTTAACCCTTCGCTGTCTGACTCCCATCCTCCCCCGATAGAAACCCCACAACAGCACTTTCAAAGGTTTTCAGTGAGCCAAGAGCATCCCAAATTCTGACCCTCCTTGGCCTGTCCAGCTCGTCAGACAATGGACAGTGCTGACCAACCCTCCCCTGAAATGCGGGAGACTTTTCAGACTTCACTGGCTCTTCGTCCTCTTCCTCCCTGCTCCCTTCTCTCCCTTCTCCATCAGTTCCAGCTTTGATTCCAAACATACAAGGTTCGAGTCCTGAGTCCACTAGGATATGTTTAACCTCAAGCAAGTTACTTAAATTCTCCAAGCCTCTGCTTCCCCACCTGCAGACTGAGAAAGATACGGGAATACGTATGAGGCTTAAATGAGAAAACAAGCACAATGCACAGAGAGGGCAAGTGTATCAAACTTAATTTCCCGCTCATTCGTCCCATTTGCGTCTCTATACCCCACACAAATTTCACTGCCATGAGTGCGCAGTAAATATTTGCTGAACTCACAGGAAGGCAGGAATCACCCACAGTAAGCAGCTTCTGGTGTGACCAGTTGAGTCAGCCAAAGTGGAGAGTGAAAGGACCCCTGAGGAGCAAAGTTTCTCACAGACCAGGCAAATTCCTGGCAGACCTCCCCTCTCTAATCCTCCTTGCTCTGGGCCGCCCTGCACACCACCCAGCTCCTAAAACCCTGGACAGTGTCTGTAAACCCGCATGTCAGCAGACGGTGGAATTCACAGATAGGAGAGGTTAAATGAGCGTTTCAAAAACAGCACATAGCTCAGCTATGAACCTCAGAGCCCAGGAGGGAGCTTATTTTCAACCTCTTGCAATAAATATATTTTTAATAAACATTATCTTCTTGTATAAATGGTCTAAAGTTAACGATATTATCATTTCAATTCAGGATTTGTAAGTTGTGTTCCTTAGACAGAGCTATAGCCCCATGTTTAAACCACTGACTGAATGGACAGCCTTGATATCTTGTTCCGGCTCATAGTACACTCTTGGAGTTAAGACAGCATTGTGAATTCTTAGTTTCTTTTCTAAAAGCCAATTCTGGAAGGAGAAATGACTGCTTCTAAGGTCCAAGTTTCCTGTTTATCAAATCTCCAAATTTGACATATAGGAGTGTTTTATTATGAATAAAATTGTGTAAATTTCCTATAAATGTCAATACTCTTTACTGAAGGAGAACTTGATAATTTTTAAAACACTTCCAATTTTTTGAGGAACCCCCATACTGTTTTCCGCAATGGCTGTGCTAACCTACATTCCTGCCAACAGTGTGCAAGGCTTCTCCTTTCTCCACATCCTCGCCAACACATATTTTTCTCCTTTTTGGTAATGGCCATTCTAACAGGTATGAGGTGACATCTCATTGTGGTTTTGATTTGCAGTTCCCTAATGATTAGTAATGTTGAGCATTTTCTCACATACTATTAGCCATCTGTGTGTCTTCTTTTTAGAAATTTCAATTCAGATCCTTTGCCCATTTTTAATCAGTTTATTTTTTTCTTGCTATTGTGTTGAGCTCCTTATATATTTTGGATATGAATCCCTTATCAGTTGTATGATTTGCAAATATTTCCTCACATTCCACAGGTTATCTCTTAAATTTTGTTGATTGTTTTCTTTGTTTTGCAGATACATTTTTAGTTTGAGATAATTCCACTTGTCTATTTTTGCTTGTGTTGCCCACGTTTTAGGGGTCATATCCAAAAACTTATTTCCCAGACCAATGTCACAGAGATTTTTTCCTATATTTTCTTCCAGTAGTTTTATAGCTTCAAGTCTTATGTTCAAGCCTTCAATCCATTTTGACTTGATTTTTGTATATGGTATGAGAAAAGGGTACAAGTTCATTCTTCTGCCTGTGGATATCCAGTTTTCTGAACACTATTTATTGAAGAGATTGTCATTTTCCTGATGTGCATTCTTGGTATCTTTGTCAAAAATCAATTGACCATAAATGTATGGATTTATTTCTGGGCTCTCTAGTCTGTTTCATTGGTCAATGTGTCTGTTTTTATGTCAGTGCCATGCTGTTTTGATTACTATGGATTTGTAGCATATCTTGACATCAGGAAATGTGATGCCTCCAGCTTTGTTCTTCTTACTCAACATTGCTCTGGCTATACAAGGTCTTTTGTGATTCCACACAGATTTTAGAGTGTTTTTTTTTTTCCCTATTTCTGTGAAAAATATCATTGGGATTTTGATAGGGATTGCATTGAATCTGTTAATTTTTTCAATCCATGAACACAGGATATCTTTCTACTTACTTGTGTTCTCTTTAATTTCTTTCCTCAATGTTTTATAGAAATTATTAGTGTACAGGTCTTTTACCGCCTTAAATTTATTTCTACATATTTTTGTAGCTATCATGAATGTAATTTCCTTGATTTCTTTTTTGGATAGTTTGTTGCTAGTGTATAGAAACACTAGTAATTTTTACATGTTGATTGTGTATTCTGCAACTTTACTAAATTAGTTTATTAGTTTTAATAATTTTCGGTAGAATTTTAGGGTTTTATATATATATATATATATGTATATATATATATATATATATATATGTAAAATCATGTCATCTGCAAATAGAGACAATTGAACTTCTTCCTCTCTAATTTTGATGCCTTTTTTTCCTTGCCTAATTGCTCAGTCTTTCAGTACTATATTGAATAGAAGTAAAAAACTAAAAGTAGAACTACCATATGACCAGCAATCCCACTACTGAAGATCCAAAGGAAATGAAATCAGTATGTTGGACAGATATCTGCACTAACATGTTCATTGCAGCATTATTCACAATGACCAGTGTATGGAATCAACCCACCTGTCCACTAGCTGATTAATAGACAAAGAAAATGTGTATATATACATAATGGAATACTATTCAGCCTTACAAAATGAAAGCCTGTCATTTGTGACAACATGGATGAACCTGGGGGACACTGTGTTAAGTGAAATGGGCCAGGCACAGAAAGACAAATGCTGCATGATTTCATTTATATGTGGAATCTAAGAAGCCACACTTACAGAAGCAGAGAGTAGAATGGTGGTTACTAGGTGCTAAAGGAGTTGAGGGAGTATTGGAGAGATGTTGGTCAAAGGATTCAACATTGCAGTTAGACAAGAGGAATCACTTCAAGAGATCTATTGTAGAACTTGATGACTACAGTTAATAAAAATGTATACTAGAAAATCACTAAGATTTTCTAAATGTACTATGAGTACATTTTAAGTGCTCTTACCACAATATATATATATGTGAGTTAATGCATATCGTAATTAGCTTGGTTTAGCTATTCCACAATGTATGCATATTTCAAAACAGAATGCTGTACAACATAAATATATACAATTTTTATTTGTCAATTGAAAAATAAATTTTAAAAAACCTACATACCTAAGTTTATCACACAAAAGAAGTAAATGCTCCAAGAGGCATTAATGAAAATAATTAGGGACTGCTTTATTGCTATATAATTCATGTACCATTAACTTCCCCACTTAAAGCAGACAGTTCAGTGGTCTTCAATATATTCAAAGTTGTACAGCCATCACCACAATCTAATTTTAGAACATTTCATTCACCCCCAAAATGAGGTTCCCAAACCCATTAGCATTCACTCCCTGTTATGATTGAATTGAGTCCTCCACAAGTGTATATGTGGAAGTCCTAACCCCCAGTACTTTGGAATGTGATCTTATTTGGAAATAGGGTCTTTGTAGTCATAATTAGTTAAGATGAGGTCACTAAGGTGGGCCCCAGTCCAACATGACTGGTGTCCTTGTGCAAGGAGGAAATTTGGACACAGGCACACACAAGGAGGACACCGCGTGAAGATGAGACCCGGGATCCAGGTGATGCTTCCACAAGCCCATGAACCCCAGGGAGTGCCAGCAAACCACTTGGGAGAAGCACAGAGATGCTGCTTCCTCAAGCCCTCAAAAGGAACCATCCTTCAGACATCTTGATCATGGACTTCTATCCTCCAGGACTGTGAGATGAAAAAGTCCTCAAGTTTTTATGTGGGCATAAATGTTTTCATTTCTCTCTAGTATATACCTAGGAGTAGAATTGCTGGCTCACGCTGTAACTCTCACCTTTTGAGGAACTGCCAAACTACTTTCCAGAGCTGTTGCACCAGCTAACATTTCCCACCAGCAATGCCACAGGGTTCCAATTTCTCCACATTCTTTGTCCACCCTTGTTATTGTCCTTTGTATTTTTAGCCATCCTAGTGTGTGTGATGATATCTTGTTGCAGTTCTGATTTGCATTTCCCCAACAACTAATGATGTTAATCACCTTTTCATGTGCTTATTGTTCATTTGAATTTTTTCTCTGGAAAAATGTCTATTCAAATCCTTTGCCCAATTTTTAAGTGGGTTACTTGCCATTTTATTATTGAGTTATAAAGATTCTTTATATATTCTTGACACAGGTGCTTTATCAGATGTATAATTTACAAATATTTTCTCATCATCTGTGGGTTGTCTTTTCACATTCTTAATGGCATTCTTTGAAGCACAAAAATCTTTTATTTTTATGAAGAAGTCCAATTTCTCTATTTTTCTTTTGTTGCTGTGCTTTTTATGTAGTATCTAAGAAACCATTGTCTAACCCCAGCACAAAGATTTATTCCCAAATTTCTTTTAGGAGTTTTAAATGTAAAAAGAAAAGCTCTCACATTTTGGTATATGATCCATTTAGAGTTAATGTTGGCATATGGTATAAGGAGAGAGTTGAATTTCATTCTTTTGCATGTGGATATCAGTTGTCATAACCCCATTTGTTAAACCAAACATCCTTTCCCCTGATGAATTCTCTTTGCACCATGATAAAAATCAGTTGACCATAAATGCAAAGGTTTATTTCTGGACTCTTGGTTCTATTCTATTGGTCTATATTCCTAGCCTTCTGTCAGTACCACACAGCTTTGATTACTGTAGTTTTACAGTAAGCTTTGAAATGGAGATGCCTGAGAGTTTTACTTCTATCTTTCAAGATTGCTTCAGATATTTTTGGTCCCTTGCATTTTCATGTGAATTTTGGGGTCAGCTCATCAATTTCTACAGAAAACCCAGCTGGAATTTTGATATGGATCACTTTGAATCTATAGATCAATTTGGGGAGCACTGTCATTTTAAAAATATTAATTCTTCTGATTCACGAACATGGGATATTCCTCATTAATTCAGATCTTTAATTTCTTTAAACAGTGTTTTGTAGCTTTTAGTGTACAATTCTTATATTAATTTCATTTTCAGATTGTTCATTGCTAACATATAGAAATATTATTGATTTTTTTATCTTGACCTTGTATCCTGCCACCTTGCCTAACCTGTTTATTGTTTTGATTATTTTGATTTCATTCCCATAGGATTTTTCTATATATAAATAAAAATTTGAAGATATCATCTGCAAATAAAAATTGTTTTACTTGTTTCTTCCCATTTTGGACTCTTTCCATTTATTTTTCTTGCCTAATTGGCCTGGCTAGACCCTCAAGTACAATGTTAAACAGAAATGATGAGTGTGGAGACCCTTGCTACCCTCCTGCTCTTAGGGAGAGGAAATTCAGTTTTCTTCCACTTTGTGTAATGTTAGCTGAAGGTTTTTCACAAATATCCTTTATCAGTTTGAGGACATTCCCTTCTAGTCTTAGTCTCTTGAGTATTTTTGTCAGGAAAAGGTGCTGTGGGGTGTCAGATGCTCTTTCTTCATCTATTGAGGTGACCATGTGTTTTATCATGTACCCCATAAATGTGGCATATAACATTGATTTTCACACGCTGAACTCGCCTAGCACCCTGGCATAAATCTCACTTAGCATGCTTGATCTCTTTTTGTCATATATTGCTGGATTAGCTAATAATTTGTTGAAGATTTTTGTGTCTGTATTCATAAGGGACATTGCTCTGTAATTTTCCTTTCTTGTGATGTAGTTGCCTGGTTTTGACATCAGAGTACTACTGCCCCACATGATGGGTTGGGAAGTGTTTGCTCCTCTTTTGTGTTTTGGAAGGGTTTGTGAATGATTGATATAAATTATTCTTTAAATGTTTGATAGAATTCACCAATGAAGCCATCTGTGTGTGCCTGTGCTGTGTGTGTGTGTGTGTGTGTGTGTGTGTGTGTATGAGAGAGAGAGAGTCTTTACTAATTTAATCTCTTTACTTACCAGAAGTATATTCAGAATTTCTAATTCTTCTCATATCAGTGTTGGTAATGCATGTCTTCCTGGGAATCTACGTTATCCTGCTGTGTTGGCATTCTAGTAAAAACAATCTTAATGATTTATTCTGTGGGAAAATATCTATTGCTTCTTAATATATGCCAGGATCTACTTTAGATGTTGCAAGTACAAGGTTTTAAATAATAGTGTGTTTGCTTTTAAAAAGCTTCCAATCTAAGGTAGAAGTAAAACCACATGGACTAAGAAGTACTATGACACAGTTTGAAAAATGTGTTTGGAGATTACATAGAAAAGTAATTAACTTTGTCTGGATAATTAGGGGAAGGTTGGTGAGGAAATGGTAAAACTGGCTGGGTCTTGGAGGATGAATAGGAGTCTGCCTGAAGACAAGAAGCCAGTGCATGCCAGGAGGAGGGCATTTCTCTACACTGGCACCCTCCAGACACTAATGCCCAATATGCTGCAGCAAGAAACTGATTCCTGTCAGCCCCCACAACCCCAGCCCACCATAAATCTTATGTCACAGCAATGCCACCAATGGCAGGGTGTCCAAATACAGCCAAAAAAGCTTGGAACCAACCTGCCCCTTCTCCTCTTCCTTTCCTTATCTTGGTAGACAGCTCCAACCCAGTCACTGACATCATTCAAATGCCTAGATCAGAAAACCTAACAGCTGCAGGGCGCCAAGCAAGTGTACACAGGGAGGCCCACATACCATATGTCTAAAATATTGATGGTTGTAGATCAGGCTAAACAATTGTTGCATAAAATGTATGTTCTATTCTCTGACTTTGATAGACGCACCTTCATAATAACCTGGAAGGTGCTGGGGCTTATCAGATGCCTTGGCCTTTGGCTGGACCATCTCCCATCTCTTCCCACCCCTGGCTCCATCCCGTACCGTGAGGGGCCTCGAGTACCTGTGTGTGGACGCTATGGTTTGGAAGTCCAAGCTCTTTCTACAGCCCCTGAAATCAACCATTCTTTGGACAACCCTGAGGCCCGGGGATCCTCACACAGGTGACACGATCTGCCCTCAACAGAACACACCAGGACAGAGGACCTGCACGGACCTCCACGGGCCCTGGAGAGGCACTCAGACATTTGGGGAGGGAAAGATGGGTCCTAGACGCACAGAGTGTGGTATAGAAGGAGAATGTGGGTTCCAAACGTGCACACCCCTGTGGCTCCTGTGCACCCCTGGCCCCGCGGTGGGGGCAGCACACACAGGGGAGGGCCAGAGCTCTGCGCACAGGGACCCAGGAGCACCAGGTGAAGGCAGATACTGCCTTGGGTGCCAGAAGCATCTCCTTAACCCTCACCACCGTCTCCACTCCAGAACCAGGCCCTGGGAAGTCTGCCTCCTAAATAGTGTTCCCTTCTGTCCCAGGGATACCACTATATGTCACCGTAATCCTCCACCTTAGCCATCTGACCAGCCTCTCACACCCACCCTGACACCCTCCCTCCAACCCATCCTCCACACTGTGGCCAGAGAGGGCTCTGTGTGACACAGACCTGTTTCCTTGCCTAAATGCTTTTAATGATTTCCCACTGCCAATGCGTTATACTAATCAGAGAGACATTCATTGCAATGAAATGCAAATAACCCATTAGGTTAAATAACATGTACAGTGAATGTGTCATTTAACCGGTTCTGAAAGTGGTTAAGTGAGTTTGAGAATATTTGATGTTTCATGTTCAGTTAGTAGAAAACAAAATGTGTTCACTCCGACATTTCTGGGGACCAAAAAGGGCGCAGAGAGGCAGGAGGAAAACGCATGAGGTCACGAGGAAGAGGCTGCCTTGTCCCGACCACAAAGCGAGAGTCTCAGGGCTCAGCCCGTGCCCGAGGTCGGGGGAAGGCCCGCCCGGCGGCCCGCTCTCCCTGTCAGTGATACTGTACGAGGACAGAAGTGCTGTGTGGATGACGTTAAGAGTAACTGGGGGAAAGTGACAACTTTTCTCGCTGTTTCCACCTTGGGGTTTGAGAAGAGTCTGTGTTGGGGACAAAGTATGGGACTGCAGGAAAGGACTCGGCTGGCTGCGGCCGCCTTGGGTACGGGGCCTGTGCTCCCGTCTCACCCCAGGTAGGGCGTGGTCCACGCGCAAACTAAGGAGGTGTGACTCCCTCTGCCCGCCCCTGCTCTACCCTCGGGGACACAGAGCGCCTTTCCTGGTGATTCTGGCAGCTGGCGTGAGGTGCTGCAGTTTTAGCAGTGCGCCGCCCCAACCACACTGATGGCTCCCTGCTCCTGCCAAAGAGGGGGCGGTTTGCCCTCGGGGAGGACAGACATAGGAAATAACCCCCTGCCCACAGGACAAGGTTACACCAGCTTCGGTGACTTCCGAATCACCTGGGCCTCCCCCAGCACCGGCCTCTCCATCCTGGTGGTGCTCAGCTTCCCTGGGCGCCGCCCCGCCCGTGCACGCGTCTCCGGGCCCCAGAGCCCCTGCAGCAGCTCGTGGGGGAGCAGAAAGGCTCATCCCCATCCGCCTTGCTTGGCTCACTCCCAGCAGTGCTCTTAGGGCTTCGCTTTCACATCCCCTCCCGGGGGAGGCATTCCCTGATGGAACCGCAAGTTAAGTTATACATTCTTTGGAAACCCTATACTTCTACAAAATAGCTCTCACATTTGTAAATACTTATTTACAGCATTAAAAATTTCTATTTAAAATCACAATTGACTGCAGCTTCTTTGACTCTGAATGATTACTTTCAGGATTTAGAAAGATGGACTTTTTTTTAAGGAAATGGTGTCTTTACAGATTTTTGAGGGTACACAAAGATAATTCCTTAACACATGGTTTGGAAATAGTGAGAAAGCTAAGATGACATGCATAAAAGTAAGTGCGGATTTCACGGAGTGACAGGAAAGGCAGTGGTTGGCAGTGGGAGAAGGAAGGAGTTTGGGAGTTAAGGGTTGTGGGGAGGACTGGAGGAGAGAGAAGTCAGCCTGCCAGAAATTCCCAGCAGTGGAGGCAGGAGGAGAGAACATTAAAGACCAAGTTCCTTGTCACTGGGTGCCGGATGAAAACCTCCCTTCCCAACTGCACAAGCCTCCAGTAGAGTCACAAAAATGCCTGTGCGATGATGTTTAAGGGAATGAAGGTAAGGGATTATGCTCTCACCTGGTCCAGCCTATCAGGGAGAGAAGCAGCTGCAGTGGGAAGCAGGTGGCACTGAGTGCAGCCAGGCCTGGCTGCAGATGGATGGGAAACGCCAGTGACCCCACACTGCCATCCAGGAAACATGTTGAACATCCGCCTTCCCTTGGACAGTAAAGGCCACAGAGTCAGAGACCATGGGATCCTCTTTACTGCAGTGCCAGACACGATATCCATGTTCCAGAGGATCCTTCGACCAACGAGCTGGCTGGCACCTCCACGAGACCAGAACCTGCAAAGAAAGGTAGTGTCACTTCGTGGAAGAATGACGCTGCCACGGTGGGAGAGCAGCACGCTGAGAAGTCTCACACGCTTCTCATTTTAAAACTTTTTTAAAGACCTAAACCAAGGATTTCATCACATCCTTTGTGACAAAATTAGATAATTGAGATACCTGGGGCTTCAACAGAATGAAAAGATTCATCACAAAATTCCTGCGAAAGTTTATTTGTAAGTTAAATATTTGATGCCTCCATCACCTCACATCACTTAGGATGGCCACTATGAAATTAAGCAATTAATTAATTAACAGATGCATTAGGTGAGGATGTGGAGACATTGGAACCCTTGTGTACTATCGGTGAGAATATAAAATGGTGTAGCCACTATTAAAAACAGTATGGCAGTCCCTCAAAAATTAAAAATAAAATTACTGTATGATCCAGCAATCCTACTTCTGGGTATACACCCCAAAGAATTGAAAGTGATGACTTGGAAAGATGCATGTGTACTCACATTCATAGCAACATTATTCACAAGAGCCAAAAGGTGGAAACAATCCAAGTGTCCATCAACAGATGGTGGATAAACAAGACACGGTGCATCCATCTACTGGAATATTATTCAACCTTAAAAGGGAAAGAAATTCTGACATGTGCTACAACATGGATAACCTTGAGGACACTATGCTAAATGAAAAAGCCAGTCACAAAGAGACAAATACTGCACAATTTCCATGTATATAAGATGCCTAGAATAGTCACATTGGTAGAGATAGAAAGTAAAATGGTGGTTTCAAGAGGCTGGGGGGAGGGAGGAATGGAGAGTTCGTGTTAATGGGGACAGAGGTTCAGCTTTGTAAGATGAAAAGAGATACAGCGATGGATGATGGTGACAGTTGCACAACCACATGAATGCAGTTAATGTGCCACTGAGCTACACACCTAAACACTGAGAAGATGTATGTTAGTCGGAACTCTCCAGAAAAATGGAACCAATAGGGGAGAAAGAGATGTATCTATAGATATAAAGATAGAGATAGAGATAGATTTATAAAATAAGAAATTGGCTCATGTGATTATAAACATTGACAAGTCCTGAGATCTGGAGTCAGCAAGCTGGAGACCCCGGAGAGCGGTGCTGTCCAACGGCCTAAAAACCAGGACAGCTGATGCTGTAAGTTCAGTCCAAAGGCCAGCAGGCTCCACACTCAGGAAAAGCCAATGTTTCAATTTGAGGGCAGTCAGGCAGGAGGAATTCTCTCCTGCCCTGGGGAGGTCATCTTTTTTGTTCTATTCAGGCCTTCGATGCATTAGATGAGGCCCACACACATTAGGGAGGCAATCTGCTTCACTCAGTCTACTGATTTAAATATTAATCTCATCTAAAAACCTCACAGAAACACACAGAATGATGTTTGACCAAACATCTGGGCACCTTGTAGCCCAATCAAGTTGACCCATTAAAATGGACACCACAGATGTTAAGTTCTATGTTATGGGTATTTTACAATTAAAATTTTTTTAAAGTTAGAAAATATTTAATTCTCCATAAGAGATAGAAAACAAGTCAAAGGTAAATAAGGACAAGTATATTCCAAGAAGAAAGGTAAGTAAGACAAAACATAATTTTATTAATGTTTTCCTGTATAACCCATAACTGCAGGGGTGGTTGTTTTGTTCCATTCCTCAATGATTTATTAATGTCTTTCATTGCTTGTATAGTATTTTTGAATAGACAATATGGGCAAATGACACAAGGTTTGAAAGAGGCAGATGATTATAAGGAAAAAACCAATCCAGTGACTGGATTCTCCACTCCTTCTAAGCTGCTTTCCCACCACATCTGTAGCTCAGAATCTTAGCTCATCAAGGAGCATCTCAG
Organism: Lemur catta; assembly: GCF_020740605.2. Classification (NCBI taxonomy): domain Eukaryota; kingdom Metazoa; phylum Chordata; class Mammalia; order Primates; family Lemuridae; genus Lemur; species Lemur catta. The sequence goes on along the minus strand of NC_059138.1, from coordinate 94,008,402 downwards.
CATGTTGATTTAGTTCCCAGCTCATCGTGATGCTTGCTGGGAAAGTTCTTGGTGATTTCAACATCCACATAAATGGTCTTTTAGTGCCCTTGTCTCTCAACTCTGAGACCTCCTCTTCTGTAAGCTTGTCCTCCACCACCACAGTCACTTGATCCCAGGCGTGCTGTACTTGGTATTGCCATTGACAGCACCCTCTCCACAACCAACCGTGTGTGCCATAACCTCTGGCCCTTCCTGCTCATTCCCTGTAGTCTGCTGTTCTGCCTTCTGGACCTACCGACATCCAGTCCATGAATGGATCTGAATGTGTAGAATCAGACATTGTATATGAGGCCATAGCACCTAATCCTAAAGGCAGCCTTGATGGGATATTGCCTTTCTCTCCACAGCGGGTAAGAACACACACCAGAGAGTAGAAGACTGATCTCAGAAAGAGCAGTTCTGGTTTTATTTCTGCGGGTGGCGGTGAATTTCTATGAATTTCTCTTGGGACAAAAGTTGCTGAATAAAGGCATCCATACGTAGTTGTCCACCTTTGCCCCAGCCTTAAAAAAGTCTTTGGTTTCTTTTTCTGTGGAAGTGTAGCTGCTCTTTCCGTAGCAGATGCACAGCTTCCTGAACTCACACTGAAGACTTAGCGGCAGCAGGAACAATAACAAAAACAAACCGCTGAATAACAAAAAAGCACACCTGGTCATAGCAGACTACTCTACAACTTAGGAGTGCAGAAAATGAGGGGCTGATGGGCTCAAGCCCACTTTAAACCTCCAGAGCTACCACACACGGCTGTGCGACTGACGGCTCCTTCCCCTCCCTGCTCAGCCCAACTCCCACCCCCACCGACCAGCCCACCCCACACACAGGCCCCAAATACCCCATTCCTCTCCTGCACTCTGTTGAGGTATTGAGTTTCCAAGTCTTTATCCTGTACTGCACACCTGTGCTACTTATATCACCTTATTCATTTGAGCTATTGATATGTCAAGGGTCAGCCTGACTGCACCGTCTGACCCCCTCCAACCCGTGGAGCCACACAAACTTGTCACTTCCTTGGCTCAAACCTGCCAACGGTTCCGATCACACATGGAACTTTGCATAGTGTCCTTGAAATTTGGTTTTTAATCCAAGTGCCTTACCTGTATCTCTAAAGCCCTCATAATCCAATCTCTGAGACTCCTCTGGCCCATTTCCCACCTCACTATCCTCGTTCATTGAGCCCCAGCCCGACAGCCCCAGCCCGACAGGCCTTTCTTCTAACCTCGGGAGAGCCGGGCACCTTCCCGCTGTGAGACAGATGCCAGGCCAGCAGCTCAGTGCCTCCCTCCTCCCTCCCCTGGCTCTTCGCACACTCCCTCTTTGATCTCAGACACCTGCCAACCACCTGCCACAGCAGTTTCCTGTTTCATTTCCTTTTAGCACTTGGCAGTGTCTTCTTTGTTAATTTACTTGCTAATTTTCATTCTCCTCCCCTGGAAGGTCCATGAGATGAGGCATCCCAGCTATCTTAAATTCACATACCTAGAGCAGTGCCCTGCATACAGCAGTCACTCAACAAATATTATATAACAATGAATCAGTGAATGAACAAACAAGTAAATGAATATGGTAATTTTCAAAGGAATGAATTGGGGATTTAATTTCTCATTTTTGCGACATGAAGAACTACATAAAATTTTGAAGTTGCAGGTTACTTTTCTGATCTCTCATCTCTCCATTGGGATTCAAAGATTCCAGGACAAATTTTAATTCAAATTATTGTTCAAATTTCTATCTACTTTCCACCCCTTTCCTATCCCAACCAATAACCCCCAGGGACACCTTTGCATCGTTCACTTACATTTTACACTAACAGATTAGCAAGGAAATGAATTCTGTCAACAATGATGCAGGCCTTGCTGAGACCCCCAGCCCTAGCCAACACCTCAGTTGCAGCCTTGTGAGACCCTGAGCTGAGGACATAGCTAAGCCATTCTTAGATTTCTGGCCCACAGAAACTATGAGATAATAAATGTATGCCTGCTGTTTAAGCTACCAAATTATAATAATGTGTTGCATGGCAACAGGAAACTAACACAAGAGGTGAGCAGTATGGTGTCATTATGGGGGGAACAATATTTTCACGCCACAAAACTCAGGTGGCAAAGTGCATCTTTAATAACCTCTATTCCAAGCACATTTCACCTGATAAAGAAAATGATTAATTTATGGGTTCTCTCATTTTCAAATTAAAACTCAGACACTCTAGATTCCCCAGTTTTCCTCCAGAGTACGAGCTAATTCCCAGGGACTTAGGTAGCATCAGAGGTGGGGACAGGCAGAGGAGGGGTCCCCGTGGACCTGGCTGTGTCGGCCCCTCCATGCTGACATCACGGGGGAGCCCTTGTGTCCCTGGGCCCCCAGGCATGCTACCCACACGGCCTCTCCACGGTGTCCCTGAATCGCTGCTCTGAGGGTCACGTGTGTGAAAACGGTGACCCTCGTCTGAGGCCACCTGTGATCCAGAGCGCTGCCGCAGGCCCACTGTGCCCAGGCACACCAGGCTTCCTTTCGGGAAACAAATGCCTGTGTGAGTAGGAGGTAAAGTCCTTTCCCTTCCTCGTCAAGTTTCCTGTCTTCTCCCATCAAAAGAGTAGTTTTAATACCATGGTTAATATCAGGGGTTGGAGGGATATCTTATTCAAGAAGTTTTTGGGGTTGGTTGTTTGTTTAATCTTTTGCTTTATACTGGACCATAACATTTCACTTGAAGAACAAAAAAATTGATGCATACACTCTCTGGTTCACCAACTTCTGGGAAACTGGAGGCTGAGAATATGTCACCCAGCGCTGACATACTGATCAGTGGGCTCAGTTTGTTCTTCAGTAACAAGCACAGTTTTGGTGGCTTAATACAGGAAAGTTTCTTTCATCCATGCACTGTCTGCTGTTAGTAAGACAACTGTCCTGGTTGCTCCGTGCAGTGACTCAGTATCCAGGCACCTTTCATTCCGTGACTCCACCACCTCTAGTGGCAGCTTCCACCAGCCTGCAATAGCCATGTGTCAGCGTCTGCTCCCAACTCCACATTCAGTGACAACACATGGGTAGCTTGATATTGGCCTTGGTCTTTACACCATGAAATTGGCAAATACCACAAATCCTATTGATTTTTTTCCCCCAGAGAGCTGCGGGTTTTTAAACATTTACCAGCACACCACTACTGATTTATCTCAACACACAGCCTCCGAAGTCACCAACACAGAGGAAGACAGATCTCGAGTTTAAGGGACCGACTCCTAAGGATTGGACCTGGAAAAAGAAACATTAAGTCTAATAACAGCCCACTGGCCAGAACTAGCCACATAACCGTGCCTGCCTGCAGGGAAGCTGGGGAACGTGGGGCAGCCCGTGGACATTCCACGGGAGGTAAAATTGTCCACCACACTGTGGAAAAGAACATGCCAGTGAATACTGTAAACTTCCTTTCTACCACGCTGCAGCAGAGGTCTGTATCAGTCCTATGCAAGTGTGCATGAAGGGGCACGTTATAAAGAGGCACAGAAGAAACATCAGCTATTTAAAATATAGAATAAGATATGTAGAGCTTCCTTGTGACCATTTTTCAGATTTTTAAAGAAATTTCATTTGGAAGAAGGTGCTAGGGTCTGAATATATGTGTCCCTGCAAAACTCTGATCCAGAAACCTAATCCCTGAGATGACGGTATCAGACTGTGGGCCCTTCAGGAGGCGATCAAGCCAGGTGGGCTCTGCCCATGTGAATGGGATGGTGTCCTCATAAAAGAGACTCTGGAGACCTTACTTGCGCTCTGTCCCTCCCACCACCCACGTGAGGACACAGCAGTGGTCCCTCTGCGATACACAGCAAAAAGGCCCCATCTGTGGAGCAGAGAGATTGTGCTCTCACCAGACACCAAACCTGCTGGTGCCTTGATCTGGGATATCCCAGCCTCCAGAACTGTGAGAGATGAAGTTCTATGTTTATAAATTACCCAGGCCAAGGCATTTTGTCATAGCCTGTATAATCAACATACATTTTGTTATATGCAGGAACAGAATAAGATAGAAAAAAAATTTTGACTTTTGGGTATTGGGTTAGAGAGTTAATGAAGTTTTGGTTCTTCAAAACTAAATTAAGTTTTGGGGCATAGCTAAGTGCTACAATGAAATAGGACAGAAACAGGGAATTGTAGTTGGGAGTGACTAGAGGAATTCTCCTAATTTTATATCAATCAGTCAAGGAAGGCTTCACCACCCTGACACTTGAATGGCAAGGAAGAGCTGAGCAGGAGAAGACATTTCACATACACGCGAGATCCAGGAGATGGACAGTCCAGGATAAATTGTGTCTATATAAAATAATGTTATAGTAATTAAAACCCCTTGTCCAGTTCAGCTCTCTTGGGCTGAATTTGCAAATGTGATTTATTGTTGTGTTAAGAGTAGGGACCCAGATGTCCCCAGAAGTCTCTGTAGCTTCCAGGATTCAGTGACTCCCTGATAGTTACTGTGTGTGTATGTTGTTTGGCAATAAGAAAATTAAAAAGCTAAGAAAAGCAGAAAAGCAATGGCAAAGAATGGACGGTCTTGGGAGAAGAGGCAAAGGCAAGCGGGGACTCCCTGCGCCGTGGCGGGGTTCGCCGTGCGCGGGTGAGACCGGGCGGGGCGGGGAGAAATTGTGCCGCTGCACGTGGGACTTCGCCCTGCTCAATACCGCAGTGAATAAGTTAATTAATAAAATTACTCAAACATCCTCCTGACCAAACAAACATGGGAAGTTTATGTTTGCAGGATCGTGACAGGACAAGCAGCTAAGACAAACAGTCATATTACTAAATAGATTTGATTGTTTTATTTATGATCCATTTATTGCTCAACCCAAAATAGCTAAGTCCACTCAGGCTTGTGCAGTTATTTGTCTGTTGCTTATCTGTCGATCTCGCCGTAATTACTGCGGCTTCATGATCCTGGGGAAACATTACACAAAGCCTCCCGTTCGGTCCAGAAAGCGCCCACTCCTCTTTCCAGTCAGGAAGCCCCAGAATCCGCATTGCCCTTAAGGTTTTTCATGCTGAAGATGGCAGGTGACTTTGCTCGGGGGCCAAGGCCGTGGGTCAGGAGGACATTTAAGACCTGCGGGGCCCGGTCGGGTCCTCTTTACGACAGCCTGCATTGCACGCGGCGACCGCTAGGTGGCGGTGGCGTCCGCGGATGTACTCCCGGGCCTTGGGAAGCGAGCGCTTTATTAACAGCGCGACCCGCGGGTGCCCGGGCAGGGGCGCGGCGGGGAATGTGCCTGTCCGCGTACCTGCATTCTTGCAGAACAGCTGCCCTGCTGCCTTCCGGCCGGCGGCACCGGCCCTGCGACGCTAAGCGCGGGCCGAGCAGAGCGCGGCGGTGAACGCGCCCGGCCCGGTGCGTCCTGCCGGCGCCCAAACCCTCCGGCGCTGGCTGGCTGGCATCGCCCTTTGCGGGCAGCAACTGCCTGGCAGCGCTCGGGACCCGCGCCTGGCTGCAGTAGGGCCCCGGGACAAGGGCCGCCTAAGCCGATGCAGGCAAGACTTGTCTGCAAAGACCCTCCTCCCACGCGGGCCCTGCCCGCTGCCGCAGCTTCAGGCTTGCTGCGGGGCCTTTTTTACCTCCCCCTCCAGCCTCCCGCCGCCAACTCCCCCTCCTGGCTGCCAAGGTGCCTTCCCGCCTCGCGAATCCTCCCCCCAGACTTTCCATCATCCCCGCGCTCTGGCTTGACCAAGCGCCCTGTCCCGGGCCTGGCTCCCCCTCCACCCCCGCGCAGCTCGGGGAGGGAAGGGCACCCTGGGGCGGCTGCGCCCACCCCCGGCAATCAGTAAGGCGGGGCGAGATTCTGACTCGTGGCCTCGAACTCCCGCTCTCACACCCTCTCACACACCACCCATTCCTCTCCTATTCTGTCCACTCCTGAAAACGCCACTCCAGCGCATCTGTAGAAAAATTTCTCATCAGTTGGAAGCAGGGGCAGCTCCTGCGCCCACAGCGGACGTGAGCAGTTGCTCCCCACGTTTGCTCTCCGCTCTGCCTGCGGGCACGCCAGGCCCCTGCGGGCCCCTCGATGCCCGGGACTTGGCATGACACCACAGCACCTGGTCATCCCTAGACCTAGGCCACTTCTGCTCAACCCCAGAAGAACAGTCCTTTTTCCATGTGTCCATGATCTGAAATCCATTTAATTGCCTCTTAGAAAATGCTACTTTTATAAAATATGCTCCTAATAATACCTTCATCTTGAAACACAGGCAAGCATCCCTCCACCAGGAAAGCCTAGTGGAAGGTCCCATTCTCAGCGCCTCCTGCTAGGACATTAGCTCGTTTTAATTGACCAGGGGTGGGACACCGCCAAGTGCTTCTGCCTCGCGGGACACCCTGGGCAGCTGAGACCTGGGGAGTGTTGCTGCTTCCTTCTCTTGCTCCCAAGCTTATAATCTTATAAACCCTATTATTTGTCAATGTAAAAGTTATGGCAGTACCATTGGGCATAAATGACATTGATGTCACATGTCATTGTTTTGATTTTTATCTAAACTCTTCTCTTATTTATTTTGATTTGTGTTTAGTCCTCAAGTAACAGTCCCTGTTCCAAGATTACAGGCTGGGGCTGTACTCTTTATCTAGCCCCTCTTTCTTTCTTTTTTGCTTGTTTACTTTTAATATGGGCATTTTTGAACAGAAAAAGAGAGAAAATTGTAAAATGAACTTCCATGTGCTGCCATCCAACTTCAGCAACTCACTGCAAGTAGAGTCTTTCCCACCCCTGCCCATCTTGCTCCAGACTGTGCTGAAGCCATTCCCCCACATCAGTCATCTCATCTGTAAATATACTAGTTTTAGCACATCTTCCTAAAAGATAAGTGCTCTTTAAGAAAAACTCAGGATTAAAAATTGTTTCTTAATACCAGCCCATATCCAGGCAGTGTTCAAATGTCTCTGAATGTTTCTTTTTTTCTTAGCTTCTTTTTTGAATAATCTCCAAAAAATGTCTACACATGACAGCTGGTTGATATGGTTCCTCAAGGTCTCTTTTAATGTGCAAATTTCCCTCCCATCACTCTTGTCTTCCTGAGAATGGATTTGTCGAAGGAATGGGGTCATTTCCCCTGCAGTTTCTGAGTTTCTGCACATTGCTGGGAGCACATATCTGCCGTGCATCAAACAGGATCCTCTGGCCTTGTGTTTTCTGTGACTCAGTTATTGGATCTGAAGCCTAATCTGAGTCAGAGTATTTTGGTAAAAATACATGGATGGTTTTCTGCGTTTCCATGCAGAGGTCCATCGTGCCTGATCGCCTTTCCTTCTAGGACATTAATAGCCATTAAAGACTATTAGCTATCAGATGGAGCACTACTTTTTCTTAATTCTTAAATATTAAAAATTAAGACTGTAATTGTGTTAATGTATTTATATATACACTCCAAGTGTGATCAGGGCAGGCCACTGAAGCCTGATTAGATTATACAAGCTCAGTAGGTCAGATAAAGCATAGAAGAGCAAAAGGCAGGTAGATTTTTGTAAAGGGAAGTAACTGCAAATAAAAGATTGCAGAGTTGGTGGCCTACAACTCTGAAGGACCTGGGGGAATGGTCCTTCAGCTTCTGCCTCCAGCAAGTGCTAGGTAGATACCCGCGCCGACTCCCAAAGAAAGGAGTTGTCCTGTGGCTTAAGGCTAACTAGAATGATGATGGTGGTGATGATGGTGGCAGTTATGATGGTGATGGTGGTGACAGTGGTGGTGGTGATGGAGGTGATGATGACAGTGGTGGTGATAGTGGTGGTGGTGGTGGAGGTGACGATGACAGTGGTGGTGATGGCGGAGGTGATGATGACGGTGGCGGTGGTGGAGGTGACAATGACGGTGGTGGTGGTGGAGGTGGAGGTGACAGTGATGGCAGTGGTGGTGGAGGTGGTGGAGGTGATGATGACAGTGGTGGTGGTGGAGGTGACAATGACAGTGGTGGTGGTGGAGGTGACGATGACGGTGGTGGTGGTGGAGTTGGTGTTGATACCTACTGAGCAGTTACCATGTATCAGGAACTGTTTTAAGTGCTTTAACTATCTCAGTCACTTAAACCTCACAGTAACTCACTTTTGAACCGTTCCCTGCCCGGTGAGTGTCCTGTGAGCTCCTGTGAGCTCATTCATCAGAGCAAGATCCGGTGAAGATCAGGAGACACAGAAAAGTGACAGGGCTGTTGAAGCTGTCGTTGCTATGGAATAAGCCGTCACCACTAGTGTTACGACTAGTGAAACAAGAAGGTGGGCTGCTGGGTGAGGCGTTCTGATGGTGTCACTGTGAGAAGCAGGATAGAGCCGCGGGTGCTTTCCAAACGCCAGTGGACATGCTCCATGTGACATTCTGCCCACGCTCGGGGTGTGGTCGACAAGCCAACAGACTTTCGGAAAGCCCCATCACCATTCTTGAAGACGAGGAGACTTGCTGAGGGCCACACAGGTGGGCTACGAAACGTTTGCTGTGCTGGAAACTGTATCACTCAACAGTCTCCGACTCTCTCAGGAGAGTGCGGGCTTCGGTGAGCGCCGGCACCCATGGAGACATTCGCCCTGGCAGCCTCCCAGGCAGCCCGCACTCCCGGAGGGGGGACAAGACCTCCCCAAAACATGGACACTCTTAACATCACATTCATGTTGTGTTCAACAGGATTTGGTTTAATAAGCCTCATTTCTTCTAGAAAAGGTGTTTGTATTTTCAGAAATCCGTTGAGGTAAGAGTAACGCACAGAGACCAAAGTGAGGAATCCACAAGTCAGGCTGGGAGCCTGGATAAAACCTTATTGCCCCTCCCCACCAAGCCCAGGCCAGCCCTCAGCAGGAGCGATAATCACATCCAACGCTCAAACATCCCAAGGAGGCGGTCCATGTTCTAGGCTGTGGTGCCTGCACGTGAAGGTAACGTTGTTGTCCGAGCATGCAATGACCGGGGGGTGCTGGGGAGACAACAGGCCGAACCGCTGTTGAAGGGCACCCTCTTGCTGTAGGGTCCATGACAAAGGCAGAGACCAGGGATGAAACCTAGGGGCACTTGAGCAGATGCAACAATCCCATGGCCCCCCAGCCATCCTCACCCAGAACACACATGTCGCAAATGGAAGCATGAGCCAAGAACATACTCCCCCACGGAGCAGTGGAAAGCCCCGTGGAGAAGATTCAGCGCCGTGATCAGGTGAGCCGGGTGCTACTCTGTGGCACAGGCCTCCGAGCAGACTCACGGCGCACTGCCCACCTCGCATAGCAGGGCCCTCTGGCTGCCTCGCCCCAAAGGCACCCTCAGACAGCTCCAGCGGAGAGGGTTTGGTGCCCACGGAAACCACTGCGCTCAGCTGCAATGGGACTGACGGACACAGCATTTCCCAGTGTTGGGTAGAAAGACTTCCGGGAAAGGATGTCACCCAGACAACATGGTTGCCTGCCACAAAGTTTCAAAAAGAGCTTTTACCTGCCCTGTTGTGCACTGAGTTTCAGGGTTTGCTGCAGATTCCCTGGACTTGGGTCAGAGCAGCCTCTCAGTGTGTTATCGGCCTCTGCTGATGAACAATTCCTATTCCCAATAAGGTAGGTTAACAGACTTCTACCGTGATGGAGACCCCAAGAAATAAGCACAGCAGGGGAGGCCCCTACCCAGACGGCAGTGTGCTCCTCTGGGCTGCAGGGTCACTCCTCACTGCAAAAGGCACAGACGGCGTTCGTTCATTGATCAGCTGTCAAAATGCTCCGGGATGTCCTGGGGCCTGGCAATTATTCTCTCACTTTTAAGGAGGTTGGTATTTAAGACAGTTATTGTGGAAAGGAGATTAAATCCAGGCAACTCTAGGATATCATGAGAAAGGGGCACATGAGGTGTCAGGTCAGGATGAAGTCCAAGTGGACTCTGGGCCCTTGGTCCAGGAGGTTGCAGAGTTGCTGGTTAGTCAAATGCTGGAGATGGCCCTGGCAGAGTGTGGCCAGAGCACCAGGACAGACTAATGTCATGCAGGGCACGCCCAGAGGGACTCTCCTATGCTCATCAGTGCTGCAGACATAAGGAAGGCTGGAGGCGCTTCCTAAGTAAATGCATGCATACTAAAAAGATGGTGCGAGAATTGGGGAACTGAACCAGCCAGTCTCAGCCAGTGAGCACAAACTTGAGGTTGTAATAATCCTGATAAGGTGAGACATCCTTCGTCATAAGCACAACTCTGTACAAGGTGAAGTGAACATGTAGCTAAGAGTTTGTTGAAGCCTTTGCCCCAGACCCTGACCTTATCCCTGGTTAGTACACATCCCCAAGTCCCCCAACATCTCTGTCTTAGTCTGTTTGGGCTGCTGTAACAAAACACCATATATGGGGAAGCTTATCACCAAGAGAAATTTCTCTCTCTCTCACAGTTCTGGAGGCTGAGAAGTCCAAGATCAAGGTGCCGGCAATGTCTAATGAAAGCCTGCTTCCTGGTTCATAGATAGCTTCTCACTGTGTCCTCACGTGGTTGAAGGGATGAGGGTTTCTCTGGGGTCTGTTTTATAAGGGCACTACTCCCATTCTTGAAGGCTCCACCCTCATAACTTAGTCACCTCTCAAAGATCACACCTCCAATATCCTCACATTGAGGATTAGGTTTCAACATATGAATTTGGGGTGGACAAACATTCAGACCATAGCAACACCTTTCTGTACTAAAGAGGCTGGAATGGCGAAAAGCTACACTTCCTGGCCTGCCCTGCAGTGGGATTTCATGATGGACTCAGGCCGCGTCAATGCGATGCCCTCGGCCTGCCCTGCAGTGGGATTTCATGGTGGACTCAGGCCGTGTCAATGCGATGCCCTCGGCCTGCCCTGCAGTGGGATTTCATGGTGGACTCAGGCCACGTCAATGCGATGCCCTCGTGTGGGCCCAGGTCGTGGTCCAGCTCTGCAGGACTGCGTGGGGTGCTCCCTGTGCCTGGAGCCCACTCCTCCGGCCCGTCCACAATTTCACAAACACCTTTCATGGTCTCCATTCTTGTTCTGCTGAAAAGCTAGACTTGTTCAGAGAGGAAGCACACTCATTCACTCAGCAGGAACCCGGCAGACTTGCATTCTCTCTCTCTCTGTCTCTCAACATCCATTGCAAGGACATTAGCTTTTATTCTGAGTGGGAGGAAGAGTCCTTGGAAAGCTTTGAGGAGGAAGGAGACACTGCTGGACTTATGTTTTAAATGGCTCCCTGGCAGTCGTGTGGCCACAGGCTTGTGGTACATACGGCTGGAACAGGATGCCCAGCAACGAGGCTGTGGGCAGAATTCCAGTGAGAGATGACAGTGTGCGGATCAACAGTATAGAATCTGTGCTGTTGACAAGAGCCCATATTCTAGTAGGTTTATTTGAAAGTAGCAATGCTGGCATAGTTGGGAGGGCGTGAGAGGCAGGGAGGACTCGAAGATGACATCAGGGACTTTGGCTTGAGCCATTAACAGGAGGGGACGGTGGGGCGGTACAGCTGTAGCAGGTTCGTGGGGCAATTGGACGCTTCAGATGCCTCATGGAGACTCGAGGACTTGCAGGGTAGACATTTGGACAAATGCATCCGAATTTCAGAAGAGAGGTCCAGACAAGTTCTATATTTCTAACACAAGTATACATTACTTTAATGAGCAGAAGAAACCAATAGGAGTTTTAACACAATTGAATATCAATAAAAGCTGTGGTGGTTAAGTGTCTGCAATCATTAATCACTAGAGGGCAATAAACATTAATTCATTTTCTCCTATTTAACAGTCTCAAAAGAGGGATTAAAGCAAGTCTGATAAAATAACGGAGAATATCATGCTAAAGAGGCAGACACTCTAACTCCGAATGTTACTTACCATTAGGGGTGGGGCAGGCGTCCCCGACCACAGGAACGAACGTTTATGTCAGGCCACTACACATAGGAGATTTGAAAGCTGACCTGTTCAAAATGAGTGAAAAGGTCGTTCTTTACTTCCATCAAGACCACTATTTACTTACTGTGTTTGCCCAAATGGTAAGTAAAATACACCTTCTCATTTCCACGTGAGTAAATGTGCATATCAGCAAATACTAAGGGAACACAGTAAAGGGTGGCCCTTTTGTCCTTGAGACAAGGCAGAGCAAGGCCACAGCGTTCCTAAGGGCCCTGGACTCCCTTTGGTCCTCTCTTTGCCTGGCTACAGTTTGCTAGAGAAAATGTGTGGCATGGAGGACAGGGAACATGTTTCCAAAGAGTTGCCCGCTGACATGCAGGGAATGAGTAACCTAGAGTGACATGTTAACAGGCAGGTTAACCCTGAGCTGGGAAAGCAGGCACTGAGGGAGAAGCCTCATAACCGCAGTGTGATCCTTCTGCATTGGTGGGGAGGGAAGGATGAGATTGACTTGTACAAGACAACTTCCTGAGAATGGAGACTCTCCCACAGCCTGGCCACTCTGCACCTGGGCCGCTGCCCTCCAGCTGTGAGTAGCAGCCCCCTCAGCCCTGCTCACCTGTCTCTGTAACCATCAACATGTCCCGCCGAGGCCTCAGGACCACCACACCCTCATGTACTTTTGTAACGAGGGAGAAAGGGCAAACGCCAGCTCAGAGCCTGCCCAGACACCAACACCCTTCTCTCAGTAACCTTCACGAGCAGGAAGAGAACCGTGCAATGCAGCATTCTGTCTGCACGTGGCTGTGAGCTCGGGACACAATGCCTGTGCTGACACAACGATAAGAGGTGCAGAAAGCAGAAGCTCTATTGGTAAAATTAACTTTGTTTATTTCAAATACTTGAAAGGTCCCAGCAAGAGTATAAGACAAAAACTGTATTTGTTGGCTTGCTTTTTACTGGCAGAATCAAAACGACTGACACTTCCTTGTGCTCCAGAAAAAAGAAACTCTTCAGTGTGTGCTTGAATATTTTTTCTCTGTACAGAAAGAGGAACAGATTGCAGCGAACGAGGTAAAACATTTTCAAAGTAGTGATACGGTACCTATGGCAGAGAATACACAACAAATCCGGGGAAGCTGAAAAGTGTTTGATCACTATTCTAGAGTTTAAAACTTAATATATGTAATAACAAACTAGCCAATTTGTTTTAAACTTTTTTTAGAAGTAGAAATGTACGTTTTCAAGTGAAATCTTACCTGGAACCCCAATGTCTTCATGCACAAAGGTGCTGCTGTCTGCCCCGACGCAGGGAGGGGCCCGACCCTAGTGTTCAGGAAGCCGCTTCGGGGCCGTCACCAGGGCTCCGGCTTGCAAACTTGTTTCTTCCCTTGGCCACAAAATGTATGTTTTGGCTAAAACCCAAATCTGTTTAATGTCCAAGGTAATTTTTGAAAATCAAGTCTAATTTTGAAAAACGAACATTATTTCATAATCCAAAGCTCAGAACCTGGGATTAAGGAAGCATTTCATTTCCGCAAGGAGACAGATTGCAAACCTGCTCCACAGCCCAGGCTCTGCCAACACAGGCACAAATTTGCACCTAAAAGCACGGCCAGGAATTCTATCTGGGCTCCTCATTTCTGTCTCTGTACCAGTCACGAAGGTTATAAACGGGCGGCTCGCTCTTCTTTCCCGTGTCTCCAATCCTTGCACTTCCCACTGACCCTGTCCTTCTAATCCCACGTGGCAGCGTGAGGACTGCCCTGGCGCTATCCATCCTGTGCTTCGTGATTGACCTCGAAACATGGTCTCTGTCACCTCACTCCCTTGCTTGGACCTGTTCCCACCCTCCCTAGGAGGTCCCGGCTCCATCACAGGCCAGCTTCTGGCGGTGTGGTCGGCCACTCCACGGTCCCCCAGGCGGCTGTCCTACTTACCTAGCCACGGCTGCGCTAATGGAAAGCCATCTATGGGGACAGAGCCAGAGCAAGGCGACCCGAGGCTGGGCTGACCCAGGAGGATGGCTGCCTCAGCCATCTGGGGCTGCAAGAGGGGACATGAATCTCTGCACGGTTCCGCAGGGGCCAAGGCCAAGGGGTGGGATGAAAACAGAAGGGGGAGTGATGGCAGAGGCCGGAGAGTCGGGGTGGGGGGACGTGGAAGGGACAGGCCCGGGACGGAGTGACACCTCCAAGCGTGTGTGGCAGGCCGGGTCTACAAACAGAAAGGAGGAACTGAATAGAGAATCCAGCCACTGTGGGGGACAGGTGTGATCCGGAAAGACCTGTGACAGGAGAGCTGGAAGCTCTGCCTGCACTGCAGGGAGGTGCTGGAGACCACCAAGGGCTGTGCGGCAGGGGCAGCAGTGCCACCTCCAAGCCCCGGGAAGAAGGTGCTCTCCGCAGACGGTGGGCGAGGCTGTCTCAGCACCCGGTGCCCGCTCACCCTGCAGCTGGCTCTGCTGCTCCCCAGCCTTGGGCCCTGCCCTCTTACCAGCCTCTCCGCGGCCCACCTCCAAATCCAGACCCAATTAAAACCCTACAGCCTTGATGGAGCCACACCCAGCGTAGCCCTCTCCCCAGGGGGAATGTCCCGCATGGGGCACACTGCACGTGAAATACATCGCATTCTTGCTTTTGAAAAGAAGTGAAATTCTGTGTAACTAGGTGGGGTATTTCAGAACGTGCCTGGACTATGTTGGAGATACAGATTTAGGGATCATAATCCTAAAGGTGAGAACTGGACTCAGGGCTTCACTCGCATGTAAGTCCATGCAGACGGGGTACAAACAGGGCTGAGGACGCTGATGGGAGTTCCGTGGTAAAGAACCAGTAGTGAATCAAATACAGGAAATAAAGAAGGGGTCAGAGGGTGGGAAGATGAGCAGAACCCAGTGTCATAGAAGGAGATGCAGGGGCACAGTTCAGTGAGCAGAGTGTCCGCGGTGACCAGTTTACAGACAAATGAAGGACACTGAGGATTTAAACAAGAGGCCACTGGGCCTCGTTGCATTCAAGTTTTCATACCTGAAGTCCTTGCAGTAGAATAGAGGGGCCTGTGTGTAGGGCTTTGAGAAGAGACAGATACACAGAAATATGAGTCAGTATCTAGAGACCACCTATTGAAGAAGTTGTGAAACAAAAGGAAGAGACTGAAAAGACAGATATCCAATTGATTAAGTGTAGTTCTGGGAAGGATAGAAAATTATATCTGCAATGGAAGTGCATGGTCATTTGTGTGTGGCCTCTTGAGGTTACCTTACCATTGTAGCATCATCTCAGTTCAGGGTCTTATCCTCAGCTTTTCAAGTAGAAATTCAACTTGTTCTGTAAACATGGCACTGATTTGATCACAGGCAATGATTCACATTAACTATATTCACAAGAACCAGATGTAGAAACCACAATATCCATTTATTCAATTAGGATAACATGAGTCATCAGGAAAGTGCAATTAAAGCTACAGTGAAATTCCTCTATAAACACATCAAAATGGTTAAAATTTAAAAGACTGACAATACCAAGTGCTGGCAAGAATGTGGATCAATTTGATCTCATACTCTGCTGGTGGGAATGTAAATTGGCACATCCATGTTGGAAAACTCTCATCAACTTCTAAAGCAAAATGCGTGCCTACTCTATGATTCAGCAGTTGAATCAGTTCTCATACAACACTAAAAGAAACAAACATTCATGCCCATCAAAGCACAAATACTAAAATGGGCATAGCAGCAAGAATAGACTAGATGAATCATGATGTATTTGCACAGTGGAACACTGTGGACCAATACAAAAAACAAACAACCACAACCAGCAACCACATGGAGGAATCTCACAGCAAGAAGCAGCCATGCACAAAGAACACAGAGATGGGGAAGGGGTGGCAGGAGGCTTGCAGAGCCCTGGAAACATTCTCTGGTTTGTGTCTAGACCTACTGTGTGATAGCACAAGTATATGCATTCCTAAGATTCAGGAAACTATATACCTACAAGAACTGTTCACTTTAATATATATAAAATATAACAAAAACTAAAAGAAAAAGACTTAATTAGATAAGTGGAAGTTGTAGAGTGAAACAAAGATTTTATTAGATGACAGAGGCCTGTTTTCTTTCAAAAGAGAGTAACAGAACTCCAAAGAAATGAACCATGGAATCTTCCAGCTAGATCAGGAGCCCTTCCTGGCAGATGCTATTTTTAATCTAAGGCAGCGGTCCCTGTGCCTAGAAGAGCTTTGGAACATGCTAAGCAGTCAATAAGTGTGTTGGTAATTAATAAGCAGGATTAATAAACCAAAGCTGATCTAAAGGAATATCTCAAAGGAGCAGCATTCTGAGATGAAGACATTTGTGTAAGCCAATTGTAGAAACAACAGCAAAATAGAACTTTGGTGGGGTTCTTTCTGGTGTGCTCTCTCTCTCCCTCTCTCTTTTTAGGTATTTCTTTATTTTGTTTAATGACTATCGTTTGTGATGGAATTGAGGCTAATATTTGTGCCTCAAATACAATTTGTTTCAATTTGCACAAATCTGATACATTTGGGAAAACTTGCACACTAGTTTTAATTCAATTAGAAAATCCTGGGTTTTTGCCAAAAATTGGCAATACCAAAATGAACAACAGTAAACTGAAACTACTGTCTGTGATGGAGAAAGGCCGTCTTTGTCAAGCTGCAACTTGGTGAAACCTGCCTAGCAGGAAAAGTGTAGAAACTTGGATGGCAAATCCTCCCAATTTGCCAGTTTTAGTCTGTTACAGAAAATGGTTATTTAACACAGGACAGGTGGAATGAAACACACAGGAAGTTTCCCACACGCTGCTGCTTGGAGAAACAGCACCTCAACTAACGGCGCAATGTCACCGAGAGGCTATGAAATGCAGCTTCGTGAACGGAACCATTGCACGGTCATACGCAAAAGCCACTTCTGCATTTCATCTTTGTTTGGCATTCTAGCTTCTCAGGCTCCAGCACTGGAGCTGCAGAAACCCAGCAACCCCCTCCACAATCAGCTCAGGGATGTCGGGGACATGGTCTCATACAGCAGGGAAACAGGGCTGCCAAATGGCTCTCAGCACCTCCCCTTGGCAGCGTCCCCAAAGTCGGCCTCATCCAGGCCCAGTGGGAAAGTAGCACGTGACACGTTAGCCCTGCCTGCAAGAGAAATGGGAGAGAGGAGTGGGGCAGGAGCACCAGCAGAGGAGGTGGATGGCCAGTGGTGTGTGGCCTCTCAAGGTTCCTTTGCCATTGCAGAGTCCTCTTAGTTCAGGACCTTAGCAGCAGCCTTCAAGTGGAAGTTTCCGTGCATGTGCACGCGTGCCCAACACTGATTTGTTTAAGGAAAATGATTCCTATTTATCAAGTTCACAAGAGACCAATGTGAAAAGCAGATATCAACTCCTTAAATTATGATGTGATGTATCAATATCAAGAAGAGATATTAATCATATCCATCAAGAGGTGTCTTTGCTCTTGCTGCACAGTCTACATGGAAAGCAAATTGTAACCAGAAAAACGGAATCACAGGCAGTTGATCAGTCTGAAGGCAAAGGCCATGGCAGTGACGTGGAGATCCAGAGGGTGCTGGTGGGGACACTGGGTCTTCTGCACAGCGCTGGAGAAATGTGTCCAAGTCCAACCCCATGGCATCCCTTTTATAGACAGAACTTAAGGGCCCCAGAGTTTTGTACACTCAGACATGTCCGTCCTTTAGGGCAATTTCTGTAGACACTCAGTCCCATCCATTATGTGCTGATTTTACTTGCTGAACTATCAGGACATAACTTGCAAGTTCCTAGGGGTACCTCACAATGGGGTGCCCACAATTTCAGCTATAATGACACTAACTGGCTCTGTGACATTGGGCAGTCAATTCGCCTCTTGGGACCCAAGCTATGGAATCTATAAAATTTCAGCATACAGGGAAGGACTTAGACAAAATCCCTTCTCAAGATTACTTCCAACCTGAGATCAGTGATTTCCAGGGTAAATGAGCCTAAAGCTCTGACATTCACAAACAGTAGAGCTGGGATTTGCACAGAGGCTGCTAGAATTGTGGCTGAGCCCCTTCTCGGAACAAGTCCCTGAGTCTTCTGCTCAGACAGTCGTTAGCAGTCAGTCATACCATTGCACGTGGGGAGATACACGTCTTGTCATAGGATGGTTCTTAGATTACTTTGGCAATTTATAGTCTGCAAAACTTTCCTGCTTCGTAATAATTAAATAAGATACTCATTATTATTTACCCCTATTTTATAGATAAAAAAGACACATCAGAAGTTTTAATGATGTGCCCTAGTTTCTATCCCTGATAATTACAAGCTGTGTGTCAAACCAGGAGAATTCTGACTTCAAATCCATTGTTTTTGGCAGTAAACAAAGTGCATGCCCTTCAGTTCAATTTGGCTTTTCACAATTTATGGGCAACTGCAGCCCAATTTGAATGAGTAACACTCTGCTTCAAATCAGTATGGCCAGCATATACAGCTGGCAAGATTTAAGCACAAAAGCATGTAAAACAGAGCTCAGTGTCCATCCCACACAGGTAACCGGCAGTGGCGCTGCTCTGTGGTGGGGAAATTTGCTCACAGAACGAGGAGCTGCTGCCCAGGCCCTGAGGATCTGGAGTTCCCGGAAGGGAAGGGTGCCAAGGCAAACTTGACACTAGGGATCCCATACGTCCCTCCTCATGGACTGAAACTCAACTCCTGCCTTCACAAGGCACAGCTCGCTGGTCCTCGCCTTATTTGGAAGGCGCTATCATAGCTCAGGCTTGAAACGCGAGCAGCCCTGCTCCTGGACAGACTGTATTGTGTGTCATGGGAGCACCGGCTCCGAGACGCTCGCAATGCTTATGTGCTCCATATTCTGGGAGGCCAAACAGCAAATCTCTGACTTGGAGACCACTGGTCTGAGGGTGGCACACTTGTGGGCAGAGAAGAGCTAAACCGGAGTATTACCCGGCAGGTATGGCTGAAGCAAGACACATGACAGTGAATGTTTTTCTCTTTTTTACATATCATCAATGTAAACTGATTGGTTAATTACTAACTGCTTCCATCCAATCAAATTTATTTCTCTTTTATTTGGAAATGTGCCTAGATTGCACATGAGAAAGAGGAATGGAGTTTAATTACTGTATCTTGGACCAGAGAAGCCAGAGTTATCTATGCTCTGTTATCTTCTCCAGTTCCTTCCACTAAAAGGAACAGAGAGAATGTGTAACATGTGCCCATTTACAAATACACATGTAAAATAAAAACTGGATTTAATAATTGACAATGGAGAATATTTTATAGTGATATGACCACCAGTGGTGTAATATCAGAAGGTTTCCTTAAGGTTCTGCATTTGAAAAGAACTGGCGAGCAAAGCACCCCATAGGCAACAATACCAGCATGCAACTTTTTGCCACATAACAGGAGATTATTCCCTGAATCAGGACTGGCCTCAGATTAGTGAGGTCTGGGATGGGAAAGCCTTCTCGTCTAACGTGAGGAGCTAAGGACAGCAGCTGCAGAAAAGAGACCAAGCTCAAAGACGATCATTTGCAGGAATTTTTTTTTCTTTTTTCCTTTTGTTTTCAAAGTAAAAAGATTTGCCTACTTTTTCATTTGTTAACATTCTCAGGCAAATGTTTTATTTACATGACAAGCTAATTCACATAAAGGAATATAAATAGAACATATTACATCTAAGTTGTTATTATAATTTTATTTTTCAAAATAGCGTGGCCATTCAGAGTCTTTGCCTCTGCTTGACAGGCTGTGAGAAGTAAGCCACAGTACCTGTCTGAGGTATACTTAGCATAAAACAGAATTTTTTTATTTTTTGCATTTTTAATTGCTGATTCTTTCATATACCAACACACTCGCCAATATGAACAATTCATGCAACCCACGAATTGTTCTCCGATTGTGGATCCACGAGACCAATGTTTATATTAACCTCTTTCATAGACGGGGACTGTGCTCCAACGGGGGCCTTTGCCATGGAGCTCGCCGCCTGCACCGAGGGCTGGTTCACTGGGTGATCACGCCAGCCTAGGCCGGTATGCCCGCCGTGAAATCATTTTAAGATTAGTGTTTTGAAAGAAAACAATGAATTTGGGGATTCTGTGTAATTGACTGAGTATCCCCAGCTACAGTCACATTTTCCAACACGCAGCGGTACACCGTCCAAATGACCAGGCGAATGGACTTCTAGACAACGGGAGTTTGGGTGAATAAATGAACCATGCCTGTTTCCACAATTGATCATTTGAAAATATCCCTATAATATACTCATTCCCAATTGCGGTTGTTTGGTTATTTGTAGAAGTTGTTTAAATATTATATTATGTACATAATATAATAATATTATATATATATATACACATAAATATTATATTATGTATATAATGGTGTATCAAAGTATAGATGTTAACCTGAGGAGGAAGAACTTAATACTCCTTGGAAATGTCGATATAATTGACCAGTATTAATGTGTTAAAAATACTCGCACTTTAGCTGTAGATGAAAGGTCTGCACCAGGCCCCAAAGCTCAGTGCCGATATTTTGCAGACAGCTTTCTTTCAGAAGTGAGTGCAGCCTAAATCCTATAGCATTGCCTCCTCACCCCTTTTTCCAGTTGTTCTCTCCTTTTTGAGGGATAGAAGAAGAATTGTTTTTATTTGTATTCATTTTAGCTGATTTCGGTGGCATCTGCACTGGAGAGGAAATTTGGTATGTTTTTGCTAGGTGAGTGCTTGCATTCTTTCAACTCAGTGGGTGCACAGAGCAATGTTGGGAGAGGGCGACTGAAAGGTTGATGATTGCAAATGTAGCGAGAGAGTTGCAAATTCTGCAAGGCTCCCATGTTGGCCTAATGCATGGTGGGACATTTTTGTATGATCCATCTAAATAGATAGAATTTGGGATTCACCTGACATATGAGACAGATAAAGGGAACTGTGCACTCTGATCACCTGAGGTGGCGATCGCACTGAGGAGCTGCTCAATCCCCCTGGTTGGAGCCCCACTGCCCTCAAATGAGCAGTCTTCTCCCTTGAGACAGTGCAATATCCTTCTCGTAACCACACAGAGGATGGCAACCAGCAGACCATCGAGTCCATTGGACCATGAACACCTGTCAGATGGCAGAGCACCTGGAAACAAAGGGCTTTTGTGGGCCGGTTGGCACCATCTGTGAAATGCTCCTCGCAGCTGCTGTCCACATCCTATTTTGTTCCCCCCATGAAAAGTGGGAGAAAAGGGAATGCTCAGATGGTTATCATATAAGTAAGCAAAAGGTCTTTCTTTTCAAGGTGAGAAGGCAGCATCTTCATAGTTAGACATGGCAGGAGGGTCACCAGGATCACAAGCCCATCACAGCAGGTGCAGGAGATCATCACGAAGTTTCTTTTATCCATCTGGTTTACCTGAGATTGACAGCAGCTCACTTCTCACCCTGTTGGCAGGAGAACTGATGCTTAGCCTTGCACCATTTATGCCATCTGCTTTAATGATGACAACTGATTAAAAACTCAGACGTGGAGCATTGCTGTTCAATGATAAAAAAAATAGGGAAAGATACACAGCTGCCTATTTGGCTATTTTGTTGAAATCTGAGAAAATATTTACATTTCACACTGGCACAAATGGATAATGATTATTTGTTTTCCTGCTCCTAGATTGTTCCTCTCTCTGAGTTTACAAGTTTCAACATAACACCATCAGAGAACTGACGAACACCAGAACCACATGACACATGCACAGAGGCCTAAGATCTTACGGTATAGTCTTACTGCCATATAGCACTACATTTACACCTTATCAGAAAGGTCAGAATTGATCATTTCAAAGGTCTTTATGGGGGTAAATGTCTCCACCTCTTTTAGCAGCCTTTACAGTCAGGAAATCCATTGTTCCACTCTGGAAATTGACACTCTCCACCATGTTTTGGGTGAAAGCTTTTCTGTTCTCCAAGCTAAGCAAATCTAGTGCGTTAATTATTTCTGGTGGTTTTCCGCTACCTCATACATAGGCTAAGAAGGTCTTTTAAAATATGTGAATCATATTTCAATTTAAAAAGTATGGAAGGGGATCTCACTCTACGCATACACCCTATTTATGTATTATGTATTTATCTACATCATCTTCCTGTTTGTTTAGTTTTCAAAGGACATACAATGCATGTAAAATAAAGATGGTCTCACAGCAATGACGAGGCTTTCACCTCTCTTCCATCTCTGAGTGCAGAACTTCGGATTCTCCTACGTGTCATAACTCCTGTCGATAGCTTTTTCTTACTCACTCTTAGCTCAGCATTTCTGATATTTATAATTTTACTTTTTATCTATTAATATATTGGCATTTACTTAACATGACCTTAAAGAATTGATTTATTTTCCATGCTATTGACAAGATCATGCCCCTTTGTTGAGGACCCCTCTGCTGCATGACCATCACTCCTCCCAGACTAACCCTGAGATGCTCCATTTCCACTGCCAACTACCCAGGCCTTGCCCCACCTCCCTCTGTGGAATCCCCGCCCCTACAAAGCTGTGGGTCACCAGCACTGTCGGCTCTGCTCATACAGACATCGCTTGCTCTCCTGGGCTATCTGCCTATATTCCTACCCTGTTGGCAAACTGCTAAAGAACAGGAAATGTTTTCTAGTTTCTTTATAATTCTCTCTTTCCCATAAGACTGTTCTCTACCTAAGAGTCTAGCAATGCACGTTGCTGAATGGTGGAGGCCACGTTTGCCAAGGTCAGTTTGAATTATCCCTACCCTAGAGCCCTATCTGTCCCCGCCTGGCTCTGCGTCAGCTGCACATGCACAAGGCATGCTTTCCATTCCCTCTCACCCAGGTCATTGATAAAGCTGTTAAACAATACTGGGCCCCAGCCCAACCACTGAACAACACCTGTTCTCGTACTCTAGGTATCATAGATCCCTAGATAGCTACTCTCGGCACAGACCTCCGGCCAGGTGCACTGTAATGCTTGCAATGCATTTTTCCCCTGAAAACTTAATGGATCTATCTGGAAATAATTACTTGTTCAAAGGTGTTTCACAACCGAGATATAAGCACAGTTATAATTATGGACCAATATTTAATGAATTGCTGTCATTTGCTACCTATAAAAAAGGATTATGAGGACTCAATGTGCCTTGCAGGTAAAAGAAAATAAAGCAATTAATTGTTGCATCAGTGAGCAGTGTTGAATAACGCAGTCTTTACTCTCCACTTATTAACAAGGCCCAAGGCTTATTAACAGAATATTTGTGACATGCACAGTACGATTAACTCGCAAGGGTGGTGTGGACTTGATGGCTTTCACTAGTGGACTCTTCTCACTTTTCTGTAAGCTAGTTTTTCATATTTGATATTACTTTCTATCTAGCTGCTC
The DNA here is from genome assembly GCF_020740605.2 of Lemur catta. NCBI lineage: Eukaryota > Metazoa > Chordata > Mammalia > Primates > Lemuridae > Lemur > Lemur catta. The sequence continues at coordinate 93,985,123 of NC_059138.1, read as the reverse complement.
ATAATTCAAACATTTCTGATTCAACAGCATTTTTTTTTGTTAAAACTCCTACTTTAAAATAAATCTAGATACAAATGAAACTCAAGGTTAAATGAAAAGTTAGGTCCTAAGGATGAATGTAGCCTAAACAATATCATCTAGAGTTTATTTTTACTTTAGTCAGCTTGCACAGTGGGACGAGATCTGCCAAGTGGTTATTTCATGCATTCTTAAAGACCCCCTGCTGGGGAATTCATAAACTCTAGAGATACTCTGGCCCCTCTTGGAAGAGCTTCATCAATTTTCCTTCCTTCACCGAGAGCTGCCTCCCTGAGGTCCCTGGCACACCCGTTCCTGCCACTTGGAATACATACGTGAGCTGCCGAGGAGGTGGGCTGGGCTCACGTCCTGACTGTGCCCTTACTAACTGTGAACTTGGACAGTTATTGAACTTCCCAGTTTCTTCATCTGTAAAATGCAGGTGGGGGGAATCATGACTTTGTGTAACAATTTTTAGGGGGTTAAATAAGTCAATATATTTTTTAAAACACAGAATATTGTTTGTCACGTAGTAAAGTCAGCTTAAAAAATTCTACAAGTCTTTGATGTTTTTGCCAAAAATGCTTTCATCTAATTATGAGAAAACATCAGATAAACCTGAATTGATGGACATTCTACCAAAAAAAAACCCCAAACCTGGACAGCTATAACAGATTAGAAGAGGCGATGGTGACATGTGGGGGTGCAGTATGGGACCCTGGATTGGATCTCGGAACAGAAAAAGAACACCAGTGGGAACACCAGTGACTTTTAAATAAGTTCTGTAGTTTCATTACTGGTGGTTGTAACCACGTCAATTTCTGGGTTTTGATAGCGGTGCCATTGTTATGTAGGATATTAACATGAGAGACGGTTGGGTGTGGGCCACACAAGAACTCTCTGTGCTATTTTTGCAACTTCTCTGTAAGCCTAAAATAATTTGAAAACATGTCAAAATGTTTTTTTAATGTAAAAGAAAATCTTTAAGTTCTATTTAGTTTTTTTTAATCTGCATTTGTAGAGTGTAGTGTATTACTTCTCATTGTCCTTGACGCCTTGTTTTACGTTCATATCATTTTAAACACATGCAGTTTAGAAAGGGCCGTGGGGAGGACAGGACCAAGTGCTGGGCCACCACCTGCTTTGCCAGAGGGGAGGGCGGAGGGCGCAGGAGAAGTGGAGGATGGGTGCCTATCCTGGCGTGTTGGTCTGTAGATGGGCGGGATCCGGTGCAAAGAGGAAATGTGATGGTGGGGGCGGAAATAGGGCAGAGCAAAGCCCTGGGTGGGAAGAGAGGGGCCTTAGGAGCAGAAACCCATCATCCTTTCTAACAAGATGGAAGGCAGATTCGCAGATGCAGAGGCAGCTCCATTGAGGGACTGGGAGGGGTGAGGAAAAAGGTTTTTCTAATTGTTTATGTTTCCTCATGAAATGATGACCAAGGTCATCACCAGCTGTATTAGTTAGAGGTCTTCAGAGAAACAGAACCTATAGGAGATAGAGAGATACACATACAGAGAGACAGGGAGAGATTGAAAGGGAGAGATTAATTTACTATGGGAACTGGTTCATGTGGTCAGGAGGCAGAGAAGTCCCATGATCTGCTGTCTGCAAGCTGAGACCCAGGAAAGTGGGCGATGTAATGCAGACCAAGCCCAAACGCTTGAGAAAGGCGAGGGGAGGCGCCCTGGTGTAAGTCACAGGTGGGGTCTGAAGCCCCCGAGAACCAGAAGCTCTGATGTCCACGGACAGGAGAAGCTGGGTATCCCAGCTCAGACAGAGAATCGATTTTCCTCCACTGCTTTTCTGTTCTAGTCAGACCCCCAGTGGATTGGGTTATTCTACTTCTCAGCTAACCGTGGCTTCACAACTCCATGCTCAAAGCAGGTGACATGACTTGGGCCTTGCTCCCTTCAGAAACCAGCTTCGCTAGTGTAGGGCACAGGTAATTTCCAGTTCCTTGTCTCCCTTCCTTACTATATTCCCTGACCGATGACAGGCATTTTGAGTATATTTTTGCTGAAAGAACAGAGAAGCTGCTGGAACAGAGTTCAACAAGGCGACATTGAGCAAATGGCCAGGAAACCCAGGTTGCTGGCTTTGACAAACGGGGGAGAGGTGGACAGGGGATACCTCCAGCAGCCCCGTCCAGGAGGAAACCTGACGCATCTGCCAAGGAGGTGAGAAAGAGGACCAGCAGCACAGACACTGCGTCAGGGGACTGCAGAGAGAGGCAGTGGGAAAGGCTGACGGAGCGTCATGGACACGCTGTCCCCCAGGGTGTACTCTTCCTCCACCAGGTCCCGTCAGGCTTGCATAGGACAATCACAGGGCAGAGAAAATGACCACTGGTTTCACCATGCCACCCAGAGTCATCCCCGAGACCGCAAGCTCCCTTGGCAGTGTTCTAACGGCGTGTGTTCTCATGGGCAACCACGCAAGTTTTCTTTGTTCTCGGCATTTGCTTCTGTTTGTTGCTCCCAAAGTCACCGTGTGGAGACACTGATGTGGGCTGCAACATCAGACTCAAGCCACAATGACCCAAGGACGTGCCTCGAAGCTGCTCTCCCTTGACAGTTTCTTACACCCTACTCCCTAGAGCCACTCGGGGTGAATTCTCAGAGGCAACAGCAGCTGTCCCCCACAAAAGCACACACTCCGCTCTCCTTCATGTGGGAAGCCATCAAGAAGCCAGAGGTGGCCGGGCGCGGTGGCTCACGCCTGTAATCCTAGCACTCTGGGAGGCCGAGGCGGGTGGATTGCTTGAGCTCAGGAGTTCGAGACGAGCGTGAGCAAGAGCGAGACCCCATCTCTACTAAAAAAAAAATAGGAAAATTATCTAGCCAACTAAAAATATATATATATAAAAAATTAGCCGGGCATGGTGGCACACGCCTGTAGTCCCAGCTACTCGGGAGGCTGAGGCAGTAGGATCATTTAAGCCCAGGAGTTTGAGGTTGCTGTGAGCTAGGCTGACGCCACGGCACTCACTCTAGCCCGGGCAACAGAACGAGACTCTGTCTCAAAAAAAAAAAAAAAAAAAAGAAGCCAGAGGTGATCCCTTGGTCCTTGTAACTAGGACCTTAATCCTGGTATCTCTAGACCTGACCCCCTCCAATGTGTCTTCACCCATCTTCTGCAAGGCCTGTTGGTCCCTCCAGAGGGAGAGTCCTGGGGTGCCCGGATTCTAAGCAGATGTGTACAGCAGCCTTCCCTCGGGGCCTGTGCTAACAGAGCCCCCTCATCTGAACGTTAAGGAAGAGGGAAGGGCTCTGACATCTCCCTCTAGTGAGCACGGCACTGATGTCAAGCCAAGGCTGTGTGCCAGTCATAAGAGCATGGAAGGAGATCTCAGATGGGCGTTTCAGCCGTGGGTGTCACCAGCAGAAACACCCTTGTGAAACTATACAAACGGACATGTCTTACAAACCCTTACAAAGAAAAACCTAAATAGGCTTGCCTCTGAGAACATGTGAACTGCTGCTGTCCACCTCCTCGTGATGGAGCCACACACTGGGGTGTGTGCTTGGAAGAGGTCACTAAGGGGGCCATGGAGTGCCCAGGGTGGCACCAGCAGCTAACCCTCTCGCTGGCTCAAGTGGCAAGTGGTTTTCAAGTGCACGCTGTGTGCTGGGCCCCGGGCAGCCTGCGGGGAATGGCTGGCTGCACATCCTCGTGAAACGAACCCGGGCCCCATCCAGGCAGAGCACGGGAACCCTGAGGTATGGGGCACTGTGGCCTGCCTGTACAGACTAGACCCTCTAAGGGGTGAAGCCCTGACAACACAGGTAAGAAATGTGGGCCAGGATGTAGTGTGAGCCTCACCTAGGGCTTCGCTAATGCAAAACCACTGAGTTGTTTTCTTCCATGTCATTTAAGATGCATGAACTTGATTCTCATTTTTTCTTAAATTCATATGAAAATTTTAAACATAGCAGAATTCAAAAATCAGCAGGCGTTCTACTTGTCCAAATAATACTAAAGAATGCCTGTGCCCTGCCTGGAGCTCTCTGCCTTGCACCTTGCATTTTTGTGGTAGCTCGAGTATCCTTGTCCTCGTCTCACACTGAGGAGGCTGTAGCTCAGGGCCACTAAGGAGCTCACCTGGATCTAGTCCCAGACCTGCCTGTCCTCAGCAAATAGCATGAAAAGAATAATGTGATAAATAGCAAGCAAAGCATACATGAAAAATCAAGGGTGAACGTGGTGCCAACTAAGAGATAAGGCATGGAGGTCTCTGAGCTCACAGGCAGCGTAAAATCACAGAGGGCTACCTGGACATTGGTAAGAACCTTCCTTCTCTTTCCTCAGTAAACAGTAGATTTTTTAGTAGCAAAAACCTAATATTTATAGTTATCTGGGCTATCAGCCCTTTATAGGAAATAATTGTTGAAGTAAGTCCAAGCATATGACAGAAGTCAGAGAAATGGGTTAGAGTCATGCGTTGGGAGTCAGCCTCCCGCGTGTGCTTTCACTTGGGGGTGACATGATGTGACTTAGAGGAACAATAACTGCTAAAGTGGGACGTCTTTGTCTCCAGAGATTGAAAACTGGCAGCTTAGGATCTATTTAGCTCACAGGTACATTTAGTTTAGTCCAGAGTATTTTTTAAACAGCTTTTCCTTAGCATAATTGACATGCAATAAACTGCACATATTTCAATTGTACACTTTGATAAGTTTTGAGATATATATACATACGCACACACCCATGAAACCACTGCTGCAATCAAGATCATGATCCAGTCCATTGCCCCCTTTTAATTGCTCCCCTCCCTGCCCCCATCTCCAAGTCCAGGCCACCACTCATCTGCTTTCTGCCCCTGGAGAGGAATCGGCATTTTCTAGAGATTCTAGATTCCATATGTGGAATCATCCAGCGTGTACTCTCTTTTGTCTGGTTACCTTCACTCGGTGCAAGTATTTGCAGATTCTTCCACGTTGTTGCATGTACAAATAGCTACTTTTTTATTGATAAGTAGTATTTCATTGTATGGACATACTACAGTTAGTTTTCCATTTACCTATTGGACATTTGAGTTGTTTCCAGTTTGGAATTATGACAAATAAGACTGCTTTGAACATTGGTCTAAAAGTTTTTGTACAAATATATACTTTCATTTCTCATGAATAAATACCTGAAAGTGGAATGGCTGTATTGTATTATAGGTATATATTTAATATTCCTTCCAAACTGTTTTCCAAACTTCCAAGTAGCATCATTTGACATTCCCATAAGAAGTGAACGAGAGTTCTATTTCTCCACATCCTCTCCAACACTTACTGTGGTTATCCTCTCTATTTTTTGCTGTTCTAAGAGGTGTGTCATAGCATTTTATTGTGTCTCTAATTTGTATTACCCTAATGACTAACAAAGATTTTGAACATCTTTTCATTGCTTATTGTCAATCCATATATCTTCTTTTTTGAACTATCTTTTCAAATCTTCTGCCTACGTTTTCACTGGGTTGCCTTTTCTCTTATTAAAGAGTTTTGGGATCAGATATATCCATTGCCAATATTTTCTCCCAGTCTGTGGCTTGTCTTTTCATCCGCCAGGGTCTTTCAATGAGCAGATTTTTAAAATTTTGGTAAAGTCCAATGTATAACTTTTTTCTTCTATGTATGGGATTTTTGTCATCATATCTAAGAAATCTTTGTCTTCTTACTACCTTATTGGAGTGGCTATAACCTCCACTACTTTGTTAAGTAGAAGGTGTTATAGCAAATGTCCTTGCTTTGTTCATAATTCTAGGGAGAAAGTATTTATTCTTTCAACATAAAGTATGGTGTTAGCTGAAGGTTTTTCATAGATGTCCTTTATCAACTTGAGTAAGTTGGCTTCTATTCCTGATTTTATGAGTGTTTTTTTTAATTATAAATGGATGTTTGAATTTTATCACGTTTTTTCTGCATTGAGATGGTTTTTGAAAATTTTATTATTTATTATTTATCATAATTTTTTAAAGTTTTTATTATATAGTGAAATGTATTAATTATTGAGTGTTAAATCAACCTTTCATTTTCATTTCATTTCATTCATAGGATAAATCTGGTTCCCTTCTGTCAATTGCTAGACTTGATCCAATTTTGTTGCAAAGCCAGCAACAAATCCAACTTATAGACTCAGAACTCCCTGAATGAAGGGGGCCACATCCCCTTGAGGAAGAACTCTGGTACACTACTGAAAATTTATATCGTTAATCTTTCTCTCAGTCTTACCCAAAGGGACCTACGATCTTTTACGAAAGTAGTTATACATTGGGGAAAAGGAAATAGAGAATTCAGGGACTGCTGGACACTGGCTCTGAGCTGACATTAATGTCAGGAGACCCAAAATGTCACCGTGGCCCACCTGGCAGAGTAAGAGCTTACGGAGGTCAGGTGATCCGTGAGTTTTATTAATAGCTCAGTTCCATCTCACAGTGGGCTCAGTGGGTTCTCACACTCATCCCATGGTCATTCTCCTAGGTCCAAAATGCATAATTGAAATAGACATACTGGGCAGCTGGCACAATTCCTGCATTGGTCTTAAGACCTTTGGAGCAAGGGCTCTTATGGTCAGAAAGGCCAACAGGAATCCACTAGAACTGCCTCATCCTAGGAAAATAGTAAATCAGAAACAAAAACACATTCCTGCAAGGATTGCAGAGATTAGTGCCACCATCAAGGACTTGAAAGATGCAGCGGTGGTGATTCCCACCATATGCCCATTCCACTCTTCCATTTGGCTTGTGCAGAAGGCAGATGGAACCTGTAGAATGACAGTGGATTAATCATAAGCTTAACCAGGTGGTGACTCCAATCACAGCTGCCGTACCAGATGTGGTTTCAATGCTCAAGCGAATTGCCACATCCCCTGGTCCTGGTATGGGCTACTGATCTGGCAGATGCTTTTTCTCATCACCTGGTACTGCAGAGTGCCAGAAGCAGCTGCTTCTCAGCCCTGTTCTATGGCAGCTCTCTATGTCATAGGTAACTTTGCTTTTCTCTTCCACAAAATGTAACAAGTTCGGTACCTTGATGACACTATGCTGTTTGGACCTAAGGAGCAAGAAGTAGCAAGTCTAGACTTATTGGTAAGACATTTACATGTCAGAGGATGGGAGATAAATCCGACCAAAATTCAGGGGCTTTCTATCTCAGTGAAATTCCTTGGGGTCCAGCAGTATGAAGCAGGCCAAGATATTTTTTCTAAAGTGAAAAATATATTGTTGCATCTGGCCCATCCTATAACCAAGAAAGAAGCACAATGCCTAGTGGGCCTCTTTCGATTTTGAAGGCAACACATTGCTCATTAGGGTGTGTTACTCTGGTCTGTGTACAGAGTGACCTGAAAAACTGCTGGGTTTGAGTGGGGCCCATAACAGGAAAAGGCTCTGCAACAAGTTCATGCTGCTGTGCAGCTGCTCTGTCCCTAGGGCCATAAGACCCATCAGATCCAACGGTGCTCGAGGTCTCAGTGGCAGGTAGGGATACTGTTTGGAACCTTTGGCAGGTGCCAGCAGGTGAACTGTAGCACAGGCCCTTAGGATTTTGGAGCAAGGCCCTGCCATTGTCTACAGGTAACTACTCTCCTTTTGAAAGACAGTACTTGCCCTGTTACTGGGCATTCTTAGAAACTGAATGCTTGACTGTGGACCACCAAGTTATCATGCAACTTGAGCTGCCCATCATGAACTGGGTGTTATCTGACCCATGAAGCCATAAAGTTGAGCATGCCAAGCAGCACTGTGTCATCAAATGGAAGTGGTGCACACGATCAGGCCCTGAAGGCACATGTAAGTTACAGGAAGAAGTGACCCGAATGCCTGTGTCCCCACTCCTGCTACACTGCCTGCTCTCACCCAGCCTGCTCCTATGGCCCCATGGGCAGGGCCCTGCAATCCACTGACAAAGGAAGGGACGACTCAGGCCTGGTTTACAAATGGGTCTGTGCAGTGTGCAGGCACCACCTGACCTCCTGGATCAGCCTAAAGGACAGTGGTGAGGGGAAATCCCCCCAGGCAGAAGAATTTTGGGCAGTACACCTGGTTGTTTACTTTATTTGGAAGGAGAATGGACAGACATGGGATTATATACCAATCCATAGGCAGTAGCCAGTGGTTTGGCTGGATGGTCAGGGACTTGGAAGGAACATGATTGGAAAATTGGTGGCAAGAACGTCTGGAGAAGATATATAATGGATGGACCTCCCTTTATAGGAAGAACATGAAGATATTTGTGTCCCACATGAATGCTCACCCAAGGGTTATCTCAGCTAAGGACAATTTCTATAACCATCTAGAAAGGATGACCTACTCTGTGGATAACTCAGCCTGCTTCCCAGATTCCCACATCATCTCCCAGTGGGGTCACAAAACAGTGGCTGTGTTGGCAGGAATGGGAGCCATGCACGGCTCAGCAGTGTGGGCTCCCCTCACCAAGGCCAGCCTGGCTGTGGCCACTTCTGAGTGCACAGTCTGCCAGCAGCTGATGTGCAGCCCCTGACGGGGCAGCATGTCCAGGATAATCAAGATTGCTCTCACCAGTGTGAATGGGGAGCGCCCCATCCATTTGGGGCCTGGATAGAACAACAACAGCCAAAAAGGAGGAAGGGCGAATTCCTCTCTCTGTTTAAGCTGGGACAGCATCTTCTGCCCTTGTACACAGATGCTCCTGCTCTCAGGCCTTCGGACTCAGACTAGGACTTAAAATATTGGCTCCTCTGGGTCTCAGGCTTTTTGGGCTTATACTAAAATGACACCACTGGCTGTCCAGGGCCTCTAGCTAGGAGATGGACAGATGGCAGAGTTGGGACTTCTCAGCCTCCATTAGAGTGTGAACCAATTCCTCATTATAAAGCTCTTTCTATAAATCTCTGTATATCCTACTGATTCTCTCTCTCTGGAGAACCCTGACTAACATAGACTTTTTACATTTATGTTCACTTAGGGCACTGATGGTAGTTTCTCTTTCCCTTTTGTAATATCTTTCTTTGGTTTTGGTATCAGTGTAATGCTCACTTCATTGAATAAGTTACAAGCTATTCCTTCCTCTTCATCTTTCCAGAAGAGTTTTTGGAGAACTGATATTATTTCTTCCTTAAAGGGTTTTATGGAATTCACCAGTAAAACAATCTGGTCCTGCAATTTTCCTTGTGGCAAGGATTTTAGCTTCATATTGATGTCTTTAATCTATTTAAGGAGTTATTTCTTCCAGACTGTGCTTTGACAGTTCATGTCTTTCATGAAATTTGTCTACTTTTTCTAAGTTGTCAACACTATTAGAAGAATGTTATTCATAATGTTTATTTTTTATCTCAATATCTGTAGAATCTGTAGTGATGTGATAACTCTTATTCCTAATATTGGCAATTTGTATCTTTCTTTTTATTTTTTTGCCTAGTTAGTCTGTCTAGAGGTTTGCTAATTTCATTGATCTTCTCAAAATAGAAAAACAACGGTTTCACTGAGTTTTTTCTAAAGCTTTGCCTATTTTCTATTTTTTAAATTTCTTCTCTGATCTTTATTATCTTATCTGCTTGATTTGGATTGAATTTGCCTTTCCTTTTTCTAGTTCCTTAAGGTGGAAACTGAGGTCATTGGTTTGAGATGTTACTTCTTTTCTAATAGAGGTCTTTAGTGCTATGTGTTTCCCTCAAACACTGCCTTAACAGCATCCCACAGAGTGTACAGAGTGTGTTTCCATTCTCATTCGATCTAAAATAGCTTCCCATTTCCCTTTTTACTGCTTATTTCATCCTTGGGTCATTTAGATGTGTGATATTCTGTTTCTAAATATTTGGGATTTTCCAGACATTGATTTTGTTATTATTTCTAATTTAATTATACTGTGGCCAGAGAACATACTTCGTATGACCTGAGTCTTTGTATGTTTTTTGAGACTTCTTTTATGTCCCATAATATTTCCTATCTTGATAAAAGTTGTATGCCCACTTGAGAACATGCATCCTGCTATTTGGGGGATAAAATGCTCTTTGACTTGTGTTTAGAAGAACAATAAACTCTTAACAAGGAAATTTTAGTCTTCAGCGTTCTCCTCTTCAGTTGCAAGTTGAAAACTGGCAGCCTCTGTACATTTGACCTGCAGATAGGTTTGGTTTAGTTCTCATTGACATTTAAAATATCAACATAATTCCAATATGTAAAAATTGGAGTGGCCAAAATTCTAGCTCTCGAGACCCAAATAAACCCCAACCCTGAATGACCAAGTTAGCTGGAACCCCTGTCTGTGCTATGCAATCCTACTGAAAAACAGAGGGGTAAAGTGAAAGCCAAGTGTATAAAGGGCCTAGGATGTTACACACTTGACTTTTTCAGGCAGTGGGAACCACTGAAGAATCCTAAGTGTATGAGGAGAGTGATGCTGGTTGGTAACTTGAGGGTGGACTCGTGTTCAGTAAGTGTGCGCTGCGGCAGTGGGGGTGGGGACACAGGGGCAGAGAGGCCATCAGAGGCTGCTGCTGCCATCCACTTGAGAAATGCGGAGTGCCCACATGCGGAGTGCCCACGGTATTGGTCTGAACGTCAGGAAGTCGCTGGCTCCCTTTTGGCCTGGCTCAAGGAACAGGAGAGAATGCTTTGTTCTGTGGCCACAGAGTCATTGTTCCAGGGGCTTCTCAGGTATGAGGCAGGTAAGTCAGGTTAAGCAAGGTTGATTCAAGTGGCCTCTGGGTTTTTTTCTTGAGTCTAAAAACATCATTCTTCTGTTTACTCTCACCAATTGCAGCTGCCAAATGAGCAGAACAATGCAGAGGGAATAAATATTCGAGTCCACACTTTGGAGCTTACTACACTTAACACTACGTTTTTAATTCATGGGACCAAGCAAGAATGTGGCCCTGCGGGAAAGGTGTCCAGAACTGATCACTCCCTGCTTGGGAGTGCAAACTTCCTGATTATCTGTTCTCTTTCCTGTATACAGTAACCACAGTGAAATACGCCAGTATACTTCTTTAGCACATTTCAAAATACAGGGTGTCCTAAAAGTTGCTATACATAGGGAAGTGGGAAATTGTAGCTAACTGGACCTTTATTTACAAATTATTCATTACAAAATTTTACAAAAAAATTTTCTTTTTATGGAGACTTTTGGGACATCCTGTAGTTTGAGATGATAAACGTTTGAACATACCAGCCTTTGTGTGTGTATTGGTTGTGAGTCTGAGACCAGTCATTTTATAGTCTCCATGGTCAGTACAGTCCACAGATACTTTGTTTAGTTCCCAGCCAGGGGGTAGCACTCACTGCCTACAGTGCAGAGAAGCTGCGTCTGCACCTGGCAAGTGAGCTTCCATTCCCCTAGGTCCAGCAACCAGGACACCGCCTGGCCAGCTTTCTCTGTGGTCTGTTCAAATGCTACATGGAGACTGTATTTTGCAAAAGGCAATCCATCTCTCACTCGCCTCTCTACTCAATTCTTCGCACTATTGTGCAACACACACACACACACACACACACACACCCCTACCAGGTGTAACTCTAGATAGATTGATTATAAACAATGTTTATAGTCACATCCCCGACTAACAGACCTGTGCTGAACTTTAGTGTCACTGTGCTCTTTTTATCAAACTGACCTTAACCAACATCCACTCAAATCACTCCCCCTTCCAAGTACCTGCTTTTATGGGACCAACACACACACACACACACACACACACACACAATCCCTTGCTAGTTAAGTAACTGGGCTGACCCACAAGACCCACTCCCCACTGACAAGTGTAGAAGCCATTAGCTTTATCTTCTTTTGAAACATCTACTGATTTACACTGTCAAGGTAGTTACGTATTAGCCAGCCACTTAACACTGAAAATAACAACATAGAAGGAAAGGGGAAAACAGGCCAACCCAGAGTTCCTCCACCCAGGCTCTCCTTGCTCACCGCACTCGTCCTGCGTTGGTAGAATGTGTGCGTGTCAGTAAGTGAAATAGAAACAGTTGGGTTGGTTTTGTGAGTTTCCACTGTTCTGGTATGAACGAAATACACAAACATGTATGAGCTACCAAATGCAAATTGTGTCATTCTGTGATTCCACAAATGAGTTAAATTCTTTTCTATTTGCTTTTAAAACTGGCATTACACAATAAAAATATGAATGGTAAAATTCATGCTAATGATTTAAAATTATAATTTTTCTTTGCATAGAATGACAGTAAGTAGCAAGTAAAAAACACGATGACAAGTTGAGATAGAAATCATAGAAAAAAGGAAAAAGCTATATATTTTAGAACCTTGAATGCAGTCTCCCCTCCCCCTGCTGGATTTCAGGGATGGCTGCCATGGGCTTCCTGTGAGTTGGACCATGACCTCCGGTGGACATTGAGGAACTGAGGACATGACACAGGAAGGCTCCTTTTAGAGAGTGTGTTACTGCTCATCACCGACTGGAAACAAAGGTACAAATAGACTAAGTTCACAAACTCTGACTACCACCTCCTCTCCTTCTCAGGCTCTGGAGCCCAGCGGCCTGGCTTCCTTCCCACGCCTTATGCTGCAGCTGCAGGGGTCCTGACCATGACCCCCAGCCCTGCCCTGCTCCCACCCTCAGGTGAGAGTGGTTCAGTCCTGCTCCCACCCTCTGCCGGTGAGCATGTTTGCTATTCCCTTTTCCTTAGAGAAGGGGATGGCTGCAGCAAGGTTCTGGCAGAGACACGGAGTCACCGGCAATGGGATTCGCCCCATTCTTTCCAGAACTACTCCAGTGCTTTCATGACTTGTACACATGGGGGACAGGCAGGTGGCTTTAGCCCTGGAGAGGTGACCACAACAAGAATGGCTGTGCTCTGTGTGCCTCAAATCTACTGCTTTGCCCTGGTTGGAGTGGAGCTGGAGATGGGGTGAGAGGAGGTCTTGGGCCCCTCTCCTCTAGAATCCAAGAATCCACCTTGTCCCTCCCACACCCGCCCCTGTCCTCTGGTGCCCTGGGGTCTGGTATGTGCCCTGGGAATAGGTCCTGCAGGTTACTTTAAAAAGCTGTAACCTGGGAAGTGTAAATGCAAGCATCCTCATCCTCAGAGAGCCCAGTGGCCAGTGGGATCAGCCTGCCTCAGGCAGCCATCGTCACAGCGTTCATGGGCTCCAGCTCCCTCTGAGGCCGGTGCTGGGCAAGGTCTGACCACCCATCCCGTTTACTGGGGGATTCTTGGGTCATTCAACAGGGTGGGGGCTCAAGATGGAGAGAGTTGACTTCTGCCAAAAGGCATGTGATGCTCAAGTGATTAATTGCAAAAGCAAAAGCAACACCTACAGAGGAATAAACATTCCAGAGGTGCCTGCATTTGAGAGAGCTGTTCCCTCAGGTGAATTTTTAAACTGGGAGTGTGGGAAGGTGCTGTTTCTGCATGGTTCCAGCATTCCTGCTTAGTTGGCGTGTACTCTCTGAGACCCTCCCCATCCTTGATTTTATTTCAATGAGTAAAACAAAAGAAAAATGGGATTAGAAAATTGAACACAGTAGCCCTGTGGCATTCACTGATGTGATATGTTGTTCTGCTTTTTTATTTCAAAAGTATCCCAGAAGACCTCGTCAAAGGGGAAGGTGTGCTTCAAGGAGCACAGGCGAGAGGCACAAGGGGGGAAGCCCCTGGCCGAGAAGAACACCTGTCCCGTCCGGGCAGGCCCGTCTCCACTCAGCCGTGGTGTTTCTGGCTCAGGCAGTAAGTAGGCAGTTGCTTTTAGGAGTAAGAAGAGGTTGTGCTAGTGTCTGTTGTTTGTGTGTGAAGGTTTACCAGCTCAACAGACAGTGGGCCTTCATGGCAGAGGCTCGCGCGGTAGCAGAGGTTTCTCTCCCGAAATACGGTTCTAGAGCAAGCCTGGACGGGAAGCCTGGACTAGCATTTCCACCATTATCAATCTGCAGATTCTTGAAGGTCTCAGAAAACATTCCTGGGGAATATATTTGTTACATAAATGAGGTTTCCTAGGCTACAGTAGCCTGGAGGTGAAAACAGTGTCCAACTTTAGTAGCCAGTGAGAATGTTTCTGCCTCTGTCCCACCGTCCTTAAGGAACTCCAAGCCAGCGATGGCTCTGGGACTCCCCAGGACGTTCTTTCTGTGCTGCACGGATCAGTGCCCGTCACACCTGAGGCATCTCTAGATCCGTCTGATTCAGCCTCTGTCCCCGTTGCCACCGGCTGACACTGCTCTGGCCACTGTGCCGCCAGGCCTCTCTGCATGACGGTGCCCCAGGGCGATGTGGCTCACAGGCTGCTCTTCCTTGGACTTGCCAGAGCCACAAGCATCCCTGGAGTTCTGGAGCAGGTCACAGTCTGCATGACGCTATGCGAGGCTTCACGTCCCCACCCCTGCTGCTGACAGACCCGCGGGTCCTCGAGCTTCTGTGCATCTCCGCCTTCAACCCCCAGGAGCGGCTCCTTCTAGCAGGCTCCACACACCTCATGAGGTGCGGGTCCTGGCGGCCTTCCTCCTCCGTCCACCTGGCATGCCTGGGTCAGCTGGTGCCGTAAACATAGTGTAGGGGGCAGCTGGGAGCCCTCCTAAATACTACATATTTGGGAAGGCAGGAATACAGAACCTATTTTCTCCTCTTTCTTCTCTTTGGTAAACGCCACCCTTAGAATCACTAAAAAGATCCAATTATCACTCTGGGAAGGAGCCATGGGTTGGCACAAAAAGGTACCATATTTAAAAGCATAAATTAAAAATTTAGAACTGTGGTTATATTCCATCAGCCAATCCCTCCACTTTTAAACCATGTTAGAAAACAGAGTTTGTAATATATAGGACAGTGTGAAAGAGACTATGGCATGCTGCTAAATCTAGCTTTGGATTGCAGAATGACATCAGAATTGAATAAGACGGAATAAACACGAAGGGTATAGTCTCTTATTTGTAGAGTAATATGCCCTTAACCTTCAGTCGACTTAGAACCAGGCAAGTTCACCAAGGCAAAATCATATATAAAGAGGGCAAACATCGGCTCCGGTCAGAAAATCCTATTTCGAATTTTCTGAAGAAGCTCATGTTTCCAGAAAACACGGCAAGGAATCCTACACTCAATTGCATAACCCTTGCGTGGGTAGAGGGTGTAGGTGCGACGTTACATAAGATCCCGGACTGTGCATTCCTGCAAAGGGATGAAGAGACGCCTCCCCTGCCAGCGCAGGAGGGAAGCACAGCTCTCTTGTGCGTGCACCAGGAGGACTGTGACAGCTGGTGGCTAAATAAAGGCTTCATGACAAAGTGGCAGGATAGCCAAACCTACACATTCTCCCTGTTTGCCACTTGGCAGTGAGTGCAGCACACACTTGCTGACAAACACCAAGTGCTGGGACTGCTTCTGCATTGAACCGTTCATAGGAGAGTTGAGTGATGGGCACACATTAAAGTGACGTGTTTGCATAATGGCACAGAATATAAGACCTTGGGTAAGGTGGCCCAGGCACAAATCCTTGCTCTGTGTAACTATGGGGGACTTCATTAAGTTCCCTAACTCTTGCTTTTTTTCATTTGTAAAATAGGGACAAAAATAGTACCTATCTTTTGGGTCACTTTAAATATGAAATGATTAAAGTTATTAATGAGTTTAGCATAGTGTTTGACAGCTAGTAACTGTCCTTAAATGTTAACTATTAATATAGTTAATAATTTAGCCAACATATACTTATTGCCTATTAGCTACACTAAGTTGGTCATTATAATTATTATTAAAAGAGAGGGAGAGACAACAAGGTGCATATATGTCCACTGCTACCTACATGATGGCAGGGGAAGGGGGAGGAAACTGAGAAATGGGTGCTGATTCGGTTTACAGACTGGGGAGTTTGGGACCCAGCATGTACGAACTCCTCTCAGGAGCCTCGACTAGGAAAAGCCCAGAACCAACCACCTCCACCTAACTCTATCATCATCCTGGCTGATCTCTCTCAGTTCCAATTCCATTGAGGAACCCTACGGCTTAGAAGCAGTGTGGCTCCAAAACTCCTCCAGTCCCTGACACAGGTTTCAGGATTTCTGGAAATCAGAACCTCTCCCTTGCATTTCCTCCTCAGTTGCTAATACTTGACACTGCCTTGTGGAGTCCATCCTTTGGATCAATGTGGGATGGCTATTCAAATGCAATTAGCCGTGACAAGGGGCAACAGATTAACCTACAACCAGTTATTTTGAAGAGTTCCTGGCCAGGCGTGGTGGCTCACATCTGTAAGCCTAGCACTCTGGGAGGCTGAGGTGGGAGGATCACTTGAGCTCAGGAATTTGAGATCAGCCTGAGCAAGAGTGAAACCCCATCTCTGCTAAAAGAAAAAGTAGCCGGGTATCATGGTGTGTGCCTGTAGTCCCAGCTACTTGGGAGGCTGAGGCAGGAGAATTCCCTGAGCCCAGGAGTTGGAGGTAGCAGTGAGCTATGATGACGCCACGGCACTGTAGCCAGGGCAACAGAGTGAGACTCTGCCTCAAAAAGGAAAAAAAAAAAGAATCCAAGAGCAGAGTGAAGAATGAGAGAACAGAGTCTCTGAGATGAGCTGCCCCTGCTTTCCAAACTTCCCTGCGCGTGGTCCTACCCATAAATTACCACTTTGGATAAAATATACTGTAATTTTTAGAAAGAGGATTAATACTCTGTAATATTCTATGTAACAGACCTTTGATTGGGCAATGGTATTTTAGATGTGACGCCAAAAATGTAAGCAACAAAAGGAAGAACAGACTAATTGAACTTTATCAAAAGTAAAAATTTTTATGCTTCAAAGGACGCCGAGAGCGTAAAAAGATGATCCACCAAATGCGATGTTGCGAATTGTACACAAATAAGGGACTCGTATGCACAGTATATAAAGAATTCTTACAACTCAAAAATCAAAAGACAAATAACCTAATTTTAAAAATGGGTAAAGGACTTGAATAATATTTCTCCAAAGAAGAAAAATGGTTATTAATGGCCCATAAGCACATGAAAAGATGCTTAATATCATTAGTTGTTAGGGAAATGCAAATCAAAACCACAGTGAGATACCACCTCGTACCCATTAGGACGGCCGTAATCAAAGACAGGCAATAAAAGGTGGTGTCACTGACGTGGAGAAACTGGAATCCTCATACATTGCTAGTGGGGTAAAATGGTGCAGCCACTTTGGAAAAACAAACAAAAACATATGTGCACACAAAAACTTGTGTATGAATGTTCATTGCAGTATTCTTCATAACAGCCAAAAAGTGGAAACCACCTAAATGTTCATCAGCCGATGATGAATGGATAAACACAATGTGATCTACCCATGCGATGAAGCACGATTCGGCTATTAAAAGGGATGACGTACTGACACATGCTACAATATGGATGAACCTTGAACACATTATTCTAAGTAAAGGAAGCCAGTCAAAAAGGCCACGTATTGTGTGATTCCATTTACATGAAATGTCCAGAATAGGTGAATCCGGAGAGACATGGAGTAGATCAGCGGTTTCCAGGGCGTGGGGCGAGAGGAATGCCGAGTGAATGCTAACCAATACAGGTTTTATTTTTGGGGTGATGAAAATGTTCTGAAATCAGACACCAGTGATGGTCGCATAGCTCTGTGTCTATACTAAAAACCACTGAATTGTGCACTCCAAAGAGGTAAATTTGATGTTATGTGAATTATATCTTGATACAAATAAGTCACTTGACATAAATATTTCTTTGAGTTACTATTGTTAGTTAATGACCCCACATAAAATACGTCCTGTTTAAATAACCTACCGTCCTAAAGAGAAAGCAACTCAATCCTTGGCTTATCTCAAATGTGAGAATGAGACGGAGGGAGCAGAAGGCAGGATGTGTGGGTCCCCAGGGCCTTTCTCAAGAGTCTCCTGGGCCTAAGTTCAGCCACTGCTCACTGCAGGTCCCCCCCACCCCCATGCACCTGCCGCAGCCAAGGGCTCCAGGACGTGCCCAGCAGGGGCCTGGGCTGGAGGATTCACATTTGCTCAGGAGCTGCAGGAACGCAGAGCCTCCGTGCCGAGGGAAGGGCTCTGAAGCAGAGCACTGCGGCTCCCTGGCCTGGGAAGGTGGCCTTGACACATGACCGCTTCTGTCCCTTCACTGACACATGGACAAAGGCATCCTGTGTGCTGACGGGTCTCCCACTCCCAGGAACCCCTGGCTGTGCCCCAGCTCAGGGGACACGTACACCTGCCAGAGCACAGTTGTGGGTGTTTGGCTTTTGTTTCTGGTTTGAGGACTTCCCAAGGAGCCAGGGCTCTAGCCACATGGTGACCAAGGGAACTGTGCACCAGAAGCAAGTGAAATAAAGTCTGCATAGTGAGAGCTGAAATGGACTGATTGCCTGCAAGTGCCAGGCAGCACCCCAGGCAGGTGAGCACCTGCTCCCCGAATTCTCAGGCTGGGGCTGGTGAGTAGGTACTGTTCTTACGCCGGGAGGCACAATTATTGTTGGGCCGCTTACTTGCTCGCTTGTCCTGGTATGTCGGCTTTGACAATTATAACCTGTAATGATTTACTTTCTAAATCTTTGTTAGTCTGCTCGAGCTGACATAACAAAATACCACAGACTAGGCGACTTAAACCACAGAAATTCATTTCCTCACAGTTCTGGAGGCTAGAAGCCGGGCATCAAGGTGCCTGGCGTTGGTGTCTGGTGAGGGCTCTCTCCCTGGGGTGCACGCAGCTGCCTTCCCACCGAGTCCTCGCGTGGGTTCTCCTCTGGGCACTCGGGCTAGAGAGAAAGCTCTGGCGTCTTTTCTTCTCCAGATAACAACATCAGCCCTATGGGATTAGGGCCCCCATGACCTCATTTAGCTTTAAGTCTCTCCCCAGCGTCTCTATCGCCAAATATAGTCACATTAGGGGTTAGGGCTTCAACCTATGAATTCAGTCTATAACACGTTCAAAATAAAGACCCACTTTGGTAACTAAATTTGTATTAATCATATGATATGCTTTCTTTATTTATTCATTTAAAAGGTCCTTACAAATGTATAAGATTCAGGCCCTACAGAACATGAATCCACCCCAGTTATCCTCACTTTAGAGAGAAGGAAACTAAAGCTTAGAGCGAGGTAATGTGCTCTTGGCAATACAACCGTAAGTGGAGGATCAGGCCTGAAGAAGCCAGTGCGTTTGACCCTACACCCTCGCTATTCCACGTGTGGTCCCTGCACCAGCAGCCTCTGCACACCTGGACGCTTGTTAAAAACGTACACTCTCAGGTCATACCCCAGACTCACTGCATTTTAATAAGACCCCAAGTAGTATCTGGTGCAGACCGAGTTTAGGAAGCGCTGCTCTAAGCTAGCTGCTTCCACCTGTGACATTGATATGCATATTTTCTTTCAGTTTCTGTCCCAAAAGGGCAGCTGGAGTGACTCTAGGGCCATTGAAGCCACCCTGACCCGTTGCATGGAGGGCTGAGTGTGTTCGCCTAGAGGAAAGGTGAGGCCTGGGAGGACAGGTAGGAGCAAAGGTGGGAGATGAGGTTAGAGCAAGGACAGAATGTCCCTCAAGTGGCCTCATACTCTGGTCCTCAGCACCAGTGACAGCTCCTGCTCCTTGGGTCGAGAGCTGATGATTGCAGCCCAGATCTGTACCCAGGGACAGCAGGTACAAGGATACAGGCATGGTGCCGTGGAGCCAGAGCAGTGCTCAGCCATGCTCCGTGGCTGAATGGGGCAAAGGTGCTACTTTCATGCAACCTGTAGGAAAGTGAGTCCTGGAGATCGAGAACTGCAGCCAGGTGCATCCTTTGTAACTCCCTGTTCAGTGACTTCACAATGCCAGCTTGAAATTCACCAAGGTATAGTATTTACACTATGAAAATTGGCAAACACTACAAATTGAGGCTTTCTTTTCTTTTTTTTTTCTTTCTTTCTTTTTTCTTTGTTTCTTTCTTTGCTTCCTTCCTTCCTTTGTTTTTCTTCTTTCCTTCCTTCCTTTCTTTCTTTTGACAGAGTCTAGCTCTGTCACCAGGGCTAGAATGCAGTGGTGTCATCATAGCTCACAGCAACCTCAAACTCCTGGTCTCGAGTGATCCTCCTGCCTCAGTCTCCCGAGTAGCTGGAACTATAGGTACTCACCACCACGCCCAGCTAATTTGTCTATTTTTTTTTTTTTTTTTTGTAGAGATAGGGTCTCACTCTTGCTCAGGCTGGTCTCGAACTCCTGGCCTTAAGTGATCCTTCTGCCTTGGTCTTGCAAAGCGTTAGGATTACAGGCGTGAGCCACCACTCCCACCTTCCCCCTCCCCCACCCCTTTTAAAGAGCTATTTCTAAATGCTTATCAGCACATCCCTGGGTGCTTGCAACACCATAAGACAGATCATTTAGTGATGGTTAATATCTGAAAATTTGCTGGCTTTATCCAGGACATTTAAAAGTGTGTGTAGGGAAGAGTCAGTAAAGAACACTTTACCCCTTGAATTAATGCCCTTACATGGACTTGTGCCATTTACTCTACTAAAAGTCAGTAAGCACACAAAGGAC
Organism: Lemur catta; assembly: GCF_020740605.2. Classification (NCBI taxonomy): domain Eukaryota; kingdom Metazoa; phylum Chordata; class Mammalia; order Primates; family Lemuridae; genus Lemur; species Lemur catta. The sequence continues at coordinate 93,964,659 of NC_059138.1, read as the reverse complement.
GTCTTGCTCAGTGACCACAAAGGTCAGGTCAATCTTGGTGATCAACATTTTAGATGGCTCCCCTCAGCCCTTTGTTTTTCATAAGCCCCTGCCTGCTATTTCTGATTTCCTTGTCTAGCCCCACCTATTAGGTGGCCGTCTCCACACTGCACACAATGGCTGACATATAGTAGATGCTCCGAAATATTTGTTAACTACACAGTTTTGGAAAACAACTCTACACAGGTGGGTCTCTTGGGAACTTTCAGTCAGGGAAGTTTGGGTTGCAAAATACAGAGAAGCTGGGTCCCCCACCCCACCTGCCTCTCAGGCTGTGCCCCTCCCCCACAGCTGACTCAAGTTGTTGGGAGCCCTAGCCCATCTAGACTCCAGGCCTCAGGCCACCAGGACTCAGCCCCTCCGTCTGGTGGCAAGTCTGACCCATACCCATGCATTGTGACAATTCTTCTCAGTGTTAACCCTCCACTTCATTTCTGGAAACTGTCCCTGTGGGTTTCTGAGTCTGAGATGTTTGGTGGCTTTCCTAGAATCTGAGGTCATCCAGGCCTGATGCCCCTTGGGCCTTCCTCCTATGACAGCAAGTTGAACCTCAGCCTAGAGGTGGAACATCACCCCTTTCCAGTCTTTTTTCTGAGACATTGACTATCTGTCTGAGAAACTCTTCACCTGCCTCTGCCTTCCCGATGGTGTCTGCTCACCATTGGAGACGCGGGTCATCCTGTGCTTCTTTTGCCCATGTCCCCACAAGACTTCCTCCTGCTGCCTTTGCCAGGCCTTTGGCTTACGTGTCACCTGTGAGCTGGGCTTCTTCTTGGGGACCTCAGCTGGGTCCAGCCCACTCTGCCTGGTCTAGTTCTCAGCTCTGGCCCCTCCCAGGCTGCCCTTCCCACAGCCATGTCCAGAGCAGGCAAAGGCTCAGCAGATCGGGGAGGGACTCTCTGATGCCCACACCCAGGGTGGAGAGCGTTGTAGAGATGCATTCACGCAGTGCACTGACTCCACCCTCCCAGGTGCTGTCCTGGATGCCGGGAGTGAAGAATCAAGCAAAGGTCCAACCAACGCTGCTAAGAGCACATCCAGGGGGGACACCGATGACAAACACATGAACAAAATGTGTATCGAATATGATATGTATTTATGTCTTTCTATTCCATCTACATCTAATGTGTACATTCATCTTTACTTACATATTTACACAAATATCAATAAAATGTATACATACACATAACATACTGTTCAGTTATACATAGAAACATTGTACATGTAAACATTTCTTTACAAATATAATACAAATAAACTTACATTTAATTACAGATGAACAACATATATATATATATATTTATACACACATACAGTGATAAATTGTCAGAAGAAATAAGGCAGGCCCAGGGGAGCAGGCAGGGGCTGGAGTGAGGCTGCTTTTATACAGAGGGGTCGGGACTGGGGAGCTGGTGTCTGAGCAGAGACCACAGCGTGAGACGCAGGGGGAGGCGAGCACCTGGAGGAGCATCCCAGCTGGAGGCCTGGAGGAGGAGGTGGGACACTGGGCTGCAGCTGGTGAGCTTCAAGGCCAGGTGGAGACGTGGGAAGGTTCTGCCTGGGGGCCAGGCCCGGAGCACCCCAGGCCTCAGAGCCATTGCAAGGACTTACACTTTCTATCTGGACTGGTCTCCCTCCCTGTTTTGTTAGAGAGAAAGCTGGGGGTCAGAGGGAGAATGGCTCAGGCCTCCTGGGGATACCTATCTAAGGGGAGCACCACCCCAAGGCTGATAACTCTGCAGGCGCGCTGGGTGTTACGTCTTATTGGCCTTTTATAGTAGTCGTTGGAACCCTATGGAATTTGCCGTTTTTATAGGTCAGACTTTCATACCAACCAGGATCTTGCCTTTCTTGCTTTGGGGTGACTTAGGAAGACAGGGGAGGTGAATTTCGGGCAGATCAGGGACTTCGGGCGGACTTGGTCTGGGCCCCAGCGCGGACGGGCTCGGCGGGCGCTCCTGCCCTCCAGTCCGCCCTGGAGTCGCAGGTTGTGCCAAGGCAGCGACCGGTAGAACAGGAGGCAAACTTGAGCGTGCGTCCAACCGGAGTGGAGTTCTTGTCAGCACTGCCATGCCGCGCTCCAGCCCCCATTGTTTCCGATTCCGTAGGACTGGTGAGGCCCCCAAATCTGCATTTCTAACAAGTTCCCAGGTGCTGCCAAAGCTGCGGGTCAAGAACCGCACTTTGAGGCCCACGCACTAGACATCTGCCGCACAAATCAAGGGCAGAGAGCCGCACCGGACACTCACTTCTCATCCTCCCCCACCGGTCCGCCCACCTCGCCCTCGCTCGGCCTCCAGCCGCCAGGTGGTTCCCCTCCCCCGGCGCCTCCCCGCCCCGGAGCGGCGGCTTCCGGGCCCCCCGGCCCGCCCCGAGAGGGGCGCAGTCCGTCCCGGGGTGGAGGAGCCCGGGAAGAAGCCCTCCGCCGCGGCTGCGAGCGTCCGCCGGGCCCAGGCGCCGCCGACCCCCTCCCGGGACCGCGCGGCGGTGGCGGGGGCTCGGAGCGGGCGGGCGGGGCGGCGCGGGGCGGGCGCGGCGGAGCCACCGGGCGGGGCGCGGCGCACCTTGCTCCCGGCGCCCCCGCCCCGCGCCGCCGCCGGCCCCTCCCCGCGCGGCTCGCGCCCCCGCCCGCCCGGGACGGTTCCGGCCCCTTCCGTCCGCTCCGCTCCGCCGCTGTCCTCCGCCGGCCCGCGTGGGAGGACGATGGGTCAGCGCGGAAAAAGTGAATGAGGGCGGCAGCGGCGGCGGCCGCAGCCAGCGCCTGACTCGGCCCGGCCCGAGCACCGCCCGCGCCCCGGCCCGCCGCAGCATGGACGCGCCGCGCGCCTCGGCGGCCAAGCCCCCGACCGGGTAAGCGGGCGCGCGGGGCTGGGGCCGGGCTGCGCTCGGCGGGGACGGCCGCGCCCGCACCGAGCGCCCGGGACAGGGCGCCCCTCTGCGGCTCGCCGGCCCAGCCCGGGGGGTGGCGGCGGCGGGGAGTGTCTTGTGCTTTGGGCGCCGGGGTCGTTGCCCAGGTAACGTGTCGGGCCCAGGCCGGAGCGCACTTTCGCGCAGGGTGTGTTTGTGTCGCGAGCTCTTTTGCGGTCCCTGCCGGCAGAGCCCCCGCCCGGCTCCGAGCTGTCTTCTGTCCCCTGCGAGTGTCTGCCCCAGGGTCGGGGGAAGGCTGGGGGACACTGGGCCTCTGGCTCGGGCGTGTCACGGGCTTGGCTCTGGCGGGGGTCCTAGTCAGGTCTCCCCCCGCGGCCACGCAGCCGCCCGAGTCCGCTCGTCCCGCAGCACGAAGCGGGGGGCTCCGGACTTCGAAGTGGCCTGGGCCCCGCGCTCTCGCGGTGCGTGGAGAGGGCTTGCCCGGAGGTTTTCCTGACAGCTGCCCCCTCCCTGCCTTTGTTCCCGGTTTCCCGCAGTGTGAGGGCACGGGGGTGGGACCCCGCCGCGAGCCGCACGTCAGAGCTGCCGTCCTTGGCTCCCTGTCCTGCTTCTGCCCAAACCTTTCCCGTTTCTGTTTGCCATGCTCACACCTTGCGTGTAGGGACTACATGTCACATTCAGGATTTCACTTGCAGAAAGAGTAATTTCCCTAATACAGGACAAAGAGTCCCGCCCGTTACCGCATCCTGAGCCGGGTTGAATCGTGCCCATCCCACCCGCTCGCGTCCGCTGCATGGCGGGGTCGCGCGGCCCAGTGGACATTGGAGGTTTCAGCGCCCCGCACCGCAGACCTTCGACCTTTCTCGCCTGGAGAAATGTGTTATGAGTCTTGCGAATGGAATGAGCGGTTGGGGTGGGCCCTGCACCTGCTGACCGAACGGGGCCCACTTTCCGCTATAGCAACTGGACTTGAAAGAGGCAGCTTTGGGGACAACAGTTGTGTCCCACTGACTCACCCTGCCCATGTGCCATAGGCAGTTGCGCTGCCCAAGTGTGTGAAAGCTTTTCAAACTGGCTGTTTTTTTTTTTTTTTTGGAACCCTCACTTTAATGCCAGGAAAAAGTGAGACAGGTTAGCAAATCAAATAATCCTGGAGCCGAGGAATGTTAAAAAGAACTTTTTTTGCAGTGCACTTAGTGGTGGTTATATAATTCCCTTTGAACAAACAAATCCCCCAAAAAGAAAATAAATGTGGGAAATCCTTTTTCATGGTAATGGGTGTCCCAAAATAACATAGGAGAATGTGAAACAGAAGTACCTTTAAATCTGTGGCTTTCCTAGCCTATTAAACGAACCTGTTTAAGGAGACTGAATTATTTCGTCACCGTCACCTTGTAAGTAAATACGAAGAAAAGAACATTTAAAAGGCCGGCAAAACCGGCCTCCGTAAAATCCTTCAAGAGAGTCTGATTATAGAAGTGGAGAGAGGAATCCTGAGAGTGGGGCACTCTTTCCAGCCCCATACTAAGTAGCAGGAGATAAGGCAGGGGTGCCTTCTTAATGCACGCTAGAGCTCTGAGGGGCCTGCACATTTGAGCTGCAGTCGAAAACTGAGCACTTTTGCTGTGGGCATGACAAGTAATCATGAAATTGTTACTGCTGATGTGTTTTATTCTTTCGTATCTACAGCATCTGAGTTGCTTGGACTTCCTTGTCCAAGACATGTAGGCATATTATTTTTAACTTCTATTATTCTCAATTATTTTATCATTTGCTGTTTGTTAATGATTTTAGTGAAGAGGCATCGAGAAAATATCAGTATGTTTATATTTTTCAGACAAGAATTACATGTTAGTAAGCTATTTTGCGTTAAAATCTGAGGAAAGAAATGGCATCAGGATTTTGAATGTTTTATATAATTTCCCTGTATTGCTTGCCCATCATAAAGGATAGATATCACTGTGAAAGTTCTGGCTTTAGTACCTTATTGGCGGCACCGGATTTTGTTGGCTCTTCACTGAAATTACCATTTCTTCTCCATACCGTCTCCTCTGTTGTGTGAGAATAAGGCTGTGTTTGCACCGTGCTTGAGGGAAGTATGTTTTTTATCTGATACTACACCGGTTGGTTATAAAATCAAATTTTCAGTGGGCTATCATTTCCCCACTTAGTAATGAACAATTGGTGTGACGAATTTGTTGTTGTTGTTGTTGACTGAAACTACAGCTCCTTCTTGTGTAGAAACAGGTTAGACTGGGTACAATTAATTAAGGACGTTTCACATTATAAAATACGGCCTACCGACACCCTTACTGAGGATTACCGAAGGGAAAGGTAGGCTGGTGAATGTATGTTCACTAATGGTATATTTGACTAAATTATTGATAGTTATTAGTTATCTTTGTTAAAACACAGATATACATTTTTGCTTGGGTTGAAATGATATGTTTTTATTAGTTTCATTAAAACATTTATGACTAACTTAACTGTCTGGGAAAAGTATTCTTTTAGGAAAGAGGTTGTGTGCAAAAAATAACGAGTCAGACTTGATGTGACTTTTAGGGAGTTTTAGAGCTCAATTGAAGTGTAATAATTGACAAAATATTCTAGAACACAGTGGCAAATTGCCTTTTGGTGAAGTTTTAAAATGTATTTAAGGCCATACTTGACATGTTTATTTTTCGTTTGTTTGAACATTTGTGGGATCCATCCCAGTAGTCGGTTGTTACGGACTACAGGACTTAATTTCTGTTGGACTTTATATCGATAAGGGACAGAAGGCTGGGTATTCAGCCGGATAGTGCCTAATTTTTTTTTCCTATGGAGGAAAGACATATTTCTGTGGAATAGAGTAATCTCCAATGACATGAAATGTCAAAACAGCTGGTAGATTTGATCAATGGCTGCATTCAAGCAGTTTGCTTATGTAAAACTCAGTGGAAGTTTGCTGATTAGTTTCATCAAAAAGTAGACTTCCTGTAGCCGTAGCTGTTATTCATTTCTCTGTACAAATTTGTATTTATTTAGTCAAGGTACTAGAATAAGAAGAAATTTTAAAAAATTAATCGAGGTGGGTAACTTGAGCTACTCTAGTCCTGTCAACACCCAACGTAATGTTAAGTATAGAAGGCTGCTACCCTTGGTAGTAACATGGGCCGGCTGCAGTGACATTCTGTATTAAACCCTCATACACATACAAATATTAAGGAACTATTAACAACAGTACACCATAATAAGAAGCTTAGGTTTTTAGGGCTTTTTGCTTTTGGCTAATGTGTTAGAGAATGTGTTTACATTCTTTCAAGTGAGAGCACGTATAATTATCTGTTACATAAAAGTTTCTTCATTTAATTTGAGCAATATTTTTAAAAGATGTTACCTCTCAGCACTCTTTATCTTGGCAATTCATTTAAGAATGTCAAAGTTAGGGGTCAGTGTAAAGTGGAGAGTAGACCTAGGAATTTTATTCTCTTGTAATTATAATTTTTACTAATAAATTAGAGGAGTTGTATATTTCTTTGTCACAATATCACATAATCTCAAAGCATTTTTATTATTTCTCAGTGCTTGTGTGAGGATGATGGAACTGAAGTATGATTACAATCTGGTTTAAAGGTTTTTGTAAATATTGAGTCTCCCCTACCTCCCGGACTCCAGCCTGCAGTCCCTCCTGTGTTCTCTCATGATCTCCATTGCACAGGTAGAGAGGATCATTACTGGGCAGGACTGTGACCCAGGCAATGAGTGACAGGCCCCACGTATATGCAGGCCTGAATTCTATGAACTCTTTGTAATTTGGAACCTGGGAAATGAAGTCATAATTTGTGCATATCCAAGAGTGCTCCCATAATTATTGAGAAAACAATGATTATAGGATATACGCCATAATAAGCAGTTTAGGTTTCTAGGCCTTTTTGTGCTTTGTTATTAAATTCATGATTAAATTTAATGTTGCAGTTGATCAACAGTTTTAAAAAAGTGAGCAGAAATATTTGATACGAAAGTAATGTTTAGGTCAAAGACATGCAGATCTGAAATATAGTAACACTTGGTTCTGATTTAGGCTTGAGCTCAGTTAAAAACATTTAACAGAGAGTCCATTTATTACGTAGTGTTTCCCTGCATCCCTTCATTCTCTCCCCATCCACAGTTATGAAGTCTGTGGATTTTATTTGTTGGTTAATTTTAGTTATATCTTTTTTTCCAGTTACCATATACTGTAGCAGAATCATATAGTTGATATTTCATGACCCCCTGAAGGCTTTTACATATCTTTATCTTTGTACTTTTTTCTACTTAAAATACAATATTTAATATCAATTTATATTATTGATATGTATTGATATATATTTTGAGACAGAGTCTTGCTCTGTCACCTGGGCTAGAGTGCCATGGCGTCAGCCTAGCTCACAGCAACCTCAAACTCCTGGGCTCAAGCGATCCTCCTGCTTCAGCCTCCCAAGTAGCTGGGACTACAGGCATGTGCCACCATGCCCAGCTAATTTTTCTATATATATTTTTAGTTGTCCATATAATTTCTTTCTATTTTTAGTAGAGACAGGGGTGTCGCTCTTGCTCAGGCTGGTCTTGAACTCCTGACCTTGAGTGATCCTCCCACCTTGGCCTCCCAGAGTGCTAGGATTACAGGTATGAGCCGCCACGCCCAGCCAGTATTGAAATATTGATAATATACCTTTTTGTGGTTTTATGATTTTCATGTATTGAGTTGTAAATTTTAGTTCCCACACATCCCCATTTAATACATTTGCTTTCTCAATTCCTCCTCATCTGTTGAGTGTTTCTATATTGAAACATCGTATTTGGCTTTTTGTACCTGAATTGATGGGTAGCATATATCACTTTTCCTTCATGTTTCCATAATTCTTTTTCACCTGTCTCTTGCTGGAGTAGTATTACACTTTTTTTCTTATGTGTACCTGATATGATTTCAGTTGCTAGCAAAGCTAATGATGGTAATTGCTTTCAAGACGTAGTGCTATTTATTCTAGAGTTTGCGGTGGGCCCTGGTGTGGTCTCCAGTTGGATCACATGCAGTCCCTACTGCCTGTCTCAGGGACTTGTCCCTGTGCTTCTGAGCAAGTGCCTCTAGAGAAAGGTGGCTCTTCCCAGCCAGGCGATCTCCGTGGCCTTTCAGGTTTTAACGTGGTCTCCCTCAGCAGGTGGAGAGCCGCTGCTTGCCAGGGTCATGTTTTCTACAGGCCAAGTCCAGTTAGAATAATCCCCCAGCTAAAAGCATTTCTATTAAAAAAGAAAAAAAGAGAAAAAGCTTTTTAAGCAACTGTCAGAATATATTTTACTTAGATACATTTGATTAGACAGATTCCCAAATGCTTTTGCACAAATACTTTTGTAGATTCCCACCTCCACCAAACCAAGCCATTTAAGAAGACACCGATTGATTTCAAGAAATTTTGAAGTCCTTTTCCCTCAAGAAAATGACACAAATTCCCACCTCCCCCCGCCCCCTTTTCTCTCCTGGGCGCCATCCAGTGTTCACTGCCCAAGAGCCCCCATGAGGAGCCCTTGCCCGAGGGACGCTCTCACTCCCCCCCCCCCACAGGGGCCGCCAGGGCACCCGCTGTCCTTCCTCTGTGGATGCATGTGGACCTGCCCACACCCACCCCTGGGTGCAGATGAGGGTAAGTGGCCTTCTGGGCCCAGCAGGGTATCTTTCCCTGGTTCAGAATGCCTTCTGCTCCTTTGTTAATCCTATTTGACTTTCTCCTATCAAAGGCAGACAGGGAGAGTTAGTGGAAAGAACATTGGCTCAGGGATAAGAAGATTTGGGCCCCGGGGCCAGTTGTGCAAGATTAACTTTACGCTTCTCAGCATCTGCAGGCCCATCCCGACAGGGCCCTCCATGTTCACCCAGCCGGGGCTGTGTGGTAACACCCTCTGCAGGGCACAGCGTTCTCTGTCAGTGCTGCCCCAGCAGGAGACAGGTGACTGGTTAAAGGAGGAACTGAATCTTTCATTTTATTTAATTTTCATCCACTTAAATTTAAATACCTGTGTGTGGCTGGTGGCAGTGGATGGGAGGCTCCAGTCTCTGGCTTTGTCCCTCTCCGTTTGACCTCGCCCAGGTCTCAGGCCTTCTCTCTCACCTTGGCCTGGCAGGCTTTTCTCCTCCTCTCCCAGAAGGACGCCTGCCCGTTCTTCCAGCTGTGGTGGGGCTTCCCCTCCAAGGCTGCCTTCTGGGACTAGCTCCCTGGTGGCCCTGCGCTTTCCCCTGTAAGAAATCCTCACACAGGATTAGGATTTTCCATTTGCTTGTCCTTCTGACCCACTGAATTCTGAGCTCCTTGGAGATAGGGATGTTACTTTGTAGGTTTCTGTGTCATAGGTTTGTGGCCTGTGCTACAGTTAGAACAACCTCTGCTTCTGGTTGGTTAGTGCAGGGAGTTGGATAAGATGATCCTAAGACTTGTGAGCTCAAACATCATATGATTCAAAGTATTCCCACAATATTATAGATCCTTCCTTCAAAAAAATCAACTGTTTCTTAAATTGCTGTTTGATCTTGTTTTTGCCAGACTCTATGAGAACAGACAGATCAACTGGCACTAAAATATTTGGAACTGATATGCTTTGACTTGGCTTGCCAGCCTTGCAGCCCAGTTCTTTGCAGATTTGGGAAGTGTTAAGTGGTATTATTTTGAGGAACATAAAGTGTTAGTGGCTTAAAGAGGAGATAGTTGTCTCTCTCTCGTAGCTAAAAGTCCACGCTGGTATTTAGGGCTGGCACCGAGGCGCCACGTTATCAGGGACCAGCTTCTTTCTGTCTGTAGCTCTGCCGTGGCAGGCGTGTGGCCTCCGTCTGCTCCAGCCCTGCCTGAGGCCCGACCCACGGACACACAGATCCCTTGCTCGTGTCCCCTCGGCCCAGCCACGATCACATGACCATTAAGAGTGGCATGGAGGCAGAGGGACAGAGACCTTCCCCAACATGATTGCATTTCTGACTGGGGAGGGCCAGGTGGGGCGTCGGCATAAGTGGGCAGACGGGAAGATGGGCACGTGGCTCCCCTCTCTACCACCAGGGTCCTGGGAAGGGCTGTCCCTGGCAGTTCCTGGATCTCTGGAAAACATGTCCTGAGTTTGCTTCTGAGCATAACTCACAGACAGTTGTCTGAGGTTCCACAGAGTGGCCGTGGGTGGACGTGGTGCGGGCGGGTCTGGAGGCCGGGTTGCAGAGCGCAGTCTCCGGGCAGTCCTGGGCACGGAGAAAGGGGCAGGCCCCAGAGGCCTGTGTGTGTCCAGGAGAGCTCTGACCTCCAGAGCCAGCGTTCCGAAATCCAAGGGGAGGAAGCAACATGTCAACTGTAATCCCAAAGGCAGGCCATAACCAGGGCTTTGTTTGTAACACGCTGTTACAAACAGGGTGCCGTGTTCTTTGCTTTCACTGTGTCTGTTCTCCTTGCCCACGGTGGGGTGGCCACTTCAGCTTATTCATAGCAGGCGCCCTCCTGCAGAGGTGGGAGGGGGATCCCTGGCCCAGGCCCTCAGAGTAGCCCCTGGGAATGCCGGAGCTCCCTCCCTTCCTGCTGGCTGGGGGGAGTGGGTGGGTGGGAGGGAGCTTGCTTAGGATGATGAGGAAGCCTCATCTTAAGGGCTCTGTGTGGCCTGAGGAGTCAGAGACCTGGAAGAGGAGAAATACCCAATGTATTGACTTTACAATCACGTGCAAATAGCCTGAGTAGTTACACCTAAGTAGCAAATTAAGGCTAAGGAACATGAAGGGAAAACCCGCTGTGCGTGAGTGGATAGTGTGTGCATGCATGTGGGAGTGGGCATGAAGTTAAAGCTATCTTCCAACACCTGGCGAAGCTGCACATCCCCAAATCAGTTCTGGCTGGTTTTTTCTTTTACAAACTTAATGCCTTGGCAGTTGTATATAAAAATAGTCTTGGGTGAGAGTGATAATACAGCCGATATGTATACTTTTGTTCATGTGGCTAATTTTTTAGTCTAAATACAGTTTCGTTAGCTATAACCCCTTAATTAAGAGCAAAACCCACTAATATTCAATGCACAAACCATTAGAGGGGAGACTGACTGACTGCCGCCAGGGTCTCAACACTGGCCACTCAGGGCAGCCCCTCCTGGGATTCCCCATACCTCTGCCAGCCCATCCATCCTGCTGTCTACAGTTACCACGGAGAATTGGTTTTGGGTGGAATTGAAAACTTTCTCCCTCCTACTCTGCTCCCAAACCACTTATTGGATCATAATGGCTAACAGTGTTTCAACAATATCACACATGGGAGGAGTGAATTGTGGATCTCCTACAAGAGCCAAATCACCCAAGTGGATTTAAAAATGTTATTTGGGGTGCTGAAGTCTGAGTGTTTCTCATGGTTTAAAAACACCTTAAATTGCTAGCGTTTACCACTGCTCAGATATATTTGATTGGTTTTAATGGAGCAAGGCACAGTCAAAGACTGTCCTGAATGAGGTTAGTGTGTGAATTTCACAGCATTCAGGAAAGTAATGAAAACTAGTTTGGAAATTAGACTAATTGAAATTGAAAAAAAAACCTGAAAAAATGTTTTAATTTGGAATATTTCCTTATTACTTGTAAACTTTTTACTTACCATAATGTTTCACATTTTGGGGATGATGATTTTTTTGGTTATAAATTTTTCTAAAAAGAAGGAACACAATTGTTCTCCACAAGGACGTGCCTTACTTCAGCATTTTAGTCACTTGTCTGATGCCATTTTCTAGCTGCCTGTTGCACATTAGGAGGTTTGAACTCCCATCGAGGCCCCCTGAAGTTGGCAGGACAGCAACTGTCCTCCCCATTTCATAGGTGAGATTGTCACATGAAGGCCTCTTGTCCAGCGTCCAGCTCCTCATGCTGTGGTCGTCCTGCTATACCACGTGGAAGTGTGGAGCTCAGCTTCCAAAGCCTCCTTTGCCAAGCCACCTTTCTGGCTTCTTGCAGGGTGGTGGATGATGTTGCTCCACTGGATTTCTAAACGGCCTGAATGTCTCATCAGAATTTTGCTAAAAAATAGTCCACTTGCAAACATCTGCACAACTTAATCCTCATATTGGATGCTCCTTAAGTTACCTGTTTCATTGCAGCAGTACTCATGCATTGCCAGGATGCATACCTCCTGAGACTCTCAGGGGGGATTTTATTTTTTGAAAGAAATACATGGTGTGTGATAGGAGAAGACCAAACTCAGCTGTTGTTGAGCATAGTTAAAGCATTTATGAATTAATATAAGGAGTCAAATCCAGATTCTTCCCTCCCCAAAGCAAGATGTTCTGCCTTGACACTGGCTTATGAATTCATAAATGTTTAAATTAAGGCTTCCTTTTGTATTGCATGTTGACTCAGCTCACTGTGTCTTTGGCTGATAAATTTAATGAAAGTACAGAGCTCTGCTTTGGCCAATAAATTAGCTTCCTTCAAAGTAGGAGCTACAAGGAATCCAGACCTACAGATTTGCTAATTGTGTTTTCTCCTGGTAACCTTAGGCAGCCCTGCTCGCAGCTGTGAGAGCCTGTCTAATGAGCTGGGGGATTCTTTAACTGCCTCTTCCCTGCAGGCTAGTGGGCTCTGCTGGCTGGGATGTGCTGGGCACTCTCATTCATGGGCTATCACAGGCGCTTGTCCATAGCAGGGACGAGCTGAGCACGGGGAGAAGGTGTATGGCCCTTGAGAGCTGCCCCGAGGTTCATGTGCCTGGTGTTGCTGTGTTCCTAGGGCCCCTTGTCAGTGTTACGCGTGGTGGAGGCAGCGCTGTGTCCATGCATCAAGTACGATGTATTCAGTGTATTAAGCACCCACCAGTTTGTGGGCTGTTGAGTGTTGCGAATGTCCCACATGTGTTCTTAGCTCTCCCAGGGCTTATGCAAGTGGAACATCACTCAATCTATTTTATTTTTTTTAAAAAAATTGGTTTTAATCACTATTACAAAAATAATTTACTCCTCTTATGTTTTACTCACCAGTGCAGAATCCTCTCCTGTTGGTTATAACTTATTGTCATAAATGACGTGCAAAGTTGGAAGAATATACCTTTTGTCTCTTTAACTATTGATCTGTGGAAAACACTGATTTTTAGACAAGGCCTCTGAACAGCAACCTCAGAGGAAAATTATATGTTTGAAATGTTTTCCTGATGTTTACTTTTCATTTTCTGAATTCAAAATTATACAGTATCCTTATACTCCTGCTAAGACCAGCCAAGGAGTCTACTGGGAAGGACCAGCTGGCCCCTTTGTAAACTGAGCTGGCTTTGGTGACACTGTGCCCCAGGGGTGTGCACTTCATTTGCATAACATTTTTAGGTAGGTAGACAATGCTTTTATTAATATAATGCTAAATATTCTTTGACATGAAAGTATCAATGTGTTTGCATGTATTTTACACAAGTGAAAGTGGAGAAAGATTTTCCACAGGCTCTGCTTGCATCCCCCTTGGTTTTGTCACAAGAGGGGTGAGAATGTTCTCCCAGGGGCGTGACCGTTTGCAGCTCTCTCCCCACTGCTGTGCGGAGGGTTTTAGTCTTCAGAACAGTGGGATGCAAAGACCTTCACCTCCCTTCTCTGCCACAGGGAGCTTCCTAACGTAGAGGGATTGTTTAGAGATGGAGATACCTGGATTACCGGTTTTTGTGAGGCAGAGGAGTAAAAGGACCTATTGGGTTGCCTGCCACACAGTAGTAGTTCCTCTTATTTTTCTATTATTGTTTTTCTATTAATAATCCGTCAATCTCGACAAAGAACATATAATAGACAGGAAACACTCTCCTGAGACCCGCTTTTGTGGAAACTTGCACTGCATTTCCAGCTGGAAATACTACTGTTACCATTATGTTTTCTTATGGTAGCAATGCAGCCAGTGCTGCCTTGATAGGAAATTAACAATTGTAATTACAGAAGGAATCTGTTAGTTTAAAACAAATAAAATAAGACTCAGCTTGTATTCATAAGTCACATTTGAGGTGTTGTAAACACAAGCTTGTACCAGGACCAGGCGGGTCACAGGAACGAGGATGTAACAGGTTGGGCAGGGAGGATTGGGGGCTACCAGGAGAACTGATGGGGACCCTGTGCCCTCTTGAGGAGCTTGGCTAGAAAGCTGGGTGCAGGTGGCACCTCACCTCAGCCCAGGACCCCTACCCCATCCCGATGACCTCTGCCTCACTGCTTCTAACAGACATCATGGTGTGCGCCTTGTGTTTGCTCTCCTGGCAGTTCTTGGATGCTGTGCGGGTGAGAACACCATCCCTCCATGAGGCAGGTGTGCCTGCCCCTCTTACCAAGTCACTTTCCCAGCTGACTTGGCGTTGGTGACAACCTGGGACTGGATTCCAGTCCCCTGACCAGTGGGCCAGTGTCTGGGGACTTCCCTCTGAATTCCATCCAGGCTGTCCCCAGCATCATTGCATGATTTCCTTTATCCACTAAAAGGAGCATGAAAATAAATGTCTGAGTTCGGCGTTGGCGTGAGCTCAGTCTGCAGTCTGTCCCACATGTTCTGTCAGCAGCTCTGCAGATGACTGAGAGGAATAATGACACAGGATGATTGCCTTAAACAATGATGTTAATGATGTTTGAATATTAGATAAAACACTGAGCAAGTCTGTAGACCCCCTGGGAGAAGCGTAAGGGAAGGATCCAAACAGGGTGGATCAGAGGACACTGGTATGTGCTGTGTTTGGAGTTGGATGGGTAGATAAGCTAAAGCTGGGTAAGTGTGTCCGTGTTTGTCACATGTAACATCCCAGAGCTTGGTAAGATCCCCACACCAAGGACACTAACTGCGTGTACGTAGGTGCTCAGTGAATATCTGTTGCTTTGGCAACTTCCTCTGGAATGAGTCATTTTTGCTAAAGGAAAGTTAATGGCAAGTAAGAGGCTGAAGCTGCCTCTGTTTGTTTGCTTCCCCCTGTCTGGGGGCTTCGGGGATGCCACCTCACCCCTGCTCACCCCCGGCAGTGCCGCCTCAGCACGCACACTCAAGTCAGATGCGCACGGTGACAGGTGGCTGGTCTGGGGTGACGGAATTTCCATTCCAAGTTCCACTAGGTTTTGCAGCCCCAGGTTTTAAGGGCACAAAACATTTATATATGTCTCTGCACTCTGCATATGAATGTAAAATCTTAAACCTGAAATTATGGTCTGTTGTATTAACTTTATTGTGAAGCTTGGGAAAACGTCATGTATTGTTGTATTTTAAAACATTCTGATTTGTGAAGTGCAAGTTTATATTGCAGCGATAAAAACAGTAGCTTGTGTATAAGAATGCAGCCCTGTGAGCGGTGCCTTGTTGTCATAGTTTCAGTATTGCATTGGGAAGATTGAGCCAGTGATTTAGCACATGCCAAAAAGTGAGTCACCAGGACCGTTGGTTGGGGGTGGGGGGAATGATGCCTCTAACACTCTCTGATAACTCTGCCTTGTGCCCTGTGTAAGGTCGTCTTTGAAAGCTGCAGTAGCTTATTATCAAAGAGTGAAAATAAACTCAAGTTGAGTTCCGATATTTGGAAAGCATATTTATTACCATAATTGTGACTCTTTAGAAAGAAAATTAATGGTCTTACCAATTTACTTTAGCAGTAGAATGTCTTGGATTAGAATTTCTTATCAGACGTAGCTGCTAGGAAAGATGCCATCGATGCTTTATTTGTGCGATCCCTCCAAATGCGTCATGCTGGGGCCGCAGTACTCAGTGATCGCCTAGCACCTCCTAGGAAGGGCGAGACGTGCAGCCCGGGGACAGTGGGTGTCTGCCCTGGGGAGGAGGCCAGGGAGGCCATGGCACTGAAGACCAGTCAACACCAACAGGGAGGAAAGGCTTCTGGCTCTGACTGGCGGAGTGGAGCCACTTTGAAACTGGGCGATGAGAGAAGCTTGTCAGGTTTTGGGCTGGGGGTTGAAAGTTGGGTAAAACATGGTAAGGTGGAGAGGCAGGAGTGGATGACCGCCACGCACGGAAGCCCGAGGGCAGAGCTCGCACAGGCTGTTCCGGCTGCCGAGCCACCAGTGGGGCGGACAGACCTGTGGTCTGCCAGAGGGGCACTCAGGATGGCAGGGGGCCTGGACCATGTTGCAGTGGGCCGGCAGTGGGGGGGTTTGGATTTTCTCTTAGAGAACTGGCGGATCAGTCAGGTTTTTGAGCGGGAGAGCACCAGGCTTGTAGACAAAGGTAGTTCTTAGACTATTAGACTGATGCCAGGCTGTGGAGAAGCCTGGGAGGGAAGAAGAGAGAGTGGGGACCTGCTGGGAGAGCTGGCATGACTGGCTCAGGCCTCAGGGCCAAGGGCTTGGCCTCACTGCCAGCAGCAAGGTGGGAAGGAAGGGGCAGCTGCTACATCGTGAAGCTTGCCCTGAGTCACAGGGTGCCCAGCCAGGAGCAGAGAGTGTGGCCCATGCGCCTGGCCTGGGTGACGGCGGGGTTGGCACCCTGGCCAGATAGGAAGGTGGGGGCTTGCGTGGAGGGGAGGTGGGAGTTTGAAGAAATTTCTTCCTTTATTTGTTTCCTTGAATATTGAGTGTGATGCATGTGGAGAAGAGGGTAAAAGATGAACCAAACGGACGCTGTCCTCCAGATGCTTCCGTCCCTGGAGGAGATGGGCTTGGCCAGGGAAGTGCAGAGGAGGGGAGAGTGGTGCGGGGCAGGGCAGGCGAGAGGAGGGGAGGCCTTCTCTGGAGGACACAGCGGTGTCGGCTCACTCTCCTGCCCTTTGCCCAGGTCCCACTTGGCAGCAGCAGCCAGTGTTGCCAGGAGATGTCACCTCCTTCACTCCTGACAGTGACCCATGGAGTCGGGGCTGCCTTCCTCCCATTTTAAAAGTGAGGCATGTGGGACACAGAGAGGTTAACCAGTGTGACCAGAGGCAGCTGGTGCAGTGGTTAACCCGGGACCTGGACCCCGTAGTCACACGACTCGGCACAGGCTCTTAACCCGGCCATGTGCTACTCCAGTATTTATGGGGAGGATCCTGGGTCCCTGATGAAAGTTCTGAGTCTAAACTGTGTTGGGAGGTGAGTGTT
The DNA here is from genome assembly GCF_020740605.2 of Lemur catta. Taxonomy (NCBI): domain Eukaryota; kingdom Metazoa; phylum Chordata; class Mammalia; order Primates; family Lemuridae; genus Lemur; species Lemur catta. The sequence continues at coordinate 93,947,715 of NC_059138.1, read as the reverse complement.
TTCTAGGAAATATGAGCAGCAAGAGCAAAAAGCAAGGTCCTTGCAAAGATGTGGGTGTCGTGAGAGAAAAGTGAGTGTGAGCTGTGGGTGGGGCTCAGGTACTCAGTGGGCTGGGGTCGCAGTTCATCAGTTCGTTTCCAGAGCTCGCCGTGAGCAGGCATCACCTGTTTTACCCACAGGACAGTGAGCCTCAGACAGCATTCCTGTGTCCCACAGGCGGTGCTGCCAGGACGCAGACCCGGGCCTGTGGGTGCACACTGCTCTTCTACCACAGCATGTGACACGCTCAGTAAGAATTGTCAGCGACCCTGGCCAGGTGAGAGAGCCCTCCGTACTTTAATGATCTTAATTTTGAGTCTGGAATCTAAGGCTTGAACATGTGTAATGATAAAGCAGGAAAGGAGCAAGGCCAGCACGGCTTTGGAGGCAGAGACGCGGGGCCCGTGTTGGCAGCAGTGCTGAAGGCCAGTGCTAGCCCCGGTGCGGTCCGTGCACCTGTGGGCAGGTGGTTGAGAGTGAGCTTCCAGACACTTCCGTAGCATTTGAAGTTGTTGCGACATCTGTCCGAGTGCACAGTCAGGAACATGCTCCCTGAACGGGTGTCCATGGCCACCTGTGCACAGGCACCGCTGTCGTCGCTGTCTTGGAGATGAGGACACTGAATCTCAGAGAGGTGAAGCAGGTTGCTCAGGGTCACAGAGCCCACACCTGTGGCCACGAAGCCATGCGATGCCCCCTCCCTGGGCACCATTTCAGTTCTTAAATGTTCTGTCCTCCTCTGAGCAGAAGCTGGGCCCAGGGCTGCCACACCCACCCTCATTAGAACACCCCGACTAGATCCGAGGAAGTTCAGAGTCCCCTGAAACTTGGGCTGACACACTGGGGATTATTAATCCTGCAGCTTGTTTGAAACTCGTGACTTTAGAAAGAGAGAGGAAAAACAACAGAAGATAAGCAAGGTCTGGATTTCTAGCGTCGCCACTGATTTAACTTCTTTTCTGTTCCACAGCAGTGTGGAAGCAAAGGATTTGCACAAGTTCTCTGGAATATAATACTTTCTTAGCAGCCAGCTCCTCACCTCCCGGGCAGCAGACGAGGCTGCGCGTGGCTTTGCTTGCAGCCTCACTGCGTTCCTCCAGGTTGTAAGCGTGCCCGGCCCTGAGGAGCATGCGCATGCGCCTTGCGCACGTGCGCTCTGTGGAAGGTCCTGCCGGCTCCTCTTTGGGCCGTTGGCTGTGCAACCTGCCTGGCCTCAGGGCGGGGTGGAAGGATGCGAGGTGCCACACCTGCCCTTGGCTTCCCTGGCTCAGGCCACTTTTAGATTAGGGAATGCTGTTCAGATGGTGCTTCCTTGACTTCACTAATGTGGACTGTTGAGGGGGGAGGGTGGGCGGGAGAGCAGAGCTGAGATGAGAGAAAGGAGTTACCTGCCAGGACAAATGGATTTGATCCCAGGGTCTCGGTGTTGTCTGTCCTCAACCAAGGCCACTGCAGGCTTGCTGGCAGTTTTGGATGTTGCAATGTCGTGCTTGCTGCGCAGAACGTGGTCCCTCCTCATTGCTGGTGCGGTTGTTGCCATTGCCTACTAGAATAGGCTCAGCCTGCACACAGCATGTGAAGAGACAGGGTCTGCTTAATGGTCATTTACACAGAGTCCCAGCGTGTGCATATTCACTGCAGGGCATGTATTTCTTTCCCCGCCTTCTGGATGGAGAATGGTCCATGTGAAAGGAGAGCAGTGAAGTGGTCCAGCTGCTCACATCAGCTTTGGTGTTGGGTCCCATGGCACTTCCAGGGGACCCTGTGTGGCCAGAGTCCATGTGTGTAGGTGGTCAGAGCTCAGAAGTGATGGAGAATATTTTTACAGAAGCATGCACAGGCAACAGGTTGCACAGTTAGTCCCAAGTAGCAGGTGATCTCATTAAAGTATGGCCTGGTCACAGGTCACCGGGTTGAAGACTGTAAGTAGAGTAGTTATCTGTGGCTACATAACAAATCACCCTAAAACTTAGCAGTTTACAGTGGGAGTGGCTTTGCTGGGTGGTTCTGACATGAGGTTGAGGCCTCACAGCTGTGTTCAGAGTTATATAAAATAGTTGGAAGCTGCTTAGTTTTTGCCAAGTTTTGTCAGGATGCTTTAGTGCGTTGCCATGTGGACCTCTTCCTATGTCTGCTTGAGTATCCTCACAGCATGGTGGCCGACTTCCTGCAGAGCAAGTGTTTCAGGAGGGAGCCCAAGGAGCAAGTTGCAAGGCCTTTTGTGACCTCGCCTTAGAAGTCACACATTGTCATTGGCTTCATAATCTACTTGTCCGGAGCAAGTCACTAAGTCCAGCCCATGCTCAGGGGAGGAAAATTAGGGCCCGCCATGTGAAGAGATCAGTATAAAACATCTGTGGTCATATTTTGGGCAACCGGGGCTTGACGTCCTTTCCCCAAGCAACTTGGTTAAACCCCTGGGGACGGCACATAAAACACACACTGGGGCCTCCGAAGAGGAGACTGTTCCACTGGAGGTGGGACTGGTACAAACCTTTCTAATGGTTGGGTTTTTCATGTACCAAGGGCTGCACATGGCAATTTTCTTTACACAAGTATGTATGCTTGTTTACATAAACATTCCTAAAATAATGAAAACTTTTGCCACTTTTTCAAATAAACGTCAGGTACTGAAAAGTGACCACATGTCTCAGTTTGAGACAGTCCTATTTACACCTTATCCTGGTATAATTCCTAATAATGCCCATGTCAGCACCTGGTTCCCTGCTTGGACTGTAAATGTGGTGATCACTCTGCCTGAATACTGAGCGTGCCTCAATAAACAAGAAGACTTGATTCTGTCCTGGTGATTGTTGACCTGGGGTGTGTGTCCGAATCGCCTGGCAGCTTTGGGGTAAAGGCAGCCTGAGCTCCTCTCTGGGAGGTCCTGACTGAGCCAGCTGGGGTGGGACCCAGCGGAGTGTTCGAAGGAGTTCCTGATGATTCAAACATCCAGTCCTGGCTAAAGATTTATCCATTCATTCTTCCATCATTCAGCCACCTAAATTGATCAAGATGTTGTTCCAGCTCTCAGGTGGGAGTTCTGTTTAATCTGAAAAACCTGTATACGTAGAGTCCAGTTGTTCTCTGCGCAAAAATTTTCTCTCCAAAAAATGTAGGTTTTTAATACACTTCACATGGTTTAACCAAGTTGCTTTGGGAAAAGGCTGTCAAGTCCAGATTGCGAGCAAGCTCTTGTGCTATACTTAGCACCTCACTATGAGTAATCAGCAACATTAGAACGGCTATAAATCCTCTCAAGCAAACCTCTACCGTGAAACAAAACTATTCTGTAAAATACTTTCGGGGTCATTTATCTAATTGTTTTCCTGCAGAATTGTTTGTCTGAAAAAAAAGTTATTCTAAGTTTCTGATCATAAAAGACATGAAATCTTTAAATTGCATAAAATAATGCTTTGGTTAAAAAGTAAAACCAAAACCAAACCAAAAAAAAAAAAAAAAAGACAAAGAAAGAAAGTGAGTCCAAGCTTAATTTTTTAAAAAAATTTTTGTTGCCTTCATTTAATCAAATATATCTTCCATCTAGGATAAACTTTAAATTAAATATGTATGGTTGTCTCTGTGTTAAGTTTTTGTCATGTTTCCCTATTTATTATGGAGGTTCAAAATGAAATCCATTTTTACTGATGTAGGACCATTTTAAAATTTATTTAATTGGCTCATGAGTTTTAAAAAAAACATTAATTAAAATTCATCTATATGCTGGTATCTTGGGTGTCTGCCCTGCCCGAGCCCACACAATACCTTGTATAGAAGGAGGATGGATCTCTAAACACGTAATTATTGCAAGAATAATCATAGAGATATGTACAAAGCACCTCAGGAACACCCAGAAAACAAGGAGCAATTAGTTCTTTTCATAGGGTGGGGCTAAGTCAGGTTTATTTTTATGAAATGCCTTCTCAGAAAATGATTTCACTGAAGCAGTTCTTAAATATAAGACTTCTTCCAGACCCAGCCACAGCCAGGCCAGAGGAGCTGTAAATATCCCACCAAAGTTAGCTCATGTAATTAGACACATGGGGGTTTATTCAATAGGGATTTAAACAAATTTGATCAATTAGGAGAGTAAAAAGGTGTGGAGAAGTGCAGACACCTGTTAGATTGACAGGATTGGAAGCTTTTCAGAAAGGTTAACAAGAAAGTTGAGATTAGGTTGCCAACAAGTACTCAGATTTGGGTGGCAGTTCTTGGATCCATCCTGTATAGGCACCCAAAGAAGGCTAGAGGCACAGGACACTTAACAGAGAATGTGAGCTGATGGCCCCAGGAGGGTGTCATATCTTGTCCCCAGGATGCCCTGTTTGCTTTGCTGGGTGGGTCCTGACCCTTGCAAAGTAGTTCCCGTCAGTGACAGTCTGAAAGGACAGTTCTCACCACTGACTGGATGCATGTCTAGGCATTCACAGGGTTATTTCTTTAGTTCCATTTAATTTAAAAATGTTGTGTTAAAAAAAAATGACTGGGTGCAGTGGCTCATGCCTGTAATCCTAGCACTTTGGGAGGCCAAGGCAGGAGGATCACTTGCGGTCAGGAGTTTGAGACCAGCCTAAGCAAGAGGGAGAACGCATCTCTACTAAAAATAGAAAAATTAGCCTGGCATGGTGGGGTGGCTGCACCTGTAGTCCCAGCTACTCTGAAGGCTGAGGCAGGAGGATCGCTTGAGCCCAGGAATTGGAAGTTGCACTGAGTGATGATGCCACTGCGCTCCAACCTGGGTTGATAGTGATAATTTTTTTAATTCTACAGAGATCGAGTATAGACCATGTGCAGGGATAATACCAGATCTACAGGGGGTATAAAGATATGCATATATTCCTGGACCCCAAGGATGTCAGTATTTAGTTAGAAGCTAGTAAGATCAAATACAGAAAAATATTAACCTTTATTTAGATAGTTAGGACTAAAGTAGTTCCTGACTGATAAAAAACTTAGGCAGATTGGTATAGACTGAGAAATTATAGTTTATGTGCTGAGAACACTGTGTGTGATCCAGCACCTCTTACTGGGCATGGAATAACTAGCCAGAGTTTCTGTTGGTTCTTACTTATGCACTATCTTGCTCATGCTATCCTTGTATTTTGAAGATTACTTTTTTTAAAGGAATTTCTTCTGGCTGAGTGTGGTGGTTCATGCCTGTAATCCCAGCACTTTGGGAGGCTGAGGTAGGAGGATCCCTTGAGGCCAGGTGTTTGAGACTAACCTGGGCAAAATAGCTAAACTCCATCTCTACCCCCAAAAAGAAAAAAAATTATCCAGACTTCGTGGCATGTGCCTGTAGTCCTAGATACTCAGGAGGCTGGGGCAGGAGTATTCGAGGCTGCAGTGAGCTATGATTGTGCCACTGCATTTCAGCCTGAGCTACAGAGTGAGACTCTGTCTCTAAAAAGCAAACAAACAAAAAACAAAAACAAAAAAAACTAAAACACTAAAAAAAAAATTTAAAAAATGAATTTCTTCATTTTTTCCCTCTGTGATTGAGAAAGTATACTGAATTTTTAAAGCTTCTTTATTGAGGTATATTTATATACAATAAACTGCACATATTTAAAGCATACAGTTTGATGAGTTTTGACATATGTTTGCACCCTTGAAACTATCACCAGAATTCAGATACAGAAGTTTCTCTTTTGCTGCACAGACCATTAATCTTGTTTTTTTTTTTTTTAAATTTAAGTGGGACTATGCAGTAGTACTATTTTTTGGGGTCTAGTCCTTTCACTCAGCTTGATGATTTTGACATTCACTCATATTGTGATGTTTCTACCGTTCACTCCTTTATTGATGAGCAGTGTTCCACTCATTAATTTACAACAGTTTGTTCGTTCACCCATGGATGGACATTTGGGTTGTTTCTACGTTTTTGGCTATTATAGAAAAACCTACTATAATATGAATATTCACTTTTAGTCTTCGTATGGACATATATTCCCTTTCTTCTGAATAAATGCTGAGTAGTGAAATGACTGAGTCACATGGTCAGTGTATGTTTAATGTTTTAAGAAACCGCCAGACTGTTTTCCAAAGTGGTTGTACTGTTTCTCATTCCACTAGCAGTGGATAAGAATGACAGTTGCTGGATCAGTCTTTAATTTTTGCCATTCTAGTGTGTGTGAAGTTTATTGAAATGTAAGTGTAAGCTTTGTGATCTGGGGCATCACAAATGTTTGGTAACTTACTCCTTCAATCCGTCATTGTCTTACACAAGAGGAAGTGGAATCCCAGCACCCAGGGCAGCAGCCTTAGCTGTGGGGTGTATCGCACCTGTGTGCCCAGGCCTGGGATGTGTGGGTGTTCCTGGAGGCTCCAGGTCCCCTTTACTCGGGGCCTGCAGGGGTTGTAAGAGTTGGCCTTGAAGCAAGCCGTGAGCCCAGGAGGAGCTTCCCTGTGCATGCTCTGGAGTGTGGAAGGAGGAGCGACAGAGGAGGTCCCAGGCCTGAAGGGTCCCACCCCACAGGGCGAGGCTGGGCTAGATCTCTGTCAGGGCTGGCGGCAGGTGGCCTGGAAAACAGCTACCTGGAAACATGTGAGAACGCTGTTTGCTGCAGCAGATACAGTGTTGTACTTTGTAATTCCTGGCTTAAGGAAGTAAAAAGACCATCTAGAGAATACGATTGGGTTAGGTTGGCAGAATTATATTTTTCCAGCTTCTGCTTTAGCAATTTTTTTTACATTATTATCACTCATGTTTAAATAGTACTCATTCTAAATGATCAGAGTCTTAAAAATAATAATGTTTGAATAAATCACTTTTTAGGGGACTTCCCCAAATCTGATAACAAACAGCCATTGATATGAAGATTCATTTAATTCTATTCAGTGAGTGCCTTTAAATGGCAAAATGGATCACAGAAAATTTCAAATGTACATAATAGAGAACATGGTAACAGAACCCCACGCACCCATTACTGAGCTCTGACAATTTTTCACATTTTGCCAATTTTGTTTCCTGTATGCTCCCACATTTTTTTTTTTTGTTGTTGTTGTTTGTTCGTTTTCTGGTTTGAGCATTTTGATGCGAAGCCTCATGTGCTGTGGTTTCGTTCCTGAGTCCTTCTGAGTGCAGCTGGCTGATAAGGATTGTCTTTTTTATGGCCATCACCTCCTCATGCTGCCTGACAGTAATTCCTTAATGGTATTTAAGTCCTTGTCCATAGTTAGATTTCCCAGATTGTGTTAAAGGTAACATGTAATATGATCCTTCTGCTGGAACTTCAGGCTGGGACTATGAAAGACAGAGATTGGCCTCAGCGATTGCCTTTCTGGTTACTCTGAATGTGTCCTCCTGCTTCTGTCTGTGTGCTCTCCTCACTCACACCTGCCCGTGTGTACAGCATGTCTCGGCCTTGCTGGGGGCCCCCGAGATGCCTGTTTTACCCTGTCCACCCCCAGTGCTGCCCTCACTGGGAGGTGCCTGTGTGTGATGCGTCTCATGTTACTCTGGGGCCTCTACCACTCTGTGCAGCTGGTCACTCATCTGTCACTTCTTTGTGCCCCAACTGTTACTGAGCCCCTGGCAGGAGGCAGACGCTGTGCTAGGTGCTGGAGACCTAAAGATGTGGCCGCTGTCCCGTGGGAGGAGAGATGGGGCAGAGAGGTGATGCCACGCAGAGCCGTGTGAAGTGGCTGCGGTAGACACAGCCTGGGGGGATGGGCACACACAGCCCTAGGGAGGCCCTGCTGGAGGACAGGTGCCTGCCAGGCTCCCACCTGCCATCAGGGTGCTCGTGCTGGGGTGGGGGAGGGGCATGTGAGGGCAGAAAGGAGTGGGCCCAGGTGTCTGGGGGAAGTGCAATTTAGCATATTCATATTTAGGGTTATCATATTAGCAATTTAGTCTTCCTAAAGCCTACAAAGAGGCGAGGAGGCTGAGGTTGTGTGGGAGGAAGCTGGGGAGGTGGTCAGGGCAGTGGGAAGCCCCAGGAGGGTCCAAACAGGGCGGGGACGGGATTTAATTTGAGTTTAGAAACATAGTGCACGCCTTCTTGAGTCCTTTGTCTTTGTATCTGTGTTTATTTGAGGGGTAAACTAACTTACATGTACAACAGAACAAGATTTAAAGGAAGGCTGAGCACAAATCATTTTACAACATCAACAAACTTCTCCCAAGCCGGTGACCTGAGCTATGACATTTCGGGTTTCACATTGTCTCTGCTGGGAAGAACCCCAGTGATCGCCGGGCCAGACCTTCTAGTTTGCCTGTCCCTTCAGAACCCACGTTCCCCAGTGATTAACAATCAGCTTTCGAAGTAAGGTAAATTAGATGTGCTGGTGGCACGTATTGTCCTCTGGTGACCAATAGCACATAATTGGTGCTACTGGCCCGTGACCTGGCCTTTCTGCCGTGTCTCCATGATGGGTGCCCACGTCTGATTGTGTTTTCCCAAGCACAGGTGTCTGTCAAAATTGAACCATCGTTGCCTTCATCTCAGGTTGGAAATTTGAGCGCCCAATGGGTGCTGCTGCTCACATGGAGCATTGATTTCCCAGAACCTTCTTAGGGGTATCTCTGTCCACGTTCCTGCGCTGCCGTTTTTCTCTGCATCTGTTTTCCCAAGATGTTGGTATAGGGCCTGTATGCAGGAAGATAAATAAAAATAGAAATAAGAAACCAGGCTGCAAAAAGACAGAGGGAGGAGAGAGATTAGCTATGAAAGCAAATCTGTGTGCTGTGACTGAGCACTGGTTCTGTCTTTATGTTTCTGACAAGCTGGGCAGGAGGGAAACAATAATTTCCATAGTTCTCATTATTGAAAGTAGGGCAAGTTCCAGTTCCTCAAAGGAGGCATCATTTTTCCTGGCACTAAAAGGTAATTATTTGCAGTTGTTTGTTCCAGTCACTGCTGCTCGTGTGTGTTCTGTGGCTTGATGCAAGTGCTCATGTATAATTTGCAGGTGTTGTCAGCGCACCTACTGTGTGTGGAGTGGGGCCTGAGCAGCCGGGGAGTAGTAGTGGGTTCCCATGGACACAGAGTGCAGGCTGGGCTTCCAGGTGAGAGCCGGGTCTGCCTGCCTGGGAGAGGCTGGGAGTGGCTGGGGCTGGGAATGAGTGACCAGCGCTTCCATGGAAGGGACAGCAGGAGCAAGGCCAGAGGTGTGTGAGAATGAGTCTTGTTTCTGGAAGGAGTTGGCAGTCCAGGAAAGGAGGCAGGAGGGGAGAGAGAACGGATCGGTAGAGTGGGCCCCTGAAAATCCTCAGGGCCCTGCTGCCCTTGGGAGCCCCAGCCGGCCGAAGGCAGCAGAGGAGCCGGGAAGACCATTAGCTCCTGTTTTAGAAGACTGGCTCTGGCACCTGTGCAAGGGGCGCACCAGAGAGTGCAGGGACATCCGGTCCAGGCAGCGCCAAGAGGAGGTGCCACAGGAGGGACTGTGAGGTCTGTGACTTCAGGGAGCCGGAATCACGGGGAAGGTGGTTTAGGAGAGCAGGTAAGGAGGGGACGGAGAGGCATGCAGAAAGCAGAGCAGGATAGTTTACAGAAATGTCAAATGATATACTCTTTCTTTATTTGGGACAGCATAATAAAAAGACAGACTGCCGTCGTGAGCCAACCGGCTGCTCTCCATTGCTCGGCAGACCCGGAAGCCCACGCGGTGGACGCGCTGGGAGGAGGGCGGTTTCCCAGACCACGCACGGGTCTCTGCAGGTGCTGGGTCTGTACGCCAGCATCGTGCACACGCGGAAACAGTGCGTTTTGACCCTCATCCCCCTTGACTACTTTGTATTGTTCTTATTTAGCCAGGACAGGTTGAGTAAATGGATAGTTGCGTACAATGAAGCCGGGAAGAGTTTTTCACAGACACCCATCTTGAAGACTGGTTCTTGAATCCAGTTCTTATTGTCTGTTTGCAGTTTTTAAATTTTGTTTTTTAAGCCAACATGGAGTCTAGTTGACCTCTTCTGTGTATGGTCTGTAAATTTTAATAGGTGTATGGTTCTGTGTCACCACCACCACAGTCAGCATTCAGAATGGGTCCCCAAGGCTCCTCATGCTCCCTGTCAGTAGTCTTCCTGGCAACCACTGATTTGTTCTTCATCACTGTAATTCTTTTTGAGAATGCCACGTGAATGGAATCATACAGTGTGTCTCCTTTGCAGCCTAACTTCACTCACTCAGCATACTGCCTTTGCCGTTCAACTCCTTGCATGTATTGGGAGTGTGTTCATTTCTGTTGCTGAGAACTCCTCCGTCCTGTGGGGCCAGCACAGTTTGTTCACCCATCCACCCACTGAAGGACATCTGGGTGGTTTCCAGTGTTTTGTGAGTGTGGCTGAAGCTGCCATAAACATTCCTGTACAGGCGTTTGTGTGAACTTCAAAGTTTCATTTCTTTGGGGTAAATACCCAGGAGTAGGATTGTTGGGTCAGATGGTAAATGAGAGTTTAACTTTATAGGAAAATGCCCAACTGTTTTCCAAAGTGCTGTTCCATTTTGTATTCCCACTGGCAATGCATGAAATTTCCAATTGCTTTATATCCTCACCAGCACTTGGTATTTTTAAGATTTTTTATTTTAGCCATTCTTACAAGTGTGTGGTATCATTACATTATGGTTTTAACTTGCATTTGCCTAATGTCTAACGATGGTGAACATTTTTTATGTGTTTATTTGCCATTTATATTTATTTTCTCATGAAATCTCTGTTTAAGTCTGTTGCCTACTTTTTAATTGGATTATTTATTTTCTTCTATTGTGTCTTGAAGATTCTTTATATAATATAATGTGGGTACAACTCCTAAGTCATATATGTAATTTTTAAATATTTTTCCCAGTCTGTAGCTTGTGTTTCTGTTCATTAGCAGTGTCTTTAAAAGAGAAGTTTTTAATTGTGAGGAATTTCAGTTTTTGTTTTGAACTTCGTGCTTTAGACAAGAGTTCCATGTCTAGGAACTATTGCCTAACCCAGGCCTTGAAGATTTTCCTCAGTATTTTCTGCTAAAGGGTTTACAGCTTTACTTTTCCACTTAGATCTATGGTACATTTTAAGTTAATTTTGTCTAGGTGTTCAAGTGAAGTCAAAGTTTTCTTGTTCCTCTTCCTCTTCTTTTTTTTATTTTTGGCACAGGCATCCAATTGTTCTAATACCATTTGTTGAAAAGACTATCATTTATCTATTTAATTCCCTTTGCATGTTCATCAAAAATCACTTGGTCATATTTGAGTGGATATATTAGTATTTCTTGACTGTCCATTGATTTTGTAACTGTTGCTTCAGCAGTACCATTCTGTCTTGATTATTGTAGTTTATAGTAAGTAAAGCAGTGTAGTGTAATTCCTCCAACATTCTTATTTTTCAAAATTGTTTTGGCTATTTTTGTTTCTTTGCCTTTCCATATACATTTTGAAATAATTTGTTTATACCTACAAAAAAATATCATGCTGGGAATTTGAGATTTTTATTAAATCTGTAAATCAATTTGAGCCTTCCAACCTGTAAATATATGTCTGTTCATTTATCTATATCATCTTTGATTTCATTCACCAGTTTTGTTGTTTTCAGGATACAAATTCTATCCAAGTCAACCAGATTTATGCCTAAATATCTTACTTTTTTGGTAGACATTTGTGAGTGGTACTATAAAATTTTCATTTCCAATTGTTGATTGTTAGTGTAGAAATATAATTGATTTTTGTTTGTTCACCTTGTATCCTATGTCCTTGCTAAAGTCATTAATTCTGTGAGGATTTTTGCTTTGTTTTGTTTTGTTTGCAGATCATTTGGAATTTTCTGTGTATGTCTAGAAAACAGGTATGGTTTTGTTTCTCTCTGTCAAAACTTTATGCCTTTTATTTCTTTTTCTCTTCTTATTGTACAGTACAGACTTCCATAAGAAGTTCAATAGGAGTAGTGAGGATATACATTCTTGCCTTGTTCCCAGTGTTAGGGGGAAAACATTCAGAGTTTCACTATTAAGTTTGATATTGGCTATAGGTTTTATGTACAGGCCTTTTAAGAGGTTGAGGAAGTTTTCTTTTATTCCTAATTTTCTGAGAGTTGTTAATATAGAATTATGTTAAATGCTTTTATTTGCTTCAGTTGATATGCTCATGTGGTTTTTCTTCTTTAGACTATCGGTACGGTGAATTGCATTAATTTATTTTCAAATATTGAACCAGCTTTGCATTCCTGAGATTAACCAACTTGGTACTATTCTTTTATATATTGCTAGATTCTATTTCCTAATTTTTTTGAGGATGTTTATCCCTGTGCTCATGAGGGATATTGGCATATAGTTTTCTCATGATGTATTTGTCTGGTTTTGGCATCAGGATAATATTGGCCTCATATAATGATTTGAGAAGTATTCCTTCCTCTTCTGTTTTCTAGAAGAGATTGTGTAGAATTGGTGGTGGGTTTTTTTTATTTGTTTGTTTTAAATCTTCAATGCTTAGTGAAATTTGCCAGTAAAACCACATGGGCCTGAAGATTCTTTTTTCATAATGTTCTCAACTACAAATTCAAATTTTTAAATAGATATATTTGGGTTATCTATTTCATCTTCAGTGAGTTTTGGTAGTTAGCGATTTTTGAGAAATTTGTCCATTTCATGTAATTTATTAAATTTATATACATTGATATGTTCATAGCATTCCCTTTTTATTCTTTTATTGTCTGTGGTCTCTGTAGTGATATCTTCTTTTTTTTTTTTTTTTGAGACAGAGTCTTGCTCTGTTGCCCGGGCTAGAGTGAGTGCCGTGGCATCAGCCTAGCTCACAGCAACCTCAAACTCCTGGGCTCCAGCGATCCTTCTGCCTCAGCCTCCCGAGTAGCTGGGACTACAGGCATGCGCCACCATGCCCCGATAATTTTTTCTATATATATATATTTTTAGTTGGCCAGATAATTTCTTTCTATTTTTAGTAGAGACGGGGTCTCACTCTTGCTCAGGCTGGTCTTGAACTCCTGACCTTGAGTGATCCACCTGCCTCGGCCTCCCAGAGTGCTAGGATTATAGGCCTGAGCCACTGCGCCCAGCCGATATCTTCTTTATTTAGTAATTGGTGTCTCTCATTCTTCTCATAGGTTTATCAATTTTATTATAAAAAAACAATTTTTGTAGTCATGGTTTTCTCTATTGCTTTTTATGTTTTCTATTTCATTAATTTCTGCTGTCACCTTTATTGTGGCTGCTTTCTGCATGATTTGGGTTGGTTTTGCTCTACTTTTTCAAATTTGATTAAGTGGAGGCTTAAACTATTGGTTTGAGAGCTTTCTTTTGTAATGTAAGCATTTGATGCCATGCATTTCCTCTTAAGCACTTGTTTATTATAATCCCACCAATTATGATTGTTTAAAAATTCACGTTCGAATCCTTCAGAATTTCCTTTTTCCCATGGATTATATAGAAGTATATTGTTTAACTTCTAAGTGCTTTCAAATTTTATGATTATGTTTCTGTTATCGATTTCTAGTTTAATTCCAGTATGGTTAGAAAACATACTTGTATGTCTTCAATTCTTTTTATATTTGGTAAGGTTTGTTTTATGATCTAGGAGATGGGCGTTTGTGTTGCATCTACGTTTTAAAGACCTCAAGAAGAGAATAGTCTGTTGGCCTGGATGCTTTTACCATGTCAGTTCCTCCTTGGGTTCGAAGTTTTCTTTCCAGATCGTTTCTCTTCTACCTGAAGAACTTACCTTAGCAATTCTCTTGGAACAGTCCCACTGGCAATGAATTCTCTTTGCCTTCATTTGAGAATGTCTTTGTTTCACCTTTATACATGAAGGGTATATTTACTGGATATAGAAATCTGCGTTTTTGAGTTTTTCTTTCAGTACTTTAAAAATATTTGCACTTCATTCTAGCCGCTGTAGTTTCTGTAGTTATTCAAATTGTTTCCATGTAAGAAATATGGTTTTTCCCTGGTTGCTTTCAAGATTTTTTTCCTTGGCTTTAGTTTTAAGCACTTTGATTATGATTTATGAGAGTGTGGCTTTTTTTGTATTCATCCTGTATGGGGTTTACTGAACTCCTTGAAGCTGCAGGTTTATTTCACTTGTGAAATTTTATCAAATTTGGGGAGTTTCCTGTCATTAATTCTTGAAATTTTTATTTTATTTTATTTTATTTTTTTTGAGACAGAGTCTCGCTCTGTTGCCCGGGCTAGAGTGCTGTGGCGTCAGCCTAGCTCACAGCAACCTCAGACTCCAGGACTGAAGCGATCCTCCTGCCTCAGCCTCCCCAGTAGCTGGGACTACAGGCATGCGCCATCATGCCCGGCTAATTTTTTCTGTATATATTTTTAGTTGTCCAGATAATTTATTTCTATTTCTAGTAGAGACGGGGTCTCGCTCTTGCTCAGGCTGGTCTCAAACTCCTGACCTCGAGCGATCCACCCGCCTCGGCCTCCCAGAGGGCTAGGATTACAGGCGTGAGCCACTGTGCCCGGCCCTTCTTGAAATATTTTTATCTACTGCGTTCTTTATTCTTTTCTTTGTAGGATATGAAAACTAGACCTCTTAGTGTTGCCCCTGGGTCCCTAGAGCCTGTTCATTTTTTTCAGTCATTTTTCTTATGTTCAGATTGCATAATTTCTGTTGACGGTATTCCGGTTTGGGGAGTCTGCTGCTGAGCCCATCCCGTTTTTTATTTAAGTTTTTAGATTTTCAAATCTAAAGATTTCCTTTTGGTTCTTCTTTATAGCTTCTGTTTGTTTGCTGAGATATGTTGTGCTTTCATTCATTTCAAGAGCTCATGCTCTTACTTCTTAGAGCATATTTATAACAGTTGCTTTAAACCCTTTCTCAGACAATTCCAATATGTGGGTCATCTTGTCATGGCATCAGTTGGTTGTCTTTCCCATGTGAATTGAGATTTTCCTGGTTCTTCATATGATAAGTAAATTCTAATTGTTTTCTAGACATTTTGAGTTTTTTTTTTTTTTTTTTGAGAGAGGGTCCTACTCTGTCAACCTGGGTAGAGTGTAGTGGCCTTATCATAGCTCACTGAAGCCTCAAACTCCTGGGCTCCAGTGATCCTCCTGCCTCAGCCTCCCAAGTAGCTGGAACTACAGGCATGCGCCACCATGCCCGGCTGATTTTTACACTATTTGTATATTTTGTATTCTTGCTCAGGCTGGTCTGCATTTCCAAATCACTGGCTACTGTGTGCTTCTCAGAGCCCTCGGATAGCAGCTCCATCCACTCTGGCCAGTTTACAGCTGTTCTGTGTAGGAGAGGCAGGGCAGGCTTTGTTTACTCCATCTGAACTGTTTTCCTTTTAAAATGCATGTACCTCATATATTGAGACAAAGGAATATTATTCAGCCCTAAAAAGAAATGAGCTATTAAGCCATGAAAAAACATGGAGGAACCTTAAATGTATATTATGGTGTGAAATAAAACAATCTGAAAAGGCTACATGATGTATGATTCCAGCTATATGACATTCTGGAAAAGGCAAAAAAAAAAAAAAAAAAAAGTAAAAGATCCGTGTTTGTCGTTTCCAGGGGTTAGGAGAGAGAGAGAGCTGAATAGCCAGAGCATGGAAATTTTTAGGGAAGTGACAATACTCTGTATGATATGGTAATGGTAGATATGTGCTGTTACACATTTGTGCAAACCCACAGGATGCACAAGACCCAGAGTAAACCCTAACGAAACTGTGGACACTGAGTGATAATGTGTTAGTGCACGTTCATCAGGTGTGACAGATGTGCCACTCTGGTGGGGGTGTAGATCCTGGGGAGTCTCCGCATGTGTAAGGTCAGGGGGTAAGGATAAGTCTCTGTACCTCCCTCTTAACTTTGCTGCGAACCTAAAAGTGCTAAAAAAAAAAAAAGTGTATTAAAAAAACATGCATGTTGGCTGTGGGCGGTGGCTCATGCCTGTAATTCCAGCACTTTGGGAGGCTGAGGCAGAAGGATCATCTGAGGCAAAGAGTTCAAGACCAGTTTGGGCAACAGAGGCAGACGCTGTCTCTAGAAAAATCAGCCAGGCATGGTGGTGTGTGCCTGTAGTCCCACCTACTCAGGAGGCTGAGGCAGGAGGGTCACTTGAGCCCAGGAGTTTGAGGTCGCAGTGGGCTGTGATGTCACTGCACTTTAAGCTGGCACAACAGAGGGAGACCCTGTCTGGAAAAACAGAAAAAAGCAAATGCTAAAGATTTCCCATTAAAATAACTGGAGGGCCTGGTGAATGTAGTTGAAAATTTCAGACGATTTATTTAAAAGCAGAAAGGAAATAAAATTATCAGAGTATAATGCACTAAGTACATGCAAATGCCACCCATTTCCTTCACCCTTTAGTAGTTAGGACATGGCTCTTAATGGGCTTCTTCCATACATTTTCGGGGCTATATCTTTTACTAGAATTATCAGGGATTTAGTAGATAATTTTCAAGATGCTGAAACTGCGAGGAATTTGAAATGTGTACATCGCCTTTCGCATACATTTGTCATGGCCTCTCGGTATGTCATTGGGCTTTTAAAAAGCTTGGCTCTGTAGGATTCTTCACCTCTCCTGCCGGGCTGGCACACGGGGCGGGGCCTGCGGGTAATTCGAGAATGACGACAGCTGTATCTTTCCCTGCAGGACCAAGTGTCTCCAGGAGAGCCTTTCCCGCCGCCTGCGCAGGGCCTCTGTGCTTAGTCACCCGGCGCGCCAGTTCTGCTGTCGCGGTAATTGCCAATCACCTCCAAATTGAAATCATCTAGAAAAGCAGACCGCGCACGTTGAGGGATTTTGTTTCCCTGTTGTCTGAATTATAGCTGTCGTTTTCGTATTGTGAACATGTTTGTTGTTGCTGTTGCTTTTGGAGGAGTGGCGCACGGAGGCGGCGCGGGCTGGAGCCGGCGCCGGGGCTCCCGGGCTGGACGAGCGCGCCCGCCGGGGCGCAGCCGGCTGCTCCGTGCGCTTAATCTCCGGATCGGATTCGCCCTGTTTGGTGCGAGTGTGTGTGGGAGTATCTGTGAATGTGGAGCTTCTAAATTTATTTATCATTTGATAGGGGTATTACGTTCTAGGACTGGTGGCGCTGGCACTCAAGGTTGGCCACGATGTTTTTAGTACAGAGATAGGATTGTCGTGGAGAAGTCCCCAGGGGCCAGCTGCTTACGTGATTGTCTCTGTTGCAACTCGTGGAGGCACAGAGATAGGTAAATAATGTGAAATGGATCTGCCCTGTGATGTTGACAAAAACATCCTCTCCCACTTCCTAAGTTCCTCAGAGGCAGCGTTGGTATTGCTGGGCGTTCAAAAAGTGTTTTGAGAGCCTCAGCCAGTGATGTTACTTGTCCACCCATCTGCCGTCATTCACTGAGTGCTCTTACCAGGTGGGCTCCCACCAGGCCTCACTCTGCTGAAGCCTGTGGCAGCCCTGTGAGGGTGGGGTGCTTACCCTCCATTTGACGGTGCAGAAACTGTGACGGAGAACGTGTCTACCACGGCCTGCCCATCCCTCCATCCGGCCACCATCCGTCCTGGAGTGTTAGTGGTTACATACACAGGGGTCACTGAGGTGCATTAGCCAGGGCCACAGAATCTTCTTCTTCTTCTTCTTCTTTTTTTTTTTTTTTTTGTGACAGAGTCTTGCTCTGTTGCTGGGCTAGAGTGAGTGCCGTGGCGTCAGCCTAGCTCACAGCAACCTCAAACTCCTGGGCTCAAGCCATCCTCCTGCCTCAGCCTCCCGAGTAGCTGGGACTACAGGCATGCGCCACCATGCCCGGCTAATATTTTCTATATACTTTTAGTTGCCCAGATAATTTCTTTCTATTCTTAGTAGAGACAGGGTCTCACTCTTGCTCAGGCTGGTCTCGAACTCCTGAGCTCAAACGATCCACCCGCCTCGGCCTCCCAGAGGGCTAGGATTACAGGCGTGAGCCACCGTGCCCGGCCCTTCTTTTTTTTTAGTTAAGGACAACTGACCCACAGGACAAAAAAAGGACACATACAAAATAATGGAATAATAAGTATTATTTTATCCAGAGAGAAAAATGAAAACTCATATTTCTAAAACTGAAAAATGTGGCTATAACTTTTATTTGGAAATAAGTAAATTTCAAATAAAAGTTCTCAAATTCTTCTTAGTTGTTTGTAGCTTATACATCCTAAATAACTAATTGTAGATACACTCCAGCTTCATTTGGAAATTGAATTCTGTGTTGCGTAGGTGCAGAGAGGGCCGGCGAACAGAAAGGAAGAAGGAAAGAGGGTCGGTCTGTGGAAGGAGGAAGAACAGCCACAGTCAGAGACAGAACAGCCAGAGGCCCACAGGCGGGGAGGGGCTCACAGAAGGGAGGTGGGTTGGGGTGGGGGGTGCAGGCTCCTGTGGTGTGTGGGTTGAAGTCCCAGGCAGAAATCACCCCCATTATTGTTATGTGGATCAACAGAGGACTATGTCTTTATTTTTTAAAAAATATTTTTCAACTTTTTATTTTGAAATAATGTCACATTTTCAGAAATTTAAAAGATTAATACGAAAGGTTCCCATCTAGTCTTCATGCAGGTACCCCAGTTGTTAACATGTACATGCGCTCTGTCATTCTTTCCCGCCTTGTCACGTGCATGTATTCACACTCACTTGTGCATGCTCAGCGGGCACAGCTCTCTCTCCCAGTCTGGCATCAGTGCTTCATCCCTGCCCGGCCACTCCCAGTGTCCGTGTTTGTAACCCGTCCCCTGTCATGGGGAGGCCCGACCCGCCACATCCTCGATGTTTATTTGCTGCCCAGGCCCATGTAGGTAGCCAGCCCTCAGCCAGGCCAGCGCCTCCCTGGCCTCCTAGATCAATGCTTTTACAGAAAAGAAAAGCAAGGGAGGGAATAGTACCTTTTAAAGAAAGGTCTATCTTCCCACTGGAACAATGAAGATTGCACCGACAAATGAAGGTTCCAGAGATTTTAGAAATTCATGTTGGAACTTTAGAGTTCTTAGTAGGTGGAAAAATTTATGTTGAAATAAACCTTCTGTTTCCATAATTACAAATAAATGAACTGTTTTGTTGATATGTATTTCCCATACCATACAACCCACTATTTATTTCCTGAATTTTAAGATGCAAAAAGCATCCAAGTAACTTCAGGCTAGAGGCACATCATTATCAGCGCAGTTACTGGTCAACTTCCCTCCTGTATCAGCGTGCTTAGGGGTGGGGAGAGTTTCATCCACCTTCTCCCAGGGGTCTCACTGGAGACTTCCCCTGGCGGGGGATCGGTGGTGAAGGGGCTGGGCTGGCTGTGTGGTGCTGCTGCCTGGGCGGGGGCAGGTGTGCAGCTGCTCCCTGTCTGGGACGCTTGGAGTCCAGGCTCAGCGCTGTTCACTTAAAGCAGGCTGCATCCTTCAGACCGAGGGCAGGTGTCAAGGGGCACCTCTGGGCGTGTAACTGACCCATCCCATCGTAAGCGCAGAACACTCTTTGCCTCAGTCTGATGTTGGCTTGGATCTCAGAGCGTGTGGGGCCATTATGGGAGCAGAGAAGGCCTCATCCCGGGCCTTGGCAGTGGGCATCCCGGCCTGGCTCTGGGCAGGCTGCTCGGCCAGTGCTCCAGCCCCAGCTGCTGCCTTCACGGAGGTCGATGGTGGGAGGGCCCCGTGCATTTTCTGCTCGGGCCCTCGCTGTCCGAGTGTCCGTCTGGGGTGGTCTTGCTTCCAGACGGATTCCTTGACTTTGGAGCCCTTTGCTACATTTTACAACTCTTATCTGGTGAGTCTTACTCTTTCACTTGTGAAGGCCAGACCCTTTCTGGACTGGGAACCCCGTCCCTGCCTGGCCGACACCGTGTCCAGCATTACAAAGTGCATTTGGGTTTCCTCCTGTTTCCTGGCGTGTCTTCCTTCCTGCCCACCTGCTTGCTCTGCACAGCCCAGTCACACCCCACCTCCTCCCCCCACAGCCGGAGCCCCCAGGGCATGCCACCTCCCCCTGGCCAGTGGGCGCTGCGGGAGAGGCTTGCGTGTCCTCTCTACTCGTCCCCTCCACCCTGTGCAGTCCCTGGCATGCTGGAGGCATTCGTTGATGCTGCGGTTCTGAGTGAACAAGTGAGGAGGCTGGCGTTGGTAAGAGGAGAGAAAAAGCCTAAAAAGCAAGAAAGCGCAGAGTGGATAGGGCCTGGGGGCAGGGCCAGAGGCTCTCTCCACCTGCAGCCACCTGTGTGGCATCACTGGGGGTGGGCCGCCCCTCCCTGAAGAGGCCTCCACAGGTGACTCCTTTCCCGGATGCTCGGACCACGCTCCCCTTTCCCAGAATGAGCCCCGGGGCAGGAGGCTCCCAGGAAGTGACACCAGGGCTCCGGTGCTACTGCCTCTCACTGCCACGGGAGACCCCAGCCTCTCCGTAGCAATCACTTTCAGTGGAGTAAAGGGACGTCTTAGCACAGTTGCACATGTATGTGTGTGAGTGCTGGTCACCCAGCCCAGATCCATGGGCACTAATTAGAATGGATTCCTTAGAATTCCTGCTTTATTGCAACCGAAAGGATGCATGGCTTCGGAGCCTCAGTGCACATCTTCATTTATGAGCTTCATGATGTTGCTTCATAGTTGTTTCTTCATAGAGCTCTTCCCCTGCATTTATCGCAGCGTCTTTTATTTGGAGAACCCAGAGGATGTTCGTTCATAGGAAAAAGAATGGGGTTCATTTCCATCGAAGAGTAAATAAAAGGAAGATAAGGGCTTTTTAAAAATTAAAACAGACAACTGCACAAACCCTAGCCGAGCAGATCAGAGAAAAAGAAAACAGGAGGAGGGGAGGGAGGGGCCTACAAGGAACAAGGCTTTGAAACCATTCTCAGCGGAGCGCGTGGAGACGAGTGCTTTTTATTTCCCACTGTGAGGAGCAAGCTGGAATCGCCAGCCTTCTGGAGGAATCTGTGTTTTCTCCTTTCTGGGGACAGAGGTGGGTGGAGCCCATGCCCGTGTCCATGTCCCCCGCGGGCTGGACGGGGCTGCCCTGCGGCCGGAGGGCACCTCCAGGGAGCCCTGGGCTCTCGACACTGGACGCTGATGGGGTCTGTACTGTCTCCGTGTTTCCCGAGAGGCCCTGCTGGGCAGCCGGTGGTCGCGGACGTCTGAGTCTGAGCCATGGGGTCCCCCAGGCCCGTCTACTCCTGCGGGGTGGGCACACCCGCCTCTGCCTCGCTGTTACCGTAAGCTCAGCGCTTGTCCCCGAGGCTGCAAGAAGAACAGGGACAAGTGGTTTGAGAAGGAAAGAGGAATTTTATTAGTTTGTCAGTAAATGAGGTGGATGGAGACTCCTGTCTGGAATGCCATCGTCCTCATAATAAGCAGAAATACAGAGCTTTTAAAGGGAGGGTTCTCAGCTTCAGGCAATTGCTGTCCAGCTACAGTTGATCCTGATCGTCCCATCTCTGTCCTGTCTCCTCTGAAGACAATCCCGTGACCTCCATCCAGGACCTCCCTCCTCCAGGTCAGGGCTGAGCACAAAGAAGGAAAGACATTCCCCTACCTCTCCCCACTGCTGGTCTGAGGCAGGGATGCAGGCTTTAATTGTCAAAAATAAGTGGAAGATATTTTAAAGAGACAGAATATATTTTTGCCATTTTTTCAGGCCATTCCCTCTGTTACATATTCCCCACTGTCAGTATTTCCCGTCCATGTCTATGGGAGGAGGGGTGCTACTCTGTTCCATTCTGAGGCGGCCTCTCACTTTTGCACCCCAGATCTGCTGTGCTCGGGCTCCGGCACCAGGCACCTGGGCTGCGGCCAGGACACCGGAGCAGCCAGGTTCCCTGATAATCAGAAG
Source organism: Lemur catta (assembly GCF_020740605.2). Classification (NCBI taxonomy): domain Eukaryota; kingdom Metazoa; phylum Chordata; class Mammalia; order Primates; family Lemuridae; genus Lemur; species Lemur catta. The sequence continues at coordinate 93,925,956 of NC_059138.1, read as the reverse complement.
AAGAAAATTCTAATTGTAAAAAGGGAATTCTGAATCTTGACACTGAGACCTTTCCTCAGCTTTGCACAGCATTACTGGCAGAGAGGGAAAAAGCACAGGAGGTTCAGGGTGATTTGCACCTCAAAATTTGGTTACAAATTTGGCCAGGTCCTTGTTTCTCTCTAGTGTCCCAGAGCCCTGCCCTCCTCCACCACCCTCGGCTCCTCCCCAGTCTGCAGTGGCACTGTGCTCTCCTGTGAACGTCCCTTGCCTCACCTGCTGTCCAGGATGCTGTCCCCTTACTGTCAGCCGCCTGCACCGCTCCTCACCCCTCTGCCCTCAGGAAGCCGGGATTCAGGCAGCAAGAGTTTATGTGCACAGCCAGGATATTCACATTTTGATTTGTTAATATCAGTTTTCCCACGTCAGACAAAATCACTTGCATAAAAATGCAGACCTAAACATCAAGTTAAATGATTTGCATCAGAGAAGAATTTTCTTTAACAGAAAGTATCTCAGAAGTCCCTTAAAATGCTGATTTTCTGTCTTGTATTCTAAAACATGACTGGTTTGCACAAATTAAGACTTACATACTCATGCTTTCTAGAATAAGTCTGCTGTAGAAGACATGGCATCCATGAACTTGGAGTTTTTATATCAAAGTCATTTGCTTTATGAAAGTTCTCTACTGTGCAAATGTGAAAGAACGTTTTGAGCCTCTCTGCACAGAAGTGTGCTTAATCATGGGCAGCAGTATTTCAACTGAGCTGCCGAGGTTGAGCTTTCCAGAGTAAAGTCACTGCACGTATGTAAAAGTTGTCTTCCCTGCCCAACACCAGACATCCACTCTGTGTGGTGCAATTCGTTTCTTCTTTCATAGGTAATTAATGGCCCGGACTTGGCTGCTTTGTTTGAAAGCAAAAAACTAAAAGGTGGAACCCAGTTTGGAGCCCACTGTGACAGTGAGGCTGTCTATGAAGAGCAACTCACCAGAGTGGCGGCAGGAACCACGGGCAGGAAGGGCACACTGAGCTCCCTGCAGCGGGTGCAGTTGGCAGGCCTTGACGGGCTTTTGGATGTGGGGACGAGAAGGGACAGTGAGTGGTGTTCTTTGCCTGGGAGATGGGGGCAGGGTGTGCAGTGAGGTTGGGTGTGAGTTTGAAGTCCTGGTGTTGGGGGGGGCAGGAAGGGAGGGAGGCAGCCCGGTGGCTGTAGGGGAGCAGTGGGGCTCCTTCCATGGGCGGGCGGCGCCCCGCTCTAGGCACAGACTGGGGGTGACTGTGAAGGAGGCGGTGTCTGAGGCCACAGCATCATGCCGTGTGGTATGGGGGAGGCTCACAAGTTGGCGAAGGCTGGAGACCAGGAGGCAGGACGGAGGCAGACTGCGCTTAGCAGCGGTGGAGGCCCAGCTGCATCCGGGTGGCAGCATCGGAGCAAACAGTACTGGATGCATGAATTGGGACGGGTCAGTGACACTTTTAAAAATAAATACCTAAAATAGGTTTGATGAGGTGTTGGCATTCCAAAACCACTGAAGTGTTGATGTATTTTGGGAATTGTATTTGACTATTAAACTATTTAGGCAAGTTAAGCATTTTCAAATAGGTAAAATTAGTTTGTCTGTCTGATGAGACATACTCATTTTTAGAGTGTTGATTTGTAAGCGCCAGATAGATCTAGACAGTATAAATGTGTTGCAGACGTGGCCGCCCTGTCACTCAGATAGGCGAGTGCTGACTCCTGGGGGGTGATTTTCGGTCCGAAAGCACAAGCAAGCGTCGGAAGGTAAGTCAGCTTCAGTCTCTCCGTGCCTGATGTCTGTGAGAACGTCCTCAGGAGTGCCACTGCAGGTGGGGGTGTCATACTTCAGTAAATGGGGAATTTTAGATCGTGGGGCCTGTTGTATTGCCCTAAATACCTTGGTAACAAGCTAGAATATATATTAAAAATTCACGAAGCATACAGCTTTGTATTTTGAGGTGACTTTTCAATTGCTTATTATTTGACGTTCATTCCTAAAAAATGTCATTGTTTGTGTCATCTTCCATAGATAAAAACACAGACATAAAGAGGGGGAGAGGTGACTGACTGGATCTCTGCACTATTAAGTTGTCAGGTTTCTTCCTCTGCACCTGCAGAGAGAGGCAGAATAGTGACCCTAGCGTTGTGAATGACAGGTCCTGGCCCACAGCTTGTCTTGGGCTTTAATTCAGACACGTGGAGACTCCCAAAGTACAAGCTCTGGTGTGAAAATGTCAGAAAAGCATCATTTGAGTAGATGCCTCAGGCCCTGTTTGTCCAGTATCGCAGCCCTTTGTGTGTCTGAGCATTTTGGATGTCTGCACACTGACGTTTTTGAATCTGGAATGGAGCTCGGGGATCCTTGGGTTAGTCTCTTTTCCTGAGTGTGTTTATTCCCAATAATCTGATTTTTCCTTTTTTAAAGTTCCAAATTTAAATGATTTTTTTCTTCTATAGCCCATGATAGAGAAATAGGCAAAAATATTTATAATTCTTATAATTTAAAATATTTCATAGTTCTGGCTTCTCTGGGGTGAGAGTAACAGTAGTTGAGGATGAAAATGCTGCCCCAGCATTGCGTAGCCTGGGACAAGCTGTGAGGCCTGGCCGGGCTTCTTCAACCCGGGCTCAGTCCACCACGGGTGTGGTGAGGATGAAGTGCCCCTGCTGGAAATGCCCTGGCTTGAGGGGGCATCACACACAAAACAACTGGGAGCTCGTGATCGTAGGAACCCTGGACATTATAATGATGGCCCACTTAATTAAATCAGTTAGTTCAAAATTTTAAATGCTTAAAAGATATGCATCTACATGTCTTTGCCAATCTTTTGACAGAGAGCCACACCCAGAATTCATTGTGGTTTCTAGATTTATTTTCTTTAAAGTTAGCTAAGAACTTAACAAACAATTTTGATGAAATCTGAGTGCAAAATCCGTCTGGTAGTGACAGTTTTTTTCCTCCTCAGTCTTTTTCAATTGTCTCTCCACCACCTAAGTAAACTTTTATTGATATATTTATTTATTTTTAGCAACTCACCTTTGTTTTTCTAAAACATTTAACTTAGGTATCATGAGATTAATACTGTGCTTCTCTTTATACCCGTTACCTTCTGTAAAATTTTATTGACCTGTCGGGATCAAAGCAGTTAAGCACTAATGGCATAAGCAGTTTGGGGACCATGGAGTTGCATCCTATTGAGGATATCCCCAAACTGGTGGGGACAGAGGGGTCTGGCCTACTAGCGAGTGGCCTTCGGGCTCCCAGGACCGGGCAGCGTGTTAGACAGAACTGCGCCAGGTGTGGATGAAGGGGTGCACCGAGGGGGGACGGCACCGTGCAGATCCCTCAAGGCTCCTGTGCCCTGCCCTGCAGGTGGGCCGTCGGCAGACTCTGTGGAAGGGCTGGGTCACAGGAGCTTTCGGCTCTGCCGGCCACAGGCCTGCTGCCTCCTCAGCGCCGCCGTTGTTCGCAGAAATCAGCCCTGGGCAGCACCTGAGTGAATGAGGCTTTTTTATGGACTTCATGAAATTTCACATGTAGTTAAATGTTCTTCTTCTTCCCTTCCCTCTGCCAACCATTTTAAAATCGTGAAAAACAGTCTTAGCTTGGACGTACAGAAACATACCGGGCAGGAATTTGGCAGCGCCTGTGACAGACGTGTCCCTGCCTTCCAGAGCGTGCCATTGAGTCAGGAACTCAAAGTCACATCCACCTAGGGTTAGTGAATGTATTCTTTGACATCTTAATGTCAGTTCATCCTTTTAGTTTTACTGTGGTGAGAACACTTAAAATGAGATCTGTGCTCTTACCTTTTGAGCGTATAGTGCAGGATTGTTGACTGTGGGCACGCGGCTGCCCAGCAGGTCTCTGCAACCCCCCCGTCCTGTGTGACTGAAGCCCCGTGCCTGTCTGAGCCACGCGCTGGTGACACCTTCCCCAGCTGCTGGCCGCCACCGTTTTACTCTCTGCTTCTACAAGTTTGACTGTTCAGATACCTCATATAAATGGAACCATGCAGTAATTTGTCCTTCTATGAATGGCTTATTTCACTTAGTATAATGTCCTCCAGCTTCCTGTATGTTGTCACATATGACAGGATTTCCTTCTTTTTAGAGGCTGAATAATATTTTATTGTGTGTGTACAGTCATGCTCCCCACAACAGCATTTCGGTCAAGGGCAGACCACATACGTGACAGGGGTCCCATAAGATTTTAATACTGTATTTTTAGTGTACCTTTTCTATGTTTAGATAGGTTCAGAGACACAAATACTCACCATTGTGTTACACACAGTGCATCGCACGGAATGGATCCCGGCAGTAGGTGACGCGTGACTGTGCCACGTATTGTTTATTTATTTATCCCCTGATGATCATTAAGTTATTTCTACCTCTTGGCTGTCACGAATAATGCGGCAGTGAAAATGGGAGTGCAAGTAGCCATCCCAACAGGTGTGGGGTGATAACTTGTGGTTTTGATTTGCATTTCCCTGATGATTGCTGATGTTGAGCATTTATTCATGTACGTCCTGGGCATTTGTATGTGTTCCTTGGAGAAATGTCTATTCCAGTCCTTTTAAGTACCTGGATTTAAGTAGTACAGAAAGGTTGAAGTTCATTAAGTAGACCAGACCTATAATAAAGAGCTGTTCTTGGCACCTGTTTCCTGTTGTCTCAAACCAATGCTCAGCATCACCCAGGATGCTTTTTTAAATGTTCAGGAATCAGAATATAGGAGGGAATCTTCATTTATGAGAAGCTTTCTAAGTGCAAAATAAAGTGCACCAAAGCTCGTGAACCAGTGCACTAACACTTATGGAGACGAATCAGATCTGAGTGCCCCTAATAAGGATTCCTGGACCTGCAAGGACCCTACAGGATGAGTAGGGTTTAGACTGATAGTGAGGAGGAAAATTGGCCTGTCCATATTCCTTCGTTAATGAGCCCCATACTGTCTCTATAAAAATAATTAAATCAGCTGGGCATGGTGGCTCATGCTTGTAATCTCAGTACTTTGGGATGCTGAGGTGGGAGGATTGCTTGAAGCCAGGTACTTGAGACCAGCCTGGGCAACATAGCAAGACCCCTTCTCTATAAAATTAAAAAAAAAATTAGCCATGAGTATGTGGTGGTGCACACCTGTAGTCCCAGCTACTTGGGGGCTGAGGCAGGAGGATTACTTGTGCCTAGGAGTTGATGGCTGTAGTGAGCTGTGATCACACTGCTGCACTCTAGCCTGGGCAACAGAGCAAGACCCTGTCTCTTAAAAAAAATGAACAAAAACAAACTAAAATAAGATTTCATTCAGTGTCATGTATTGGGAACAAACATACATATTTGCCGATTTCTAAAATCTTATATTCTTGGTTTTTTTGATTAATTTGAGTAACAAAATGTGTTTTGGGCACATAGTAATTATTGAGTAAATTGCCACCAAGTCATTATTGAGGAGAAAGACCTTCAGGTGCCTCAGGCCTCTTTTTGTATAACTTCAGTCTCTGTATTTGTTCGTTCTCCTTTTGGTACCTGTGTTTTCTCTGGAAATAGTCTCCTGTTAAACTCCAGTCTCAAGATAGGATCTGACAGTGGTTATTAAATGATGCTAGTATGTTGTCTCTTGTGGGAGTATTTGTATTTGGATTATCTCTACCCAGTGAAAAGCATTGTCTCTTTTAAAAATGATTGACGTGTAAGAAAGCCAGATGTTTCTGTCTTCTGCCAAAATTCACCCTGTGTTCCTCACCCTCTCTTCCTCGCCAGACTCCTGAGAACAGTGCCTGGCACACAGTAGGCACGTAACAAATCTGTGAATGAATGAGCATATTGAGGAAGTCCAGGACTCTAACCAAGAATGCGCGTCTTTGAAGACGATCTTGTTTTGAATTCTTTCTTGAACGGAAGGAGCTACTGCTGTTTCCCACCTCAGAGCAAGTCCTGGCTTTGAGTTTGGTTATATTTGGGCTACATAAAGAACCCTTTCTAGAGCACACCTCTTCTGTTCCTCTCTTAAAAGGATGCTTTTTGTTTTGCTCCAGCCAAGCTCTGTGTGCTCAGACAGGTGCCCAGATTCAGCTACTATCACAGGTCGTGCCTGGCAAAAATGCGCGACAGCACAGGTGCCGTGCGACCGGAGTCCCTTTCAGAGGGTGTGTGAACAGCCTTCAGATGCAAACACATCTGTTGGACAGTTGTGGGAGCCTCTATTTTCTTAATTTGCTGGCGTGACTACGTTCAGCCAGAGGGAAGAGAAGCCGCACGTCAGGGGGCACCGGCCCTGTGGAGGTGCCACTGCCGGCCAGCTCAGCGTTTTCCTGGGTGCTTTTCCTGCCACCTCTTCCATCAGGGAGACAGAGCTCGCACTGTCTCTCGACCAAAGCTTCTTGGATGGGGAGTGCTGGTGTAACTGTGAACATTAGCTTCTGATTGAAACTCTAAGCAAACCGATAGAAAGGGTCTATACAGAACCTACAGAGAAGAGAAGGCAGACTCTGTTTATATAGCACCGCCTGCCATCATCCTGGCTCTAGGGTCTCTGAAAAAGGAGAGAGACGAGACCTGGGCAGTCAGTCCCACGGTACCCTGCCTTTCCCGGGGTCCTCTGTGAGCCCCTTAGAAACATGAGAGAGAGAGAGAAGGAAGAAGCTAGAAATGGAATAGAGCAAGGATACAACAACTGTTCACTCTATACATTCATTTTTATTTTTCTCTCTCCCTCACTGTTCTCCTGTCTTTCTTAATGACAGAGGGAGGCCAAAAGGTTCTGCTGGAAATCTGCAATTTAGGCAGGAATGAAGCAGAAATTGCACACTGAGTGTGGTGACCCCCACGTCTGGACCGGTGGCCTCCCTGACCTGCGGGGACCTGTTACTTAACATTCGGGGCCTCCTATCAGTCAGTCCGTGTGGACATGGCGATTCTCAGGCCATTTCTATAGATTTGCTACTTCATTTGCATTTATTTTGCCTGCTTGTCAGTTTTAGTAAACACTTTAATTAAAAAGAAATACAGAAAAGCCCTCTCCCTTTCCTGACTCTGCCTTCGCAAAGGATCTTCCTGGCAGGACCCCGCAGTGGCGTTTGTGCTCCCTGGGTTAAGCCGTGGAGTCTGTGTGTTTACCCAGAAACAGCCGTGGGGAGGGAGCAGCGAGTGGAGCTGGCAGGCTGTGGCGTGGAGCCAGCGCTCCTGGGTGACAGCCCGCCCCACCATGGCCTGCTGAGGTGCCCCCAGACCTGCATTCTGGCCTGACTGCATGGGCAAGGGGACCCCGAGTGATGGCTGTGCCACTAGGAGCAGCACAACGTGAGAGGCGCCGGCCCCCATTTCTCTCCTCCTTTCCTGGGGCCACTGATGGGCGATGTGACTTAGGACACAACTGCTGTGATGTGAACCTGCTTCAGTGATGCTTGGAGCTATAGCAGCTCCACGGAGCCTTCGGCAGCCACCGGGACTCCTTCTGTCTGCCCTCCCTCCGCTGCATCTCGCTTCCCGGGTGCTCTCCCTGCCGCTGGGGCCAGTCCTCACTGCAGCTCTGTTTCCTGCGGAACCTGATGAGGACACCTGCATTCTTAGTTCCTCGTCTGTGAAAGGGAATTATAATCCACTTGCTTTGTAGGTAGAGCTGTGAAGATCAAACGATTTAACATATATGACACCATCTTGCATAAGCAAACACTTAATAACGTGGGCCCCTCTGATCAGTGTTCCTCGTCGTGCGAAGGTGGGAAAGGCCTTCTGAGGAGCAGTGAAGTGTCCTGTGCTCTCTGCCCTTCTGGGTTGACAGTGGGACAGAGGGTACAGGAGCTTGCGGGTTCAGAGGGCAGAGCAGGGGCGACTTCCCAGTGGTGGACGGTTATCACACCATAGAGTATATTTTCCTATGTTTTCTGTATTTTTCTTTTAGAAAAATGACTAGGGATGTTGCTGCTGCTTTCTTCTAGCCCTGGCTCTGCAACACTCGTTCAGAGTAAGGTTCCTGGTCACATATCACTTGCCCTCCTGGAGTGATGAGGAAAAAGTCTCTTCGTCGAGCGTGGGCAGGAATGATGCCCCAGACGACAGGGAGCCGAGGACCAGCAGGGGGCACCTGCCCGCAGGGGAGGGGGCAAGGCCGTCCATCCTCGTCCTTCCACCCGCAATACCAGAGCAGGGAGTTTTCACGGCTACTTTGTTAGCACAGGGGTCTCCAGAGTGGAGGCGTGGGCCCTGTGCGTGTGCCTCGTGATCCAGCCGGTTTGAGCAGAGAATATTTATTTTTATCGTATTCTTTGCAAAATTCCATTTCTGTGTAGTTTCTGTAACGTTCCCAGTATACTAGTAATGTATATATAGTTTATAAATAAATACACAAAAATGGAGGTAGAAGCCTAAAGTCTGTCCGGATGGGGCCTTGCTGCAGAAGTGCCACTCACCGGCATGCAAGGCCATCGTCGTTAGACTTGGCCACGTGGTGGTCTGGTCTCCCACCTGTCTGTGCCCAAGAGGGCCTGGCCCCTCGGGGGTAGGTGGAAATCTTTCACGCAGCATTTTAGAACAGGGGGTTGCAAAAGTGTGTGAGGATTGACGTCATTTAAAAAGTGGAGACAACAATGTTTTCAAATTTTTATGTACTGAAAAATCAAACTTAAAGTATTATTTTTGTTAGAGGTTTCTCTTCTAACATTGGCCCGTGTGTGGCCTCCATATTCATGTGGAAGAAGATTGGAGATTTCCAAAAGTTGAGAGGGTGCCTTTGACACCTTTTGGCTCATTGCAAACCCCTCTGGAATTCTTGACCATGATATGATTTTATAGGCTTTTCATTTGTAATCATATAGTATTCAATTTAGCTCCATAATAAACCACTGATTGAAATTAGGAAGAAGGAGGGGCATTGATATTGAAATGTAAGCTAATAGGGAATATAAAAATGGGACTCATTTTGCAAATTTGCCTTCCAGTGTTCTTCCTGAGGCAACTAAGCTGTCTTATCTGAATAAAAAAATATTACGTTTCTTGGTCTTAGGTGTCCATAGCACTCAAAAACCAAGTAAAAACATTACCTCTGCATGAATGCTTATGTCCTAAAGTCTTTTCCTTCTTTCCATTTCTGGGGATCAGAGCCTGTCCTTACTGTCCCCTGTTATTTATTCAGAAGTACTTGCAAGTGGCAGCCGGAAAAGCCAGTTCTCATTTAAAATAAGAGCCAATTGATCTTTAAAGGAAAAAAAAAAAAAAAGTAAAAAATTCAGTTCATAAAAGAAGCTTTTGCCTATAATACATTGTTAAATTTCCATGTATATTTTACTATACATTTAGTTTCCATACAGATAATGAAATAATTTATCATTTTGTAATTAATTTGACCACATGGAAAATTGTTTCTCACAAAGTTAAAATATTTTATCAACATGTGTGACTATTACTTAAAAATGTCAAAATTTGTCTTTCTTTCTGATGAATGTTATTAAATCTTACATTAACCCCAGAGAGCTTATAAGGTTATATATTACTGTGACTGGAATGGTGAGTCAAAAACAAAACAAAACAAAGTCCAGCGAGGGATACCCTGGTCCACTGAATTGCTTCCGGCCCTCGCTTTTGTTATAAGTTCAGAGGTGTGATGAAATCTCACATTGGCTGTTTCTTTAAGCTATTACTGGGTGTACACTTTCTTATATGGTAAAAAAATCTGCCATTCCACATAGATAGTTGATCCACATGGACTTTGAACCTGTTTGGAAGTCCACGGGAGCCAGGGCAGGAGGGAGGGCCGCAGAAGAAATGTACACAAACCACCCTGGCACAGCCCCGTGGGGGAGGCGGGGCCTGCCCTCCCCTTCCGCCCTCTGGGCACGTCAGGCATCCATCCCTACCAGGCTCTCTAAGCCACCATCGCCATTGGGGGTCCGAGGTGGCTCTGGCTGAGTTGCGTTCTCTCCCTTTCGCTCTCTGCGCGCCTGTGCTTTGGATCTTTGGACTGAGGTAAGTTCCGTTCCCAAGGCTGCAAGTAACCTGCCTCATGTCCACCTGTGTCCTTCCTGGAGCAAAGAGGCCTGTCGCCATCCAGCCCCCAACAGGGGAGGCTTCTGCCCTAAACCACCTTGGTGGTTTGCCTGGTGTGCTGGCAGCAGCTGGGCACCTGTCCCTCTGGGCACCTGTCCCTCCTTTGGGCTTCTCTGGGACCCTGTTCTTCTGGTTCTCCCCGCCGTTTGCTGGGCTTGACCCCGACCCTTCTTTCCCAGGTCTCTGGGGCAGGTAGGTGTGGGGCTACAAATGCCACACTAGCCTTGGGCAACTGCCATGGAGCTGGAATGGTGGGCACCTGGCTGTTAAAGGAAAAAGAGAGGCAATGCCCCCGAGGTTCTGCTGTGTGGATTTTCTCCAGTGGGGCACCCGAAGTGCTGCTGCGGGTTGTCAGGCGTGGGCCACTGCCACATGCTTCTTCAGGGGGACTTCAAATTGGAAACACCGTTGTGACCGGCCGGCTGAGGGACCAAGAGTGCCTTCTGGACGTTCTGGGAGTGGGAGCTGAGGCTTGACATCTGAGACCTCTTCAAGTCCCACAATTAAAAAATAGCACCTATTCATGGAGCCTTTCATATGGGCATGAAATTCAGGCCCTCGCACACCTGTGTGAGAGGCGGCGCTGTGAGCGCTCGCGCACCCTCCGCACAGCGCGCTGCGTTCCGGCCTGCGCTCCCCTCGCCCCCACCCAACTGCTGTGTTTCCGTGTCACCAACTTAATGCACAGTTAAAAACATTTGGTTCATTTTGCTTCAAATGTTAAGGACTGCTATTTTTATTATGCTGTATTCTGTTTTGCAATTACGTGGAGCATCTAACGCCGACACGGTGCCCCCTCACTCCCCCGTCCGCTGTGCGGTGCGTCCTGGTGCCCGCGATGGGCATTCCGGTTGCAGCCGCTCTGCTGCTGGGAGGAGCAGGCCGCCGGCGCGTGGCCTCCTGCACGCACCTGCAGTTTTGATCAGTGATTCTGAGTCTGGGGGCTGTGATTTGGCCATAGGAGGGGCTCAGGCTCAGACCCAGGCTGGAGTCCAGGCTCCTCCCCTCCCAGTTATGGTGTCTTTGAACAGTTACTTAATCTAAGTTAGTTTCATCTTCTGTGGAAGTGGGGTAATGGCACCTCCCTTGTGGGCTGCCACAAAAACTGGTTGAGACACTGTGTTCAAGTGCCTACCGCAGTGCCAGCTCATAGCTAGCGTTCCATCAATATTGGTCACCTCCTCTCCTCATTTGAAATGAGGATAATACTCCCTTGTCAACTGCTTGTGTACAGGAATCATAACAAGATGTTTGATAGTTGCCAGGAAGGTGTTCAGTGACATTAGGATTGTGTCACCATCAGCAATACCACCCAACAAAACCAGTCTGGCCGGTTTTCTCTCCCAGACCTTGTTGGGCAGCCCTTGAACTTGCAGGCAGGCTGGCTGGTGCTGAGACCAGTGGGCCAGGCAGCCACTCCCGGGAGCTCCCTATCCTTACAGGTACTGAAGTTTCAGCCAAAAGCACTGAGGTGTGGGCTCCACAATTTACCACCAAAGTGGGGACCTCCACCTACTGCATGAAAAAACAGATAGATCTTTTGTCTTGCCCATGAAGAAGTTGTAAATGCCATCGTGAACATATTTTCTCAGCATGTCTCTGTCATTGGCCCTTTTGGCCTTAATCCGTCAACCTCCAATTAGACTGTGGTCATGCAGGAGTCTTGACTGTGGCTAGTTGGAGATCCTCCCTCGTGGGGGGCCGGGCTCCACTGTGGCCTGTGGGTGCTGCAGCAGCCCTGGGCCTTGAGCAGACCACAACCCAAGCCTGCATTTGCAGGGCCCTTGGAGACCAACTCTGCCTCCCTGTTTTGGAGCCCAGACGGCAGAGCGACTTAGTGAACTTGGCATAGTGCATAGGGCGGTTGGTTCCTGGGGTGCTTTCTCTGCACAGGGGCCTGACGATGGTAGAGGTAGGAGCTGGCAATTGAAGTGTCCAACTGGGCTCTCAGTTGTCCTCCGAGCTGCCCCTCCATCCTCTTACCCTGTCTGTGTTTCCTGCCAGCATGGACTTGCCCCAGGAAAGCCATGCGCATTTGTGGTATTCAGCCCCTGTCCCAGAGACCAACCTACAGAAGATAAGCAGTAAATGTCTCTTTGAGTGATTGAATGAATGAGTAAAAGTCGTGTAGTCTTTCTGCCTTTTCAGTGCAAATTATAGTATAATATAGTTCTATAAATAAGATATGCAAGATCCATTTCATAATTTTTTCAGGTGCTTAAAAATACTATATAGTTTTAAATGTTAGTTGAAGAAGTGTATGCTTTTAAATAATATGTTTATTAATTTATTTAGGGTAGTAAATTATAACTATCTTCATTAAGTAAAGTGTTACTTCTAGTTATAAAAATATATTTCAGAAAGAGCCATCTTATTAATATTTCCAGAAAATTAATTTTAAATTAGCAAATAAGTACATTATATTACAGGTATATAAATAAGGTATGCCCTTTGTTATGACAAATGTGGTGTCCTGAAAGCTTAGCCTTAAAATTTAATTTCATCAGTCAGAACATTTTGTCGCTGAGTATAGATACCTCATTGTAGATCTTTCCTTATAGGAATAGAGAGGGGAGATTTCATAAAATCTGAGTGAATTTTTAGTGCTTTTGGTAATGTATCTCTTTTTCTTTAGATCAGATTATTTTACTAAACATTAAAATGGCTTTAGTTTCTTTTCTTACATATTTTGTGTGATTAATGCCAAATATTAGCAATGTTTTTTAAAAACATAATCTCAACTGAAGTGTATTTTATCTATACATCTTGTAGGTATGTGTATATTTTATAGATTTATCTATAATATCCCCAATAAATAACTTGTTCTCAAATTATAGCATATTCAACTTAAACATTAGGCTTGTAAGTCTACCTTCCCTATGAAGAATGAACCTTTGTGTATTGCTTAACAATATTTGGTATTCTGCACATATCAAGTTAATTCCATAATTTATAAAATTGTGGTGGTGCTTTGTACAGTTCAATGCATGTACCGTGTCATATTTCTCCATTTTCTGTAGATATTCTATCTTTCATCCTCAATCAAACTAAACCAGAGGAGAGCTGCATATTTGCCTGCATTGTTCGGTCTCTGTATGTACTAGCTTCTACTGAGTTGACCCTTGATGTAGTATCAGTTTTACTGAGGGGAGAAGCAGCTGTTGGAAAACTGTTATAGTAATTTTTTTTTCAGCATGTGCTTAGGGACATAATCCGCTATTTCACACCATGTCCTTATCATGAGGGCCTGTCGGACGCTGGTCCTCCAGGGCACTGACTTCTTTTATCTTGGGACACCTGACCTTTGAATCTGGCACTGCTTCTCATCTTTGGCAGGACTGCTAGGAAGCTCAGAGTCTTGTCTTGCGACTCTGGAGAGCCGACGACTATTCGGCATCATGCACTTATCCTGGACTGGTTTAGTTTCTGCTCTTCTGGCCTTCCTCACTCCCTGTTAAAATCTTGTCTGTATTATCTACAATGTAATGAATGAATAAGTAAAATTAGTAAAGGAAACTTTGACTCTGCTCTGGTGCTGCATGTAAAACCACATGTCAGGTGGGAAATACTCTTGAGTTAAACAGTGTAGCAAGGTAATAATACTGCTCGTTAGAGCAGCTGTCATTTAACCAGCTGGTGGTCTCCACCAGGTCTCCTCGCCGCTCCAGGCTTCCATCCCTCTAGATGATGGTGATGGCGACCTGGCCCCGCCTCCTCCTGGGAGCGCTGTGAGTGAGGAGACGCAGCCCCCTGAGGCTGGGAGTGGTGCACACGGGAGGTGTCGCCCTGTGAGTCATGATGCTGACCCCAGCAGTGGTGCTGCTCACAGCCGTCGTCCACGGAGCCTTTCCACGAGATCCTAACTTCTGAGTAAAAGCACAGACCCACGCTGGTGTGGTCATTGCCTGTCCTCTGCGTTCTGAGGTTGGACACTGCCTGTGAGTTATTGTGTATATGGAAAGGCCCCAACAGTGGGCTTTTCTGACACACAAAGACCCGCTTGTGGCCCTGAGAGTGAGCTTTCAAAAGATCCTGAGAACAGAATGGCTGGAGTGGGGCTCCTGCAGGGAGTTTTGTGGCCAGAGCTTTTGTGCCTTGACTTCAGCCCTTTATTTAGTGCTCTAAAGTATATATAGATTGAGAAGGCTAGTTTGTTCTTTGTCAGATAAAGTACCCAGGGCAATATGACACGGAGCCAATTTAAAGGACTGGAGTTTTGGGCGTGCCTGGGAACAACCCGTCTTTGTGCTTGGGACTGGCTGTGCAGCTGCCATGACAGTGCGACATGAGATCCCGGGGTCTCCCGAGCAAGGAGTAAAAATAGCCACCAGACCTTTGGTGGAGAGACGGCTGTGTGCTGGCCCTGAGCCAGGCCGCTGGGCGTGGAGATGCAGCCACATGCTCACGAGGTGGGCTTCCTGCACTCTGCAGGGCTGGCATCATGGCTGGTCAGCTGAGTGACCGTGGCCAGAGGAGGCAACCCCAGGGCCCTCATTGCTCCCATACCCGCACGGGGATAATTCTGCCCGCCTTGATGTGGGGTCTTCAGGACGTCAGAGGTGACTCGCAGCTAGCCTGGTGCACAGCGGGCTGTGATCCATGCGAGTCCTTCTCTCCACCAGCAGGCCTGTGCACCCCTGTCCTTGCCAGGAGGAAGTAGATCTTGGCGGGAGGATCTCCCTGGTCAAGCCATGGTCATCCTTAGCACACGCTCAGTCTTGTTTGTTCTCTTCCACGGGCGACCCCCTGTCCGGCCAGACTCCTGGCCGTGGTACTCCAGCCTCGCAGAAGAGAAGACGTCGCTCCGTGTGCGTAGACACGCCCTGAGAGTGAAAGGCGGTGGTCTCCCAGCAATTGACGAAGACCCTGGACGTGTTACTTCGTACGATTTCTTTAGCCTGGTCACTGATGATTTTGTAAAGGGGAGGTACAGCAAAGGCCGCACGGTGGCTGTTGACTCTTCCCAGAGCACGAACGGTATGAGAAAGTCCACCCAGATTAGCTGAATGTTACAGTACAGCCAGCAGTGTGCCCGCAATGTTTTCTCATTTTTCCTCATAACAGCTGAGTGAGGTAGCTAGAATTATCCCTCTTTTAATTACATTATGTATTTTAAATGTTTGCTTTTAGGCAAAGGAATCTGGCATAGTCCAAATAGCAGAGTCAAAAACAGAATCAAACATTCAGATTGATTCAGCTTCCCACTGGTCCTGTGATTTAATTCTCAGTGGTGTTCGGGAGGGTCTGTTTGGCGAACGGCTTGAACTAGCCGCAGAGTACTGTTTACTTCAGTGGGGAGGGAGAACCAGAGATTGGAGTGTGGTATAGGAGGTAACTTTTTAAATACTGTCAGTGCTTTTAAATATTAATATTACCCAAGGACTGAGAACCCAGTAAATCCAGCACATTTGTGGAGCCCTGTACTGAGGTCTGAGGAGGATCATGAGGACCATAAAGCAAGTTGAGCTCAGCCTCCCGAGGGCTGGCTCTTTCACCGTGTGCAGTCCCCTCTGGAAGGCCGGGTGGTGGCCATGGGGTTTCAGGAAGGGGTCACAGAGGTCACACCATTTTGGCTGACGGACTCACAAGGACCCACCCAATAGGCCACATTCTAGAGAATTCCTAACAGTGAGCAATCCTAGACTCAGATCTAGGGGAGTGGTGGCGAGGGCTGGGGAGGCCACACGAATACTTCAAACAAGGGGGCGACATGGGGAACAGAGAGAGGATGAAAGGTAGATGTGGGGGTGGAGGGGGGTGTCGGTGATACAACCATGTCATTGGAAGCTTGGTTTAGTTAAAGTTCAAGATTAGATGTTGAAGGTATTTTTTGGTTTTTTGTTGCAAGTGAATAATGTATTTTCCCTCATATACAAGTTTGCTTGTCATACCCAGTTTAGCACAGATAGTACCTAATTGTGCACTGGACGAACTCCAGTGTAAGCACCGGAAGTCATACGCCTCCCATGCTTTCTTTTTCTTCAAAAAAAATTTGGTCACAGTCTCGCCTCATCTACTAATATTACTTGGCATCAGCCATAAAAGTGAAAGGGAACAATCATTATGAGCCCACATGGTGTGATTTCTAGTAATCATTGTCACATGAAAAGCACTTGGAAGTCCTTTGTGGTGTGTTACCTTTTCTGTAAGAAATAAGAGAAAATAAGAGTAAACACATATTTGCTTTCTTTTGCAAAAACAAAAATAAAAACAAAACTACAAGGATGGGGGTATGGGAATAAGGTGTCTAATGTAAAAACAGGAGTGAGACTTCTTTGAATATGCCTTGTCATATAATTTTGATTTTGAACCACTCATTGTTTTACATATTCAGAAAACAAAATAGTATCAAAATTGAAAAAAAGAAATCATAAAGTTGATATCAAATAGAAACAAATAACTCTAACTGCCTAAAGGTGGTAACATAACCACCCTGAATAAAGACTTAATTCTGTTAATTCTGATCACAAACATCTTTAGTGAAACACATTTTAACACATTTAACATCTAAATAGCGGAGCATATTTTAAAAACAAAAGAAATGGCAAAAAACTGTTGAGGTTTACCTGGTACAATTACAGTTAATAGTGGTGTTGGTGTTGTAATTGTTAAATTATTTTTCGAGTATTGTAGGATAGTACAAAGGAGTAAAATATGTTGATGTTATTGGGAAGTGAAGGTTTAACTGTGGAAGATGGGCTGCAAGCGGTGTGAATTCTCTCTCTCCCCCCCCCACACACAGAGCAATGACACCTTTCTAGCTACTAATATAGTTCCCACGTGGACCCTTGGAGAAATGGCAGATTCCAGGTCTTGAGGACGGTGTGCCTGGGCATGTTGTTCCAGAAAGTAAGCAAGCATTGAAAGACCTGTGGAGCATGTGAAAAAGACCTAGGGGTTTGGCTTGAAGGGCCTCCCACTGGCAAGAAGAATCATAGTCATAAATTATAATGTATTAAAAGATTTAGGAGTGTGTAGTGTTCTCAAATAGATAAAGAGGAGAGAGAAAGTGGGGATGTCAGCTTAATAAATTCAGAAGAAATAATGAATCTTAAAAATCACCATTTTGCAACCTTAACCTAGGCAAGAAGCATGTTTGGATGCTAAAATCACTGGGTGAAAGGTTGTCGGAGAATGAGTACTTATGCTTTCTCAAGGATCATCCCAGAGATTGTAATACTTACAGAAGGAAAAAAACGTAACATTCCAGTGTAGCAGTCTTCAGGACAGCTTCTTAACTCATCCCCTCTCGCTTTGAAACAGCTCGATGATGTGTGCCTCTTTGTGTAATGCTATGAGCAATCATCTATACTACTTGGTGGTATTTTTTGCCAGGAAAAACTTTTAATCTGAATTGAATGATGAAGAAACAATTGAACAAATTGAGAATGTTCCTTAAAACAACCACATTGAAGTCACCACAAAACTCAGTTTCATGATCCTAGAAGTCATGTGGAAATACAAGAGACCTGGAATAACTAAAACTAAAACAATCTTGAAAAAGAACAAAGTTGGAGGAATCATGCTTCCTGATTTCAGAACTTACTACAAAGCTACAGTAATTAGGAACGTGTGGTACAAGTAATTAGGGACAGTGGAACGGAATTGGGAGTCTAGAAGTAGCCCTTACATGTGTGGTCAGTTGATTTTCATCAAGGGTGCCAAGTCCGTTCAATGGGGAAAGTATAGCCATTTTAACAAATGGTGCTGGGACAACTGGACATCCATGTGCAAAAGAATAACATTGGACCCCTTATTTGTATCATGCACAAATAGTAACTTTAAATGGGTCATAGACCAAAACATAAAAGCTGAAATTATAGAACTATTAAAAGAAAATATATGAATAAATCCTTGTGATCTTGGGTTAGGCAAGGCCTTTCAAGAAATGATACCAAAAACGTGGGATAAAAGAAAACATGGATACAGATAAAATTAAAAATTTTCATGCTTCAAAGAACAGCATTAGGAAAGTGAAGACAACCTACATATTGGGGTAAAATATTTTCCAATTGAATATCTGATGAAGGCTTATATCCAGAATATATAAAGAATTCTTGTAACTCAACTTAAAAAAAAAAAAAAACACAGTTGGAAAATGGCCAAGAGATTTCTGCAGGCATTTCAACAAAGAAGATAGCCAGATAGCCAGTTAAGCACCTGAAAAGATGTTCAGTATCATTAGGGAAATCCAAGTCAAAACCACGGTGAGATACCACTTCGAATCCACGAGAACAGCCCTGATAAAAAAGAAAGACAGTAACAAGTGCTAGCAAAGATGTGGAGAAATTTAAACACTCAACATTGCTCATGGAACTGTAAAATGGTGCAGTCACTTAGAAAAACACTTTGGCAGCTCCTCGAGCTGTTACACGTGTTTGACCGGGTGGCCCAGCAGTTTCACTCCTAGCTGAAAACACGTGAAAACGTGTCCACACAGAAACTTCTGCACAAATACTAGTTGCAGTGTGTGGTACATTCATACAATTGAATAGATTCTATAGTGATAAGGGGGTGAGGCACGGACACATGCTACAGCGTGGATGGACCTTCCAAATATCATACCGAGTGAAGGAAGTGAGTTGCAGAACACCACATACTGTGTGAATCCGTTTATATGCAATGTCCAGAATGAGAAAATCCATGGAGATGGAAAACAGGTCAGTGGTTGCCCAGGACTGAGGAGATTGGAGAGAAAAAGCGGAGTGACTACTAACAGGTTTGGGGTTTCTTTTTGGAACAATAAAAATATTATGACACTGATTGTGGTTATGGACCCCAAACTGTGAATATATGAAAAATCATTGAATTGTACAATGTAAATGGGCAAATTGTATATACGTATATTATATCTGAGTAAAGCTGTTTGTAAAAAGTCAATGTCATGAAAACAAAACAGAATGAAAATACAGGGGAGAGTGTTCTAAAGGGAAATAATAATGAAATGCTATGCATGAACCGTGATTGTATCCTGGAGTAAAGAACAAGCTATAAAAGATAATTTAGGGACAACTGAGGAAATTTGAAGTTATGTTAGATGTTAAGTCACATTTTTTTTCAGTGTGACAAAGGCATTGAGGTTATGTAGGAGACTGTCCTTATCTTAGTGGATACTTACTGAAGTACTTCAGGGCACAATATCATTTTCTCAGCAACTTACTTTCAGATGATTCAGAAAACAACAGTATGGGTGTGTGCATGCACATAGACACACACATACACACGGATCAAGAAAACGAATCTTAGGGTAGTTTGAGGATAATTCATTATAGTAATCTTTCAACATTTTTGTAGGCTTGAAAATTTCAACTGCTTTGTATCACTCTTTCTATTCAATCCAACAGATATTTGAGAGGTACTTACCGTGTGTCTCGTACTGTGATCTGGGTATGTAGTGAGGGAAGTACAGTTAGTGATAGCCATGCCATGCAATACCTTATGAAGTATGGAGAATTCAACATCATTTAGAGATACAATTCCTACCTTCAAGGATCTTGATATATTATAGATATATCTAAATCTTGATAACTAGCAAAAACAAATTCTAAGTGAATCTAAACTAATAAGGCAGTAGTAGCTTGGCTTGAATCCTTTGGTGTAGGTCATTTGCTAATGATCAAACTTGGGTTAAGTCAGCACACCTTTATGTAGCTGGCGGCATCCTGAAAGGAGTGCACACAATCCCGTCACCAGGGTGTCCTGTGAGTAACACAAAGTTGTTAACATTCAGCCTTCACCCATGGATATTATGAGCTAACATGGTGTTGGATACATTTTGTTCTCTGAACTTCTGGAGTTAGTAGCTATGTCGTTTACGGGAAACAAGATACCTGATCATGTACATTCTCCTGGTGTCCTCCCCTTAGTGTATTTTATGTGTCATAATTTGCGGGTGTGACCCTGGTGTTCCGCCACTCAGGTGACCTTTACCAGTCACTGCTGAAGATGTTATGGGTCATTTAAAATTTAGAATGTATACTACAATCTATTTTTTTTTTCTTTGAGACAGAGTCTCACTCTGTTGTCCGGGCTAGAGTGAGTGCCGTGGCGTCAGCCTAGCTCACAGCAACCTCAAACTCCTGGGCTCAAGCAATCCTACCGCCTCAGCCTCCCGAGTAGCTGGGACTACAGGCAGGCGCCACCATGCCTGGCTAATTTTTTCTATATATATTTTTAGTTGTCCATATAATTTCTTTTCTATTTTTAGTAGAGATGGGGTCTCGCTCTTGCTCAGGCTGGTCTCGAACTCCTGAGCTCAAACGATCCACCCGCCTCGGCCTCCCAGAGTGCTAGGATTACAGGCGTGAGCCACCGCGCCCGGCCTCACAATCTGTTATTAGAATGTGACTATCATTAAGTAGATTTAACAGCAGTATAAAAATCATTGCAAGTAGGGTTTTTGTAGTAGATGGTCAGATATTTTAAAAATTTAAAGCAGGAAATAATAAAATATGATACATACATACTTTAATTACTTTATTTTAATGAAAATGTGTAGAGTACGTTTATTGGCCAATTCTTTGACGTAGGGGTAAAGCCCCTTCTTTGCGAGTGGGCAGAACTGTGGGTGAGTTCCCAGCACGAGGGGGGGAGCGTGGGGGCCGCAGTCCAGCCTGTCCCTGCTCACAAGCCATGTGTCGTGCTTTTGGCAGCTTACTCCCGGGCGTGTGTGGCCTGGCCACATGGGTCCACTGTTTAAGCTTCAAGAGCAACTTTGTAAACCATTTCATTAATATATGAACTAGAAGTTTCAGTTTCTTTAAATTACAGGGACAATAAAAGATACTTGCACAAAAGTCTGAGCAGTAAGTGGCTGTACATTTTACAATTCCTCCCATTCTGTCATTTATAGTTTTCTTGCCCACAACCAATTAAAGAATATATTTTTTAATAAAAATAATAACCTTTATAAAATTTGTCCACAGCAGCTTACAAAGTTTTCAAACCATCAACTATTTTTGTTGGCACACTTAAATTTCATTGTTCACGTAATATTTAATATTTAATTAAATCATATAATTACAGTAGCATGGGCAACGGGCAGTGATAAATTTGCTAGCAAAAACTGCTTTGCTTTGGGAATCCGTAAATGCCAACTTGTGGGAGAAGTTCCCTGAGTGTGTCCCAGTCACCTTCTGGCTGCAGGGCCGCTGAGCGTGGGCCGAGCACAGGCCGCTGCCCGCAGACAGGCAAGAGCTGTGCTGGACAGGCGGGCCCGTCAGCGGGCTTTGTCACGGGAGCGTCTACTCTGCATTTCATGTGGTGGATTTGGTTTTCGTCTCCAAGTTCGCCCTTGAGGAAGTCTTCATAGAGCCAACCCTGTAGGGGCCGGAGTGGGAGCCTCTTCTCCTGTTCAGGCCCGGAGGCTCCTGGCAGCACTGTCTGGGAACCTCATGGTCACTCTCATGTATGAAAGCATTGTAGGAGGTGAAAGTGGAAAAATGAAGCATTTATTGAAGAGCAAAAGTAAAATAAAAAGAAAGTGTCAAAGGGAACAGAAGAGGTTACAAAGGAATGTGGGTGTGCTCTGCTTGGAGAAAAAGTACAAAACTTATTACATTCATAAAAACGTAATTAGAGGGAGTGGCATTGGAATCTTTTCTTACGGAATTCAGAGGATCTATCGTTGCAGGAATTAAGAAACACTGATTTCCAGATTCCTCACTCTGTCCTCCGTGGGAAGGGGATTCACTGTGTGGCAGCGGGCTCACGCGCATCTCCCCAGTCGTACGTCCCGTGGGAGGAGGATGGGAGAGAATTTCCAGGAAGCCTTGTGTTCAAGGAGAAGCTGCATATTTCTGTGTGTGTGTGTGTGTGTGTGTGTGTGTGTGTGTGTGTGTGTGTTGTGTTTGCCTCCTTTCCTTGCCTTTCACGGATTCGGTTTTGGTGTTGCATGTCCTGGGGGCTCCCTGGGTGGCTCCCTGGCCGGGCCTCCCTCATGCACCAGGGCTCACAGACAGCCTTACCTTGAGCACCGTGTGCCTGGACTTGATACTCAGCAGTCCTCAGAGATAAGAGATGCACAACGGGTTCAAAAGTTCTAACACTTAAACTTACTGGATAGTTATAAAAGCAGACATGGATAAATTATCCTGTATCTATTTTAGCAAAGGATATGTTCAGAATGAGCCTTGACCCAGTTTATTCCAGTATATCTTAAATTAGGTCACAGGGATATTACCACAATGGGCTTGGAAAAAGTAAATTACTGTCCAGGAGATAAAGGTTGTAAAGTTCTCCCCCTAATTAAACTTATATTTGAGGTATTTCTGTAGCTTTGGAGATGACTGAATAATTTTCTCCTTAAAAATCTAGTCTAATCACTAGTCAGTGTTTCTGTGTCTGTAGCAGTTATTCTGTCTGGGGCTTCTTTTATTTGTCTTAAAATATTTTTTGTCATTAAAGATATTTTTCCTAGCTCTTCTAAGTTTAAACTACTGATATTTAGATATTTACACAGACTAGGTAAGTTAAGAAGTATTAAAAGCGACATAAACTGAAGACATTTTGTGTCATTAGAAAATAATCTTAAGGCCAGGTGTGGCACCCATAATCCAACATTTGGGAGGCCAAGGCAGGAGGATCGCTTAAGGCCAGGAGTTAGTTCAAGACCAGCCTGGGTAACATAGTTAGACCTCATCTTTACAAAAAATAATAAAACAAGCTGGGCGTGGTGGCGTGTGCCTACAGTCCTAGCTGCTTGGGAGGCTGAGGCAGGAGGATCACTGGAGCCCAAGAGTTTGAGGCTGCAGTGAGCTATGAGGACACCACTGCCCTAGCCTGGGCAGCAGAGTGAGATCCTGTCTCAAAAAAGAAAGAAAGAAAGAAAGAAAGGAAGGAAGGGAGGGAGGGAGGGAGGGAAGGAAGGAAGGAAGGAAGGAAGGAAGGAAGGAAGGAAGGAAGGAAGGAAGGAAAGAAAGAAAGAAAGAAAGAAAGAAAGAAAGAAAGAAAGAAAGAAAGAAAGAAAGAAAGAAGAAAGAAAGAAAAAGAAAATAATCTTCAAAGAATCACTTGTTTCCCATTTGTAACATGGAGAGCAGTTTACCGTGTGTGTAATTATGTACATTCTAAACACACATTTTCAGAGCCCTGCCCTCCATCTTGTGCCATCCAGATGGACGTGAGGGTGGCAGTGAGCCAGCATGGCAGACTGGCAGTGCGTCTGAGGGTGGCTGTGCCCAGCTAGGTCTCCTGACGTGCTTGCTGGTGTCTCCTTGAGGAATGGCAGAGCCCACGGTCACAGTGCGCCGTTGTTCCTACGTTCCCTTCTGATCAAGTGTAGTTCCTCCCGTACGGCCACATCCCGTGCTTCACGTTCTAAATCAAGGGCGCAGAGCAACGTTGCTTTACAAGGAAGTTTTGAGACACAAGACATTTCATAATCAAGAGTGCACAGTAGGAAGACAGTTAAAATTCTGTGTGCGAAGCTTTTTTTTCTTTCTTTCTTTAAAAAAAAAAAACTAAGTAAAATAATCCTTGTGGGTCTTGAAATAATTCAGTTGGTCTTGAAAGTAATTCAAGACCAATCTGCCTTAGAATAATTTCAGTAAGGTCAAGTACGGCAAGAACCAACTTGGAGGTTATTTTCTGGAATGACACAGACCATCTGGAGATCCGCCTTGAATAGGTGGAGGAGAAAGACACACACACCCAGGAATGCCTTCAGGTGATAGGAGACAGGAGTGGCTTCATCTGTGCGATGATTCTGGATGCTTCCGTGGCCACCTCGCCTCTCCCTGGCCAGTTGTCCACCTTTGTACACTTTCCTTAAAAGAAAAAAAAGTAGCCACCATCTCTTCCACTGGTCCCGTAAGGCCCTGTTTGCAGGGGCTGCATCTGAGCTGGCTGTGATCAGTTACTGGGGCACACGGGGCCCGGATGTTTGGGACTCAGTTGAGAGGGTCCTCTCTGGGCTCTTTAGGGAGCACACCCAATTTTTTCTTTTAACAATTTACCAATGTAGTCATTTATTTCTTCATGTAGTTTAAAAATAATTAAGAATGTAAATGAGTCATTTGCGCAAAAAAGCCCATTTGTTGTTGCCTAACTTTGGAAGATGTCTGCAAGATGACACTCTGTGTGTAGGCGATAGGATCTATAATCAAGTCAGGGACATCACAGAATGGCAGCCACAGTAACTCTTCCTTCATAAGCATTTTAATGCTTCATTAATCAGCATTCACTGCATTTTATTGGGATGAGATTGAGGTCATATGGCCCTGCTCTAATGCCACACCTTGCAGTGTGCAGCCGCACCGAGGCTGAGAGCGGGGGCAGCAGGGACGCCGGGCCCAGGCTTGGGTGGGGAGGGCATGCTGGGCTGCGTGCCGGGGCAGTGTCACCTGTGGAGCTTTGGGGAGTGAGCCCTGCTGGGAGGGGGAGGAGAGACGAGCAGGCCTGGGGAGGGAACTGTGGTGCGTGTGCCCTGTCGGCAGCAGGCAGCCTCTGCAGGTGTTCCCGGGGTGTCAGGGACAGAGCAGGCGCCTGCTGGCGGGGCTGCTGCCTGGACAGAGGTACTGCAGCCATTTGTCCCCTGGTCCCAGTTACATGGTAAAATGCTGCCTTCTCAGTACAGGCTTCTTTATTTCAAGTAGGGAATTCAGGTACTTAACTTGCTTTTCTGCATTAAGGCTAGGATATTTAATTATTTATTTATTTTAGTTTAAAATTCATGGAGTGATTAGAAGATGTGTGAAATATTTTCTAAATGCTACTAGATATTTTTAGTCCTTTCTGCTTAAAAATAAATGGACACATACATACCACATGGTATAATTCATAGATATCTTATAATATTTTATATTTGCAGAGATCTTTGCCATGTTGAAAATGAAGTCTTTGGATAATATATTATTTTTGGTAAAATTATTTCCTCACAAAATTGCAAGTTACTCTCCAGGCAGGATTAGTCTCTTACCTAACTTCGTTTTGGATAACTTAATAAGGCCAATAATAACAGTTTAAATCTATTCACATTTTCTAATAGTGGCTTATGGTTTGCAAGGTGCCTTTTCCATATTTCACCTTAGTAACATGCTTTCTTTTAGTGTAAATAGTTAAATGTATATCTTATCACCTCTGAGGGACTTAGCTTCGTGAGATCTGGGACCGTACATAGTAGGATCATTTATGTCATAGACTCCTTCCGAAATACCCTGTAATTTGTAAGGTCCTGATACATGTTCACAGAATGCATGAAGTTGTAATTGGACTTTTATTTTCTTTGTATGTCATTTCTTCTGTGAGTGTCATTCACTCATGTGACATACACGTATTGAGCTCACGTTTTCAGCATGCTGTGTTGGCTACTCTGGTGGCTAACGCGCTTGGTGGGAGGACAAAACCTTCTACTCCGAGGGAGAGAGCTGTGGAGACAGTTTAGAACCACAGGATTGGAATCGTAATTTGGAGGCTGCAGAAAATACTTCTGATTTTGACAGGAGTGGGTTGGGGTCAGGAGAGTGAGGGCGAGACGGTCCGGGTGGTGTGTAGGAGGAGCTGGTGTTGTGTGGGACCGCGACGGCAGAGGAGCAGCTTCACAAGACCCCAGTGGGCAAAAACAGGGGCCGCCGATGGGGTCAGCTAGGGCAGGGAGGGGCAGCCTGGATTTGAAGGCCGTGGTTTTGGGAAGTTACCAGGAAACTGGGGCAGCGAGTGTAGGGCTGTCCTCTGGCAAAGTTTCCCCTTTGGTGGAGCTGTGGAAGAGGACAGGAAGGAGCAGTCCCAGCCAGGGAGGCGGGGGGCACGGAAGGTAGGAGAGAAGAGAGGAAACTGGCAAAGCCCCTGCGGAGATGTGAGCTTGTCCTTTTCCAGGGGCCACGTTCTCTTGTGTGGATTCCTCGGGCTCTGTGGGTAGGACGGGGACGTGAGAGCTCAGGACAGCAGCGTGTCAGGAGCTCTGTCAGGACCTGGAAGGGCTGCAGTGACCCATGTGGTAGGGGTGGCAGCGATGAGCAGGAGCACCTGGGGGCCCTGCTGGGGTCAGCACGCCTGACTCTGGGGAGCCAGTTTCCTCCAGCCTGCGGCCAGGAGAGAGCAGAGGGACCCAGAGTGTAGGACTTGACCACACGGCGGTGGAGGCCGGTGGCTTTAGGAGCCTGATCAACTGGGTGTGAAAGGGAGGAAGCACCTCCATGTCGTCAAACGTCAGGGGTGGGAGGAGTGAGTTCTGGGGACACTGTCACACACGGCAGTCTGTAGCCAGAATGCAGACTTGCAAGTGAAGGTCTGGGACATGTGAGTGGCCATGGCCATGGGTCTTGCAGCAACTTGGCGAAGAAGGCCACGTGATTTGAACGGGTCAAGAAAGCATGACGCGTTTGAACAAGTCAGTGTTACTGTTTGCGTCCTAGTCCATCCAGGAAATATAATGAAAGAATGGGAAGGAAATAGAATCGGTGAGGGTCTGCCGGCTCCACGCCTTTGAGTGTGGGTTATGACATGTGACAGCATGGTCCCCTGCTCCATAGGAGGACGGCCTTTATACTGGGCTACAGACTGTGTCAAAGCCCAAGTGACTTTATTTTTTTTTTCCAGTTTACTTAGCAAATAGGTTCACGTGTGGTACATAACTTCTTCAGCTTTCTTGTAAATTTTGTAAAAATGAGTTGCATTTTACTCTTTTCATCAAATATGCAATTGGTATTATCAATCCAAGACATCGGGAACAATGGTGGCGTCTTCTTTCACTCGGTGTTGGTGATATGCTCGTATGTGGGGAGTGTGATTTGAAGAAAAGTCTGCCTTCCCTGGTTTTGAGGACATCGTGCTGACCTACCCAGTTCTCTGCGCCTGGAGTGTGGGGCCCGAGGCCCAGGACCGCCAGGACGAGGGGAGCCGAAGCCAGGCCGCACTGGCGCAGACAGGAACTCGTCCTCCAGGGCCTGGGTGTGCGTCGGGCATGGCTGTGCCTTCGTCAGGACACGGGAGGGCGGAGAAGGTGGCACGGGACTGGGGCACGGGGTCCCGCAGGCAGCGAGCTGGGCCGGCCGTTGCAGCGGAGAGAGGGTCGGCCCTTTGTTGCTGTGCAGGGATGAGATGATGCCCCAAGAAACCAGCTTTCCTGTTGGGAAACCAGAAAACACTAACTGTGAAAACTGCATTTTGCTTCTGGACAAAGCTAGTGAATCACATTCTCACAAAAAACATAGTGTCTTTGGGCTTCTCTAGCGGCCAAGCGCCCAGCTTCTCCCGGGCAGGAGGCTGGGGAGAGGTGTGGGGGGTCCAGTGAGCGTCCCTCCCTGGCACCTCCTCTCCTTTGCTGACCGTCTGTGCCCAGCCCTGTGCTCACAGCCTCCCGTTTGGCATGTTTTATTGCACGCTGCACTGCATGAAGGAACACAGACATGCACGCACGCATACTTGCATAATGGCAGGGCAGAGTCTGCAGGGATAACAAACAACACTGGTTGTCGCGCCCGCCTCGCCAGCAAGGAAGACGCGGCAACAGGAGTTCTTCTACAGTGCTTTATTGGGGATCCCTCTAAGCTTCAAGATGCGGAAGACCCTGAGCACAAGCTTTCACACAGTAATATACCCTCAGGGAAACAGGAAGTAACAGAGATAGGTCAAAGTCAATCACAAGCGGTCACCAATAGGCCGAGTCAGAAAACCTCATATGCATACTTATGTAACAGACCTACAGATGTACTACGCATGCGCCACACTTGTTTACCTCAGCCAAGCCACCGGAAATCGGCGCCATCTTGTAATGGCGTCCGCGCTCCCCACAACTGGTTATTTCTGAAGAAATGGATTGGCGACATCATTTTTTTTTTTTTTTTTGCTTTATTCACTTCTGTGTTGTTTACGTCTGTATGGTGGGCATGTAATCATATAATTTTAAATTTCCGGTGGATCCCACAGTGGCAGCTGGTGATCACGCTGAGTGCTCTGCGGTGTTGGCATCTGTATTGCTCAGCACCCGGGTGGGAGGTGTCGTCACTGTCACCCCACTCAGCCCTGGAACCCGAGGCACAGAGAAGTGAGGGACATGCACAGTGGGGGGACAGGGTCGCATCCCGCTTGTGTCCCACCGCTGCCTCTCAGAGTCAGTGCAGCAAAGCACAAAGCCACCCAACCCTTTCAGCTTCGCAGAGCAGCGGCCAGAGTAGCTCCCCTGTCTCTGCCATTGTTTTGACCCTTCTCTCTTGGCCTTTGTTGTCAGTCCATGCTGTGTTCTTCCCATCCGCCCTGAGTGAGGCCAGTGGGGACAGTGCCCTCATCCCAGCAGTGCCACTCGGGATACCTTGCCAAGCGTGGAAGGTTGATCCAGCCCAGGCCTGTGTCCTTCCATATGGGGCCTTTCCCCCCAGGTGCCTGGTGAACCGGGGCAGCCCCCCAGGGAGCACGCGACCCTGCTGCTTTGGGCCTGGACCTCCCTTGGTGGTGGTGACCCAGGGCTTTCCTCTGTGCTGATGCCGTGGAGGTGTTAGTGTCGGCATCCGGCAAGGACTTCTCGGTAGGAAGCACCTGCCAACGCCACAGTAGAAGACACTGCTCTGGGCCCAGGGTCAAGGTGCAGCTCTGTCCCCTGCGCTGCCAAGGGGGCCTGGCTCTGAGGACAGAGCAGGTGCCGGGGATGTCAGCCCAGGGCACAGTGGCATGAAATCCAGTCACCACACCTATAAGCGTTCCTGGAAGGGGTTCCCAGCTGTGTTCAAACCCCAAGTTAACACTTTTTGTTTGTGGATCTTATGACTCTGAAGATGCAACATTAAATAGCATCAAGCAGGTGACCTCAGAGATCATAGGGTCACTCTGGAACTTCCTGGTGCCTTTTTTACAATATTCAGCTTGGAGATGAGTCCAGCAGGGGACAGCAATAAAATAGTCTCTGAAGAACCCAAGGGACTTATTTACAGGGTGGATCTTGTGAGAACCTGAGGAGTGAGGACAGCCAGTCTTCAGAGTACTCTGTTACCTTTAGAAAAATGTGTGGCCTGAGGACACCTTGCTGTGAGGGTATTGAACCTCTTTCTCTCCTTGCCATATGTTCTAGTTTGTTAAATATACAGACTTCCGTTTCATAGAACTGCTCTTCTAATCACAGTGACTTTTATTGTTTTTAGAAGATTAGCTTATTTCTCTGCCTCCTGAGCAGGAGCCGTTCACCCACACGGACGTGCCGCGGTGACTGCGGGTGCCGCGAGGGGCGTGCGTTTCCTATGGGATCTGCGCCCACCGGGGGGGCTCCTGGGGCTTCTGGGGGCGCTGACTCCACCTGGAGTTCATTTCTGTTCTAAAATGAGTTAGACATGGAATTGCTGTCCTGCACGATGAGTACAAGATATTATTAGGCTGCAAATAAATATATGCTAAGTACCAATAGAATGATGTTTAAAAGTTTACATTTAATCTTCTTCTTCCGTTATTGAAGGGATGCGTTGAGAATTCAATGCGGTGTTTTCAGTGCGTGTTCCAGACTGGGTTTAGTTCTCTGCAGTAATCCCTAGAAGACAGGAGGTGGTGGAGGACGGGGCGCTTTGCTCCCGCGTTTGCTCATCGGTCCGCCTGAACAGCGGCAGGGGGTTCCCAGGTCCTGTTCTGGGGGTGAGAGGCGAGATGCAGCCCTGCCTGTGAGGAGCTCGCTGCCTGGAAGCCGGGGAGCCCCGAGGCCCACTTATTTTCACGGGCCAGCATCTCCACCCCTCCCCAGGGCAGGGCAGGGGGCTGGTAAATGTCCAAAACCAACTCTCTGAAGAAGCGGCAGTTTTAATATAAATTTTACTTACATTAAGGATGTGTATATAGCCTTTAAAATCACAATAAAATATTCAGTGCTCTCTGATGCAAATTTCATAGGGCCAGTTGATGGTCACAGATGCTCTTGTGAGTTCGAGCTGCACCCTCGAGCCCACGGCCCACTGGGTGCACTGATGAGCAAGTGCGTCCGACAGCTGCCTCGGTGGAAGTTTTCATTCATGTCGAGTAAAGCAAAAGTGAAACAGTGTTGGAGCATCATCTTTTCATCAGTGAGGGACACTGGCACAGCGTTTCTTTACATTTTTATGCTATTCCCAGTGTGGTGGCTCCAGCCATGACAGCTCGTAAGTTTGATTTGCATTGTGAAGATTTCCTCATCACTTTAATTGTAGACCGGTCCCGTTTTGGTACAGCCTGCGATCTAAGAAGGGTGTTTACATTTTTAAAGGTATTTTTTTAAATAAAAAAGAACAGTATTTTGTGACATAAAAATTACATGAAGTTCAAAGTTCAGTGTCTGTAAATGAAATTGTATTGGAACACAACCAAGTTCACTCACGTGTGTGTTGCTTTTGTGCCACGACGGCTAGCTTGAGTAATTACGACAGAGACCGTATGGCCCACAAAGCCTAAAATATTTCCTTCTAGGCATTTATGGAAAATGTTTGCTGATCTCTGATCTATACGATCAATAAGACAGTAAAGGGTGCCCTGAAATGAGCATTGCTCATTTCCACGGTGAGGATGCCGTGACTGCTATGTAGCCACTGGAGTGAGCGCGGATGCGGAGCTGGGAGGAGGCTGCAGCGCCCATGGTGTGGGATTCCCGCCCCACGGGTGGGATCGGCGTGAAAGCCCAAGGGCATTGATCCCAGCAAACAACTAGAAAGTGATAAGTGCTGAGTATTTACTACCGTTGTTTTTGAAATAGTTTATTTAATCATAAATTGATATAATTTTTAATAATGATTATGCTACTAACATTCCAGAAAGCTTAACAGTTGTCTCTCAGAAGCCAGTATGAGATAGTCTCAGGGCCCCCGTGGTGGGCACCAGGCTGGAGGGCAGGCCTGGAGGGGCCTTGGGAGAAGGGTCTCCCAACCCGCGTCTTTAGGGGTGAGGCAGAGCTGCCAGGGAAATTCCAGGTGAGGCTTCTGCAGAGGAGAGAGCGGGTCTCAGGGTGGTGGTGAGCAAGGGTAGCACAGTTCCCTGGCCCGGAGCATTGCCACACGGCCAGGGAGGCTGGGTACATCCTAAACCAAAGCTTGAATAAAAAATGCAGAAAAGGCTGTGGCTATTCAAAACCAACATATTTTTTTTCCTTTGCTTTTTTAACTTAAGAAAAGATAGCACACTGCCATTTTCTGAACGTGTGCTGTGTGAGCACGAGGACGCGGGGTGGGTGCCCCCTGTCCCCTGCCCCGGCGATACCCGGGGCCGCGGAGACAGAGGCCACCTGAGGATCCACATCTGCGCCCAGGCCTGGCAGCTGGGCGCCAGCGTTTGGGCATAGCCTACTCTCCTGAAAATTAGAAGAAAAAGAAAATCATTTTTTCCAGGATAAGAAAGGCTCCCGGAAAGCTGAGTTGGATGGAGGTGCTTTTGTCAGAGCTGGCAGACGGGTCAGAACACCCCAGTGCAGGGGACAGCTCTCCTGCCCTGGAGACTGCCTGGAAACTCTGAAAAGGGATTTCACAGGGAAAACGAGCACTCTAACCCCTGCTGTCGTCTGCTGAGGGCTCCCATGGAAAGCGCCGTCCAGCGCAGGGGGCTGGGCCTCCCGGGACCAGCACGTGGAGGGAGCTGGAGGTAAAGGACCCTACTCAGGCCCAGCGACCTTGGCCCTCAGTCCCCTACTAATGTGCCCAGTTGTGAAAGTCACGTAGCTTCCTTGTTTTAAGATACATCAATGTGAGATGACCAAATCCACCATGTAAGACCCAACCATTACCGTGGAGGGCTTGGAGGCGGCCAAGAGAGACCCTCAAAGCCGCATGGTCCGGCGCTCCTCCACGGGTCACTGTGGGCTGTCAGCATGGTGGCCGGCCCTGGCAGGCGGGGCGGGGTGGCATTTCCTTCCTTATTCCCCCTTGGTACTCGAAGGGAAGGCCACGGAGGGGTATGGGCCTGACAGGATGTAAGGATGTCAACAAAGCCACCTGTGACATCAGCCGTCACCTACTGGCTGGGCTTGGAGGGGTCAGTGGACAGTCCCAGCCTCCAGAGAGGTGAGCCCCAGGCTTCGGGAGCGGAAACCCTGTGATGCCTTTGTGGGGACCGGTCACCGTATGTAAAATACCATGTAAATACGGCTGTCGTGTCGCTCTATTCTGACATGTCTTTTGTTTTCCTTATTAACATGGTCATGTTTCTGAAACAGAGATGGCTCTTAGAATACCTTTCTTGGAAGTTTTTATTTTCCTTTTTCAATAAGTATAGATCATATGGTCTGAGGAATCCTAGAATGGAGAAAATACAATAATAATTCTATATTTTTAAGTAATACTACATTGATTTCAAAAGCTAGTGACAAAATTGTATAAATGTGGCATAATTTATTACTGTATATAAGCCTCTCCTGTTTTGTAAGTTTTTTTAAAATGTTGGTTCAGGGGACTTAATTGACGTCAGTAGGGTTTACATGTATTAAGATCAGCAAAACCTAAAAGTAAGTTCAGCTGTTACATCTTAGTTGAATTTATTTTTCAACATTATTGCCATTTGTATTTTAAAATGATTTTTGTTCCAGAATAACTTTCTGTTGAACATACGAAGCAAAAATACTGTCTGTGGACAAATTATGAGGATGTAGAGAAGTATACTGCTTTATTTGCTTAAAATCTTTGTTTTTCTTGTTAGAATTTAGCTATAAAAAATTAAGTTTTAACTTTTAAGAGTTGTTAAAGAGTTACAAGTTTCTTTGCTGAGTGCTCAAAGCAAATGAGGCCACCAGGGATGGGACGGCAGATCTGGAGTCCCGGGGCCAGGGGAGCTCCGCGGAGCCCACACCCATCGAGGGACTGTCAGAAAGAAACTTCCAGGAAGGGAGAACTCCCTGGGCTTTGCTTGGACCAGCCGGGCACAGGCTGAGCTCCCAGGACCAAGGCAGGCGGTTCCCAGCAGGGTCCTAGCAAGCTCAGCCTTGACGGGCGAGACCCTTGCCACCCTGAGTCCCTGAGAGAGGGGGTGCGGAGAGGGAGGACGGAGACAGGGGAGAGGTTTGGGGGAGCTGACTGCTGCTGCATTCACCGCAGACGCGCCTTGTTTCCTGCGAGCATCCGTGTGCCAGATGCCGTGGCCGCGTCATTGTGTATACTGCGCTCCGCACCTGGGCAGTAGGTGTTCTGATTCCCCTTTACAGGTGAGGATCTGAGCTGTAGGGCACAGCTGGTAAGTGGCAGGCCCAGGATCTCAGCCCAAGTCACCCCCTTTCACCTCCACGCTCTTTCCCAAGGCACCCCCCTGAATTTAAGCTCAAGTCAAGGACTCCGTGTTGGCTCTGGCCTGTGTGAACGCTAAGCAATAGGACGGGTGAGCTGCTCCTCATGAGCTGTTTCCTTCTTAAGGGGACAAATCCCTAAGTTCTTTCAAACCTCATTCCAGGAGGGAAGAGGAACACCCCCTGCCGAGCACCAGGACACGACCCCCGTCCCTCCCTGGGGGCTGTCCCCCTTCCATGGCTGCTGACCCCAGCCACTCCTAGGGCCTCCTTCTGGGTGGCTTTCCTGTGCCACCACTGGAAGAATTGGCTCTTCCTTTGCGTGTCTCTTAAGAGCTCTCATTTCTCTGCCTGACACCTGTTACCCCATAATTTCTCTACCTCTGATTCCCCCATGTCGCTTTGTAAGTCATTTGCAAACAGGAACTGGGTTTTCAGATTTTTAGATCTTTCCACCACTCATCGTGAGGGCTCTGAGCCTCAGTTTTCTCATCCGTGAAGTGGGATGACAGTTCCTGGCTGGGTTGCTGTCAAAGGCCTGGTGCGTTGTCATGTTTGAGTCTCGTTAAGCGTGAGTTTCCTTGCCGATGGAGGGCACGCGGAGTGAAGTTAGGCCTGTGCGTACACAAGAGGGGAGGAGTTTATTTGGAAACGTTATTATATTTCCTTTTAAAGGGAATGTCAGAGTTTCTGCTAAGTTTTTCTTGTGAGGCATAGGAACTAAATGGCTTTATTGTTTGCCCAAACTGAAGTGCCCTGCCTTTGGGGCAGTACGAGGTAGAATATGAGGCTGGGTGGGGGCTGCTGTGGGCCAGGAAGAATGCAAGGGGGAAGTAGAGGCAGCTGTGTGGGCAAGGTGGTACATGCCTTTGCCAAGGTTAAAAAGCCAGGGCCTCCCATGTTGGGCCAAGTCTGTGGCTGGACTTCTAATGTATTGTGCTTTTGTGTTCTTCCTCTTAAAGAGGCCCCCCAGACTATATAAACTTCCAGCCCCTCCAAAGAAGAATCTGCTCCTGGGGGTAGTTGGTTTGGTGCAGCCAGTGGTGAAGGGAAGGCTTCTCAAGGTCAGCGTTGTCAAAGGCTCTGTTTCAAGTGTTTGGCTTTAGGTCGAGGTGATGTGATTGCTCCTTGGAAATCCCAGGCTTGCAATAAAAGTTCTGGGTGTAAAAGGTCTGCAATAAAAACTCCCACCACGGCATTTATATATGGTTATTTGAGGCAGGTCGGTGGGGCTAAAGGAAGGGCTGAGGGTAGAGGCCCTTGGAGGCAGGAAGGGACTCGAGGCTGCTGGACTTATTTAGTGGCATCATACAGCGCTTTCTTCAGATCCTGCCCTGTCATCTGCAGAAGAATGGCCAATCTGACACCGGATTGCCTCAGTCACATCAGGACTAGCACAGATACGACCAGGAACAGTCCACTAATGCTGGGGGCCAGGATGTGAAACTTGGAGGAATTAACTTAGAGAAATGTAGCTTAAGGACACATAAATGCAGTGTTAGCTGGTATGTTTCTTGGTGGCTTGTAAATGGATTGGACTAATTGACTTAAGAGAATGATGAAGATTGGAAATGCAGGTCAGAGGAGGAGACAAATGCCATGCTGAGGTTGGAGACATCCGTGGGAATAGTCAGGGACTTCCTGAGGTCTGTGAACAGTCCCTTGGGACTGCCAGAGATGGGCTGGGGAGGGTACAGAGGTTTCAGAGGGGAACAGCCTTGGAGATAAGGTCAGGTTTTCTTTGTCTCTTTTCCCCTTGCTCCCCCTTCGCTTCCACAGGTAGCTGAGGCCTGGAGGCCCATTGTCCCTCACAAAGCCCCATGTCCAGTGCCCGTGGGATGGATCAGCACATCCAGGTGACGTGCCCTTGGTCTAATCAGCATGGTGTCTCCCAGTGGCCCTCCAGCCTGTTCTCCATTAGAACTCTGAATGTGGTGTCTGGCAGTGGGCTGAGCCCAGGTCCCTGGCCTGGCTGTGCCCTGTGGCTGGGCGGTGGCAGGTCTGAGTGGACGGGAAGGGCTGGGGGGGCCGCCGGCTGCTCCAGCAGGGCCTGTCCCTGCCGCGTGGCTCAGGTTTCGCCAGTCCAGGGATCCTCTGGGAGGCCCAGTCTCTATTTTGAGAAACAGTTCATGATGAGGTTATCAAGTGTCATATTTTCAGGGGCGAATTAAAGGCACCCAACACTCAGCTCTCAGCCCAGAAAATGGCCACATCCAAACAGGCTGGCTCTGGGCCGCGTGTCTGTCCACTTTCATGTCCCCACTCCTCTCCACTATTTTTGCTGAAGGTATCTTTGATTATAGGATAATGTCATCCTAAATAAAGTGCCATTTCCATTTATTTTAGGCAGTGAAACTTCTGATTATTAACAGAGGCAGAAATAAGATTGTGCATGATTAAACGTGAGGCGTAGTTGTTTTCACAGCAGGTGTGCATGCGTGTGCTAGCAGGCTTGCAGCCGGGCAGTCAGAATGCAGCTGGAAACCGGCGTTCTCTGTAAGCTCTGCTGCAGGGCAATGAGTGCGCGGGCTTTTCTCTGAACCGTGGTCCTGTGAGCCATTGCCCCCAGTGAAGGGAGTTGGGTTCATTTTCCTGGGAAATTCTCAGAGCTCTGTTGTGTTCCAATCAGTTACTCGCGGTGTGGAAAGCTGGCTAGTCAGATTTCACTGCTTTTCAGTTATTTACAAAAGCAAATAGAAATAGAACAGGCTTATCAGCGAGCCAGGCGATGCATTTCAGAGTGCATGGCGTCCCTATCTAACTCCGTGCTCTGCCCTTTTTATCTTAGGATTCCCACTCAGTTTGAGTCTCTTTTCACACTTTGCTGGAGGAACTTAATATAGCTCCGCTCCTTTTCTTCCCACTGAGGGGGGCGGGAAACATATCATGTGGCTTGTTGAAAGCAAATCACTTTGCTTAATATTTTCTTGCCTGGTTTGGCATTTTTGTTCTATTGACTTTTCTTGCCCCTTGGCAGTTCTGATAGTGAATCCAGAGGAAAACCAGAGGTTTTGCCACAGGTCCTGTGAGCTGAAATCAGTGCTCCTTCAGCCAGCCTGCCTCCTCGGGTGCTGACGCCAAACCGAAGTGCTTGCCATCACTATAAATAGATGCCTGTTACATGCCCAAAATGTGATGAAACCATTAAAGAATTTCCTTTTCATTAATGCTTGTAGAATTTCATTCTGTCACATTCAAGAACTTAATTGTTGTTTATATTTATTTTCTCTCATACGTCTCATGGACTATTTGTCATTTCCATGGTTATGTGTTGCGTAATTTACTCCTGGTCACTTCCGTAATTATCTATTATTTAACGCCTCAGTCAGTGAACTCACAAGTTCTCTGGTACTTTCATGGGACGTGGCTACTAATGGCCAGACAGCCCAGGGAGGAACCAGATAGACATTCATGAGAAAGTCACAGCATCTGGTTGCTGTGTCTTAAGGAAGTAAGAATGGCCCGTGCTGCCCGGATCTCAGTGCAGGGGTGCAGCGGGGCAGGCTGCTCCCCGGCTCTGCCGTCCTCGCTGAGGCCCGTTCCGACCCCTCGCAGAGCCCACAGCCAGGGGGTCCTGGGAAGTCTCAACTCTGCCCTCCCTGGTCGTCCCCCAGCAGAGGCAAGAGGGGAGAAGCTAGACCTTGGATAACGGTTCTTTACTTTGTTTACTGTTCTCTTCTTCCTCTCTTTCTTGGGGGCGGGGGAGGGGCTTCCATTTTTGGCTAAGAAAATGATGGTGAAGACGAAAGCCATGATGTCAGCCCATTTAGGGAATGGCTGGACGCAGAGGGGCACAGTCACGTCTCTCCCAATTCTCTTATCCTGCAAGAGGTCTCAGAAGGCCCCAGGGCCTTCAGTTCTGTATCATCTACCAGAACGGTCCCGTTGCTCAGATGTCAAGAAGTCCAGCCCAGTCTAAATCACAGCTTCCACCCCATGTCCAGTCAAGCTCTCCCTTTCAAGTGCGGGTCACCCACGCTGGCCTGACCACGTGCAGGAGCCCATGCCGGGGAGCCGCTGTCCAGCTGCTCATGTGGGTTTCTCTCTCCTTGGGACGCTGCCTCCATGGCCTGGGTGGGGATGAGGGGTGGGGACTGTCCTTTGCTGGGGGTCTCTGTGGTCTTCTTGCTGCTGGTCAGCCTGCCTCCTGGTGCTGCAGGTGCCCGCCGTTCCTGTGGGGTTTGTCTGTGCTGTGGGGCTCCTGCCCGCCTCCACCCCTGTCACGTGCCCCTGCAGCCTCTCAGCCCCGCCCTGCACACGGCCCTCTCGTCCAGGTCCCTGCAAAGGCCTCTAGAGTCCTCTGAGCCGTGCAGCATCCACTCGCCCAGGGTGCTACCTTCTGCCACCTGCTGCCGCGGCAGCCCCGGCCAGCCACTCCCAGTGCTGCCTGGGCGTCAGTTACAGCGCCCGCACTTCCCCAACCCCAGGCTTGGCCACGCTGCTCCCGGGCTGTAGCCTCCACACACCCCAGCCCTGCGTGGCTTGGTCCTCTGGGGGCCCCTAATTTGGGGGAGGGTGTAGAGAAGCCCTGTGATGTCCTTACCACATAGACGTGCCGGCCATGGAGGCGCCTCCTGTCCTTGCTGACCTCCACTAGAGAGAGGCTGGGCGGCAGATCGGGGTCTCCTCTGCACCAGTGCCTGCAGGGCTACCTTTAGCGTCTAGGCGACAGGATCCTGGCCAGCCCTGAGGCCTCAGCACGTGTGCAGGGACCGAATGTCTGATTCCACACTGTGTATTAACAGTTACGCTAACCGAAGGCTTGGGTCCCGGACACTGTGGCTGGGTTTGACAGAATGAAGTCACTTCGTCTGTACCTCACCCTGTGGGGAAGGTGTGGTTATTGCCCCCAGGGCACAGATGAGGAACTGGGGTCAGAGGAAGTTAAATGCATCGTGCTGGGTCACGGGCCAGCTGGTGGTGATGCTGGGATGTGAACCAGGCAGCGTTGACCTCTCTCCCGGTTCCTCCCTAGGGTCCTCTCGCCCAGTTCCCCTTGACTCCTACCTCCCATGGGACACTTCCACAAGAGTCACATGGCTTTCTCGCCCATGACTTCACTCCTTCATTCACTCACTGAAGGCTAGAGAGGGGTGACAGGTGCGACAGAAGGGCAGGAGACACCCTGTGTGCAGAACACCGGGGCTCCAGGGACATGGTGTGGGGATGTGGACGTGGGGAAACAGCGGTGGGATCTGAGGTCCGTCGGGTGGAGGAGTGTGGGCCTGACCCAGTGGGGATTCGCACCAGGGAGAATGGTGGCGGGGCGGAGGTGTCCTGGAGGAACATCTGTCTTCAGCCTGTGGAGATGGGGCTCGAGAGGGCGAGGGAGGTGGTGGAAGAGATTCTTTGGAGTTTGGGAGGGAAGAGACAGCAGTGGAGCAGCATCAGAGCAGCGGAAAGGGAGAGGAGAGGGGTCTGAGCCTTGCAGAGTGGGAATCCACCCCGGCAGCCTCTGGGCTCCGGGGAGGAGGAAGAGAGGGAGGGGACAGTGGGGTAGAGACCTCTGCGAATGCGAAGTTGTTGGCTGGAGTGGAGAGGCAGGAGCAGCGTGTTGCACAGAAGAGCTCTTCGCTTGAGTATTGTTAGGGCCTAGGAACCAGCAGACTTGTGCAGTCCCCTGAGGTGGTGGGAGCAAGGTGGTAGCGTGGTGTGGTTGTGGTCTCGTGCAGTAAAGAAGCTTGCCGTGAGGCATGTGTCCATGGGGGACATCTCAGGGCACACGCTTTGCTTCCTCCAGTGGGAAAGGGAGGTTGACCAGAACGCTGGGGACTGCCAGCCAGGGGTGTGGTTAAATCCAGGTGACACTGCAGCCCACACAGAGGAAACTGCAGGAGCAAAGTTGTGGGGGTTGGGGAGTGGCCAGATCCCTCTATCCCCAAACCTCTTGTGCCCTGCCCTCACTGGGACCCCTGGGCCCTTCTTGGGACGAGAGCTGAGGGCATGTCAGGCTCATGGGCACGTCTGTCTGCATGCACTGATTGGTTTGGCAGTGTCTTTTGTAGCCTGGGACAGTGCTGTTTGGTAGAAAGCAAATACAGCTTTCAAGCTTGGAACACTCCACTGCCACATAGAGACTGGCTGCAAGAAAACAGTGAGCTCTGGTTGTGCATAGTTTTTGAGGGGAAGGAAAGAAAAAAAAATCAAAACTCCTTCAGGAACAGAAAGTGCTAAATCATGGCTGTGAGGTAGCAAAAAGAATTGCTTTTTACAAATTCTACAAATGCTTCGGCGCACAGTTGGTTAGCTAAGGTAAAGAGCTGACTTGTCTCTCCAGGAATAATTGGACTTTCTCCCCAAGGGAACAAACTGCACTGCCCACTCTGGCAAAATCCAAGAAGGTGGTGCATGCATGTCCCTTGGGAGAAGGAAGCAGGGTTGCTGCCAGGCGTCGTCCTTAAAGACAAGTTCTGCCCTTCCTCATAACTCTGGAGTTCTTATTCTCATTTTGTAGGTTTGGAGGGTTTGTGAGTTTGAACAAGTGAACCAAGACAGTTCACTTTCCTTATGCAAAATGACTTCAGGTTGCCTTTGTTGGGAGTGCAGGGGCCGGCGCTGCGGGCTTGCTGGGGAGGCGCTGCATCAGGTGGCATCTTTATGAATAAGTCACTAGCTGGGCTGGATCAGATGCCTCTGCTGGTTTTCAGGGCCCTGCTTCGCCTCTGAGCTCCTCACCCAGGTAAGCACAGGAGCGGGCTCTGTCCTTAGCTCCTAGGGCGGTGTTGGCTGTGCAGGAGAAAGCCCCCTTGCTCTCCTTTTGGGGGCAAAGCCAGCCTGCTCCGGGCGAGGGCAGGGGACAGCTGGGGTTGTATGCAAACATTGCCTGGTCGTTTGGCAATCAGTAAGTTTTCTCCTCTGATCTATTCCATTTCATTTGTTAAGAATGTTCAAACCTCAGTAAACTACCACTGCTTATTTTTTGGAGGGAGCTATCCTTTTTCTGTAATATTCAACAATGCAGTAACTCTTGTTTTTATCTGATATTTGGAGCAGGGGCTGCTCTGCTCTGCTCAAGCATGGAGTGTGTGCCGATAGTTAAGTGATCCACACCAGGAGGCTTTCTTAACGTACTGGGACTTGGGTAATGGCTGTGGGACTCAGCTCTCAAATGTTCCTCTTTGAATATTTACTTGATGTATTGTGAGATATCAGCGTTCCCATATATACAGGCCCCAGAGTTTGGAGTTTGGTGAGTGTTATGGATATCTTTTGTTATTATGTCTTAGAGAATCCTATCTTGAAAACTAATCTCTTTATGTTGAGTTACTGAAAGCTTCCCCCACCCCCAGGTCAAAACTGTGAAATTCTATTGTGAGTAGGATTTCTTAGTCAATTTTGAATGCATTTGCTGCATAAATGAGCTTTTACTGGGCACCTTCAAGAGCTAGCTTTTGTTCTACTCTTGTGGACACAGGGAGCTGTTTTTAATCCCCAAGAGCAATAACAATGCCAGTAACAGCAGAATGAATGTAATTAGCTACCAGTCATTGCATGCGGCCTGTGTCCCAGCACCACCCTAGAAAGTTTACAGGAGTCATCTCATCTAATCCTCACGTAAGCCTGATAAATGCTGAGATCCCTTTCTCTTCAGCTCTTGGGGAAACTGAGGCTTGCGAATTACAGCAGCTTAGCCAAATGCAGTCATGTGTTGGAGGATACACACATGGCCATCCCTTAGCTGGGTTTGACCTCACCTCCTTCTGCCTCTGGAGCATGTGACCAGGGCCTAGTGGTTGGTTTGCAGCCATGGGAAGGTGTCCTGGGCAGACTTCCAAAAGACAGTGCCTCTGTGTGGCCTGAATGCAGTGTTCTGTGGGTGAAGCCATTCCTCCCTGGTTTATTGGACCAGTATATTGTTGAATGTCTTTATGACACAGCTGCAGTGTGAATATGGCTTCTTAGTTTGTTTCGTAGATAATATTTCAGCCCTTACTTATTTGGATGTTTTGTTGACTATTTCTCTAGTTTTATGTTTTGTTCTTATGGGGCAAAGATAGTAGGGAAAGCTTTGACAGGACTTCCCTGATTTCTTTTCTCCTCTATGAGAAGGAATTCTTGTCTTAGAAGGCACATTGCCATGAGCTTGGGAGGCGCTGGGCTCTGAGAGAATGTACTGCAGGGGTCCTTCCCTGGGGCCCCCGGCCACTCACAGGGGTTTGCAGAAATCTTGTGTGCGTGGAGGAGCCTTGGTACATCTTGCCTGAAAAGAAGATCCATAGCCCTCATCAGATGCTCAAGGAGTCCCTGACCCTGAAGGTATTTAGGGACCCTCAAGACTGACCTGGGGCCTGTCCCATCTGAGCCACTGGCCTGACAGCAGCCCTGGGCACGTCCTTCTGTGCCCCTGTGACTCCACTCCTTCCCCTGTTCTCTGCGGCAGTTGAACACACTCCCCATCATCCCACTGAGCCACGTGGAACCTTGAGCACTGAGTAAAGTTCACAGGGGCCCAACTTTGTTTATGAACAAGGCTTGTCCAGACCCCATGTCTGGGCAGAGGGTGCCCCCCCACCCCAGCTGCCCTGCAGGGTGCCAGCATTCAGCGTGCAGCACCTGGTCTGCCCATTCCGTGTCAGTTTGCCAGGTACTTGGGGCTTTCGTTCAGTGCATATTGGCTAAGGTGGCGTCCTAGGCTCAGAAAGACCTCGGCTGGAACTCTCGTCTTTCCAGCTGTGTCATCCTGAGAAAGTTAACTTAACCTGCTGGATCCTTGGTCATCCCGTCTGTAAAATGGGGATAGTAAACTTATCATATGAAGTTGTGCTTAGAATTGAACATATACAATGTGGCATAGCAGCTGGCTCAGAGGTGTTTAGAGAGTGAGAGCTAAAAAATAAACCGGCTTAATGTTGGGCTCAGAGATGTGGGACTTGGTGCAGGATGTGAGGCTGCCTCTTCAGCCTCTTTGCCAACTAGCCCTGCTTGCCTTGGTAGCGGCTGGCGGTCTTCTGGGTGTTTGGGTTTCTGGTTGTCCTCCTGTCATTTCGTTGCTAAGAAAGTTGAGCCCCGACATGACAGCTGAGTCGGAGCCAGTGGATTCACTGACTCACTCGCTCATTCATGTAGGTGGTTACCGTGTCGCCTTCCCTGAGCACTTCACCCAGTGCTGAGCAAGAAAGTCCCGGTTCCTGTTCTTTGGGATTTGTCTAGAGCTGCGACTGGTAATAAAT
This sequence comes from Lemur catta, assembly GCF_020740605.2. NCBI lineage: Eukaryota > Metazoa > Chordata > Mammalia > Primates > Lemuridae > Lemur > Lemur catta. The sequence continues at coordinate 93,883,602 of NC_059138.1, read as the reverse complement.
AGCCAGACAAGTACCACAGGCAGCTTATTTACAGCTTGCAGACTGACTCCCTTCTGGGGCCAAGCACACGTCCTGCTGCCGGGGAATCTCACGGGGAGGGAACGGCAACTCCCTTCTGCCTGGAGCGTAAACAGACCCACTTAGCTTCATGGTTGGATCTGTAACCAAGAGACTCTGGTGTGCCTGGCTTCTCCCTGAAATTACCTTTCAGCAGATGTTGTTGGCTGCAGCCGGCCAGGATACCCACACAGTAAGTGGATACAGCCCACGTAGGCATGGCCTTCGGGTGAGCTGGCCTCAGCACAACCATGGACTTCGGAATCCACTGTTCTTGGACAGTAAGGAAACATTGTACCCTCATGTCCACAGATGAAGGGTGCACACTCAGAGACAGAAGAAACACACAGCAGGGTGCTCTTGGACGCTGGGTCTGGGAAAATACAGGGGCGTGTGGATTTTCCCTTTTTGGTCTGCAGGACCCATCTGCCCCAGGCCTGTCCAGCCTGGCTGGGCACCTGCCATCACCTGTGCAGTTAGGTTCGGATTCAGCTGCCCAGACCCTGAACCTGAGATTTGCTTTCACTATGCTGGGCAGTCCCTGTCATCTCAGATCCTCTGACTTTCAGAGAGCAGATTCTGAGCATTTTGCTGCGTGTTGAAGAGCTCTCAGAATAATAGCCCAGCTAGGAGCTTCCTAGTTGACGGGGGAATTAGCAAGCATCACCCTGAACCATAGAAAATGTGTGATGGTTTTAAGCTAAAACCATTTGGAGCTATGACTAGTGACCTTTGAAATGTCAGAAATGTTTTGATATGTATTTTTCATTTTATAAATAGTTCTTGCCAGGACACACCCAGCTTTTTTAACCTGGAGGGAGCAAAGGGAATTTGAGTTGTGTGCATGGTGATTCATACCCTGCTGAGCTCTAAGAACCTGTCTGTTTCCTGCTGGAGGGGGTGAGAGGAAGGAAAGCCAATCACCCGGCCTGCGTGCCACCAGCTGGAGCACCTGCCAGGAGCCAGGTGAGGTCCCAGCTCCAGTGGCTTCCTTAGACTCGTGCAGGAGTCCTGCTCTTTTCAAACCTCCCACACGCCTCTGAGTCTCGGTTAGATTCAGCTGCACAGCACCTACACACATCTTCAAGGAAGGCATCAGCTGCCTGGCAACACTGAGGACTTTCACAGCTGAGGAAGATGCTTGGGGTCCCCACGTGAATGACAGCAGTTCTTTCCCAGACTGAGCCACTCACGGTAGAGGAAGCTGGGAATTTCCGGTTTCTCACTGTGACCGTGTTACGTGGAGGATAGTGGTGAGGCTCATAGAAGTGATACCTGCAGACACGAAACAGGGAAGGAGGACCCAGCCTGGTCTCCGCCCGTGAGGCCCAGCCACACGCAGCCTCTGCTGCGTTACTGGTGTGTCTCCTCGGCAAATAGTCTGGCTTCAGCGGTATGGGTGGGTCCCCTTGCAAGGAGGAGGGTTCAAGGTGGAGCCAGGGAGAGGCTCCATCACACTCCGCTCACCACAGCCACACTCTCAGCCACTGAGCGCCACCTGCCCCTGCTGGCACTGGCGGGGCTCCCTCTCCTGGTGGGCCCACTCGCACTCCCTCTCCTGTGAGGGGCAGCTCCGCAGCATCTCTGCCTCCCCCTCCTGGGGCTGAGCATCTTCAGCCTCACCTGGGTGTGGGGGCAGGGGAGGCAGAGGCTGGGGTGCCCTGAGAAGGGGACTGCCGAGGCGTGGGCCACACCTGACGATCAGACGTACATGCGCATGGCAGCCGATGGAGTTGTTAGGATGACAATGTAATAATCCTAGTAAGATTTTTAAAAATTGTGGTGAAATACCCATAAAATTTACCATGTTGATCATTTTCAAGCATACAGTTCAGTAATGTTAAGTACATTCACATTGGTGTGCAAGTGATTTCCAGAACTCTCTTGCCTTTCAAACCGAAATGCTGTCCCCACCGAACAACTCCTCCCCAAGAGCCCCTGGCAACAGCTTCTCTACTTTCTGTCCCTATGAACTTGGCAACTCAAGCACCTTGTATATGTGGAATCACACGGTTCCCGACTGGCTTGTTTCAGTTAGCATGATGTCCTCAAGGTTCATTCTGTTGTAGCATATGTCAGAACTTCCTTCCTTTTTAAGGCTGAATGATGTTCCATGTTTCGTATTTACCACATTTTGTTTATCCATTCAGCCACTGATGGACACTTTGGTCATTTCTACCTTTGGCTGTTGTGAATAGGGCTGCTGTGAGCATAGTGCACAGGTATCTTTTCAAGCCCCTGCTTTCATGGCTTTTGGGTATATACACAGAAGTCGATGCTAGATCATGCGATAGTTATATTTTTAATTTTTTTAGGAACTGCGATAGTATTTTCCATAGCAGTGGTACCATTTTATATTCCCACCAACAGTGTACACCGGTTATAACTTCCCCACGTGCTCGCCAGCACTTGTTATGTTCTTTTGTTGTTGTGGATAGTGGCCATCCTAATGTTAACTACACTTTGCCTTAATATGATGGTGGTGGTTTTGGTCTTACATATTTCTGTGATTTAGAATATTAGAGCTAGAAGAGACTTAAGGACCCTGCAGTCCAGCCCCTGATCTCATTGATGTGGAAACTGAGACCCAGAAAGAAGAAACTCACCTGAAACCATGAAGGTGACACAGGGGATGTTCCTGTCTGCTGAGTCCCGATGTGGCCTCCGAGCTCATGTTAACACCATGATCCAGATGTAATGGCCAGTCATATGGACAGAGATGGAATTGAGGGACAAGATCAGCTTGCCAACCTGAGACTAGTCAGAAGCCACACTGAGGGCAGGACAGCGACCTGGGGCACTGATCCTCACCCCTGCAGACCCGTAGGGCTCCATGCAGTAGGACCGTGACCTGGGGCACTGATCCTCACCCCCGCAGAACCGTAGGACCCCATGCAGTAGGACCGTGACCTGGGGCACTGATCCTCACCCCTGCAGAACCGTAGGACCCCATGCAGTAGGACCGTGACCAGGAGCACTGATCCTCACCCCTGCAGAACCGTAGGACCCCATGCAGTAGGACCACGACCAGGGGAACTGATCCTCACCCCTGCAGAACCGTAGGGCTCCATGCAGTAGGACCGCGACCTGGGGCACTGATCCTCACCCCCGCAGAACCGTAGGACCCCATGCAGTAGGACCGCGACCTGGGGCACTGATCCTCACCCCTGCAGAACCGTAGGACCCCATGCAGTAGGACCGTGACCAGGAGCACTGATCCTCACCCCTGCAGAACCGTAGGACCCCATGCAGTAGGACCACGACCAGGGGAACTGATCCTCACCCCTGCAGAACCGTAGGGCTCCATGCAGTAGGACCGCGACCTGGGGCACTGATCCTCACCCCCGCAGAACCGTAGGACCCCATGCAGTAGGACCGCGACCTGGGGCACTGATCCTCACCCCTGCAGAACCGTAGGACCCCATGCAGTAGGACCGTGACCAGGAGCACTGATCCTCACCCCTGCAGAACCGTAGGACCCCATGCAGTAGGACCACGACCAGGGGAACTGATCCTCACCCCTGCAGAACCGTAGGGCTCCATGCAGTAGGACCGCGACCTGGGGCACTGATCCTCACCCCCGCAGAACCGTAGGACCCCATGCAGTAGGACCGCGACCTGGGGCACTGATCCTCACCCCTGCAGAACCGTAGGGCTCCATGCAGAGTCCACACAGTAGGACCACGTCCGGGGCTCGTCAGTGGCTGGGTCTGCTCTGAGGGGGAGAGCTCAGGGTATTCTGAGAGGAGATGCTTTGCAGTCTCATTTCCTCCTGCCCACGCTCACCTCCGCTTGAAGGTATCCCCATCATCTGAGACTCAACCCATCTGGAGCCAGCTGGTCATTTTCTCCTGGAACAGGTCCGCTGCCTGTTTTGAGCCTTGTGCTAGACTCAGAGACAGAAAACCACAGTGCCACCAGGAGGCCCTTTCCCTGTTCCCCAGGCCCCCCCATCCTGAGCTGTGTTGGTTCTTTACGACGTCTCTCTGTCTTCACGTCCTTCTACACCCCGGCACACCCCCCACACCTTTAACCCAGACCGTGGGGCTGGGCGGAGCCTGCGCTGTTTCCCCTGCCTCTCGCTGCCCCGCCTTCTCTCGCCACCCTGGAACGTCCCTAGGTGCTGCTCCCGTCACATTATTCTTGCGCTCGTTCTCACGAGTCATCGAGGGGCCCTGTTGGCTGTAGGATGTGGTGATTCCTTGGCCGGGCATTGCCCCGCCTGGCCTCACGTCCCCGCAACGGCCACGCTGCCCCAGTGGCTGGGCCCACCCAGCCCCACCCCTTCCTCGGTGACCTTGGTGAAAAATCACTTTCCAAATATTTGCGAGATACCCATTTATTTAGAACCCACCCGAGCACAGTTCCCTCACCTGTGAAATGAAAGTAGGCGTTCCTCTCCGCTAGGTTTCGAGGTTCAAAGGAGGCAGTGTGTTTGGGAAACCCCCAGCACCGGGTTTGTGTCCGGCAGGGGTGCTCAGCTCACGCATGCTGTTTTAGCCTCTGCTCCCGTGGTGTATGTTACAACATGTTTTGCTTTTTTCCATCTGGGGCTTCTCCTCCTTCCTCCCATCCCTTTGTTTCTTTCTCTAATATCTTGATTTCTGCTCATTCTTTAGACTGCTCAAGGCCACCTCCTGGCGTGGACGCCCTGCCCCTGAGGTCTACTCATATTTCTTCTCCCTCTGAAAGTTTTGCTCATTTGACACATTTTTATTCTGCTGTCTCTCTTTCATTCCTGTCTCAAGCTTTTATAAGTCCACAGTGTATCTTGTAGGCAGAAAATGTGTGTAATTTTCAACTGTGTCAATACCATCATCAATCAGCATTTGTAAGTAGTCATGCATCGCTTAATGATGCGGATATTTCTAAGAAAGGCATGATTAGGTGATTTTGTGGTTGTGTGAACATCACAGAGTGCACTTACACAAACCTAGGTGGTAGAGCCTACTGCACACCTAGGCTGTGTGGTGCAGCCTATTGCTCCCAGGCTACACACCTGCACACGCGTGACTGTACTGAGTGAGTACTGTTGGCAACTGTGACACAATGTAAGTATTTGTGTCTCTGAACATATCTAAACATAGAAAAGGTACAGTAAAAATATGGCATTTTGATCTGAGCAGACCACTGTCATGTATGTGGTCTATCCTTGACTGAAACATCGTTAATGCTGTGGATGACTGACCTATTAACATGAACTGCATGGTGCTACATACTTGAGAACACACAGCTGTAATATAGTATTTGCTGCCTTCCGGAGATGGTAAATAGCATTTGAGGAAGTGAGGCACCTACCTTGCCACATAAAGAGCTTAATAATAATGGGAGGTTGAGGTGGGCACGTGTCCAGTGTCCAGAGCGTGGTGATGGGCGGTGTGCTCAACCTGGAATCCCTGCGCTCACAGACGGACACAGAGCTACCAAAGAGGGTGCTGGAATCCACTGCCTCAGGCGTTGTTTTGGCATGAAAATATGTCATGTGCATTTCCCCAGATATACAGTTGTCATTCTGTGAGGCAAAAACACAGACTCAAATTTATCAACGTATATTAAATATATGTTTAGATAATATATCAATTGCTTTCATCAAATGATACAAAATTATATCTACAGTCCTAGACTCTTTTAATGTTTAAAAGGGGTTTTTGTTTTAATGAAATGTTACAATCTATTAACATAAAGTGACTCTCAAATATTCAGATTTAACTGGTCTGTGGTGGGACATGGGCATTTTTTAAGCCCCCACGGGCTTCCTGACGCGGTGCAGCCGCTGTAGATGGCACTGATCTTGGCCACACGTGTGCTCAGGACCGGAGCCCCCAGAGATGGGCTCTCAGAAGACATTGTTTTGAGCTGTGTCTTCCAGAGCTAAGCACGTAAGCCAGAGAGTGCCATGAGGCAAGCGGGTGGGGGTGCGTAGGTTCTCCAGAAACAGGAACTATCATCCGTAGCCAGAGGAGGGAGGAGATTGAAGAGTACTTCAAGACCAAGGGTCAGGGGAGACTTTCATGCTCTTTTGAGGTTTGGATGTCAATTACAGCCCCACAGGGGACAGACATGTGATGTCGTTGAGCCAACAGGTCCAGTGGTCAATGAATCCAGAGGGAAGTACACAGCTATTTTTCCCTGTGAAGGTGGTCAGGGCCTTATCAAATCTTTTTTTTTTTTCCAAAATGAGTTAAAAATTTCTTTTCTTAGTGCAACATATTCCAGTGTTTTAAACGTTGCCTGAGTTAACACACACATATGCACACGTGCACACAGCACTGTGCTGGGCAAACAAACTTCCCTGGTGCCCTTCAGCCTGCTGGGTTGCAGCTAAGGCCACAGCCAGCGGGCTCTGCCAGGCCTATGAGCCGCTGAACACCCTCCCAGGCCCCTCTCAGCAACACTGCGGGAGAAGGAATCCAAGTAGGCAACATAAGTGATGGAGATGGTGCTAGCTGGTGGGAACAGAGCATTGTTATGTGGCTCTGTTTGTGTCTACCATGGCGATGAGGGTTTGGACCAGGGTAGTGACAGTGACATGGGGAGAGAAGGTTGGATGAAATGATATCACAAAGATGGCTCTGGTCATTGGGGACAGGTGGTTTATTCGGGATAAGGTAGGGGCAGTCGGAACCCCTTCTGCCCCTCTCCAGCCTCTTGCTCCTGTCGTGGGCTGGCTGAGCAAGTAAATGTATCAGTAGCTGCGTCCTGTTGGACTCGTGTGTTCTGGAGGAGTTCAAGCCAGCTCGGTTGGAAAATGTGTTTATTTTCTAAAAACTTGTAAAATAAACATTTTGTTTTATTTTGAAAGCACCTTTGGGAGGTAATGCTAATAGCACGTGGGCTGCTCAGAGACTAAGCTTTTAGCCCTAGACCAAAGGTCGGTTAATAAAAAAACTCCGTAGCCTGTTTCTCTCTGTCTTGGTTTTTCCATCTCTAAAATGGGGTGACACCTGTTCTTCCTAAAGAGGCTGAATAATGTGGTTCTTTTAATTTTTTCAGGCTCTGGAACCAAGTTGTCCTGAGTTCTATGTTGGCTCTTCCTGTCTGTAATATTGGAAGGGGTGCCCACATTCCTTCTCTGTGACACAGGAATAATAATAGTACCCCTCAGAGAGGTATAGCGAGGAATAAATGGATTACTAGTCCTTAAAATAGTGCCATGTATGTTGACTATTTTTTAATTCTATAAATTGAAAGGAAGGAAGTATATAATGGATAAGAATATAGCATAAAATTATTATCATATAAATATAAAGCTTTTAACAGCCAAGAATTTATACCTACTTGCCATAGTAGAGGATAGGACCTGAATGTTATTCCCAGGTCTTGTATTAACCAGTGACATGAACATCAGTAGGTTTACAGCCCCATCTGAATGACATTTGTTCTTTTTTTTTTCCATTTTTAAATGACCTTTTTCATTTTTTAAGTAATACACATATAGGTGATATTACAGAAAAATTATGAAATGTGTAGAAATAAAAATAGCAAAACATATGTCATGCCACTTATCACCAGGAGGTCACTGTTGTTAATTCTTTCCTGTATCTCTCTAGACCGTTTTATGATCTATTTCTATAATGTAGACCTCTTTTTAAAATGGAATTTTCCTAAACAAATAATGTTTTGAAGTTTGTTTTTTAAAAAAGTCTGTATTGAGCATTTTTGCACATAAAATTATATGTTTTTAAAGCATATTTAACTAGTGCCCATATAACTTGTACCATAATTTATTGACACTGTCTTTATTGATGTATAGTTAGGTTATTTATTTGTTTATTTTCCATGAGAAATTATGTTGCGATGAGTGTCTTTGAACCTCTCACAATGCAGTCTTGTGGGATTATTTCTTCAGGATAAAATTCTAGAGATAGAGTTCCTGTGTCTCAGATACCTCATGCCAAAATGCCTCCAAGAAGATTGCTCTGCAGCAGAGTTTAAAGTGCGTTGAGGGCTCACGTTGCCTCTTTTTGGATCCTCTGACTGGAGTGTGGTTGTAGGTCAGGGAGGCAGGGGGACAGGAGCAAGCCCTCCGGACTCAGCGGGTCTGGTTTGCATCTCCGCCCAGACACTGAATAATTGTATGCCTTTGGGTGAGCTGCAGAGCTCTGAGACTCAGTTTCTCAGCTGCAAAATATTTTGACTACTGGATGAAGAAAACTTGATAAGGTTATTATTAGCGTAGGTCCTAGTGAGTGTCAAGTGCTGAGTAAATACTGTCATTATAATAAAACACCCAGGGCCTGTATAAAATAAGGTCCTTCTAAGTAAATAAGTACATATATACATGCATGCATATATATCCTACATATAAAATAAAATAGCTATATAAAGTTGTGTTCCTGGACGGATCTGGAGGAAACAAGAATGTAAACATGTCCGTCAGAGTAGGCAACTCATTGTCAGGTATTTAGAAGTCTCCCACAAGGTGAATTGGACATTCCAAGCCAGTCTGAAATAACGTGCAAACAAAGGTAAAAGGGTCGTGCGTTACCCTTTGCCATCACTGTGTCCTTTCCCTGCCAAACAGCCGCATCCGTCACAGTGGCTGTGTGGGTGGGTGTTGGCCTGGTGCACTTGGTGACAGCACTTCGTTGAGATCAAGGACGCGTGGCATCCAGGTCCTCAGAGCCGGGGCGGGATTGAAACCAGAGCGGGTCAGACCCTCAGTGGAGTCCCCTGGTTCACTGTGACTTGACTGACGCGTTGTGACGTATCCTCCACTCGACCGGGCCACGCAAACTGTGCTGCACCCTCCGTCGCCTTGCTGGGGACCTGGGAGGAACAGGCTGTGCTGCCCTCAGATGGCGAACGCGTTTTTGGCGCGTTTCTTCCCGGTGCTTCCTTTCAGAAACGCGCCCTCTGTCATTTTTAACTTGTTTAGTTTTTACTTGTTTCGGGAGGATATTGCCTCCCTTAGCATTGAAGAGTGCCGACACACTGATTTTAAAAAGGCCGTGCAACTCTGAAAGCATTTCTGAAGATGGACATAAAGGCATATAAGAGTGCGTATTATGAGGGAAGTATGAAAACTGCCACTTCATTCTGTGCTTCTGTGTTGTCATTTTTTAAGGAGGAGGATGAAGGCCCGTGCTCCCCCGCCCCCTGGCAAGCCTGCCACTCCAGGCGGGGACAGTGAGCAGAAGCCTCCCCGGGATATGGCCCTCGGCCTGCAGCGGAACCTGATCCACACGAAGGAAGCGCTGAGGGACAGCACCGTGGACGTCACTGTGGTCCTGCCCAGTGGGCTGGAGAAGAGGAGTGTGCTCAACGGGAGGTGAGAGCTGGGCTCCGGGAGGGTCCCTGTGCCCCCGCGTGCAGTGATGCGGAGCAGAGTCGGGGGTGGATGTAGAGGTATTGCACCTTCCCCACGCCAGGTCTGACCCCAGGGCCTCACAGACGTAGATCCAGGCCTAGGTGGCAACTGAGGACAGCTTGAACTCTCACCTGGAATGAGTTTATGCCAGCGGCCCAGCCATGGCTCTCCTTGGGGCTTAGGAGGGCCAGGGCCGCATGGCTCACTGCTGGTAGAGGGATTCTCAGAAAGAAGGGCAGGTGCGGAGGTGACCAGCGGCCCCAGGGCTGGAACAGCCAGGAGGGCAGTCTCTGGAATCAACTGCCCGCCGTCCACTTGCAAGCTGCCCTGTAGAGGGGTAGATATGATTGGCAATCAACTTTTTCAAGTGAAAACAATTTAAGTTTAGATTAAAGAATAAAATTCAATGCATGGATTTCTAATTTAAGGGAATCAACTTCCAGACCCTTCCTTCCCACACCCACTGTTCTTGGGGCTGCTGCCTGTGCAGGCCTCGGGCCCGTGTCACGGCCACGTCTCTCACGAAAGGTACAACCACAACGTGGGCAGTGCCTCCGTCAATCACAGTACTGTGAGTTTTGTTACCCGTACAGCTTCAAATATGTTTGATACTGATCTAAATATATCACTATTATGTTGTTTGATCGGTTTTATGCTACTATTACTGATGTTTTTACTGATAACTCAATCTATAATAGAAAGTTTCAAAGAAGTCTCAGGAAGAAAAATTAAATGTAAATGTTTATACATGTTTTTACTGTAGAGAAGTATGATAGAATGCTCAATTATAAAATTATGTGTAAACATATATTCGTATAATTCTGATGCAGTAGTGAATGGAAATAGCATTTATAAGAAAACAAGGAGCATAAGAAATGATATAAAATACTTACCTCTTTTAACTCTCATAAAGGAGTTTGCCTGACTAATTTTAAAATGGATAGTGGTAGAAATCACATCACTCTGGGTACTTTTATCCTCACGGATACATTTTAAAAAGTAATGCAAGAGTTTTATTAAAATACCAGCACTTAAATTATACCTGAAATCCACCTAATCCTTTGTAACTATTTTATTAATTATTATTAATTAATTTATAATGAACATTCTAGGTGATAGTTTAATGGGCAAAGGGGTACATAAGCTTTGAAAATTACTGTGTGGGACGGGGACTGTTGAGTCCTGGGAGACAACACTCTCTACTGTCCAAGGGGACAAACTGCTGTCCAGTGTGGTGCCACCAGGCCTCAGGGCTGCTCCTCAGTGGGGTCCTCCTGTCGCAGCAGGAGGGCTCAGCAATCAGTTGTCCACACTGGCTCAGTGTGGGAGGTGCCCAGGCTGGAAGCCTTGGCCACGGAAGCCACTGTCCCCTGTGGCAGCTCCCTGGGCCTCCTCCAGGGTGCACGCCTACAACAGTGGAGTTGGAAGAGTTTCTGCATGCTTCTCTGTTCTACAGGGTAGTTGTTGGCCAAAGTATATTCTTCCTGTGGAACTTTATAACTTAAGAAGTATGTTATATTATTATGGTTTTAAAAACAATTTTAGAATATGCATGAAATTTTATCAGCGAATGTATCATGGTTTACTCACTATGCTTATATTTTGGCCCAATTTCTAGGTACTTTTTTTTTTTTTAATAGAATGGCATTGTGGATCATGTATTAAGACTGTAATGCCTGGGTCCAGTTTTACAAATGATGAAAAGTAAAAATATTATTTTGAAATTTGCCTTCAAATAGAACACATTCTTCTAATGTATCTATAGGGTTTTTTTTTTCCTTATAAAGTAGAAGTTACCACCATGCAGTTTTGCAGTGTAGTTACTAAGAATAGGTACAACCTTAGAGATTGAGGATTAAAATAACTTTATCTTTTCTAAGTAGTGAAAGGATTAGTGCGTCAGAGCAGCAGCCTGTGAGCTGCCTCAAGTGGGCCTCTGGGGTGGGAACTGTTGCAGATGCAGCCGTCTTTCTTTGGGAATTGGTTTTATGGGGTGTGCTCTTTAATAATGTAAGAGTGGGCTGAAGCTAAATTCCTAACACTTGCTTAAAATAGATCTATTCATTTTGTTGTCAGTGTGGTTTCTCTCTCTGTAGGATAAACAAGGAGTTTATAATTTATCGCCAGCCCTTACCTGTGTTATTTCCTGACGTGAAAGATTCTCATGACGAGGACACATCAGTAATTATGTGCTGAAGATCCACTTCTGCAAGTCACAGTGACTTTTTCTTTTTAGCTTCCCTTGAATTTAGAAAGATAAATAATACTCCAAGACTTTTCTTACAGGTTAAGACTTGAGAACCGGTGCTCTGGGCTGCTCTTAAGGAACTCGTTCTGGCCACCTTAAGGACAGAGCTACCAGCGCCCTCACAGCTGCCGGGTAGAGGCCGCCGTCCCGTCACTTGGGGCATCAACTGGGGCACAAGTAAAGGGAAGATCTTTGAAGAGACAATGCCCTGAGCCAGACAGCAACTGGACAGAAGGCAGAAGGCAGGCATGTAGAGTGTTGGGGCTATGTCATTTTGCTGTGGCCCCTCCGTCACGGCCTTGTTGGCACACAGCCAAGGGACTGGGGCAGGAGAAGGGATGCCTGTCCTCTGCAGAACAGAGGAAATCGCCCTCGATATTCAGTCCTGGGATTCTACCTCTCTGGGCCACTGCACCCCCTTTGCAGCAGACAGACTTACTTCTGTGCAGGGAGTTTCAGGTCTCAGGCCTTGTATGACAGCACAGGACTCTCACAGCGTCAGGCATTGGGCTCCACGCTCCTGTTGCAAGCTCACCTGCCCCCACGTTGGGGGAGGGAGGCTAGGAGGGGCCCCAGCCCTGGTCCGTCCCTCAGGGTGTTGATGGAGCATGTGTGTTATCTGCTGGCAGTTCCTGAAGGGCTTGTGGCCTCAGCCTTGCTCCCACAGCGAGCTCCTGCCCAGGGGGCTGCAGGGAGGGAGTTAGAACAGGCATCTGCGATGCCATGTGCTGGCCTGTAGGCTCAGAGCAAGGCTGTTCTCTAAGTAACAGAGTTAACAGTCAGGTGTAGTTATGTTTCTGTTTGAAGAATACCCTTTAAATAGCATAAATTCCTGGGGCACAGAGCCTGTCTTGGTAATCGGAGCCAGAGGCGACTCTCACTGAGCAACTTGCATGTCAGCGTGTGGTGTGTTTGGTCGTCCTGGCCATTCCCAGTGGGCTCCCCACGCCTCCCAGCGATGTTGCTGCTTCCTTAAGGCTTTGTTTGGGCTCCATGCAAGAGAAGGTAAAAACAAAACAATAGCGAACAAAAAACCTACTGATTTGCAGAATGGGATCATCAGCATCCAATGACTGATATTTCCTTCACGAGGTCTTTCTTATGAGGAGTGACAAGGCTAAGGGTCAGCTATAAATTATAAACTCTTTGTCCTCAGTAAAGTGGGGATGTTCTTATTAAGTCTCCTGTTTAATACTTCACAGAAGGTGCTGTTGGTTTTGATACTGATATTATACCAATCATAAATAGGGGAGGTCTCATACTGTGAAATCTTGATGGATGAAAACATGAAAATATTTATTCATGGTTCAAAATATATATTGAATTACTATATGAGGCACTGGGAAAAGCAAGCAGAGGAAATAAACAGCATTTACAGAATGACTGGTTTGTGTAAGAAGCAGGTAGTTGAATATTGCTTGAACCTAGACTGAGAAGGAGGGTGGTTGTAGGCCTGGACCCCTGGGTGGTCAGATCCCAGAGAGACTGCAGTGCCACTGGGGACGCGAGGCTCTGTTCTAGAGCCAGGCAAGTCATGAGAAAACTGGTGCATTGAGAGCATTAATTTTCTTCAAACATAGGGGAAATAGTTTTATATTAAAAGTAGCATGCAAGTCCTGTGCAGTGGCTCACGCCTGTAATCCCAGCACTTTGGGAGGCCGAGGCAGGAGAGGATCACTTGAGGCCAGGTGTTTGAGACCAGCTTGGGCAACCTAGTAAGACCCCATCTCTACAAAAACATAGAAAAATTAGCTGGGTGTAGTGGCGTGTGCCTGTAGTCCCAGCTACCTGGGAGGCTGAGGCAGAAGGATGGCTTGAGCCCAGGAGTTTGAGGTTGCAGTGAGCTATGATAATGCCACTACACTCTAGCCTAGGGGACAGAGCAGGACCCTGTCTCAAAAAGCTGAAGTAGCATACAAAACATGAACTTTTTAAGACAAACACTAACAGGGGACTTTAAGGGTCATTGGGCTGTGTCCAGGTTTCCCAAGGGTTCTTTTTGAATCATCCACCAAGTGAGAATCACATGAAAAACACCCAGCTTGCTTACAACCTGGACACAGAAGGATTTAGATTCTGAAGTTAGGTGACTGCCAAGATACAGGTCAAAGGATGGAGAGGCCAGAGTTAAGAAAGCACAAGTTACTGTGGTCAGCAAAGGGAAACCTTTAGGGCTGAACCCAACCAAAATACACCGCGTGTGTGAGATCACCTGCTCACACTTGTCCAGTAGCCCATCTTGTGGCATCCCTTCTGGGCAGGATGACTCGGGTTCTCCTGGGTTCCCAGCCTCCATACATCTCCTCTCCCCAGGTCAGGGGACTCTAACTAGCATTGCCCTTTAAACAGTTTTACAGTTTGAATGCCTTTAGAGAAGGTGCACCCTGTCCAGTTAGCCACAACCCCCAGCTCCCTAAATCCACACCTTCAGACCCTTTCCAGGCTGCGGCAGCTCCCTGGCCCCAGAGGCAGCTGGGTTTGGCGAGGGTCTGGCTGACACTCAGGTCCGACACCATCTTCCCAACCGTGGCTCTGGCGCTGGCTGTGGGTCCCGCTTCTGTGACTGGGCTTCTGCCTTCTACCTGTGAGGCCATTTAGCTGCTGCCCTGTCTCCTCGTGCCTCAGCCCACAAGCCCCAGGCCCAGGCCTCTTGCTGGAGCCCCCAGCCCTGTACCTGGAGCCCTGCCTCTGACCAGCAGGCTCCCCTGGCTCTGGGCTCCTTTGGGTCACCTGACTCTCCACTGACCTTTATTTGTTCTGCCCTTTGTGTGGGACCTTGACAGTATGAACTGCCTGTGGAGGGCCCTGCCCACATCTTGCTGGGCCTCGCTGATGCCATGTCAAGCGGCCAGACTGCACTTTCTCCCAGGACTTGCTCTGACTCTGTTACGCTAGAGTTTGCCTCACTAGAGCTTAGGGCCACATGCTGGCCTTGGCCCCGTACAAGAAATGAGGCCATGTTGAACCAGTTTAAGATTTGACAGTTCATGCAAATTGTTTGCTTTAACATTGTGTCAGGAAGTAACTACCTTAATTTGTAAACTTGAAACTGAGTGACCCACTTACTCGGACAATACATATGGTATATGTTTTGAGTACTTAGCATCTAGTAAGTAGACCCCCTCCACTTGGGGTCGTTGGACCAGCAGCTTTGGCATCACTTGGGAACGTGTCAGAAATGCAGATTCCCAGACCTGCTAGATAAGAAACCCGGAGGCAGGGCCCGGCGATCTGGTTTCAACGAGCCCTAGCAGTTCGGGCTTGTTACACTGGAGGTGCCCTGCTGTGGTGCACGTCACTGGCTGTGCTACATGTCAGGGGTACCTGGATGAGCACGTGGTCAGAGAAAGAGCTCAGGGTCTCACTGATGTGACGGCATGAACAGGGGCTGTAGGAAAGAGGGGTGCAGGTGGCTGAAGAACGATCCTCAGCAGCCTTCTCATCACAAACCGGAGCATTTGTCAGAGCATTTCCACACTGAGGCGGTTCTCATGATCTGGCAGGACAGCCACCTGTGATTTAGGTAGAAGTCCCCTCAGTTAGAGGAGGGCACTTTATTAACTGGCCCCAGCTTGATGGAAATAGGCCTTGGCCTCTCTGACTTTCACGCCCCAAACGTGTGCTCCCCAAAGAGCCTGCAGCCGCCATCTGGCGTCTCAGTGGCCCCTCTTCATGGGGACGGGCGTCATTGCCACAGACCGCTCATTTCTTGGTCTGCTGCTCTGCTAGGGTTTAAAAAGAACATGTGTGAAAGAAGACCAGTTCTTCTCTTATTGAAGCCACTGACTCCTGCAAAAATTGTTTGAAGTCCATACGCAATTGGAAAATAATATTTTGAAAGAAAGAAGTATAAATATTCTACACTTTTTAAATTTAAAAATGAAGACTATAACAAATACAAACAAATAAATTTTACCTCTATATTATGAGCACTTAAAAAACATCTGGGGGACAGAGGGTTAAAGAAGTTGGAAGCAAAAGGCCGTGGAGGAGGAATGGGAGAGCAGGCTGGGAAGCCCACCGGTGTGGCAGTCAGTCCCCGTGCCACTGTCTTCGGTTCTTCCAGTGGACCTGGGATGAACCCGAGTATAGATCGGTGATGAGAGAGGGAGAGACTGAGGCTGACATGCCCTTGAGGTCACTGAAAATAGTGTTCATGTGGGATCATCTCTGAGGCTGGGGGATCCCTAGCCCTCGTCACCTTCCTTAGCACACCTACCTTCATTTGGCATTCTGACAGCCTCTAATGTCTTAGTTTCATTCTTTGTAAGACTGGGAAAACTTTATTTTGCTATGCCTGAGGGATGTTGTTTTAAAAGCATCTAATATCCTGATATTTGCTGAGAGCCGGGTGGCGTTCAGCCACATATAGACAGGCGAATCCTCTGCCCTAAGCTAGGCTAATTCTACATAAAATACAAAAATAGAAAAGGTAGGAACAAGTTAATCCTTGATTTGGCAAGCACATGCCAGGCACTGTGCGCCAGCCACCCTGGGAGGTGGGCACAGTCATTCTGCCCTCGCTGGTGAGGAAACCGGGCACAGGGAGTGTGGTCACCCGCCCAGGGCGGCAGAGCAGTGAGCCGTGGCACCAGGATCCCATCCCACCGCCTGCCCTGATTCACACGCTGCTGTGGGAGAAGACGCCCGGCCCTTAACCAAAGGGCCAGTGTGTGCAGAGCTGCAGATCAGGGTGGGGCTGCTCCCTCAGAGGGTGGGTGGGAGGCGAGGAGGGGAGGCCAGTCCAGGAGGTGGTGCCTCTTAGTGACCTACTGAGATCCTGTGGAGGATGTACACGTAGCCAGCTAGAGAATCATTAATCCTTTGTGCACAGGAGATGGAGGCAGGCTGGGATCTAATGAATGTGTAAAGGGAGCCCACAGGGAGTAGGCAGCAGCTCAGCACTGCTCTGTCCATTGTCAGGTGCTGCCACTGCACCAGGGGGGGCCTCTCTCTCTCTCTGGGTGAATTTCTCCAGTAGCATCAAAGGAGCCTGCAACAGCGGCTGGCCAGCTGGAGTTTGGCGTTTGAAAATATCAGCCAGTAGCAGCTTCAAGGGTGCGGTGCAGAGTGCAGAAATGCTGCCCCCTCGCCTCGCCGCGCAAGGACACGTTCCAGGAAAGTGCAGTGGAAAAGCAGTAAATCAAGTCGTACTTTAAATGAGCCTGGGAAGGGTCACACGAAGTGTCAGACGCTGCAG
Organism: Lemur catta; assembly: GCF_020740605.2. Classification (NCBI taxonomy): domain Eukaryota; kingdom Metazoa; phylum Chordata; class Mammalia; order Primates; family Lemuridae; genus Lemur; species Lemur catta. The sequence goes on along the minus strand of NC_059138.1, from coordinate 93,866,787 downwards.
GAAACACTACGATGAGCTCATGCTTTTGGACCCGTGTCCCCAGTGTTCCAACCTGTGCGTATCTGGGTCCTGCAGGGTGGCCAGGTCAGGTCTGCGTTAGAAAGCTGCGTCCACCTGGCACTGGCGGCAGGGACAGCCTGTGGGAGAGCAGCACCACGGTCGCAGCCCGAGCCCCGGCCCCACGCCGCCTGGCGCAGTGAAGCCCCCGTCCTGGGGGCAGGTGCCACCCAGGGAGGGACGGTGTCCGACGTGCTCCTCCAGGGTGGGAGGGCGATGGGTTCTGTGCTCCTCAAGTACTGTAAGCATGTATGGTTGACTGGGTTTATCATCATGATCCTATGGTGTCGTGGGGTGAGGGATTTTTGCCTCCTTCTCTCCCCTCCTCCAAATTGAGTAGTAAGTTTGAGCATGTGGGTTGTTGATAAACTATTACTTTCACCCTGCGCTGGGCTAATTCTGCATGGAATCCCAAACAGAAAAGATAGGAACAAATGCATCATTGATTTAGCAAACACATACCGGGCACTGTGCTCCAGCCACCCGGGGGTGGATTTGAGACGGGACCGTGGCTGCGGCACACGGCACACTCCCTGGAACAGCTGCGTCCCGTGTCGGGGCCGCGCGGGAAGGTCCGCGTCGCAGACTCTGCAGCGCGCCGAGTGACCAGTGCTGGCTTCCGCTGTGGCGGCCGGTTCCTTCTCTGTCATGGGGAGAAGCAATGGAGCCGCAGGGCCCGCTGCCACCGTTCCCAACACGCATCTCTCTAATTAGACAGATGACTGCACTAAAAGAACAGAAGAGAGCATTGGTAGCCTTTGTGTACTTTTTTGTGTTCTTTGACTTTGATTTTTATCTGCCAATTGGCTGGACACAGACTGGGCAAGGATGAGCGAGGGAGGGCAGGAGGGCATCAGACGGACGGGGTGGGAACCCAAGGACCCCCCCCCCCTCCACAGATGTCACACTGGCTAGAGGGGGTAACGAGAAGGGCTCCACGTGGCCCTGGGCCTGTCGCAGGCAGACAGTAAATGGGAATCAATCGTATGGTGTCATTTTGGCATTTTTAAGAAGTCTGATTTCTGTGCTGAGGCTTTTCAGTGGAATATTGTGTCTTCGAGTGTGTGGTGATATTGCTCCGTTTTGTTTCATTAGCCTCTTTGAGATAAAGATTTCTAACCAGGAGCTGGAAGAAGCAGCTCCTGGCCAGTGCGCCAGCTGTGGTGCGTGGCCTTACCAGTGGCGTAGGGCCTCTGCTTCCCGGGGCGTCCCCATGTCCCCTGGTTGGCACATGCTGCTCCATAGTCATTTCCTGGACATCGTCATGGAGATAGCTTCGAACATTGTATCAGTCAGAACATTATTGATACTCTTTTCTTGCAGCAGTGGAATGAGAAATAGGACATTTCAGGTAGTCTTTGAGGGTTGAGTTTGCCTGTGGGTTTATGGGTCAGTGTTAGGGCTCCGGCAGCAACTCATGCTCAGGGTCAGAGAGGAGTGAATGAGTGGCCGAAGCAGGGCCAGCACCTAGGGCTTTGCTTGGTTTGAGTTCGGAGACAAGGTTTTATTTAGTTTAGAGCATTCTAGATGACCCGGTAATGCGCTACACCCAGGAGGCAATGTGTTATCATTTGTTGAATTAAATACGTACTTTTGTGCCATTTTCCTTCCATTTCATTAACCAAAAAAATGAATATCCGCTGTACCAAGTGCCTATTGGGAAAAGTGATTTTCTTTTTCTTTCTTCTTTTTTTCAGCTTTATTGGGGGTGTAATGGACAAATAGAAATTGTATATATTTAAGGTGTACAACTTGATGTTGATATACATATATATTTGTGAAATGGTCACCACGATCAAAGTAGTTAACATCCCCGTCACCTCACAGATACCGTGTGTGGTGGGAACTCCGATGATCCACCCTCTCAGCACGTGTCAGGTACACAGCAGGTGTTGCCACTGTAGTCTCCACGCTGTGCGTTAGTCCCCAGAACTTGCTCATCCTGCGAAAGGGAAACCTTGTGCTTTGACCACCTCCCCATCCCCCAACCTGGAAACCACCGTTCTACTCTCTGCTTACATGAGTTCAACTATTTTAGATTCCACATATGAGTGAGATCATGCAGAGTTTGTCTTTCTGTCTGGCTTGTTTCACTTAGCATAACATCCTCCAGGTTCATCCATATTGTTGCATGTGGTAGGATTTCCTTCTTTTTTGTTGTTTTTTGTTTTTTTGAGTCAAGGTCTCACTCTGTTGCCCAGGTTAGAGTGCAGTGGCATCATCATAGCTCACTGCAGTCAGGAACTCCTGGGCTCAAGTGAGCTTCCTGCCTGAGCCTCCCAAAGTGCTGGGATTACAGGCATGAGCCACTGCACCCAGCCAGGGTCCCCTTCTTTTATAAGGTTGAGTAGTACTCCATTGTCTGTGCATACCATGGTTTCTTTATCCATTCACCTATTAATGCACATTTAGGTTACTTCCATGCCCCGGCTATTGTGAATAATACTGCAGTAAATATGGGAATGCAGGTATCTTTTAAGGATTCTGATTTCATTTTCTTTGGACATAATATACCCAGAAGTAGGATTACTGGATCATATGGTAATTCTATTTTTAATTTTTTGAAGAACCTCCATACTGTTTTCCATAATGGCTGTACCGATTGATAGTCCTACTAACAGTGTGCAAGGTTTTTATTTTCTCCACATCCTCACCGACGCTTGTTATTGTCTTTTTTATTTTATTATTTTTTTTAAATTCAGGATATTATGAGGGTACAAACATTTTGGTTATATGAAATGTGTTTGCCTCGCCCAAGCCAGGGCTACAAGCGTGCCCCCATACACTGTGCCCTGTTTCCATTAGCTGTGGGCTTACCCCCGCACCCTCTCCACCCCCACCCCCCACCCCCCAACCTGACCAGCACCCAGTGAATACTACTACCATGTGAGCACCTTAGTGTTGATCAGTTGGTACCAATTTGATGGCAAGTACATGTGGTGCATGTTTTTCCACCCTTGTGATACCTCATTTCAAAGAATGGGCTCCATTTCTATCCAGGATAATACAAGAGGTGCTAGATCACCATTGTTTTTTGTGGCTGAGTAGAACTCCATGGTATACATATACCACATTTTATTAATCCACTCATGTATTGATGGGCACTTGGGTTGTTTCCACATCTTTGCAGTTGTGAATTGTGCTGCTAATAACATTCTAGTGCATATGTCTTTTTTATAGAATGTCTTTTTTTCCTTTGGATAGATGCCTAGTACTGGGATTGCTGTATAAAATGATATTTCTATTTTTAGCTCTTTGAGGTATCTCCAAATTATTTTCTGCAGGGGTTGTGCTAATTTGCAGTCCCACCAGCAGTGTAAGAGTGTTCCAATCTCTCCACATCCACATCAGCATTTGTTATTTTGGGACTTTTTGATAAAGGCCATTCTCACTGGAGTTAGCTGATATCTCATTGTAGTTTTGATTAGATGACAATATGAGGATGGTTTTATATCTGGGATCTCCGTCCTATTCCAAAGGTTTATATCTCTGTTCTTGTGTCAGTACCATGTTGTTTTGGTTACTATAGCTTTGTAGTAAAGTTTCAAGTCTGGCAGACTGATGCCTCCCAATTTGTTCTTTTTGCTTTAGATTGCTTTGGCTATATGAGGTCTTCTCTGGTTCTATATGAAGCGTAGAATTATTTTTTCTAAATCTGTAAAGAATGATGGTGGGATTTTGATAGGGGTTGCATTAATTCTGTAGATCACTTGAGGTAGAATGGACATTTTAACAATATTGATTCTACCAATCCATGAACATGGTAGGAATTTCCATCTGTTTACATCTTTTACAATTTCTTTTCTCGATGTTTCATACTTCTCCTTATAAATATCTCTCCTCTCCTACGTTAAATATATTCCTAAATATTTAATTTTCTTTGATGCTATTGTGAAAGATGTTGTGTCTTTGATTTGATTTTTGGCTTGACTGTTGTTGCATATATGAATGCCACTGATTTTTGTGCATTAATTTTGTATCCTGAGACTTTATTGAATTCGTTTATCAATTCCAGGAGTCTCTTAGTTGAATCCTTGGGATTTTCTAGATATAATAGCAAATTATCAACAAAGAGAGTTTGACCTATTCTTCCCTCCTTCAGGTACCCTTAATTCCCTGCTCCTCTGATTACTCTGGCAAAGACTTCCAGCACTATGTGGAATAGAAGTGGAGATAGTGGGCAACCTTGTCTGATTGCAGTTCTAAGTGGGAATGCTTTCAATTTTTCCCCATTCAATATGATATTGGCTGTGGGTTTATCATATATGGCCTTAATAATTTTAAGGAATGTCCCATCTATGCCTATTTTATTAAGGGTTTTTATCATAAAAGTGTGCTGGATTTTATGAAATGCTTTTTCTGTGTCTATTGAGAGAATCATATGGTCTTTGTTCTTGCTTTTATTTATGTGGTGAATTACATTTATAGATTTGTGTTTGTTGAACCAGCCTTGTGTCTCTGGGAGAAAGCCTACTTGGTTCTAATGAATTATTTTTTTGATGTGCTGTTGGATTCGGTTTGCTAAGGTTTTGTTGAAGATTTTTGCATCTATATTCATGAGGGAAATTGGTCTGTAGTTTTCTTTTTTTGTTATAACCTTTCCTGGCTTTGGTATCAAGGTGATATTGGGTTCGTAGAATGAGTTAGGGAGGATACCACCCTTCTCAATGTTTTGGAATAATTTCTGTGGTATAGGTATGAGTTCTTTATAGGTTTGGTAAAATTCAGGTGAGAAACCATCTGGTCCGGGACTTTTTTTTTTTTTGGAAGATTTTTTATTGGTGCTCCACTTTCTGTGCTTGATATTGGTCTGTTCAAGAATTCTATTTCCTCCTGATTGAGCTTAGGCAGGTTGTGTATTTCCAAGAATTTGTCATTTCCTCCACATTTTTTAGTTTTTGGTCATATAGATTTTAATAGTATTCAAAGATGATGTTTTGTATTTCCATGATGTCTGTAGTGGCCTCTCCTTCTTTATTTTTGACTGAGGTTGTTAAAGTCCTTTCCTTGCTAGTTCCTGTCAATCTAGCAAGAGGGCTATCCATTTTGTTTATCTTTTTGAAAAACCAGCTTTTGGTTTTATTGGTCTTCTGTATAGTTCTTTTATTCTCAATTTCATTTAATTCTGCTCTGATCTTAGTTATTTCCTTTCTTCTGCTAGGTTTAGAACTAATTTGCTCTTCCTTTTTCAGTTCCTTGAGATGGTTTATTGGTTTGTTGATTTGTGAGCTTTCTATCTTTTGGATGTGAATATTTAATGCTATTAGTTTTCCTCTCAGGAATGCTTTTGCTGTATCCCACAGATTTTGATAACTTGTGTTCCTGTTATCATTTAGTTTAAGAGTCCTTTGACTTCCCTCTGTATTTCCTCCTTGACCTAATAGTCATTCAGCAATAGATTGTTTAATTTCCATGACATTGTGGTGAGCACTTCTGTTGGAATTGATCTCTAGTTTTATACCACTATGGTTTGAGAAGATACATGGTACAATTTCTATTTTTTAAATTTGTTGAGGTCTGATTTGTGGCCTAGGATGTGGCCGATTTTGGAGAAAGTTCCATGAGCCGATGAGAAGAATGTATATTTGGCTTCATTTGGGTGAAATGTTCTGTAGATGTCTATTTGACCCATTTGTTCTAGAGCTCTGTTTAAGTCCATTATTTCTTTGCTTATTTTTTGTTTGGAGGATCTGTCCAATTCAGACAGTGGGGTATTCAAATCCCCTGATACTATGGCATTACTGTTTATCATGCTATTTTGATCAAACAGGGTTTGCTTTATATATCTGGGTGCTCCTGTGTGGGGTGCATAAATATTAAGAATTGTTATATCTTCTTGTTGGAATTTCCTTTCACCATTATATAGTGACTTTCTTTACTTTTGCTTTCTTTGCTTTTCTTTACTTTTACTGTTTTACAATTTATGCTGTCTGAAAGCAAAATCGCTACCCCCGCTCTCTTTTGGTTTCCATTTGCCTGAAAGTTTGTTTTCCAACCCTTGATCTTGAGTCTGAAAGCGTCTTTGTGGGTTATATGTGCTTCCTGGAGACAGCAGATACTTGGCTTATAATTTTTTATCCACTCAGCCTGTCTGTGTTTCTTCAAAGGACAATTCAAGCCATTCACATTTATTGAGAGGATTCATATTTGGGGTAGACTTCTGTTCATATTGTTAAGTATATTTATATTATTTTATTTTACCTCTCAAGCCATTGTGGAATCCGAGTTTTGGACTTTAACTCTTGAATGATTTTAATTTGGGGTGTCTATTGCGCTGTTCAGTGTATAACGCAGGTCTGAGTATGTCCTGCAGAGCAGGTCCAGTCTTTGCAAATTCCATTAGTGATTGCTTGTCTGGGACAGTCTTTATTTCGCCCTCGTAGATGAACCTTAGTTTTCCTGGGTAAAGAATTCTAGGTTGGCAATTATTCTGTTTTAGAAGATTGAGGATGGGTCCCCAGTCCATTCTGGCTTGTAGGGTTTCAGTTGAGAAGTCTACAGTTAGTCTGATAGGTTTTCCTTTGTAGGTTGTCTGTTGTTTTTGTCTTACTGCTTGAAGGATTGCCTCTTTCGTGTTTACTTTGACCCTTCTGATAAGTATGTGATGTGGTGATTGCCTCTTCATGTTGAGTCTCCCAGGAGTTCTGTGTGCTTCTTGTATCTGGATATCTAGGTTTCTGGCCTGACCAGGCATATTTTCCTCCAGTCTTCCAAGAAATAGATTTTCCAGCCCTTGTGTATTTTCTTCTTCCTCTCTCGGATGTCTGTAATTCTTATATTTGGTTTCTTTACATAATCCCACATTTCTTGTATGTTCTGTTCTTGTCTCTTGCTTCTGTGTTCTTTTTCTTCATCTGATTTGTTTAGCACATAGGCACTATCTTCAAGCCCTGAGATTCTTTCCTCTGTGTGATCCAACCTATTCTTAAGGCTTTCCACGGTGTTTTGGAGTTCCTTGAATACCTCTTTCATTTCCAGTATTTCTGTTTGCTTCTTTTATAATACTTCAATTTCTTTAGAGAATTTTTCATTCATTTCCTGTATTGTTCTTGTGGCTTCTTTGTGTTGGGTTTCTATTTTCCCTTTAATTCCATTGAGTTTCCTTATAATCCATATTCGGAATTCTTCCTCCTTCAATTTAATCATTTCATTTAAATTAGTATCTGATTTTGGGGGTCTTATGATTTCTTTTGGGGGTGACTTTTCTCTCTGCTCTTTCATATTCCCTATGTTCTTTCTCTGGTCTTTTCTTATCAGGGTACTTGAATGAGAACTGGGAGTGCTAGGACTAGTTTGTGCTTTTAACTTCAAGCTCCCAAGGGGCATTCCTTATGTGTCACCCTCCTACAATCTTGTGCCTGTCTGGCAAGAGGTCTTGCTCTTTCTGACTTGCCCAGAGACAGTCTATTAGTCAGTGGTTTCCAGGGTAGAGCTCTCTTTTCAGTGTTCTGGACCTGCTGACCACCAGAGGCGAGATGCCTGGCTCCTAACTCCCTTGAGCAGTGGCTCAGACCAGTCCCTCTCCCACCCAGTATAGTCCTAGCACAGAGCATCGGGGAGTTTAAGATGTTTCCCGCTATTGTCCCCTCTCCACAGAGCCCGCAGTCTCCTGCTGTGATTTTTGCACCGACTTCAGGCATGTCCCTGTCTGAGTAGGTGTGGAGGTCATTGGGGAGGCAGGCCATCCTCCTGTGGATCAGATCCCACTGTACTCGCTGGCCGGGCAAGCACAGCCATCCCATGCTCTATTCTCTATTGTTTATCTTGCACACTCCAGACTTTACGATCGCATCTCCCATTCACCTTTTTTTTTTCCTGGATTGTGTGTCCCACACTGCTTCTCTGCAGTTTCACAACACTGTTCTTGCAGCGGAGCAATCTACTTGTGCATAGCAGACCAAGTTCTTCACCTCTTTTTCTGGGAGCAGCGAGCCAGGAGGTCACGTCTACTCTGCCATTTTTCACCCCCTTGTTTGTCTCTTTTATAATTGCCATTCTAACAGCCGTGAGGTGATATCATGGTGTTGAGTTGTATTTTCCTGATAGTGATGTTGAACTCTTTTTCATACACCTCTTGGCCAGTTGTATGTCATATTTTGAGAAATATCTGTTCAGGTCTTTAGCCCATTTTTGAATTTGGTCATTTACTCTTGAGTTGTTTGAGTTCCTTATCTACTTTGGATATTAACCGCTTATCACATACATGGTTTGCAGATATTTTCTCCCATTCTGTAGGTTGCCTTTCCTCTCTATTGATTGTTCTCATTGCTGCACAGAAGCTTTTCAGTCTGATGCAGCCCCAGTAGTTCACTCGTGCTTTCATTCCCCAAGCTTTTGGTGTCATTCTCAAAAAGTCATTGCCCAGACCAATGTCATGAAGCTCTTTCCCTATGTTTTCTTCTCATAGGTTTATGGTTTCAGGTCTTAAATTTAAGTCTTTTAATTTATTTCTAGATGATTTTTGTATATGGAGTGAGATAGGGTCCAATTTCATTTTTCTGCATGTGGATATCCAGTTTTTGCAGCACCATTTATTGAAGAGCTGCTTTCCTCATTGTGTTCTTGGCATCCTAGGTAAAGATCAGTTGACTGTAAATGCGTAGATTTATTTTTGGGCACTCTGTTTTGTTCCATTGGTCTGTGTGCCTGGTTTTATTCAGGTGCCATACTGCTTTGATCAATGTAGCTTTGTAAAATATTTTTAAATGAGGATGTGTGATACCTCTCCAACTTTGTTTTTAACATTGCTTTGAGTATTCCAATTTTTTTTATTGTTCTGTATTAATTTTAGGATTGTTTCTTTTCTGTTTCTGTAAAGAATGTCATTGGGATTTTGATAGGGATTATATTGACTCTGTAGGTCTATTCGTGTGGTATGTACATTTAAACAATACTAATTCTTCCAGTCCTTGAACACAAGATGTCTTTAGATGTCTTTCCATTATCTGTGTCTTCTTTGATTTTTTTCATCAATGTATTATAATATTCAGTGTACCAGTCTTTCACCAGTTTGGTTAAGTTTATTACTAAGTATTCCTTTTGTTGCTATTGTAAATGGGATAATTTTCTTAATTTTCTTTTTAGATAGGTCATTGTTTGTGTATAGAAATGCCACTGATTGTTCATATTGATTTTATATCCAGCAACTTTACTGAAAGTATTTATTACTTCTAAGTTTTTTGTTGTCATTGAGTCTTCAGGGGTTTCTATGTGTATGATCATGTCAGCTGCAAACAGAGATTATTTTACTTCTTCTTTTCTGATTCACATGCCTTTTATTTATTTTTCTTGTCTAATTCCTCTGGCTAGGACTTACTTTCAGTACTATATTGAATACAAGTGGCGAGACTGGACATCTTTGCCTTGTATGGATCTTAAAGGAAAAGCTTTCAGTATTTTTTTTTTATTGATTATAATGTTATTTGTGAGCTTTTCATGTGTGGTTTTTATTGTGTTGAGGTAAGTTCCTTCTCTACCTATTTTGTTGAGAGTTTTATCATGTATGTATTTTGAATTTTGTCAAGTGCTTTTTCTGCATCAGTTGAGATGATTATATGATTTTTATGATTCATTCTGTTAATGAGTTGTATCACATTGATTTATTTACTTCTTTTGGGCCATTGGGGGCATAGATTCCACTTGGCCATGGTGTAAAATCCTTTTAATGTGCTGTTGAATTTTGTTTGCTAGTATTTTATTGAGAATTTTTGCATCCATGTCATCAGGGATATTGGCCTGTACTATTCTTTTCTTTTGGGATCTTTGTCTGACTTTGGTGTCAAAGCAACGCTAGCCTCATAAAATTAGTTTGGAAGTATTCCTTCTTTTTCTGTATTTTGGAAGAGTTTAAGAAGCATTGAATTACTGCTTCTTAGAATCAAGGAGCAAGGAATTAATTATTCCTTGACTATTTGGTAGAATTTTTCATGAATCCATTTGGTCCTGAGCTTTCGTTTGTGGTGAGGTTTAGTTACCAATTCACTCTTCTTATTTGTTATTTGTCTGTTCAGTATTTCAGTTTTTCCTTGATTCAGTTTTGGTAAGTTATATGTGTCTAGGAATTTATTCATTTTTTTATAGATTATCCAATTTGTGTATTATTGTTATTATTGTTTATTATACTGCTTAGTGATCCTTTTTATTTCTGAGATATCTATCATAATGTCTCCTCTTTCATTTTTTATTTTATTTGTCTTCTTTCTTTTTTCTTAGTCTAGGCAAGAGATTGCTGATTTTATTTATCTATTCTCTATTTCAGCTATTTTTCTTACAATAATCTTTATTATTTCCTTCCTTATACTAATTTTGGGCTCAGTTAATCTAGCTCCTTGAAGTATAAAGTTAGGTTGTTTGAGATATTTCTTCTTTTTTAATGTAGGAACTTATTGCTACAAAGTTCCCTCAGAGTATTAGTTTTGCTGCATCCCATCAGTTTTGGTAAGTTGTATTTTCATTTTCATTTGTCTCAAGATATTATTTAAATTCCTTTTTGGTTTCCTTTTTGACTCAGTGTTTATTCAAGAATGTATTGTTTAGTTTCCATGTACAGTAGTCCTGCTTTATCTAAGGGGGATATGTTTTAAGACCCCTAGTGGATGCCTTAAGCCACAGGCAGTACCAAACTCTATATAAACTATGTTTTTTCCCCTATGCATACATAGCTATGATAAAATTTAATTTATAAATTAAGCATAGTAAAAGATGAACATCGATGACTAATAACAAAATAGAATAATTATAACAATATATTATAATAAAAGTTATCTCATACTGTGGCTGTAACTTTTGAAGTTTGAGGTGCAACAGCAAAACTAATATGAATTTCTTTTTCTTTCACAATTTTATGGGTAGAAGTTTCAATTTTCTGTAGATGTTAGTAATCTGAGCATGCAATTTCTCTTGTTTCTTATTAAGTCAAGAACTTTTTACCTTTGCACTTAAAGGATGCACTTTGTGGCTTCTTTTTGGCATATCTGAATCACCAACATCACTACTCTTGCACTGTGGGGTGATTATCAAGTAAAATAAAGGTGACTTGAACATAAGGAGTGCAATGCCATGACAGTCAGTACGATAACTGTGATGGCTACTAAGTGACTAATGGGCGTGTAGAGTATACAGCATAAAGGGATGATTCATGTCCCAGGCAGGATGAGGCGGGACAGCACGAGATTTCATCATGCTGCTTAAATTTATGAATCAGTCATTTCTGAAAATTTCCATTTAATATTTTCTAACCGTGGGTACCTGATACTATGAAAGGCAAATTCTGTATTTGTAATTGTTTTCATTTTGTTACTGTTATTGATTGCTAGTGTCATTCCATTGTGTTTGGAAAAGATACTTGGAATGATTTTAATCTTATTAAAATTTTTAAGACTTTTTAAACAACTAATATGTCATATATCCTGAAGAACATTCCATCGCTTTTGAGAAGAATGTGTATTTTTCTGATGTTGGGTGCGAAGTTCTGGATATATTACATATCTGTTAAGTTCATTTGATCTATAGCATTGCTCAGTTCTTCTGTTTCCCTATTGATTTTCTGTCTAGATGATATGTTCATTATACGGAATAGAGTATGGAAGCTCCCACCTGTTATTGTATTGCTGTCTATTTCTCCCTTCAGATTTATCAATGTCTGCTTTATATACTTAGGTGGTTTTGTCTTGGGTGTATATGTATTTATAACTGTTGGATCTTCCTGTTGAATTAACCCTTTTATCATATTATAATGACCTTTTTTGTCTCTTGTGACAGTTTTTTACTTAGAGTCTATTTTTTCTGACATAAATATAGCTACTCCTGCTCTCTTTTCTTTAACATTTGGATGGAATATCCTTCTTCATCCCTTTATTTTCAGCTTATATATGTCCGTAAATCTTGAACTCCTGACCTGACCTAGAGCGATCCTCCCGCCTCGGCCTCCCAGAGTGCTAGGATTACAGGCGTGAGCCACCACGCCTGGCCATTATGTCCTTAAATCTAAAGTGAGTCTTTTGTAGACAGCATATAGTTGATTATTGTTTTCTTATTTATGCATTAACTGTGTGTCTCTTTATTGGAAAGTTTAGTCCATTTAAATTTCAAGTAATTATAGATAGTTAAGGACTTGTGCTTGCCATTTTGTTAACTGTTTTCTGTCTTTATTATAGTTCTCGTGTTCGGTCATTTCTTCTCTTATCTTCCTTTGTGGTTTGATGATTTTAGGGGTGTGCTTTGATTCTTTTTTCTTTGTCTTTTTGGTATCTACTGTACATTTTTTGCATGGGGGGTTATCATGGAGTTCATATAGGATATTTTAGAGTTATAGCAGTCTATTTGAAGCTGATAACTTAACTTCAATCACATGCAGATACTCTACACATTTCTTTCCCCACGTACACTTTATGTAACTGATGTCAGATTTCACTTTTCTATATTGTATTTACATTAGCAAAGTCCTGTAGCTATATTTATTCTGACTACTTTTGTTTTATGACTTATATATTAGTGTTTAAAGTGATTTGTGTGCACCATTACAGTATTACAATATTCTCTGTTTAGCTTTAGCAATGAGATTTATGCTTTCATATGCTTTCATTATGTTTTTTTAATGTCTTTTCATTTCAACCTGACTTACTTTAACATTTCTTGTAAAGCAGGTCTAGTGTGAAAGACTTCCTAGTTTTTGCCTGGGAAAGACTTTTATCTCTCCATCTTTAAACTATAGTTTTTCTGGATAAAGTATTATGGGTTGGCATTTTTTGTCCAGTACTTTGACTATATCATCCCATTTTCTCCCAGCCTGCAAGTGTTTCTGCTGATAAATCCATGCATGGTCTTATGAAGGTTCCCTTGTATGTGACAAGTTGCCTTTCTCTTCCGACTTTCTAAATTCTCTCTTAGTCTGTTCCTTCTGACAAACTCTAATGTTTGAGAGAAACTATCATGTGTCTTGATGTAGCCCTCTTTGGGTTTAATATATTTGAGGCTCCATATTTGTTTCTTTCTGTTGATTTGGGAAGATTTTTGCCATTATTTGTTTAAATAGGCTTTCTGCCCCTTTGTTTGATGGTGTTCCATAAGTTTTCACTCTTTTTCATTCTTGTTTTCTAACTGGTTAATTGCAAATGGATTGGTCTTTGAGTTCACTCATGCTGCTTCAAGCTCTCTATTTGAAATTTTTAGTTCAGTCATTATATCCTTCAGCTCCAGGATTTCTATTTGGTTCTTTCTTATTGCTTATATTTCTTTATTAAATTTCTCATTTTCTTTATGCATTGTTTTCATGATTTTGTTTAGTTTTTTAATCTGTGTTCCCTTGAAGCTCATTTAGCTTTTTTAAAGATCACTATTTTGGATGCTTTTTAAAGAAATTTATGACTCTCCACTTCTTTGGGGTTGGTTACTAGAGTTTTATTAGTTTCTTTTGGTGGTGTCATGTTTGTCTTATTCTTTGTGATCCATATAGCCTTGTGTTGGTATCTGTGCATTTGAAGGGGCAAACATCTCTTCCAGTCATTACAGTCTACTCCTGACAGGTCTCTAGACTGATGTTATTGCCTCTGGGATCTCAGTCGAGTGGAGTGAAAGCCAAGTAACATGGCTGCTTAAGGATCCACAGTTGGGACTGAGCTTGGGGGATCTACCACCAGGATCATGGAGAGATATGTCTCCTACCAGGTCCCTGGACAGGCAATACTGACTCCAGGCCACAGTAGAGGAGACTGGAGCCAGGTCACATGGCTACTTCAGTATCCACAGTTGGGCTCAGGTCAGCAGGCGTGTTACTGGGGGCACAGGTGGGTGTAACTCCTCTCAGGAAATGGCAGATGGGACTGTTGGCAGGAAGAGAGCTATGCCATGCTGAGCTGGGTCCACAGGACTATGGGGCTGCTTTCAGTCCACAGCTGGGACCAAAGTCTATGAGCCTGCCACCAGGATATGGGCCTGACTTCTCAAGGCATCCCTCCTCATTCGAGCTCCTGGGTTTGACCACCTTCTATTTGGATCCTAAAGCTCCTACAAAGGCACTTTTGTTCATGGATCACTGACAAATCATTTTTTTCTGTGGGGATGGTTGAGCTGGAGACTTCTATTCTACCATCTTGTTGATGTCACTCGCATTTGTGTGTTTACACATGCCTGTAAGTTCCCGATCTTTAGATATACATTTGGTGACACCTAGAAACCATAATTATGTTCTGTAATAATTTCCATGCAAGTTGCTTATTAAGAAATAGATGATGGGGAAAAAAACCTGTGCTTAACTTCTTGGGAAATTTGTAGGAAAAAGAAAGGTCAGCTTTAAATATAAAAACTTTCTGCCATGAAAATATAGCAGATGGAAATGAAATTTTCTGTTCTTTGGGATAATCTGAATTGTCACTCCCCTCCCATAGCAACAATAATTATGTGTGATGGGGGATGTTATGAAAATTTTTGACATTTGAAAAATATAATTATCTTGTATTTTTTTGTCTTGGAAAATGAGGCTTTTTTTTTTTTTTTCTAAAAGAAAGCTGTTGACTTCTTCAACTGAAAACTTAGTATTTAACATAAATTTCAGTGAATAACTGAAAATTTAGTGTCTTACACCCATAAGAAATATCATTTGTGCTAACAAACCTTAGATGATTGAACATTCTCATGGATTTAACTAGAAATACAACTATTTCCCAAGCTATTATGATTTTGATCAGCTGTTATGATTTTGCTCTTTCAGTAGTATTGTTTATTAGTGTGGAGAATGTTAACATATTGCTATACAATCATGCATAAGGAATTAATGAGCTGCTGTTGTCTTTCTTCATAAGCACATCTAATGTGCTCATTCTTCCATTTGTTCAGCGAGGCAGAAGGGAGAGCGCAGACCTTCCTAATAATGGTGATTTGTTTTCTTTTTTCCAGCCATGCAATGATGGACCTACTTGTTGATCTTTGCCTTCAGAATCACCTGAATCCATCTCACCATGCCCTTGAGATCCGATCTTCGGAAACCCAACAGCCTTTGAGTTTTAAGCCAAATACCTTGGTTGGGACACTGAATGTGCACACTGTGTTTCTGAAAGAAAAAGTTCCTGAAGAGAAGGTTAAGCCCGGCCCACCTAAGATGCCTGAGGTCCGTAGGTGCCTGTGTCTGTGCGTGTGGGAGATACTGAGTAGCGGACAGGGGTGCTCTTCTTCACTGTTAATAAGTACCACGCACAGAGAGCTGGGGCTGAGGTTGCTACTGCTATGCTAGGCAAAGCTAGGCACTAACTGAGTTTATTTTAGGAGACAATTTAATGATATTTATTGTTGTAACATTGTTCCTTTATATAATATATTAGAGAATGGGAATTGCTCTAGAGCAGAGCTACCCATTAAAACTTTCTTCAGAGGTGGACATTGTCTATAATTCTGTACTTTCCAATATGATAGTCTCTGGCCACATGTAGCTTTTTTGGCTATTTATTGTAACTTAAATATTTAAATTAATTTTGGTTTTTCTTTTCTTTTCTTTTTTTTTGGGGGGGGGGCAGAGTCTTACTCTGTTCCCCTGAGTAGAGTGCTGTGATGTCATCATAGCTCACAGCAACCTCAAACTCCTGGGCTCAAACGATCCTCCTGCCTCAGCCTCCCGAGGAGCTGGGACTACAGGTGCACACCACGATGCCTGGCTAATTTTTCTATTTTTTTAGTAGAGAGAGGGTCTCACTCTTGCTCAGGCTGCTCTCCAACTCCTTAGCTCAAGCAATCCTCCTGCCTCGGCCTTCCAGAGAACCAGGATTACAGGCGTGAGCCACTACACCAGGCTGGTTTTTCTTTTCTTCTCTCTCTTTTTTTTTTTTTTTTTGAGATGGGGTCTCCTTGTGTTGTCCTGGCTGGACTTGAACTCCTGTGCTCCGGTGATCCCCCTGCCTCAGCCTCCCGGCTCAGCCAGAACTATAGTCTCATGCCACCAAACCCAGCTCTTTTTTAATCTTTATTTTTAATTGACACATGTGGCTTTTGAACACATAAAATGTGGCTAGTGTGATTGAGAAATGGAGATTTTGGTTTTATTCAATTTTAATTAATTTAAATTTAAATAGCTGCAAGTAGCTAGTGGCTACCCTACTGGACAGTGCAGTTACAGAGTTCTTCCTACCCGAGGAGGCAGTGAGGATCTATAGAGGATTTGGACATCGAGAGAGAGAGAGAGAGAGAGAGAGAGAGAGAGAGAGAGAGAGAGAGAGAGAGAGGAGGAGGAATTTTCCTTTTGAAAAATTGATATCAGAAATATTTACTCATTGCATTTGGAGAATATCTTACAGACATGGCTTTATTGCAGGCTTTTGATTATTGACTAAAATTAATTCCAGTAGTTTTTTGTACTTTTTAGTAAGGCGTTGGTTGGATCTTTCAGCTCCAATTAAAAGCAGTGCCGCTACTTCATTCCTTTGGATTCCTAAAGATCCAATAAATTTTTCTGTTTAAAAATGGTAATCTGACCAACTGTCCATCTCCTGTGAATTGCTAGGTTTAGCTGGTTAATAAATTCTATTTGTTGCCCGTCTATGCAATGTCCAGAGGAGATTTTCCCTTATTCTTCAAGTGTAATCAATGTTCAAGGACAAGGAACCCTGTGTACACCCTGTGGCTTCTCTTGACTTCCGGGTGCCCAGTG
This sequence comes from Lemur catta, assembly GCF_020740605.2. Classification (NCBI taxonomy): domain Eukaryota; kingdom Metazoa; phylum Chordata; class Mammalia; order Primates; family Lemuridae; genus Lemur; species Lemur catta. Next base: position 93,850,097 of record NC_059138.1, on the reverse strand, counting down.
GCAGGTGAGCCCAGGTGTATTCATGATTCCACCTGGAGAGGCAGGTAAAGGAGCCGTAGCTTCCCTCTTTCCTCCTATAATGCATCATTATCACGGCCACCAAGCCCTGGCACTCAGGCTGGGAGGGAGCACGCGGCCTTTCTCGGCTGTGCTTTTGTTCAGTCTGGGTTTGCTGTGACCAACGAGCAGCGTCTTGCACAATTCAGGTGATCAATAAAGGCTGGATAAAAGTCGGCTGTTGAAACTTCACATGGTAAAGTTTTGATGGGCTGCTTTATCTGTAGTCATTTAGAATCACCATTAGTCACACTGATTGTTTTTCTTTCTCATTATTATATGTCTGGTATTTTTTAAAAAAATAAAATATATTTCTAGCATAAAATATGTTTTGTATAGTGTGTATATATAAATACGTGTAAGTTTGTGTACACACTGCAGGTGCTTATATATAAATGTGTATATATAGTACATACACAAGTATATATAGACACATATGTATATAGATATTCATAGATTTATGTGGCTATTTTAACAGCTTAAACAAACATTTGATATCATGTTTTTTGAGGCTTTTTCTTTAAATCAAATTATTCATACTACTTCCAAGCTATTTTCCTTTAGAAAATGTATGTAAGTGCCTTGTGTTCATGTCTGGCCAGAATCCTTGGAAGATGGTATGTGTACTGGATTTTAAATTTAGAGCCCTCACTGATGCTCATTTCCCTACGTTGTTAGCAGCTTGTTCATTAGTACGGGGGTCTAAGATAAATTTATCGTTCCAGACATTTATTTTCACTATTCATTATGCCATTTTCCCTCCTGACTCACTAAATTTGTTTCAGAAAGATTCAGGCTACACAAAATCCTGCCACACTTAGTTCTAGAATTAACACAGAAGTTGAAGCCATTGTGGGAAGATATGCTTATAGAATTTTCTTTATCTGCATTGTTCTAGAAATCTGTGCGTTTGGTAGTGAATTACCTGCGGACACAAAAAGCTGTTGTGCGCGTGAGCCCTGATGTGCCTCTCCAGAACATTCTCCCGGTCATTTGCGCCAAGTGTGAGGTCAGCCCAGAGCACGTGGTTCTCCTGCGGGACAACGTTGCCGGGGAGGAGCTGGAGCTGTCCAAGTCCCTGAGCGAGCTCGGGATCAAGGAGCTCTACGCCTGGGACAACAGGAGAGGTGAGGCCTGCTGTGTCTTACACACTCTTCCCTGCACACACGCGTGTGCACACACACGCAGCACGCACGGGTGACCTGGTAGTTGTCCTTGCAGCCCTGGTTAGCACTGGGGAGAGATGGGTACATGAATTTCCAGGTAACTCCAATTTTGTCCGAACCAGTGTTGACATAAGCAAAAAAGAAATTCATTTTCTTTCCTCTCAATTGTCATTCTGCCTCTTTGTCCAGGTCCTGAATATGTCCTTCCCTCTTTGTCTCCCTGTACACTGTCATGAGATAAGTGAAAGGAGGAAGGGGATGAATTAAGGAGAGATTAGAATTGATGCTCTAAAATAACTACTGAAAAACCATGTGTAATATTCCATTGACTTTCCTTTTTTGTTGCCATTAGCTGCTCTAGGTTTTAGACATTGCTTATAACCAAACCCAGTGGCAAGGGGCATTTAGCTGCCCCCTACAACCGAACAACTGCACTCCATGAAATCGAGCCCTGAAGACAACTTTAGCACCACCTTGGGCTTCCTGACCATTGCTGCTAGGGACAGCTTGCCCATGCTGTGAATCTGGGGCTTGGCTTGAGGTCACAGTTAGAGTCACTGGTGAGAGTGGTGGCCCCAGAGGCCGTGTTGCTACAGAGACTGACATGTTGTGTCAGCAGATTCTTCTGACTGATACAAAGGGCTGACTGTATATTTAAATGATTGTCCGGCAAAAGAAAATTTTATGTTCCTTGAACTTACAATTATTAAAACGGACTTCATAAGCATTTCTATTCTAATGAGCCCCAGTTGATATCTTGTCTCTGTTTTATTTATTCCACAAATATTAAATAGGTTGGGCTTTTAAAATGTATACATACTCAAGTTTTTCGTGTTTTTCTATAGCTTTTTTTCTAACTTCTTCCAATAAAAAATGTATTCTTTTGTCCCAAATTTATCATGAATCCATGACCACAGTGGAATCACTGTGCAGTCTGCCCCTCTCCCCTCGTCAGCCCATTTCCTCCTGGCAGTCTGGGCCCTAGATCTGATTTGACATTCAAGAGAGGGTTTAGCTCCATTGACTTTCAGATACGTGGACTATTTGTCCCTTCAAAAAAAAGGTACACTGACATTTGAGAATAAAGCATCTTGTGTTTTATCCAGTATCCTTGTGAGACACAGACAAAAATATTCTGAGCATCACCGCAGACAGCAGGCTGGGTTGCTGTGGGTGTGTCTGCCTGGGTGTATCGGCCCTATTTACATTTGGTTTATGGTACTTTTTGGAAACAGCTTTCATTTGGTAAGATAAGAAAAAGAAAGAAAGAAAAAGAAAAAAAACTGTCCCACATTTAGGTATCTAAAAGAAAAAAGCTTACACAAACAAGTGTTTCTGTTATATGCCAACCCTTGGATACATCTTCAAAGGTAGATTGAACCTGCTACCTGGGAGAAGTCACGTAAAACCTGGTCTCTGTTAAGGAAAGGCCCCAGGCAAGCCCGTGGTTGTCTGGAACACAGGAGTGGAGTGTTCAGTGGGGTCCTGGGCCAGTGCACCTCTTCTGACCCACAGCAGGACGGAGCCCCCAGACACACTGCTGTGGCCAGCTTGGCCTTTCAGATTTGCAGCACTTCTGCCCTTGGTGGAAACTAGCTGCTCCCAAGCCCCACAGTCCCCCTCTCCACTGCCTTGGGCATCCTGGCCCTCACCTCCCCACCCCCAGACCCTACGCGTCTTCCTGCTATGGGGGTCTGCTCCAGCCCCATGGCCAGCACCCCTTTCATCTGGACCACGCCTGTGCAGTGCCAGGCATGACATGTTTGCTCACATCCCCGCCAGATGCCTTCATCCCATCCTACTCTCCGTCAGACGTGGGAGAAGCAAGGAGGCTCGTCCAGAGTGCATCCCTGAGGATGCTTCCTCTCCGCAGCTGACCTGGGCAGGCCTGCTGGGTGCTGCAGAAGGAGCCCCTTCGTTTGCTTTCTTGGTTTATACTCGGAAGGAAAAGGCAGCCCCTCCTGAGCCCTGAAGCTGCTGGAGAGCAGGGGACGGCTGGCAGGGGAGAGGCATCGCTAGGCAGGGGCCCACCTTCCTCTGGGATCCCTGGCTGCTGCGGTAGCCTGACAAACCCAAGGCTTTGCTGCCACCTACGTCCAGGGTGGCACTTAGCAGGCTGTGCAACTGAGGCCCTGCGAGGGCAAGCCGAGATGCAGGCCTGCTCTGCAGGAGGCCTTCTGGCATGCCAGCATCCCATCTGAGGCTTGTGAGGGGCCTAGGCCTGGGTCAGGGGCTCTGCAGATCTCCACGCGTGTCCTCATGCTCTCATTGCCTGCCTTTTCCAGTTCTTCTGACCAAAACTCAGTCCGAGCCTTCCCTGAGCTGTCAAGGTACCGTGTGTCCAGGGCTTCTCGCTCCCCTGGGGGGCTGCCCTTCGCATGGCTCTGGGCTGGGAGCTGCGTGGAGCTGGCGTCCGTGTGCCAGACCTGAGGGAATGCTAGTGTGGCTTGGAGCCCGGGGGGCTTGCCGGGATGACAGAGGCTATGGTTTGGTCTCCTGGTTCCTGCTTGGTTGGTTCAGAGAATGCTGCTTGTGTGAGAATTTGCTGTGTGATTTTAATTGGTAAAAAATGAGGGAGACTGTTATAGAAAACAAATTCTGTTGCCCAGAATTTCACAACAGGCTGAAAGTGGTACATGCAGAAAAGATACCATTTCCTTGCTACCTCTGTTTGCCTGTATTTACTTACCTGTACTTACTTACCTGTACTTACCTGTCTGAGGTCATCCTGCATGCTGCAGAATTTTGGGCAGTATGGATTTTGAAATTTAACTTTTTGTGTCATAGATAAGTATGCAAATGTCTGACATCTATTTCTTAGAAGTTTTCTCTCTCTCAATATCTCTATATGTGTATATTTATAGACATGTAAGACACATATACATATATACTTATACATACACACGTGCATTACATACATACATATACACACACAGAAATAAATATATACTTAAAAGGTTCATTAAAATCCCTATGAGTCTATGTACTTTAGACTCACTGGGATTGGTTTTAGACTTCAGAAAGTTTTGTCCATGTTTGTTAAATATTTAACAATAGATTTTATTTCCAGAAAAAAATATTTAGTGAAAGAAACCTCAGCATTGGTCTGGACAGTCTGCGGGTGGGGTTTCTGGGAGTGCCGTGACCTGGGCCACCCTCAGTTGTCCTTGTCTGCTGTTGATCTGCCCCGTCCCACAGTGCGGACAAGCAGTGAAAAGATAAGCATTCTCTTTTGAGAAACAGCGTGGAACGGTAGTCATTTTGAGCAGAAAACACACATAAATGAAGGCTTTGTCAGTTCTGGATGATTTTATTTGGGGTGTGGCTGAGAATGGCGGAGAAGGTGAACTAGAGTCATTCTGTTATGCCCCTGTGCTCTTGCAGTCTCGTGATGGGACTGGAACTTAAAAACCTGCCTATCGTGAGAATGTCTCCGTCGTGCATTTGCAAGCACTGACCTGGTCCTCTTCTTCCGTTTCCTTGCTTGGTGACCTTGTTCTGGTCGCTGAATTGCTCTTGTTTTCAGTTTCCTCTTCTGGGCAAATGAGTTTGAACTAGTGGACCTGTAAGGGTCCCCCATCCTTCTGCACCCTGCGCACCCCCTCGGTTCACCTTTATCCTGCTTCGAAACAGTGCTCCCTTACTAATGGAGTATGAACCCCCAAGTTTTATTGATGTTTGACTTCTTGCAAATCAGAGTAAATTCAAACAACATAAATGTCATGCTCAGCCCCCACCATACACCCGGAACTGCAGATTCTAGATCTCAGCTGCCCGTGTCCTGCAGGCCTGGCTGTGTGGCAGTTGCTTATTGCTGCTCTGACTGCATAGCCAGGTGTCCTGGGGAGGTTTTGGCTGATGCCAACATTGTCACCTTATTAATACTTTGTTCTCAAACCAATTCTTCTGCCAAACCTCAGGGGCCTCTATCAGTCAGTGGCAAAGGCTTATGTCTAAAAATAGGCCTTCTGTTTAGTCCCCAGCTCAGAGCTGTGTGTTGTGGGCCCCTGCCGTCTGCAGACACCTGCAGGCTGTAGCTGCGTGGGAAATGTCTCTCCTGCTGTTGGGGGTCCGTTCTGGTGCCAGGGCTTCATTGCTGGGGCCAGCCTCAGTCCTGTAGAGGTGGCGACCGGAATAAGAGTCTCAGTTTATCCTTTTTGTGGTCAATGTAATATAGCTTGTGTACCAATAAATATGCTCTGTCTCTTGTTATAGCCATGTCACATGCCACTCAATTCTAAAAACATTATAGGTTGTAAGTGTACATATGACTGTGTACTATAGTTTAAAATTTTATTCTGTGGTATGGCATATTTTTCTCTTTATAGCTCCATACCTAATAGAGGGTTTTGATCCGACTAACTTTGAAATGCATGTGCACATGTGTCTGTAGCTGCATCATTTTGAGGTGTGTCCTCTGGTTTGGATGTCGTGTGAGGTGGGGCTCTCTGACCTCCTTGGCTGGAGCCTCTTGCATGTAATTGGGAGCCGGGCCCTGTGACTGCAACACGAGCCTTTGCCCTGCAGAATGGTTTGGGAACATGTGTGCTGGGTTTTTGCTTTGCTGGATGGACACTATTAGTGTTCATGCACATGTTACCAATGACTGACTTTTATGTCTGTTCTATAACTCAAATATGAAATGATATCAGCAGATAAAGAAGTTAATGGATGCTCACCTCGTTTGGGTTGATATTCTGATGGCACAGTTTGTAAAATCCCAGCCTGGGAGTTTCCCACCAATTGAATGGAGGCCTGGCTCTCTAGCAGTTGGCAGTGACATGGGAAAATTCATTTTTCTATCCTCCGGGAACACTCATATTTTCTCCCTTTTGTCATATCCGTCTGCCTTGGAAGAGAAGAATTGAGTGAATTACTGGTAAAGGCCTGGGGAGGCCTTCGAGAGCCAGTAAATGCATGACATAGTAGCTGTGCTGCAGCCGTGTGCACGGGCTCCGAGCACTGTCCCTGGTGCTGGCACAGTCACTCGGTCTGCAGTGAAGGTACTGAGGCTCAGCGAGGCCAAGCACTTGCCCAGGGATGCCCCACACACGTGTGCTCGTGACCGCCCACCACCGCTTCCCGAGTACATTCGCCAGACCCTCAGCCTGGGCATCCCTGGGGGCTTGTAAGCCCGCACAGCGCGGGGCCTGCCTCTAGGGCTTCTGGTTGGAGGGGCCCAAGGATCCGCATCTCTCAAGTTCAGTGATGCTGACGCCCGCCGAGGTTTGGGAGCCACTGCCCTGGCTGCCTTGCCATCTGCCGGACCAGTCTGGGTTCAGTGTCCTTGTTCCAGCCTGAGAGGGCCCATCTTGGCTCTAAAATCCTGAAGAAGGAAACACCAAAAAGGGAGGTTGAGGATTTAGAAAAAAAATAAAGAAAAAGAAAAGAAAACGTGCCCCACTAGAGATGTAATTAAAAAGGAAAGCAGTCTGGGTGCAGTAGAGGAGTGACAATCTGGAATGTTGTTCCTGGGAGATGGGATTTGATTATTCCAGATTCCGCTGGGTAGTCAGTCATCACTGTCATTCTGTGCTCTGGAAATGAGCAGGAAGGCTGCTGATTCATGTTGTTTAGTTAGTGTTTGCACATTACTCATTAGTCTTAATGGAGCTGTTTTGCCCTGATGTCACAGGCCTCAGAGCTGTGCTGTCCGATCCAGCAGCCACGGGGCACATGTGGCCAGTCCAAGCCGAGATGTGCTGTGAGCCTAAAAGGTGAACGCTGGATTTGCTGGATTTGAAGGCTTAGCACCAAAACCAGCGTAGAACATCTCCTCAATAGCTTTCATGTTGATTACATGATACAATAACATTTTAGATATATTGGATTAAATGAAATTATCATTAAAATTAATTTCACTTGGTTCTTTCTAATGCCACTGCTAGAGAATGTACAGTTGCATCTGCGATTCTCTCTAACTTTCTATTGCACAGTGATGCTCTGACACTTTAACTGACTTATTTGTTTTTTCATTTCCCAAAAGGGCACAGCCACACCCAGAGAAAATGCCGCCATCGTCACTGAAAGTCCGTGTGAGAACTGCAGTGACTTCCCAGATGGGTCTGAGGGGTTTCAGGTGGCTCAAAAGCTTTAAAAGAAATAGTTGATGGTTTTCCTCTCTCATAAGAACTAGAAGTTTAAGAGCAGAAGATTCTTTTACTAAGATTTTTAAAGTAAAGTACTTAATCTCTTGTTTCAAATGCTGAAAAATAACTTAATACTTTTATTCCCCAGAAACCTTCAGAAAATCATCACTTGGCAATGACGAGACAGATAAAGAGAAGAAAAAATTTCTGGGATTTTTCAAAGTGAATAAAAGAAGCACCAGTAAGGTAATGGATTAAATACACATATGTTTTGGTATCATGTAAAAATAATTTCATGAGATATTTGTATTCAACCTCTCTTGGAATTTTTCTAAATAATTATATTCAGGAATATTGATTCCTTCAGTTCAAAAGGGAGCTTCTCAGCATCCCTCAGTGACTGGCTGTGCTTCCGTGTGCCTGACCCCCGAATCAGTTATTCACGGGCAGGGTGTGACAGTGTTTGGCTGACCTGCAGAACACAAAGCCCGTGGGCTCCTGGCAGGCAGGGCTGTGAGCCCTTCTGCCTGGTGCTTACCCAGAACTGCGCACGTGACTGACACTCAGCATGTGTCATTTGGATGGATGGAAGCAGGAATGCACGTTAAAGTTTGAATAAAACAGCCAGTCTCACTATAAATGAACTGCAGTTGCAAAACTTACTAAACATATCAAGCCTTGAGGAGGTAGACATAAGGCTGCTTTGAGGGGATAAGTTGGCAAACTGGCCCATTTACTAGTAATTTTTAGATGTTCTTTGGTCCTTCCACTATGACCAGGGAATATACCACGTAGTAAATTAATTTTATTGATCATTTTGGTCTTTATTAAACATATCTCAAAGTCATGTTTTGGATACAATGTTGCAGAGTAATTTAAAGTCACAGTACACAGAATAAAAATGATGATTTTTATAATTAGTCATGAGATTATCAAAACCACAAGTGCCTTCTAACTACCAAGAAAGTACAATGCTCTGTATCCCTAATATATTTGTTTAACAAGTATGTTTTACTAATATATAGTATTTTTTCCCTCCTAATAAATGACACTAAAAAAAGACAAAATTATTCCAATAAATGTTAGGCTTTAATACCATTAGATTGGGAAGTGTTCTCCATCTGTGTAGTCTCAGAAGAGGCGTGAGGAACGGGAACTCCCGTTTGTTCAGGAACCTTCTGGCACCACTGCCTACTCCACGCGTCTGTGCCCAAGGCCGGACGTCCCATTTCCCGAGCTGCGGGAGCCTGTGGTGGGGGCTGTGCTGCTGGAAGTGGTTCGCCCCAGGCTTGCTGATGAGGATACCAGAGCTCAAGAGAGACACAGAAACCCGCCCGGTCCCAGGCTTAGACCCAGGTGTGTCTGACACCGCCGGGAAGGGGACAGGGCGGCAGCAGGGCCCGAGGGTTGGGAGGTGCCGTGCGGTGGGGCTCAGCAGGGGGACCTGGCACAGACGTCCTGCCTGTCAGGGTTCTGCACGAATCTCAGCTCATTGTTTCTTTACCTTGATAGTGGTTTTGTGGTTCTCTTACGTTTCTTACTGACCGTGTGTGCTTTCCCCGTGCACGTGCGTGTCCTGTCAAAGGTCTGCCCTCGACACACGTCCCTGTGAAAGACCTTCTGGGCTCCGACCTTTCCCTCCCTTCCCCTCCTCTCCTGACCTCCTGTCCTTTCTTTTCCTTTCCTGTCAGGATTACTTGAGATCACAGGGTCAGAATGTTGTGTCTGGATTTTCCACCCCTCTGTGAACGTTGTCGTTGCTGTCCTGGAGGTGTTGAGATGAGTCTGCCGGGACCGTGTTCACCTCTGTCCCCCTTGCTCCGCAGGCGCCGTTCCTCCTGCCTCACGCTGAGACCTCACGTAGCCGTTCTTGTGTCTTCTTCCTTCTGAGGCTGAAACTGCCGGCAAAACAAGCAAAACATCTAGCAGTGCTTTTCTTTTAAGCAAAACGAGACAGGCCGCAGAGCTGGGATTTGCAGGGGCTCTTACTTGGCTCCCGCGGTTCGGAGGGCAGGCAGACACCGCACACCCGTGGCACAGTGAAAACGCAGCCAGGCCCCGCGTCTCGCTGCGGATTATGAGGGACTTCTCTTCCTGTCTCTCCACTGTTGTCAACCTAAGGAAAGAAACTGAGGCAGAATTAACACAGAAAGTTTATCTGGGCCGAGGCTGAGGACAGCTGCCGGGGGAGTGCTCTGCGTGGCCTTTGCCACGTGGGTTTTGAGGGCGTGGGACAAGGAATGGGCTGGCACGAAGTTGTTTGCTGGGACTTCTCCCAGGTTTACAGAAACAACACCGGTTAGTGATTGGCGGTACTTTGTTGAAGTCTAGCAGCAGTCCCCAGCCTTTTTGGCACCAGGGACCATTTTCATGGAAGACAATTTTTCCATGGACTGGGGAAGGAGGGTATGGCTTCAGGATGATTCAAATGCATTACATTTATTGGCATCTTATTTCTATTATTATTACATTGTAATATATAATTAAATAATTATATAAGCACCATAGGGTAGGGATCCCTGGACTCTAGGGTATGGGTTACGGTGTCTAGTGCATGGCGTTTTATAGCTATTTAGCCTAGTTAGTCTAGAGCACACATAGCAAGTAGCTTCAAGCGGTAATTATTTAACTCAAGGGAGAGTGAGATCTGACTGCTGTTGCGTTTCAGTGCCTCTCTGGGCCTGATAATAAAAGGGGGTTTGCAGTCCTCAGATAAAATGTTTATTTTCTTTTTCATTTCCCCCTTCTGATCAAAAATATTTTCTCTTGTCTGTCTGTCTTTTTTACTTCTTTCCTTTCTTTTTGAGACAGTGTCTCACTCTGTCACCCAGGCTGGAGTGCAGTGGCACAATCATAGCTCACTGCAGCCTGAAACTCCTGAGCTCAAGTGATCCTCCCACTTTGGCCTCCCAAAGTGATGGGATTGCAGGCATGGGCCACCGTGCCCAGCCTGCAAGAAATCTTTTCTCTTGAAGGCATTGATGTTCAAAGCCTGAGTGTTGTGGAGCTGTCCCTCGTCACTGGGAAGGCTCATTCCTGGATAGCCCTGTCCCGTGTCTGGGGGAAGGAGAAGGTGCCTCAGTGAGGGATTTTAAGAGTGCCTAAAAGCTGAGTCGGGATGGCACCACAGAGTGGCACCAAATGAGACCTGAGTCAAGTCACTGATTTATTTACTTAGCTGCTGTTGCTTGTTTAATCATCTCTAGTCCTCAGAATACCATGATGTTATTTTTCATGGAAGAAGCAAAACAATAGACATCAATATCCTCAATAATTCAAATAGTTGAAATACAATGCACACAATGATTATGATCACAAAGGGAATTTGCATGCCAGAACATCATGGAGCCAAGTAAGAACATCATGAAGAAAATTTCATCCTGGTTCTTCTTTAGAGACTTGTAGCCAGGAAATAATTCAGGATTCAGTCCAAACTGTAGGTAAATAATAAAAACTAAAAAACAGTGGTGAGGGCTAGAATCTAGTAACAGGTGTGCTATTGAAACAGACTTTTTCTCTCTCCAGTCCATCCAATTTTGCCAAAGTTACATCATAGTAGAACTGATTTATTTGTAAAATGAGTTTTAGACTTCCTGTACTTGTCCTGGTTATTCACATAAATTGCAGCAAGAGTTGTGGCCGTAAAAGTAGTGGCTTTGCTGAAACTTTTCCATAAGAAATTTCAGATTAGAGCTTTAAAATCCTCTCAAGGCTAGGAAGCCAAGTCCAAGATAGACTATCAGACTATACCTGCAATATCTGTCTCAACGGAGTGAATTTCTCTCTTCTCAAGGCCCCAAAATATCTTGAAGTTCCTGGGCCTGTCGAAAAGGGACATTTTACTTAACATAAGTCAGGAACCTTGTAGGGTTCCATATAGACAAAGTACCAGGCAATTTTTTTCCCAATTTTCTTGGCATTATAAAGTCAACTGCAGTCCCTCAAAGCAGTCTGGTCATATGTGAGAATATGCTATTCCAGTCAAAGCCTTGGTAAAATAATGTGTTTCCGGTGTGTCCTGTTACAAAAAGAATACAGTAACTGTATTGCCATAAAATGAGAATACTTAATGAATAGTTTCTGAATTGTGGAGAAATCAGAGATAAAGTAAAGTCTCAATTTGCTTACAAAAGTATACTTTACCCAATTGCTGCAAGCTACAAATAGCTCAAAAGATAAAAAAAAGTTTTCTTGACTCTGAAAACTTTTATGTTTTAGAAAACAAAAGAAAACAAATCAGCAATGTTTGAAACAAAAAGAAGTTCTAAAAATTTATTTCGGTCCTCTCTGTCAGTTCATTGCCTTGTAATTAACTTTTCTTCTACTAATCCTTGAGGTTGGGTTAGCAATGTTCATGAACCCATCAGCTTTGTATTAGAGTTCTGGAAGTTTTTACCTCATCCAATGGTAGGATCTCCAAAATTATCAAAAACCTGTATTCAAGAATACTTGTCATGGTCTTCTCCATGAATTTCCTTAAAGACACAACACTTCAGGATTTACAGAGAGCTTTTAGGAAAAAAAGCATCAGAATACAGCAATTTATTGCTGATACCAATACATACCAGATTTTTAGGAATCTCATACAATTTTGGAACACATACTACTAACATATCCATGCAAATATAACCCAAAGAAAGTTAAACACCATTTCTTATTTGACAGTGCTTCCTGTATGATTTTAACATACCAGATAAGCCTAATATGCTTCTCTTGAACTTCCAAGGGCTCTATTTTGATTTCCTGGGCCCTAATGTCCAAAAGTTAGTTCAAGATAAAAAAGATTTAATTTAGAATTTGAAATTTAGTTTTGGGAATTTTGTCAAATATGAAAAGTTTAAAACATTTGATTTCAAAATAGGATCATAGGTCACTGTAAAATAATATTCATTTAGCAAAAGTAATAATCCAAAGATTTCAAAAAGCAGAAGCTTTTACTCTGTTTGAGAGGAGTCTGTCTCTTTATCTTTCCCCTTTTTTTCCTTTTGTTTACTCAAAGGGTAAATGAAAACCTTTACTTTCTCTTCTTAATACTATCTGAAAATTTTGTTCAAAAGAGAAAACCAAATTTTTCCCTTGTATGTGTATTATTAATATTAAACCTAATTTTAATAAAACCTTATAAACAGATCCATCCAATCTAAGCTTTGACTGCAGAAGATAAGATTCCTATAAGCCTTTTATAACCTTTTACACATTTTTTTCTAGCTTTCTCTACCGATTTAGTTTTATCTATCATTTGTTTGATTCCTTCCATTTAAAACAACCTTTAAATAACCTTTAAACTTGGCAGCGTTACTTTCCCTTTAACAAAAATCCACATTTTTATGTCTTTTACAATCTTTTTTTAACCAAAAACACATCATACTTTTCTTATACACTTTGCATACAGAATTGTTTCTCTTCTATCTAGTGGGTTTAATTCAATATATTAAATACAATGTAAACTCTTAGTAACCCTGATATTTAGTGAAAATTGTAGGACATAAGCAATTTTAATTGTCACATCCCAGATGCGGAGCCCAGGACAAAGGGTAGAGCTGTGAATACAATACCTGGAGGGCTGGGTCCTTCCCAGCAAGGCCAGGAGTTGCAGCTGGGCCAGGGAGGCACACGGGCTTGGCTCTCCCCTGTAGCTGTTGGGCCAGGTGCTGTGCACACACGTGTCCCCAGGCCTTACTGTGGCCATGTGTCTAGACCCCAGCATCTAATGGCTTGAAACCTAGGACATGAGCTCACAGACAAGCAAGTATCAAAAATGTCACAGAAACAACAGTTTTGTGACCTTTACACGTCTAACAGAGATAGCCTAAAGCTATCTGACTAGTAGACCCAGGCAAAAATGTACGAATTAAATTCTGAAAAGCATTTTTATTTCACCAACAATTTTAAAACTAGCTTTATTTACCAAAGATTGCTAAAGTCATGTGAACTTGAAAAGCATTTGTATTTATTTACTTAATTTATGAGTGTACATTTAATTATAAGTCAATTTGGTACCATGTAGACAATATACAAACACAGACGTGCACATCTATACATAAAAATACAGACAAGCATAAAGATTTTATAGCTTTAATTTTAAAATTTTAGCCATGAATCAGATAAATTTCAATAGTTCAAAAGGACATTTGGATTCAAACTGTGCCTTTTTAAGTAGAACAAGTTAAAATTTATCTGTCTCACATGCCAAAGACCTTACTGAGTTTTAGGGGAAAAGGTAGCAAATTTACATTTCAAAGTGGAGAGGGTTTAAGCTTTCCAAAAGGCCATTGAAGTTTTACATTATCCTTGACAAAAATCATGTCATCAAAAGAGAAGCAGACCAAGGGAATGTATATAGTTAGCAAGGGTTTAAGAAGAGAGGAATTCAGTTAACTGAGAAGATTTTATAGAGAACAGAGGCCTCGAAAAACATACATATGTGTACATATATATCCTAAATATCAGCTTTTAATTAGGTATCCATTGAGGGAGGGAATTTTTTGGTGTGTCTAAAGAAAGTTAACTGTGTTTCAACTGTGTTTGACTGTAGGGCTCTTTAAAAAAATCTTTTCAGATCTCTTGTCAGATTTCAGCCAGGACACACAGCCAATATTCCTGCTTTTATACTTTTTATTTTTTCCTCTTTTAAACCAAAGTCACTTTCCAAGTGACTCACTAAAGCCAATAAGCCTTAACCCAGGTTACGACCTACCAAGGACTCACTAGCCATCTCCAGAGAGATGCCACATAGTCCTGACAAGATCCGGAAGCATGTCACAGGCAGCTAAAAGCAAGCTTTGCTAGCCCTGAATGGACTGTGACCCGCTGTCCGGCCGTGCTCTCTGGGGTCTCAGCTTCTCAGCTGACCATCCACACACAGTCCAAAGAGAAGATTTAGAGAGACGGTAAAACAGAAAAACAAAAGCTGCCCAGGGGGGTAGGGCCAAAAGGCAGGAAAATGTGGGAAAGTAGATTTATGGGAAGAGTGAAATCTGCTCCTAGATTCCCTGGCACTGCTGTCTCTGCGCAGATGGGAGCTTTGTAAAGGGGCCTGTGCTTAGGTGGGACAGGCAGGCAGGAAACCGTCTTTGCAAGTAGCCGTCCTGCCATCAGACCAGCAGGGGGAGTGGCAGATTGTCCCCAGAATGCTAACCTTCAGTGTGACAATCCCCAGTACTATGGAGAGGAATATTTTGGTTTTCTTTAGTAGAAAGGATTACAGATGGGTACCCCAAAAGCTCAAAACAAATAATTCAGATTAATTTCTTATAAATGTTTCTCTCCTGAGCTAAAGGTATCCGTTGAGGAAAGGAATTTTGTGTTGTGTCTAAAGAAACCTAATTGTCTTTCAAATCTGATCTCAGCTGGAATGCTGCTTAGCTAATTTTTCCTTGTTAACATTTCAAAGATGTGGTAAGATTTACATCTCCATGGCACTGAGAAAGGCCTGCAGGCAGTTTGGGCACTTCAAGGGTTTCTCTAGGGGGTTAAAGGAGAGCTCTCTCTATTAAAAAAATTCAAATTTCTCAACTTCAGAGCTAGAAAACTCACCCTCATTCATCTTTCAATTTTAAAAGTAACAGGAATTGTTCACAAATTTAAAAATGTCTGAATTACAAACAGTAGAAAGCAGCTGCAGCTTTAGAAACATGCCACACAAAGTGAAACCTCCGCTGCCAAACTGCCAGAACCTGGATCTGCGCCCTCTGCCAAGAGGCTCAGGCGGAAAAGGCAGTTTTCCATCCTTTCCCCTGAAACTCCAATCTCTGGCCTGCAAGGCAAAGACAAAACCTCCGTTCAAGAAAGGGAAGGTTGGAAAGAACAGGCCAATAAAGTTTAGACCTCACTCAAAAGGAAAGAGTGGGTACAGATCAAGACATCGCACCCTTTGCACCTGGTGATCTCCTGTGTTAGAGGAACCCAGCGGGTCAGTGCTGTTATCTAGAGCTGGGTGTGAGAGAAGACGCTGGGTGGTCCTGAGTCACTCTGAATCCTGCTGACTCACAGCACGTGTCAACCTAAAGAAAGAAACTGTCAATGGAAAAGAACCCAAACTCTGTAAAATAATTTAAAAAGATTTATTCTGAGCCGAATAGGTGCGACCATGGCCCAGAGAGCCATGCCCAGGAAGCCTTGAGCTGGTGGTCTTGCCGTGGTTGGGTTACAGTTTGGTTTTATACACTTCAAGGAGACATGAATTACACATAAAGTCATAAATCAACACATTTAAGGCATATATTGTTTGGCCCAAAGAGGCAGGACATCTCAAAGTGGGGCATTACAGGTTATAGGTGGGTTTAAAGATTCTTTGATTTGTAATTGGTTAAAGACATGAAGCTTTGTCTAAAGGCTTGGAATGTTTTAAGTTAAGATAAAAAAAGTCTATTAATCAGAGACAAGCCACCCAACAGATATCAGACATATACCCGGACTCAAGTGAATCTTTTAGGTAAACTGATGACCTGCAGGTGTGGTTGAAGCTTTGTCTTGCACAGCCTCAGGCCTGTTAATGAGTTACAAAGGACACCTCCAAGAAGGCAGGGGGACTTGATAAGGCATTTCTGACCTCCCTTCTCAAGGCCAGCAATGCAGCTTTAGGGTATTTCTAGGGTCCTCACAGCAAAGAGGGGGTCTGGTCAGTCAGCTGGGAGACTTAAGATTTTATTTTAGTTTACAAAACTGAGGCAAAATTAATTTATAGAGTTTATTTGGGCTAGGGTTGAGGACTACAGCCCAGAACAAATTTCCAGGTTGCCTTGGGGAGTGCTCTGTTTGCTCTTTATTACTGGAAAGGTTTTAAGGGCAAAAAGGGACAAGTAGTGGACTGATACAAAATTGTTTGGCAGGAATTCTCACTGGATTACAGAAATAACATTGATCAGTGATTAGCTATACACTGAACTCTAGGGTGTATGGCGCTTTATAGCTATGTGGCATTAGTTAGCCTAGAACCCACACAGCAAGTGTCTTTAAGAGGTAATTGGCTCAAAAGGGAGTGATATGTGACTGCTGCTATTTTCAGTACCTCTCTGGGTTTGATAATTAAAGTGAGTTTGCATTCCTTAGATTAAAAGTTTCTTTCTCACTGTCTTATATTTGCTAGAATTATTCTTCATTTCCTGTATACCTCATTTTTCATGTATAACTTTTCTTCTCATTTATTTTGTTGTATTTCTCTCTAGACATCTCTTTTTCAGTCTTATCTTTTGTTAATGGGAAAAAAAAACCCAGAACTCTGTAAAACAATTAAAAGAGATTTATTCTGAGCCCAACAAGTGTTACCATGGCCAGGAGAGCCACGCCCAAGAAGTCTTGAGCAAGTGGTCTTAAGGTGGTCAGGTTACAGTTTGTTTTTATACATTTTAGAGAGAAAGGAATTGCAGGTAAAAATCATACATCAATATGTTACTGAAAGTTCAGCACTTGTCCCCATGGCCGCATGAATGAGGACAAGTGGTTTGAGGAGAAGGAAAGGGGAGTTTGTTAATTTGCCGGCAAATGAGAATGGCAGACTGGCATCTTAAGTACCATTTTCCCATCTACAAGCAGAAATACAGAGCTTTTAAAAGGGGAGTTTTCAGCTTCAGGTGACTGCTGTTCAACTATAGTTGATGGTTCTGATGCATTCCATCTCCAGCGAAGACAATCTCATGACTTCTGCCTGGACAATTTCCTTGAGCCCTCTCCTGTGGTACAAAGAACAAAAGGACACCCCCTACCCCTCTAATTACTGCCCTTGGGCAGGAATATAGGTTTCAAATCCCAAAAAGAGTGGGGGAGGTTTTAAAGAGACAGCTCATAAAACATTGTTACCCCTCTCTAGGCTGTTTCCCTCTGTTACAGATACATGATGGTTGTATATTGGCTTGGCCCCAAAAGGTGGGATGTCTAGGAGCAGGGATTTACAAGTCATAGGTGGGTTTATAGATTTTTTGATTTGTAATTGGATAAAGAAATAAAGCTTTGTCTAAAGGCTTGGAATGGGCCAGTTGTGGTGGCTCACACCTGTAATCCTAGCACTCTGGGAGGCCGAGGCAGGATTGCTTGAGCCCAGGAGTTTGAGGTTTTTGAGCTAGGCTGACACCATGGCACTCTAGCCCTGGCAACAGAGCTAGACTCTGTCTCAAAAAAAAAGAAAAAAAAAGGGCTTGTAATGTTTTCAATTAAGATAAAGAAGTCTGTTGATCAGAAACAAGTCATGATATACAGACTCAGGTGATCTGTTAAGCAAATTGATGGCCTGCAGGTGATTTAACCTTTGAATGGCCTTATGCATGGCCCTATGTTCTGTTAATAATTTAGTATCTTACTGTCCAAGGTGTGTTCTACCTCCCTTCCCTTCTTGGCCAGAAACTCAGTGTTAAGGTTTTTCTGAAATCCCCTGGGCCAAGAAGTGGTCTATGGGGCATGGAGTGGTAGGGGAAGTTAAGATTTTAAGTTCACACTTTATTGGATTTGTTGTTTTTGTATTAACTTATTAACTCCTTTTTTCTCTCCATTTTTGATTGAGATATTGTGCTAAAGGCAACCTCATTTAATCTATCTAGAAATCTGGTGAGAGAGGTATTATCAACTCTGTTTTACAGATGAAGAAACTAAGGCAAAGCAACTCTGAGCTAATCACAGTGCAAGTAAATGTCAGAATTCAAACACCAGAATTCAAACCCTGGCCTATCTTTGCAGTGTCCTTGCTGTTAATCACTGATTTACGCTGTACAATGATTAACAAGTGTGGGTTTCAGTTTCTTCATCAATAAGAGCAGATCAATGGAGCAGATAATTTTTAAAATGATTTCTTAAATCCTTTGATGCCAGATAGTCTTCAAATACCTCAGTGAATAGACACTAAGAATGGAAAATTATTGAGGCATATAAAACTAAAGTGACTGTTGACTGTATCACTTTAAAGGTAAAAAAAGTATGTGTGAATATGTGTATACAAAATCTCAATAAAGAATATACTTAAAGGGATATAATTTAAGCTGAAGTAAATGGCAGAAAATTTCTTTGTTTTAAAGCTTTTGTGTTTTAATGCTTTTAAAGCCTTCATTATAGTTTTGTATCATCTTGGCATTGTTTATTCTTCTAACAAAAGTACCTAAGAATCACCTTAAGGCTTAGCTTAAAAATGGGATTCTTGGGTCATGTCCCCAAAGATTCTCATTTGGGAGGCCACATTGGGGCCCAAAAATTGAATTTGCGAATTACACCCAGGTGATCCTGTGTCTAGCAGTATGTTACTGTTTTTCTTTTATGGGTAGGCAGTGAGATATTTGGTGAATTAGTTCTGTGTACACCCAATCACTTAGCTATGCAGTGATTAAAACTTAGAAATCCTTAAAACCTGGTTAATCAGTTGGTTTGCTGACCTAACTCCATCAGTTCAGGCCACTACTATTTGGGTTTTTATTTATTTATTTTTTATAGAGACAGGGTCTTGCTGTGTCACCCAGGCTGGAGTATAGTGCTACAATCATAGCTCACTGTTACCTCAAACTCTTGGGCTCAGGGGATCCTCCTGCCTCTCTGGGATTACAGGCCTACTACTGTTTTAAAATTGCAAACTTTCTAAGCTAAAGAGATGCTTTTGGGAAAAAGAAAAACCAGAGAAACCTCATTCCCTTGAGAATGGATTTCAAAATTGTGATTTTTAAATCAGAGATCACTTTAGTTAGGGGCTGTTCATAAGCTCGGGGAGGGGCATGGATTACTACTTAGTGAAGAGTTTGCTGCCCTGAAATATGACCACATTGGCATTTTTTTTGCGTTAATGATTGCTAAGGACAACTTTTTCTGTTTGAGCATGCTTTCACCTGGAGTTGATAGTGGCTTGCGTGCTTGTGTTCCAGGCTGAGCAGCTTGGGCTGTCGGGTGCAGACAGCGATGAGGACACTTCAGAGTCGGTGTCAGGAAGGGGTTTGAACGTGAGTACTAACACCCCAGCAGGTGCTTCTGCTAACTGACTGGAACTTCTCTCTGCTTTGTACGACCTTCCGCGTCATGAAATTACAGATTAGTTTAGTTTGTTGTAGTCCAGATAGATTCAAAAGCTGCATATAGCTTCTCTTTCAGATGACCATACTAATTCTGCAATATGTGGAATACGTTAGTTTCTATTAATACTTTTCTCTTTACTAGTAAATGACCTATGCTCTTACATTTCACAGTGGGCATGTATAGTTTCTCTATAGTTTTAAATACTGAAAAGCATGTAATTCATGACGTCTTATAAATATTGACATTTTAAATGTATCTAATGTTGAATATTTACCATCACTTTTTGAAAATTAGACAGGCAAACTCTTTGATATCAGTAAGAAGTTTTGCATTATCACTCTTTTTCTCGATCTCACATTTCCATGCCAGTCCCCATGTAAAATTTTATTCAATTCAATATATATTTTATGTTTGAAAGTCTTTAATAAAGACTTGAAATAAAATATGATATAAAATAAAAATCTCTCCAAATTACATTTTTTAATTTCATGTGATTATAAAGCTGTGAGTAGGAAAATATTCTTCCAGGCTGAATTGTCATAACAGTTGCAAAATAAATCAAAACAGTATAAATATATTACAACTGTTGACATATAATTGTTAAATATGAAAAATAAATTTTTGTTGAAAAGACATTTTTAATAAGATGAAAGGCAATTTTTTTCATTTATTCCATCTATTCATTGATGAACATGACACATTAATAAAACCAGAAAATCTTTGACATTCACTCTCTGCCTATTGCCATTGTTATTAAAGTAAGCTTCCAGGAAATATTTTACATGAATAGTATATGAGGATGGAAAATTATTTGTAGTTTTTCAGGATAACATGTCAAAAATCACAGTGATCTATCATCAAAAATTATTTTGAATGATCTTTTATACAGATAAAGGATCTGACCTAATTAGATTATCTTTCAGATTTGTCAGTGGCCAAAATTTGGGAGCCATCTGACCGCAAATGATTTGTTACTTAGTCACATTGAGGTTATTGACTTCTGGGAGGTATAAGAAATAAATGCTGTATTAAGATTTATCAAATGACAATTATTAATGTTACTCTTTTGCTTGTAGGGGATTTGGCAATGACTTTTTTAAAAAGTTCAAGTTTTGTTTTTAATTAATACTTAATTGTATATATTTATGGGGTACAATGTGATGTTTGAATACATATATACATATACCCAAATCAGGGTAATTAGAAAATCCATCACCTCAAACATTGTCATTTCTTTGTAGTGAAAACATTTAGAATTCTCTCTTCTAGCTATGCTGAAATGTACAACACATTATTGTTAGCTATGGGCACCCTACTGTGCAATGAACAGCAGATCTTTTCCTTCTATCTATCTGTAACGTTGTACCCATTGACCAGCCTCTTCCCACTCCCAGCCTCTGGTAACTGCTCTTCTACTCTTTACTTTTGTGAGGTCAGCTTTTTTAGATTTCACATATGAGATCATGCAGTATTTGTCTATGTCTTGCTTATTTCACTGAAGGTCATGCCCTCCAGGTTCATCCATGTTGTCACAAATGACAGGATTTCTTTCTCTTTTAAAGGCTGAATAATATTCTGTTGTGTATATATACCACAATGTCAATCACGTTTTGTTTTAGGGTTAAGTAAGTTGATTATAAAATTTACTTGGAAAAATAAGCAAGACTAGCCAGGAAAACTCTGATAAGCATGAGGGATGGGTAAGCATTGCTAGTTTTTAAAATAGATTTTAACACCTGTATAATTAAAACAAATAGGTAGCTTAATCAAGGAGAATAGAACATCTAGAGCTAATTGCATATGGAAATATGGTATACAGTATAGTCAACATGTCCAACCAGTGGAGGGAAATAAACTTGTAAGTGGAGTTGGAGTCACTGAATAGCCCTAAAGAAAAAGATAAAATTGTGTATATTTTCACAGTGTACAGTAGGAAAACAATAACATGGATCAGAAATCTAAAGGCACAAATTGAAACCATGCAAGTACTAGTGGAAAATAGGAATGAATTCATCTATAAACTGAGAGTGGGGATACTTTCCTGTGACTCAGAATCCACATACGATAAGGGAACATTGATAAATTGACTTTAGGGAAAACAGTGAAAAATTTTACTTTAGGAAAAATAAAAATCCGTCTTGAAAGGAAGGAAAGAAAGAACTTACTCATAATGAGAAATGTAAGTTAAACCTATAATAAGCTTCTATTTAGCATCTGTTAGATTGGCAAAAACCCAAAAGTTTGTCAGTACACCCTGTTCACTAAGCTGTGGTGCCCTTTGTGTTGCTAAGCAAAATGCAAAATGCTACATTTATGGTGGGGCATCTGACAATATCTACCCAAATTATACATGAATTTGCTCTTTGACCCAGAAATCTTACTTTTAGAAGTCTGTGCCAAAGTCTCACTGGCAAAAATATAAAATGATTCATGTGCAATAAAACTGATTTATTGCAGCATTATTTGTAACAGCAAGCAATGAAAGCAACCCACATACCCATCAGTAGGAGACTGACAGATTAAACTATGGTACATCCACATGATTGAATGCTGTAAGGCTGTGAAAGGGAAGGAAGAAGTTTGTTATATACTGTTATGGAGTGTTTGCTAGGATGTATTTTTTTCCATTTTTAAAAATTAATAGTGACTTTTCCTATAAACCAAAGCCAATAAATGAAACTTCAATATGATAGGTTTATAACTGGCTTAGAAATAAGGACGACTGGGTTTCCAGCCCTAGGCGGGGCGGGGCTTAGTAAAATAATGATGGCTGCTGCTCCGGTCCTGTCCGTTCCAGGCACTGTGCTGAGTTATGTGCTCTCATGTTATCTTCCTTATATAGACATAGAAAATTTCCAACCTCCAGAGGTCAATTGCTAGATCACATTTGTTGATGTCCGTTTATTTATATTTGATACGATCCTCTCTTCCATCAAGCCGTGTTGGTGACACAATGTTTCTTAAGAGCACTCTGACACTGTTTTTAAATATTTCTGCAAGCCTTTGACTTCTGGTCTGCACGTTTTGATGCCTGTGCTTCCTTAATCGTACCAGAAGGTCGATGGGAACGCTTTAGCAGGCCTGAGTCACGCTGTCCTCCTGTTGCTTTGAATGTCCTCTACTTTGAGGGAGTTGGCGGGTATTCCCTGCCGTGGCCGCACTGGGCGGGCTGCGAGGGCACTCCTTTTGTGTGGCACATCCAGTGATAACATGTAACCCAGCTCAGTCTCCTTGGGAATTTCTTCCTTAGGTCCCTTAGTGCTGGGTGTTGCTTTACAAGGAAACAGCTGCGAGGACGAGTGTGTGCCGCCCTGGCGCTCCCCCTGCCGGCCGCGTCTGTGCCTCCGGGCCGAGCCGGTGGAATCTCTAGGAGCGCAGAGGCAGGAGTGTGAGCCCGGGGAGGCCGGGCACAGGTCTGAGCCGCTGCGGTGTGAAGGCCGAGCTTCCCGCTCCCACCCAGCACGTGGAACCTGTCTGCACTTTCCTCATCTGAACAGGGTCCACCTGGTCGGTGCATTGTAAGGGTTACAATGACATAGCTCACCTTGCGCCCAGAGCAAGCGTTCTGAAACTGAGCAAACTTGGCCAGAACTTTGCAAGGATGTTTGCAGATATTATTATTTTTTCTTGAGAAAATTTAAGTGGTTCACCATGTCTATAACCTAAAGAGTCTGTGAGCATAGATTTATATTTTTAAAAAATGTTTCCTAATGTAGCTGGTCAACATAATTTGACCTATCCTAGGGGAGTTAATTTCATGGAAACTGAAGTTGACTCTATTCCGAGATATGTCTTCATTTTCTTAATCAAAAGATGCTTGAATCATTGTGTATATACTTACCTTTCAAATAATTTCAAGTAGTTTTCTTAGAATTACATTTTCCAGAAAACTCTTATTTATTTATCCATGAAGGGCAGTGTGCCTCGGGGTTGTGAGCTGGGCTGCCTTGGCCATCCTCTGGGGCTCTGGCTTAGTGGAGCCCATGGTCAGTGTTTGTGTTCCTCAGACTCAGCTTGTGGACTGTCACAGCGTGGAGCAGATGACACTACAGTCGCCTCATCCCACACGTCTGGACCCAGAGACTCGGAGGTCGTGTGGTCTGTCAGGGCTGCTTGATTAGTGTCTGTCTCCTCAGTCACAGGAACAGGAGTTATAAGGTGTGCACATTGATGCAATGAGGTATCAGAGTTAATTTGTCATTCAGCACCCAAAGATGCAAAAAACCAACCAACCAACCAAAAATATGTATGTATCAGTCTGATAAAGTAGAATGTTCTGATGTATCCATGACGTGACCCAAGTTCTAATCCTGGTTCTGTTATTCACTGTGGAACTTTGGGCAAGTCATAGTACGCCTTTCTCTGTAGAATGAACTGCTCAAACTAACTTTTTATGGGCCCTAACCGTCAGTTACAAAAAGAAAAAAGGCAAATTCTGTATGTTTGATCAATCTAAAGTTTATTAATATGTGCTTTATCAGATACCATTGCATTGCCTGCTACCATAAAATTAAAGTCTTTTGGTGAATTTTTTTTTTTTTTTAAATAACCGCCTCAAAAAAAAAAACCAAAAAATTGTCTGGAGACATTTTGTCCATCTGCCCTGTTCAGGCAGTGAGGGAAATAGTTTGTCACCATAGTATGGGCTTCTCAGGGATGGAAGGAGTCCCTCACTGTGTTTTGAACTGATTTCCATATCAAAAACCCTAATAAAATTTCTGGAATCCAGGCTGAAGTGTTCCCCACAGGGTATCGGGCTCTGGGGAAGGCTGCTGCAGTCCTGGGGTCAGGCATTCAGGAGCCCAGAAACTTACAGGAAAGCTCACCAGTATAATGACACTTTCATAAAAAGTTATTAAACACTACACTGTAAAGGAAATTCCATAATTTTAGCTGCACAGGGCCCCATGCTTACCAGAAAAGCAGAGCTGGCATTTCTACTGAGCTGGCACAGGTCTCTGGGAGACACAAAGAATGAGAAAATGCTGTGGAGAAGTGTGTGTGGCGCTGGCTCCACCACAGGGTGTCAGTGTTGTCACAAGCACAGTGAATCCCAACTGTGCCTTGATCGTCCTGGCCTGGACAAGCTCAAATCCGTTCTTTTTGGAATGTTCACAAATGGAGAACAGGAAAATATATCCCAAGGGCTAAGCCACGCGCTTGTGATGTAGAACTAATTTTTGTTATAAATCAATTTTGTAGAGACTTATAAGTGTTTTATATTTGAAATTATAAAATAAATAGCATATGGCAAGTTTAAAGAGTAGAGGAGAATCACCTAGAATACTTACAGGCTAATGGTGTTTCTTGTCACTTTGCATGTGCTCTTGAGCCTTTATCAGTATGTGCATCCGCACTTTACAGAATGACAGCTGAGATAAGCAGAGAGTTTTGCGTGTTTTTCTTTCTTTCTTTCTTTCTTTTTTATTTAGCATCATGTCATTTACAATTTGCCTTGGTCTCTTCATAGTTCTTTTAAAGACTGCATGATTTTCCATGAAAAGGGGAAAGTGTGGCCTTGTTTTTGTTTGCTCGAATTTGGATTCTGACCTAATCCTGTACAGTTCTGTGACTTCCTAGAGCCTTGTCCCCCCTGTGTGTACAGGGGGCTTGTTATCACCCGGCCAGGGTTCTCGTGGGGGTGCAGTGAAATGGGATGAGTGCCAGGCACAGGGAGAGGCTCACAGCACTTGGTAAGGGTTGTATCTCTGCCCTATTACATGTTGCTTCTTTTTTCTGATACCAATGATGTGAGGATTACCTTTATCCCAAAAGCCTATTATCATTTGGGAGGTTTTTCTTTATGAAAGAGACCTGAAAAGGTATTAGTGAATCAAAAGGTGTGACAGTTTTATGGCATTACCACACCGTTTCCCCGAGTAACTGCCAGGAAGCAACAAACAACAGCACCTTGTTGTGGCCACTCCATTTTCCATTTCTGATCCAGTGCCTTGTATATAAAACTCCTATCATATAGTGGAAAGTAAGTTGAATTTAATATGTAATTTAGAAAAATTATCCTAAGTTTCCTTGCATACATGTTTGGTCATTAAAAGTAGTTTTTAAAATATTCATAGCATATGCTCTATAATGCAAACCTGGAAAATATCAGAGGAGGGTTTTGTTTTTAAAGCTTTGGTGATTTTTTTTCCCCAAAGCACTTGATTCTTATAATGGAAATAATATAAGTAGAGCCTGACAAGTTGATCAGCAGTGCCTAGTGCCAATACTAGTTCTCAGACTGAAAATAAGAAATACAGATTTTTAATCTCTTGCCTGAAAATGTGATGTTTGTAGGGATATTGGGAGTAGAATATGCTTCTTTCAAATACTGATTTTTTGATTTTCATTTAAAACATGAGTATCTGTTATTGCTAATGTCTAAATTTCCTCCATGGCCTTCTCCCTGCCCTTTGACAGGCAAGTATGAAACTAAACTTCCACTTGCCTGCACGTGGATTGTTCTAAGTTGTTGCAGAGGCAGAGGGCATAGTGGGGGGACAAGAAACAGAGCTCTCGGCTCCTGGCGTCTTTCCTGTCTGAGAAACGGCAGCTCTGCGGCCAGCTGCAGAGGCTGAGACCCAGGGGTCGGCTCCCTCCCACTCCATCCGCACTCATCACATAGCGTCCGCCACCTTGGGGATGCATCTGCAGCAGCCTCCGGATCTGCTCTGGTCCTGCCGGTTCCCTTGGCCGCGGGTGGGGCTGGCAGGAGCCGCGTCCTGTGCCCGAGCTGGCGCCCCGCTCGTGTGGCCGCCTGGCTCCGTGTGCGCTGCGACAGCTCCAGGGGGCGGCCCCTGCGACCCTACCTCTCCCCGTGCGGCCTCCTCCGTACTTCTAGACAGGCTTTCTTGTGTCTTGGTCCAGATTGTTAAAAAAGGAAATGGATGGTGAGGCGGGGCGTCCCTGCACTGTGGCTGTCCCCTGGATGCGTCCTTTCACGTTTTTATGGCATCCTCGCTCCACACTGTCTCGCCACATTCGCCGATCGCCCAAGCCCCTGGCTGCCTTGTGCCAGCCTCTGGCCCCATTTCCACATCCTACCCCCAGGATGTCCAGAGACACACGCATGAGGCCACCATCTGCATCCCTGATGTTCCAGTGATCTCTCCATGGTAACAGATAAAAAATAACACATTTCATTTAGAATGAGCTTTTTCCGCCTTTTGGCTCTTATGCTGGCTTGTTTTTCCAGTTTCTCCTGGCCTCGTGGGGCAGGGTAGGGCCGGGGGATGCGTCTGGGGCTGGGCTTGAATGTAGTGCTCTCTGGGCCCTGGGCCTGGGACTCACAGTGGCCCGTGCCCAGCCTGGCCCCACCCTGGGGACTGGAACCCTCCTGAAGCCTCTGGTGCTCCCTTATTGTCTCCTTGCACACATGGCCTTTGCCCCCTTTTCCCAGCCCAATTCAAACTTTCTTGATTTCTCCATCTTAAATATGTCCCACGTAGAACTGTAGTTCTTCCTTTTCCTTCCTGTCCAGCAGTGGTCACAGGCTGGGCTCTGCATGAGCGAGGGGGCTGCTGGTCTCTACCCTGGCTCACCACCCCTCCCCCCCAGCCACGAGCTGCACACAGACTGCACCTATTTCAAAAAGGAGGGTCCCTTCTCCTTTTCAAAATTTTTGCATAGTTGCAATTCCTAGTACATTGCAGAATAAAATAAAGTCACCTATCAGTTACCTGCAAGTAACAAATGTTAATGTTTAGCCAAATTTGCTTTCATATATTTTTGTTAATTTCCTAAGAAACATAGCAAGCACAGGTGATGCTGCATCTCTAACCCAATGTAACCCATTCTTTCCTTCCTTCCTCAGGAGTAGCAACTCTTTCAAAGGTTTTATATTTTAAGAAATATAGTGAAAGGGTGTATGTCTACAAACAATACACATTATTTTTGTATGTTTTTACAATGTATGTAATGGTTTATTTTATTTAATTGGAAAATATTCTATATATTTATGGTATACAGCATGATGTGATACACATTGTGAAATGGGTAAATCAAGCTAATTAACACATCCATTTGCTCACTTATTTTTTTGTGGCAACAACATTTAGAATCTACTGTCTTAGCAATTTCCATTGTTATTAACAATAGTCACCGTGTTGTACAATAAATAGATCTCATGAAATGATGATTTATTTTATAAGGCCTGAATCTTGAATCATAGAATAAGAATAGTTAATGTTGAAGGAAATAAGTAGACAAGGAAAAAAAGAGGGAAGAAGGAAAAAGAAGAAAAGAAAGAAAAGAGCAGAGTGTCTCCTCTAAAATAAGGAGTCACACAGTGACTCCCTCCTCCCCTTCCTGCCCCCTGCCCCAACCCTGTGCACCTCACTGGGTAAAGTGAGTCTGTTCTGTAGGGGATGACCCTGGGGACACAGAGGAGCCAGGCCAAGCTCCTGCCCTCAGGAGAGACACATACCAAGGAGCCCCTTGCCCAGCTGCTCAGCCCCAAGTGCACAGGCATTGCCAGGGGCCTTGTGAAAATCCTGACTCAGGGGATCCAGGGCAGGTGAGACCTGAGTCAGAGGAGCGGGTGACTGTCCTTGTGATAAAGGATGAGGAAAGTCTCTGCAGGGAAGGTTAAGCCTCAGGTAAGAGTCAGACACTGGTGGGTCTCTCTCTGAGAGGGACTCTGGCTGGAGGGGTGTCTGTGCTTCTCATTTAATTACAAAATAATTTAAAGAGGAGAGGGAGGAGAAGGGTTAAGAATTAAAAGCTCCAGTTCTTCAGCAGCCCTATTTTGTGATTTCCAAGTGCACCTTTAACTATTGTCTGTGGTGTGTGTGCACATGTGTGTGTGCGTGTGTGTGCAGGGCAGTTTTTATGGATCTACACTGGAACCATGTCTATCTACAAACAGACCAAACAAATGACTTACTACTTCCCAATATTTGACCCTCAATCTGGGGTGAGAAGGATCGGAGAATTCTTTTATTTGCTTGGCTAGGAATGTTTGCTGCCCCAGATGATATATTCTGGATCTGTAATTACACAGTGAGTGTAATTCCTTTAAACCACAGCCTCCAATAAAGCCAAATACTTCTGGGTGACATTTCCTGCTGGGTGACCCCCTCCTCCCGGGAATCTGATGTCTCATCCTGGAGGTGAAACTCAGGTGAGCTTTCAGGAAGGGACATTTCAGAAGTGTTGGCACTGAGCTTCAGATTGAGAAAATTTGATAAACTTGGACAGTAACTACTGCCTGTACATTATGGGAAAATAAAAAAGGAAGAAAAACCAAGAAAAATCAAAGGGTAAGAAAGGAATTATTTTGCCTTCCTGGCTTTAAAATAATATTTATGTGGTGTGTGTGTGTGTGTGTGTGTGTGTGTGTATATATATATATATGGTTGAATTACAGAAGTACCTCTTTAGTGATATTTCCTAAGTGGATTGTGTTTGATATTTATTTTCTTTTAGCACAATAGATTTATAATCTATAGTATCTAAATGATTTTCTAGCTTATAGTAAAAAAAAGCAAATTATAAATGCAGATGGTTGTGAAGCTTATTTCTTTGAAAATACAATCGTTTACAGAAAAAAATGATTTAATTTGCATTTGAATTTCCTTGATCTCTCTCTTGGTGTGCTGTGAATCTGTTTTCATGGAGATTGGCAGCAGTGAATGTTGGCATTTTCATTACTGAGGATGGAGGCTCTCGTCCATAGAAATCATTATAATGAGACCTAGAATAGATGCTTCAGGTCAATTCTAAACAATTCAGATAGTATGACTTAAATATTACTAAGAAGATAATGTTCCTCAATTTAGATTCCATTAAGCCAAAGGTTTACTGATTTGGATCCAACTCTGTTTGATATATACTACCCCATAGGTATCCAGCTTCTGAGTTGTCCTTAATTTATGGTGAGCGGGGTTGAAATGTGTGAAATAAAGCAAAGGGTACATGACCTACATACTATGCACTGTGCAGACTTTTTTTTTTTATTACCAAATAAAACTTGTTATTTTTCTAAATGTTGTGTAGCGTATGACACTGGCAAAGAGTGGTTTCTAACACTCTTTCCCGGCATCTAAATTGTTTTGGCTGTGTCAAAAACCACCTCTGCCACTTCTTTTAGAGGTTATTTTCTGATCTCAACACCATTTGCAGCCTGGTTTTGTTGAAACATTGGAGTTAATTGGTAGCAGAGAGGGGAAATGGCATTAAGCTTCATGAGGGCAGAGCCATTTACTAATATTATCATTATTATTCCTAATTGTATCAACTAGTACAGTACCTGGAAATGAGAGTAGGGAGCTTGTAAGTATTCCTTGCCTTATGAGGATGCATGCTTGCTGTGTTCAGAACAGCCGATGAGAATTGATTTCTGGTTCAATATTTTAATACTTTATATCCCATACCAAAGACAGACAGTTCCCTGTAGTATAAGCAAAGTAAGGGTACACAGAGAAAAAAAAAGATCGATTAACGCTGAAGCATATAGCTCAGTTGCTCAACACTCTAAATATTTTTTCCATTTTTATTTTGTTTTTATTTATTTATTGTTTTATTTTATTTTTTCCTTATTACAGGGGTACAAAATTTTAGGTTACGTATATTGCCCTTGACCCCCCTCCCCTCCCGAGTCAGAGCTTCAAGTGTGTCCATCCCCCAGAGAGTGTGCATCGCACTCATTATGTATGTATACACCCATCCCCTCCCCCACCATCTGCCCGACACCCAATTAATGTTATTCCTATATGTACTCTTAGGTGTTGATCAGTGACACCAATTTGATGTTGAGTACATGTGGTGCTTATTTTTCCATTCTTGGGATACTTCACTTAGTAGAATGGGTTCCAGCTCTATCCAGGAAAATACAAGAGGTGCTAGATCACCATTGTTTTTTATAGCTGAGTAGAACTCCATGGTATACATATACCACATTTCATTAATCCACTCATGTATTGATGGGCACTTGGGTTGTTTCCACATCTTTGCAGTTGTGAATTGTGCTGCTATAAACATTCGAGTGCAGATGTCTTTTTTAATAGAATGTCTTTTGTTCTTTTGAGTAGATGCCCAGTAATGGGATTGCTGGATCAAATGGTAGGTCTACTTGTATCTGTTTAAGGTATCTCCATATTGCTTTTCACAGAGGTTGCACTAGTTTGCAGTCCCACAAGCCATGTATGACTAAATTTTGATATAGAGATTTTGAATGATGACTCATTCCCTCATTAGAAAGGAGAGAGTAGTATACTCAGTTCCATTGAGTGTTTTAGGAAAATTGTCAGTGCATATTCACCTCCTTGAGCTGCTGGGTCCACACCTGTGGCTTGGGATTAGGACAACCTGCGCATGTGCCAGTGACCCCAGCCTGTAAGGACAGGCTTCATGATGAGGACACTCACTGTGACAGGAGCAGGAGTGTTCCACGGCCCACTGAAAGTTGTTGGGGCAGAGGCAGATGAGGGAGAAGCTTCATTTTAATGCTTTTATTGAGTCACAGTGATGTTGTTTTCTTCAAATTCAGTCATCCCTCGAATCAGGTTTTCCTGCCTACTTTAGGTACCACCTTCTCCCCTGGAACTGTGAGCAACGTCAGCTGTGTGGCACTTTTCCTCTGAGGCTCTCCCTGCTGCTACCCAGGTGGTCTGTGCCAGTTTGGGTTCACAGTGCGTTGGTCTGTTCCTGCTCTTGTCAAATCCAGCAACCAGCCTCTCAGACGTCCTAACGCCGTCGTTGCTGTTCCTCCTCCAGCTTTCTTCCTACTTGGGGCTAATATACATGGAACTCAAGCTCCTTTGACTGGGCTGCCGTATTAGTAAGGGTGGGCTACGGTGCGATAACAAGGAATCCTTCAAAGTCAGAGGCTTGTATCAGAAGCTCTTGATTCCACTCAGAGAACTTGCGAGTTTGCAGCCATCAGGGATAGAGGCTCTCGCCTTTCAGCAGCCCAAGCTCCCGAGGCGACCATGGCCATCTGCCTCTCTACTGGCTGGAGGGGAGGTCCACAGAAGGACACGACCGTGAGGTTTCTTCAGGCCAGTGTGGAAGGTGCATGCATGTTACCTCTCCTGTTCTATTGGCGAGAACTTAAGGACGTGGCTACATATAGCTGCAGAAGAGCCCGGGAAATAAAAGCATTCACCTGGCCACTGTGCCACAGCACTGATGCTGGAATCAAAGAGAGACTGGGTGGCATTCCCAACATTGCCCCTTAAGTGAGGGCAGAAACCCTGTGGCCTTCTCACGACTGCTGTTTCCACTTTATCCTCCTCTCCTTGATGACAGGGAAGGGGAGGACCCAGGGCGGCACTGTGCGTTCACTGCCTGTTTGAAGTCTTGTTGCTCCTTACTTTGTAAGAGAATATGGGCTTATCTGTGAGATTTCAGGTAACTGAGCATGCTGTTAACCAAAAGCAACAGCAACAAGAAAATCTTAGCAATTTTATTTAAATAACATATATTTGCAGGTACCATGTCAGTAATGAAATATTATTATACAAGTAAATTTACAGATTATGTTTATGGTTGCTTTAGCATAAGAGTATGGATGATTTCATCTTATTTTTACTTTATTCTAGTAATTTTAAAATTATTTGCTAAACATATTAGACATCTTTAATTATTAGCAATAATAATTAGTAGCAATAAAGCAAAATTAATAGTAATATATTATCAAGAAATAGGAGTCACAGCACTTCAAAGCCTCGGCCAACTTGTGTATGAGGTCAGTGATGTGCTAATAACAAGCATCATTTCTTTGTGCTTGGGAAGCATCTCACCAGAGTGGGCACATGTTTGATAAGATCTTTACAGCCCTCTGTGGCAGCCAAGAGCCATAGAAGAGGGCAAAGTTAGAATCCAGAGTAAACTCTAACGATGTTTGAATTTAATCTTATGAATACAAAATATTAGGCTAGTGATAAGTAATTCTTAGCCATGTATGAAAACAAAAGTCTCCGTAACAGAGAAGGATTGAGGTTTGAGTTTGGTTTGTTGGTTGCCCCTTCCAAGGATTCTTGAGCTCCGGCCATAGGATGAAACATCTGGCTTAGAGAACGCCTGGGCTGAAACCACGAGAAGTAGAAATGTCCCTAAGACCGTCACCAGCCTCTGGCCCTATGGTGCCCCTGAATCCATCAGGCAGATCACATGACAAGGATAAGAAAAGATGCTGCCCCAAGCCTATTTGTACTGTCAGTTAGTTTGTATATAAAACCACCTTCAATTGCAGAATTATTTTGTGCCTTTGCCAAGTCCTCCTTAACAACAGAAAACATAGTTAGGGCCATAGGAAGCAAAGGAGAGTCCCGTGAGAAAGCTACCAGCAACGGCTTTAACTAAAGAAGAGGACTACCTGGGAAACCTTGAAAATATTAATTAGTGGTTTATTGCCAAATTTATTTTATTTAATTAATTTATTTATTTATTTTTGCTTTTGGTCTGGCAGATATACTAACAAGAGATGCTGGGCAGAGATGGTTTCTATAAAAATCAGTCATCCCTGCAAACATAAATTTTGGAGTAGGTAGACCAGGAGATTCCTGAGGCCAGAGGAATGGGAGAAAAGTGACCTGTGGCACCAACTACATTTGAGTGGCATTACATACCTGATAACCTGAGGGCTGGGAGTCAGGGTAGCCAATAAACAAGCTACAGATACAAGGACTTTTCCTTGTATTGCAAAGTAATTGATTTTTTTTTTACTTATAGTTAAAATTTTGTCTTACCTTTTAAATTTTGTCTTACCTTAAATCAGAAGATAACAGCTATCTCTAGAGCACTTGTCATGTCCACTCATTTGTCTTGTGCCTGGCCAGCCCTTGGAGTTTCATCTTCTAGCCTTGGAGTCTTATATCTTAGCAGTTTCCTTTAATACTCCGGTATTTAAATCTTTAAGGCATTGTTGCAGAGTGTGTGTGTTAAAAAGTATGACTTTTTTGATAAGAATATAGCTTGTCCTGAGATCATATGTTATGTGAGTAGGGGATAGCTATTAAACCAACCTCAGACATTAAAGAAATATTTTGCTAATAATCGGAGTTAAGGAACAGCCACAGGCCACTGAAAGTGCTGGCCATTGGTGAGCAGGAAGGGACCCCGGGCATGTCCACCGGGGTCTCCTGGTGTGAGACTACGTCCAGCCTAAGCCTGGCCCTCAGGCCCCTTCTGCTCTTGAAGAAATGATTCAGCGTCCTGTCCTGACCAAGTCAGCCAGGAAATCTTCCCTTTAGTTTTTTGCTGGTATAATTGTTCAGTTTGTCTTAACCCTTGTAGCTTCCTCTTGACTGAGAGATTATGGGACTGGCTGGACTTTGCTGCAGGTCAGCCATAGCTTACACTGAATGTTTACTCTTGCCCTCTCTGTATGGTTTCATGAAGCATGCCATAACATGGAGGATACACTCTGAGCTGTTAACAAGGCTTAAATCTCTTGAAAAAATGAGAACATTTATTCTCCCACCACTTCCTACACTTACGATCCGCTTACCAGGATCCTGTGGAGACTGAGAGGGGCAGGAGCAACCCCAGGGGGCGACGGGCTTCTCCTGGCGGCACTTGTTTTCTTCTGGTCTGTTGGAGCCTGGAGGAGAGGAGTCGTGCGCGTCTCGGGGTGCAGACACCTGACACTCTTGCGGCCGCAGACTGTGGGGAACACAGAACTGGGTGGGATACCAGCTGACACCAAACTATATGGATGTTAGCTGTCCGTACTGCAAGGCCGAGGACTTGGACAGAAACCAACGCATGAAGGTTGAAAAAGCTTACGTATGCACAGCAGCTGAGAGGAGACCAGATTTTACAATAGTTTGTGTGGAGGCAGCCAGGGATTTCGGTGGGCTGAAAGATCAACATCTGAGACGTCCGCGTGTTTCGTCTGCTCGGTGTAAGCACGGGGGCCTGACTGGTCTCATGCTGTTTCACCCCGAGGTGAGCCGTGGGCACGTCCCCCCTGAGAGGGGTCACCAGTGCTGACTGCGGGGGGAGGCGATGACTCTTGTCCCTGAGGAAGGGGCTTCCTTTGCCACCAGAAAGAACCGACTGAGCATCTGAAAGGCATTTACAGATGGGCTCGTATCTGGTGAGAACGTGACATCCCAGCCTCAAGACCCTGTCATTTTGTGCTGGGAAAAGTAGAACACTCTCCCCAAAAGCCAGTGCCCCTTGGACAGGAGTGGACACTTCAACCTTGAGTTGTGGAGCTTGAGTTTGTGTCCAGTCTGGAGTAGCCATAGGTGGTCTTCCTCTGGACAGTGAAACCAACCAGAGTCATCTGGAAGTAGCCGCATGGCTCTGTCACCGTCACCCCATTGTCCAGTGGAAAGAAGGCCAGTTAGAGTTTCTGCTTTCTCCTGGAGGATGGAAAATCCCCTGTCTACTGCAGTCTGTCTAGGAAACCAAGGGAAATGTTAACGTTTGTGCTGAGGTCCATCAAAATATAGCAAGAGGAATGTGACCATTTTAAATTAATTGTGATAATCTGTGGCAGCTCCATGTGTTGACGTAGCTTCTGGGAACACTGACTGGAGAAGGCTTCTGGGGTTGACTGGTGATGCCTGTCTCGGTGTGGGATGAGCATGAGAGACATGCTGCGTACCTTCCTTTCTTTCCCTAATGCCTGCGTTCCACTGCACTCTTTACTAGAAACGTAGAAAGCTGTCCAGGCTGCGGGCCTGCTGAGTGAAAGCAGACCTGGCACGTCAGCTGTTTGTGGTTGACCAGAAGGGTGGGCTACTCGGCTGAGATGCTTCAGGGGTGCACGGGCCATTGACCGATGGCAGCCCAAGGCATGCCTGTCGTTCCGCCCTGCAGGGCTTGGCTCCCCCGTGTCCCTCAGCCAGCGCCTGTGGTTTGTATGGAAGTGCTACGTGCTTTGTTTTCTGTGTGAGAATGTGCACACATGCATAGAAGTGTCTCCCTAGAGGATGCCAGCTGCCAGGGTTTTAATGCAGGTAAAGAAAATGTGAGCAGTTCTAAAGGAAGTGATCATTTTTGTATCCCTATCCTAGACATTCTTAGGAAAATAGTGAAATAATAAATTTGGCAGTGACTCAGATCCATGTAATAGCAAGTCCACCAAACATTCTAGAAGCAACAAGAAAAGCAGTTTGTTTGTTCTTTTCTGCAAGTATATCAGCCAGTTTAAAAAATGCTCAGAAAGCAGGGGGAGGGGATGGAGGTATGACTGCATGGTGAGTGCCAGGCACACTGTCTGGAAAATGGACACGCCTGAGGCTCTGACTCAGGGGGATGGGCGGGACATGGACAATGTATATAACCTGAGCTTTTGTACCCCCATGAAGAGCTGAAATAAAGAATAAAAAAAAATGCTCAGAAAGTGAGAGAGAAAATCGTAGCCCGAGTGGGAATGGTGTCTTGCTTGTGATGTAGAGATTCATGCAGGAACACATGGTCTTGAAGAAAGTGTGATTTGGGAGGAAGCCCAGAGCCCAGGCAGGCCTTTCTGTGACCGCAGGTGGAGAAGGCACCTTGCAGCTGCCCGTTCCGCTCTTCCTGGAGAATCCACGGGCCTCCGTGGTATTCAGCACGCGGCTATCTGTGGCCTCTCCGGCAATCGTCAAGTGATGACCGTATTCATGGGGACTGGCAGACCGCGTATTTCACATTGTCTCTCAGAAAACGGGGGACAAAATCAAGCCCGACAGCAGAATAACGGGACTGCAAGGAGCCATTTGGGGAAAGATAAACTCCACTCAGGCTTCATGTTTATAGCAGACCTTGGCATAGGGAATGTGAGGTTTGTCTCAGGGACTTGGAGACTTAAGTATTTACAATAATAAGAGATCTTTCTGTGGCAGAAGCAGATTATCGTGTGTGCATATATGCATGTTTACACGTGCACATGCAGAGTACGTGAATAAGGGGCTTGGGGACATTGTTCTCCAGTGCTTCCTCATGGGCCCACCTGCCCCTGCCTCCCTTCACACACCTGGGCCTGGGTCCGAGGGGGGACTGGGTCCCAGACAGGTTGGGCCAGGAAAATGTGAGCAGCGGTTACAGAGGGATAAGAATCTCCAGTTGGCAAGGTTCCCAGGGCTGGGGTCTGAGGAGACTGGAGAGGGAGTCATGGAAAGCCAGAGGGCATTTGTGTTGGCCAAACAGGAGAAAGGCCAGAACAAAAGCTCAGATATGTTGGCAGCGTCCCTGGACCCAGGCCTTGGGGGCAGCTGCGCCAGAGGGAAGATGAAGGGGACGGGCCCTGTGGGCAGCTCAGGCCGTATCCCCACCCTGGTGAGTGTGGGGCATCCTAAAGCACCTACATTTCGGCTTAAAAGCTAGTGGAGTTGCACCTTAGAATCCAAATAAGAGAGAATCTGATTCTAACAGGAGCTGAAGTGGGGCTTATGTCCTGCGAGAGCCAGAGCAGGAAGCAGAGAAGAGAGAAAAGGGACTCTCCCTCCCTTCTGCTCCCCCATCACTCCAGCCGCCCTCCCGCCCGGCCTTTGCCCAAATGGCCCATGTCAGTGAGGGTGAGGGACTTTCTTCTGAGGCAGGACAAGGAAGGGCTTGGGGATGGCCACTTGGCAGCCCCTGGGGAGGGTCCAGTCCGGGTGGGGAAGCCGGCGCTGTCTGCCCGCACTGGGGCTGACACAGCCAGAGGCCTGCAGCTGCCCTGAGGCTGGCGAGTCGTGACTAGACTCTTGAGTGGTGGCAAGGCCTTCCTCCTCCCGGCTGAAGCACCGCTGCTGCCCGTGCTGTGCAGGGACCCGGCCTGGACGAGTGCGTCCTGCCAGTGTGTCGCGCAGGCTCCCTCCTGGGCTTGCAGACTCACAGCAGAACTGTCTGCTTCCCATATTCGGTAACTTCTGTGACTGGTTTTCTTCCTGATTGCTCTCACTTGTTCACACTGAACTGGACAGATTTAAGGGAATACCGTTTATCTGCCTCGATTTCCCTCTGTCTTACCTGCTGCAGTGAGCAAGTCCAGGTCTCGTTCCCAGGGCCTGCTTTCTAGCTCTCTCGGCTCCCGGCCCCCTGGGCCATCCCACCCCCGGGCTGGGCCCTCAGCCACACTGCAGGCATTTCCTCTGCCCCCTCTTTATTTCCAACAAGAGATAACATCTTACTGGGAGAATGGAGGATGCGTTCAGAAGAACTATAGAATCTGAGCCCAACAGGTCAGGCTAGAAAACAGGAAAGAGCTGCGCTAAATGTCAAGACTATCAGGAGAACCTAAAAAATCTGTCAGGTGCCTTGAAGGTGAACTTCGTGGGTGACCTTGAGATGTGTGTGCCTGGCAGCCTCTGCCTGCAGCCGTGGGACCTACACAGACCAGCTGCGTGTGCTTTGCAGCAGATCCAAAAGGAGGGGTCGTGGTGGGGTCACTTGTAATTTGTAATTAGTAGTAAAGTACCCAAGTTTGTGAATGATTTACTTAAACAGATGGAAGCTGTTCACAGTTTCCTCTGGAAAAATGTCATCAGTGCTTCCCTGATAGGCTTTTCAGAGGGGAAGACTGAGCGGTGGGGTTGCAGCTGGTGCACCGCACTGCTCCTGGAGGTGGTGCCTTGCACGTGACATCGTGCAGGTGGGAGCCAGACTAACGCGGGCAGCTACTGCTGCAGGCACTGTCCCTACAGAGAGCACGAACGATGAGCCCTCCCACCTGGGCAATGTGGCGTGGTGGCTGGGGGCAAAGGTGACAGCAGGTAGGGCAGTGGTTCTCAGCCTTGACTTTCCACAGCGGATGCCTAGGGGACGGCCACCCTGTGTGAGGATGCTCACCGCCGTTGATAACCAGGGAAGTGCAAGGCAAACCACAGTGGGATGCCACTCCACACCCACTAAAGATGGCTACAATTTTTAAAAAAATTGGAAAATAAATCTTGGTGAAGATATGGAGAAACTGGAAGCCTTTTTCATTGCTGGTGGGACCCTAAAATGCTGCAGCTGCCATGGAAAGCATTTTGGCTGTTCCTCAGTAAGTTAAACATAGAAATGTCATGTGACCCACAATTCCACTCCTAAATATGTGCCCAAAAGAACTGAAAACAGGTGTTCAAGTAAAAACTTGTACAGAAATGTTCTAGCAGCTCTGTTCACAATAGCCAAAAGGTGGAAACCACCCAGAAGCCCGCAGCAGATGAGCAGATAGGAGCGTGGTGGGTCCGTGCGAAGGTACCATCCGGCAGGAACAGAGGGGAGGCGCGGCCACGCAGCCAACCTTGAAAACATTATGCTATGCAAAAGAGCCAGACACAAAAGACCATATGTTTTTTGATCTCGTTCACGTGAAATATCTAGAATAGGTAAATCTCTAGAGTCAGAAAGCAAGTTGGTGGCTGTCAGGGCCGGGATGAGGAAGGGGGAGGGGGAAGTGGCTGCTTAATGGGCGCCAGGTTTCCTTCTGGGATGAGGAGAAAGTTCTGGAGCTAGATGGTGGTGATGGCTGGACAAGAACGTAAGTGTACTTAATGCCTTAAAATAACTAAAATGGTAAGTTTTATTTTACATGTATTTTGCAACTGTAATTTACGAAAAAGAAACCAGCCAATGCCTGGTCCCACTTCAGGGTTTCTGATGTGCTTGGCTTAGGGCGCAGCCTGGATGTGCCCATCTTTAAAAGCTCCGGGAGTTCTGGTGTGCAGCCGCGCTGGGAGAACCTCTAGGCGCTGCCACTTCCTGGTATGTGGCCTCAAGCAAGCCACTAACTCTCTGTGCCTCGGTTTCCTTAGCTGTGAAATGGGGTCATGTCATAGAGTTGTTACAAGGGTCAAATGGGTTAAGATGTGTAAGCCATATGCCTCCACATGAGTGCATTATTATTTTCTAAGCCTGGAGTTTAGATTTTCTCCTTAACCTGGTTAGTATTTGTTCTGTTTGCACTTGCCAGGTTAGGAGACCACACGTCTCTGTTTGCCAGGACAGTCCTCAAAATGCCATTGTCACTGTGTTCTTTCCAATTTGGCTTTTTTTTTGGGGGGCGTGGGCATTTGGAAAATAGTCCCATTTTGGACAACAAATTATGTGGTTACTCTCTCACCCTCTTCTGTAGCACTAGTCATGTAGATAGTGATGAACGATAAATGTCTTAGCAGGTAAGAGAGAAACATTTTGAATAATGCTTTGGAGAATTTGTCTACTCAACCAAAAGAAACTCTTGAACCACACTCCTTTTCCTGCTTCTTTAAAAAAAACCCATCCTACTTTTCTTGAAAATAAATTTTCAAAAGGCAGCAATCTAATCAGCTTATTTTCTCCACCTAATGACTCAGTTACCTGGAATTAGAGAGAGCCCTTCCCGATTTGATACAAGTATTAGAGGCCTGTGTTCCCATTTTCGTTGTTTCTGTGTCATGTACAGCTGTGGTCCCCAACCCCTGGGCTGTGGCCTGCTAGGAACCGGGCCTTGCATCACGGCCTGAGCTCTGCCTCCCCGCAACTACGACCTCCCGCCCCAACCGTGGAAAAATTGTCTTCCATGAAACCGGTCCCTGGTGCCAGAAAGGTCGGGGACCGCTGATGCAGGTTGTCTTTCGGTCGGCACGGGGCCTGCCCGGCGCGGGTGCACGGCGAGCGCCCTCCCCGCTTCCCGGGCTGGTCGCACGGACGGTGCTCACGAACCTCTCGGCACGAGATGCCCAGTCTCGTTTGGAGAAACCTGTTTCCGTTCAGGAAGGCCCCGTGTGAAACCTCTCTTCTTATGAGTTATAGAAACTAAATTTACCTGTCAATTATTCGAAACATGTCACCATGTAAATGACAGGAAATTTGACACCTACATTTGAAAGGGGGAAATCTTCACTTTCTTTGTTATTAGGGCTTTATTATTTATATAAACTAGAACGTTTTTCCTCAAAATTGTACCTAATGGAGTTTGCCTCAGCTGGAATCTCACCTCCAGCCACAAGCCATTCCACACACGTGTGCAGTCACGCACACATGCGCACGCGATGGAGGGTTTCCCACATGCGTGCTCTTGCTCACGCTCTTCCCTGCTGCTGCCGCCTGTGCGCGCCCCAGCCCCAGCCCTTCCTCCGCGCTCTCCTCCCCGTGCCTGGCTGCACTGCACGTTGCCACTTAGCCTTTCGTAACTCACTCTTACCTCAGCTTCCCCGTTAGTGCCCTCCCTCCTGTTTTCCTCCTCTGTCCCCCCATCAGCTCTGCACCATGGACTGTGTCCGCTCTGTCCCCAGGCCTGCTGGGCTGGCGGTGACTCCCTGTGGCCCGTGGCCCTCTGGCAGGATCCTGCCCGCCTAGGGACAGGCATCGCGTGTCACACATCTTTGAATCACCCGGGAACGTGTTTCTTTTTAACTCACAAGCTTTTCAGAAATTTTTGGCTTCCTAAAATTGTCATTGTTAAGCATTCTAGACATTCATTTGCCTGCCGACAGGCCTTGCCTTTCAGATGGTCCTACTTCATAAGCCTTGAATACAGTGTTACAACTCACTGAGTTTTGTGAGAAAAAAATCAAATACCCGTTGGGTACTCTTTGCTCATTTTAAGAAAAGATCCTGCCAGTAGAGAAACTGATCCAAAGCTATTCTGATGCTTATAACCATCAAGAGTTTATGTGACAGTGTTTCGTTGGCTGCAATATATATCCAGACCAAATAGCTTCTGCAACTTTTCGTCGTCTAAAGACTTAAGATGTCACCCTCGGGAGTTCCGCAGAGAACCTGGCCAAAAGAGCAGCACCGTTCCCCACCCACCTCACTTAACAGAAACGACAGCCGGCAGTCCCACTTCCTGCACATCCACGGTGACTAGTGGATCTAGTGAAGCTCGAGTGCGTTGTGCCTCTTGGTTTGCCGTTTACTCTGAATTGATGAGGGTTTGGGGTACCAGAAGACAGCAAGGGACTGGGCTGAGGGAAGCAGCCCAGGGCGTGTCTGTCAGGAAGGCTGTGCTCCGAGGTAAAGAAATGCCTACGGAGACAGAGAACACGCGCGGGGGAAGGAAACTTTGCCCGACCCCAGCCCAAGACCCTGCTGGCAACCTGGAGGAGAGGCAGTGCTCCCCTCTCACCAGTGTCAGGAGCTGTGGCAGATACGGCCTGCTCTGCCCAGCAGTTCCCGGGGAGGGCGGCAAGGACAGTGGTGTCACGTGGTCCTGCCTTGGGTCCTGCCAAAACCTGCGTCCGAAGAAAGGGCGATGGGAAAATAGGCTCTGAACTCCATCTTCTCTCCCACTGGGCTCTGACAAAGAATTAAAAAAAAAAAAAAAAAAAAAAGTTGTAAAGTCTTTCGAAAGGGGGCAGCATTGTGTTAGGAGAGGAGGGCTGCAGCAGCCAGGCCCAGGAGCATGTTTCTGGTTTGTTCCATCACCAGGGAGCTGAGCCATCCTAAGCAGCTACGTCAGTCCCCTTGGGCCTCAGTTTTTCTCACTATTAAAACTCTAAACATCATGCCATCCTTAAAGTATCTGATCTAACCGAGAAGATTCTATACTGGTAGGATTGTTGAAGGCTTGTTCAGAATGTATTTATTGCAACCAAAATATTTCCCATAACCTTTAAACAAAATTCTGTATCTGAATTCGTCAACGGCCCTGTCCAAGCCTCTGCTAGACTTTGGCTAGACTTAGTTTAATGATTTGTTCTCACAAGGTACAGTTTTATTTGTCAGAATGGTCAGTTTTGAGAAATGAAAATGAAATAGCTATTCATCCTATTATAAAAATCAGTTTATCTTAAACAGAAAGGTTTCCAGTACAGCATCTTCCCTTCGTCTCCAGCAGCGTGTCACAGTCGAGCCTACCGAGCCCCTTGCTGGTGGCATGGCCGGGCGGGTCCACCCTCGCACGTGTGATGGGGTGTGCGTGGGGAGCAGCTCTGTGAAGATGCAGGCGGAGCATTCAGGCAAAGGGGACTGAAGCATCGCAGTTATGCTGACTGTAAAATAGTAAGGTTTACCTTGGACACAGCTCTCTGTCCCGTACTGATCTCTATCAATTACAAGTCAGTGAATGGGGGAGAAAACCTGTTCCCTGCAGTACCTGTGAATCCCCAAATTATCCTGATTATACCCAGCACTCCTAGTGCCACATCAAGTTTTCTGGGGCACTTGAGCTGTCAGAGCAACGCCCCTGCTGCTGGGTGCTGGCTCTGCCCAAGCTTGTGCCTGCGGAAGGTTCCGCGGTTTAGGGGCGGAGCCTGATTCTGCAGGCCAAGCCTGTGGAAGTCTATCCCCCAGCCAGCTGGGAGCTCAGATACATAAATTAGAACCTGTGGCAAAAACAGTTGTTGCAGATGATGTTGATTTCATTTTGAGCTAATGCTCAGACCTGGATATTGTTAGTTTCCTCTTCTTCCTGTCCCCTCTCCCCACATGTGTGTATGATAGGATCAAACCAGTGATTTTTTTTTTCTTTTTTTCTTTTTTTTTTTCTTAGAGACAGGGTCTCTCTCTGTTACCCAGGCTGAAGTTCAGTTGTATCATCGTAGCTCACTGTAACCTCAAAATCCTGGGCTCAAGTGATCCTCCTTCCCCAGCCTTCTGAGTAGCTGGGGCTGCAGGCATGAGCTACTGTGCCTGGCCCAAATCAATAATGTTCTTATTGGATACAATAAAAGAATTAATTGGCTCTGAAGGGTGTGGTAGCCTGGACACAGAGTTTTGTATTGTCTCTGGTGAGTGGCATCTCATTGGACTTTCTGTCCAGCCGGCCGCGGCTTCCCTGGTGGAAGTTTGCACTCCACTGACCAACAGCCCATGGAGCTGAGAGGGAAGGTTCGGATGCTTTGTTCCCTTTTCTGTTATCCTTTGTTTTTTCTTAGTGATTTATGTGGGTGTCCTCCTAACTCCTGAGCAAATCTGGTGAGATTCTAATAGCCAAAATCTGTGAATTTTGGTGCCAACCTTTGGAGAACAGTATGACTCACTTCCCTACAAGAAAAGGACTTGATATTTAAAATAAAAGAGAGAGATTGACACGTTTGGTCAAGGAACAGGAGAGCAAACCCCTCTCGCAGGCAAGCAGCGACCTGTTACATGTGAACTGTGCCGCTCTGTGGCACGAGACAGTCAAGGAAACTGGAACGATAGGACAGGGGCCAAGCCTTTTTTACTCCAGACCATATGGAGTAAGCTTTTGGTTTTCCATTTTAATATTGACGTGAGTCAGTATTTTAAAGGACCCAATACTTAACCAGTGTTATTTCCCTCCCACATTATTCTGTGGATTGTTTTCTAATTCTGTGCACAAATTCCAAAAGTAAGGAAAGAAGGAATATAAGAGTTAAGCCACAAATATTCTCTGGGCAGCAGAACTTTTTTGGCTGCCCATGGGTTGAAGGTTGAGCAGCGGAATCACGAAGAGGGTTTGGTGGGCCACGTCTACTGAACCCGTTGGTGTCCTCGGGAGTGTGGGGTGAGGTGGGAATGGATGTTTGCTGACTTTGTTTAACAGATTATGGGTGAACAACACCCATGTGTCAAAACTCAGTCAAGGTCCAGAGACACGGATGCTGGGACTGTGAGAAGCCCACTGT
The DNA here is from genome assembly GCF_020740605.2 of Lemur catta. Lineage (NCBI taxonomy): Eukaryota > Metazoa > Chordata > Mammalia > Primates > Lemuridae > Lemur > Lemur catta. Next base: position 93,806,384 of record NC_059138.1, on the reverse strand, counting down.
CTGGAGATGAGGGATGCCAGAACTGGCAGGGGGCATGCGATGGGGTGTGCTTCGGGTTTCTGGCTTCCCGCTGTCCAAGGTCATCTCGTTGTGGCCTTGAAGAGGTCATTCTTACCAAAAATCCTTGTCAGGGAAGAAGGAAAGCACATGTTGGACATTGCTAATGTGACAGAAATATGCTAGGTGCTTTATCTAGCTTTATCTATGTTTCCTCATTTAGTGCTTGTAACAACTTTGAAGTAAATGGAATTTTCCCCATTTTAAAGATGAGGATGTCCCTCCTATAAGATCTGTACCCATCCCTTACCTTAAGGAGTAGATAATCCAAGATGTCAGGAAGCTTATGAGGGCAAAAAAAATTACAGAATTAAAACGTAAAATCAATATTTAATGGGGAGGGGTCCATACAGTACTTTTAAGGGAGTATTCTGCACAGCTTCGTGAAAGATCAGGGCATTAAAAGGACAGAGGTGAACTCACAGCAGTGTCAAGAGCGATCAGCCAGACATGCATAGTTGTGGTGAGGGCTGAGGGCAAGAGGAACTGGAGGTTCCGTGTCTAGACAGGGTGGAGTGATGAGAAGCAATTGGGTGCAGGGTTGTGGAATGTCATGAACGTTGTGTTTGCTTCAGAGATAACTGCGGCATGGGTATAGCTGTATAGTTCTCCACTGAACGCCACACCTTTAATCAGCCTCTATGATGTGTGTGTGCACGAGTGTGTGTGTGTGTGTGTGTGTATACAATCACTGTCAGCAGATGTTATGGATAAGGAATTTGGGCAACTCGGAAGACCCCAGTGTCTATGCTTCTGGCCCTGCTGATGAGGAAAGATGGGGTTTGCATTCCTCCTGAATCTGGGGGTATTTGAACAAAGCAGCCATCCAGGAAACGCCTTCTCAGCTCTGGTCCTTGGATTAATAAAGCCTCTTTTCTGGTTTGCTTCAAGTACTTAGTCATCTAGACCCTGCATCGTTAAGTAAATCTGAGTTCTGTCTCTATGAGCCCTCACGGTTGCCATGGAGGTGGATGGAAGGCAGAGGAAAATACGCAACGGTTTATTTTGCATTGGCTGATTTGTGCAGCAGTGAGTGTAGTGGCTGCAGAACTCAAGGACTGGAGGAGTGATTTACATTTTTCTGTGGGCCTAAATAGGCATTGACAAGTTTCTTGGGTGTCAAGCCATCTCCTATACCATCCCCCACCTGTTTCTTATGGGAACTCTGTATTTGATGTCTTTGGAGGTTAGCATCTCACGAGGAAGGAGGAACTGGCATAAAAAGCAGCCTTCGTGGAGTGTTTTGTCCTTTGGCTTTAATAATTAAGCCCAAGAAAATCTGTGTCTTGAAAATTTTCTCGGGAAACCAAATGTCAGTATTCACTGGCAGAACATAATAGAACTTGTATCTGAGCAAGAATAATACTGGATTGTTGCTTAATATGATAGGTTTTTAAAAGTATATTTATTTTAAATATGGAAAACCAGTTGCCCATTATGTGAAACATGAAAGCAGAGTGTCCCCCGGCCACCCCCCGTCCTCCCATCCCCACACGTGTAGACTCTTGGCCACCACGCACGGGAACTGGGATCACAGCTGTGGGTGAAAATGGGCGATAACCTCTGTCCCGTGGAGCTCACATTGTAACGGTGGACAAAGATATCAGTGAGCAAATACACAGTGACCGTGATAGCTCACGCCTGCTGGGTGCTTGCTTTGTGCCAAGAGCTCTTTAAAGCTCCTCCACAGGTAGCCACCCATGTAATTCACGTAGTGATGTTGTGAGGCAGGTGTTACTTATGCTGGTTTTATAGGAGATGAACTGAGGCAGAGAAAAGTTAAAAACTTGCCCAAGGTCATGCAGCTCATAAGGGACAAAGGCAGGAATCAAACCAGGCAGTGTCTTTAGGTCTGTGGGCTGAACTCTTCACCACACTGGCCCTCAGCGTGGTGAGGACGTGTCCGGGGTAGCGCCTGCTCTGTTAGATGACCTGCCAGAGCGAGGAGAGACCAAGCCCGGGACTGAGCCTGGTGCCATCTGGTCTTCAGTCTGAAATTAGAGTGCTGGTTCCCTAAATGCTCTTTCTGCAGTAACACACACGTGATTCTATTAAGCAGACCCTAAGGGGGAAAAGATTGAAAAAAGTTTGTGTCCTTTAGTCTGTCCCCCTGGTATAGAAATTGCTCCTTGGGAGCAATTAATTAGTATGTTGGGTTGCATTTCTTTCAGCTAATTAGATATTTATTACTAAATGCTACACGAGTGATCACAGAGTCTTCACATATATTGCTTATACTGCACAGTCATTTGTTCATAACTTCTGAAAATTAAAAGAAACTTAAGCCCCTTCCTGGCAACAGGTGACATGCTCCTCAAGACGGCACAGTGTGTCTCCTGCCCATAAAAACACATCTCCTGATCTGTTCCTTCTTCTCTTCAGTGTCTAAGAGCTCACTCTGATGACAGGTTAAAGTTTTACGGAGGCTAATTCATACCTGCAGGTTGGTAAAGAATATCGAATGATTCTAACTGCTAAGTGTTCTTCTTTGAGGCTGAAAACGTCTGTCCTTTCCTTCATGATTAAGAAAATGAGCCTTACAGCATGAGTCTGCCAGGTGATGTCTTGCATAGCTTTCCCAGGAAAGTAGAAGTAGAGGTTTTGCTCGGATAATTCAAGCCTGTCAGCAGAAATAGATGCCATTAAAAGTTTGGACGGAGGAGTTGGCGCTTTGTCTACACGTTTGAGCGTTCGTGTCATATTGATGGGATTTCCTGTCTGTCTCTTCCCCAGCAGGGCTGCTTAACAACACCCAACTCCCCGTCCCTGCACTCCCGTTCCATTACGCTGGGTCCATCCCTGTCGCTGGGCAGCATCTCTGGGGTGTCTGTGAAGTCGGACATGAAGAAACGCCGAGCCCCTCCTCCTCCAAGCCCAGGGCCACCTGTGCAAGACAAGGCATCGGAAAAGGTAGGGCATCAGGCCACTGTCCTGAGCAGCTTTTACATGACCCAGTTGACTCTTCAGAAACTCTGGGAACACTAGAATCCTTCATGCTGGTACTTTAGCAACCAGAGTGTTTAGGGTGACTATTATTTAAGATTTATTTAGAAGTAAAGGTGAGATGCCATTCTGCTTCAATTACTGAAGAAGGGAACTATTTTTGGACTTTTAGTATTTAAAGACCAATGCTTGTTGATTAACATGTGTTTTATTTTAGCACTGAAATTCTGGGCATCATTGTGATTACTTAATGAGAAATGTGCAGTGGTAAAGGTGCCTTCAGAGATCTGGAAATTCGTAGGATGGGAGGAGTGGCACTTAACATATAATACAGATGCTTGAAATAACCCAGTTTCACAGGACAGCTGACAATAATTTTGCGTATTAACTTGCTTTCAATAGGTTAAAACATTTATTTCATGAGGCCCTGCATTTCAGAAGCCTCCTTTTTTATTGTCATCTTCAGAGCAACTTAATGCCTTTGAAAGTGACCAAATCGTAGGTGTTCACTAGGAAGAGACTTTTGTCCTTAGCAGCTGAGTTGCTTCCTTGGTGTTTTTTATTTGGGCCTCTTCCCTTCAGCTACCTGCTGATCCTTTGCTACATTATTTGGAATATCAAATCCTCCCTTTCCAGGGTTAGGGCACTTTTTGACAGTAACTCCTCTTTTCAGCAACTTCTTTGTGAAGTTTTTATTTTTCTAAACCTATCCCCACCTGAGGCAGGGGGCGTGGCAGGGACAGGGCTGGGCTGCCAGGATGGGCTCATGCTTTGGACTGCGAGAGGCCGAGCTCCCCGCGACAGTCAGGAAAGGCAGGCCAGGGTGCTGCTCCTCCCACTCCCTGAGGTGTCAGGCCCACCTTGCCGGTATAGGGTAAGGATGCTTATCCTTCCCCAGGCTGAGATGTGTCCGACTGACCTGCATCCCGGCTCCCTGGGGAGACCCCGCTGATGATCGATTACATAAAGCAGGTTCAGGGCCCCTTCGTTCTCTCCCAGGACTTCATTCCCTGAGTCTTGCTGCTCCTTGGTGCCACGTGACCTGTCCCAGTTGCATAATGTCTGAGAGCATCACATCTCTACTAGTCTGCAGGTTCAAACCTTTTTTTGCTCATTCATGAAGTGGCTTTTCCTTAAAATATTGTAGAAACTAAGTCTGTACCTCCCGGATCTGAGGCGTGGCCTCTGGATCTTGATTAGAAGTTACAGTAGTGGATCTCTGTGGCTAAAAAAATCTCACTTAATTTTCTCATCAGCCTGTTTGTCTGTCTGCCTGTCCCTGTGTCTGCAAGGTGGTCCTCTGGTCATCCGCCTCTGTTCCTTAAGGGGCGTTCCTTGTCCCTTGATCGCAGAGGCCACCATGTCCGCCTCGATAGGCCTTTCCGTTCGTATCCATAGCAATCTGTCTGAAAAGTCTGCAATGCACCACATTTCAGAAGAAAATGTTTTTTATCTCTCAAGTATTTTCTAGTGCCACTCACTTATTTTTTGAGTTCTCCATGATATTTTAGCTGTGTTTTGATAAAAAGAAATTTTGGCACAAATGGTAGGTCATTTTGTCATATACTTGCATGATTAAATGATGCAAATGGAGCGTGAAGCTATTTCCTGTGATTGTCTACAGAGTATCTCTTTAATTTGCTTGGCTGTAGATTCTGAACCTTTTCATAACATGTAGACCATAAATTTTCAAGTACATGTCCCTGGGGATGTCTTTTTGCTTTTGGTCAGGGTAGGTATTTCTTTAGCAGTGAAAAGTATGAATTCTAGGCTTAATATTATGTAAGCTTTTTTTGTTCAATAAGAATTGCATTTTCTTAATACAATAGAATGTAGATGCTGAATTGCACCAGCATTTTAAAAATTTCTTCCAGCCAGAGATACTGTATTTTTCTGCCTTTACTGTGCTTACCCACAGTGGATAAAGCCCGCTTGAGTGGGAAAATGTACAGTAAGTAGAGAATTGGGAATTCTGAATGAAAAATAAATAGTACTTTATACCCTATAGAATGAACAGAGTTCCCTCGGAGGCAGTAAAAGCTTTTTGCTGAAATCTGTTTTTTTTGGCACAGAATGAGTGGAGAAATTGGCTCATGGAAACCATCTCCTTTTTTAAGCATATGAGTGGCATATGGATTAGATTTAAGCATTTGCTATGAACATGCTTTTTTGTACAATGAAAGGTATTTTGTTATTTACTAATTTCTGGGAAAGGAACCCAAAAATGTATTGTCATCGTTGTTGGGGAAGAACGTCAGTTCCTTCTTCATGAATTTCCTTCCATATGAAGATAAGATGTTGTTTGGGAAACCTGATTTAGATGCAACTGTTATTAACACCAATATCCTGAATAAAGGGGAAAGGTTTATTTTCAAGGATATGACTAGTTTATAAGAAAATGAGAATGCTTAGGTTTTCATATTTTAAAAGATATTTTTTTCATATCAACTAATTTAAAAAATTCAATATTTACTTCTTCAGGTCTTAAAGGTGGGAAAATTTTAGCCATCTTCCAGTTTATCTGAAACTTTTTAAAAACAATATAATCGTTACATCAGTATTTGTTACCTGATTTTGTACTCATAATTCGATCATTTCTGTTTCTTATTCCCAAAAGTATTTTTCAAAGAGATTTTCCCAAAGATATTAAAGCCTGGGAAATAAATGACTGTTGCCCTTGTGCCAGCAAAGCAGTGGGGAAGATGGGTAGAGGGACATGCCATCTTTCAGGAGGGTGACAGGACTCTGCCTTCCACCCTCCATCATTCTTTGTGAAGCACCATGAATGTAATTTTTATCATGGAGAACGTTCGGGCAGGAGTGATACATTACATATGTAAAGGCACCATAAACTGAGTCAGTATTTCTCAAATTTGAGCAGGTCTCAGAGTTACCCAAAAGGGCTTGTTAAAACACTTTTTGCTGGGTCCCACCCCAGGGTTCTGATACAGCAGGGCTGGGGTAGGACCTGAGAATTTGCATTTCAGCAGCCTCTGCTGCTCAAGCAGACCCCACTTGGAGAACCACCGCTCTGTGGCACACCGCCTCCCTCAGCTGCCCACTCGGAATTTTGGAGACTCACATGTAACAGATCTGCTGAAAGATTACCTAAAAATGAATGAATCTATGCTGTGGAATAATAATTATATACAGTTTCCCATAAAGTTAGCTGAGGCCTAAAGTTATCTGTTAAAACTGGCAAATTGCCCTCCCTTCTTCTACCTGGGACCCAGGGAATACTCATGTGGAGGCACAAAGGAATTGTCAGTCAGGACAGGATTTTCCTTTCCCCACCTTGCCCTGTGCAGAGATGACCTCTCCCTTTGTCCTTGCTGCTGTGGCATTGAGGTCAGAGCCCCTCCTGTTGGGTCTTGGAGCAGCACTGAGATTACAGGTGGGGCCAGGGAGTAGACCCCGGCTGTGCATCCCTCCACTCATGCCCCGGGCTTAGTTTCCTCCTCTGCAGAATGGGAGCAGTAGCAACCGCACTGGCAGGTGCATGTTGTAGTGGTCAGAGGGTGGGCCTGGCAGTGCTTTCCTGGGCTCAGATCCCAGCTCCGCCCTTACTGGAGATGAGCTCATCCTCCTGTGCTTTGTGTCCTTGGGTGTGTGCCCTGCACGAGGGGGGAGGCAGAGTCGGCCACAGTGCAGTGGGGGCTTGGGGTAGCCAGTGTGCGTTGATGCAGGGGGTGCTGGGTAGGAGGGCTGAGGCCCTATGGATCTGGCCAGGGTCCTGCATTAACCAAGTAGCAGATTACATTTAAAAATCTAATTCACTATTGCTGCAAACACCAAATGTGCCATAAAAAAATCACTAAGCCCCAGGAACAGGCTCATTCTGTTCAACAATACCAGCACCCTCTCTTCTCTTGGTGGCATTTTCCCTTCGTGGCCACAAACCATGAACACCCCACTCACTGTTCCACACCTTCAGAGAAGAAGATAATTCTTCATTCCTTTAAATCCTGAGATCCTCTGTTTAAGAAGGAGAGTAGGATACCATCAAGTCATCCTTACTTAGGCGACTCAGTTTACCTGTTAAAGATTGAAACAGTACTCTGAATCATCCATGCTGACATCTGTCTTTGTACAGCACGTTGCATGTGACAGAGCAGCTTTTTTCACTTTTTTATGTCTATCAAGAGACTAAACATTAGTAAATTGTGGAAGTTTACCAGACAAAACTGTGTTGTCTAATTTTAGTTATCATTACCCACAAACATATAATAAACAGCTATTTATTCCGTCAATATACAGTTATTATATACCTACTTTTGTGCTGATACCAACTATAAATCCATTTTTCTTGTAATTAAAAAGTAATTCAAAAATATTTTAAAGTTATTCAAGCTTTGCTTTATTCTGTATTATGTGAATTATTGCATTCATTATGTTCAACACCATAAAATTCCAACATGACAAGTACATTTCTGTGTTCTCTCAAGTTTATTGCACCGGGACTGGAATCACTAGTGATGTTGGCTTTCAAAATGAGAGATGGTGGAGGCTGTGTTATGATCAGTTATTAGTATAACCCAAAATAGATTTTTCTATGAAAGATGTGCTTATATATTCAATAAATATTTGTTGAATAGCTGCTATGCACAGGGCCCTGTACTTGCAAGCATGAATTGATATTCATTGCTCTAATAGCTCAGAACAGAGTATACATAAAAATACAGTACTTCATGCTGTGTGAAGACTTAGGATGATCTGTGTTTGTTAGAAATGTAATGCAAAGCATTGCCACTTGAAGTTCCATTTCCTGGGTCTGGTAACTAGAATCTTATAGGAAGTCATAAAACTGTGCTGACCAGATTCCCAAATATATGTTCCATCAAGAAGTGAAATGTCCTCTTGATCGTCGTCAAACTTAAAGTTTCTGAACACGCCGTATCTGGTCATTCTGGTGTGTTCTTGACCATGCTCGGCAGAGGACACTTGAGGAGACAGGCTTGGCGGCCCCCGGGCTGGGGGCCTGTGTGGTCCCTGAGCCAGACCATGGACCACTTGGTCAGTAGGAGTCCAGAGTGAAGTGTCCTCTCTCCTTTTAGGACTGATGTGTTTTGTTTATTAAAATGAACACGAACATTTCCTCATCCCTCTGAGCAGGGTGTTGAGGTCAACGTGCTTCTCGTCTTTGCAGTCATTCTGCGTGTCCTCCCGGAGCCGAGCCTGCTTTGTGTTTCTTGTCATATGCCTTCTGGGGGCGGCTAATTTGTGTCTGATGAAGTGGATGATGCTTGGAAGCTTTTTGAAAATTACTTTTCCTACTAATTAGAGATCTCTCGTCTTTGTCAGTTGTATGTCATGACCACTGCTGGGCAGCTGGCCTCCTGGAGTGCTTTGTTGAGAAGGGAGGACTCCGAGGTAGGCTGGGGCTCAGCAGGAAAGAGCGGCCCGCCGAGCCCCAGACTCAGGAGGGGACCAGCTGGGCCCACCCAGAGCAGGGGGTGATGAGGGCATCGGCCCACTCTGGCCACTCTGGCGCCACGTTCCACCTGTCGGGACTCCCGTTTCCCTGGGAAGCATATCCAGAATCCAGCTTGTCCCGCTGCCCCACCCACACGCCCGAGTCCCACTGGGGCGACTCCTGGTGTAGGGCTCCTGACGGTCCCTGCGTCTGTTCTTGCTCCCCTCCCCAGCAGAATCTGCTACGCACGCAAGCAGACACGGGGTTGTGTGGCACCACATCACTCCCGGGCTTCACGCCGCACTTGTGTACAACCCGAGCTCTTACCCGAGCCCCCGAGGCCTGCATGCTATGGGCCCGGCTGCATCTCTGATCTTCCTTCTTCTCCCCCGTCCCCGGACCCCTGTCCCCGCGCCCCATTGCCTGGCCTGGCAGAGCCTTTAACCTGCCTTCGCCCTGTGGCCCTGTTCGCGGCCCTCACTGCACTCAGACCCTACTTGGAGGTCCCTGCATCAGCAAGGTCTTGCTGACCACCTCCACCCTCTGGCCCCTCTCTGGCCCTTCCCTGGTTTTGCGTTTCTTCTAGCCCCAGCAGGCCACGCTCAGGAGCCAGGGAGTTTTGTCTCTCTGTTCACTGACGTACCTCCAGTGTCGAACACTGTGCACACGAGCACATTAACTGCACTGTGAGTTGTATTTAACTCATGCTCGTTTTAAGTCTGGGGCATGTGAAGCAAAACCTGCCCAAAACCCTGCAGTTGGTTCGTGAAAATCTTACTTGTTGATGTTCTTATTGTTATAATTAACATTGACAAATTAATTCTAAAAACATGGATTAAATGAATAGAAGTCAATAAATTTTGTTTTTCATTGAATTTTTCATTAAATTAGAAATGACCATTTTGTTTTTGAAGTTTTTATTCCATTTTCCTAATAAAACCCCATGGCCCCAAGGAAAAATTTTTTTTCCTAGTGTGGCAGTCAATGTATTAAATCAGTAAATATTTATATTAATTTACTTTATATATCCTTGATTTATTTATCAAGCAATATTTTTAAAAAATTTCTTAAGAGATGGAGTCTTGGCCGGGCGCGGTGGCTCACGCCTGTAATCCTAGCACTCTGGGAGGCTGAGGCGGGCGGATCATTTGAGCTCAGGAGTTTGAGACCAGCCTGAGCAAGAGCGAGACCCCGTCTCTACTAAACATAGAAAGAAATTATACGAACAGCTAAAAATATATATAGAAAAATTAGCCAGGCATGGTGGTGCATGCCTGTAGTCCCAGCTACTTGGGAGGCTGAGGCAGGAGGATTGCCTGAGCCTAGGAGTCTGAGGTTGCTGTGAGCAAGGCTGACGCCACGGCACTCACTCCAGCCTGGGCAACAGAGTAAGACTCTGTCTCAAAAAAAAAAAAAAAAAAGAGATGGAGTCTTGCTATGTTGCTCAGACTGGCCTCCAACTCCTGTGCTCACGTGACCCTCCTGCCTCAGCCTCCCCGGTAGCAGAGACTGTAGGCACGTGCCACTGTACCTGGCTCTCAAGCGTATATTTACGGACCATTTCTACTGCGGTCTGAATGTTTGTGTCCCTGCCCCCAAGTTAGTGTTGAAACCCTACCCCTAAAGGTGCTAGCATTTGGAAGTGGGGCCTTTGGGAGGTAATTAGGTCACGCAGGCAGAGCCTTCACACATGAGATTAGCAGTTCTCTTACAAAAGAGACCCCAGAGAGCCAGCTCCCCCTCCCGCCAGGTGAGGCCACAGTGATAAGGCGCCATCTGTGAACCAGGAGCAGGCTCTCAGCGGACACTGAGTCCACAGGCCCCTGATCGGAGACTTCCAGCCTCCAGAAGTGTGAGAGAGAAATTTCTGTCGTTTATAAGCCACTCCGTCCACAGTATTTTGTTATAGCAGCCCAAACAGACTAAGACAATTTCCAAGTAAAAAACAATTAATTTCAGAAGTATATGCAAATAACTAAGAAATCACTTTGTTGAAGGAGCCAACTTAGTAATTAAGGAATAAATGGCTGTAACTTTGGCCAGCACGTGGAATATTTACTCCTTACTAAGGAAAAAGCTGAAAACGAGCCACAAAAAGGGCAGGTGCCAGAACTAGAGAATGACCTCACCGGCCTGGACGGGAGGCGGGCGGGGACAGCCTGCGCGGGACAGTGTGCGCGGGGACAGCCTGCGCGGGGACAGTGTTTGCGGGGAATGTGTGTGCGGGGACAGCGTGCGCAGGGACAGCCTGCGCGGGGAATGTGTGCGCGGGGACAGCGTGCGCGGGGAATGTGTGTGCGGGGGACAGCGTGCGCGGGGACAGCCTGCGCGGGGAATGTGTGCGCGGGGGACAGCGTGCGCGGGGACAGCCTGCGCGGGGAATGTGTGCGCGGGGACAGCGTGCGCGGGGACAGTGTGCGTGGGGAATGTGTGCGCGGGGACAGTCTGCGCGGGAACAGTGTGCGCGGGGACAGTCTGCGCGGGGACAGCGTGCGCGGGGACAGTCTGCGCGGGGACAGCGTGCGCGGGGATGGCGGGGCGCATTGCACGCCGCACAGACTAGACCTGCTGTGGCCAAGACAGGCTCCCGGGGAGCAGCAGCCTCCGATGATGCCGAGCGAATGTCACTACTTCACTGTCCCTTAGGGAGGCAGGAGAGGGACGGCCAGGCGTCACAGGCTCGCTGTCTTCTCCAGCCCCGGGAGGGGCGCAGGCCCGACAGCAGAGGGATAGAGGGAGGAGCAGCCTGTGTGGGCTGAAGGTGGACACTGCCACCGTGTAGCACAGTGCAGAGCAAGCTCCCGCTCTCGCATCTGTAGAACGGGCGCAGCCGGCCCACCCTGTGTGCAGGTGAGATGGGAAGATCCTCACGGAAGCACGAGTGAAGTGTAAGCTCTGTTCCTCTCTCCCTGCCGTGTCCTCCTCCTCCCCCTGCCGTGTCCTCCTCCCCCGCCGTGTCCTCCTCCCCCTGCCGTGTCCTCCTCCTCCCCCTGCCGTGTCCTCCTCCCCCTGCCGTCCTCCTCCTCCCCCTGCCGTGTCCTCCTCCCCCTGCCGTGTCCTCCTCCCCCTGCCGTCCTCCTCCTCCCCCTGCCGTGTCCTCCTCCCCCGCCGTGTCCTCCTCCCCCTGCCGTGTCCTCCTCCTCTCCCTGCCGTGTCCTCCTCCCCCTGCCGTGTCCTCCTCCTCCCCCTGCCGTGTCCTCCTCCTCTCCCTGCCGTGTCCTCCTCCCCCTGCCGTGTCCTCCTCCTCTCCCTGCCGTGTCCTCCTCCCCCTGCCGTGTCCTCCTCCCCCTGCCGTCCTCCTCCTCCCCCTGCCGTCCTCCTCCTCCCCCTGCCGTGTCCTCCTCCCCCTGCCGTGTCCTCCTCCCCCGCCGTGTCCTCCTCCCCCTGCCGTGTCCTCCTCCTCTCCCTGCCGTGTCCTTCTCCCCCTGCCGTGTCCTCCTCTCCCTGCCATGCTCCTCCTCTCCCTGTCTCTCTCTCTATTTGCTCTTCTCTCTCCCAGTTCCTCTCTCCTCTCTACATGTGTGGTGCTTTTCTGCAACTGAGATGTTTTCTTCAGCTATCTGGACATCCTGTTAAATTACCTTCACTCAGTTTGGTCTTCCAATGTCTCCTAACCATGTTTTTCCAAAATAACCACACACACACACACACACACACACACACACACACACACACACACGCGCGCGCGCGCGCGCGCGCGCAGCGCGCGCGCGTATCCCACTCATTCTGCCATTTGTAAAATGCTTGATGCCTTGTTCCATTGAACCCTCCTGGCCATCCTGGCACGTTTGCTAACCAAGGTGTCCCTTCATCAGTTGACTTGAGGAAACTGAGGCTCAGACCTGGCTGAGCTGCCTGTCAGAGACTCCGCAGCAGGGGGATGTGGGCACTGCCATTCCCCCCCCACCCCTGTGTCACAGCGCCGTGCCCTGGGGGGTCAGGAGCCATGCAGGGGGTTGGCGTTTCGTCTTTTGCCAGAGGAGGAACTCAACAGCACACCGTGCTGTCCCTGGCAGCGCCCAGTGGCGAGATCAGCCCTTTGCTCTCCCAGGTTGGAATGAAGTAAAACCTACCCAGCCTTCACCAACCCACCTTTAGACAGGACCGGTGCTTTCCTGTCAAGCATCTTGCCCCGCAGACCTTTTGGCTTCTTTTGTATGTTTGTTTCTGTGCCTTTGGGGCCTGTTGTGAATGTTTCTTTCTTTGGGAACACAAGGTCGCCAAGCACCTCTCCCCGCAGCCTTGCCCCTCCCCCTCCTGCTCTTCGGTCCAAAGCAAGGTGCAGCAGGTGACCCCCCGTTGAAAGAAGATGTACTCTCCCCAGCCGCAGCTGCCCCTTCAGCAGAGGACACGCTGTTCTTGATTCGCTCCCTGTTACTTTGGGTCCCCTCAAGATAAAAACAGAATTATTCTCTTAGGCACAGGTCACCCTCTGCTTTTCAGTTGTGGACAGCAGCCCAGTGAGCTTGGGCTGGAACCCACATCCCCTGCATGGCCCCTGTCCCTCCCTGTTGGCATGGTGAGCTATTGCAAGAATTCCTGACTCTGTATTTTCCAGCATTTGTGATTTTCCATTTCGGTGTCTTTGTCGCAACTGCTCATGTTGTTAGCTTGTCTCGGAGGACTGCTTAGCAGAGGCAGTGATACACCAGTATGTAGCAGGGCCACTTGAGACAGAGTTCGGACAGGTTCGTGACCCATCCCCGTGCACAGGCTCGAGCACACAGCCTGTAACTGCCATCAGCTTGGCTGACTCTCTGACTCAGACCGTGACTTGTTCCCCATCATGTCCCAGCTGCAAGCACGTGCCTGGCGCACAGCGGGACGCAGCAGCACGTGGTGACCAGATGAACGCGGGCTCGATGCAGAGACAGCTCAGGAGACGCACGGGAGGCTAAAACCGTATCTGCAGTCGTGATGAATGCACCCTTGTCTTTCTGGACAGAGGTGTCTGGTGCCACTTCCAGGGAGGGAGCACCCTGTGTTAACGAGTGACTGGCAGGACGTGCCAACCTCAGGCACAGGTGGCTGGAGGCCAAACAGATGGGCAGAGTCGGGACCAGAGTGGTTCATACCCTGGGCAGATCCTCAGTGAGAGGAAATTTGGTGGGGGTGGGTGATTTAGGGTCTCTAGTGGCTTCCGGGTCAGTCACTCCTCTGCTCAGTGTGCTGTAAACCCTGGACAAGAGTAACTCCATCCCCAGGCTCCTCAATGCACCTCAGTCCAAGGCTGACCCTGGGGTCCCTTGGATTTCAAATGCAAGGTTAGGGATGCCCAGTGCAAGGGCCACACTGAAGAAAGAGGCCCAGGCACTTTGGTGGTGCCAGCAGCCGGTTACTGCCGTGGAAGGGGTCCAGTGGCCTCAGCCTGTCCCAGCAGAAGTGTGATGCTCAGGACTGGGGGGCGGGGGGCAGTTAAGTTTGTGCATGGAGTGAGGAGGTATCTGAACATCATATTTTAAAAGAAAAAACTAAACAGTACCCAGAAGAAAACATTCTTGGAGTTGAAGAGTCTGGAATTTGCCATCATTTATTTTTTTAAAATAGCAGAAATTAGAATATTTTAGCTGAAAAAAGATTCACTGGGACATGATAGTTACATTCAGATGTTTAAATTCTGAGACACTGGGGCAACATCACATTGTCCCGGAGGACAGAACTTGAACAGTGTGTGGACATTATGAAAACACTTGTTTTAACTGAATATAGGAAAGAATTTTCGGTCAGGCAGAATTGGGGTGAGAGAGCTATGAGTATGTGGGAAAAGAGCATGTGGCAGTTCTACGCAGTGTTTACTTACATGGTCTTGTTTAATTCTTCCCAAGATAGAGGCTGTCATCTCCATTTTACAGGCCAGAGGGCAGGGAGAGGCTAAGCGAAGTGCCCAAGGCCACGACTCTTAGCAAAACTAAAGAGCAAGGCTCAGACAGTCTCAAGGAAAACCTCTGTAGGATCCTTCATAGTCCGACTTTTTACCAAACATAGTTAACTGCTTTGTCATCTAAGTTAACGGCTGTATAAGTTTGCCATTGACAAAGTAGCACAGACAGGGCCGTTTAAACAATTGAAATTTATTTCTCACAGTTCTGGAGGCGGGAAGTCCAGGGCTAAGGTGTCTGCAGGGCTGGTTTCTCCTGAGGCCTCTCTCCTTGGCTTGCAGACGGCTGTCTTCTCCTGTGTCCTCACAGGGCCTTTTTGGTGCATGTGCATCCCTGGTGTCTCTTCCTCTTCTTACACGGACGGTCATACTGGATTAGAGCGACCTTAATGACCTCATTTTAACTTAATTACTTCTATAAAGGCCCTATCTCCAAATACAGTCACATTAGGGGTTAGGGCTTCAACATGAGAATTTTGCAGGGGAGGACACGAATTCAGACCATAAGCAAGAGAAACCGGGTTTCTGTCTATATACAAAGCAGTTTTCCTGGTCATGAGGAATTCCAGGATGTATAAGGCTTGATCCTTTAAAAACTCTCAATATTTAGTTGGAGCAATTTATACCCCCAAAATACAGAGAATGGCCCTCTCCTAGGTGGACTGTGGCATGTGGACTCAGTGCAGTGGCAGCAGCCAACTGCCTGGGAAATTCTCCCTTGCAACATTAGTTTTTATGATTCCACCCTAACCCCACGCCAGGGAAACCATCAGTATTGGAAAGGCCATCTTTGATCCAGTCAGGGGCCAGAGAGACACTGGGTAAAGGTGTCACCTCCAGTAGGTAGCATGCAACTCATGAAAAAGTCCTAGCAGAGAAAGGTTATTCATCTTGGCTGGTCATATTCTACCTGCTGGATCAGTTGGAGAAGCTGAGTCAGTGAAAGGCTGTCGTGCCAGCCGAATCCGTGTAGAATGCAGAAGACATTTCCAGGCTGCCGGGCAGGAAGGCAGCACAATGACAATTGGAGTGACCCAGCGGCAGTTCAGGTCGTGTTCCAGATACTGCGCCAGGACCTTTACGTACATCATCTCATGTAACTTGATCTTTCCGACATCCTTATACAGTGGGTGCTGTTATTATCTTCATTTTACCAGCAAGAACACTGAGGTTTACACAGGGGAAGTGAGGTCACAGGCTACTACTACTACTAGTAAGCAACAGAGTACGGGCCTGATGTCTTTGCTGCTTGGAGTCATCCTGCATTGACGCTGCTTCCGTCAGAGAGATGTGTGGCCCTCGGTCGGCACAGGGGGAGGCGTGCAGGGGTGAATCCAGCAGGGGTGACGCAGAGGCAGCGGCAGTGAGTAACTTCTCTGTGATCTTGTTTGACATCAAGACTCTGAAATGGAAGAGCTCACTTATTTACTCATCAGTGTATTCGCTGCTTGAGAATCAAAACTCAAAGATGAAAGACAGTTCTGCAGATCTGGGAGGCAGCATGTATCTATGCTCTGTCATTCACAGCATCCTTGGGTTTTTCACGGGAGCTGTTTCTCCATGAAGCCTGTTCATGGAGCCCTTTCCCAACAGCCTATTCTTTTCCTAGAAGCAACACTGTGGGTGAAACATCTGCCAGAATCGGGATAGAAGTGGTTCACCTCCATATGTGGGCTTTTGTCAAAAAAATTAAGCAAAACTGGTGAGATAATGACAAGGGATCCTAGGCTCCTGTTTTGTATGACACTCTTTGATTGATGGAGCTACTCTGGAGATGGAGTTGATTCCATTTGGCTTGCCAGGTCCAAAGGTATATAAACTTGAGAAGTCTAGAGCCATATTGAATTCATATTAAAAGGCATGAAGTACCACACCATCACTGTAGGCATAGCCAAATCCATCGTAAATATATCTATCAATGCAGCTCACGTGGGTGTCTGCCTATTTTTTGAGATCTTCCTTTATTTTTTGTTTCTACTTAATATCCAAAAGTCTGTTCATCTGCTCAACAGTATGTTATGAGACTTTCAAAGTCTCAGTGGGAATGAAGACTCAAACAAATAGGGTTCTTTTGGACCTAACAAAAATTGTCTTTGAATCTACATTTTATAAAAACAATTGTGTCATTTAAACTTTAAATGTTCCAGATATAAAGAATATCTGCCTTTTTAGTAAGTAAACAAAACTAGCGCAAAGCTAAGGAGCTGGATTTGTGCTAATTCCTCTTGTGATAAACAGCCGGCGATAGGTTTTGTTTATATTCTACAGCGTGTTTGAGAACACAGCATTTATGACAGCACAGAGAAGTCTTTTCACAAACACCATGGGGTGGAGGTGCTGAGGGGGTCGTCTCTGGTGTTCCGGACGTTTCCTCCTGGCCTGGAGGTGGTGAGGAAGAGGCCGGCATTGTGTTAGGAGGCGCAGAGGAAGCTGGGTTCCTCTCCAGCACAAACAGCCATGGGAATGTGTGGCCTCTCCCACTGCAGAACCTGGAAAGCAGCCGCGCTGCGCAGGAACTTCCTTTGCAAACAGCGGGCCGCTCACAAGGACAGTGGGCAGAGCAGGGAAACGGGAGCTATTTCAGTTGCTTAACATCTACCTTTTGTTTATGGACGTTTCCTCTCTGACACTGTGGCTAAAGAAGCAAAGTGTTGTTTGGAGGAGATTAGATTCTTATGTATTTTTAGCTGTCATTAGAGTGTGGCATTTTCTGGAGGCTCTCTTTGATAAAAGCAAAATGAAAGGTGAGCTTGCCTCTTCCCTGCATGTTGACATTTTAATGACACAGAGGAAATGGTAAGCTGGACTTTGTGTTACGGAGTTTAAATATTCGCCCTTTAAATATGTTGTTGTTATCCCCGTACTTTGTCATTTTTGTCACTTTGGTTTTGCCTATCAATCACATCAACAGTTTGTATGTTTCTCTTTATAAAGAGAAATTGATGAAATTTACCTTTGCATTTTGCTTCTTTATATTCCAGTATTTTCATGATTTTGTCCAGCCACTTTGATAATCAACAATCAGAAAAGTAGATTTTAGGGTACAAATCAGTATCTTAAACGTACAGTGTTAGAGATCCCAATTCCTTCCTTTGAGACACGTTCAGGCAAGTGCAGAGCTTATGAGGGGCGATCGCATGTTGAATGTCCATCTGGACTCTGCCGTGAGTGCTCTGGGGTGGTGTGGCTAAATGACTTTCATTTTTAGAGACATTTGGTTTGCTCTTCAACCAAGTTCACACATTTTTTTAGTTTCTCTGACGCTTTTACTTCTGTACATCAAAGGACACAGTCAGCAGATTGAAGAGGCAACCTACAGAATGGAAGAAGATATTTGCAAATCATACATCTGATAAGCGGTTAATATCCAGAATATTTGGAGAACTCCTACAACTTAGCAACAAAAAATAAACAACCCAATTAAAAAATGGACAGAAGATTTGAACAGACATTTTTCCAAAGAAAATAAAGGGTCAATGAGCACGTGAAAATATGCTCAATATCCCTAATCATAAGGGAAGTGTAAATCAAAACCACAGTGAGCTATCATTTCATACCTATTTGGGTGGCTACTATCAAGAAAAAGAAAAGAGAGGAAAAGAAAAAGAAAGTTGGCAAGGATGTGGAGATACGGGAACCTTTATGCACTGTTGGTGGGAATATAAAATGGTGCAGCTGCTATGGAAAACAGTATGACAGTTCTTCAAAAAATTGAAAAAATAGAATTACCATATGATCCAGCAATTTTACTTCTGGGTATATACTCAAAAGATTGAAAGAAAAGAGTCAAAGAAATATTTGTATATCCATGTTCATTATTCACAGTAGCTGAAACATGGAAGCAACACAAATGCCCGTTGATAGATGAATGGATAAAGAAAATGTGGTCTATACGTACAATGGAATATTATTCAGCCTTAAAAAGGGAGGATATTTTAACACATGCATCAACATGGATGAACCTTGAGGACATTATGCTAAGTGAAATCGCAAGCTAAGCTTGTCACAAAAAGGCAAATATATGTAGATGAATATTCTTTTTAAGTGAGTGATCTTATCCTGGGAATAATTTGGTGAACATCTAAGTATTCCCTGACCGTGCCCATTCCGCTGTCAACCTAGAGGGCCTCACTGGCGTGCTGCAGAGACTTGAGGACGGCAGGCAGTAGACCTATATTTGTGATACGAAATCTTTTTTCCCCTTAGAAACTTTCTTTACTTCCAAGTTTTCATATGATAGAGGCTTACTGTGCAGTTTCTAATTTTAGAGGAAAAAGGACCTTGGAGATTAAGACCGTGGTTTAGCTCTCTCCTTCTCTTACTTGACAAAACAAGGGCCCAAGGTAAATGGACTTCCCCCATAAGCCAGCTGTGAGTTGCAGTTTCTTGAAAAGAAGCTGGTTCTCTTGGTTCTTACAATGATGCTTTTACAACTGTTATTTATGAAACTAACATTTCCCTTAGTATTGAACTGCTTCTTGATATAAACTATTAAAAATTGTCACTATATTTACTGCTAGGATATATGTGGTGATTAGATCCTAGATTGTGTAGCCTGAGTACTATGGCAACTTAAAAGAGATAATAAAATCACCAGGGAAACTTAATTTATAATCAAATGAGAGAATCTTTATTTGCCAGATAATGTCCCTGTAACTTTGGTAGGTATACTTTAATATTTTTATTTCTCTGAATTCAACTGTGTCATTTGTAGAACTTTCCTATGTGATGTAATCTCTGGTGACTTTAATTATATATTAGGAAATAAGATGTTTTCAAGCAACTCTAGAACTCAGGAAACTAATTTTATATTTGGTTATTCTGAGCTGCAGACATCAGTCTGACATCCCACATGGTACAGCAAGGTTGGGCAGCGTCAATTTGCAGATGTTGTGTACCTCTTTGTAGCTGAATCAAGCCTGCTCCAACAGTGTAGAGCACAGTGCGCTTGTTGGATGTAGGAGGGATGCTAGGAAGACACAGGCTTCGCCTTGGTTTGAGTCCCAGCTCCGCCAACACTAACCTGCACAGCCCTGGGGAAGCCATTGAACCTCCAAGGCCTCAGAGCAGAGGACTGTGGTCTCTGTGGCCATATGCCCTAATGTGACTCCCAGTGATTCATATCCTCACATGAGCCCCTCTCCTTAAGTGAATTGGGACTTGTGACTTCTGACCTGTAGAATATGGCCAGGGTGAGGTGATGTCACTCCCTTGGTTATAAAAGATTATGAGTCTGTCTTAGCAGACTATAGAGTCTCCTTTTGCTGACCGCAAAAAAGCAAGCAGTTGTGCTGCAGCTCTACTTTGAAGAATACCATGTGACAGGGAGATAGGGGTGGCCTCTAGGATCTGAGGATGGCCTCGACACAGTAAGAGGCCAGGCCCCTCAGTCATACACCTGCCAGGAAAGGAACTCTCCCAGCAACCTCACTGAGCCTTCCCAGTTGCACCTTCAGATAGGAGCACAGCCTGGCCAACACCCTGATTGCAGTCTTGGGACCCTGAGCAGAGGACTCAGCTAAGCTGGGCCTGGACTCCCGACCCATGGAAGCTATAAGATAACAAATGCGTGTGTGTTTAAACTACCAAGTGATGGTAATTTGATATGCAGCAATAGAAAATTAATATAGTACTCAATAGATTATATGTAAACTGAAGAAAGTAATCTGTGGTCCCCAGTCATTCTGGCCTGAAACACCAGACCCAGAATTCAGGACAGCCACAGCCTCTGAAGGTGAGGGAAGAAACCAGGAAGGCAGAAGCCAAAGGCGGTAGCCGTAAATCCTGTGGATAAATTCTGCCCAAGCCTCTAGTCACCCTGAACCACGCATGAAAGAGACAGGCACCAAGTGGCCTAGCTACAAATTAAAGAACTGAACTAAGACTTGATTGCTGCCCAAGAAACAGGATTTTAAGTGTCAGTGCAGTCAGCTTATTGCCTGCTAAAACAAGAATTAACACTCTCTGGAGAAATATGAGAGAATCCAGAATCTCCTAAGCATAAGTTCACAATGGCAAGGACATAAGCCAACATTATTTAACATATAAAGAATAGGAAAATGTGGCCTATTCTCAAGGAAAAAGCCAACAGAAACCAATCTTTACATGACCTAGATGTTGGAAATTAGTCCAGAATTTTACTGCTACTTGTAACTATGCTTAATGACAGAATGGGAAATATGCTTATAATGAGTGAATAAAATGAAAAAATTCTCATAATATTAATAAGAACTATATAACAGGACCAAGTATACATTCTAAAATGGAGGCACACCGTAGCTGATATAAAAATTTCACTGGATGGGCTTAACAATAGGCTGGAGGTACCAAAAGAAAAAGGAAATGAACTTGCAAATAGGTCAATTGAAAATATGCAGTTTCAAGAAGAGAGAGAAAAATGTTGAAAAATAAAAAAGATCCCTAAAAACTTATGGAACAATACCCAAAGGTCTGATGTATTTGGCACCAGAGTCCCAGAAGAAAAGAGAAAAAAAATTTGAAAAAAAAAGGACCAAACATCTCAAATTTTATGAAAGATATATATTTATAAACTCAAAGAGCTCAATTAATCTAGATCCAAATGAATAAAAAGAAAACTATGCTGTGTCAAAGATTAGGTGGCTATATGAGGATGGTTTTATATTTGGATTTTCTCTTCTGTTCCACTGGTCTGTGTCCCTGCACTTGTGCCAATACCAAGCAGTTTTAAGAACCACAGCCTTGTAGTATAGTTTGAAGTCTGGAAAATTAATACCTCCCATTTTGTTTTTATTACTTAAAATTGCTTTTGCTACACGGGGTCTTCTCTGGTTCCATACAAAGCGTAAAATTATTTTTTCTATATCTGTGAAAAATGATGTTGGTAATTTAATAAGGATTGCATTGAATCTGTAGATCACTTTGGGCAGTATAGACATTTTAACAATGTTGATTCTTCTGATCCACGAGCATGGTATGGTTTTCCACCTATTTACATGTTCTGCGATTTCCTTCCTCAGTGTTTCGTAGTTCTCCCTATAGAGGTCCTTTACCTCTTCAGTTAAATATATTCCTAAATATTTTATTTTCTTTGTTGCTATTTTGAAGGGTATTGAGTCCTTAATTTGGTTCTCTGTTTGACTGTTATTGGCATATATGAATGCCTCTAATTTGTGTGTATTGATTTTGTAACCTGAGACTTTACTGAATTCATTGATCAATTCCAGGAGTCTCTTGGTTGAATCCTTGGGGTTTTCCAGATATAACATCATATCATCAGCAAAGAGTGAGAGTTTGATCTCTTCTTTCCCTATTTGGACTCCCTTGATTCTGCTCTCCTGCCTGATAGCTCTCGCAAGGACTTCCAGTACTATGTTGAAAAGTAATGGGGACAGTGGGCAGCCTTGTCTGGTTCCAGTTCTAAGTGGGAATGCTTTGAATTTTTCCCCATTCTTTATGATGTTGGCTGTGGGTTTGTCATATATGGCTTGTATCATTTTTAGGTAGGTCCTGTCTATGCCTATTTTGTTAAGCATTCTTATCATAAATGCTCAACATCCCTAATCATCAGGGAAATGCAAATCAAAACCACAATGAGATATCACTTAACTCCAGTGAGAATGGCCTTTATCAAAAAGTCCCAAAACAATACATGTTGGCGTAGATGCGGAGACACAGGAACACTCATACACTGCTGGTGGGACTGTAAACTAGTGCAACCCCTGTGGAAAGCAATATGGAGATACCTTAAACAGATTCAAGTAGACCTACCATTAGATCCAGCAATCCCATTATTGGGCGTCTACCCAGAAGAACAAAAGTCATTCTATAAAAAAGACTCCTGGACCCGAATGTTTATAGCAGCACAATTCACAATTGCAAAGATGTGGAAACAACCCAAATGCCCATCAATTCATGAATGGATTAGTAAAATGTGGTATATGTATGCCATGGAGTATTACTCAGCTATAAGAAATAACGGTGATATGGCATCTCTTTTGTTCTCCTGGAGAGAGTTAGAACCCATTCTATTAAGTGAAGTATCCCAAGAATGGAAAAATAAGCACCACATGTACTTCCCAGCAAATTGGTTTCCCTGATCATCACCTAAGTGCACATTTGCAAATAACACCAATTAGGTATCAGACAGAGGTGGGGGGTAGGAGGAGGGGATGGGTATATACCTACATGATGAGTGCAATGCGCACTGTCTGGGGAGTGGACACACTTGAAGCTCAGACTTGGGGGGATGAAGGGGAATGGGCAATATATATAACCTGAACTTTTGTACCCCCATAATAAGCTGAAATAAAAAAAAAAAGAAAGAAAACTATGCATAGGCACATTCTAGTGAAATTACTTAAAAACAGATTTATGGAGAAAATATTATAAACAACTAGAGAAAAATACCATATTTTATGCAGGGCAACAACATTTTGAATATGAATGACTTTGTCATCAGAAACAGTGGAAGCCAGGTAATATTGGAAGAACATCTTTAAAGTGCTGATAAAGACAAACTGTCAATTCAGAATTCTATATCCAGCAAAAATGTCCTTCAGGGATAAGGCAAATAAAGACATTTTCATAGAAAAGATAAAGAATCTGTTGCCATTAGACCACCACGAAAGAAACACTGAAGGAAATTCTTCAGACTGAACATAAGTGATACAAGATGGAAACCTGGATTCTTGGAAAGGAATGAAGAGCATCAGGAATGGCATAAACATAGATAAATATAAAAGACTAGCTATTCTCTTAATGTCTTTCAAATATATGTGATTGTTTAAAATAAAAATGAAAATGTTTTGGGGGTTTATCACATGTAAATGTGATACATATGACAACTGTTGCATAAAGGTTGGAGGGACAGGGTAAATGGACCTACGTGATCGTAAGGTATCCACATTTTATGTGAAATTTTATAATACTTAATCTAAATTACTGTAAAAGTTAAGCATACATATTATAATCCTTAGAGCAGCCATTAAACCAAATAACCCAAGAAATACAGCTAAAAAACCAGTGGATAAATTTTGAAAATCCAAAGTAAAGTAGAAACAAAGGAACACAAAATACAAGGGACAGACAAAACAAATAAATAAATAAACTGATATACCTAAGTTCAGTCATATTGATAATTACATTAAATGTTAATGGACTAAACACTCCTGTTAAAAGGTAGAGATTGGCGGAATGGATAAAAATGCTGTCTACGAGAACCTGTTTCAAATAAAAAGACATAAATTGATTAAAAGTGAATGGATAGAAAAGATACCATGTAAACAGTAAGCATAAGAAAACTGGAATGGCTATATTGGTAGCAGATAAAATACACTTAAGTATCACCAGAATTACAGATGAACATTTCATAATGATAAAGGTATCAATACATCAGAAAGATTAAATAATGTTATTTGTGTATGTACCTAATAACAGAGCTTCAAAATACGCGAAGCAAGTATTGACAGAATTAGAGGGAGATAGACAAATCCACAAAGCCTGTAATCCCAACACTTTGGGAAGCTGAGGCATGAGGATCACTTGAAACCAGGAGTTCAAGACTAGCCTGGGCAACATATCAAGACCCCATCTCTACCACAAAAAAAAAAAAGAGGAAAAAAAATTAGCTGGGCTACTCAGAAGGCTGAAGTAGAAGGATCACTTGAGCCCAAGAGGTTACAGTGAGCAATGATCAGGTCACTTTACTCCAGCCTCGGTGACAGAATGGGACTTAGTCTCAAAAATAGAAAGAAAAAAAAGAAAATGAAAATACAACATATCAAAATTTGTAGGATCCAGCTACAGCAATGCTTACAAGGAAATTTATAACTTTAAATTCCATATTAGAAAAGAATAAAGGTTAAGAATCAAAGACTTAAGTTTCCACCTTAAGATGCTAAAAAAAAATTAGAACAAAGTAAATCCAAAGGAGAGACATAATAAAGAGCAGAAATCAATGAAACCAAAAGGAGAAAGAAAATAGAGAAAATCAGTAAAACCAAAGCTCTGTCTTTGAAATGATCAACCAAATGATCAATTTATATCTAGACTGACCTAGGGAAAAAAGAGAGAGAACATAAATTACAAATATCAAGAATAAAAGATGGTTTATTAATATGAGTCTGTAGACATTGATATAATAAGAAAATGTTGTGAACTTCATACCAACAATTTTAAACACTTAAATGGAATGGACAAAGTCCTTGAAAAATACAACTTACCAAAACTGACACAAACTGAAAAAAAATCTGAATTGTGTTGATGGCAATTGCAGTGAATATTTGTCATTAGTATATGCATTCATTCATTCAGCCAAATAATTTAAGTGCTGTGTACTACAGGAGACAGTTAAAAGCTCCAGTGGTGCTGGTGTTGGAATATAGAAAATAAACAAGTAAACAAATACAGAGAATATTTTCAGAAAAAAGTCAGTATAATGAGGAAAAATAAATTGGGGACATGATTAAGGGTGATGTAACAGGGTGACTAGTTTAGATTCTGAGGTTGAGGAACTCCTCTTTGTGCCAAGAACTAAATGCTTAGAAGGAACTCACCATGTGACAATCTGGGGGAAGAACTTCCAAGCAAAGGGACCCCTATTGCCAAGGCTTGAAGTCAGGACAAACTGGCGATCCAGGATGGAAGACAGTGGATATATCATTTGTATGAACATCTTCAGTTAAGTCTTCTCATTAGTCTAATTTTTTTTCATGTGTTAGATGAAAGACACAAACCAAGGTGATCCTGTTTGTACTTTATTGGCATTCTTTTCTTCGACATCTCTAATAAAAATGAACTTCACACGCTGCTTCTGTAGCAAGAGAACTGCCTTGAAATATCATCTGTCAATCTTTAATGGTTGTAGATGCCACTGCTGTACACTAGGTTATGGAAATTGTTCTTTAGGGGATAGGGCACTTTATGAACTGGCCCATTGCCCTCTCTGCAATGTGTATGTCCTCAAATTGGAAAATTCATTAAAACTTGACTGAAGCCTTGTGGAGTATGTTCTCGGTCCCTGCAGAAGAACGTCTGAACGTGAGGGCCCCGTGTCAGTGCAGACGGCGTATGGGTCCTTTCTCAGCACCTGCCTTGTCCAAACCTCTCTGGATTCACCATCTTCCAGAAACGGTATCAGCGTGGGGCTCTGGCTAACTGTGATTTCTTTGATTATTTGAAGTTTCCTTCAAAGTGTGAGATTTTTTGTTTTGGAAAATGTTCCTGGTGTTAAATACTCAATTCAAAGCATTTTATATCTCTGAATGTGGAATACGTAAGATCCGCATATAGCGGAGAGGAAGGGGCAGCAGGACAGGGCGCCGGGCCTGCTCACACTGACCGGCCTTTGGTGAGTAGAGCCAAGAGGAGCCGGCCTGGCAGGTTTTGCTGTTGCATAAGGGGTCACCCTCCCCTGGCTGCTTTGACAGGCCAGCCCTGGTTCCAGCCTCGTGGCAAATGCACGCCTGTGTCAGACTGCGTTCCAGCGAGCTCCCTGTAGGTGGGAAGGTGGACATCCCTTATGCAGACCCAGAGTCCAGGTCTGGGATCTTTCACAATAGGTAGAGTGTTGGCCACATTTTAAAAGTATCAATTGGCAGCACTGGGAGGATGAGCGGGAATAACCTAGAAGACACACACGTTTGCCGAGGCCGCCCTTTGCCTCTCGTCTGGCTGCAGCTACAGAAGCCACAGGGTGATTTGTGTGTGTGCATCTGGTCAGGCGGAACTTTCAGCCCAATCCTGAGCCCTTGATTAGTTTTAGACAATGAACATAAAATAGCAAATCTTATGTGAAGAGAACCGCAGTTAATTCCATCAAATTCAAGTTTGTTTCATTTTTCTAGCAAACTGTAAAACATTAAGTGCTGAGAACAGCAAATAACACATTTCTGATATGGAAGAGAAATTGCTTCCAAATAATATTGAAAAAGGACTAATTTCTTTTAAAGTACTCATTCAACCATAGAAATTTTTTTCAAAATCTATTGTTTTGGTAGATATAACAAAAGCACAATATTCTTTGTGTTTTTCTGTTTAGCCTTCTGTATTTGCCAAAGAACAAAATGTTAAGGAACCAATTTAGTAATTTTAATCCATGGCATTGGGTGACAGTAAAAGCTTGCAGTAACTAAAAAATTTCTTAACAAAGAATGTTTTGTAAGAGAGGACTGAAGATTATTGGAGAGAGACTAGACAAAATTAAGAGTCTGATTTCTTAATGGAAACTTTATAAACAATAGCAATGGTAGCTCATAAAAGCCTTTACTTTTCATTACATAGTTGTACTAGTTGGTAGAATAATAAGCTTGATTAAGTCTTCATTATTTCTGTGGCTTGTGTTTTATTTTCTTCATCTATTCTGAGTGATAGTTTCACATGACACATCTGCTTTTGTCATTCTCTTAAGAATATTGCTAGAATCGAGTCCCTAAAATTAATAAACTTGTGATGAAGCATAGGGCTCCAAAGAAGCTGCCATCCTCAGTGGGAGTCTAGTCCCTGGATGCGTGGGAACCCACACCTCCCTGGGGGCAATTACTGTGCAGAGCGAATGCATTTCACACCCTAGACCCGTGCCAAAGGAGCGTCATCATTTCCAGGAGCAGTTTAAGATGCCTGCATCTCCCACATCTCATGGAAGAGCTGTAACAGTAATAAACTAATTTTTGACTTACAGGAGTTTTTATATTTTGATTGTGGTCGCTGCATATGTGAGGAATGTAATGCTGGGGGTGCTTGTCTGGGAGTGTCTGAAGCTCTTGGCATTGAGACTGCATGCTCTATTATTATGTGCAAAACAGATCTGGAGAAGGGCAACTGAAGCCAATGAGGAACTTGTTCAGGACAAGCCTGAACGTGCCTTAATGCCTGTGGTGTTTGCCTAAGCCCTGGGCACAGACGTTCTTATGCAAGGCTCCAAGCCCCGTTCCATGTGGGCTGCAAACCAACGCCTGAATAGTTTTATGTCACGTGACACCTACAGGTGCAAAGGAAAGCAGTCCCTATGCAAGGACTAAGCTAGGGAGGGATTTCGGCCCTTTGTCAAACTCTGCTGCTCAGGGCAGCAACACATGGAAACTCTCTGGAAGTTCTGTGTGCAGAAATGAATACTGTAATTTATATGTCCCAAGGGAGACCCCAGGATTAATAGTTAGTTTGGGGAGGAAACCGTGCTCACTGAGTGTGAAGTTCTGCTTGCCTCTGGAGATAATCCCACATTAATAAGTAGTTTTCAAGTTACATGTTAATAACAAACTGTATATATTTAAATGGTCCATATCTTAGAAATTCTTTGTAGTCTTTGCTTCCAACTTGTTTTAGTGACAAAACAAAAAAATGATCCAGAGAACACTGAGGAAAGCAGTCCAGTTTCCATCAGTGACAAGCTATAGTAGGAAAACTCATGCATAGCAAGGACAATTAATTATTCCACCGACAGAATCCACCTTGTAATCTTTTTCTTTTCCTCCCCATGCTTTCGCAGTCGTTACGTTGTTCCCAAGCCCTGTGCAGCTGAATGTTAGGTGCGCCGCAGTTTTCAGTAAAAATGGAAGTAGACCCCCATCTGAGAATCTGTGTGGGATCCAGACTGATCGCCTGACAGCTCAGTGTTCCCTGTGCAAATGAACTGATTTCTTTGATTGTTTTGCTGGGAATATTACCCAGTCTTCACATCTTCCTAGGAATACACTTTACTCTATATCCCTGTGAAACACGCATTGGAGAGTAACATAAATAAATCACGTTTCGCAGGCAGGCGGTTTCTGCCTGGTCTTGCCACTCAGAAGTGCACTCGCTGAATTTCCAGCTTGCGAGCACTTGCTGGGGCCCGCCGTGTGCCCTGGCGGGTGCCGCGCTTGGTGCTAAGCAACGTGTTCCCCTGGTGTAGAGGAGGCCCGGCATCAGAGAGGTGCACCCGTGTTACCATGACGCCCGTGAGCAGGGCTCCAGGTGCCCAGGAGCAGGGAGGGGGGCCGTTTGTTTTCTGTGAGATGTGATATTGATACCACGTATTGGGGAATGGGTCAGAGCTTGCTGAGCATGAGGACAGGACAGCTTAGCGAGAGGGGACACTGTGTGTCGAGGCCGAGGTGTGTGAGGCTGGCAGGAGAGCCACAGCTGCGTGGAGGGGTGGGATGCCATGCTGCACACAGCGTTTGGGTTTGATCGTGCTTGCAGTTATAAACAGGGAGTGACTGATTAAAAACTCAGCTCCTTTCCAGCCTCAAAAATACCATACTGGCCTTAGCACCTGTTCCTCCTATGGAATGTAAAAGGACAACTTAGAATGGCTGTTATCAAAATGAAAAAAAATAATAAATGCTGGTGGGGATGTGGAGAAAGGGAACCCTGTACACTATTGATGGGAATGTATATTAGGATAGCCATTGTGGAAAACATTGTGGAGGTTTCTCAAAAAACTACAAAAGCAGAAATATTGTACCATCCAGTAATCCCGTTGCTGACTATATGCCCAAAGGAATTGAAGTCAGTAGGTGGAAGAAATATCCGCACTCCCTCATTCATTGCCGCACTATTCACAATAGCCAAGATATGGAATCAACCTAAGTGTGCATCAGTGCATGACTATTATCTAAATGGGGGAGAAAATGTGGTACATACACACAGTGGAATACTATTTAGCCATAAAAAGAATGAAATCCAGTCATTTGCAACAACATGGATGGAACTGGGGGCCATTATGTTACATGAAATAAGCTAGACACAGAAAATTTTCTATGTTCTCACTCATATGTGGGAGCTAGAATGTTTGATCTGACGGTGGTGGAGCGCAGAACAGTGGGGAAAAGTACATCCAGTTAGAGGGAATAAGTTCTTTGTTTGACAGCACAGTAGGGTGACTATAGTAAACAATATTAATGATATATTTCAAAATAATTAGAAGAGATTTGAGATATTTCCAGTACAAAGAAATGATAAATGTTTCGGGTGATGGGTGTCCCAGTTACCTTCATTTGATCATTACACATTGTACATGTGCGTCAAAGTATCGCTCTATTCCCCATAAATATGTACAATTATTCTATATCAGTTTAATAAAAAAAGAAAAGCCCAAGCAGTCCCCCCCTTCTCGTTCTCTCCTGGAAGAGCCTCCCTGTACTTTCACCCCGGTGCTTCCTTGGCACCATTCAAATCCACTGTCCCCTGCTCAGGGGCCTTTCGTGACCCTGCTGTTTCCGTCACCCATCATCGCTGTCCTCAGCCCCACGGGAACATGTCACTACCTTGTTTCATGTCTAACAGAACGTGGCACTACCTAACATTATGCAGTTGTTTATCTCTGTCTTCCTTGCCGAGATGCAAGCTCTCTGAGCAGGGGAAGGAGCTTGCTCTCTTTCTGAGGCCTCCCTCCTTGTGGAGAGCAGTGCCTGGCATATGGTTGGCATTTAGTACGGTTCTCAATAAACAAATGAGTGCTCAGACCTAGTAGCATGGGGGAAACTGACTCAGAGAAGGAGACTGAGCAAGACAGTGAGGTGAGAGGCATCCAAAGTGACTCGGGCAGGAAATGCGAGGGCTGGAACAAAGGCGGGAGTAGTTGAGGGGCCAGAGGGGAGATGTGGTTTTGAGACTTTCATGGTAAGAACAGAGGGGCAAGGCCTGGTGGCAGCTACAAAGAATCCAGCATTTAAAGCAGTGGTCCCCAACCTTTTGGCACCAGGAACTGGTTTCATGCAAGACAATTTTTCCATGGATGGGGGCTGGAGGGATGGTTTCAGGATGATTCAAGTGCATTATATTTATTGAGCAGTCAAACCTCTCTGCTAATGACAATCTGTATTTGCAGCCAATCCCCAGGGCTGGCATCACCGCCTCAGCTGCACCTCAGGTCATCAGGCATTAGATTCTCGTAAGGAGCCACAACCTACATCCCTCCATGTACAGTTTACAGTAGGGTTCACGCTCCTGTGAGAATCTAATGCCACTGATGTGGCAGGAGGCGGAGCTCAGACGGTGATGTGAGTGATGGGGAGCAGCTGTAAACACAGATGAAGCTTTGTTTGCTCGCCCACTGCTCACCTCCCATTGTGCAGCCCGGTTCCTAATAGGCCACAGAGCAGTACCAGTCTGCGGCCCGGGGATCGGGGACCACAGATGTAAAGAATATGCAAAAGGGCCCCATAGGTGCAGATTAGGATGTGAGCCCCGTGGGGCTGAGACGTGTGCAGGAAGAGTGGGCGAAGAAGACGCTGGCCCTTGTGCCTGGAGCTCGTGGGTT
This sequence comes from Lemur catta, assembly GCF_020740605.2. Taxonomy (NCBI): domain Eukaryota; kingdom Metazoa; phylum Chordata; class Mammalia; order Primates; family Lemuridae; genus Lemur; species Lemur catta. The sequence goes on along the minus strand of NC_059138.1, from coordinate 93,775,871 downwards.
GGCCACGTGCACTGGGTGAGAATTACTGCACACGGCAGTAGCCGGGACACACGAGCGTGTGAGAAACAGAGAGGAGGAAAGAGGCTGCCGTGAGGAGCAGACTGAGAGCAGAGGGAGAATCTGCAGGCAGGAGGCCGCCAGTGGGGACTCAAAGGCCTTGTCAGAGGCGTCTGCCCTGGGGCATCCCGCGCTGGGGAGGGCGGGGTGACGGGCGGGGAGAGGGAAGGCTGGGGGAAACCGTTCCCCCAGTAGACTCAAGGCGAGGGTGTGAGAGAGAGCTGGCTCCGCGATGGGAGGGGGGGAAGGGGCGTCTGTGGATAAAAAGGTGCTGGAGATCCATCCACACAGGAGCTAGGGGGGCTCCCCGAGGCTGGCCGCACCCCCGGGAAGGGTGAACTTGGGGAAGCAGCTTTCATTCAGAGAGCAGACTCCATGTTTGGGGAGCCGGCTCCTACGTGGGGACCACTGCTTTTTCTGGGATGCGGGTAAGATCAGATTGCTCACAGGGAAGGGAGCGAAGTCAGGGTGACCGAGGGGGCCACAGGTGGGGAAAGCAAACAGAGGAATGAGAGCGAGGATTTCCAGTCACTTTGGAAAACTGTTTGCCCGAGGCTACTACAGCAGGCCATGCACGTACCCCATGACCCGGGCACCCCCAGCAAGGCGCCAAACCATGCACGCGGGTGTGCACGGCAGCGCTGTTCACACCACCCCCAAACTGGACACCAACCAAAGACCTCTCCACGAATGGGCAGATAAAGGGTGGTTTCTTCACGCAGCTGCTGCACTGCAGGGAGGGTGAGCTGTCTGCAGCTATGCCCAGCAACAGATGCAGCTCGCAGAGCAGAGGAAGCCAGACATCATTATATGTAGCACAAAAACAGACAAAACGACTCTGAGCTCTTGCCACTGGGAGAGTGGTTGCTCTCAGTCGACAGTGGGGAATTAGGATGCTGGCCAGAGGATCCTTGCAGTGATTGGCCACTGGGCCAGGAAAGGAGGAGAACAAAGCCAGGAGTGCCTGAGGCTGGAGGCACAGGGGCTCAGGTGAGACTGATCTGATTAGAGGCACCGGCAAGGGAGGATTCTCACTGCTCCTATGAAGGTGTCCTCCAGCTTTCCGCTGGGGGCAGGGGGCACAGTGGAATCGTGGGCCTGGCAGGCAGGACTCTGCAGGAGGACGGAGAGATGCTTCACTGTCTCCTAGCAGGAAGTCCATTCTCTCAGAACCGGGGGATGCTATTAAATATCCTGGCTCAGTTTACATACCACCACTTCTGTTTATTATTGCTGCTTCTGCATCCTCCATTCCAGGGGGCTGCTTTTTAAATCTTAGGCTTCTCCCACATTGTGTGTGTGGGGGATGAGATGGAATCCTGTCTCGCCTCTAAGGGCCTTCTGGGGCTCTGACCCCTCCAAGCCTGGGCTCAGCCGGCATCCGCAGGTGGGGGGTCTGCCCACCGAGCATCAGCACCAGCAACAGGCATCTTTTCTATGTGCATCGGTGTAAAACTTGAAAAGAAGAAGGATTTCCCCCCATTATTTTGACATGTAAAAAGATTGTAAATGTCTACATATGTTTATAGCTAAAACAATTTAAACCGAAAAATTAACCCTTAACAAATTTTTGCTGAAATAACAAGCATCGAGGAATATGAGGGAAATCAGATGAGTCTTCTCTGTTAAAAGCTCTGTTAAAAATTAGGGCCACAAAATATGCCAAGTATTTGAGGTGATGGATATGTTAATTAGCTTGGCTTAATTATTCCACATTATATTCATACATTAGTATTCTGTTTAAGGCATTTTCTTATAAGTCAGGTAGAAAGTGCTTAAGCAGTAACTTTTGTGTTTTCTCCTAACTTTCTATGAAGCATGCCCAGTGTTTTTCTTTCTGTAATTAACAAGGATTACGATGACAGAAATTATGTTCCCTGCCAGCGTGCCTGTGCCCACCTGTGAAGAGGGCTTGAATTTTAGCAAATGAAATATAAACAACCAGAGGGCATCATTTAGTTTGACCTTAGGCATTTGATGGGAGTCTTTTCAACCTTTCTTAGGAGTCTAAATAGTAAAATAGAATTTGTGGCAGAAAATGTGGTGATTTTGTACTTATCTAACAGTAGCAAATAGTGATAAAAATTTCCCGCATCTTGGGTGTAGGTCTATGATGCGTGGTTGGTGCAGTTCCTGGGAGGACTCGTGGGGGGGGGTATTTTGGATTGAAATGGCAAGTGTCAGTTAAGTTAGAATTTACCCGTCCTCTGCCTGCATGACATCAGCCGGGATTCTGCTGTCATAAAGTATGGCATTTGTGCACATGGATCAATACTACTTTATTTATAGTGACTACAATAAGATGGTGGCATATCCTCTGACAGCAAGATTCACTTTTGAAATTAAGACTACACAGGGAAATCAAAGATTCAGAGCCTCCACATTTTATATTTCACTGGTGGTTGGATATGTTCTTTGTGGTGTGATTTAGGGAACCCTGCAAGGTGCTGGGTGCTCCCAAATCGTTCCTCTAAGATCAGGATAAGATGTTACCATCCCCTTCGACCCCTCCTTAAATTCCCAGGGATTAAAGTCGTTCTTTCATGTTAGTACTTGAGCCTTATTTCCATGCAGCCTGTCGCTTTAACCTGGGCAGGAATCCCTAGAGCACAGAGGTGGGTCAGCTGCAGGCTGCAGCTGAGGGCTGTGTCCCGAAGGGCGAAGGGCGCATCGGGAGGGAAGCCTCCTGAGAAACCCAACCTGAATGAAGGAACAGAAACAAGCAAACAAGACCGTAATGATGCCCATGAACCCCTTGGCACAGATCTTACCCTTAGCATGTGACAAATGTCACCAAACAGTAGCGTGGCCATTATTATTCTCTCTCCTGTCAGTGAAGGTGGGTAATGTAGAGTTGGTCTTAAAAATGTCATTTAACTCCTGGCCTTTTGTTTTCTCATCTACAAAATAAAGGAGTTGGAATTCTGGCTTTAAGAAGTTGTGTCTCTTTTATGTCATTGAGCTTGTTTTCTATTTACTTATAACACATATATAACATTTTTAAACAATATTGGTTGGCAGCTGGGGACATTTCTCAGCACTCATTTAATTCTTACATGAACTCTGTGAGGTAGGTGCTATCATTTTTTAAGTAACTATTACTATTCTTTTATTTTTTCATTTCAGAATATTATGCGGGTACAAACATTACCCATCCTTTCCTTCCCCCTCCCACCTGCTTGAATTCCATTGAATTTTACTACCATATGTGCACATGAGTGTTGATCAATTAGTTCCAATTTAATAGTGAGTACATGTGATGTTTGTTTTTCCATTCTTGCAATACTTCACCTAGAAGGATGGTCTCCAGTTCCATCCAGGTTGTTATGAAAGATATTAAGTCACCATTTTTTTATGGCTGAGTAGTGCTCCATGGTATACATATACCAGATTTTATTAATCCTCTCATGTATTGATGGGGACTTGGGTTGTTTCCACATCTTTGCAATTGTGAATTGTGCTGCTATAAACATTTGAATGCAAGTGTCTTTTTTATAAAATGTCTTTTTTTCCTTTGGGTAAATACCCACTAGTAGGATTGCTGGATTGAGTGGTAGTTCTACTTAATTCTTCAAGGTATCTCCATACTGCTTTCCATAGAGGTTGTCCTAGTTTGCAGTCCCACCAACAGGATATAAATGTTCTTTTCTCTCTGCATCCGTGCCAACATCTGTTGTTGTGGGAGTTGTTGATAGAAGCCATTCTCACTGGAATTAGGTGATATCTCATTGTGGTTTTGATTTGCATTTCCCTGATGATTAGAGACATTGAGCATTTTTTCATATTTTGAAAAGCTTCTGTTCATGTCTTTTGCCCAGGTTTTAGTGGGGTTGTTTGATGTTTGATGTTTTCTTGCTGATTTGTTTGAATTCTTTGTAGATTTTGGTTATTAGCCCTTTACTGGATATATAGCATCCGAAGATTTTCTCCCATTCTGTATGTTGTCAATTCACTCTATTGATTGTTTCCTTGGCTGTGCAGAAGCTTTTAAGTTTAATCAGGTCCCATTTATTTTTGTTGTTGCTATGATTACCTTTGGGCTTTTCTTCACAAATTCTTTGCCTAGGCCAATATCTATAACAGTTTTTCCAAACTTCTCTCCAGAATTCTTATAGTTTCATGCCTTAGGTTTAAGTCTGTTATCCATTGTGAATTAATTTTTGTGAGTGGTGAGAGGTGCGGATCCTGTTTCAGTCTTCTACACGTGGCTATCTAATTTTCCCAGCACCTTTTATTGAATAGGGATTCTTTTCCCCATTGTATGTTTTTGTCTCCTTTGTCAAAGATCAGATGGCTATATGAGGGTGGTTTTGTATCTGGGTTCTCAGTTCTGATCCATTGTTCTATGTCTTTGTTCTTGTGCCAGTAGGTAGGTGCTATCATTCTCCCATTTGAAACGAGGAAACCCAGGCACAGAGAGGTTAAGTATTTGAGCAAGTTTGTGCAGCTGGTAGGGACCAGGGCTAGCAGGCTGGTTCAGAATCTGTGCTGCCTCATTTTTCGGCAGAGTGATATTATGAATGTATTTAACCTTGGAAATCTAATGAGAGAGGCAAAGATTGGCTAAATTCCCTGAGGACCATGCTGTTCTCTATAAGAGTTGAAACCAAGATTTATGTCAGTACAGTTCTGATTCTGGGGCTGACGTCTGGGTATGCAGGTTCCTGTTAGGCTGTCTATTATTGGTTAGGGGAGTGAATGGGATGATGGTAAGAATAACCTGTCCACCAGTAAGGGTACTGGTCTCTTTACTTCTCATGATACTACTCATAGTAACTAAAAAAGCAGCAAGTACTATTTCTGTCCCTGTTTTACACATGGGGAAATTGAGGCACAGAGAGGACAAGCAACTCATCTGATCCAAGTGTTACCAACACTGCGTTCTTATTTCTTGATATGCTTTTCTAGGCTGTTCTGGCTTATGATCTTTGTGGTCATAACCTTAATAATACAAGTGTATTTAAAGGAAATTGCATGTAATAATCATCATGTAAAAGATTAATAGGTTAAAATGTAAAGTTTAATCCAGAGCAGCCTCATTATACTAGACTATTGGCCCCTGGTGATCCTGGAGAGTGAGAACACAACAGAGAAATAACTATGTTAGATGACTGAGGATTTATCCCTTTAAGCATGAACCTTTTTTTTAAAAGAAATTATTTAAGTTTCCCTTTATAGAATGAATCATGAACTTTTCTGATTTTCAGACTTGACCCTGATTCTTCCCAGGAAATTCTGGGTTTATTAATTAGTGGAGACAGAATCAGATAACTGTGGTGACAGGAGCCGCTAAGGGCTGCCAGGATGCAGGGCGGGGGCTGGGACAGGTGCATCTTGCAGGAGGCCACTCTGACATGAGTTCAGGTAGTCCGGCTCCCCGTGCTTTGGGTCTGTGTTCTGAACAGGCAGGATTTCCAGCAAGCTAGATTCTCTGTGGATGAGATGCAACTTTATATTTTAGTTAGTAAAGGAAACATCAGTTATAACACCAGTTTTTCACACCTCATTCTGTTCATAATATTATATTTTGTGCTTACATAGATACCTGCAGATTTATAAAGTAAATGTCATCTTCCTTGTAAACTAAACATTTAGAGGAAATGCAAGGCACATAACAAAATTAAGTCCAAATTGATTTAAAGTAAAAATGTAAAAAAAATTAAACAATAAAGTTATTTTGAAACAATATAAATTTTTAAATTTTGAATCAAGAGGTCTTTTCTTAGTATGCCACAGGGTTAGACACCAAAAAAGTGAGAGAAAACCATGACAGATTGAATTACATAAAATTTTACCTTCTAAAAAAGTAAAATGCAGAAAATTAAAGGCCATGACAAACTAGGGAAAATATTGACAATATACATGTAATTTATAGGATATTGCTAAGACAGATCAACACCACAGTAGGAAAAAAAAGCTTTAATGGACGTGAACAACCAATTCTTTCTTTCTGTCTCACTCACACACATAATAATCATTAAAATTGCTAACCCTAATACTCAAAAACGTACCTTTTAAAAGTATTTAGAACACTTTTCACTTTGATAAAAAACAAGAATGGTTATTGACACTCTTGTTGATTGAGGGGAAGAGGCTGTTGATGAGGGGCTTAAATTCAACCATTCTGAAATCCTGTTGACAACATGGGTCACATTTTTTAAAATTTTATTTTATTGTGTTTCTTTAGAAAACATTTTTTTTTTTTTTGAGACAGAGTCTTACACTGTTGCCTGGGCTATAGTGCCGTGGCATCAGCCTAGCTCACAGCAACCTCAAACTCCTGAGCTCAAGCAATCCTTCTTCCTCAGCCTCCCGAGCAGCTGGGACTACAGGCACATGCCACCATGTCCAGCTAATTTTTTTCTATATATATTTTTAGCTGTCCAGATCATTTCTTTCTATTTTTAGTAGAGATGGGGTCTTGCTCTTGCTCAGGCTGGTCTCGAACTCCTGACCTCGAGCGATACTCCCGCCTCAGCCTTCCAGAGTGCTAGAATTACAGGCATGAGCCACCGCACCCAGCCCTAGAAAACATTTTTTAAATCAGTTAGCACAATTCTTTGAGGAATACTTAAAATCTAGTCCTGCTTGCTTCAGAGAGCTTGTTCCTATCATTTTTTCCACCCTAGAACCAGGAAATGGAGTGCCTTCTTGTTATGGATCAAATGTTTTTGTCCCCTAAAACTCAGATGTTGAAAGCCTAACCTACAAGGTGATGGTGTTAGAAGGTAGGGCCTTGGGAGGTGATTCACTTATGAGGGTGGAGCCCTTGTGAATGGAATTAAGTGCCCTTGTAAAAGGAACCCCCCATCCCAAAGCTCTCTAGCTCTCTGTCTGCCATGTGAGGACACAACAAAAAGACAGTTGCCTGAAAACCTCATCAGTCACCAAATCTGCTGGCACCTTGATCTTGGACTTCTCAGTCCCCAGGACTGTGAGAGATAAATGTTTGTGCTTCAAGCCACCCAGTCTGTGTTGTAGTTGCTATAGCAGCCCAAGCTGACTAGGATACCTCTTGGGTTGGTCAGGGCTGATCTTACAACCCTCTCCATCTGGTGTGTCGTAGCAAGGAAGCTTTCCCCAGTAGCAGAGACAGAGCAGTAGATTTCTCACTCTTTTTTGAAAACATTCATTCCACTTTGACCTCTTTGGTCTCTTAATCTCATTGTGCCAATTATGTGTAACACCAGACTTGAGGTCAGAAAGTGTTTAATTGGGAAGTCAGTCTAATTTAAAGAGGACAGATATGATTCTCACTACGAGACATGCAGCCCACGTTCCTGGGTCCCTCTTTGACCCCATAGCTACTCTGGGTGTGGCATTTTGTGGGGACTTAATAAAAAGTGCCTAATGACCGTGAGTGTGTTTATCTTCCACATCCCTTTACACTTTTTATCTGTACACACACATCATGTTCACATTACTCTTAGGGAAGTAGATATGTTCACGGTCTCGTGCATTCGGCTGAAGCAGAAGGACAGCAATAGTGCCTCCATCAGCACGTGTTGTGAAGATGAGCAGGGTTCAGCACGCTGTGTCCACTTATGTGTTCATTCATTCATTCACTCATTCATTCATTCAAACACAGGTGTACTCGGTGCCAAGCTCCATACAAGGCAATGGGCACATACAAGTGAGCTAAAGAAAACTGGGTAGATTTCTTTCTAAAATAATCAATTCACAGAATCAAAGAGCAGAATGGTGTTTGCCAGGGGCTGAGAGGTGAGGGAAATGGGAAATAGTTCTCTGAAGCAAGCAGAACTAGATTTTAAGTATTCCTCAAAGAATTGTGCTGATTTAAAAAATGTTTTCTAAAGCAATACTTCCAAGCACAAACCGGTAAAACATTCCAGCAGGTGAATGTTTTACCACGAGGGACAATGGAACTCCATGGACTTTAATCACTTGCAGTATCACAAGTGCAAAGGGTATTTCTTCCTGACCTATTGGCTTGAGGCTGGAAGGCAGTACAAGGAGAGTGGGCTGGAGGCAAACTAGGGTTAATCCTAACTCTGCTCACTTGTTAGCCGTATGACCTGGGACAAGTTATCTTTCATAATCTTCAGATTCTTCCTTCATAAAATAGAAATAGTAAAATTACCTTTCTTTTGGGGAGTTTGAGATAGTCTCATGAGATATGATTGGCACCCTCAGTAAATGTTTTCGAAATCTTTGTTGCTTCCAATGTTAATAATATTTTCTCAACGTCTGTAAATGCATCTACTAGAACTCCTTTGTTTAAGCACCTTAAACCAAAACAAGCTCCCATTAGATCTTATCTGTAGCAGAGGGCCTCATAATTTGCCAAACACTTTTCAAGCGAGTTATCTTAATTAATTTATCAGGAGTGGCACCATGACTGGAAGATACATGGTGTTCAATCAATGTTTGTCAAATGGATGTTATTAACTCTGGGAAAAGAACTACCAGTGGCAAAGCTGGGCCATGTTGGCAAAGGCTCAAGGAGTTTAATTCTTCTCCAAATCTTGTAACAAGGAGTGAGCCAGAACTGTCTTTCAACAGGTGAAATTGCTTTTTCAAATCGACTAAACCAGAACTACTTCCATGTTCCCTAATTATCTCCAACTTAATGTGGACACTCAACAGAATTCTGGAGTATGTTGTTATTGTACAGAGAGAAATGAGCTCAGATGGCTTCAATTAACCAGTGTGGATTCATAGAACAAACCAGGTCCCCAAATAAGCTGAAAATTACAATTTGGGGCACTGTTTCCAGCCTAGAAGATTGTGCAGGTGTTATGGAATTATCTGCCTCCATTAGACTGTGAACAACTGAAGGTCAAGAGCACCACACATTTTTGATTCTATTGCAGTTTGTGTCACAGAACTGCTTGCTGGTTAATTGAAAGAATAAGTGACATAATGACATTTAAGAAAGTCTCTTAAAATCTTATGAAGAGATTAAGAAATGTGGACTAGAAATTAATGAAAGTAGGCAAACACATAGCACTTGAATAACCAGAATTAATTAATAGATTGATGTCAGCCCTAAAAGAAATCCAGGAACCAGACCCAAGGTGTGATAGCTTTCAATGTTTCATCAACAACTAGAATGGAAAGTGGAGGCAGGCTTGTCACGATGCAGGTAATGGCAAGGCCAAGCATCCCATCTCTTACCTAAGAACACTCTGATAGGTAAAAGGCTGCGTGAAGGCTCCTGAGTGTCCCCGTCACCATACCACACCCACACCTAGGCCCAGAAAAGTCTTATAAGTTAGAACGAAAGTGATAAGTATGAACCAAGCTGATAAGTAGGCATTAACAGAAAAAATTGAAAAATTTGATATCGATTTTATTTGAAAGAATCCTAGTGATTTTATCACAAACTTGGTGAGTTAACCACATGACAAGGACTCTTATTATTATTGTGGTAAAAATCCCACATAGCATAAAATTTACAATCTTAACCACTTTTAATTGTAGAGTACAGTAGTATTTTATATATGCACCTTGTTTCACAAGAGATCTCTAGAACTTTCTCATGTTGCATAACTGAAACTCTGTACCCATTGAACAATAATTCCTCTTTTCCCCTCCCCCAAGCTCCTGGCAGCCACCATCTACTTTCTGTTTCTTAGAGTTTGACTACTTTAGATAGCACATGTGAACTGAATCATGCTTTATTTGTTTTTTTGTGACTGGCTTGTTTCACCTAGCATAATCTTTCAAAGCTCACCCAAGTTATAGCATGTTTCAGAATTTCCTTCTACTTTAAGGCTGAATAATATTCCATTGTATGTATATACCACATTTTCTTTATTCGTTCATTTATCAGTGGACTTTTATGTTGCTTCCACCTCTTGGCTTTGGGGAGCAATGCTGCAGGGAACGTGGGTGTGCACATACCTCTTCAAAATCCTCAAGATTGCTTTGGCTATTTAGAGTGCTTTGAGATTCCATAGGAAATTTAGATTTTTTTTTTCTGTTTCTGAGAAAAAAAAACCTACCATTGGGATTTTGATAAGGGGCTGCATTGAATCTGTAGATTGCTTCAGATAGTATGTCCATTTTAACAATATTAAATCTTGTAATCATGAAAATGGGATATCTTTTCATTTACTGTACCTTTTTAAATTTCTTTCAGCAACATTTTATAGTTTTTGGTGTGCAAATATTTCATCTCCTTGGTTAAGTTTATTTCTAAGTATTTTATTATTTTTGATGCTATTGTAAATGAGATTATTTTCTTAATTTCCTTTTTAGATAATTCATTGTTTAGTGTATAGGAACATTACTGATCTCTTGGTATTAATTTTTTACCCTGAAACTTTGCTGAATTTATGTATTAGTTCTAACAGTATTATGTATTTGTGTGGAATCTTTAGGATCATATCGTATGCAAAAGAAATTATTCCATTTCTTCGTTTTCAATGTAGATGCCTTATATATTTTTTTCTTGCCTGATTGTTATGGCTAGGACTTCCAGTACTATCTTGAATAGAAGTGATGAGAGATATCCTTATCTTGTTCCTCATCTTAGAGGGAAAGGTTTCAGTTTTTCACTATTGAGTATGATGTTAGCTATGGGATTTTTTTTATATGTGGATTTTATTTTGTTGACACAATTTTCTTCTATTCCTAGTTTATTGAGTGTTTTTAGTCATAAAACGGTGTTTAATTTTGTCAGATGCTTTTTCTGCATCAACTGAGATGATCATGTGGTTTTTACCCTTCACTGTGGTATATTGCACTGATTGATTTTTGTACATTGAAGCATCCTTACATTCCAGGAATAAATCCTGCTTAGTCTTGGTCTATAATCCTTTTATTGTGTTGCTGAATTCTGTTTGCTAGTATGTGGTTGACGATTGTTATGTCAATGTTCATCAGGGATGTTGGTCTGTAATTTTCTTGTAGTATGTTTGTCTTATTTTGTTATTAGGGTATTTCTGGCATCATAAAATGAGTTGGGAAGTCTTCCTTTCTCATCAGTTTTTGGAAGAGTTTGAGAAGAATTTGTATTAGTTCTTCTCTAAATGTTTGGTAGAATTCTCCATTGCAGCCATCTAGTGGGCTTTACTTTGTTGGGAGGTTTTTGATCACTGATGCAGTTTCCTTACAGATTATATAGGTCTTTTCACATTTTTAATTTCTTTATGATTCAGTTTTATAGGATGTATATTTATGGAAATTTATCCATTTCTTATAGGTTATACAATTTGTTGATGCATAATGGTTTATAATACTTGCCTTTGATTCTTTTAGTTTCTATGTCATCAGTTGTAATGTCTCCTGCTTTCATTTTTGATTTTTGTTATTTGAGTCTTCTCTCATTTTTTCTTAGTCTAGCTAAGGGTTTGTCAATTTTGTTAATCTTTTAAAAAAACTTTTGGCTTTCTTAATTTTCTATTTTTCTATTTTGTTTATTTTTGTTCTAATCTTTCTTTCTACTAAATTTTGGTTTAGTTTGTTCTTCTTTTAGTTCCTTGAGGTGTAAAGTTAGGTTGTTGATAAGATCTTTCTTCACTTTTAATGTAGGCATTTATTATTATAAACTATCCTCTTAGAATTGCTTTTGCTATATCCCATAAGTTTTGGTGTGTTAGGTTTTCATTTTCATTTGTCTGAGGATATTTTCTGACATCCCTTGTGATTTCTTCTGTGAACCATTGGTTGTTCATGAATATATTATTTAATGTCCACATATTTGTGACTTTTCTAGTTTTCCTTTTACTATTAATTTCTAGTTTCATCCTGTTATAGTCAGAAAAGATACTTGGTATGATTTCAGTCTTTTTAATTTTGTTAAGATTTCTTTTGTGACCTAAAACGTGTTCTATCCTGGAAAACATGATGTGTAACAAACACGTATAGAGAGATAGAGATGGATATGTGTATAGACATCTGTTGGGTCCCATAGTGGTGATCAAGTCCTCTGGTACTTATTGATCTCTCTGCTTAATCTATCTGCTATTGAAAGTGGAGTATTGATATATCCTACTTTAATTGTGTTTCTGCCTATTTCTACTTTCAATTTTATCAATGTTTGCTTCATATATTTGCTTCATATATTTGAGTACTCTGCTGATAGGTCTATATACTAATTGATACCTTCCTGGTGAATTGACCTTTTATCATATAATGTCCTTCTTTGTCTCATGACAGATTTTGACTTAAAGTCTATTTTATCTGATACAATTGTAGCCATATCCACTCTCTTTTGGTTACTATTTTCATGAATTATCTTTTTCTGTCCTTTCACTTTCAGCGTGTTCATATCCTTGTATCAGAAGTGAGTGTCTTGCAGACAGTGTATAGTTGCATCTTGTTGTCGGTTTTTTTTTTTATCCATTTAAGCCTCTCTCTATCTTTTGATTGAAGAGTTTAATCCATTTACAATTAAGTAATTATTAATAGAAAAGGACTCACTGTTGCTATTTTGTTATGTTTTCTGTATGTCTTATAGTTTTGTTCTTTTCTTCTCTTGCTGTCCTATTTGTACTTCGCTGACTTTCGCAATTACACACTTTGATTCTTCTCCCACTTTCTTTTATGTGTCTTCTCTAGGTACTTTCTTTGTGCTTATCATGGGGCTTACATAAAATATCTTATAACAATCTATTTTAAATTGATAAAAATTTAACTTCAATAGCATATAAATGCTCTATTCGTTTGCATCTCACCCCCACACTTTATATTATTGATATTACAAATTATATCTTTTTATATTTTGTATTCATTAACATAATTTTGTATTTATAGTAATTTTTATGCTATAGTCTTTCAAATTCTATACAGTATTAAAAGTGATTTACACACTATGATTACAGCATTAGAGGATTCTGTATTTGTCTATATAGTTACTACACCAGAGATCTTTCTATATTTACATGTTTTCGTGTTGCTAACTAGTATCCTTTCATTTCAACTTGGAAGACTCCTCTTTACCAGTTTGTGTAATACAAGTCTAGTAATGATTAATTTTTTTTATCTTCACGGTCTTTATTTCATATTCATTTAAAAATTATTTATTAATTTATAAATAGGAATCATATATTTATGGGGTACAATGTAATGTTTTGATCTATGCATACATTGTGGAAATATTCAGTCAAGCTAATTAACATATCTGTCACCTCACCTTCGTATCATTTTTTGTGGTAAGAATGTTAAAAATATATTCTTTTAGCAATTTTGGAATATATAATACTGTGCAACACTGTATTAATAATTTCATCAACTGTGGTCATCATGCTGTGCAGTAAGATTTATTCCTCCAGTCTGACTGAAACTTGGCGGCCTTTGGTCAACATCTCCCCTTTCCCTGTCCCCCCTCCTGCACCCTTAGCTTCTGGTAATCTACTTTCTACTCCTGCGAGATCAACTGTTTTATTTAGGTTGGTGCAATAGTAATTGCGGTTTTAGCATTGTTGAAATTTGCCATTTGATATTGGAATATGTTTTTAAATAAACGTGGTTATGTTACACATCATTTTAATGTCCATTTCTCACTTTGTATTTTTTTGCTAAGAACTTACTACATGCTGTTTATTTTATATTTATTTTAGACTATGGAAATATTGTTAGACAAAAAGCAAATTCCAGCGATTTTCTTATTCAAGTTCAAAATGGGCCATGAAGCAGCGGGAGACAACTCGCAACATCAACCATGCATTTGGCCCAAGAACTGCTAATGAATGTACACTTCAGTGGTGGTGCAAGAAGTTTTGCAAAGGAGACGAGAGCCTTGAGGATGAGGAGCACAGTGGCCGCCCACAGAAAGTTGACAACTACAAATTGAGAGCACTCATTGAAGCTGATCCTCTCACAACCACACGAGAAGTTGCCAAAGAACTCATTATTGACCATTCCTTAGTTGTTCAGTATTTGAAGCAATCTGGAAAGGTGAAAAAGCTCGATCAGTGGATGCCTCATGAGCTGACTGAAAATCAAAAAAATTGTCATTTTGAAGTGTCATCTTCTCTTACTGTACATAATAACAATGAGCCATTTCTCAATCAGATTGTGATTTGAGATAAAAAGTGGATTTAAATGACAACAGGTGATGACCAACTCAGTGGTTGGACTGAGAATAAGCTCTAACGCACTTCCTAGAGCCAAACTTGTACCAAAAAAAGGGTCATGGTCACTGTTTGGTGGTCTGCTGCCCATCTGATCCACTACAGCTTTCTGAATCCTTCTGAAACTGTTACATCTGAGAAGTCTGCTCAGCAAATCAATGAGATGCATCAAAAACTGCAATGACTGCAGCCAGCATAAGTCAACAGAAAGGGTCCAATTATTCTTCATGACAATGTCCGATCTCACATCTCACAACCAATACTTCAAAAGTTGAACAAATTGGGCTATGAAGTTTTGCCTTATCTGCCACATTCTTCTGACCTCTCGGCAACCGAACATCTCGACAACTTTTTGCAGGGAAAATGCTTCTACAACCAGCAGGATGCAGAAAATGCTTTCTAAGAGTTAATGGAACCCCAAAGCACAGATTTTTACACACCACAGGAATAAACAAACATTTTTCATTGGCAAAAATGTGTTGATTCTAATGGTTCCTATTTTGATTAATAAAGATGTATTCGAGCTTAGTTATATAATGATTTAAAATTCATGGTCTGAAACTGCAATTAATTTTGCACCAATCTAATAGATTTCACATATAAGTGAGATCATAAAGCATTTGTCTTTTTGTACCTAACTTATTTCACTTAGCATAATGTCCTGCAGTTCCATCCATGTTGTCACACATGACAGAATTTCCTTTCTTAAAGGCTGTATAGTATTCTATTGTATATACATAGCACATTTTGTTTACCTATTTATAGTTGATTGACACTTAGGGTAATTCCATATCTTGGCTATTGCGAATAACGGTGAAATGAACATGGGAGTGCAGATATCTCTTTGACATACTGATTTCAGTTCTTTTGTGTAAAACACAGAAGTGGGATGGCTGGATCGTATGGTAATTATATATTCAGTTTGTTCAGAGACATCCATGCTATTTTCCAAAATGGCTATACTAATATCCATTTCCACCAACATTTTCTCCATCCTTTTCTCCATATTCTCACCAACACTTGTTATCCTTCATCTGTTTGATAGTAGCCATAGTAACAAGTGTGAAGGGACATCTCATTGTGGTTTTAATTTGCATTTCCAAGACAATTAGAGATATTGAGCATTTTTTCATAAATCTTTTGGCCATTTGTATCTTTTCTTTTGTGACATGCCTGTCCATTTGCTTATTTTTTAATCAAGTTATTTGTTTTCCTGCTATTGAACTGTTTGTGTTTCTTATATATTTTCAATATTAGCCCCTTATCAGATATATGGTTTGCCAGTGTTTTCTGCAAATCCATGAATTGTCTCTTTACTCAATTGTTTTCTTTGCTGTACAGAAGCTATTTAGTTTGATACAATCCTATTTGTGCATTTTTTCTTTAACAAATTTAACCTAAGAAGGTGAAAGATCTGTGCACTGAAAACTATAAAACATTGATGAAAGAAATCAAAGAAGGCACAAAAAATTGGAAAGATATTCCATGTTCATGGATTGGAAGAATTCATGTTTTTAATACGTCCATACTACCCAAAGTTATCTACAGATTTAGTGCAATTATTATTAAATTTTGAGTGTCATTTTTCACAGAAATAGAAAAAAACAATCCTTAAATTCCTGAGGAACCAGAAAAGACTCAAAATAGCCAAAGCAATCTTGAGCAAAAAGAACAAATCTGAAGGCATCACACTCCATGCTTTCAAAATATAAAGCTATTGTAGTCAAAACAGCATGGTATTGTTATAAAAACAGACACATTAACCAATGGAACAGAATAGAAAGCCTAGAAATAAGTTTAGGTATTTATATTCAATTGATTTTCAACAGTGGTGCCAAGAACACACAGTGGGGAAAGGAGAGTCTCTTCAATAAATGGTGTTGGGAAAGGTGGATACTCACATGCAGAAGAATGAAATTGGAGGCTTATCTCATGCCATATATAAAAATCTACTCACGATGGATAAACAACTTAAATGTAAGACCTGAAACTATAAATCTACTAGAAGAAAACATAGCAGAAATGCTTCATGACATTGGCCTGGGCAGTGATTTCTTGGATAAGGTCCTTTTACTTTTGAAGGATAGTTTTGCTAGATATTATAATAGTATTCTTGGTTGACAGGCTTTTTTTTTTCTTTTATCCGTTTGAATATATCATCCCACCCACTTCTGACCTGCAAAGTTTCTGCTGAGAAATTTGCCAATAATATTATAAGATTACTTTGTACCCAATGCATCAGTTTTCTCTTGCTGCTTTTAAATTTCTCTCCTTGACTTTTGACAGTTTGATTATAATGAGTGTTGGTATGGTTCCCTTTGGGTTCATTCTAGTTGGGTGTAAGCTTCTTGACTTTGCGTGTTTATTTTCTTCTTCCAGTTTGGGGAGTTGTCAGCCATTATTTCTTCATATCAGTTCTCTGCCCTCCACCCTCTCTCTCTTCTACTTCTCACATTCCCATAATGCATATTTTGATCTCTGTGGCATTGTCCCATAAGTCCCTTAGGCTCTGTTCACCTTTTCTCATTATTTTTAAAAAATTCCTTGACTCTATAATTTCAAGTGATCTGTTATTGAATTAGCTGATCTTTTCTTCTGATTGACCAAGTCTGCCAGTGAACCCCTCTAGTGAATTTTGCAATTCAGTTATTTTTTTCTCGAGCTCCAGAATTTCCGTTTGACTTATTTTTATATATTTCTCTTTATTATCATTCTGTTCATGCCTAGTTTCTCTGATTTTGTTTAGTTGTCTAACTGTGTATTCTCATGTAGTGTATCATACTTCTTTGAGACAATTATTTTTAACTTTTTTCTGGTCACAGACTTGCATTTCTTTGGATTACCTTCTAGAGATTTATTTTGTTCCTCTAGTTGGGCCATATTTCCCTGTTTCTTTGTGTACCTTGTCATTTTTTACTATAACTTGTGCATTTGTAAAAACAGCTACCTCTCCCGGCCTTTACAGACTGGCTTCTTAAAGTGTAAGACCACAATTATCAACCACTAGTCAGCCCAGCTACAGATTCTTGGGGCCTCCCAAACCTTTTCTGGAAATGCGTCTTCTGTGAGCTTGTTGGTATAATTTCCAGTTTGAAAGGTTTCCTGATTCCTTATTCAGGAGCTTATAAATACTTCCTCTCTTTTGTGTCTGTCTATGGGTCTGCAGGTTTTTGGCACTGCGGCCAGCCTCTGGGCTCTTTTTTGTTCTCCACAGTCCCCAGACATCCGAGGTATGTCTGTTCTCCTGACTGCACGGAGCTGTGCTGGTGTGCTTTCTTCTGACTGCACCAAGCTGTGCTGGCCTCTGTCTGTGGCACTGCCAGATCTATTGTGTTGCCACTGGCTTCTGAGATCATTTTTTCTCTGTGGCCCCAGGGCATTCAAAGTGTGCTAGTTCCCCACCAGTGCTCCCAGTCAGTCAAAACAGAATCCAGTCCTTCAGGCAGCCCCCCTGAAAATCTGGAATACTGGATATACATTCAACTGTTCTTTCCTTCCCCAGGGAGAAGCCACGCATCAGGCTTTTGTTCCTGATCATGCTGAGCTGTACCAGCTCAGGGGAAGGGCGGCCATCGCTGACGTGAAATGACTTTTCTTGTCCATTTCAATGCAGCTGTTCTTGGCTTTAAGCTTGCCTGGGGTTCTGTAACTTCTTGACTTGTTTCTAGCATCCTCGTAAAAGCTTTTTAAACTATAGATTGTTGTTAAGTTAACATCTTCGTAGGGAAACGAAGTCTAGGGCTTCCTATTCTGCTATCTTGCTGGTATCACTCCTTCATGACAAGGATTCTTAAAATGCAGATAACAAGTTTAGAATCTGGCATCTTCACTCTGGATTGTACATGCTCTTTACCTGAGGAGTTACAGCAAATGGATTTATTGACAACTCAAATAGAAAAAATAAATGAAGGAGAAAAAAAGAAATGTGGAGAAAAGATAAAGTTGCAGAGAGTTTTAAGAAGTTTAATTTATAAAAGCTAAAGCCAAATAACCTTAATATTTTGCTAAATGCAAACAGGGTTAATTTATGTAATTATGGCTTCTCGGTGCAATGGAGCACTAGGCAACCATTACAAAATTATTTGAAATTTTGCTAAGAGGGTAGGATTTAATTGTTCTCGCCAAATCCAAAGAAAGAAAAAAAAATGGAGGGAAAAAGAAAAGAAGATGGTAATTATGTAAAGTGATAGATACGTTAATTAGCTTGATTGGAGTGATTATTTCACAGTGTATTTGTATCACATCATCGATTATACACCACATATAATAAATTTTTATATATGCACACAATGTTTACTTATCAATTATTCCTCAGTAAAGCTGAAAGAAACATAGGAAAATACAGCTAGTAAAACAAATTTATGTTTCTCCTCTGAAACCTCACTAAAATAAATAAAAATATTAGTCCACTGTGACCGAGAGAAGAGAAGCAGTAATGGCAGGTGACAACTGTTGTCGGTAGACACTGTGGGGGCTGGCACGTGTTTTCATTGTGGTAAATACCTAGCAATGCAGAAGCGGCTGAAACCTGACTGCTGGGTGGGAGAGGCCATCAGATCAGCCCTCATAGTGCTCAGGAATCTGGGGTACGCGTTCCTCTGCACACCAGAGTGTAGGAGGAGCTGATGACAGAGGATGGCTGAACTTCTGCATCTGAAGCAGCGAGACCACCAGATCCCCCTGCCCGCCACAGCCAGGGGTCCACACTCCCAGCCCCAGGTGTGGTAGAACCACGGTCTCGGACTCCAGCATGTCAGACACAGCCGAGTCTGTACCAACATAGGGATAAGCGAAAATTCACATGTTACACGAGAGCCTCAGCACCTGCTCCCTAGACTCTGAAAGACCAGCTTCCGCCTTCAGGCAGGAGGCTGAGGATTCCCCGTGTGTAAGGTGCCGACTTTGGAGGGAGCCCTGCAGACACGGATACCTGGGGAACCCCCGTGAGCTGACCAGGTTTCTGCCCGGACACCTGGCGGGATCCCACTAGCATGTGAACAGAACCTCTCCCCCAAAACACAGGTCATAAACTGTCAGCCAGGGATTGCCGGAAACTTGAAGGAAAGTCCCAGTTGCTAGACAGAGGCCAAGACAGAGAGGGGCGGTGGGGGGAATCTTGGAGGAAAATACAATGCATAAAGCTGAAGAAAGTGAATATAAAAATATTTTTTAAAGATTTAAATATTAATAATAGCTTCAATGAGGAAAGAAAAGATATTGTATCTGGGAAACAAGACCATGAGCTATTTAAAACATGTATAAAAGGGCTCTTACAAATTAAAAGAACAGTAATAGAAATTTTAAAATTCATAGGAGTTTTACAGTAAAGTAAAGAAAGTTTCCAAGAAAGAGGGAACAAAATTAGGCAAGTATTCAAGAAACATGAGATAGTTGGTTTAGAATGCCCAAACACAACTAATTGAAATCCCAGAGAAAGAAAACAAGAGAAAACAGAGGAAAGCAAAAGCTGAAAGGAAAAACACTAGAAAATTCTGCAGAATTAAAGCACATGCAGATTGCAGGGGCCAGTGAATCCCCCAGACAGTGGATGAAAAGTGCCCCGCCCCAGGGCTCGCCATCATGACATTTCAGGGCAGGAAGGAGGAAGGGAGGAGCCTCCAGGCCTGCAGAGGGCAAGCAGACCCCACGGGGAAGAGCAGCATCCCTGTGGTGCTGGGTGTCCTCCTGCACCTTTGCAAGCCAGGAGGCGGCTCAGCGCTTTGAGAGACAACTGCTTCCATGCTAGGTTTCCATATGCATCCATACCGACTGTTCAGCGTAACAGAAAAAAATGTTTAGAGTTTCAAGGTCTCAAAAATCTCCCTCGTACACATCTTGTCTCAGAAAGCTGCTGGAGACTGTCTACCACTGAAATGAAGGAGTGAATGTTAAAAAAGGCCGAGGATCTAGGAAACAAGGGACCAGAACTGAGTGGAGGAAAAGGGAATTTCCAGGAAATTCAGTGAAGAAAAAAGTTAGAAATCAAATAAGTTACCAAGTTCAGGGAAAACACAAAGGTAAGCTAAAGAGAAAGCGTAATTATCATACGCATTGTGCGTCTCAGAAGGAGAAAGTTTCTGCTGAGGAATACTTCTGTTTTTCATAAGTACAATACCTATTATAATAACTACATGCGTATAACTAAACAGCAGATATTAATTTAACTAAATCTTGTGCTATAATTTTTGGGAAAGTGAAGAAGAAAAGTGTGTGTGTATCTGTATCTATGTGTGTATCTCAAAGAACTAAATCCTCATCTTCTGGAGCAGAAAGCCCATATCTAACATGGAAAAATGAAGCAATAGCAGAATAAACTTATTATTTAGAAAAATAGAGTAGATGCCAAAAGAAAAAAAGTTTGAAGTGGTTGTTGCTGGGGTGGGTGGTAGACAGGGATTTGCTGGTTTTGACGGTGAGCTTTGTAGGACTGTTTGACTTTATGTCTATGTTTTACATAAAATATATTATAGAATTTTAAAGGTATAGGAGGTGGTTATAATATACTGTAGTAGAAGGAAAGAAAAAAAATCGCTTTTAAAAGAAAAAATAAAGACTGGAAAAATACAGTATATGCCAACTGTTAGTTTACTCTGAGTGTTAAAAAATGATTATTTTCTTCCTTTTTCTTGTATATTTTAAACTATTTTGCAATAAATATATATTACTGATAAAAATTACTTTTTTGAGACAGAATCTCACTCTATTGCCCTGAGTGCCATGGCAATTACTGATAAAAATTAAAAAGAGACCAGACACATACACCCCCCCCGTACGCATGTGTGTATGAAATACCAAGTCCAGCCCAGAAAAGGAAGTTGCCCTCCTTGGGTGGTGGAGCTGTATGTTCAGTTCTGGCATACATGGTGCAAGTATGAGTTAATAGATCACCTAGTACCAAGGGCAGAAGTGAGGAGGTGGGTGCTGGTGTTGGTGGGCACCCTCCCCATGGCGGGCCCTTGAGAGATCAGGGAGTCTTTGGACTGGGGTGCAAGACTTGGCCGTGAGCTCCGTAAAGGCAGGAACAGGGAACAGCCATCATTTCCATCCTTTGAACATACTCTGCACTACTCTGCATGTAATTCAGCACTCTTTAAATGAATTTTAATCAATGAGAGTGAACAAATAAAAACTTTGGTGTAATGAATAAAAGAAGAGAATTGTGCAGTTCTTCAGAGATAAAGGACTGGAATCAATGGATTCAATTTTACAAGCAAAACAAATGTCATCTTCAGCACTTAGAACTGCCCAGTACTGACAAGGTGTGGACTTTAGAAGCTATGAATTTTTCACCATTAAAGTCTTTGAGCAGAAGCTGGATTTCTGCTCTAGGTGGGAGACCCATGTCCCGTGTACTGATCCCACGTCCTGTACACTGAGGAACGTAGTTGCGGTTCTGGGTTCAGGTGGTCGGCCTGCAGCGATTAGCAGTCCTCGCCTCGCGCGGAGGCAGGGAAGCGAGGGTGAGGTCCGAGCTGCTCCAGCCGTTCTTCTTTGGCGTGATCACAAATCATGGCACCCCACGCTGTTGCAGAGGAATAGTTGTCCTGCGTTTAGTTAAGGGCAAGGGATGCCGCCCTCGTTTGTGGCACAGGGAAGTTCCGCAGCTCGCCAGACTTGCCTGGAGTCCTAGGGAAGCATGAGCTCCCTTGCCCACGGGCTCCTGGTGTTGTCTGTGAGCCACTGTTGGGAAACACCGCGGCCCCCACTTCACCGCTTCCCCTGCCTGCCTCAGGGAGGGAGCCGGCCACCCTCTTACAGCACCGCCTCCCGCCAAGCTCGCTACCCACGTGCCCGTCACCCCAGCACAGCGCCCCTGATGCTGCCTCTTTCCTTTGCGCTTCACAGGTATCTCTGGGGTCACAGGTAGATTTACAGAAGAAGAAGCGACGGGCGCCAGCTCCTCCTCCGCCACAGCCACCTCCGCCAAGTCCCCTGGTCCCCACCCGCACGGAGGACAAGGAGGAGAACAGGAAGAGCACAGTGGGTGAGTGGGGCGCGGCGGCGCTGGGATGCTTGCCTGGGCCTGGAATGTCAGCCCTGCTGTTAACGCTTGCAGTGGCCCTGTCTGTGATGGCATTAACCCAGAAACTATTAATGCTAAAGAAAGACAGTGTGGAAATAAACAGCTGTGAGTCGCTTCCTATCCTACTGGCAATATCTGGTGGAAATCCTGTTAGCATTGAGAAGGCGGGATGGTGGGGGAATGGCTGAAGCTGGGGAGAGCCTGTGAGTGTGAGCGTGAGCGAGTGCATGTGAGGGTGCGACATGCATCTCTGATGGCAGAAAGAGTCGTTCTCGGGATGCCATCAGGGGAAGCTGCTTTGAAGGACATCTGGCACTGGAATGGCAGCGCAGGCCCCGTGCGATGTGTGATGAGTTGACATCAGTTCACTTTTGACCATCCTGTTTGCAGTTGCTCTCCCCTTATAGACCTGGCATGTATTTAGCAAAGCCCCTGATATTCTTTGAGAAAAAGAGAACCCAGAGGACAGAGGACGGAATCATAGTGTCTGTGGACAGAAAGAGACCTGTTAGCCGGTCAGACCCAGCCCCCGTGCGATAGGCGCGGTGGGCAGAGGCTAGACGGTGGAGGTCTCCGGGCCCACGAGCTGGGGGTGGTTACGGCTATTTTAAAATCATTCAGCATCTGTTACTTCACTTGAATCGGAAGAGAAATGGCTCCCGCAGAGAAGGCTTTGGAGAATGGCCGTCTGGGATTCACACCTCCTAAGCCTGACGCCCCCAAACACCGTGCGTCAGGGCTCCTGCTGAAGCCCCCAGACGGCCACGGACGGTGCCTTCAGTCCACCCAGCGCCCCCACATTCTGCCTTTGGCCTAATGCCTGCAGCCCCAGGAGGGAGAGGACTCCGAGGATGAGCGGCTGCACTGTCAGGATCTAAACTGTAGTGAGAGCTATGCGGCTGTTGCTCAGCACTTCCCCCAGGCAGTACTTCACTTCCAATGCCGCAGCGTTTCACAGCCTGTGATCAGTTACGCTGAGGAGCAATAGCCTGTATTGCTGCCAGTTCATCCTCTTTCCCAAAGGAAAATACTATCGGATTTAAAGGAAACATTACCAGTGAATCATTAAAATAAACCCAGTTTTCTCCTATTTCATGAAGAGACCCCCATTCTCCCTTCCAAGCTCTCTCCCCCAACTTTGTAAAGGGGCAGAAACCCTTGTTTGACATTCTAAGCACCAACTTAAGTGGCCGTATGGACGTCGTTGAGTCTTGCCACCCTTCAGGCCGGACAACCCATTTCAGCCCAGGGCAGGACTCCCCGATTCAGCCCTGGAGGACTGTCCTCGTGTCTGGGGTGCTTGGAGAACCCAGCTGGGCATGTGGGGTCAGCTGGTGCCCACAGGTGGCAGTGGAAATGGGGGTGGATGTTTTAAAACTGAAAACCATAGGAACAATTCCCTTGCCAGGAAACATTAGAAGAGTATGAATAATAATAATTCACTACAAAGGTTTCTCTCTCATCCATAGATAAGTGTTTGTGAGCGGTGAGAAGTCCAGGAGCTCCCTTCCTACTCATTTGAATATTTTGGGGGCCAGGTGATGGTGGAGAGGCCTTGGTGGCAATTTCGTGTCAGACTGCCATCTGTCAGGAATCCCCATGAATTAAAAGTACACAAATAGCACCACAACATAACTTTTAACTGAAGTTTAGCCTTTAGGTTGGAAAAAAACAAAAGTAGCCCCTACTCACAAAAAAATGTTGAGTGACTTTTGTATTTAGCTATTAAATGTAAAAAGAAAAGTTTATTTTATAACTTGCTCTAAATAGTATCATAGGTAGTTGGATTTGGGTCCTGACCTAAATGTCCTGGAGTGGGGTCTGTCCTTCCTGCGTGCCTGCGCCCTCGGGCTCCCCAGGTGACAGCACCTCCAGGCCAACAGCACAGCCCAGACGATTCTGGCTCATTCGCCCTCCGAGGGAGGAGGTGACGTGCAGAGCCAGGGCTCCCTGCCTGCCTGAGACGGGCGCGGCAGCCGGGCACGCCACCCTGCCTCTTCCTGCAGCTCAGGACTCTCCTCGGAGAAACCTTTGAAAACTATTATGCTAAACAGGCAAAGAGGCTGCAAGTATAAATGGGCTGCCAAGAGATAAGCTCAGTCAGTCCTCCGTCTGTCCACAGTAGGTCAGTGGATACAGAAGAGCAACAGGAGGAAGCTAAAAAACAAATCTGTGAACCCGAGAAAGACTGACGTGAATAAAAAGAGCTCCTGTAACTTGACAAAGCTGTTCAGGGGCTTTTAAGAACAGTCCAGCCCAGAGCGTGTGCAGCGGTGCCTGCCAGGAACGCGCGCAGCCCGCCCGGCGTTGGCAAACCGGCCGCCCGCAGGGCACGTGCACGGGCAGCGCTGCCGCCAGGCGAGGCCGGGTTGGGTTGGGTGCCCGAGAAGGTCGGATGTGGCCTGGGTGTGGCTGATGTGGAGCCTGGGGAGAGAGGGCGGCGTGTCCTCGGGGGGAGGGCAGGAAGCCTGCGGGCCTCACCGTCTGAAGTAACCCCTGTTGTCCCATGTAGGTGGCGGACGGCAGGTGCCGCAGAAGCCCCCCAGAGGCGCCGCCCGGGGCCCGCCCCAGTTGGTGCTGCCCCCGCCCCCGCCCTACCCGCCTCCCGACACAGGCCCGGGCGAGGCGGAGCCCCTCGGCTTTCCTGGGGAAGGCGCTGGTTCCAGGGCCCCAGACCCGAGACCCAGACGTACGTGCCTCTCGTCCCGTTGCAGCTGCGTGCTGCCCGCCCCTCTCTCTGGTCTGCCGGTGTCAGCGCTGGGTTTCCAGACTGTCCGTTCTTGCCTTTCGGTGTTCGTGCTTCTCCTTCTCGGCTTTCTTCCTCAATGCTGAATGCAGCGTGTCCGATGTCACAGAGCGCACTCTGAGTGATTTACCCAGTTCAGCACTCCTATCTGTGGTCAGACTTCAGCTGAAGTTGTCCCTAGGGGGCGGAGACAGTCAGCGAGGAGCTGGTGTTCCTCACATTGGAACTAAGGTGCGAGCAGCCGGCCGCTGCCGCTCGCTCAGGCGGGCCGCGAACGCGCCCTGCGGGCTGTGTCCAAAGCCGGGGAGACTCCATGTGTAAGTGAGTCTGCGAGCCGTGTCGCCAGTGGCCACGCGTTGGTCCTGCTGCTCTGCGGAAAGAGAAACCGAAGCACTTGAGGGGGCTCAGCTTGGCTGGAGGGGAGCGACAGCCAGAACTGAAGTCCTGCTTTGCTTCCGTTTCTCAGCACGTGCGGTCTGAGATGGGGCTTCCCTTGCTGTTCCCCGGGATTTCTTTGGACTATAGTGAGCACTATACATAACATGCCCTCCTCTGGACGGGTACTAGTTCCATGTATTTAACTCTGTGTATTCAGATGGCATCGTGTGCGTGCCAGGCCTGTGCTCGACCCCCTCCGTAGGTCTGTGCTGTGCAGTGACACCTCCCAATAAAGCGAGCCCCGCCTGGGCTGCGTGTGCGTGGCAGTGTAGTCCACTCTGTTCAGCCAGTGCCCTGCGGTGCCCGCTGGTTAGGAAATGCAGACTTCCTGCCACTGGGCCACCTTATCTTTTTCTGTCTTCTTTGGGATGATGACAAGCTGCCTGCCAGTTTCTGGATAAAGTTAGTTAATTGTTGGATGACTTACTGACTTTCTCTAGACAAGCTAAACCCAATTTATTTTATCTGTCTTCACAAATACTTCTTTTCCACCCTTAAAATACATTTGATCATCTTGACATTAGACATGCCTCTGAATGCAAATGAATTTCTAGGGGGTGTTCAAAAATTAAGGGTTAGCGTTACCAGTCAGAAAGGTGCTGGCTGTGGCGTGGATGGTTGTGGAGCCAAGTCATCGCTGAAGGGGGTGCGTTTTAAGCCCCACACACCAAGGCCATTAGCTTCGGCGACCACTCCTGTGGCTGTTGTCATTGCCCACAGAACCTGCCCCCCAGGGAAGAGGGGAGGGAGGAATCGCTGGACGGAAAGGGTGAAGCTGCACACAGGCCATCGGCAATCGGGGGACAATGGACACCCTACCAGTGGCTCTGTGGCAGCCTACATGGGGTGGAAGAGCCAGGCGAAAGGCCCCATGCACTTTCCCACACCCGACTTCATGCAGACTCCCAGGCCCTCGCGTCCCTGGCCTCCTTGTGTTTGGGGCCCTCACTGCCCAGGCGCAGCGTTGGCCGGGGGGGCGACTGCCGCATGAGACGTTGGGAGGGGCGCTCACCAAGGCCTGTGTCAGGTGGAGAGCTCGTGCCTCCTGCTGTCTCTGCGGCGCTGGGAAGACGTGTCCCGTGCTGCCACAGGCTCCCCACAAGACTGAGCAGAGAGCGGGTGAAGCCACAGGCTGAAGACCAGACTCGCTTTCTTCCTGCCTGTGGCTCCATTGTCCCTTGTGCCTTCTGCCAACTAACTCTCTCTGCCGTCGCCTGGGACTTCCTCTGCCCTCAGCAGTGTGGTTCACCTTGCCACTCCTCCGTCCCTCTCCCACCTGCAGAGATGCCAGCAATAGAGTGAAGCAGGACAGGGGCAGAGGGGACCCTGGGAGGTGTCAGATGGCCTGATTTCAGCCTCCCTCTCTCAGAAGCAGCCGAGCGCCTTGCGGGTCCCAGAGCTCAGCAGATGCTGCGGCCCCTCTGCCTCCAGCCCCTCTCCCACTGCCTCTGCCACACTCATGCGTCCTGCTCAGCAGAACTGGCCTGCCTGTTGTTTGTGGCTGGAAAAACTAGGATGCAGCATGCAACTTGCCTTCAGGACTTAAAAAATGTTAAGGAAAATGAATCTCTTGTTTTCATTCATGTCACATTTTTACATATTGTTGAAATCCCGGTGCTCCTTTCACCTTCCTCCGGGGAGGCATAGGTTGCTGGCGCATCAGTGTTGGGTGGCAGTGTGTGTCCCCCTGGTGCACACTTCTCCCCTGCACTCCCAGTCAAACTTCTGGCTATTATTGGCTGTGTGGAAGTTCAGGAGGCACATTTTTCTGCCCAGTATAGTTCTTGCATATCTCCTCCTGAGTCCAGTTTTAAAACTGTGTTCCTTGTACAAGAAATGCTGTGTTTATGGTGGGAACTTCGCCTGAGCACCTACCAGGGCCGGGCAGAGCCCCAGGCATCTCACGGGAGGTCTCGTGCTGCCCGCACCACAGCTCTGTGGGGCAGGCGCCATCACCGTGGGGAAAACGAGCCAGAGGCCTTCCCGCCACGGCAGCGCAGCGGGGTTCCTGCGGATGGGATCTTGGCTCCATTTGTCACCCTGCACTTCTCTCCAGCCACGCAGAAGCCTCCCGGGGACACCTGCGGCTTTCACACATCACTGTGATCCATACGGCAGATGGTATGTTCCACTTAGGTTGCTAAAAAGGAGAAAATACGCTTTCTTGAAAACGAGTAAGCGCAGCTAACCTTCGGAAGATAAGATTCAAAAAGCTAAGAGATAACAAATTTGCACGCAAGTGTGAGACGTGATGAGAAGGCATAAATCGGTCCTATGCAACTCCAGCCTTGACTTTGATCGTTCCCACTCTGGGTCTCTGTCCCCGGCATTCCCCTGTCCCCCCCAGCCTCTGTAGGACCCTGACCAGCCCCAGTCCTGACGGCTTCTCTGGCATTCCCCTTTGAGGCTGCCAGCCTGAGAACTTAGCCCAAGGACAAGCCCTCACTCCCATCTTAATGCTGAAACTGTCATCAGTGCTCGATCATGGTCATGAAGACCACATTTACCTGAAACAAAGGCAAAATGGAAAAGATTGTGTGTTCATGTGTTCAGTGCCACGTATGTCTGGGACTTGTGGACACTTTTTGAACAAATTTACAGTAGCCAGGAGTTCCCAAGAGTAGAGTTAGCATCCACTCATGTGTGTGTGGCTCTAAGGGGTCCCCTGTACACAGCCCGTTCTCTGGATGGCCCTGCGTGGGCCCAGCTTGGGAGCTCTCTGCATGCTCAGCCACAGCCAAGCAGGAAGCTCCCTGTGCATACCCTGCAGCTGTCTCGGAGCCCGTCCCTGGCAAGCCCAACACCCCTCCCTGCAGTGTGACTTCCCCCATTGTACTCTAGGCATTCGTCCTTTCCTGTACTCACCACACTGCATTGCATGCACCTGTACCATCCTCCACTAGTTTACTCAGAGGCCTTAACATTCTCATTCATATTAATATCCATCCTTCAAATTGGTGCCTGACATCTCAAATGTATTCATTAAAGAAATATACCAGAATATGTCTCACTGTGAATTGTAAGTACCAAATTACGGTGGACTATGCCATTCCACTCAGCTTCATCAAACTGAGATGTTTTCTAAGCTAAAGAATATCTAGTACCAGCGCTTTAAGTCTGTCTGTAGGATACTCTTGAAAGAGCTGATATTGCATCAAAGACCTGTTGCAGTTATACTTGAGAAAGATGTGAAGTTCTCATTGGGATTCAGCATCCCAACCTTTGCTTCCTACTTCTTCCTGAGTGGTTTCCTAGTCTGGCCTGTAGGGTGGGATGTGCCGGTTTGTGTAGGGGGCACCTCTGACGTGTCCCAGTGATCCCCGTCTCCCAAGTTCACCCCCTGGTGTACCCCTCTCCCCTTGAACGTGGACTAGACTTAGCAACTCATATCTAATGAATAAAATATGGCAGAAGTAGTGGAATGTCACTTCTCACTTCCAAGATTAGGGTAGAAAAAACACTGTAGCTTCCATCATGGGCACCGTCTCTCTCTTTTCATGCCAAAGTCAGCCAGCTGCACTGCCCTGAGCTGCTCTTTGTAGACCCGCAAGGCCAGGCACTGTGAGGTCCTCCAGCCAACAGCCAGTGAGGAACTGAGGCCCTTAATCCACTGACCCCGTGTGTGGAGTTCTGCCCTCAGCCACTTGACTGAGGCGGGAAGCCCTTCCTCCCCCAGTGGAGCCTTCAGATGAGACCCCAGCCCTGGTCAACACCTTGAGCACAGCCTTGTGAGAGGGCTTGAGTCAGAGGCGCCCAGCTAAGCCGTGCCTAGATTGTACACCCACAGAAATTGTGGGATATTAAAAGCTTATTGTTTTAAGCCTCTAAGTTTTGGGGTAATTTATTCTCCTGCAAGAGATAACTTATACAAGTTGCGAGTAAGAGAAACCCATCTCAAGCCTACTTCAACAGTTAGGGAATGTCTTATCTCAAGGAACAAGAATCTCAGAGTGGCGTGAACTTCAGTGTTAGTTGAATCTGAAGCCTAAAGTTGTCATCAAGGGTCTTGGTTCTTTCCACCTTTTCTCTGTATCATCTTTCTTTGGGCTTGGCCTCCTCCTCAGGCTGGTAGCAAGAAGTCTGTCGTGGAACTTTCAGCAGAGGAAGAGAGACCATCTCTTCTAATAGTTTTGTAGGAGAAAGGGAACTTTTCCCAGAAAGCCCCACTGAAGAGTTTCTCTATGTTTCATTGATGACAGTTGAGCAATATCCTGGCCCGATCTCTGGCAAGAGGGATCACCTGAGATGACCCAGGCCTGTCCAACAGACTGGAATGGGAATGGCGATGGGGATGGGGCCAGAATGCCCTGAGGTACATGCACATCTCTGACTCCTGGCCAGTGCTGGGGTTCTGTCAGTTGGGGGGTGTGGGCAGTGCCTGCTGCATGAGGAGCTGGCAGGGTCCACTGCACCGAGTTGCAGCCCTCAGCTTGGTGGTAGTCTGGAGGACGTAAGACGTGTCATGAGTAGGTGTGGGGAGGGGATGGTGTGCTGCCGGTGAAGATCCAGTGGCTGGTTCGGCTCAAAGACAGTACAGCCAAGCATCTGAAAGTCAGAAACTGTTCTCCTTGAGGGACAATTTCAGGCCTGACCCCAACCTATACTTCTCCTTTTCTGCTTCTACAGACCGGGGGAGCTATTAAAAATGCTCCTAGGATTGGAATATGCCCATTTAGTATCCAGACACCAAAGGGTCTGGTTTCTTGATAATGTTAGTAGTAAGAGGGAAACAGAATAGTGTTGGTGTGAAGCTGTATGTTCACCTTATGAATCTTAAGCATCGTGGATCTCACTTAAAATTACTTCCTCTGTAGAAAGCATGAGTTTACAGTAGACAAAATGCAGCGTTTTTTTTTTTATTTCAGCATATTATGGGGGTACAAAAGTTTAGGTTATGTATATTGCCCTTGCCCCTCCCCCAATCAGAGCTTCAAGCGTGTCCATCCCCTAGACGGTGCGCATCGCACTCATTATGTATGTATACACCCATCCCTCCCCCCCACATCTGCCAGACACCTGATTAATGTTATTCCTAAATGTTTTCTTACATGATGATCAGTGAAACCAATTTGATGGTGAGTACATTGTATAATAAAGACATCTGCACTCAAATGTTTATAGCAGCACAATTCACAATTGCAAAGATGTGGAAACAACCCAAATGCCCATCAACACATGAGTGGATTAATAAAATGTGGTATATGTATACCATGGAGTATTACTCAGCTATAAGAAATAATGGTGATATAGCACCCCTTGTATTTTCCTGGATAGAGCTGGAACCCATTCTACTAACTGAAGTATCCCAAGAATGGAAAAATAAGCACCACATGTACTCACCATCAAAATGCAGCATTTTTAAACCCAGCCTAGAGCCCGTGCGAAGCTGTGTGTGGCCAGAGAACAAGGAGCTCTCTGCCATCACCTTGAGTAGAACTGAGATTCCTATTGCCTGATACACGCTGTCAGCTTCCTCCTGTCTGTCAGAGTCAGGTCAGCTTGCAGAGTCTGAGTTGATGAATAGTTATGATGTGTGTGAGAGAAGAGTGATTAAACTGCGTGACTTCTCAAAGCCTGATGTCACAACAGTCATTGCCAGTGGGGCTTTGGCATGTGTTGGAGGTTTCCTAGCACAGTTGTAAAAACAATGGAATGATGGCTCTCTGGTTTATGTTCTTTAAACATTTTGATTCTTATTAATAAGCTTTCCTATTAATCTTAGATATCTAATCATGTCCATAGATGTGTTATGTGCATGTCTAAACCAATATATTTGTGTCATACGCATTTTCCCTGTAACTTTCCATAACTTTCTAATCAGCTTGTTTCCACTGACATTCTGATTTCAGCTGAACCTTCGTTATGAATTGCAATAACAGAGCCTATCCCATTAGTTGTTTGAATTGTTTATTTACAAGATTTGCCATACTGTTTCTAATTAGGCAATTAACAAGTTATTAATTACTTATTCCAATTAGAAGACCCTGGAAATTTAAATATCAATGCATATAGAGCTCACAGTATGGATCCTCAATTTGCTTTAAATTTGTGAAATGAAAATATCCAATGACTGTCATTTTCTTATACATTTTCCTGCACCAGGTTTGAGCAAATAAATCTTTTCGTGGGTATACACTTGTAGAATAATTGACAAAGGATTGTAAAGGCATAAAGGGAAGATAGGTCATTTTATCCTGTTCTAAGCACCATTGGTAACAACTATCATTTTATTTCTAGCTGATTGATTTTATTATTAAATTTGTGAACAAGTGTCCCCTTCTAAAAAACTTTAAGGAAATTCTAAAATAAAGAAATAAAATGGGAGAAATGAACTAATTTTGAATTAGAAGTTAGTAATTTGAGTTTGATCAATGCAAAATTAATAACAATAATTTACATTTTAGGCAAGTGACCCAGCAGAGGAACTGAGAATCTAGCAACATTAGGGGAGCAGCTCGAAATATTTGGGTCTGTAATCCAGTCCCTACCTTCAGGGACCAGATATATTCACTAAGGGCTACTGGCTCAGTGAACAGCCGTGTGCTGCCTGAACAGAGAGCCCAGAACTAGAGAGAATAGCACAGGAATTTGGCTCAAGCCCCTTAGGGTGGGACCAGTTGTCTGTAGAGTCACCTAATGCCTTGCTCTAAAATTTGAACCCAAACTAAACACTTTCCCTGTTTCAAAGCAAAGCAGTTAACTCTAAAGCTTGTGACACACACACAATCCTATGAGTCCTATTTGTCATGGGAAGCACCCCTGAAACCCTGCAGGTGTGTGGCACTCAGAGCAAGCCCAGGGAAGCATTCTTGCCCTAAGCTGATGTTTATTTGCCACTTCACTTCCCTGGCCAGAGAGCCAGCCACACAGCTGCTCCTGCTGCCACAGGAAAAGGCACAGGATCCAGGAAAACAGGAAGTGGATCCTGAGCAGATGGGCCTTTGCATAAATGGAAGGAAATTGTTGACTGTGGGAGCAGAGTCTATCCCTATGCAAAAGTACATTAGAAAAAAATGGAACTGAACTCTTAGCGTATTATTATTTTACCTTGAAAACCATTAAATCCACCCAATATGGACTAAAAGTTGGATGCTACTTAGAAGTAAAGCAGTGAGAATCACAATCTGTCTACATATAGCATTTTTAAAAATCCTTAGGAACTTATTTCTTCTTGCTAATTACTTCTTAGCCCTTTATTTACAAGGTACTATGTCTCTGACTTGAGAAAGAATCAAATAACTTAGTGACAATTCAGGGAAGCAAGACTGCACTATGCCAGCTCATAAAAGCAGATTTTTAAAATTTCAGGAATTTTGCAAAGCAATTGCTAAACAAAACCATTATTAAAAAGTGTATTATATAAGCTTACAATTAAATAAATGTATATTAAAAACAAAGGTAAAAAATACCAAAACCTCCCCATTTTCTAGTTATTTTGCCACATTTTACTATTTCCTTCATTCTTGAAATTATTTACGTACATTGGATCTGTGTGATTCAATGCTATAGAATAGCAAAAGTGCTGTATAATAGTGTGCTGCTACACATCCCTTCATAGCGCCATGTTCAGTGACAGTTGCCCATAGCAGGAAATCAACCATGGAGGAAGTATTTACACCATGGAAACTGGCAAAGGTTACAAACCAGGTCTTGATTTATCAAATGTCTAGATATAAGACAGTGATTGAGGAAGGTTACTAATGCAGACTAAATATCAAGACATGTCATATCTGTAGCCAGTGCATTGCGAATAGCAAAAAAATTTTGAGTTGTTCCTGCATTTTTCAGAAGCCATTAACCATTCAGCAAAGCCATTCATGCAATTGACAAATGAGTAAAATTCCAGCATACATCTTCCTGGTTTCATTTTCATCTTACTGTTTAACATAAAAATATCAATCTATATTCATGTTGAAACTGTGCTTATTTATCAGTAGTAATAATAGGCTGGCTATGGATGAAAGAATCTGGCAAAATTAATGAAAAAATTCTGTGAGAATCAATTGGTTACATAGGATTTACAAAAAATAGTATTGTATATTTTATTATTACTTATAAATTTTGTGCCACCCTTCCTTTATACCTTTTCTCTCCAGAGAGCTAGTTACTAACCATTTACCAGCATAACACTGTAAAGGAGTAACAGATGTAAATAGGAATACTAAAAAGAAATAAAATGATTTAATTAAGAAAACTAAGGACCAATTTCTTTGATTTTCATAAGTCAGTGCTCAAGCACTAAGCACAAATAATCAAAACTGGTATCTATGTCTCTTGAAGCTTTAATTTGCAACATGAAGTCAGGTTAGGCATAAAAACCATTTTTAAGAACTTCTTTCTGGGTTCATGTAAATTTAAGTTTTTCCCAGAAATAAAGCATTGCCATCTTGATTTTTCAAGAATGGTTCAAAATTTTCATTAAATATTATTACTATGTTTTACCCATTAAAAAGTAAAAGAAAGAAAAAAATGCCACTTGTAAAATCAATTTTTAAAAAGCCAAAAAAACCCTAATAATAAAATAGAACAATTATAACAATATTCTATAAATAAAAGTTATGTGAATGTGGTCCCTCTCTCTCTCTCTCTAAATATCTTATTGTACTGTACTCACCTACTTCAGACCTTGGCTGACCTACGGATGACTGAAACCTCAGTTGAGGGGACTACTGTAACGGAAAAAAACCTAAAAATAAATAAGTAAATTCATAAAAAAACGTAAATAGGAATTATGAACCAAGCATTCCCTTACTGTCAATAGTCTTGTAAACTGTTTGCTTTCAGGGTTTTCATGTGATTCTGTGAATTCAGGCACAGCCCCTCCTTGTTTTAATCCCCATCCCCCAGGGCCTTCAGGGACTTCAAGCCACTCTCATGTAATGGCCCATCAGGCCACGGGTCAGTCTCTCACTAGAGAGATCAGAGGACCCAGGAGGCGTTTGCTCCTTAAAACCGGTGCTTCTCCACGTGCTCTGGCAGTCGATGTCTGTCTCCAACTCAGTAAATCAATCCGTGTTTTCTGAGTTTATGCGTGATCCCTGCCCAGTGTCGCCATTATCAGGGCAGCATGGACTGATCTGAAATTGAGGGCATCACAGAGCAATAGTATCTGTTTTTCCCTGGAGTTCTACAAGTGACTTAAGACATTTTTTGAAAAAGAGTAAGGAATGGCTTTTCCCTACTAGCTGCTTAGTGTGTCTGCTTGTAAGGACTTTAAAGTTTTATATGAAATCCAAGTTACTATTGGACAACCCGAAGGACCAGCAGTGAGTGAAGTGATGCTTATGATATAGTTCTTGCAGGAGACAGAATTATATCTGTTGGATCAATAGACCCTTATAACAACTGGCCTAGGAAAAGACTAAAAGGAGATGGAAGAAACAATAGTCATATGATTTGGCCGATATATCACTTGCTGTGCAGTGTTAAATCTCCAGGGGCTTGAAGATGAATGGTGATGGTGGGCGTTTATTTCTCCGTGAGTCTGCGTTCATATTTCCCCGTTTATTCCCCACAGTGTACTGCTGTGCGTCGTTCCCTGCCCAGGCCAAGCGCTTCTGATGGACGGACCTCTTCCTGACCTCTGACCTGTCCTGGTGTCTCTTCTGTACTCGCTCTGCTTTTCCTGTTGCTCTTCCTCCTTTTGGGATAAAAGGGTTCATTTGTACACCCACAATTTACTTTCTTTAGAATTTACATATAAATCATAAATAACAGAGATTTGTTTGACTGGGGTTTATATTTTTTTTGTAGGAGGTAAAGACTTTTATATGCAAATTCCAGGTTGGTAATATTGACCTGTCTGAAATTCAATGATACATGGATATGTTCCTGTGAAGACCCTTGCTTTATTTTAATTCATTATTAATTCACATTTTTCTTATTGGACATTCTATTCCAGAATTTATTCTCTATTTTCCTTAAAATTAGATTGTGTCCGTAACTTGAGCAGTGTAATCAATTTGGATAGAACTGAAACATTCTGTCTATCTGGTAAAACGAAGTGGCTAAACACATGAACTATAAATACAGTCTGGGAACTCACAACTTACAGTATATACCATCCATTGAGGGATACATAGAACACAACTGTTTTGTGTTTTTAAGGTTTTCCTGTGTACTCTGCCATCTAGATCATTTATAGAAAGAAAAAAGAGGGAGAAGAAGGATGTGTCTCACTTCATTCAGCCATTATTCATGCATTTATTCACCAAACATTGATTGAGTACTTCCTTGGTGCTCGGCATGGTGCCAACTTTTGGGACTGTAAGAGTAAACAACAAACACGTGCCTTCTGCCCTTGGGTTTTTCTCACTCATGGCTCCCATGCACATGAAAAGTGACGATGGTTCCATCTGAGAAGTCCTAGTCTGGAGGGCTGTGCAAGTGGTCAGATGCCCACGGTGTAGCAGCTGTGTCTGGGGGTGCTGCCAGCTCCTCCTTGAGGGTAAGATCCCTCTGCAATCTTGAGGAAACTCATCCTGTTCCTGAGAACTAGTCACCTTAGCAGTGTCTGTCCCAAGACAGACAGAAGGCAGAAAGTCATATGTTAAGATTCAGGGTTTAGATAAAAAGACGAGCTCTTGCTTTGATTAACTTTTATTATTGTGCAGATACATTTGAACTGGATAGGCTTATCATGTTTCTCTCCAAAAGAGTTTTTTAAATGTTACTGCTCAAAGTAAGAAAAAAGAATTAGTATTTCTGACATGTAGCATGGTTTTCTGATTGGTCACAATGAAAATGTTAGCTATGACCGATGAGGGAATTATCACAGCTTATATTAGTATTAATGATAAAGAACTATAAGCCAAAGCCACATATAGCCAATTTAGTGCCATGTGTTGGTGAGAAAAACAGAAAGTCACCAGAAATCACTCATAATGAAACACAGAATAAGTTAGAAAGTGCCTCTTTTTTCTTTTTTTGCGTTGAAATAAAGGACTTTTGTCTGATAAGTAGCAGTCATTCGACCTCAAATCATTAAGTGGGGAAGGTCTAAACAAGAAAAGGTACTGATTACCTAAATGCTGGGGAAAGCATCAGGATTTATGACCCAGACATTAAAGATTGTAGAAGATTGTCTGTAATTACAGCAATAAGCATTTGTGTGAGAAGTAGCTATTATGCTAAAGCAAGATGGCCGCAGAAAATCTCTAGGCAAAACCTAAGCAGAACAGGGAAAAGCGACACTGTGCATAGGATTATTGGTTAGAGAGGCAGAAAATATGCAAAAAAATCTGTCAAACTCTATTAAATAATAGAGGATGTAGTTATATGGTGGGGGAAAAACAAATTCAGTAGTTTACATGGCAAATAGAATTTGAGCATGGCATCCCAATTTACTTGATCAGAAAGTTAGCCAAAAACATGGGTGGCCGATCTTTGACACGATACCTTAGTGAATTCTGTGACAGATCCTAAGATGACCTGATGCAAGGTTAGGTAAAATTCAGGGCAATTTGATGAGCAAGTTTTACAGATTTGCATATGACTTGACACTGAACTAACAGGCATTAGAGTCTTCTAGGAATCAGACAAATTAATTAAGAGAAACATTTTTTCCCAAAGCTCTTGCATTTCAGAAAGGTTCTCATTTCTGACTCAGCTCAGAATCCATCCCTCCTTATGGTTCTTTTCTTCTCCCAATAAGCCATGTCTGTTTCTTTCCTCTGTAATGTAACCCATGCTGTCCACAGAAGATGGCAGTTCATGTTCTCTGACTAGATGCACGGATCAAACAAACCTAACGGCTGGCCCGTAGCCATGCAAGTTCATAGAGTGAAGAGTCCCTTGGGGAATACCAATTGTATAGCAAATGCTAAGGTAAAAGAAAAATTAACTGTGTATTATTTTTCAACTATAATTGGCTTAAATTCTTAGAGATTCACCCTAGATACCATGTCAGCAGTGGACAATGGGACACACTGTGATTTCTAAACTGCAATTCAGTTTGTATGAAAATGATTGCCATCTCACTTCACCAATACTTTGACCCTTTCATCTGAAGATTCTAATTTTCATTGTAAGTAAATGTTCTTAGTTCTATAGATGAAACAATTTGGAAAAATCTCAAAACTGTTTACTCACTGATATTTTATTTTAGCACCCATTATAGTCAATCACACATTGCATCTGTGTTTGGGATGCTTATCAACTGCTAATTTTCACAGTTTTCATGTTCATTTGGATCCATAATATGATACAATTTGTTCACAACTTTCATAGCTCGTATAATCTGATTCAAAATATTTCCACATGCAGACAACATTTCCCATAACAAAACAAACTTTTTTGCTGTAGGGATAAGATTGTATCTTCCAAAAATTACAAGAGAAGTGAGGGCCTTCCGAACAGGTATTGAAATGTCAGGAATCATCATAACCAATTACAAATAGTCCAAGTCCAGGAACTGATATACTTACAGAGCACTTGCTTCCTCTTTCCCCTCTGAACTCTGTGTGAGTGTGTGTGTGTGAGTGTGAGCGTGTATGTGAGTGGGTGTGTATGTGGGTGTGTGTGTGAGTGATTTAACTGTTTCATCATTCGTACCCAAGGAATGTAGAGTAGGAGAAAAACTCAAAATAGTTTTGCACCTTACTAGTCACCATGGTAAAACAACAACAAGCAAACTTCAAACACTTTGGTGAAGATGAAGGTTCAAGTATTAAATAAAAGGAAGCTTGGAGTTATCTGTGTATTTTTGGTTCCTGTGTTTTCTTTGTCACCAATAGCAACGTGTAATTGGTAACCCTTATACTGAATAACTCTTTTCGTGGAAGTTACACGGTTTAAATTTATCACTACTTCTTCCTTTATTCTACTCTTAAATGTTATATAACCCTTCTTTCCCCTTCTTCTTAAGAAAATAATAAATTTTTATTACTACAGATGAAGCTTTCTAAAAGTCAGAAGCTTGTATCTGCCCATTCAGTAAAGAAAAAATAAAAGGAAAAGAAACAAACCTTAAAAGGACATTAGAGATACTGAGATTAGATTGGACATATTGATTCCAGGCTGATAAATCTGCTATAGGGCTTAAGGAAAGAAAGCGAGGAGAAAAAATATCCAGAACATACCACCTGACTGCAAATGGAATGGCCACTATCTGTCGTCCTTTTTTCTTGGGTGTGGAAGGGCCAAGGGTTAAAGAGCAAAGGCATCTTCCCTTCGTGTGTTTTGTGCAGATGACAGGTGGTGATGAGGAGGAAGACTTCCTGAATCGCACAAACCCTCACCCAAAGGACGAAGCGGGAGGCAGATTGCCATATCTGGCCCACACACGTGTCCTCTTGCCAATATTAAAAGTCAGATTTGACGTGGAATTCTGCTCCCTCTGGAACGTGGAAGCAGCTTCTGTGTGGGCTCGGTTTCCTTCAAGGAAGGCCTGAGTGCAGCTGGCAGCAGGGGCTCCCTGGCACAGACTGGCGCTCGCCGCACACCGTGGAGCCCACCCGTCCCACGTCCTCCACTCCCGCTGGGGACCCATTATTCCTGGGTTTGTTTTTTTCCAATAAGAGAATTAGAGGGAAAGTGACTGTGTGTTATGGTCAGGCTCGTGACTGCGAGTCGCGACAACAGAGGCAAATGGTGCGCAAACCTTCAGAGCTTCGGTTTCTGCGGGAGAAGGTAGAGTTGGTGGCGGGAGTGAGGAACAGTTGTGCTTCTGGCCTGTTTGTGCCTGCTCCCCGCAGCGGTCACCTGGCACGCCCGGTCCCTGCTCTCTCCCTCCCCGGCCTCCCTCGCACAGACAGAGCCCCATCCGCACCACGGCTGGGCACGCCCTGGAAGGCAGGTCGCTCTGGCGTCTGCTGCCCTGCTCCGCCCCGCACGCCGCAGCAGTCTGCGAGTGAGGACCGTGTGTCGCGCCGAGGGCCGGAGCTGTCACGGGCCGGAGCTGTCACTCGCTGCACTAACGGCCGACAGTTGGAGTCTTCGGGCTCCAGGACAAAAACATTATGTGTGAAGAGTGAGTTAATTAAGTTCAAGGAATATAAAATAATAGTAAATGGTTTTAAATTGAGATGTTTAGTCTCTATTAGGGGAATTATAAGTCTCCATTTAGTATTACAAGGTGAAGTGTAGGAAGAACATCGATGAGAATTAGCGGGTTTTACCTTATGTTTTATCTGTAACAGCTTTACAGAAGTATAACTCACACACCAAAATACTGCATACATACACAGAGAGTACATAGCATGACCATTTTGACAATTGTATGCACCATAAACTCATCGCCCATGATCGAGACGGGAAGCACATCCATCACCTTCAGCTCTCCTCACATCCCTCCCAATTGTATTTAATCTGTGTGTGTGTGTGTGTGTGTGTGTGTGTGTACACAGGCAATAAAATACTTGCACAATTGCATATGTCACCTTACGGCAGTACTGTAAATCTAATGGGAGAAGTTAGCAAGATGTAGTTTTTAATAACAAATTGTAAATTGAGAAGTAAAGCTTCATTATAGCTAATCAAGAAATTAGACGGAGAACATTAAGTGTTAAAATTGATGACTTTAGCAATAAAGTTGCGTATTGATCTGAGGAGAAGGAAAGCTGGTCACAGCATTTTTATACTCAGAGCAGCAATCTGAATGAATTATTTTTGAAATGAAAACGTGGGTATGTGAGTACACACACAAACCATGGAACCATTTCTCCTCTGTCCAAGTTTTCATGAAGAAACAAAAGCTTGTTCTCCACTGCAGAACTTTCTCCTACCGAAGGCTCTCTTCATTAGCGAGTTTGCTGTGAGTGAGTAAGGGGAGCGGAGGCCCAGCACGGCTGACCGGGAGCCCAGCCACCCACTGGGGCCAGCAGGGCAGCAGCAGTGCGGCGCTCACTGGCCCTTACCCCTCTGCTAGGTGAGCAGGCCACAGAGGGGCTGCTTATTTAAGAGGTGGGAACGTCTGGGGTAAGAAGTGGCTTACCCAAGCCCATTTTAGCCACCAGGGGGAACCCAGATTATCCCACTGATGACAGAGTTGAGGGGAACAGAAACAAAGATACAAAAAATAAACCTCAAAGCATTGCAATTATGCTAGTATTATGTTGCAGCAAGTCACACAAAAAGAGCAGGCTTCAGTGACAACAATTACAGGGGTAAGCCCTGTTTACAAATAGAGGAAAGTGAGTCAGGAAGAGTCTGGTGACTTGCCTAAGATCACACAGCTACGTAGGTCTGTGCTCAGATGGCAGACTCCCCACTCACTGTTGCTGGTGTGACTAGTGGGTCTAGAAAGGGATGTGTGTACATATATACATACACCTACACATGCATGTGTGTATACCCACAGTGCCCGCATATCTATATGCATGTGTGCAGTACATGCATGAGTACACACATACATGTGCACACCTAGCATGCCTGTAAACATGTATATGCACATACACATGTGTGCATGAACTGTACATATATACACAAGCACATATATGTGTGCACATGTGTGTTGTGTAGACATACTCGTGCATGCATACACATCGGCATACATGCATGTGTACACACTGCATATATACATGCATAACATGTACACTGTG
The DNA here is from genome assembly GCF_020740605.2 of Lemur catta. Classification (NCBI taxonomy): domain Eukaryota; kingdom Metazoa; phylum Chordata; class Mammalia; order Primates; family Lemuridae; genus Lemur; species Lemur catta. The sequence continues at coordinate 93,735,026 of NC_059138.1, read as the reverse complement.
TGTGCACACGTGTGAAGGTGTAAAGTCAGCTCAGCATGTGATGATACCAGTTTGTTGCTGCCAGTTCCTTCCCCCACACAATGTATATTCCTGAGCCTGGTGCTTGGTCGATGTCAGGCTTTGCACAGACTGTGAACTTGTCCACTTTGCCCTCTCAGGAATCATTGTCGGGCCCCTTCCTGGGTGCCTGATTTGCAACTGGGAAGAGATTTAGCGATGGAGAATGTGGTCAGTTAATCGTCGAAATGGATGGTTGTCCACCGTTAGGTAGGGTGGAATCCAATCAACCACATTTGTAAACTCCAGCTTCATTTTTGTCTTTGCCTTGCACTTGGGTCTGCATCCACCCGCTGTTGATTAGCCAGGAAGCAGCTTGCCACAGAGCCACCAGCCTCTGCCGCAGGCGCCGGCTGCACAGTGGCGTCACAGGAAGCCCCGGCCCAGAGAGGGGCACAGGCCTGAGTCTTCACGGACTCACCCTGGCGGGGCGGGGTGGGAGCAGGAGGCGATAATGGCCAAAGGTGCACCCCACACACTTGCTATGGAGCGGCCTGTGAGGTCACTGCTGTTGTTATCATCCTCATTGTACAAATAAGAATCCAGCAGCAGAGGGACGTTAAGAAACATCTGAGACCAAAAGCAAGTTAACACCTAAGCCAGGACTTAGCCTTGCCAGCCTGGTCCCAAGCGCGCGTGGGACTCCCAGTCCGCCCCCTGCTTTCCCGTGTGCTGCTCAGCCTGCGGGTGGGTGCCGCAAGGTGCGCCCAGCCCTGCCTCCACCTCCCAGGCAGCCATCCTTGTGTCCACAGAGGGGCGAAGGGGAGGACAGCAGGGGGTCCTGTTCCAACTTTGGGGGCAATCTCCTCCTGTGTGGAAGCCCCCCTGTGTGTCCACAGCCGGCAGCAAGTGTGGGCGGCACAAGAATGCCAGGAAGGAAGGGCTCAACTCCAGGAGAAGGGGGCCCAGAGAACCCCAAAGGCAGACTCGGACAGTCACCGTGTGTCACTGCCTCTCCAGCCTCAGAGGCTGTACCAGGCTTGCATTACTTTTCTTTTCCTCCCAGCAACACGATGCACTGATGCTTGCTAAGGCTGCCCTGACAAAGCACCACAGACGGGGGGTTCAAACACCTGGAATTTATTCTCTCACAGTGCTGGAGGCTGGACGCCAGGCTCAGGTGTTGTGTCGCAGGGCTGGTTTCCCCCGAGGCCCCTCTCCTTGGCTTGCGGACGGCTGTCTTCTCCTGTGTCCCCAGCTCCTCATCTCCTAAGGACACCGGTCAGAATGGACGTGCCTCTACCCTAACAATCTCGTTTTAAGTTAGTAACCCCTTTACAGACCTCATCCAAACAGCATTAGATTCTGAAGTACTGGAGGTTCAGGCTTCCTTGTATGGATTTCAGGGAACACAGTTCTGCCCACAGCAACTGGTGTGCACTGCCCCAGTCTGCTGGTGGGACAACAGCCGGAGAGTTTCTGCCAGGCCAGAGTAGAAGCACAGGGTGGCGCCCAGGCCCTGACGCCGGGCCCCGTGCCTGCTGGGGGCCCAGGCCCTGCCAGCTCTCTGGCCAGCCGTGCTGGCTTTGCCCAGAGCTGGCTGTGGCCCATGCTCCCCCAACACCGCGTGTGACCACCTTTCCTGCGTGGGTTCTGTCTGCCTGACTTTGAATTTCATTTTGCCCCCACAATTTATGGAACCGCTACAGCTTTGACAAAATTTCCGGGCTTGCCTCCGAAGCAGGGCCAAGCTGAGAATCCCTGTGAGATGCGCTTCCACTGTGGACGAACAAGGGCTGCGGTTTCTCACACTGCAGTTTGTTTTTTTGTTTTTTTGTTTTTTGTTTTTTTGAGACAGAGTCTCACTTCTTTGTTGCCCAGGCTAGAGTGCTGTGGCGTCAGCCTAGCTCACAGCAACCTCAAACTCCTGGGCTCAAGCGATCCTCCTGCCTCAGCCTCCCAAGTAGCTGAGACTACAGGCATGCGCCACCATGCCAGGCTAATTTTTATATAGATATTTGAAATTGTCCAGCTAATTTCTTTCTTTTTTTTTTTTTTTTTGGTAGAGACAGGGTCTCGCTTTTGCTCAGGCTGGTCTCGAACTCCTGAGCTCAAACGATCCTCCCTCCTCAGCCTCCAAGAGTGCTAGGATTACAGGCGTGAGCCACCACGCCCGGCCACACTGCAGTTTTAGTCCTGAAATCCGGTGTTCCCATTTCTCTTCCCCAACCCCATTTCCCCAGGTACCTCTCAGCCTTCACTTAGATCTTTTAAGCATTTATGCCTGCATGTGCGTGCTTATACACACGCACACACGCACACACACATGAATGAAGCCTGTCTTGTGTCTTAGCTACCTCTGAAATGTTGGGGCTTTGGAGATAATTCATAATAAGCTTTTTTTTTTTCCCTAATAAACCCTTGTTTTTTTTTTTTTTCTAAATGTTTCTCCTGAAATCAGTTATTCATGCCGTTCTAATATAATGAGTTCTATCTATCTTAAAGCTTGCCATGTTGTCACTGCTTTCTCCCTGCTAATAGGGCTTCTGAGGAAACTGAGACCAAAGATTAACCATTAACCGCAGATCGTGTTGCATACTTTCCAGGCAGAAGGGCCCAGGAGACTCTGCTCCATGGCCTGGCAGCCTCTGTGTTTTGCTTAGACTCATTTTGCTCAACCCGTGTTAGACTTTTTAAATTGTTTGAATAAGTTGCTTTATCAGTTAGTATGCTTTTTAAAAATTGTGACTTTTTAAAAATAACATAAAGTGTACCATTCTAACCATTTTCAAATGTACAGTTCAGTAAAGTATATTCACACTGTAGTGCAAAAGATCTCCAGGACTTCATCATCCTGAAAGTCTGACTCTGTGCTCATCACACACCTCCCGCTGCCCTCTCCCCCTGCTTGTCTTTTCGTGACTGGCTTATTTCCCTTAGCATAATTCCTCAAGATTCAGCCATATTGTAACATATGACAATTCCTCTCCTTGTCAAGGCTGGGTAACATTCTGTTATGTGTATATATCACACTTCTTCTACCCATTCATCTCTCCAGGGACATTTAAGTTGTTCCTACCTCTTGGCTGTTGTGAATAATGATGCAGTGAACACGAGTGTGCAAACATCTCTTTGAGATCCTTCTCAGAAGGTATCTCTCTCTCTTTGGAGATATATAGGTAGAAGTTGTATTGCCAGTGAATCAGTTAATATGTCTTTACCTGCAAAAATTTTTTAAAAACAAAGGCACCTCAAGCTGAGTTAATTCACAAGGACATGTATAGGCTTCTGTAACTGCAACTCTAGAGGCTGGTCTGGCTCCCTTACCCAAAATCAGTCACATGTACATGTGAGCTCCTGAACCAATCACCGTGGCTGAGGGAGTGCCACACACCTGTTGGCTTAGTCCAGAGTGCCCGGACCAGTTGTCAGCAGGGAGGACGGGATTACCACGTTGGAGTGAATGATCAAGGTCCGTCTCCCAGACAACCAGCTGCTCCACGAATGAATGGGAGGGGCCAGAAAGGATGCTGAGGAAGTGTGTAGCAAGGGCTGGAGCCAGGCTGCTTGGACTCAGGACTTGGCTCTGTTGCTGGGTGATTTCAGCAACCTTGCTTAACCTCTCTGTGCCTGAATTTCTTTACATTGAAAGGAAAAGTGGTTTTGAGAGTTACACGTGCAAATACATATAAAGCATTTAGAACAATGATTGGCACTCAACAAATCTTAATTATTATAAAAATGGCAAAAATTTAAAATGCAGGAGATTGTGCATTAAAATATTGATTTATGCTTTTTCAAAAATGTTGGAGAAATATGGCAACATTAGTTTTTCTGGAAAAAAGGAAGTGTGGGGTGCAGTAGGAGCTGCTGCTTGTAGACAGGCCTGGGCACACCGGGTCCCTCTGGACCCCTGTTGGGCCACGCCTGGTCCTCAGCCTCTCTCTTGCTAATGTCCCCAGACCTCTGTAGATGTGTCACCTTGGGATCCCTGATTAAGTCAAACTGGAGAGAGAAAGTAACTCACACCTTCATTTTTAAAAAGTCAGAAAAAAGTTAAGATTCTGTTGTCAAATAAGCCTTAAATAAAACACTCAATTTTCTACTTCAGATACTCACACAAGTGATGCAGAGCTATTTCTGTCTTCTCCCTTTTCTTAGGATATTAAATAACTGTTCATATTGGCTTTGAGAAATGTGCCCTAGCACAGCTTATAAAATGGAGTGACCTCCAATTTGGAGCGCCTTCCCTGCTCGGGGTTCTCTGACAGTGATGTGTCCTCTTGCTGTTTTGGTGGCTGCTGGGTGGCAGCTCCTCAGCACATGCAGGTCTAGGAGTCAGAACTTCACCGTGGTCACTTCTGTGGGTGCCCCAGAGCCCTCCACCGTCCCCTCAGGGTGCAGTCCCTGGTGCCGGCCAGGCAGGACTCCTGTGACGGGCGGCCGCAGAGCTGCCTCAGATGACACGTAGAGCCATGTCCCTGGCTGACAAGGGAAGGATCATTTTCTCCTCCAGCCCCTGCAGATCAGCAGGTGCCCACGTTCCCATGTGGTGATGAAACACAGAAGTAAATAAGCCGTGGTGTTGTCTGGGAATGCTTCGGCCGGCGTGGCTGGTCTTCAACTGGTCCAGTTGTGTCGAGACACTTGGAGCAGCCGCGCGTTGGCCACTTCAGAGAAACCACCAGCGCTAACTGGAAGCCTCTCTCCGAGTCTCAGTGGACCGGCCACTAGCTGGGACACCAAGGCCCTGCCTTAAGCCTTTGCCCTGCAGTTGTGCCGCGACTCAGGTCTGACCCAGAGCCCAGGATTATGGAGGCTTCAGAGCAGCAGCTGCACCTTCAAGCACGTTTCCTTGGCTGTGTCTCCTGCCACCTCTCAGAGGCACAAATCGAAGTGGAAGAAGGAGAGAGAAGTGAACCGCGGTGTTGTGCTGCACCAAGCATCCACACTCGGTCTGCCGTCAGGGCTGCGTACTGGGGAAGCTAATTTTGTAGATGTAAAGTAATGAAAATTAGACCATTGATAAATATATTTTATTTTCTGAACAGTCTCAAAGCATGAGAAAGGCAATGCAGGTCTTCTTAAAATTAGGACTATTTTAGTTAGTCCTCTCTACTGATTAGTCCTAATGGAATATATGTACCAAAATCTATTATTGGAAACAGAACCAAGAGGTTGTGTGTGTGTGTGTGTGTGTGTGTGTGTGTGTGTGTGTGTGTGTGTGTGTGTGTGGAGAGAGAGCGAGGGGGAGAGATTTATCGTAGGGATTGGCTCACATGATTACAGAAACCAAGAAGTCTGACCATCTGCCGTCCGCGAGCTGGAGACCCAGACAAGCTGGTGATGTGATTCAGTCCGAGTGTCCAAGTCAGGAGGCTCAAGAATCAGGAACTCCAATGTCCAACGGCAGGAGAAGATGGATGTTCCAGCTCAGACAGAGAACAAAGTCACCCTTCCTCTGCCTTTTTGTCCTGTTGAGACCCTGAGCAGACCGGGTGGTGCCTACACACTGGGGAGGGGTCTTCTGTACTCAGGCCACCGACTCACATGCTGGGCTCCCCTGTGAACAGCTCACAGACACACAGAAATGTTTAGCCTCCTCTGTGGGCAGCCCTTACTTAGCCCAAAGTAACACATGAAATCAATTTGCTACCTGCTTGCATGTCTTTAAATCATACCTAATCCACAAATGAAAACAAAAACAAAGTCATAATTCTAACTAAAATGATACAACTATCCTGTATACAATTGAAAATGCACGAATCCCTTCCCCGCAAGAGAATGTGAAGTCTGTCAGTGATGTATGTTTTCTCCTGATATCCTGTGATTTAAAATGCTATGATGTTTACAATTAAATACAGATATAAAGTGAATTATGTTATATGTTAAGGGATAAGAGAAGGAAAAATATTTACTTAGTATATGTGTATACACACCTGAACTTATTCTTAACAAAATGAGGAGGAAATGTCCATGACAGTTACAGCTCTCGTTTCTGTGACTAATCGCACCATCACGGCAGGTGTTTATGGCATCTCGTTTGCTGCCATCCGGTGTTCCCTTTGCCTCCAGCCAGCACCGCAGCTGGTCACAGTTCTTCACCTGTCGGGGTGAGCCAGACCTTCCTTCCTGAAGGGTCTGGCCCATTCTTGGTCTTGCCTGGATGGGGTTGCTGTGGCTTTCCGTTGACCTTCATCACAGGGCATGGCAATGTTACCCCCCTAAGGGATCCGGTGTCCCCTGGGGGTTCAGGATCAGTGTCCCCAGCCCCACAGTGACTCCCTTCTTAGCCTGTGGATGCTGAGGCATGAGGAGCCCAAAATGGCCATGGCATTCTTAACCTCCAGGCCGGTGGAATCATTGTCTCCTGGTGGTGTCATTTGTTTCTCTGGAACTAAGACCTCCAGGCAGCAGAACATAAACATCATGAGAACAGGAAGCAAACGTGTTGCTAGTGGGTTGCTGGGGATAATGGTGGTGCCACTGCTGTTTCCATCCCTTGATTCCTGGACCTGTGAGTCTGCCGTCAGAGGAGCAGACCGTCTGTAGGCTGGAAGTGGACTCAGTATGTACAGCCTTGTGGGGAACCTGGCCTGGCCCCATGAGGTGCTGCCACCCAGCTGGCTCTGTAACTGAGTCTTCAAGGGGCCGTTTCACCATTCTGGTAGCCAGCTGCCTCAGATGCCAGGGAACACGGCGAGGCCTGTGAGTTGCACGAGCACAGGCCCGTTGCCACACATCTTTGGCTGTAAACTGAGTTCCTTGATCAGAAGCAATGCTGGGTGGGATACCACGTCAGTGGATAAGGCATTCTGCAAGTCCACGGATGGTAGCTTTGGCAGAAGCACATACATGTATATATGTATACTGTGTGTGTGTGTGTATACATATTTGGGAATGAAAAAGCAAGTGGCAACCTTATCTTCCCATGAACTAGTTTTCTGCAGATGGGAGCCTGGGTTTTGATAACCGTGCAGAAAACGTGGCCTATTAAGACATTTGACTGTGAGCACTGGGCTGGTGTTTGTGTGTCCAGTGGTGGGGGCCTTGGAGCACCCCCCGGGCAGCGCTGGCTGTCGGGCAGGCTGGAGGGAACGTGTGCACTGAAGGCAAGATCAGGCCGGCTCGTGGCGGCGTCCAGCAGAGCTCAGGGTGGGCTCCAGCACACAGGTGAGGGCCTGCGGGGCTCTGCACAGGACAGCCTGGGAGAAAGCGGCTCTGCTGCAGTCCTGCACGGGCGCCAGGACCCAGTGACCTCCCTGATGAGGGGCGAAATGCACGCGTGAGCAGTGAGCCAAGAACGGGCCACGGTGGGTAATGCAAAGAAGCAGTAGAAAAATTCCAGATCTCACAGGCACTAGGAAAAATTCAGCAGTAGAAGACAATAATCTTGGGCTGTATTTCTAGATGGAGTTGGTGCTAACAATGAGGGGAGAGAACAGGTGGCCAGGTAGCTGGGAGAGGGACAAAGCACACACAGAACAGAGCAGCCCTGTCACCAGGCCTTGGGGCCTGGCTGGGACTCGCTTGCACACTGGGCGGGGAGCCAGGCCAGCCTCGCCCCACCCTGCCCGCCAGGCTCGTTGTATCCACAGATTACCCCCCACCCCCTGCAGTCCCCAGGCCTCACTCCTCCTCCCCTGGCCTCCCCACTCTTGGACTCTCGCAGCACAGAGATACACCTTCCTTGGGGAAGGTTCCCCAAAGCCTTAAGATTGCAGTTTCTACAGCCCCCACGTAATCACGTTCGTTCTTCAATTTCCAGATTTTCAAAAGATCATGACCACTCATAATTATACAGTAAGTCCTCAGTTAATGTCCTTGATGGGTTCTTGGAAACTGTTAACTTTAAGCAAAACGACAGCTATTGAAACCGATCTGACCACAGGCTAATCGGTATGAACAAGAGCTAAGTTCCTATGGCAGATTTCTGGTCACAAAGACATCCCCAACTTCTAAATAAAGACCAAAACATTTTTAGTAATAAACATGGGAATAAATGTGAGCTATACATACATTTAAGAAAGATCACTAGAACCAGATAATGCTTTGCCCAGTGACTCTGGTCCAGGGTCGAGGGTGGCTGGAGCCTGTCCCAGTACGGCCCGGGGAGCCAGCCCTGCCCAGGGCACCGTCGCGTCGCGGGCACACTCCCTCACACACACACCGGCACAGTCCAGACTCCGCGAACCTCATGTGCACAGCTCTGGGCTGTGGGAGGAAGCGGGGCTCCGGGGGGACCTGGCTTCTCAGGAACGTGCACTGTCCTGCCCAGGGCCAGTTGTGTTTCCTCATCAGTGTCACAGGGAAATGGCGCTGAACTCAACAGCCTTATCCGAGGACCTGCTGGTTTGCCTGTGCTCTGCTGGCAGGGGACAGTAGTGATAGGCAAAGTCCCCGAGGCGGCCCACACTCACTGGTCTCCGTCTGCCCCAGTGCCGCTCTCAGGGCAGGCGCGGGGCAGCGCCCTGAACGAGCCAGCGCCTTGTTCTTGTCCCTGTTTCACAGACGAGGAAGTCTGACCTGCAGACGCTGTTTGCTGGAGGCCACAGCTGATTCAGCACAGTGTTACGTAATTATTTAAATTGACACAAAAGATGAAAAATTGTGCCTTGAATCTGTTGAGTATAAAGTGAGTACATAAACATAGTGGGGTGACATATCTGAAATTCTTCACACATTTAAGAAATTTTGTTATACATTTCTCCTAAAAGCTCCTAAAAAAAGAAAGACTACCCAAAAAAGCAACCAAATGTAAACCATGGTTATCTTGAAGATGAGTGATTATTTTCATTCCGATTGTTTGTGTTTCCCTGACTTTCTATACTAAAGGAAAAGAAAATGAACTTTATTTTAAAATCCAAAATAACCCTAATAGGAAGCCCTGGTACGGAGTGGTGGCAGTGAGGGCGTCTGTAACCCAAGTGGCGCTGACAGGTGGGCGTGGCTGTCTGTCCTTCCAGGAGGCAGAGGGGAAAACGATTCTCACTCCCCGGGGGGCAGTGCCCACCCCCGCAGCCCCGGGACTGACGCTGAGAACCCGAGGCTGGGCCTCGGCATCTCACGCAGGTTATTTTGGGGATTGGTGGGTTTTGCTGAGGTGAGTGTTTTCTGGCCAACAAAGCCAAGTTATTTTGGGCCACCATAATTGTGAGTTAACAGGTGGTTTGTGTGTGAAACATTTAATTTACTGGCTGTGTAGTCTGTTGACTTTGGATGAGGCTAGAGACAATTCCATACAAGTTTCTCAAAATGATGGGCCCTGATGCTGATCTTGTCATTGTCACAGGCAGATGCACATTACCAGGGCAGGCTGGACTTCGGCAAAGAAGGCTCTAGGGAAAACCCAGGGTATTGCTTTTCGTTGTTTTTATGCTAACCATTCTGCAGTATTTGAGTAACTTCTAGATATAGTAGCCCCCTTATTCAGGGGGGATACACTCCAGGACACCCAGGGGATGCCTGGAACCTGTATATACTATGTGTTTGCCTATATACACATGCCTATGTTGAAATTTAATTTATGAATTAGGTACAGTAAGAGATTAACAACACCAGTAATAAGATAGAATAAGGGTAACAACGTGCCGGCATCGTTGCTCACGCCCTGTGGGGACATTATTGAGCACAGGGAGGGTGACTGGAACACAGGCACTGTGGTGCTGCCACGGTCGGTCTGGCAACCAAGACTGCTGCCGAGTGACTCGCAGGTGAGAGTGTAGACAGCTTGGATCTGCTGACAAAGGGCGGATGCCTGTCCCTAGCAGGATGGCACACGGGTTCATCAGACTACTCAGAAGGGTGCACAGTTTAAAACTGATGAATTGTTATTTCTGGAGTTCTCCAGTTGATGTTTTCAGCCTGTGATTGGTAATGGGTAGCAGAGGAGGGCACGACCTGGGATGAAGGGGACCACTGTGACGATTCTGCTGTGTGTGTCTCAGGAGAGCGCAATACACAGGCACAGTGATGAGTCACTAAACTTCTCTCCAGTCGCTTTATGGTATGTTACCATTTTGTGATTTCTAACATTATTTGGAAGGGAACTTATCTTGAAACAAGAACCTATTAGAGAATCTTTTCAATATTAAAAAAAAATATATGTTTTATTCATTAGTCCTAAACCAGGTGACAGCTTGAATAAGTCATCTTCACAATCTGTGCTATTCAATCTGTCCCAAACTTCAGGCAATTAATACAAGTAATTAATAAGGCAAAAATAATCAAATTGGCCACCTAAACTGACAGGGCTGAGGTTGCAGGTGGAGTCACTAATGCAGAAATCTGAGACGGATCATTCTTGGAGACTCAAACTCATTCATTGACGAGGGCTCATTTCCCCAGGTGACTGTAGAAGCATCTGTCCATGGCTTTAGATGGCCTTTTTGACACTGGGACTTTGGAGTCTCTTTGCTGTCTCTCACCCATTTTCTGCAGCATCTTGGGATCGGTCTTGCGTCCACTCTACAGATGTGCTACCTCCTGCCGCCACCCAGACCCCCGGGCCCCTGCCCTGCTCGGCTCTCCTTCCCCCAGCTTTTCCTGCCCCCCGTATTATTTTTTTTTCTTCTTGTTTTTGGCATATTTTACACCCATTTGGAATGTGTTTTATTTTTATAAGTCATTTCCTCATTCTGTCTTTTGAAACAATTTCTATGGTAGTTTCTGCAAGTAATTACTTCAGCTCTACTTTTATCTGAAGGAAAATGTCACTTTTAACTTTGAGGGCATTTTGAGGCAACTTCCCATGAAATGAGAGACATGTGAAAAGCATTGAGATGGGAAATGGAATCTGATCATTTAAAAAAGAGGAAAATACCCCTGCTTTTTGAGAGCCGGAACTGGATGAGAGTTTAAAACTGGTCTGTTCGTTACCTCCGGCGCCTGTTGTTGGAGACATCACTGGCTTTGGAATATGGCGGGAAGCAGGTTTAGTAAGATGAAGAAAGAAAACCACATGAGGATGCAGAGCTTAGGTGGAGATGACTCTGGGCGAGGAGAGAAAGAGCCAGCCAGCCAGGGCCCCCGGGGAGGTGCTGAAGGACGCCCTCCTGGTGTGGTCCAGAGTGGGGGCACCAGCGTCACCGGGGCCCCACCCAGCCCACAGCACCAGAAACCTGGGGGGGCTGGGGGGGCTGGACAATGTCTATTTATCAAGCCCTCCGGGGGATTCCGATGCAGGCAAGTGCAAGAACCATGATTCTCAGAGAACTTAGGATGCTTATGGCCAGCTAACCAGCCAGGCCCTGTGCCTAACAGAGATATTATAGTTACTATTACTGATGTCAACCCTGTGCCCTGCTAGCTCCTCCACAAGGGCCATCTCATTTAATCTTCACTGAGACCTGGGAGAGAGGAATCCAGTTTTATGGCTGAGGGGTTAACAGGTGTGTGTTCACTCGGCCCCAAGGGCTTCGTGCTGAGCTGGAAGGCAGAGGACAGGGTGGCAGAAGGCCGGTGTGGGCATCGTGAGTCCGGGCGGGGTGCGACCAGGCCGCTGGCAGGAGGGGCCTCAGCAGGCAGAGGGAGGGCTCCTGCTGCCCCCGCAGGAAGATGAGCACTTAAGGGAGGGAAGGTTTTGAGCTTGGATAGCCCGAGACCCCCTTCTTCCACAGTTGAACGGGGAAGGCTGTGGAAGGGAAACAGATGCTGTAAGTTAAAAGTAAGGTCCCTTTCCTTATATGTACAGCCAAATTATTGGCTATATGCCATGAAACCCCTTTTGCTACCAAGCATCTAGAAATTCTGGATTTTATATAATGGACATAATTTTAAATGCATAGCTGAGCTTACAAGAGAGTAAATGAAATTGTGATGCACAGAAAATAAGGAGGAAATCATGAAATGGAAGCGTGAGGGAGAGCTGATACCCTGGGGCTTCTGAGGAGAGTGGGGCTGGTGTGTCTGCAGGGCCTGTGTCGGGGGTGGCAGGCCAAGCACCGGGCTCGCCACTGTGGCAGGGTGCACAGAACTCTCGGGAAGCAGCAGCCCCCGACGCAGGGAGGCGCCATGGGGGAAAATAATCAGACAGTCACACATCTCCGGGCCCGTCGTTCATAAGAGAGAAAAGTTCAGCCTCAGTTCAGCTGAAGCACTGCGGCGTGTTGACGAGTCCAGACACCCCTGTGGGAAGGACACACGCGTGAGTGCCAGGACGGCAACCCTGGGCTAATCAACTGCACATGCTCGGTAGCTTTCTGGATGGGAAACCTAAGCTATCAGTAAGGCAGTAAAAGCGCAGAATGGGCCAAGAAAAAACTTTGTAATCTATGTTAAAACAAAAAGCAAAAATTTATTTTTTATCGTTTTAATATTTCTTAAAAACACCGAATAAAATGTCGTATTGCACAAGAACAATGACAATTTGCCACCACTGGCTTCCACTGTTTGGAGCAAGGTTTGGAGGGGCAGAGACGAAGATGAGACGCTGAGGTTGTCTGGGTGGGGTGGAGGAATTGGGGTGGGCGTGGCGCAGGGATAGGCACCTGGGATGTCTTGCATGACAGAGTGGCGTCACAGGTCACTTGTCTTCTCTGAGATACAGAAACAGATCTGTAATGTTGTCTGTCTGCATGAAGACAGAGGTGAGACTCTGATGCCTAGGTTCATAGATTTTGTCAAAGAATGCTCTTTTCTGTTATTGAACACTAAAAATGTTGATGATTTTGTCAAGAACGTAAGCTCACATAGTGTACCTGCTTGAGGAGGCCTCCCTGACTGGGTGTCCTGGACCCCAGACACCCGTGTGGTCATGGGGGAGGGGCCCAGACTCGCCTGGTGCATGCTGTCTGCCAAGGGTTGGGCGAGAGCATGGCCTAACCCCTTTTTCTTTCTTATAATCCATAAAAGATCCATTTTAGTTCTAATTTAAATCACAGTGAGTTTCAAAAGAGATGCCAGGCAGCTTTTGTGAGTATTGGTATTATTCAAACTAGAAAAATCTAGAAAAGGGGATAATTTTTATTTTAAGTGATGGGAAATAAAAGTATATTGATGAATGCTATTTTAAAAACCCACATTTTCCTTAAATGGTTAAGAATGAACACTAGGAGAGCTCAGATATATATGTGATGGAAAGGGGGAAGAAGGTGGAGGGGAGGTCCATGCAAAAGTAGAAATAAAGACACAACTTGATCCTGACCTTGGGAACCAAGGCAAAAAGAGGTCGGAGCACACTGGATCAGAGGGCCTCATTTATTCAATAAGCCTGGTCATTTTATATCAAATTTTGATCAAGAGTAATGGCTGAATAGTACATTATAGGAAGATAAGTAAAAGTAGGCCACATACTTTGTTCTCTAGAGCTGCAGTCCCCAACCCAGGCACAGACTGGTATCAGTCCATGGCCTGTTAGGAACTGGGCCACAGAGCTCTGCCACCCCCCTGCCTCCCCACGCAGCCGCCATGCCCGGTCCGTGGAAGAACTGTCTTCCCTTCCGTGAAACTTAGGAGCTGGGCTGCACAGCAGAAGGTGAGCGGTGGGCAAGCGAAGTTTCATCTGTGTTTACAGCCACTCCCCATCGCTCACATCACCTCCTGAGCTCTGCCCCACCCCACCCCAGTCCATGGAAAAATTGTCTTCCAGGGAACTGGTCCCTGGTGCCAAAAAGATTGGGGACTGCTGCTCTAGAGTTCTGATGATAAAAGAATGGAACTTGTAAGAAGCCAGCAGAGGAAATGGGCACTGTTTTTCTTAGATTGCTGTCTCACATGGCATATGACTCACTCCTGCCTCACGCCAGGCCCACAGCATCGTCAATTTGAGATTGAGTCCTTTGGCAAGCCCCTAAATGTCAGATCTTCTGAGGTGTTGATTAAATACAATTCTTGTGCTCTAATGTACTGGGCAACCTGGAGACAGGATCTCTATTTTGATGATAAAAACCAACACTTCAGCTTTGTTCTTGCCAGAGGGGCTGTCATCCAGCATCCCCCACACTTCCTGCTCCTTTCAAAGGTGAAGTCCCTGAAATGTGTAAGAAAGGACTAAAGATATTTTCTCAAGAAGTAGTTTCAAATATGTTGAAATGTCCAAACAAATGGAACCAAGATTTGTTCCGTAGAACACAGAAGAAAATCTTTTGGCTTAGAAAAGTCTCAATGCAGATAGTCTCAGTAAGATTTATATAGCATTTTTTTAGTTAAAGAACCTTAATTTGACTCTTGCCTAACACGTGATTTTTTGTGATTTTGAATGGACTTGTCCCTTTTATGAGCCTGGCAGGGTATGTTTCTGCAGCACACACCCTCAGGGATAGGTGAGATAATGTGTTGGCTGGGGCTTCTTCTATAATATGCAAAATAGGAATAATGATATCTATACTGCAGGGGACATGTGGATTAAATAAAGAGATAGGTAAATATTATCCATTTTAACACTGCAGAATTCAAAACCCAACTACCATTTTGTGGTTTTTAAATAATGTACTCTCTGATAGTAATTAGCCAGTATCTAATATAATATTTAGACTACTCCTAAATTTATGACATGTAGGGGAAGATTCCTAGTTACCTATTTGCTAAAAAAGGCGCATTAAAAACAAAATTTTAAGGTGGCTAAACTGAATCTAAGCAGCATCAACCAAAGTCAGCATTGTCGCTACTGAAAAAAACTAGCTTCCCGATGCAAATGGAGTCCCAGCCCCAGAAGGCAAACTTCCATCTTCATCCCCATGGCTCTCTGCTTAGCCCAGTCCTGGTGTGTGTGCTGCACCCAGGGCTGCTGTCATTTCCCTTTCTGTTCCATGGCAAGAAAATGATGATGTTCATGTGTGCCAAGGAAATCTACTCACTACCATTGCTGGCGCTCTTGTTTAAATGCTTGGAAAAAAGCCCAAGAATCATTGGACAATTTTTTTTAATGCATGAAAGAGAGACAACAAATTAATCGGAAGATTTTACTACAAAGGAAGTAGGGTTAACTTAGGAAAGAGCACAGAACTTTAAAATAAATGTTTTTAGTCATTGCTTCAGAAAATTTCAATAGATTATCACATACATAAAACAAGAGTAGACTATTATTGAAAAATAAACATATCAAAATGTTCTTGGAAATTAAATGCATATCCTTAGAAACATACACACTTAGACATATGTAGAATTTTTGATATACACAAATTAAGAAGAAAATCTTACTAGCATCTAGAGGTAGGTTGCATATAGTTGGAAACAACTCATGCTAACATACAGGTTCTTATCTATGGGGCAACATGCTAGAAAACAGAGGAGCCAAGAATACAGTCTTGAGGAAGGAGGATTTTCATCTGAATCTTACTCTGATTTATTCATACTGATAGTCAAGGATGAAGATTATATGGAACCAACCTTCAGACACAGAGGAGCTTTAAGAATATACCATCTTAAATTCAATTATACTCAAGAGTGTAATCCAAATAATGGAAAATAAGTCTAAGGAAGGGAAAGACATAGAACGAGTAGTTTTTGAATTTAATACAGTTTTAAAATAGAGGTTCCTGTAATAGAAACACCATAATGTAAAATATATGTGAAAAATCAGGGAAATTTAGACATTTATTAGACAAGCTTCTTTAGTTCCAAGAAACAGAAATATTGCTTGATCCAGTTAGGCAAAAATGGGTTTTTGTGGATTTTTTAAGCTCACATAACTAGCAATTCCAAGAGATGAATCTTCATCATGGGCATGGTTGGGTCCAGGAGCAGAAACATTGTCTTGTAGCCGCGTTCCTCTCCAACCAGTGGATAAGCTCTTCCATGTGCTGGTTCAAATGGCTGCTATTTATCCAAAACCACCCAATCCATTTATTCCAGCCCAGTAAGACCATCTTCTCCAACAGCTCTGGCGAAAGGTCTTGAGAAGGGCTTTGGTTGGTCCACTTTAAGACACGTGCTCACCTTTGGACATATCTTCGTGCCCATGGGCTCCAATTGGCCAGATTTGGTTTCACCTTAGGCCTGTCCCTGTGGCCTGGGATTGTTAGGAGCACATAGACTCACCCAGATAATGAGAAATAGGCATTACCTACAAAAGGGCAGAATTCATTTACCACAAACGGGGAGAGAAAGTGCTGGCCAGGCAAAAGTGCTGGCCGCTATTTCCTATATGTTTTTAAAAGAACAGCAATTGAAACACAGCTCTGTCTTAACAATGGAATAAATTGAGATTTTTCTCTGCCCAGAGACTCTAATGGACACATAAGGATTCTAGGACTAGAGTTATGATTCAGGCTGCAAAGAAATGGGGGTTGATTGATACCAAGAATATATTACTTGACTCTTAAGAGAATGCAGGTCTGTTTTTAGATCCATAAATGCTTTTCAGATCTTCCTTATCTTGCCTTGTTGAAAAGTTGTATGTATATATGTGTCTAGTAGATCTCTAGAGTTAGCTAGCAGTACTGTTACCTACATCATGCAATGTCTTTGAGGGGCCCAGGTCTATGGAGGTTTTCGACAAGCACATTAATATAAATGGTTAAATAAGGCCCATCAAACTAAAGAGGCTACGATTTTGAAGAGGAATGAACTTTGAGGAAACTATGCCTAAGAAACTAAGTAGAGAAAAAGAGGGAAGCAAAGTTTGGGGCCGCTAGTTGGGACAGAATCCATATAATGCTGGTGGCAAAGGATCTCTCGAAGCTAATCCTAACCCCTACCTCCGGAACATCCGCCCTGCACACACATTGCATCCGTACGCACGCACGGAGACACCACCACAGACACAACAAGGGATGCTAGGCATTCCAGCCACTCAGCAGGGTTTGGCATTTCTCGTGCAGCCTTGTGTTTCTGTTCTTTTGCCCATTTTCTATCCAGATGTCCTCCTCTATCTGCCAAAGTCATGCTTGTTTTAAGACTTGATTCAATGGTGACCTTCCTGTCTCCTCTAATTAGAATGAGTGGCCCTGCTTCTGTATTCCTGTGGCATCCTCCACATCCCCCACCACCTCAACTCTTCAACTGACCGACATCAATTGTGTGCGTCAGTGGGACTAAACTGAGCATGCATTCCCCTGGGAGAACACTGGGACTTTGCAAGGGAATCTGTTTCCAGATGTTCTGCCTCTGCGTGTGTGCTTGCCTAGACTGCTGTGCCAGTGTCCGGGCAGGCCCGCCAGCGTCATTCCAGGTCTGCTTCCCCAGCACCAGTCTTACAGACACCCTTCTCCTCCCTCACAACGATGGACATGCCCCTTACCCATCAGGCACCTGAGTCGGGTGCAGTTTCCTGAGGTGGACAAACCTTATTCTCAGTATCAAACAAAAGGATAAATGGAAATATTGGTATAGGTTGAGCAGTAAATAACTGTACTGACTTGGTAGCAAATTCTTTTGAACATCGGTGGTTTTCCAATGCTTCTTTCCAACCAAGTGACAAAGGACCTAATTGAGTTGTCAGATTATAGACCATTAAGCATAACTTTTGTGACAGATCAATTAAGTGATTTTTGACATAAATCAGAGGAAAAGTTTTTAAAACCAAATGGAATAATGTAACTATAACAAAATTCCCTTAATTTGCCTCTTTTTACTTATGTGAACAAAATTTTCTAGTGCTTATATCTATTAGAATGAAAAATATGAATTGAATTTCTGCCAAACCCTGCCTCATTCTAGCAATAAGTAATCTAGTCATTTTTAAGGAATTACTATAATAATTGAAAAAGCCTCAATTATCTCATTATGAAATGCATTTCCAATGACATTTTGACTTTTTGTTTAACAAATGTCAGAGTTTCTAGAATATTTATTAAGTTTTTGTTGGCTGTTTCCTATTAATTATCACAATGATAAGAGTATAAAAAAAGAATTTATCATGACTGCCTTATGGTGAGAAGAAATAAAAATTAAATTTTAATTTATATACAGATTTTACAAAGAGGCTTGATCAATAAAAAAAAAATATCTCAAACATAAAGTACTTTCCATTAGGATGAGATTGTGTTGAGTAGTAGAGTGGGAGTAAGTTCAAGGAAGAAGAGATGAGATCTGGACGCTGCCTGTTAAAGGAAGAACTCGTTCACCCCTTCTTACATGGAGGGTGTGGGACATGGAAATACTATTATATCCGTGTTACTTTGCTTATATTTTTAAGATAATGAAACATTTATTTTTAAAATGTTAATAGTTACAAGACAGCAAAACAACTAAAATTTAAATCTGTTGCAACCAGCTGAACTTGTGATGAAAATTTTCAGATGTCAGTTAAAAGGGCAGGAGGTGCATGGTTGTTCGAAGTTATCTGAGGGTTTATATAAAAAATTTAGTGAAATGCATCATGTCAGTTTGTGTCACTAGTTCAAAATCACTTTACCTTATTTTTCCCTTTGTTCCAAGGGCCTTGGAACATAGAGAACTAAATCAATGCAGGTTCACAATGAAGGATGAACGTTGCTTGTTGGCCGTGAGCAGTGTTTGGAAACCGCAGGATCAGGGTGGGGTGGGGAGATGTTTTGTCTTCCTGTGAAACATTTTCTCTAGGCCATATACACTTGGTGAAACTGACTTTCGACAAATCTCCTTTCTTAACCACAGAAAAGCAATATTATAGGATACAAGATCTTAATTTATATTTAGTAAAACAACAATAAAAATGAATCCATTACAAAAGTACTTGGAAAATATTTATTTTTAGTGATGAAATTTTCTTTGCTGACTTTGTAAGAGTAAAATTCCAACAAACTTACACCAAACTGAGAATGGTTGTGTTCAACTTGAGAAACTAGTAGCCCTAAGTTAGCATTTTCTCCTTTATACTTGGGCTGGAGAATTTTCCAAAGCTCTCATTTAGATGAACATAATGGCATTTGGACCATGGGATTATATAATTTAGGTGGAGGTCAATGGAAGGGTTAATATTCTATGCTTAGGTTCTGTGGCTGTTCATTTGTAAGAGCGTTTAATCATGAATTTATACTAGGCTTCTGCTGAAGATAGCGTAAGTGTGTTTTTTCACATTTGCAAAAATTCTGCAACAATTTTTAGTTGAAAATATTGTTCATGCCTTAAAAGAATAGCAAAGTTGCCAGTGCATCAATTAACTCAAAAATAATGACTTACACTCTTAGGGAAGACAAAATAGCAGGAAGGATAAAGGCAATGTATTCCTTTTAAGATTCCTAATTAGTCACCAGGCAGCTGTCAAACAAAGTGTTTATATCCTACATTTTTATTTGGAATTTCAAAGGCTGATATGGTCCTAGGTCTAGAAGGGATTTTTTTGTTTTGTTTTAATTTCAGGAAATTATGGAGGTACAAACATTTTGGTTACATGTTATGACTTTGCCACATCCCAACCATGAATTGAGATGTGCCCTTCCCCCCTACAATGCTCACTGCATCCATTAGTTGTGAGTTTACCCATCCCCAAGCCCCCTACCCTCAAAGAATATTACTACTGTGTGAGCACCTTAGTGTTGATCAGTCAGTGCCAGTTTGATGGCGAGTACATGTGGAGCCTATTCTTCCATTCTTCCGAGGATGGGCTCAAGCTCTATCATGGATAATATCAGAGGTGCTAGATCAGCATCATTTTTTATAATTCAGTAGTATTCCATTGTATACATATACCATATTTTATTAATCCACTCATGGATTTACCAGCACTTGGGTTGTTTCCACATCCTTGCTATAGTGAATTGTGCTGCCATAAACATTCAAGTGCAGATGTCTTTGTTATAGAATGACGTTTTTTTCCCTTTGGGCAGATGCCTAACAGTGCTATTGCTGGATCAAATGGTAGCTCTTTGAGGTGTCTCCAGATTCTTTTCCACAGAGGTTGCACCAATCTGCAGTCCCACCAGCAGTGTAAGAGTGTTCCTATCTCTCCACATCCTCGCCAGCATTTGTTGCTTTGGGATTTTTTGATAAAGGCCAATCTTACTGGAGTTAGGTAATATCTCATGGTGGTTTTGATTTGCATTTCTCTAATGATTAGAGATGTTGAACTTTTTTTGGTATGTTTGCTGGCCATTATTCTGTCTTCTTTTGAAAAGTTCCTGTTCATCTCCTTTGCCCATTTATTGATGGGGTTGTTTGATTTTTTTCTTGTTGATTTTTTTGAGTTCTAGATACATTCTTGTTATAAACCCTTTATCTGATGTGGAGAGGGCAAATATTTTCTCCCATTCTGTAGGTTGTCTATTTGCTCTAATGATAGTTTCCATGGCTGTACTAAAGCTTTTTAATTTGATCAGGTCCCATTTATTTATTTTTGTAGCTTCTGTGATTGCTTCAGGGATCTTCTTCATAAATTCTTTTCCTAGGCCAATGTCTGAAAGAGTCTTCCCTACATTTTCTCCTAGGATTCTTAAGAAGGGGTTTTAGAGCTTACTGGAACCAACTCGCTCACTTTGCAGAAAGGGGAGAGCACTGGTCCGAGTTCAGAGGTGGGACTGGGGCCCTCATTCAGTCCTCCTGCTGGGTGTCAGGCTGCTCCGTGGAGCCACCGAGGGGCTGTGTAGAAGGTGGGAAATGGGACAGGACCTGGGCCCCCACCCTTGTCGCAGCAAAGCAGCTCCAAGTTTTTCTTTCATGTTCTGGGTTTCTATTTAGAATTGATGAGGAAAAAACATCTTCTGCACCATTATCTCATTCAGAAATTGTCAAAACATGTAACAGGTCATGGGGTTAGTCACTGGGACCACCAGAAGAACAGGCTTGGGGTGGGGGCAGGATGAATTAGACGGGCGTGTCTGATTCCAAACAAAAGATGCTCAGACAGAGCTGACTGCAGCAAGGAGTTACCAGAAATCGCCAGAAATCTGAGGCTAACCCAGGTTGGGGCCCCTTAGATATCTGTTCCTCTCTTCAAATCTGCGCTGTCTTTGACAGCTCACCCAGACCCTCTCCAGAAAGCTGCTCACCCAGCCCTGCACCCCTGGGCTGTCTCTGGTCGGCTGCAGCATCCCCCACCCTGTATTCTGAGCTTGGTTCAGGCATCACTTGCAAAAGGTCTGCCCTGTCTTCCCTGTTCAGGTCCCACCCCTGTTGCAGGATGGCCTTGCACCCATGTTCCCTCTCTGCTGCGGCATTTATGCGCTTGCCCTTTCCATTCCTGGGTGACTCCCCTGCCTCAACCCCTCACCTATCTGCTCAGCTCCCAGTGCAGGCGCAGATGGGGTCATGGGCCGTGCCCAGGCCACACAGACCCCTGGGAAGGTTACCCACAAGAACTGGGGGCTCGCCTGGGCAGGGTGGGAGCTCTGCTAACAGCACTCGCCATTAGGCGTTTTTTAGATGGTGCAACGTATGTGCTGAATATATGACTTCTTGCACCATGTCGATTTAAGGTTTTGTAGTTGCCTTAATTTAGACCACTAGCTCTCAACCTTTTTCTGCCTCAAAACTTCTGAGGGATATTTAAAAAGCCGAGATAAGCATCCCCAATCTTACAACTGGATAGAAAAGGCATAGAGGTGGGGTTGGAGTCCCCACATCACTGATGCACTCCGTGCCTCCAGGGGGTTGTGCCAGGCTAGCGTCCTGGCCCGGTGGTCCCAAGGCCTTTACGGGGCGGGTGAGAGGATGGCTGGGGCCAGAGTTCTTAAGGCTGCCTCACACTTGAGTAATGCCTACCAGAGAGGTGAGCTCGAGAGCCAGGCTGGACCAAGCATATATTTGGTACCTGTGCCAACACCTCCCTCGGATCACCTGCCCCACTCTACCTCTGGCAGCACACCTAGAGTTGGCAGTGCTGTAAGCCACTGTCATTCTTTGTGTACATGTTTGTCACCTCAAAAACTGTGAGTCACCTTAGGGCCCACACACTTGGATTGGAAGTCTGTGTCCCCAGGTCCAGTGCTGGGCCCTTTCCATCCGGACACACACCGCCTGTGGGTGGCACGTTCCACCACCTGCCAGGGCACAGCCAATAGAGCACCGTGCCGGGCTTCAGATCCAGGTCTCTGTGACCTGAACACTGTGTGCTCTTTTTCACTGCGTCATGCTGTTTATCTACAACACAGACAAAAATAGATGTTGGTTTTATTGTTCAGTGATGGTGGCACAAGGGAAGGCGAGAGAGGAACGGCAGGAGCAGGGAGTGGCCTGAGGCTGCCGCAGTAGCGGCCGTGCGTGAGCGGCTGTCTGCGGTGGGCCTGGCTGCGGGAGATGGCACAGCGATGTGCAGGCTGCAGAGTGAGAGCAGTCGGCGGCCATCCCGCGTGTGACAGCTTATCAGCAAACCCTTGGCAGAAGGATCGGGCTGTATAGGCAGTGTTTCTTCTCCGTATTTGTCCGTTAATTAGAGTCTCCCAGCAAAAACTAGGGAGAAAGAGGCTACTGTTGACGAGAGTCGCTGCATTCAGTATGTCACCTGTGCATCTGTGCTTGTCTAAACAACTCCTCTTTTCCTTCTGTTCTTTACTGTGAGCTCTCTTGTGAAACGTGCATTCTTTAAAACTTTTGTTCTTTTGTTTGTTTTATTGTTCAGGATCTCAACTAAACCAAAACTGAAGAAAGAAGGGATTTTCTTTTGGTTTTGTTAACTGTTTATTGTTAGTCTGCTGTCCAGTTAGAATTTTGGTGATGTTGAGTGCAGTTATGATGTCACTTCACAATCAGGGCGTGATTATGTGGAGTGTGCACATGGAGATGTCTATGGGCCTTTATTTACTTTAGGCATCCAATGACTACTCCGCAGAGGAGTGACTCTAAAACAAAATACACTGGAACGACAACAAAACACAGTCCTTGCTTTCTAGGCTGTCATAAACAGTGCATAGATCATATGTCTTCAAGTGTCTTGAAGTTTAAAATCTATTTCTACATTAAAAAACAACAACTCTGGTGTACATCTGGTCTAGAGTTGTGTATTTTTGTCCTTTAAACTCCAGCTCTATGCATAGAGCTTTCTGTAATTTTAGAACCTGGAAGCTCAGTAAAAAAATACCTATGGCTGCACACTACTTACTCAACACACCTCCCGGTAGCCCGGGACGAGCAGGGTGGCTGCAGCCTTCCCCGGCATGGGTGCTGATGTTTGGCAGAGTTGGCTTTGACGGTGAGTCGCGGCTCCGGGCACCTCACTGTCCTGCTGCAGCAACCCGTGTTCAGTGCTCAGCAGCCCGATGACCCCAGCCAGGGCTCTCTTCTCCCGGGTGGAAGTTAAGGGGAGTCAGAAGCTGAAGAGGAAGCTTTGATTTCAAATGGAACCAAAAGTTTTGTCAGAGTTTTCCAAACCAGGATTATTTATTTCTAAGTTTATTTATTTGTCTAAAAACTCTGTTCTTAATGTTTTTTTAAAAGATCTCATTTTAAAACAAGTTCAATTAAACCAAAAGTCAGACTAAAACACGTACATTTATCATTAGTCTGAATTTTCAAATGTGTTTGCCCATAGTCATGGATAGAGAGGATGCAACTTTTAAAGGCCAAAGAATCAAACACCAATGATTGAGGGAAAGTTTCGCTCCCAGTCACACAGACACTTACAGCTCCTTCTGGGTGACAAGGTCCCGGGAGGAAGCAGCTGTGTTCGAACGAGGGTCACCCTGAACCCCAAGTTTCAGAGGAGTCAGACGCACCAATGTTGCGCTTGTTGGCCAGCGTGGAACCGAGTGGTCTGGGCTGACCTGTCCTTGCCGTGTTTTGTCCAGTGAGCCTGCCCCTGGGGCCCGGCAGTCCCCGCAGCGCGGACGCAGCCCCCCAGGTGCTGTCCGAGGCGGAGGAGACAGTGTCTGTCGGCAGCTGCTTCGCGTCAGAAGACACAACCGAGGACTCGGGGGTGATGAGCTCGCCCTCCGACATCGTCTCTCTGGATTCGCAGCATGACAGCGTGAAGTCCAAAGACAAGTGGGCCACCGACCAGGAGGACTGCAGTGACCAGGACCTTGCTGGAACCCCAGAACTGGGTCCCCAAAAGAGCCCTTCCTGGGAGAGGAATGGCTGCGGGAACTCGCATCTGAGGTGAGTCGTGGGGCTGGGGGTTAGGGAAGTCACTCGCAGCCACACCCGTCTCTCAGGGTCCCCTGTGCACCACGAGCCCCCACAGACGTCACCACACTCTGCTGGGGGGGTTGTCATCCACAGTCCTGTCTGCACACTGTTTTCAGATGGGCGGGGACTTATAGAAACTATGTACGAGTAATAGCGTCTTACTTGTTTTGACACTTTATATGAATGGTGCCATACTCTTAGTATCCTTTTCTACTCAACATTACGTTTCTAAGGTTGATCCATGACGACACATGTGTTGTTCATTCATTTATTTATCCATTTTCCTCTTAATGGACACTTAAGCTGTTCCAGTTTTTTGGGACTAGAAACGATGAGCAGGTTGTACATGTCTCTATTTACATGTAGAGAGCTTTCTAGAAGAGAAATTATTAGACGTCAGAAAGATGCATCTTCAACTTTGTGGAATATTGACAAATTGCTCCACAAAATGCTTGTCCAGTTGACAGGCCCCCTGGCTGGCGTCTGCAACGTCCTTTCGTTCCACGTCTGTGCCCGTGTTGAAGATTAGTAGGCCTCTTAAGCTTTGCCAGTTTGTAGGCATCAAATGGCATCTCCCATGGCTTTAATTTACAGTCCTCTGATAATAAGGATGAGCATCTTGTCTTATGTTTATCAGCAACTTGTATCTTCTCTTTTATGCATTGCCTCTTCATAGCCTTTGCTGTCATTTGCGTATAGAGAGTCTCTTAGTCTGTGGCTTGAATTTAACTTTGTTTTCTTTTATTGTACAATGATTGTCTTTTAATTTAATATCATTGAATGTGTCCTTTTTCTCCTAAGTGTATATGATGCATATTTAAGAGATCCTTCCCATACTCTAAGGGACTAAAGATAGTCTGAATGTCCCGTGCAACTTTTAGTGTTGCTTTCTCACATTTGGACTCTGCTCTACCTGGGGTTTATTTTGGGTGTTGTGTGAAGAAGGAATCTATTTTTTTCCCACTGATTCCTACTTCCCCTGTGGTCATATATCCAGTTTCTTTATGTGCGCTGGTCCGTTTAAGCGTTCTTTCCAGAGCGCTGGTTACTCGTCCGTCTCAGTCCAGGCCACACTGTCGTGATTCCTGTCATTCACTCTTACATGGAAAGGCGTGTTCGTTCTCTTTAGCCATTAACTATTTGTACCTTTTAGATAACTCTAAGAACTAATCAAATGACATTATGGAAATATTAATCGAAATACGGTAAAATGATTAAAGAATTAATTCACAGGTCAGTCACTAAAATGAATACTTTTATATTTTTCATGTTTTGTTCCAACCCTGTCCGTATGAATATACAACTCTTTATCTGGTGAATGCATTGTCAAGAATATTTTATTTAGATTTCTTTGTATCTAACATGTTATCCTGAGCACTTCCCCATGTTGTATGTATACTCCCTAATAATTTTAAAGTATAGCTCTTCAATTCTAAGGACAACTCCAAGGCCAAGTTTATATTTAATCAGAAAGGAAATTAGAAGGCAGCAATTGGTCCCTTTGTGCCTCCACCCCACATAAGATGCGTTTAGCTGGGGTTGGCCTGTGCTGTTTGCATCTGTGAGAGCAGAGAAAAATTATGGCAGTTCCTTGTTATCATTTAACATAAAGAAAAATAGCTTTCTACTGTAATCTCCAGTTCTGTTCTGCTAGTTTGCACGGGGATCGCACACGTTCGAGCTCCACATCTGAAACTAATCAGGCACATTTAACTCTGTCCCTGGGGATGCTGCACACGAGACTCGTAGTTTGCTTTGCTGGTGCTGACCCTTGATATAAAATCTTGCTGATTTCTGTCCAAATATGGGAGCTAATGTTGACTGTGGCCACAGCCAGGATAATTATTGAGTCTTTGGAACCTGATGCTTTATCCAAACAAGGAACAGGGCATGTTTTTCTGCCCTCATCTCTGGGGTGCCACTGAATTTGAGAGTAGTCTGGTGGGGAGGCAGGAAGTGTTGGAACCTGGCAGACCTACAGCGGAATCCTACCTCCACTAGCTAGTCGTTTGGCCTTTGAGAATCCATTTAATTTTGCCAACCTTTGCATTTTGATTATGCACAGTACAGGTAATGCCACCTACCTATCCGAGCTGTCATGAGTCTACGAAATGCCCAGCACAGGAGGATGTGGACATGTTTCAGGTCTGTTGTGTAGTATCCATTGTCAGAGATGCTAGTTTGGGACCGGGGGCGATTAATTCCCATGGCAGATCACTTTCCTTTCCTGGGCTTGGGCCAGTCTGTCAGTCCAACGAGAGTGAAGATGCCCCTGAGCCCTCAGCTCTGTCTGCACACTCACTTGCTTGCCCAAGAGTGGGGATCAACTCTACCCTTTCACGTAGTGACTACAGTATTTTTTTTATTTTCTTTTTTTTTTTTTTCGTTTTCATGGAATGAATAGTTTTGGGGGGATTTTTTTTTTTTACAGGAATTATCTCAACTGACAAATTAGGCACACTTAGATTTCAGCAAGATATATCACATATCTATTTCCAAATACATAATTTTTAGTAAATTTCAGGATTACTTAAAAGCAATGCCTACAGTGCAAAGGAGGGGCTGGCAACTTGGATGCTCAGTGGCCAGGCAGGCCTGAGGGGGGCTGCAGGTGAGAGGCCACCAGGTGGTGGAAGCTCCTGCTTTCTCTAAAGAGAGCAGCCCTGCGCCTCCGTCCAGTGCCATGTGGATTACAGACCCAGTGTAGGCCAGTTTTTGAAAAGAAGCCAGAAATCTAAATTTTTATGTGAAGTCTCCCAAATTTTAAATGTTGGCAACCAGTTAAAGCATTCGAGGTGAAACTAAACACAGATGCACACTGAGTGTGGCCGTTCCCAGACGTCCAGTTCCGAGGATTGAAGGATACGTGCCTCATTCCGCTTCTGCTTCAGAGAAAACAATGTTGCCCCACTTGCCTATTTCCCCCCTGTGGAATACAGTTGCAGCTACTCAGGTAGTCGCTGTGCTTCATTGCCAGAAAAGGAGCTATTCGCTTGTACACTCGGGAGGCCATCACAGGCTCCTCTTAGGCTCAGTGAGATCATAAAGGCCCTTAAAATTCTGCAGCAGAGAAACTGGTTTAAATTTTTCTTCTGTGAGATGCCTCTTCATGTTCTCCAGAATGAGCTCCTGTCAGCACTCCTCGGGAAATATTATCGTGTGTCATCGCCTTGGCACACTCAGAGCATGTACAGATACACACATCTGTTACATGGACATAGTGAGAATCTGCCTCTTTTGATGATCACGGAGCATTCCAGGGCCAAGCTCTGTGTGCATGTCTGCAGTGAGTCAGGTCGAGCCTGAGCAGCATGAGGGCAGTGCGGGCTGGACGCGGCAGGACTGGGGTTTAGATGGACTGCAGGGGCCGCCAGGCAGCAGAACTTGGGTTTGACCCACTGCCGATGTCCAGCCCCTCGGGTGGCCATGCTCGGTGGGATAAGAACCTGTGCCAGGGCCCTGACAGCCAAGAACCCACTGCTGTTCACAGGAGCGTGGCTTAACCTGGGCCACCCATGCAGAAAAGCTGTATCAGAACACTAACAGTAGCACCCATGTTCAGAGACCAGTGATCGAGAGAACCAGTGGAAAAGAGGAGGTTTCTGACAACCCACACGCCCAGGGAGGACGGCCAGTGTGAACAAAGGCCGCAGCGTGTCCTCACTCAGCACCTAGAGCTCCCCTGTGCTCCTGAGACGTGTGCCCCTGTAGCACCTTGGTAAAGTGGCCCACACGACAGGGCATTGCTGTTGTTCCTGGTACCCAATGCCTGGTCCCTGAGTCTAGCCCCCTGGCTCCACCCTGAATAATTCCGGTACCTAGTTCCTGCAGCTCATCCTGAGGTAGCCAGTTGTGCTCCCAGAACCAGTGTTCATCCTGGGTGGCAGACCGTGGTGATCCAGGGCGGGGCTGTGAGGTGTGCCCCGTTCATCCCCTTTGAATGCCAGACCTCAGGGCCTCAGACACAGCAGAAGTCTCCCTTCGCCGTGACTGGCAAGGCCAAGCCTCCAGGCTGGGAGTGGATCCTGACAGGTGGTGGAGCTGTCCCAGCAGTCACAGACACCCTCAGCTTGCAGAAAGTCTCCACGAGGGAGCCACTCACCACTAACGTAAGGATTGCTCATGGTTTTCCACGTTGCCGAGTGGTGCGTTCTGCTGCCACCCCTGTTGCTTGAGTACTCAGTGGACACCACTGGGAACAGCGTTAAGACCCTCCGTCACCTGAGAAGACCCAAGTGTGTGAGGCCTACAGAGTTAAGTTCTGGTTTTCTTAGCTATTTCTCCTTTCTCTGTACCCTACGAAGGTCAAAGCCATCTAGGCTTCTTGGCTAGGATGGCCTGGGTTCACACACTGACAAATTGGAGGTACTGCCCTTTCCTCAAGAGCTCTGCCACCTGTCCAAGGAGCACTGTGTTGGGTTGGTCTCAGCCAAAACCTGCCCTGTACTATCCGGCCAAGTGGAAGTTCACTGCTCTGGTTTTAAACAGTTGTACGTAGGAGCTTGGCCACTGCTGCGGCGGCCCCTGCTTCACCAAGGGCAGCATTGGTGGCTCCATCCCATTCCCTTAGAGACGAGGCTTTAAGTTGGAGAGTCCCAAGAATACATAGCAATCTTCTAAAAAGAGCAAGTATGAGTGGTTAGTAGTAATTGAAATCTATTGTGTGTGCTGTAATTTGAAAAGGATACGTTGTCCAGCAAGCCATTCGACGGGATCCAATTATAATTTTTCACTGCAAAGTATGTCTGTGCCTTCAATTCAAACTTGACCTTGTAAGTGGAGCATTAAACTCCCAGAGTCCTCCTCTAAACTTAGTACAGCCAGTAAATAAACTCTTTAAGGAGGAATTCAGCCCAGGGGCCAAACAGGAACAGCAGAAATTGCATGTGATGATTGCCCCTCATTCTAGGAACACCCAGGTGGGCCTCATGGAGCGTCCCGCGTGCCTCAGGCACAGCTCTGCCCTGGGCAGGTTCCCACTGTGCCTGCACTGACTCACAGATTTCTTTCCAGAGGCATCTTCTCTGTGTTTGACCCTGGCAAACATTCCTAATAAAGAACAACTGAATGTGAAAATCACCTAGGGTCAGAATTACCCATGCTGGCAACAGTGTGCCCAGTGACTTCACCTCTCATTCAATTTCCTTGTAGGTAAAATTGAGATATGCAATACTTCCCCCTTAGAATAGTGCTGGCACACCACCACACTTTAAAAAGGTAACTGGAATTATTATTGTTATTGATGTTGTTATTTACAACTGACTGAGAAAAGGAAGAAATTTGATTTGCTGGGTATTCTTTATAATCTATCTATCTCTGATAATATTCCTCTTTTTTATAACATCTTTATTTGAAAAGAAATGATAGATGGTTGATGGACGGGTGGATGGATGGATGGATGGATGGGAGGAGGCAGAAGAACTGCTGCCTCCTACTTGGGGAAATAATAGTGGAACTAGCACTGTTTCTAAACCCTTGAATTCTGAAAGCAGTTGCGCTGTAATCAGGCCATTTATCTATCTGTGCATAAATACTGTGGAACTCTGAGTTCTGAAGTTTCTTTTGGGAACATCAGTTCTGCAGGAATATTGTAAGGCTGCGGTCCCCAGCCCCTGGGCCACAGCCCGGTACCTGTGTGTGGCCTGTCAGGAACTGGGCCAGCATCACCACTTGAGTTCACCCCCGTTCCATGGAAAACTTGTCTTCCATGAAACTTAGGAACTGGGCCACGCAGCAGGCAGTGAGCAGCATGCGAGCTAGTGAAGCTTCATCTGTGCTTACAGCCACACCCCACCGCTGGCATCGCTGCCTGAGCTCTGCCTCCTCCCCATCCCCCATGGAAAAATTGTCTTCCGTGAGACTGGTCCCTGATGCCAAACATGCTGGGGACTACTGCTGTAAGGAGTAAATGAGAGAGATTGAATAAGTGGGTTTCAGGCTTTGTTTTTCCTTTTTGACAATAGGACCAAACTGAACTCGCATGCAGAGCCACCAGAGGTAGCTTCTCCAGGCAAAGGGAGCTGTCCTGAAGTCCCCGCTGCCCCAACCCTCTGCCTGGCAACCCGTAAAGTTCCTTCTCAGCCCCCGCTTGTCAGTGAGTGGTGGGAAGTGTGGCCATGGAAGTGCTCTGCAAGAGGCTGTGCTGTCACCTGCAGGCTCGTGGTCTCAGGTTGCTGATGGAACTGAGGGCTTCAGCAGAGAGGCTCAGAAGAAACTCACATCACAGCAGCCAATCTCTGGGGCCCTTGTAACTACAGGAACTTCGTGCTCACAGGAACATTTGGAAACATTTAGCACTGTCTAGAACCCTGAAACTTTACAACTACAGAGGGGCCTCTTTACACGCAGGTTCTACATCCACTGATTCTGTGTCTACAGATTCAACCAATTATGGATTGAAAATATTTGAAAAAAACTGTATGAAAAATAACAATACAATAATAAAAATAATACAAATAAAAATATAATGTAACAGCTATTTACATAGTATTGGGTATAAGTAATCTTGAGATGACTTAAATTATAGTCATGCCTCACTTAACGACAGGAATACATTCTGAGAAATGAGTCAGGTAATTTTGTTGTGCAAGCAGCGTGTACTTACACAAACCTAGAAGTCGTAGCCGGCTACACACCTGTTGCTCTTCTGGGACCAGTGCTGTGTATGTGGTCCTTTTTGGCCGAAACGTCATTATTTAGCGCATGACCGCACATGGGAGCACATGCCTAGGTTATGTGCAAATAATACACCACTTACAGAGAGAACTTGAGCATCCATGGATTTGGTATCCCTGTGGAGTCCTGGAACCCATCCTCCTCCCTCAGTCACCAGGAGACGACTGCGTAAGCACTGTGTGGCTGCAGGAGCATCTAGAAACATGTTATATGCTCTAGGCTCCTTCTAGAGTTCTAAAACTTTGTAACTACATTTACAAAGGAGCATTGAAGACACATATAAGACCTTGGAGAGCCATGTCATCCAGTACATGTTTGGTTACTGAGCACTTGGCAAGTGGCTGGTCCAAAATGAGACGTGTTTTCAGTGTAAAATATGCACCAAATCTGGTACATAAAGAAATAATTTTTATATCAATTATACATGGAAATAGCTAAAGTTGAACAAAATTATTTAATTTATATTAATTTTCCCCATTTCTCTTTACTTTTTTAGTGTGACTATAAGAAGATTTTAAATTATATGTGTGTCTCATATTACATTGGGCACCATTGTTCTAGAACTCTGAATCTTCGCTAGTACAGTAACATTTACAAATCAAATGGGAGGCTGAGCATGTATGACTGTCATCAACTACATATTTTCCCAGGCTACTAGCTTTAGTTTATCAAGTAATCATTTTGAAGTTGCAGGGGCCAATTAGGTTGTTATTAGCATTGAATTGCTACCTAAAAGCAACATTTTTTTCCTCCCAGACTTTTTTTCATTTATTCTGCCATTGTACAAATTACTTAAAGAAACTCTTCTAGCTTCATCAAAACGAAAAAATGACCTAATATGCAATGAACTCATCTTGTAAATTTCAGATGGGTCAGAATCAGCCCTTTCTTTCTCATAGGAAACAAAAACAACAATCAAAAAGCCTTGTTTCTTCTGGTGCCCCTTGGACTTGCCTGCTCCCAGTTCTTGTTTTTGCTAGAAGCTGGGGAGTGGGAGTGAAGCCCCGCACACTGTGCACACTCAGCAGGGTGCGCACTCCCCTGCCGCCCCCAACCCCAACAAGGGGTGCCAGGCTGGACCCTGGGAAGCACCTCCTGCAGCCTGAGATACAATGTCTGCCCTGCGTTTGTCTGCTTTTCATTTTCTTGATCTTAGGCCCAAACAAACTGTCAGTTGTCAATAAAAAACACGTCTAAAGATGGGGGTATATGTTGGGGAACGTGGGGAACGAAGCCCTGCAGGAAGACATCTGTGCACGTTTACTTTAAACCCACAGAGCCAGATGCTTCTTACCCACGGCTGACTCTTCTGGGACGCATACCTAGGGCTCTCCTGCTAAGCCCACAAGGAGCTGTCCTCCCAGCCCAGTGACTAAGTGCATAAATCTGGTGGTTTTGCAAAGAAAGAGGAATGTCTATAACCCATTAGCAACCCTTTGGAGGGAAGCAGGTGGAAGCTAGGGAGGAAGAAAGCAAGTATCGCTAACCCTCTCCTGGCTGGTAGCTTACATTGCAAAGTAAAATCGATGCATTGCCATGGGCTTTGGCTTTTGCTAGATAATCCATTCATGCAGGCGTTCAGGACCCAGAACACAATAGCCCCCGTGTTCCATCAAAGAAGAACAAGCTGCAGAAGTGGTTGACAGGCCCCACCTCTTCCTGCCCTCAGAGATGCCTGCTTGGCTTGGCGGCCTCATGCACCATGCCAAACAGGGACCTGGGCTGCCACGGTCCGACCCTCCGTCACTCCTCAGTGTGCCCAAGGCTGGGGGCTCCTAGCTCGTGTCCACTCTTTCCTCCTGGGCAAGCAGAGCCCCAAGGAGTCAGCCCCACTCTGCAGTGCCAGGAGCAAAGCCAGGGCAGATGTGGGAAAGGGATGTTCCAGCAGAGCCTGGAACGGAGGTTGGGGGACAGAAGAGGACACAGGTGTGAGGGACTGGGACCACACGTGGGGTCCCAGACCTCAGAAAGACGGCTTGGGCTGGAGGGCAGGGCGAAGCGAGCTGGGCTCTGCAGTCTTTCACAGGGCAGCTGAGGTCCCAGCTTGGGTGGGAGGAAGGTGGTGAAGGGCTCTGGGTTGTGTTTCCCTGGCTGACGGCCACACACCGGAGCACGGGGCGCTCAGTAACAACATGAAGCATATACTGTGCTCAGGGTAAAACAAATGCAAACTCCTTTGTAAAAAAGAATTCTTACTAACTAGATGACAAAAATATTCTTTTAAATTGTGCTCATTAAAAAGGTACTTTATTATCCAGGATGTTTTATGCTAAAACAAGCACAATTCTAAAGAAAAAGGATAAAATATTCACCCTGATTCACTCTTCTCAGTAAGTCATACCGTCCTATTTGGATTTCTGGCTCCCTTGTCCACAGGCACATGCTGTTTTTATGTCACCATAGCCACCCTGTGTGTGTGTTGATTTCTTCACCTAACCCACTGGCTTAAACGTCGATCTGTGTTTCTGCATAGACTTCATGAGCATCATATTTACTGATTTTAATGCTCTTTGACATTTATATGTGGTAATTTAGGTAACTCTGCCTACTTCTGGACATTGTAGAGTCCTTCCATGAATATAATGAACATATGGTTGTGTTTATATTTTTCCTTCCTTTGGACTATTTCCTAAACGAAAATTATTAAAAGAGAGATTAATGGACCAAAGCTCTTACAAAAGTAAAATGGCTTTTATTTGTTTGTTTCTTGATGTACGTTTCCACATTGTTTTACAGGTAAAACCAGCAGGAAATTCACAAATTCATTTCCTCTTCATCAACTTGGGGCAATTACTTGTTTGCTATTTTAACATTTACAAAATGGTAGGATCAGTGGAAATTTTCTCTTAAATTTTTTTTCAATTTTTATTGATGCTCTGTTCAGTGTCTCATAGAGTGATGTGATCATGCGTACTTTGAAGTAAAGGCAAATACTTTGAAGTAAAAGTATGCTTGTAATTTTCTTTGGGCTTTAAGCACCCTAAACAAGAGCAAGCATTTAAAGGGTGCTCTGTTTCCCAATTCAAATTGTTACTTTATATAGCAGCTTCCATTTTTTCTCTGCCATTTGTTTTATTAAATATTTAAATTTAAATTTATTTAAACCATCACATTCCATGAAAGAGAAAGCACAGCTTTAGCAAAGTGCATTCAGATAATTAAAGTCCGTGGCAAAAGCAGTAGAGAAGACAGTCGTGCACCTCTTGTGGTCCTTATTAACTGGTCCACATGCACACACATCTCCAGCCAGCCCCCTTTGTCTGGCTTGTCAGAGGACATTAGCTGGCACTAATCGGGAATCCACTTCCTGGCTCCCAAATGGACATAGTCACCAAGTAAGAAAGACTCATTTATCAGAATAAAAACTTTGCTACGTGAGGATTGTACAAAGCTTATTTCATGCATCATTATCTGGGCCTGATTAGCAATGATGAAGATTGGTCCTCAATTTTAACAATCAGTGGAAAACAAACCTTCAGCTTTCACTGAAGATAGACAATTGCCATAGACATGTCTCTGTGTTTTCTGCATAATAGGAAAATAGAGGCAAGAGCCCTTGCAAAGACAATTTTCAAATTGTTTTGGCAGCAGTTGTCTCACAGATGCCATTGTTCCTGTGACTCAAATTAGGCAAGATCCGGCTCTCCCGGCCAGGCGGGTCGGCATCTTCCTGGACGCCCTGTGCTCAAGGGCCACGTGTGCCCCTCGGCCCGGATGTGGTGGGTCCTTCCTGGGTTGGGAGCGGCAGACCTGAGTTCAGATGCCAGTGCGCCCCAGGCAGCTGTTAGTCTCTCTGTGCACAGCTCCCTCTCTGTACAGGGCCATAGCAACACGACCCACCTGATAAACTGCTTGTGAGGGTTACATTAAGATCATTTGTGCAAAAGAGCTCTGTTCAGAGCCTGGCAGGAAGGCATGCGAGCCCCTGCTGCTAGGAGCTTCCTCCTGTGGGGTCCGAGAGGTGGCCTTGGGCACGGTGTGCAGGCTAAGATGGGGGCGGTTACCGCTGCCACTGTCGCCGTAGCATTTGCCATCACCATCCCCACTGTCTTTATGTTCCCAGTTAAGGAGCCCAGGAGCACAGCTCTGCAGGTGGCACGACCAGGCCCCCAAGGCCCTGTCCCCTCCATCACCCACCTAGGGAAGGAATTAAGCCAAAGTAAGGGTATAGAAAAGGGACATATTAGAGAATCTATAAAAGCCCTTTTTGTAGGAGAGTGAAATGTCTCTCCTTTCCTGAATCTAGCAGGGTGGGTCGCCACTAGGGTGGGCACAGAAGGAAGCCTGAGCTTATAAAGCTGGCAAAACTTCTGGGGACACTCCCCCAGGCAGCCCTGCATGCCTGCATGACAACGCCCCACGTGCTCAGGAGCAGCTGGCTGTGCACTGTCTGGGGTGGGGTGCGCCAGGCTCTGGCCGCGTGCACGCCTGTGGGCTTGGCCTCTGCGTGGCCTCGCTCCTTCTTGCCAGGTGCCGGTACAGGTGACTGCTGTAGTGCGGCACAGACTTGCAAGCAGCTCCTGTTTTCTCATAAACTTGTCTTTGTACAGTGGAATTAAAACTTCGATCTTCAGAGTGAATGAGAGCTGTGTGGTTGGGTGTTACTAACACTTTGGGGCCACACACACTATATGCATGCACATACCACACATACATACCCCCACATACATGCACACACGTGGACACACACACACACACACACGCTGTCTCAGTAGTTCTGAGGACAGCAGTAGTCCGGTGAGTGTGTGACGGCTTGAATTCGAATATGAGCCTTCCCACCCTCAGATGTTTCTGGAAGTGAGAGCATTAAATCAATGATAAGAGAAATGAGTGTTCTTCCTTTCTCTTTGGTTTTCCCTAGAACTGAAAAGACTTCCACAGTCCCAAAGGATGACGAAGACCTGGTCATTGCTGGACAGTTCCATGAAACCCTGGCAGGACTGGATGAAGACCTGGGAGGTAAGGACCACCCGATCCACTGCTTGGTGGTTGTGCTGCCTGACGGTAGATGCCGAAGCGTCCGTGTGTGTGTGAGCACGTGAGGAACGGTCTCAGAGGGAAACGCAGCTCGGTTTGGAGGCCTGGATTTGCGGGCCGAGCGCCCAGGTGAGCACTGTTCCCTGCGGCTTTTCGTCTGGAAACACGCAAATGGCTGCTGACCGTGTGCTCTGAGTGACCCTAAGTTTGCACATTACAAAGCACTCCATACTCATTAAAGAAAGAGAAAGGATGGCACAAAGAGAAACAGGTTCCCTTGCTGAGACTGTTCACTCCACTTGCTAACATGTGGCCTCTCTCTCCGTGGGAAATACACAGCTGTAACCACAGTGAGCTCACGTGTAGTGGAGCACCTGGCGGCACTGCTAGTCTGTTGATACATGCCGAGGAAATAGTACTATAAGGCCAAAGCACGTGCAAAAAGTTTCAGTAAACCAGGGAATGTTTCAAACAAAGGAGCTATGTTATTTTCTCCAAGGCACATATTAAAAGTAAACTAGAAATTAGATATTTGTCATGGCCTAAAACAAAACAAAAAGAAGAGGCAAACAGACTACAAAAGTGATCGATGGTTTTATCTGACCACTTCTCAGTTTCCTGTCCTCAGAGTACGCAGTTGACAGACCTGAGAAATCTGGCTCAGCCGTCCTGCGTCCCCCAGCCCTGAGCACAGGCCCGTCCCGCAGTCGGGCTGGCAGGGCCCCGGCAGTTCCGAGCTGCTCCAGACTCCGCCGTGTGTCCCCACAGGTGTCAGAGCTAGGGAAGGGGTGCTGCGTGTTTTGTTGTGCTTCTGGTGGACACAACAATCCCCAGGTCAGACCCCAACATTCACTGTCGTGTTCCTGTGTGGAGACAGTTTTCCAGAGGCCAGGATCCAGAAATCCATTTCATAAGTGGAAGACGTTGGCAAAATGTCATAACTGAATGCTTTACCTTGCCACATCACGGATCTGCAGAGAGTTCTTGTGCCGAGTAATGGCAGTTGAGATCCTGGCCCCAGGCATGCTGTGTAGATTACAAACCAAAACAGCATTCCAGAATGTCTGTAAATCACTTACTCCAGAGCGCCCTCAGGGAAATCCAAGCCATGGCTGCGATTGCTCTGAGTAACTGGCGTGAGAGCCGCACAAGCGGTGCCAGTCTGTGACTCGCGTTTGTCCTTCTTGCAGGCATGGACGAGAGCTACGACACAGACACCAGCTCTCTCACCAGCTCCACGCCTGGCTCATCCAGCCGCTGCCCGCCGGACGCCGTGCTCCCCCCAAGCGATGCGGACGCCATCCCGGTGACGTTCATAGGGGAGGTTTCAGACGATCCTGTGGATTTGGGGTCGTTTTCCAACAGAAACAACAATGCTGGCTCCTTTGACATGGAGGACGCTGCCGGCAAGACAGCCTTCCTGGCGCCACTTCAGGCTGCGCACAGCGAGCGCCGCGGGACGGTGAGGGAGGAAGTGCCCACCCGGCACCCTCCTGCCCGGGACGCCGGGAGAGGAATCCATTCGGCCTCATCCAACTCCCAGAAAGTTGGGGACTCAATTGAAGTGGGGCCCAAGGTGACTTCTTTTGCTTCGAGTCTTCGCGCCGATGACCCACGTGCCAAGGAGGAAGACGAGACCTGTGGCGGCTGTGCTTACAGGGAGAAGACGCGGGCCGTGGAGAAGGCCGGTGCCGGGCCAGTGAGTGAGAAGGGGGACAGGGACAGAAGTGCTGTCGCGGCACCACCGTCATGGCATCAGCGAGGCCAGAACCCAGGGGGCAGTTACGGCCTTAAGTACGGCCTCACGACATACAAAATTGTTCCTCCAAAGTCAGAGATGAGGTGTTACGACAGGAACGTGTCCCTCTCCATGGGCGCCATCAAGATTGACGAGCTGGGGAACCTGGTGAGTCCCCATGCCGGCAGCAGCAGGACCATAGCCCTGCAGCCGTCCCTTCTGGAGGGAGAAACTCAGCCCATCGGAAAAGTCAAAGAGTTCTGGAGATGCAACTCTGTGGGAAGACACCCAGCCAGCAGGGCCGCCGCGGCCGCGCCAGCCAAGGCACAGCGTCCAGAGAGCAGACCCCATGCAGACCCCAGACCAATGTCGCCCCCGCGGCAGCCTGCCCGCCAAGAGGACGGGAGTCTCCCAGAAGAGGGGAGAAGCCGGCCGCCCGCGGCTGTCACTGGTCCCGTGAAAGCGCCCGCAGCGCTCGCCACAGAAGTCTCATTTCTCAAGCCTCATAGAAGGACGTCCAGCCAGTATGTGGCCTCTGCCATTGCCAAGAGGATAGGACCCCCAAAAGTCCACGCCACCGCGGCGGGGCAGCACGGTCATGCTGGGAAGGGTTATACGGGCAGAACGCCAGCGCCGACCGGACAGCCTCTCCCTGGGGAAGGTGGCGCGACCCCCAGCCTACGCTCGGAGACGCGCAGACATGCAGACGGAGCTCAGCGGCCCCACGTCACCCTTCCCAGCAACCATGGGGAAGAGTCGGCAGTGGGCGCCCGTCCTAGAGGGGAGGTCGGTGGCCCGTGTGGAAAGCTCTCTACTCAGGACTGTCCCGCTGGTGTCCACAAAAGCTCCAGTTTCCCACTAGTCCAGGCTTCCCAGCGGGATCATGTTTCTGTGGGACAGAGCTGTGGTTTCCGTGGAAAGCACAGCGCGAGGAACCAGGAGCCCAGCTCAGCCTCTGACCCCAGATGCACCCTGGACAGGACAGACCCGCCCCCCTCGCACTTAGCAGATGCTCGGAGCCCTGGCGGGGCGCTGGTGAATGGCTCCGCGTGGGCCCCGGCCAGCGGCAAGCCTCCGCGTGCTCCCGGAGGGCCCGGCACTAGCAGCTTCATTATCCTAGAGAGAGAGGAAAAGCCCAGTTTGTCCTCTACAGATGTGCATGAAACAGATAGTGCTTTGCCATCCAGCATTTTTGGGCCAAAGAAAAAATTCAGACCTGTTGTCCAGAGGCCAGTCCCAAAGGACACGTCCCTGCACAGCGCGCTGATGGAAGCCATCCACTCCGCGGGAGGGAAGGGCAAGCTTCGCAAGGTGAGTACCGTGCCTTTAGGGCACGGTTACAGGGGGTCTGATCAGACCTTGCACACTCGTCCACTCCGGCGCTCTGGTCTCAGAACAGGATTGCTGCAGAGAGACAGGGCAGGATAACAAGGTTTAACACAGGTCTCATTTTACCTAGAACTTCTGTCTCTCTCCCTCCAGAATATTTGACTAGAATCACTAAAGAGACAAAATGTGATGGGTTTTAGGGTTATCCACGCTGAACTCAGGCCCCTGACAGCCCCGTGGGAAAGATGTCAGCCAATACCGCCCATCCACTGGGCCGGAGGAGTGGAGAGGCCAGGGTGTGGGCCCGCCCGTGAGCTGGTCCCGGAGAAAGGGTGGGCAAGTGAAAAGTACAGGCAGGGCCACTCCCCTAGGTGTGAGCATTCGTGGCAGCAGTATCCTGTCATTCCTCAGTAACACAAGAACAATTTTATGACAACTTCTTGCCCATTTAACACATCATAAACATTATCTCATTTAAATTGCTACACCAATGCTGATAATGAGCAGATCCTCCATTTTGCAGGTGGGGAAACTGAGGCACAGGAGGCTAAGCAACTTTGTCCAAGGTCACACACTAGTTAATGGGGACCCCAGATTCCCGTCCAAGTGTGAAAGACTTAAGTGCACATGTCAGCCCTGGGTAGCGAAGACGAATAGTAGGAAAGGTCCGGCACTGAGAGGCAGTTGTCTGACACTACCCCACACGCGCCTTGGGTCTCACGCACACCTCTGACCCTGGGCAGGGACTGTAAAGCTGATCCTGTAGGCCTCGACTGGCACGAGCTGCTTTTCTTCTGAGCTGCCTTACAGTTAGCCCTTCCGTCCTCTGAGTGGAATGTCTTGGCGCTACTCCTATTCTAGACTGCAGACCAGGCCGTGGAGGGAGGGCCGCGGACACCGTCCCACACGGAGGCAGAGAGTGAGCGATCCGCGCTGCTCGCGGCCATCCGCGGCCACAGTGGGGCCTGCAGCCTGAAGAAGGTAAGAAGAGGAATTCCCCCATGGCACCAGGCGGTCAGTCCCCAGCCTCTTCTCCCCGGGGACCTGGGTGGGTAGTTCTGTTACTCTGAGTGGATGGTGAACCGTCTTCGGCGTGGCCGTCCAACCCGCCCGGAACGTTGGCACTGCGGGGCAGGTGCCTCACTCCGAGAGGCTGGGGCAGCCCCTGCCAGGGAGAAGTGAGAGTGCCAGTCCCTCTTCCGTGCTGTGCGGAAGGTGTCACTCCTTCCTGCACCTGGAACTGAGAGCCCCTCCAGATTCCCTCAGACACCAGCGCGGTTCCAGGCTCGGGTGGCCGGCGAGGGGACGTTAGCCACTGCACACTTCCTGGAGTAAAGTTCCTGCCGGGGTGCCGTCCTGGTTTCCGCACAACCCCAGGAGCCAACATGGACTGAGCTTAGAGGCAGAATGGTGTCATCTGTAGCTTCCATGCACAGAAATGGAGGAACATGGCTTGTACGTTCCTCAGCAGTTGGTCAAATTTGTGCGTCCAGGTTCTATTTCTATCTTCACATGCCTAGAAAAGTTACAAGATCAGAGAGTTTCTCAGTAAGGCGGGGCTGCCAAATTCTGGTCCCCGTGATCGGGGCTTGGCTGCCGACAGAGTGCAGGGGCAGATCTCTCAGCCACGGAGCAGACTAACTTCCCCGGCTTGTTGCAAAAGAACAGTTTCCTGTCCAAGGGTAAGATAATGGGCTGTGTGCTGCCTTGGCAGAGAGAACCTTTGGGGACATTGTCACCGTCTTAGTCTTTTGGGCTGCTGTGACAGAATCCTATCCACTGGGTGGCTTATAAAGAACATAGATTTATTCCTAACCGTTCTGGAGGCTGGAAGCAGATCAAGGCACCAGCAGATCTGGTATCTCATGAAAGCCCAATTCCGGTTCATAGACGGTACCTTCTCTCTGTGTCCTCACATGGTGGACGGGACAAGGGAGCTCTCTGGGGCCTTTATTTTATTTTATTTTTTGTAAGGGCACTAATCCCACTCACGAGGGCTCCACCCTCATGACCTAATCACCTGCCGAGGTCATCTCCTAATGCCACCACCTTGGGCGTCAGGATTTCAGAGGTGAGTTTTGGGAGATGGGCGTGTTCACACTATGGCAGCCACTTGATCCTCTCATTGCCAGGTGTCGTCCTTTGCCTCTGAGGAGCTGCAGAGTTTCCGAGATGCCACGCTGTCTGCACGGGGCTCGGAAGGGCCTCAGCAGCAAGACCTTGGCCTTCCGCCCCCACCGGCCGTGCCGCCCCCACCCCCTCCGGCCTCCCAGGCTCTCTCCACGCCAAGGACGGCTTCCAGGCTCAGCACGGGCACCCTCGGCGACCCGGTGGACGCGAGGCAAGCCTTGATGGATGCCATCCGCTCTGGCACAGGGGCCGCGAGATTGAGAAAGGTGACGGGGACTGCGTGAGCGCGTCTGGGTGGGTGCCGGTGGGTGTGGGTGCCCCAGACTGCGGAGCTCAGATCCAGGAACACGCCCGCCTGTGGGCAGGAGCAGGGCACTGGCAGATGTCGGGGGAGAGCTGACGTCACTGTGTCCCTCCCACGTACTGAGGACAGGGGCAGGCGCAAGCTCCCGTCCACAGGTGACAGCCTCCTGCGCAGTGGGTGCCTTCCCCGGTCCTCAGCTCCTGAGTCACAGAGGGAGAGTGTGCACTGCACTTCTGACCCCCAGGGCATTCCCACCCTAACCCACGGTGGGCTAACCCAGGGCCAGCGTGGAGGAGCCGTCCATCGCGGGAAACTCAAGGCCCTCAGCCCGCACGGAGCTGCGGCTTGCGTGTTTCTTTTTCACGCATGGCCCACGCGTGCGAGCGTGCACACCAGCACGGTGTTCGACACTGAACCTCGAGTCCTTTGGACAGAGCAGGCACTTTCTGGCTCTCTGGTCTTTCTCTCTGCGTGGTGCTCCGCGGGTCTGCACGACGTTGCCCACCTGGTCCCTGAAGGTGTGGGCTCTGTGGCTCCTGCAGGGGGATCCCCAGATTGAAGGGATGCCGGGGCCAGGTGGCTTCTGAGACCTGTGTCAACTCAGCGCGACTCCGTGGAGTGACTGACCCTCTATCTCTGCACGTTCCTGGTGGGTTTGGGGACTTGTGCTAATAACGGGGAGACTGGGCATAAGTTGTGTTTTCTGAGAGATTGTTTCCGGATCCTAGTGTATGTTTTCACCTGTACCTAAGAGGTCAGTACTAACGATTATCCTCATGTCATACATAAAGCGAACAAGGCTCTGAGGAGCTGAGTCGCTTGGCTTTGGTCACACACGGTCAGGACTCAGTTTGGGCACAGGGAATACCCATTGCCAGCTAGTGAGCCCGTGCTGTGTGGAGAGCGGGGAACCCGGGAGGTGGTGCCGGGCCACTGTCATGTGGGCTGCTGGCCCCTGTGGGAGGGAGGCGGCCCCACGCCCACAGCAGAGCGGCTGTGAAAGGCGGCCCCTCGGTGAGTGGGTCCCTGGGGCAGCCAGGGGTCCCAGGTTCGTTACCCTGTGTGAGAACAGCCCAAATGCCCACTGACTCGGTGGCTTCCCAAGCTCCCCCAGGGCCATTTGTGACAGCTCTCGGGTCAGCCCCCAGAACTTGTCTTGGTGTGGGGCAAAAGTGTGCACAGCGGTGTACTTGTGGCCCTGAGCAGGGACCTGGGACGTCACCTGGTGAGGGTGCCAGCCCTGCCTCGATGGGGAAATGCCCGTCCTTAACCATGGGGAGGGGAAAGCTGCGAGTTTCATGCTGTCTCCAGGGGGGCAGACAGTTAAAATTCATTGAGGCCTTTTGGGCTTTCTTTATGCTTTTTTATTGATATGGAATTTAAGTGTTGATGAATGTATGTCCTGAGGCAGAGTGAGGGGAATGGGGAAATCGGGGTGCATGGCTGACGAAGGGTCCTGAAGTGAGCGCAGGGACGTGTGAGCCCAGAGCCGGCGTCCCCTCCGCGCACACACAGGGCAGCCGCGGGCTTCAAGGGCTGCTGGCCCGAAGCCTTCCTGGAGCAGCCGAGGCGGCGCGGCTGGGGTCAGCGGGGACGCTCCGGCGCGGCTCCCCGGCACACATTTCCGAGTCTCTGAAACTCTCCCGGGACATGGACGTCCTGACGCAGAGTTTGCAGGGTCTGGGCCTACACATCTGCGGTTTTCAAATGTTCACCGGCTTCCCGTGCGGGTCTGAGATACTTACCTCTCGCTGAGCTGCTGCTGTGTTTCGGACTCGGAGTGCAGCCACGTGAAGGCTGCGCCCACGCCGTCCGCGTTGCTTTATGTTTGTCATCTCGTGGATCTTTGTCTTCTCCCCGCTTCGCCTCGCGGGGCTGAGGGCCTGCTCCAGGCCACGCAGCTGCAAGTGGTGGCTACGCGCTTCAGACTGAGGCTTCCTCTGGGAATGCCGTCCTCTGCCTTCCGGAGGGAATAAATCCGTCTGGGAAGGGTCCGGGGGGGGGGGGAAGCTGTGCTGTGGGGAAGGAGGGGGAGAGAGGTGCAGGGTAGCAGGGAGACGGGCCCGGGCCCGGCGGGGCAGCACACGCGGTGCTGACGGCGAAGGACGTGCCCGAGACCTGCACGTGCTTGGAGCGAAGGTCACCACGGCCACACGGTGCCGGCTGGGGCAGGAGCCCGGGCTCGTTTCTAACAGTCTCAGCTTTCTGCCAGCCACTTCAAATGGCATTCAAAAGCCCAAGTTTCGATGGTTTTTGGATTAGTGTAAGTATCGTGACCTGCCTTGTCCACCCTGGAAAGGTCTAGGCAGCTAGTATTTGTGTGGCCTTTCTGAGGGTTTGGTGCCCCAAACCATTAACAGGATGGTCCTCGGCCAAAGTCTGGGCCCCGAGTTACAAGGGTGAGCCCGACATTCCCGTAACCCTCACTGCTGCTGTGGCGGGTGGCCCCGGAGCCTCTCCTCAGCCTGCGTGCTTTGCCACAGAGCACGTGAAACCCACTGGAGAGGCGAGACCAGGAGGCCAGGGGTCGATGGTCCACCGAGCCCACGCAGCCTCTGTGCAGCCTCTCAGGGACGCCCAGGTGCAGCTGGGCCAGTGCGGCCTCACCTGGGACCGACGAGTCATTCTCTTGGAGGTGTTGACCCGATGGCATTTCCTAGTGGCTTTCCCGGTCTGCTCATTTGGGTTGAGCAGTGCCTGTGGCATCAGGGGACACCTTTGCAATTCAGGCAATACATTATAATTTCTCTAACCAGCACAGTTAGATGGCACTTTTCTGCTATGCATGGACCGTGGAGGTTTATGTTGTCTTTGTGGCAAATAAACGTGGGCATATTTTATAGCATTTGAACATCAATCTATTTGAACTTTGCCTCTTATTATTTCTTTATCTTCCTTTCCCCTTTTGGACTTTTAAAGCTATGCTAACCTCGAGGAAAATGCGGTAGATGTAGGGGCTCCGGGATCCACACAGTGCGGGCTGGATTCTGTGCAGACGCTCAGCAGGTGAAGTTTCCCTGGTCTCTCTGGTGGTAGCAGGGCCAGGAGCAAACACAGCTGGGGACACGTCCTGGGGGCGCCGTGGGGGCTGCGGCCGGGGGTCTGCAGGCCGCCCCTCCCTGAGCAGCCCAGCCATTCTGGGAAGGTTTTCCAGGATGTAGGGTTCCAGTGATGACAAGCAGGACAGTCGCAGGCAGACCGGGGCCTGTGACACACACATGTCACCTTGTCAGTGACGCTGCCTGTGATGAAATACAAAAGGGTGCATTTGATGTAGAAAGAATAATTACCTTAACAGCAACTTTGCCATTTTTCAAGGCAATTCAAATTACATTTACCTTCACAGTGTGAATCAAATAGCATCTCTGCCTCTGTGTTTGTGGCTGTCAGAGAAACTTCTAGCTCTGTGTGTTTTCCCTCATCTCCAAAAGAGCGTTTGCAGCTCTGCTGTGTCCGCCCCCCCTGCTTCAGTGAACGCCGCTCTCCCTGGAGGCAGTGATCAGACTCACGCCCCACTCAGCTCTTCCTGCCCCTCCGTCCTGCAGTC
Source organism: Lemur catta (assembly GCF_020740605.2). NCBI lineage: Eukaryota > Metazoa > Chordata > Mammalia > Primates > Lemuridae > Lemur > Lemur catta. The sequence goes on along the minus strand of NC_059138.1, from coordinate 93,690,410 downwards.
ACATTGCAGGTGGAGCTGTGTGCACTGACGGCCTTGCTTGATCTGCTTTAAATGCATGATTTGAAAGGCCTGGGATGTGCACCAAACACCCTCTTCATCTGTGTCTGCATTTAAGACGTTCCCATCCCCAGGGCTTCCTCCCACCGGCACTTCCAGAGAACTGGCCCGGTCCGGCGCTTAGGAGCTGCTCACAACAGAAGGACGAACGAAGCCCCTCTGTGCCCTCAGGAGCTCTCGGCCAGAGGGCTGGGGCGGGGGAGAGTACAGAGTTTGCTGTTGAGCTCAGGAACTTTCCAGAAGTTAGGGCCGTGATGACCCCCGAGACCCTTTCCCCCTGTGAGGTCGCTCTCTCCCAGGGGGGCAACGGAGCAGGCGTCTGCTCCAGCGGCATCCTGGGAGGAAAGGCTGTAGCTCCCACTTGGAGGGAAAGTGGGGCACAGACATCATACATGACTTGTCCCGCCCTTGCCAGGCACTGCCACTGCCCCGGCCACCCATCAAGCCGAGTTCCAGCCCCGTCTGGGCCCTTCCGGGCGTTACCTGTGCTGACAGTGGGCATCATGGCACACGGCCTTGGGAAAGGTCAGACACATGATGGTGTGCGGATGCCCCAAGCCAGGAAAGGAAATGACACGACAGAGCTCCTTCCTTCTAAGCCGAGTGTCCCCAGCTGTGGACTAGTCACAGGTCCCATCGCATCAGTCGGGTTCCAGTTGCTCACGCACAGCCCTTTGGTGTGCTCTGAGTAAACCGGAACAGTCTCCAGGCACAGGGTCCGTCTGCCTTTCCTCACTCTCGGCATGGGACCGTTCTGCCCCTTACAGCCCTCCCAAGCCACCTATCTTTTCTGCAAGTGGGACGGGGAAGCCTGTCATGACAGGCCACCTACTGCCATGACCACTCCAGGGCCTTCACAGACACTCTGCCCACATTTGACCCGCTGGTTCCCAGTGTCCTTCGCGTTCCTGTATTAGCCTCATGTCCTCAGAAAGCCTCCCTCAGTCCCCACACCAGACTAGCTTCCCTTGTTCCAGCGTCACGCAGTTTTCCCTTGGTCATGCAGACTGCAGCTCTGATCCCTCCGGCGCGGGGTGCGGCCTTGCTCCGTGCCTGCCTCCCTGCCGCACCTCAAGGTCGCGGGTCTTGCCCGTCACATCGCCAGCACCTTACGTAGCTCCTGGCACAGAGTGGGCACTCGGTGGCTGTTTATTGGAAGAAGAGAGATGGGGGAAGAGCCAGGGCGCCTGCAAACCCCTGCCCTGTGCGCCCCACGCCCCGCCCGCCTGGCGCACCTTGGTGCCTCAGGGTCCACGTGCACGTGCCGCATCTATTTCACAGTCGTTATAAAATCTTGCCAGGAATCCACTTCACGTGGGAAAAACCCACCCCGTTTTCCTTTTGGAAAATAAGATGGATTCTGTAGCTCTCCAGGCTTCCCCCACGGGCCCTGTGCCCATTCTGCCGAGCTGGCTCCTGTGAGTTCGTCAGTGCCGGGGATCAAATCCGTCCAGGCTGGAAGACGGGAACTTAAATAGAGAATCCTGCTGCTTTCATACAATTTCTTTACTTCCCCCAACACCATTTCCCTATCACCACTGCACATTTTACCTTTATCCATATAAAGATTATTTTTCTTGGCAGGCAAGGAAGCAAAATAAAACTTGAACATTTTTACAGCTTTCTGTGTTGGCCTTAAACTGCAAGCCTTGTTCCTTCTTTGCTTTTTCTTTTTGTCCAACCAAAACAAAAAGAGGATCTTTTAGGAAGCCTGAAACCTTTGGGATGCCAGGGAGCCTCATGCTGCCCTTCCGAGCTGTGTCCTGCAGCATGTCCTCCGTGGACAGGTACCCACCCTCCCTCCTCCTTGCAAAACCTGCTGGGTCACACCTGTCCTGGTCTACCGGTCACGGAGGCAGGCACTTGCAGCAGACTGTCCCTTTCCTCAGGCTAGACATCAGGCATTCCCAGTGTGGCTTCAGCTGGGCTTGACATCACCGGTTGTCAGGATCGGAGTGTGCTGCAGTGGCAATATCACCAGGCTCTTTTTGTTGAGTCATTGCCTGGCCGGATCTTTCCAGTGCTATCCTTTTGCAATTTCCTTTTTTATACCCAATTTCAGGAGTGTTCCTTTCCCCTCTTTCTTAATTTACCGAGACCTTTCCCAACCTGGATGCAGCCGTCCCATGGGTGTTAGTGGTGGTGAGCGTGCCTTCCAGGTGTTCAGCACAGGCGCTGACCCAGATGTGCGGCAGCACGGGGGACCCCCGGTTGCCAGGCCAGTCCTCAGCAGGGTCACTGCTGTGAGGGCAGAGAATGCTCCGCCCCTCCCTTATTCGCCATCTAGCCTTTGACCTCCCCGCCAGCCCACACTCCCGCTGATCCCCGAGTGCCCCGAGGGCTTTGCCCCAGCCGTGCATAGCAGCCTTCGGGGAGCTAGGGATGCCCGTCCCCAAACCTTCGTCCCCACGCCTCTGTCATAGCCCCACACAGTCGTCAAGCCCAGCCACTGGCTGAGCCCAGTGAAACCGCGTGGCATGTGGGGAGGTGCCCTGCACGCACCCCCTCCCTGCTGAGCCCGCCCAGAGGTGTCCCCAGCTGCACCCTTGGAAACAGTGTGGTCACTGCTGTGCCCATTTCCCAGAGAAGGAAGTAGGGGGAGGGGAAGCAGCTCTCCACGATCCACCCAGCCAGGAGGCAGATCCACATGCCACAGCGTGTGCTCGTAACTGCTCTGCACGTCCTTGTTTGAAATCCGGGGAGATTTGTGGTTCCTTTTGTCAGAAATCCAAAGCCAGAGGAAGGGCTTGCTAGGAAGCCCAGCTGGGCCTCACAGCCCTCTCTCGCTCTGACTTGGATGAATTCAGTTTAACAATAAAACCCATTTTGTCATTGTTTAATGAAGGACTTTTTTTCCATCATTTTGTTAGGAAAATTTCAAAGTTATTGAAAAGGGTAGGCAGCGAGAGTGTATAATAACGTCTGCTCCATGGGTTTGATCGCACGTCCGTCCGACTGCCCACACATCTGCCCGCCCACACACAGCTTTGTTTCTTACGCATTTGGAGTAATTGCAGACACTGGTGCACTTCACTCCTAAACAATTTAGTGTACATATTGCTAGAGTTTAAAATTTTTATAGTTGCTTTTGAGATAAATTTATATATAGTGAGATTCATATATCCCAAAGATACCATTTGATGAGTTCAGAACCCATTTTAACAAGCCTCACCCCCAATGAGCTTGAGTTTGCTCTTGGACAAGTATTAGGGGAAAATAAAATGGAAACAGAAATAATTATATAGAATTTCCAATCCTCAGGATATAGGGGTATGTGTACATACACATACATGTATGTACACACACATGTGCTGGGCTGATCTGTGGCTGCCTGCACTATCTGGCCCTGCTGCGGGTGGGGTGGTTGGAGAAGGGAGAGTCTGGGGAGAGAGGGAGAGTTAGGAGAAACTCCGCTAGCCCTGAGCAGTGGACACGGACCGATTGACACCACTGACAGTGCAAAAGGAAAAGAAGGAACAAATCAAAGCTTTTTAAATATGTTCACTTTTCACCTGCTTAAAAAGAATCCCTGTGAACTTATGCTTCTGGCCAAAATGATCCCTGAGAGAGGAAGCAAAGGGTCAGGCAGAAGCGTTGCCAGGCCGTGGTGCAGGCAGAGGGAACCCCGAGCCCGCAGCTCTCCTGGGCTGAGGAGCAGAGCAGACAGTCTGGGGGACCAAGACAGCTGAAGTCTGCAGAGCAGACGTTGGAGCTCAGGGACAGGATGCCAGAGACTGAAGAGAATCCTCTGGAGTATTCAGTGGAGTCCTGACTAGCACATGGCAGGCAGGCTGGGAATAGAACCACCCAGTAGGGTTGGGTGGAGAAGCAGCTAGGGCTCACACAAGCCAAGAGCAGTGGCTGTTCCACAGCCAGACTAGAAAACATCCTACCTTCTGGGCACTGGGTAGAGTATTCAGACAGGTCTGGCCTTAGCAGTGGACGACAGGTAGTCTCGGTTAACACAAGGCTCTCAGGCTGCCCAACACATCTTAAAAGCAGCACCGGAAAGGATCAAACTGTTTCCACAGAACTGCATCCCAGGGCAAAGCTCGAGAATATGCATAGGAATACAGAAATATCCAGCACCCAACAAGGTAAAATTGACAATATCTGACATCCAATCAAATTATCAGGAAGCAAAGAGGGAGGACAATATGAAACATTATAGGTTAAAAATAAATCAATCAAAACTGCCCCACAATGGACAGAGATGTTAAACTTGCCAGTTGAGGATATCAAAACAATTAATATAACATTTAAGGGATCCATATAATACAAAGTATATTCTATGACCACAACTAGATCAAATTAGAAATCAGTAAAAAAATGATCTCTGGAAAAATCCCCAAGTATTGGAAAGTGAAATGATATAGTTCAAAATAACACATGGGTCAAAGAAAAAATCAGACGGAAATTAGAAAACATTTTGAACTGAATATATATTTTAATACAACATAAAATGTGTGTGATACCACCAAAGCAATACCTAGGGGAGAACCCTGTAGAACCACATAGAAAAGAAGAAAGGTCTCAAATGAATTACCTCACTTCCACCTTAAGAAACTAAAATAAGAAGAGCAAAAATAAAATCTGTAGTAAACAGGAGAAAACAATAAATGTGAGAGCAGAAATCAATGAAATAAAAAAGGAAAAACCAATTAACCCAACAGCTTCTTCTTTGACCAGACCCTGGTGGGGTCACTGAGGAGGAGCCTACCAAATGTGTCATATTCACCAAGCAGCTGCTTAAACTCACCCAGAGAATTGAGGAGTGGAGAGGACTTCCCAGCTCATTCCACAGGGCCATCATGACCCTGATACTCAAGCCAAAGACATTACTGGAAAGAAAACTATAAACCGATATTCCTCATGAACATAGATATGGAAATAGAAATAGAAATTTAGTGAATTGAATCTAATAGTATATGAAAAGGGTAATACATATGACCAGGAGGGGTTTATCCCAACAATGCAAGGTTGGGTTAATATTTAAAAGTAATTAATTCCCCATATTAACAAACTAAGAAAGAAAAAACATACGGTCATCCCAATAGACGTATTAAAGATGTTTGACAATATCCAATATCCATCTCTGATCAAAAAAATCTCTGTAAAGCAGGAAAAGAAAGAAACTTCTTCAAACCAATAAAAAGCATCAATGAAAAACAGACAGCTAACATCATCACTAGTGTGGAAAAGTGAATACTTTCCCCCAGATCAAAAATGAAGCAAGAATATCTGTTGTCACTGCTTTTATTCAACACTGTACAGTAAATTCTAGCCATTGCAACCAGTCAAAAAACAAACAAAAAAAAAAAAAGGAAGGAAGGGAGGGAGGGAGGAAAAGAAGGAAGGAAGGAGGGAGGGAGGGAGGGAAGGTAGGTGGGCATCCAGATTGGATAAAAAGACTAAATAAAACTATTTACAGACCATAATGATTTTGTGCATGAGGAAAACCCATTGCAATCTACAAAACAGATTCCAAATTTAATAAGTGATTTTGGCAAGGTTGCAGGATATAGCAGCATTACAAATACAGTTGTATTTCTAATTACTAGTAGTAAACAATCAAATTAATTTTTAATATAATTTTAAAGGGCATCAAAATATTAATTACTTAAGAATAAATTTGACCAAAGATATGCAAGACCACAAAGCATTGCTGAGATAATTTCTTAAAAGACCTAAATAAATGGAGATATATATATATATATATCTCCATACAACTTGTTTTAAAAACTTGATATTGTTAAGATGTCTATTTTCCCCAAATTGAACTATGAACTCAGTGTAATCCCAATCAATATAGCAGCTGGCTTTTTTGTAGAAATTGACAAGTTGTTTCTAAAATTCATATAGCGATGCAAGGGGCCTAGGATAGCTGAAACTACTTTGAAAAAGAAGAGCTAAGTTGGTGAACTATTGCTTCCTGATTTTATTACTTATGATAACACTATGGTAATTAAGACAATGTAGTATTAACATCAAGCCAGATAAATATACCAGTGGAAGAAGTTAGAGAGTCCAGAAATAGACCCACATATACAGGTAACTGACTTTTGACAAAGGGACAGAGGCAATTCAGTAGAAGAGAGTCAGTTTTTTTCAATAAATGGCACCACAACTATTGTATATCCATATGAACAATAATTAACTTTGATCCATATGTCATACCACATAGCCCAAAATTAATCATAGATCTAAATGTAGAACCTAAAACTGTAAAATTTCTAGAAGAAAAAAATAGGAAAAGGAGAAAATCCTTGTGACCTTGGCTCTGGCAAAAATTTCTTAGATTTAATACCAAAAGCACAATCCATAAAAAGACAAGTTAATAAACCGGAGTTTATTCAAATCAGCACTACAACTACATATTGACAAAGCATATATCTGATAAAAGGCCTGTATTCACCATTCATAAAGAACGCTCAAAACTCCATAATAAGCAAACAAACAACCCAACACAGTAGGCAAAAAGATTCACATAGACACTTCATCCAAGAAGACAAACAGATGCAAATAAGCACAGGAGAAGATGCTCAACATCTGTAGTCGCTGTGGAAAAGGAAATTAAAGCCACAATGAGCTATCACTACATAGCTACTAACATGGCTAAAGTTGTATTAAAAATGACAATGCAGAGTGTTGACAAGGATCTGGAGCAACTGGAACTCTCCTAAACTGGGAATGTAGAATGGCACAACCATTTTGGAAAACAGTTCAACAGATTCCTAAAAAGTTAGAACTACAACCATCATGTGATCCAGCCATTCCAGTCTTTGGTATTTACCCAAGAGAAATGAAATTGTATGTCCACGCAAAGACTTGTATTCACATACAACGTTCATAGCAGTTTTATTTGTAATTGCCCCTGAATTGAAAACAACCATAAGCTCATCACCAGAAGAATGAACACACAAATTGCAGTATACCCGTACAAGGAAAAGAATGTTTATATGTGCAACAGCATAGATGAATTTTAAAATAATTATGCTGAGTGAAAAAGGCCAGACCAACAAGAGTATATACTGTATTGTTCATTTATATAAAATTCTAGAAAATGCAAACTGATCTCTAGTGATAGATAATCAGTGGTTGTCTGGGGACTGGAGGAGGAGGAAGGTGGGATTATAAAGCGTGATGAAGAATCTCGTGGGAGTGATAAGATGTTCATTAGCGTGGTTGTGGTGGTGGTGGTGGTTTCATGGCTGTGTACAGATATAAAAACATCAAATTTTACACCATATGTACAGTTTATCATATGTCAACTACACTGAAAACAACAGCAGTGGCTCTAACTCTTTTGCAATCCCTCCCTCCTCCTGGATACCCCAAGCCCACAACTACCCGCACTGCGCTCTCCACGGTATCAGCCTCCGGCTGCAGTGCCCACGTGCTGTCCCCACGTCCCCCGCCCGCTGCTTCCTCCCACACCCACAGGCCACACCCTCCTTGGGCCTCTTAGCCTTTATTCTACAGGTTTTCAAATATCAGGACACACAGGATAAACTTATTTTTGGTAGTATGCTAGTGGCATTTTCAAATGATAGGCACAATGTGTTTTTGTTCAACCTACAGATACATGATTTTCCCTATTTCTTGATGTTTTAGACATTCTTTAATGAATTTTTTGTGCTTTTGTTGGATTAACAATTAAAACCATTGTTTTGAAGTTAGAGGAAACTGACTTGAAAATATAACTAACATACTCCTTAGAGATAAATTTGTTTCCCAACTTTTGGGACACTCCTTGGTCTCAGCCTCGCTGACCTGCACCCCCTGCCTTCCCGGTGAGCACGAGCCTCCCCCCGCCTCCCCGAGGGGCCAGGTCCCCACACTCCTTTGGGTCGCTGACTCTCACCTGTCCCCTCGCTGGGTCCTCTGTGGTTAGTCCTGTGGCCTCTCCTCTCCCGGCAGACCCATCTTCCTCTGTGGCTCTGTCACCACCCAGATGCCTATGGCCCCAAGCGCCACACCTCTGCCCGCGTCATCCTGTGCTTCAGATGCAGGTCTTCAGCCTGCCCAGCAGTCATGGGAGCTCCACAGGCTCGAGCTTGGTGGATGCCGAGCAAAGGCGTCTCCCTCAACCCCTCAAGCCCCACTTCTCACCTGTGCTTAACTTCTCTGTAACGGCCACTGCTGTCCTCCTCCCTCGGGCCACACACCCATCGAGCACCTCCTTCTGCTGGCACAGGGTCAGTGCTGGTCACGGTGCCCCCAAACCTCCCTCCCCTGGTCTGCTCCGCTCCCACTGGTGCTGCCGATTCACCCCCAGCCTGGGCTGCTGCCACAGCTCCCCAGCGGGAGCCCCTGCCCCGTCTTGTCCCCACGTCCCCACTCAGCCACTGCCAAACGTGGCCAGCCCCTCCCCTACCTCCAGTGGCTCTCTGGCCCCAGAACAGAGTGCAGGTTCCCCAGCAGGGTCTGCGAGGCCGGCACAGCCAGATCTCCTCTGCCTCTCCGACCCTGCCCCTCCTCGAAGTTGCACGTTCTGCGAATTCTCAATCTTTCGATCAAAATGTCCCCATTCTTCTGCATCTCAGGCCTTTGCACGTTTTCTCTTTCGCCAGCAATGCTCCCAGCTCAGTGCACATTTGTCTGTCTCCCAGGCCCCCTAGTAAGTGTCGTTCCTCCAGGAAGTGCTCTCCCAACCCGAGTGTGGGACATCGGCTCCACTGAGCGTCCCTCACAGCCTCTGCCTGCCTGGCCATGGCCCCCGTCCCCACGGGCTTCCTGACTTGCACGCGTCTCCCATTGCAGTGCCACTCAGGAGGGCAGGGACCACGCCTGGCCTTCATTCGGAGTCCTGTGCCCCAGCCCTGAAGTCTGTCCCTCCGCACGAACTGATGGGCCTGCAGGAGAGGAAGCGCTGGGCTGCAGGCCAAGCTGGTGGCCCCGGCCCCGGCCCCGGCCCCGGCCCGCTCGGGCTGCTGTAACAGAATCCCACTGGGGCTTAGAAACAGCACTCACCTCTCACAGTCCTGGGGGCTGAAGTCCGGGACCGAGCCTTTCTCGGTCACCAGGCAGACTCGGTGTCTGTGAGGGCTGCCTCCCTGTAGACGGCATCTTCTCGCTGCGTCCTCACATGGCCGAAGGGCAGACAAGCTCCCCGGGCCACATCGATAGGGCACTAACCCCGTCTCAGGGGCGGAGCCCTCATGACCTAGTCACCTCCCAAGGCCCCACCTCCTAACACCAGGTTAGGGTTTCAGCGTCAGGGTTTGGGGAGCACACAAACATTCCGACCACAGCACTCCGCAAGTTAAAGCAGGTCCTGAAGGGAACACCGGCTGAGTGGACCGAGCAAGAGCGGAGCCTCCGCGTCTGCACGGTGGTCCTGCGGCCCTGGCGGGGGAGCCCAGGACGAGGGGAGCCCGGAGGGAGGGGCCCCCAGGCAGCATCGGAGAAAGGGCCAAGGGCGCCGGGCCCCTCCCCGTTGCTCTGGGCTTGGGGCTTCATGCCCTTGCCTGCGGGACTGTTGTCAGGGATCACGGAGAGACAGTGTGCACTGCCCGGCACAGAGACAGTGCCGCAGAGACGTAGCTGTGATGAGGGCTGTCACCATGACTCTCATTCTCAAGCGTCACTGTAAAGGCTGCCAGGGAGGGAGGACTAGCAAGATGCGGAGGCCCCTGGGATCAAAAGGAGATGGAGGGAGCTGGGGGTGGGGGGTGGGGGCCCGGGGTCCTCGTCAACACAGAAGGCATGTTGGACGCGTGGTCTGCGGCCCTGCTGTAGGCTCGGGTGGGCCCATGGGATTGAGACTTACTAGCATTTGGTTTGGGGCAAGTTACCCTCCCTGAATCTCAGTTTCTTCATCTTTACATTAGAGGCAGACCCATAATACATCACTTACTCAGTTGAGCTGCTGTTTCAAGAGCTAAGACTCGTGTCGTGCTTGCGATGGCATCTGGCACGTGGTGAGCACGCAGGCAGTATTCTGGGTACTGTCCACATAGAAATCTGTTTGTGTCCATGGATATTGGCTTCGGTCACACACTGAAAAAGTGGACACAATGCCCAAGTCCCAGCACAGCTCGATTTAGAATGTGTTGAACTCAACGAAACACCAGCGAGAAATCCAGCATTCTTTTTACATCGTTTCACATGAATCTATCCCTTTTCTTAAAAAGGTGGTTTGACTTTTGCCTTTAGAGGCACCGGAATATTTCCTTCCAAATCCCACAATCCGTTTATCAGAGGAGGATGCAAGTCTGAACTAACAGTAGAGGCTCGCGCTTCCTCACCCGACAGAGTAGGAACTGGGAGTTGGCACTGTCCCTTCCCGCCACACGCACTCGGCGTCCGGGAGGCTCTGTGTGCCGGACGTGGTGGTGAGTCCCCCGGGATACCTGCCTCGAGGACCCCCACTGAGCTGCGCGAGCCGAGCCTGTGGGACGCTGCCACAAGCCAGGGTAGCCGGAGGGCGGGACGGCTCTGGGAGAGTGGCGGGACCTGCCGGTGTATCTGTAGATGCTCCGATTGTTCATACTTTTTTTCCTTAATGCAGTAACAAGTCACTGAAAGCTTTTAAGCATATTTGTGTTTCAGAAAGATTACTCCTTGGAGCTATAGTGCGATGGGTGTCGGTGTAAAAGTCTGTGTGTTTCTGGAATACTATTACGAGGGTGGCTGTGCACAGAGCTCCTTAGTGCCTGGAGGTCGCACCCTTGGCTCGTCCACAGATCCGAGTAACTGTGAGTCTCTCTCCGCGCAGGTGCCCTTGCTCGTGTGAGTCGGCAGAAACCCACCTGTGAGACGCCCGCAAGCATCACTCGAGGATCCCACGTGGCCAGGAACATCACATGTGGTGTTTCTTGTCTACAGGCCAAAACACGTGCAGTTGATCTTCAGCATGTTCACGTACGATGGTTCAAAGGGAGGGGAAAGGCTGCTTGGCTGCGCGGCTCCTGTGCCAAGGAAATGTGTTTTGCCTCTGAATATTTTAGGTTGCCAATAAATTATTGTTGGCAGGTTAATGGGAAAATAAATGCTGGAGCCCAGCACTCGCACTTAATTATATTTATGGGCAAAGTGAAAAGAGAATCATGCCTTAGACTGATCTGGGGCCTTTGAGACTTTTACCACATAGAGATGGTTAAAACCATTTGCTGGTTTAGAATCTTTGAATTCTAGAAAAAATATATATAAATCAACTGAAACAATCTGAATGTTATATGCTACATGATGCTATGTGTTTTGGTAGTAAGATAAAGAGTCGGGGGCTTTTCAAAGGTGACTTTGTCAGGTAATAAAACTACTAGATTCTTCTTCCTTAAATATTTGGGGCTAACACCTCACAGAAGGTTGCGGACCATGATCTGACCAACTAAGCATTTGAAAATCAACTATTGCCACCTATAAAACAATCATACCTAATTGTGTGGCCAGGGCATTTCTAAGTCCTCCAAAGGTGGCAGGTGGCTGAGATCAGCATGACGCTGGTGGCCGCTGGTGACACCTGGACAGCTGTTCCCCCGCGGGCTGTGAAGTAGGGCAGGCCTCCCCGAGGGACCTGCGTGCGGAGCCCGCTGACATCTCTGGGAACCTCCTGCCACCCGCAGGGGCCCGGGAGCAGGGCTGTGGGCCCCAACACACCACAGAGCTCCGCTCAAAGCTGTGCCGAACGGTTCAGTTCGGTTCAGTTGCGACGCTTTTGCTCAACAGTTCATCAGCCTGCCCTCTCCCGGCACGTGGTGCTCCGCCACCAATATTTATGATGAAGTTTAACTACGGCATTAATTTTTCATATATATCTCTAAAACATTTTGTTATATTGAAAAAACTCTTGAAGAGAGTAATACAAATCAAGAGGAGTTCGTGGAGTAAAATCTCTTAGTGTAAACCAAAGACAGCGGGATCATCTTCCGTGACAGCTGTCTCGGATCCGGGCATCGGTGGACTGGACAGTCCGTTCTGCTCTCTGACAGACGTTGCTAAACCCCCTCAGTGAGGCAAGAGCTACCAGCCAATCGCTCCTAATCACAGTGGTCTGTTATTTGTCTCTTCGTGCCACAAATAAAAGGAAATCAAATCCTAGCTGTTGTGTGAATTTCGTACTGCAAGTTGTTTGGATGCCCCACCTCTCACGTGGGCTGCCTGCTACACTCCCTCACCGGGTCACACACGACAGAAAACAAAACAGCAGAATCTCCACCCTCACAGCATTTACGTTACCCAGAGGAGACAGACCATAAACAAGACATGTAAGCAAAACGTTGAGAATATTTAGATGCTGCTAAGTGCAAAGGAGAAAACTCATCAGGAAAAGGACACGGAAGAGTCAAACAGGGTGAGGAGGAAAGGCTTCCATGAGGTGACATTTGACTGAAACCCCACAGGGAGGGAGGGCGCACACCTTAGGTGGATGCGTCACTGGCACAGAGCAGAGCAAGTGCAAAGGCCCTGGGGCAGAGTTTTGCCTGGCTTGTTGGAGGAACAAGAAGGAGGCTGTGGTGGAAGAATGGGAGATCGTGCAGAGGACATTTCCCCTGGCTTCGCCCCTGGTCTTCGCAGATGGCGTGGTGGCCCCCTTCTCAGAGCAGCCTTGCTCCTAGCCAGACCAAGAGGGTGGCAGACAGGAAGGGCCCTTAAGTGGGCCTCAGGGGGACAGGGTGCCCCCTCCCCACTCCCCCTAGCTCATTTTGCTCCTAGGGAAGGGACCGACTTTAGGATGAATTTGTTCTTGGTTGAAATTGTGTTACATTCTGCATCTAAAGCTGTGCAAAAGAGCTAGGCTTTGAGATGGGGAATATGGGGTAATCACAGCCTCCTGGATTATGCTTTAGCCTTTTTGCAGAGGTCTTTCGTGATTATTCTCGGTTTCTCTTCTCAGCAAACCCAAGTAGTACTGAGGCACCGTCTTCCAGATGAGCAAACTGAAGGCCGAGGACACCGAGCATTCAGTGGCGGCGACCTGAAGCCCCCGGCTCGCAAGACCCCAAGGGGCCTACGTGTGCCCCCGCGCCCGCCCCCACCCACCTCGGGCCTGGACCCGGGCCGCCCCTACCTGAGCCTCGCCGAATGCACCCGAGGGCTCCTGTGTGCCCCTCACACTCGGGCATTTGCCCTGCCTGAAATGCCAGCCCCACCAGGACCCAGCCCTGTCCTCAAGTCGCGGCCCGCGTGTGCGCCCTGCGCAGTCCAGCCCCGACCCCCGCCCTCCCTCCACGCGCACCCGCACACCCGCCTCTGTCCCCGCGCACTTCCCTCTGGGCTCACAGGAGCCTGGGGCGGGAGCAGGTCTGACGGAACTTCCCAGGTCTAGGGTCCCACCCGTTAGCCCAGCGTCGCTATGACGACCATCCTCTCCCACTCCCCGGGGGCGGCCCAGGTGGTGAGTTCCGAGGTGTCCCTTACTGCCTGGTCCAGACGAGGTGGCTCCAGCAAAAGGACGGCGCCCTCGGGAGCAAGGACAGTGGCTGGAGCAGGGGCTCCCTTGCGCCTAGCCTGGGGCTTCTCGTGTTTTCTCTCTGCCTCTGTATCATACGTTGCACCCAGTAGGAGCCCCTGCGGGTCTTGTCAGGGCTCCTGCCGGGGTGGTTTCCAGTGAAAGCCGTCGAGAACCTTCCCTGAGGACTCTGGCTTCTGAGACCTGCTTATGGCCCTAACACAGGACCCCGTCCGGCTCTCCCTCCTCAGTCTAAACAGGGCAGGTCCCTTTGCAATCTGCCTGAAAATGTCACTGGCCTCTTCAATGTTGGCACCATAATGGCCCACTCTGGGCATCTCCATATAGTCTCAGACTGCCCCTTCTGTGCCGACAGCACCCACATTGATCCCTGCGTGGCGTGTCACCTAAGCTGGTCAGAAATTTTAGTTACCTGCAAAATCCCTCACTTGCCAACTTGCCGCATCCAGCCGTGACCCCCCTGTTGCCCACACCTTCTGAGGCAGCCCACCTCTGTGGTCCTCCAGTGAGGAAGACAACTGAAACTCCTCCAACTCCAAATTCTTATTTTTTGTCACCTCCCACAGCCATCAGGTGTTTAAACCTGTTGCTTCTACTTCCATGGCATCTCTCATTACCTTTACATTATACCAGCTCCTTGAAAGTTAGAACTTAAAAGTTTACCCTCATAGGACATGGTGGCTCATGCCTGTAATCCCAACAGTTTGGGAGGCCAAGACAGGAGGACCACATGAGGCCAGGAGTTTGAGACCAGCCTGGACAACATAGCAAGACCCTATCCCTACCAAAAAACAAGAAATTGAATTAGCCAGGCATAGTGGTGCATGCCTGTAGTCACAGATGCTTGGGAGGCTGAGGTGGGAGGATCACATGAGCCCAGGTGTTAGAGTCTGCAGTCTGGGCAACAGAGTGAAAACTTGTCTAAAAAGTAAAAGTTGAGCCTCTTACCTATTAACATCTTCCTTATACTGACCCCGAAGTTAACCCACAACAGGCACTTTCATGGACCATGAGCTCTGTGAGGGCAGCTCACTGTGCCTGGGTGGAAAGTTCGCTTCAGTGGGAGGAAGCTTAGCCCACGTGCTACCATGTTGTAAACAGGTCATCATCCTGACTGCTCTGTTGTGTTTCCCAACTGGTTTGGAACTTGAAAGAACAAAAAGGTGTGCAGTCATCCATCAAAAAAGCAAGAAAGAAAACAAGGGCAAAGAGAAAGACAAGTGCCACCTCCAGCCCCCAGTGCCCGGCAGGGCCCTCCTCCAGGTTCGGAAGGCAATGGCTGTTTCCCCTTCTTACCTCACCCACGTGGTGACGAAGGAAGGAGACAGAGTGACCAGACACCCAGGCCTGGCAGGCCACAGCAGCTCCCTCCTAACAAGAAAGAGAGAGGGGCCATTTGGTGCACAGCTACATCGCCTAGTGCAAGATGTGGCCCAGGCGGGCTCTGAAATCCCACAAATCAGGAGCCTCCCTGCTCGGCCAGGGTGGGCAGGGCAAGGACAGGGAGGAAAGAGGGTGTCGGGAAGGGCTCCCTTCCTCTGCTCGACTCCTGCAATCTTCCTGACTGCTGTGCCATTTAAGGGAACTGTCCAGGGGCAAAACGCCTGAGCAGTTTGGTGGCCACCGTGGTGTTCCTCATTTGGCTTGTGGCTGGTGCTGTCGTGGGGGCGTGGCACTGGGCACGGGCGTGTGCTCCTGCAGACCTGGATCCTGAGCTGCCTGCTCTCAGCACTGGCCCTAAGGAGCTTCGTGAGAGTGGAGATCCCTGAATGCTTTTCTTATTCTTGAGAATTTAATTTTTTGTTACCACAAAGAAACATACTGTCACCAGAGAGGGGACTGGACCGGACGCCGGAAGGCAGGAGGAAAGAGTTGGGATAGTGACACCTGATTCAGGCAGCGGCAGTACTGGAGATGAGAGGAAGCTGAACCGTGCCTGGGCCTGGCAGGACTCGGTGCCCACTTGACTGGGAAGGAAGGAGGGAGGACAGGTAAGGAGGTTTCCGGCAGCCCAGGGCACCAGGCTGTGCGCTGCTGTCGCTGACGGGGACTGGGGCTGCAGCTTCAGTTTGGGTGTCTTTGGTGTGTTGTCCTCAGGCAGACCCCCCCCCCGCCACCAGCACTCCCACGGGCATGTGGGTTCCTCAGAGAGAAGCGGGGGAGACCTGCATCTGTGTCCTCTTGCGCACCCACCCCAGGAAAGCTCCCAAGGGGCTGAGAGTCAACATAGCAAAGCCCCCTGGAGGCCCCTCTCCCAGCAGGTGCCATGGAGCTCTCCAGACGACGTCTGTGACGCCAGGTCCTACAACAGGGGCCAGTGCCAACGTCACCGCCCCCTTCTCTAGAGTCCAGCACCCAGAGGCAGTAACTGGGCCCTGGCCTGTCAGCTCCTGCCAGGAGCCAGCAGCATCCAGGCAGGAGATGTGGACCTTGGGAACGTCCCAGGGAAGGGCCACCTGCAGCCTCGGAGTAAAGTGCTCTAGTGACTGAAGCAGCCTTGCCTCTCTGTACTCCTCAAAGGCTGGCCTTCCGTCCTTCTTTCCCTCCTTCCTTCCTTCCTTCCTTCCTTCCTTCCTTCCTTCCGTCCTTCCCTCCTTCCTGCCTTCCCTCCTTCCCTCCTTCCCTCCTTCCCTCCTTCTCCCCTTCCTTCCTTCCCTCCTTCCCTCCTTCCCTCCTTCCTTCCTTCCTTCCCTCCTTCCCTCCTTCCCGCCTTCCCTCCTTCCCTCCTTCCCTCCTTCCCTCCTTCCCTCCTTCCCGCCTTCCCGCCTTCCCTCCTTCCCTCCTTCTCCCTTTCCTTCCTTCCCTCCTTCCCTCCTTCCTTCCTTCCTTCCCTCCTTCCCTCCTTCCTGCCTTCCCTCCTTCCTTCCTTCCCTCCTTCCCTCCTTCCTGCCTTCCTTCTTTCCTTTTTTCTTTTCTCCCAACAGTCACTGAGATACCTTCTCAAAGCCAGACCCTGTGACAGGCGCTGGGGGAACAGTGTGAATTCCGTATGGTCCCTGCCTTCAGAGGAAACACATGGAAATGGCCAATCTCAATGAGTGTGGCGGGCATCCCAGGGGAGAGGAGTGAATTCTTCCAAGGGAAGGGCTGTGGCCTAGGCCCCTGAGGTGCATGTGAAAGGCCCATCACGCTCAGCAGGGTGAAGGGGCAGGGACAGCCAGCGGCGCAGCAGGGGCAGCACGTGGAGAGGTCAGAACCAGGCACACGTGCCAGGGCCTGTTTGGGTGTGCTCTTGGGGAGACAGGGGCTGATTCTACGCTGGGTTATTTCCACTGAGTCCCGGGATCAACACTGCCACCTTCTAGTCCATGTGTTGGACTAAAAATGCAAATGTGTCCAAAGCTGAAGGAACAAGAAGCGATTGTGCCACCTGCTCATGAGTGGTTTGGCCAAGTTCCCAACTGGGCACCAGTTAAGGAAGTGCAGGTGGCAGTAGCTCACCCAGACCTGACTGGAGCCCACTCTTTTTGCAAATGGAAAAACAAATGTGATGGAGTTGCCGGACTCACATCCCAGACCCGCAAGCAGAGGAAGAGACTTTAAGGAGCCTGAGGCAAGCCAGGAACGTGGCGTTTTCAGCCCACTGACGTCCACACGTCACCCTCCCACCATGTCCTGAGCCTGGGCTTGCCCCATCCCATCCTCACACGCAGAGTCCCTGTAATTCTTCCCTGACGTCTGGGCGCCCCACACCACAGACCACAGGATGGGGCTGGTCCTGATGGAGGGACCCCCCAGCAAAACAGAGGGCCTGGCCAAGGCACACAGCACATGTGGCAAAACCATGGCTCAATTGGTGGCCTCTCCTCTCAACTCCAAAAACTCTGAACTGCTCATATTTCCACAAACATACCATGTGGGCTCACTCTTCCATGCTTTGCTTTAGAACTCCTATTCATCTTCCAAAACCCAGCCATATCCCAGGGGAAACCCTCCATGACCACTCTGCAGCCCTATGGAAGGGGCTTCCGCTGCTGGGGCTACTTCGCATTGGGGTCCATGGGCTTCTGTGACTGGGAACTCTGGGGCCATGTCTTTCTTGCTCACACAGGACTTTTAGGCCTGAGCAGGCAGTACTGATTCCATAGGCGTCTGTTGAATTCTGTGTGACCCAAGGCAAATTCTGGCAGAGCAGAAGGCAGAGAGTTCCAGGCTCAGCTGAGGGGAGGGATCTGCGGCACCAGACTTGAGGGGAAGCAGGGAAAAGATGGCCCTGGGCTGCCAGAACTCACTAGAAGAACCACAATGCCAAGAGCTTGATACCTAGGCTTCCAGCAGGCAGAGAAGGGTCCCCAGAGGATCTATGAGAAGGGCTCCAAGGCAGTGGTCCTGATCCAGTTGTGTCCCAGAGCCCCCTGGTGGGCTTTGGGAACAAGGCTCACTCCGCCCCTCTGGTGGCATCATCGCTGAGAGGCCAGGGCTGGTTCTCCCTGTGGCCCCAGACTATGCTTACTCTGGAGCTGCACCCTAAATACTACGAAGTCTGCTCTAGGAGGCTGGGTACCCACGCGGCTGTGCCCCGTGCCTCTACGTGGGACCTCAGGACCAGCCGTGTGCCCAGGAGGCAGGCTCCCCCGCACCGACTGAAGTCCAGGCAGAGCACTCTAGGTCTGCCCTGCTAAGGCCTGAGGCGGTGAAATGGATCACCCCCTGGGGAGAGAACGCCAAAGGCCCTGCTTAGCCCCAGATTAATGAGCACATGCCCAATTGTGGGGAGGAGCAGAGCTGTCCTACAAGGCATCTCAGAGGAAGGGCCTGGCAAGACTCCAGACTGCAGTGCAGGGGGTGGAGGGAGGGAGAATGGAGCTGCTGTCAGGCTTCCAGTGCCAGGGCACAGCAGGCCAAACCCCAGGCCTGGGAAGGAGGCTGAAGGCAGTCAGAGAGGATCAGGAGCAGCCAAGGTGGGGCTCAGAGGTGGGGAGGGGCGAGGCGGCAGACAGCAGCTCAAGATAAGGCCACGTGGACAGTGAGGCTACTGGGCCTCTGCCTGCAAAGCACAGTGGAGAGTCACAGGTGAGTGAAAAAGGCTCTGACCTGGAAACCAGATTGGAGTTTTCATCCAAAATAGTGTGTGACCTACAGCCAATGAGCCCACCTCCAAGAGCTCCTGTCCCCACACCGGGATGTGGGTATCACAACATTTACCACCCAAGATCTCCCTGCAGCTGGGTCAGAGCATGGATGTTAGAGCAATGCAGGGCGAAAGGCAGACTCACTGCATGCTCATTTTTCCAAAGTGATGAGAGTGGTGGGCTTTTAAGGCTCCTTCCTGCCCCGAGGGTCTACCAGGCCCACGTGGCATCCTTGTCCATACAAGGGCACAGGCCCCTCCTTTCACTAGTTTGCTTTGCCATTTTTCCCTTCTTCCTTACAAACCAGAGCCACATGAGTAGTTAACCTCAATAGACCAAGTAACTTGGGGCTCGCTAAAAGTTTAGATGGTACAGCCTAGTAGAGCTCCTGAGCATTTCCCGAGCCCTCTCAAATGCCAAGACACTGGTCTGAGTGCTCAGACACGTGGGCTCATGATATCTGCTCTCCCCATTTTACAGCTGAGCCATGGAGGCTCAAAGACAGGTACTGACTTGCCCATGATCACACAGTGGGGTTCACCCCCAAATCTGACTCTGTCCTCACAACTACCCAGAAAGTGTTCCTGTCTCAGAAGACTGAGGCATGAAGCATTTTTAATGTTGCAGGAGAAAGGAAATGTCCAGCTCCCTCTGGACTCACTCACTGGATCGGCAGCTGCAAGGGGTTCCCATGACCGTAAAGGCACCCCTGGCATTGTCTTTATGGACCCAAAGTGAGCCTGTGTGTCAGTGGCATGTCTGGGTGGGGGGAATGGAGTCTTTGCTGCTGGAACTCTAGGACCAGGGCTCTCTCTGGGGCTTCAGTTCTTCACTTGAGGACCACAGCTGCAGCCTGTCCCGGGACCTCCTGGGACCATGTCAGCATCCAGTGAGGACTGCTGGGCCTGTGAGTGATCTTGTCATTCCTGCGTCTTTGGGGCAGCCGAGCACTAAGGGCCTCACTTGTAGGAAATACAGCCTAGAGAACCAGCAGAGATAGCTGCGGTTTCCTGGTGAGCAATCCCATGGCCTAATCCAAACATTCCCTGGCACCGAGAACCAGCACCAAGAAGCCTCACGAGGAAGGCAGCGTCAGAGTCTGACTTGGGAAGGTGGCCCCGGGAGCTCCGGAGCCCCACAGGGCCTCTTGGGGCTGTGGCTTCCCAAGGGGGCACGGGGTTTCCTGGCCAGGGGAAGTCTGGCTGTGCCAGCCCTAGAACTTGTGACTCTGAGTCATCTGAAGCCCAAGCAGCTGCCACCAGAGTCCTCTCTGATTGGAAACTCCATGGGGTGCGGATGAGATGAGAGGGAGGCCTGAAGAGCAGTGACAGGGGACCCGAACACGGTGCCACTCTGGTCACAGCCTTGCTGAGCTTTGTTCCCAAGCAGAAAGTGAGCGGTAAGATGGGCGTGGTGAGATGGCCACACCTGCTCAGGCAAAGCTAACCTTAGAAGGAAAAGGAAGCTCAGAAAATGACGTGGCTCACCGGAGACGGCATGGCTGGCAAGGGTCCTGAGAGCCAGGTGTGCCGGCCATGGGGCTGGTACCCGTCCCCTGACGCTTCTGGGGTTCTCAGAGACACAGCAGTGCACCCCTGAGGCTTCTCTGCTGGATCCCACAGTACATGTATGTCCTAGACCACAGGCTCTTGTGGCAAACATGTGACATTCCCAAGCTGGAAAAGTTTATTTTCTTTTCTTCACTTCCTTGTTTCTACCAGACTTTCTTTATTAAGCAAGTATTGATTTATCATGTGAAAAACAGCCATGCATTTTGCTGTATATTTCCTTAAGCTCCGTGGGTGAGAGAGGTGGCTGTTGGTGGAATCGTGTCCGAGTGCTCCTTGCTTCCCAGATCCCAGGTCCCCACAACTGTGACAGTTTCCTGGTTCTCACTCTGGGCTGTGTCTGGCTCCCAACCCTGGGCCACCCCTGAGCACCTCCCAGGGACTTCCCGAGAGTGGCTGGGCCCGTCAGCCCTGGGCGCCTGCTGCTTTGGGCTCCTGCCTCAGAAGGGCGAGCTTCCTGGCATGATCCGTGGCATCGGAATGGCCGTGTCCACTGGCGAGCAAGGGTGGGAACAACTGGACAGCCGCCCACTGACTGAGCGATCCCACGCCCTTTCCTTCCTCACAGCGGCTCTCTTGGCTTCAGTCTCACTGGACACTTACTGTGGCCTCTTAGTCATTATTTGGTGTCAGACCCAGCCCACATGATCGGTCTTGGCCAAAGGCACACTGCAGGGGTCTGCACCTGACTCTCGTCGGAAACAGCCAGGTGGGACCACTGCTGTGTCACACGTTGCTGCAGCTGAGTTCCCGTCCACCACGCCAGCCCAAGGGCAGCAGCCACACCACTCGGCGGGGAGGACGGAGATGATGCAGGGGCGCACGGAGCACAGCGCCTGCCACTGGCACTCCCTCTGCCAGAGCTCACTGCTACAGCAGGGGGACGGTTGTCATTAACACGGAAGTGCGGTTATTTGACTCATGCCGTTTGGCCCCAGGGTGAGAGCGCTGGTCTGAAGAGACAGGAGCTGTGCTGTAAATGGCTGTGTGGCATCGGGAGGTCGCCCTTCTCTGGGAGCTTCAGCCACTTTTGTTGTCAAGTGAGGAACTTGAAGGAAGGGATCTCTAAACACCCGGTGTTCTGGAATCGTATTTTTCAGGCAGAAAGATCCTGGATACAAATGTCAGCCACAGTCCCAGGAAACAAACGGCCAGTCACATGCTGATTTCGGGAAAATTTCACGCCAAGGTTACTTACCAAGGTGGGGGCAGGGTCCAAGGAAACCAGCCAGGGCTGGCAACCAGGAGGGTCTTCACCACTCCTCGTCTGAAGGGCACGGGAAGGCACGGTCGCCAGGCTGGCAATGGCTCTACCGCACAGGAGGCTGCTGGACAGGGCATGAGCCTGTGGGAGGGAACAGCCAGCACCACGGCAGGCTGATGACAACCCCCACCGCCCCCTTCTCCTGCCTCCCGTCTCCTCCAGCGCTGCCCGGATCCAGCCCCACCAGAGCTCCGAGGGCAGGGCACGTGCTGGGGCCCAGCGTGCTCAGCCTCCTGGGGCAGAGAGCAAGGTGGGGAAGATAGAAAGAAGTTCTGGAAGGTCTAATGGAATATTCTTCTCAGTGCCTAATGAGAGAAGGCAGAGAAAATGAAATCTCAATATGTCATCACAGCAGCGGTGTTTTAAGATGGAAAGGATGACTTTGAATTCACATCAGTGAATATCTGAGTTCAATTTGAGTTTGTAATTCTTCCAATTAAAACAGGTTTAATCTTTCCTTATACCAATTGGAGGTTTGCAGTTTCCTTTTTCCTCTCACTTTATTACAACAGAGGAAATGTGCCTCCACTTCTCTCATTTACCGAAAGTTAAAATAAGCCTTCACTCATTTCCCTGCCTAAATACCGCATGTGGCCAAGAAGTAAGGCTGCCCCACCTTTGCCTCGCAGTTAGCAAGCTTGTCTGCATGTGAAGATAAAAGGCAGAGTCTCATATTTTAATCCTTTTGTTTCAGCAAGCTACTTTGTTCTTGTCTCTGGAGGACCTGAAATGACCCAACACCAACAAAAAAAGGAAATGATTAAAAACTTAGACAATATTGATGAATTGCAGATTTATTGCAAAGGGTAGTGGTTCACTAGTAATGTGGCATTTCCAGGGACTGAAATGGGACAGGCGGGAAGATGCCAGCAGTATGAATTGGGCACCAGCAACTTCCAATTAGTAATTTCATGGCCATGGGACAAATAAATCAGCTTGGGAACTCTTAGGAGATTTTTGAGAATGAAGGGAGAAGAGAACAAGTCTTAAGCAAGGTCAGACAGGAATGGGATATAAACAGGGCCGTACCCTTCCTCCTCCACACACTCAACAACCCTGGAGGCCACTGTGTGCCAGGCACAGGCTGCTTGCTGGGCAGCAGACATGCCCGAGCACCACCCTCCTCAGGAGCTCAGTCCTGCGGGGAGGGAAGAAGAGTGGAAAGCGATGTTATGGTAAGTGCAAAGAGTGCTAGTGACACCAGAGTATAGGTCCCAGACCCCAGCTAGGGTGTCAAGAAAGCTTCTGGAGAAGGTGACATCTATGTTGATAACCAAAGAATGAAAAGGGGTTAAGCTGGGGTTAAGCTCTGTCATTATAGGCAGAGAATGCTCAGCAAAGCCAGAGCAAAATAGGGCAAGGCAGAAAATGTCAGCAAATGAGCCTTCAGAGAAGGCAGTTGAATGCTTTGGGGCTTCCTAAGCCTCAAGCTTGGACTTCATCCTGAAGGCCACAGGGAATCACTGAAGTCTTCAAGGAAGGCATAACCAGATTAATTTAGAAATATCACTCTGCAAAATGTGTGATGGATCCGAGGAGCGAGAGTTGGGAAAGGAAACCACCGAGGAAGTGAAAACTCTCAATCCAAGTTGCAATTTGTCTAGGGTGAAGGTGAGAGGGCTTTCACTGCTACCTACAAGACCCAGCTCTTGCAGTAGCTTCCTGGAAAGTGCTAGAAGCTCAAAATAGGCACAAGGTCACCAAGATATCCCATACAAAGAAAGAAACCAAATGTCAGTGACCACAGATGAGGTGGATAAAGCTTAATAAACCAAGAAGCCACAAGACTTCCCATCATGAAGTCAACACTTATGTGTATTTTCTCCAATTTAATTTATAATTTAGTGCTGTATCAATAAAAATACCATTTTTAATGAAGTTAAGCAAGTCTATTTAAAAATTAATCTAGATTAGCCAGGAAATCCTGAAAATGAAGAGCTCTTTGGGTGGCTAGCCCTTCCATATATTCAAACATAATAATAATTAGAAAGTATCTATAAATGAAATGGTGTGTTATTTATGTGTAGATGGACAGATGATAAAATGGAAGTGGAAACCCAGAAATAAATACAATTGCACGTGGACATGCAGAGTTGGCTTGTCCCTATGAAATCAACACAGTTCACGTAATTGTAGATGGCGTGTGTTTTCTTTTTTGTAACTATGAGAGAGCTTTCCTGCGTTCCCAATACTCTAAAGATAACTAGGAACAGACACAAGGTAGTGCATCTGCCTGTGTCATCTCTTGCCACACCACCTGTGACACGAGACAGGCACCTAAGGGGCACTCTTGATACCTTCCTCCTGTCCCCACAGCCGATCCATCACAAAAATGCTCCATTTTGTTCATAAAAACCAAGAATAACTTCAATTTGTCCATTTTTCTCCTCCTCAACTGCCAACTCTCTACATGTCCATGTGCAATTATATTTACTTCTGGGTTTCCACTTCCGTTTTATCATCTGTCCATCTACACATAAATAACACACCATTTCATTTATAGATACTTACTAATTATTGTTACGTTTTAATATATGGAAGGGCTAGCCACCAAAAGAGCTCTTCATTTTCAGAATTTCCTGGCTAATCTAGATTAATTTTTAAATAGACTTGCTTAACTTCATTAAAAAATGGTATTTTTATTGATACAGCACTAAATTATAAATTAAATTGGAGAAAATACACATGATATATATATACATGTAGATATGTATGTATATGGATATCCATTTGTCCAAGTCTATTTTCTTGGACAATATGGACAGTATTTTGCTAGGTTTATTCTTAGTTATTTTATTGTATTAAATATTTGCTGTTGTAATTATACATATTTGTGATTCCCATATATCTGCTAAGAGTTTTGTTTGTGTATTTAAAGATTATTACTATTATCTTATAAATCATTCTATTGTTTGTAATAGTATTTCCCATCTATTCTTTTGGTTTTGCAGATATATAATGCTGTCATTTATAAATAGAGATAGTTTTATTCTTCCTTTCTAATTCGTATGCATCTAATTGCATTGCTTTAATGCCTTGAATACAATGTTAAATAGTCTCTTTTTTTTTGTTTTTTCCTAGAACTGCCTCTAAGTTTTCCCCATTATAAGAAATGGGCTTTTGATATGAATTATATGATTTTTCTAAAGAAAGAATCTATCCATTCTATTTCATTAAGCTTTATTAAAAATTGTGAATGAGTGTTACATTTCTTAAATGCTTTTTTGACATCTATTGAGAAGATAATAGATTTGTCTCCTTAGACTTTTAATATTCTAAACTATATTAATAGATTTCCAGTATTGAATCACCTTTCCATTTCTGAAATTGACACCATGTGGTCAAATGAATTCATATTTAAATGAGATGTAGGATTCTATTTACCACCATTTCATTTAATATTTTTGTATTGATACTAATACATGAGATTGATCTATAGTTATTAATATTTTTGTATTACATTTGCCAAGTTTTAGTATTCATATCACACTTACTTAATGTGGTTCCTTTTTAAAGCTCTAAAATATTTTAAGTAGAATGCAATTTTCTGATTTTTAATAATTTGATAAAACTTTTCTATGAAATTAGCTGGTCATGGTGCTTATTTGCAAAGAAACATTTTTATAGCTTTCTCTATTTCTTTTATGGGAATTGGTCCTGATTAAACTTTCTATCTCTATTGGAGTCAGCTTTGGTTAATTATATTTTCCTAAAACATTACCCATTATATTTATGTTGTCAAATTTATTTGCAGAACATTCTGCTAAATATGTAACTTTTTTATTTCTTCTCTTTTGAAGGTTATTTTCTTGTTATCTCTTATTTTGTGTACTTGCACTTTCTCTCATTCATTTATTTTATTAATCTGAGTAATAGCCTTGTTGCTGTTGTTTTCTAAAAACAAGCTTTATATTTTCTTATTATTTATGCTGTGGGTTTTTTTCTTTACATTTAAATCTGATTTTATTGTGATTGATTTTTTTTCTTTTCTGTTTACTATGTTGGTCTTTTTTCTAACTTTTTGACTTAGCCAAGTATTCACATATTTTCATTTTTATTGT
Source organism: Lemur catta (assembly GCF_020740605.2). Classification (NCBI taxonomy): domain Eukaryota; kingdom Metazoa; phylum Chordata; class Mammalia; order Primates; family Lemuridae; genus Lemur; species Lemur catta. Next base: position 93,664,974 of record NC_059138.1, on the reverse strand, counting down.
AATAAGTATTTTCTGCTATGAATTTTAGATTTTGATATATAGTGTTTCCATTGTTGCTATTTTCTAAATGTTCTAAATGTTTTTTTAATTTCAAAGTATTATGGGGATACAAATGTTTTTGTTTACATGGATCACTTTGGTAATGCTTGAGTCAGGGTTAAAAGGGTGCCTGTCTTCTAGATAGTGTTCACTGTACCTGTTAGGTGGGTATTCACCTATCTCCTCCTCTCCCCTCTCCCCAGCTTGATTTCCATTGAGATTTACTTCCCTCTACATATGTGTGCTCATCAGTTATTTCCAATTTAATAATGAGTACATGTGGTGTTTGTTTTCCATTCTTTAGATACTTCACTTAGGATACTGGTCTCCACTTCCACCCAAATTGTTGCAAAAGACATTAATTCATCTTTCTTCATGGCTGAGTAGTATTCCATGATAGAAATCTACCACATTTGTTAATCCACTCATGAATTAGTGAGCCTTTGGATTGATTCCTCATCTTTGAAATGGTGAATTGTGCTGCAATAAACGTTCTATTGCAGGTGTCTTTTTGATAAAATGACTCCTTTTTCTTTGGGTAAATACCCAGTAGTGAGATTGCTGGATTAAATGGTAGGTCTACTTTTAGTTCTTTGAGGAATCTCCATGCTATTTTCCATAGAGGTTGTATGAACTTGTAGTCCCACCAACAGTATATAAGTGTTCCTTCCTCTCTGCATCCATGCCAGCATCTATTGTTTTGGGACTTTTTAATAAAAGCCATTCTGACTGGGATAAGGTGATAAAACACTGTGGTTTTAATTTGCATTTCCCAGATGAATAGTGACATAGAGCATTTTTTCATATGTTTATTGGATATTTGTCTCTCTTCTTTTGAGAAGCTTCCGTTTATGCCTTTTACCCACATTTTAATGGGGTTGTTTAACTTTTTTCTTGCTGATTTGCTTGAATTCTTTGTAGATTCTGGTTATTAGTTCTTTATCATATATATAGCTTGATAATATTTTCTTCCATTCTGTAGGTTTCCTATTTGCTCTGTTGATTATTTCCTTGGCTGTGCAGAAGCTTTTTAATTTAATCAAGACCCATTTATTTATTTTTGTTATTTCTGTGATTGCCACTGAGATCTTCTTCATAAATTCTTTGCCTAGGCTGATATCTAGAAGAGTTTTTCCAACATTTTCTTCTAGAGTTCTTATGGTTTCATGCCTTATATTTAAGTTCTTTATCCATCTTGAATTAATTTTTGCAAGTGGTGAGAGATATGGATCTTATTTCAACCTTCTGCATGTGGCTATCCAATTTTCCCAGCAACATTTATCAAATATGGCTTCTTTTCCCCAGTGTATATTGTTGTCTGCTTTGTCGAAGATCAGTTGGCAACATGTGGATAGTTTTAATGGGTTCTCTATTCTGTCCCACTGGTGTATGTCTCTATTTTTGTGCCAATACCATGCTGTTTTGGTTACTATAGCCTTGTAATAAAGTTTGAAATCTCATAATGTGATGCCTTCTGATTTGGTCCTTTTGCTTAAGATTGCTTTGGGTATTTGGGCCCTTTTCTGGTTCCACACAAAGCACAGAGTTTTTTTTTTTTTCTAAATCCATAAAATATGACATTGGTATTTTGACAGGGATGGCATTGAATCTGTAAATCACTTTGGTTTGTATGAATGTTTTCACAATGCTGATTCTACCCATCTATAAGCATGATATGTTTTTCCACTTGTTTGTATCATCTGCAATTTCTTTCCTCAGTATTTCGTAGTTCTCTCTCTTTTTTTTTTTTATTTCAGCTCTTCATGGGGGTACAAAAGCTCAGGTTACACATTGTCCATGTCCCGCCCATCCCCCTGAGTCAGAGCCTCAAGCGTGTCCATTCTCCAGACAGTGCGCCTGGCATTCACCATGTAGTCATACCTCCATCCCCTCCCCCCCATCTCCCTGAGTCAGCACCTTCAAGCATGACCATTCCCCAGATGGTGCGCAACGCACTCATCATGTAGGCATACATCCATCCCCTCCCCCCACCCCTCGTCTCAGTCTGATATCCAATTGGTATCCTTCCCCGATGTGCATTTAGGTGATGATCAGGGAAACCAATTTTCTGGTGAGTACATGTGATGCTTGTTTTTCCATTCTTTCGATACTTCACTTAATATAATGGGTTCCACCTCTCTCCAGGAGAACCAAAGAGATGTTGTAGTTCTCTTTGTAAAGATCTTTCACCTCCTTGGATAAGTATATTCCTAGGTATTTTATTTTCTTTGTAGCAATTGTGAGTGTATTGAGTTTTTGATTTGACTCTTAGCTTGACTGTTATTGGTATATAGGAATGCTACTGATTTGTATACATTGATTTTGTAACCTGAGACTTTGCTGAATATATTTATCAATTCCAGGAGTCTCTTGGCAGAATCTTTGTGGTTTTCTAGATATAAGACCACATTGTTAGCAAAAAGCAATACTTTGGCCTGCACTTTCCCAAGTGGAAAACCCGTAATTTCTTTCTCTTGTTTGATTGCTCTGGCTAGTACTTCCATCACTGTGTTGACTAGAAGTGGTGACAGTGGGCATCCTTGTCTTGTTCCAGATCTTAGTGGAAATGCTTTCAACTTTTCTCCATTCAGTATGATGTTGGCTGTGGGTTTGTCATATATGGTTTTTATAATTTTGAGATATGTTCCTTCCATGCCTATTTTGTTTTTTTTTTTGTTTTTTTTTTCTTTGAGACAGAGTGTCATTTTGTTGCCCTGGCTAGAGTGAGTGCTGTGGCATCAGCCTAGCTCACAGCAACCTCAAACTCCTGGGCTTAAGTGATCCTACTGCCTCAGCCTCCCAAGTAGCTGGGACTACAGGCATGCGCCACCATGCCTGGCTAATTTTTTCTATATATATTTTAGTTGGCCAGATAATTTCTTTCTATTTTTAGTAGAAACGGGGTCTCACTCTTGCTCAGGCTGGTCTCGAACTCCTGACCTCGAGCGATCCACCCACCTCGGCCTCCCAGAGTGCTAGGATTATAGGCGTGAGCCACCGCACCTGGCCTATGCCTATTTTGTTGAGGATTTTTGTCATGACAGGGTGCTGAATTTTTTTGTTGAATGCTTTTCCTGCATCTATTAAGATGATGACATGATCTTTGTTTTTGCTTCTGTTTATGTGGTGAGTCACATTTATGGATTTACGTATGTTGAACCATCCTTGCATCCCTAGGATGAAGCCCCCTTGGTCATGGTGGATTAGTCGTTTGATGTGTTGTTGAATTCAAATTGCTAGTATTCTACTGAGTATTTTTGCATCTGTATTCATAAGGGATATTGGTCTGGAGTGTTTTTTTTGTTGTTGCTGTGTCCTTTCTTGGCTTTGGTATCAAGGTAATACTGGCTTCATAAAATGAGTTGGGGAGGATTCCCTCCTTCTCAATGTTGTGGAACTGTGGTCCCCAACCCCTAGTCTGTGGACTGGTACAAGTCTGTGGCCTGTTAGGGACCAGGTTACAGAGCTCTTCTGCTGCCCTCCACCCTCCCCATGGAAAAATTGTCTTTCATGGAACTTAGTAATGGTGAGGGGCACACAGCAGGAGGTGAGCGGCAGGTGAGTGAAGCTTCATCTGTATTTATAGCTGCTCCCCATTGTTCATCTCACTGCCTGAGCTCCGCCTCCTGCCCCTGCCTCCCCACCCACTCCTGAATGTGGAAAAATTGTCTTCCGTAAAACAGGTCCCTGGTACCAAAATGATTGGGGACCACTGTTATGGAATAATTTCTGCAGAATGGGTACCAACTCCTCTTTCTGGTCTGGTAAAATTTGGCTATCAAACCATCTGGTTCAGGGCTTTATTTTATTGGAAGGTTTTTCATTGTTGTTTCAATCTTTTTGCTCGTTATTGGTCTTTTCAGGAGTTCTATTTCTTCGTGATTGAGTCTTGGGAGGTTTTGTGATTCCAGTAATTTGTCTATTTCCTCTATGTGTTCGAGTTTATGTGCATAGAGGTTTTCATAATATTCACAGATGATATTTTGTATTTCTGTGGTATCAGTCGTAACATCTCCTTTTTTATTTCTGATGGACCTTATTTGGATCCCTTCTCTTCTATTCCTGGCTAATCTAGCAGGAGGTCTACCAATTTTGTTTATCTTTTCAAAGAACCATCTTTTCATTTTGTTGATCTTCTGCATAACTTTCTTATTTTCAATTTCATTTAGTTCTGCTCTGACCTTGATTATTTCTTTCCTTCTACTGGCTTGGGTTTGGTTTGCTCTTCCTTTTCTAGGTCCTTAAGACATGTCATTAAATTGTTAATTTGTGATCTTTCTGTCTTTTTGATGTAGGCATTTAAGGCTAAGAATTTTCCCCTTAGGAATGCTTTTGCTCAATCCCATAGATTTTGATATTGTCATTGTCATTCAGTTTGAGGAATCTTTTACTTTCCATCTTAATTTCATTATTGATCCAATAATCATTAAGCAGCAGGTTAATTTCCATGACTTTGTGTAGAATCGAATATCCAAGTATTTCTCTTGGAATTGATTTCTATTTTCATTCCACTGTGGTCTGAGAAGGTACATGGTTTGATTTCTGTTTTTTTTAATTTGTTGAGCCATGTTTTGTGGCCTAAATTATGATTAATCTTGGAGAATGTTCCCTGTGCTGAGGAGAAAAATGTATAATCAGTAGTTTTGGCGTAAAATTTTCTGTAAATGTCTGTTAAGCCAATTTGTTCTAGAGTCCCATTTAAATCCAGTGTTTCTTTACTTGTTTTCTGCTTGGATGATCTGTCCAATTCTGTCAGTAGGGTGTTGAAGTCCCTGGAAAATACAGTGTTGCTGTTTATTTCTTTGCTTAGATCTAGTAGGGTTTGCTTCATGAATCTGGGCACACCTGTGCTTGGTGCAGAAATATTTAGGATTGTTATGCCTTCTTTATGAACTGGTCCCTTGACCATTATATAATGACCATCTCTGTCTTTCTTTACCATTGTTGATTTAAAGTCAACTTTATCTGATATGAGAATGGCTACAACTGCTTTTTGTTTGTTTGTTTGTTTCCATTTGCATGAAATATTTTTTTCCATCCCTTCGCCTTGATTCTGTATGAGTCCTTGTGGGTTAGATTGTTTCCTGGAGACAGCAGATACTTGGCTTGTATTTTTTTATCCACTCGGCCTGCCTATGTCTCTTGAGTGGCAAATTCAAACCATTCATGTTGATTGATAGAATTGATATGTGGGATGCTGTTGTGTTCATCCTTTTGGGTAGTACCTTATTTCTTTGTTTTATCTCTTGTACTATTGTTTTATATGAGCTCTGAGCTTTAGCTTTTGTGTGGTTTTACTCTGGTGGCTGACTATTGTGGTGATCCATGTATTAATATAATTCTTTCTGAGTATTTGCTGTGGAGCAGGTCTGGTCTTGACAAATCCCCTCAGTGAGTGCTTGTCTGGGAAAGTATTTCTCCTTCATATATGAAACTTAGTTTTACAGGATACAGAATTCTAGACTAGCAGTTGTTCTCTTTAAGAAGACTGAAGTTTGGACCCCAATCCCTTCTGGCTTGTAAGGTCTCAGTTGAGAAGACTGCAGTTAGCCTGAGGGGTTTTCCTTTCTAAGTTACTTGATTTTCACCTTATGGCTCACAGGAGTTCCTCCTTCATGTTGACTTTGGCCAGTCTGATGATTATGTGTCATGGTGATTACTTCTTTGCAATGAATCTCCCAGGTGTTCATTGAGCTTCTTGTACCTAGATGTCTAAAGGTAAAAGGTCTGAGGCAAGACCAGGGAAGTTTTCTTCAATTATTCCCTCGCATAGGTTTTCCAGCCCTTGTGTGTTTTCTTCTCACCCACAGGGATACCTATGATTCTTATATTTGGCTGTTTTACATAATCCCACATTTCTTATAGGATTTGTTCATTTCTTTTAATTATCTGTTCTTTATTATTTACTGATGGAGTTAATTCAGAACAGTTGTCTTCAAGCTCTGATATTTTTTCTTCTGCCTGCTCTAGTCTATTCTTAAATCTTTCCACTGCATTTTGTATTTCCTTAAACGAGTTTTTCATTCCAGAAGTTCTATTTGTTTTTCTTAATATGGCAACCCCTTACTGAATTTTTTATTCATTTCCTGAATTGTTTTCCTGATTTCTTTGAGTTGGTTTTCCACTTTCTCTTGGATTTCATTGAGCTTCCTTACAATCCATATTTGGAATTCTTTATCTGTCATTTAAACGTTTTCATTTTGGTTGGTATGTATCCATTGCTAGAGAGCTGGTGTTCCCTTTTGGGGGTGTCCTTTCACTCTGATTTTTCATACTTCTGGAGTCCTTTTGCTGATTCCTTCTCATCTGGAACAAGCTGCTGCTTTTTATTTTTGGATTTTCTGTTGTTTAGATAGGGTGTTTTCCCCTCCCACACTTGTACATGTGTTTGTATCACATGTTGGGTAAGAACTTTTGGCTTTGCTTGTGGGTGCTTTGATTGCAATCTTTGTTCTGGATGGATGCCTTGGTTTGGATATCTTTAGTGTAGTGGTTTTGTCAGTTCCTAGTTGTTTGTAGGCTATATCAGTGGTGAGCTATGGGAGTGGACAGATTCCTCGTCTCTCTTTGATGAAGGAGGATGGCGGTCTTTGAGATCCTTTCTCTTCCCCCAGCCCTGTAGTCTTCTTCACAGCATGAATTGTAATGGTATCTCCAGTTTAATCTCTGAGGCAGTAGGTGGTGCTTGTGGGTGAGAATCAACCACACCATGTATGATGAGTCAGTAAATCCTATAAAGGACATGCAAATTTACCTCCCTGTCAGTAGGTGGCACTTGTCAGAAGGAACAAGCTGCAATGTTGTTTTTGGGTCCTGTTACCAGCTCTAGTCCCTCAGGAGAAATACTTGAATGCCCCAGATGCTGAGTGGGGCCCTGGAACTTCCTGGTGAGTCCTTATTCTCCACCACAGCAGAGGCAGGTTGGGGAGTGAGGCTGGGCGGGCTGGGTTCAGTGAGCTTGCCCTCAGGCTCCACATACCTGGTAAAGTAGCTGTTTCAGCTTGGGTCAAAGGTCTGCTCCCCGCTTCTGGGTAAAGCCACCAAGGAATGGCCGAAGTTGTCCCACCCAACCAGAAAGTCTGCTTGTGGAGGTGGGGCCATCTGAGATTCACAATCTGGTTGTCTGGAGTAGGTTTTGCTCTTCTCCCCGCCCTCCTGCTCCATGGTATTTCTGCAGCATCTGCCAGCAGGCAAGAGCTCAAGTTAGTTGAGCTCCCCCATGATTGTGCTGTGGACTGGGAGGTTCCCCATCCAAGATTCCAGCCTGAGATGAGAGTGAGACCTTCCTGTGGGGGTAGGGTGCCTTGTGAGTATGCTTCAGCTAGGGCCCACACTGCACTCTCTTCTCAGATCTACCCATGTAGGCTTCCTTGCCCCCTGAGACTAGTTCAGAAATCTCCCCTCTGTGCCTGCAACCACCATGATCGAGACCTGTGGGAATGGGATCTGGCCTGTAGGTCTGTCCCCAGTTCCCCAAAAATCAATCCCTAACCATGCCAGGGAGAAGCATGCTGGTTCCAAGTTGCCTATGGGGTGTTCAAGCAGGTTTGATGTCCCTCTGCTTTAGGGTGTGTCCTGCTCTGATGGAGCCACCAGGCAAGCAGCACCAGGGAGGGCTGGTGATCTGGGAGCTCATAGTCCATGCACCCCTCAGTCCTCTGCATGACCTTAAGAGAAAGATTTGAGCCCCACTCTCTGTGGAAGCCTTGGTGTGGTGGCTCAATTGTTTCTCTTGGCAGCCATGGGTGGGGGATGGGAAGGGGAGGAAAAGAGTCTGGATGGAGGAAAGCTAGCACTCTGGTTGTCTCTGTCCCTCTCTCTGGGAGGCAGCCCACCCAGAATGTCCATGCTCTGCAGTTACACAGATCACCCAGGACCTATTGGACCCCTGTGTCTCCTGCAGTCTAGGCCAGAGTTGGGAAATGTTTGTGTGGGAACAAGTAAGACTAAACATGAGGAGCTGAAGCCTCCATGGGAGGACAAAGGTGCATAGTGGGAAGAAAAGCAATATGGTGCCTGCCATCACTGCTTGGGTCTGTGGTGATGGGAAGCATCCCACGGGGGCTGGGAGCCTCGTGCTTTGTCTACAAGAAGCTCCCAGCTCACTGGTGGCAGCAGCTTTTGGGCTCATGAGGGTATAAAGTCTCTCCAGCAGCTCAGGAATCTTCCAACTCTCAGAGACATGAGGGAGGGAGAAACAAACTGCTCCACCTCCCCTTTTTGTTGGACTCCAAGTCTCTTGGGGATTGATCTCCACCAGTATTTTGCTCCTTCTTGTCCTGCTCTGCAACTTCTTCCCTTCTTTCTGCGGAGGATCTTGTAGGTTCTGGCACTCTTCCCTCAGAGTTACACCTGCTGTATGTTTGATCGTTTGTTTGTTTGTTTGTCTTTCATCTAAAACTTCTTCTTACTGAGCACTCTGGCAGCTGGTGTCTCTGGTCAGCTGTCTTCATTGCTCAGCGCTGGTACACCGTTCTCCTGTGTATAATTTTCTCACCTGCAGGTTTCAGTGCAACAAGGGATGCTCCAGGGCTACCGAGGGTTCTTAGGAGCAGGGGAGACACAATCACGCCTAGATGTTCTAAAATTTAGTTTCGTATTTCCCCTTTGAGCCTAGAATTCTTTAATAGCCAATAGGTGCTTAATGAAATGATCCCTGGCAGAAAGAAAATAAATAAGGTGATTTCTACAATTGTCCTGGCTTACTGTTTTGAGAGAGTTTTACTGCTTTAAGCTTGTTGTTAAATTGTTGAAGGGCCTTTAAAAGTTGTTAGTATTTTTTATTTTATCATATTATTATCATAAATGCTATAAATGTTATTTTATTTTTTAATGCTACTTAAGATTTTTTGCATATGTCCTAAAACCTGGTCCATTTTTAAGAAAGTTCCATTTGTACGTGAAAGAAGATATTCTTCATAGCCTGGATTCAGGGTCCCATGTATATCTATAAAACTTTACCTACTGAATTTGTTGCTTAAGTATTTTATATCTTTATTAAATGCTTTATCTACTTGATCTGTCTTAGATTGAGAAGTTTTCTATTATGAATGTGTTTTAATCTATTTCTCCTCCTTACATCTTCTCTAGTTTCTGCTTCATAAAAGTGATTGATCTGACACTGAATATATAGACATTCATAACATATCTTCTTTGCAAATTTTAATCTCTAGCATTATTGATGTTTGTATTTGTTGTGTTTTGGTTTGTTTGGGAGGGCCTGAATTTTGCCTTTTCTGTTATCCTCTTGATTTGGGTTCCCTTGAAGGAGACCCTGAGACAAGAATTTGAATGCAAGTGATGTATTTGGAAAGTGGAGAAAACACTGATAAGGACACGGGAAAGTGAGTCAGCAAAAGGTGGGAAATCAGTGAATGGTGCATGATGAAGCCATTTGTTTCTACGGACAACTGGAGCTTTACTCTGCCTGGACCCTCGGTTGTCAGTGTAATGCACATGCCTCAGAGTTGTTTGTTCCAAGGGGAGAGGGAGCTGGAGAATTTACATACCAACTCCCAACACTGAGTGATAGCAAACTGCTCCCAGAGGGTATTAATTCTCTAGCACTTCTGATCTGCCACATGGAGAACAAAGAAGACTCTAGATGCCAGAGAAAGCCATTGTGCAAAGATGTGAGAGGTGGAATTTGAGCTGGTGTGCAGCAAAGTAGAAAGAATGAGAAGATGTGAACCGGGCCCTGACAGGTCAGCTCTAGCTATCAATAGGGTAAATCATGTTTTCTTACTGTTTATATTTACCTAGCATATCATTTTCCATAACTTTTATTTTGAACTTTCTGAATCTCTTTATTTTAGCTGTGTCTTATACACTGCAGAGAGATGGGTTTTGCTTTGTTAGTCCATCCAATAATCTTTTTCTATTATTATGCATGGTAAGCCAATTTATATTTATTAATTCAACCAATATTTTTGATCTTTGGTATCATTTGTTATATTTCAATATGTATTTTACATTTAAATAGTATGTATTTATGATGTTCCACTTCTAATTCACATGGAGTTATAGGAAATTGATTTGTCCTCGTACATGAAAGAAGCAACAACAACAAAATAAAACCAGACAAAAATACATGAAACAATGTTTTTTTAGAGACTGCATGTCTGGCACGTAAGTGATTCCCTGACAGAGAGAAAACAAATAAGTGAGCCCTGCAGTTGCCCAGCTTCTTGATTTGGGAGAGTTTCCAGGACCAGAAGCAAAGAGAAAGAACCAAGACAGAGCCTGGGGGCTCCTTGAGTAGAGGAGGTGGAACTGAGAGTCCAGGGAGAACAAGGCCACAGTGCTCACAGCAGGGAAGGAGAGCTGCCCAGAGAGAAAACTCCAGAGCTCTGCAGAGCCCCCTCTTGAATATTCAGCTCAGTATGAGCACTAGTCAGTGAGAGCACATCAGGAAATTATCTGAGGCTAGAACAAGAACCATCCTAAAGGATTAGAGAGCTCATTACTGGACCCCCGTGCAAGGCTGAGAATAGTACCCTGTCCCCAAGAGCTGGGCTGTAAAACCTTATATCTCATGGGACACTGGGTTTAGTATGCAAAAGGGTCTTGCCTCAGTCACATGGAATAATTAATCTGGAAATTGCAAACTCATCTTGAAATGGATCATTGGCCTAAATGTAAGACTTTCAGCATAATGAATTTGATATTCATCTGTGATCTGGCATGTAAAAATAGTTCATTATTTTTTATCACTAAATACTATTCCACTATATAGTTATACCAGCGAGTTTGTTCCTTCATGTATTGATGGTCATTTGGGTTGCTTCCAGTTGTTGGTTATTACATTTAGAGCTGCTGTGAACATTTGTGTGTAAGTCCTTGGACGGACATACACTTTCAGCTCTCCTGGATTAATACCCAGGAGTAGAATGGCTGGATCATAAGGCAAGCATAATTTAACTTCTTAAGACACTGTCTTAAAACTGTGTTCCAAAATGCTTATGCCATTTTACATTCCTACCAGCAGTGTTTGAGAGTTCCAATTCCTCCAAATCCTCATCAGTCCTTGCTGTTGTTATCTTTATTATTCTCATAGGTTTGTTTTCTAATTCTTTTAAAATCTATTTTTGGTATTTAACAAAGTTTGTTTTTATTTTAATGATTACTTTATATTAATACTTTTATATAATACATTTATATTCCCCACTTTTGACATTATCTATTGGTTCCTGAATATGTGCAATAATAAAATTAAATTGATCCATGTATTTCCCATTCCCTTCCTCTGAGTATCTAACTGAATGTGTGTGATAGAGTTTTATTCCCAGTTTGTCCCTATGAAGTGATCAGAAAGCTTATTCTATTTCCATAAGTTCTCCCCTTCTTGATCCATCTTTGTTAACTGTGACACATCCATCAAATCAGAACATGCAATATCTAAATACTGTTCTGTCACCTTTGTCACTATTATTCTTAGCCCTACAGTTAAGTCAATGCTTTCCACCAGAACCTACGTTGATATTTCAACAATTTCTTGATTACCCGAAGCTCATCAAGTTGATTCCTCAGGAGTGGCCTATGGGAGCAATATTCCCTGAGCTCTCGAATGTTTGTCACTGTTTTCCAGTGACTTTAAAATAGAAAGACAGTGTGGCTGGGGTGCTAGACACTCCCCGCTTGCTCCTCCAGGGCCCTCTTTGCCCTGCTTTCATGACGTGGGACATCTGACCTCAGAAGGCAGCATCATCTGATCCCGTTGCTCTCTGACTTAAGTTAGGTCCAGCCAAGGGGGAGACACCCACAAGAGATAAGAAAGTGAAAAAGAACAAGGTTCAGACATTCTCCCACCCCCGTAAGACTGTGGTTTTGTTGAGGGCTGCCTCACTTTCACCTCTGGCTCTGAAAGCATTTTCTAATCTTTTCACATGTGTGTATTTTATCTCCTGTTAGGTTGCAAATTCCCTGCAGGTGGGGATTTACTTTAGCATCTCCCACCCCAACACACACACACACACGCACACACACGCACACATGCATGTGCCCACACTCTTGATCATGTATCAGGTATTACATTGATTAGGCGTTAGTGATGCCTAACGGCTCATAAGTCACAATCAATGACCTTGTCTACAAACTCTATAATTTGATTAGAAGGAGAAGAAGTGAGAGCATATATCTGAATTCTCATGGAAGCACGTTGAATATCAGATTCTCTACCAAAATGAGACAACTCCTGTGCTCACAAATGTCAGAAAATGTTCATTTCACCAGGAGACTTCCTTTCTTGGTCTTTTTGCAAAAATTATCATGTTGTATGATATATGTTATTTGAATCCTGTAATTACTTCTATAGATTCCAAATAAAAGAATATGAGAAAAATTCCTCTTTCTTTAATAGAGTTATAGATATTTTGCCTCAGCTAAAAATAATTGAACTAAGAGACTAACAATGACAGATAATTTATCCTGAATATGAAAATTAAAGAGTTGATACTTGGTAGAAATTAATGAAGTGGCTAGAATTTTTATGTTGTCATTTATCTGGGTACATACAGCTGGCCATGTTTATTACCTAAATGTTGCCTGTATGAAAAATGTCATTTCACTTGACTGCCACCAAGAATTTACTCACGGATGACATGTACTGCCAATCTGAGAAAGCATCAGTAGAATGCCTGAAATAGAATTATAATATAATGGAAATGTATGATTGTTCATTAATTAAGATCTGCTTCAAATATTGTCATCACATCATTCCATTTTGCTCATTGAAGGAAACAATTAGATTTTTTTTTTTTTTTTTGCAAATTTTCCTCTTCTGTGCAGCATTACAAAGTAAACACAGTGTGATGGCAGCTGCTGAAAATCAAGAGATTTTTAAGTAGATAAAACGAGTGTCCTGGTTTTTAGAGGTGAGAATGCTGCTTTAGTTGGGCCATGGGCCTTGTTGTCACAAAGATCATTCTCTGCCCATCACCTACTGTGCACTATAAAGAAAATACCTTTAAAAAAGAAAATAAAACAATAAAATCCTTTTGTTTCATGAAAAGTTGGTAAGAAAAATCATAAAAATCTTATCAGGAGAGAGACTTCTTATTGATCAACCCCATGGAATAGAAAATGGTCAACTCTTATTCATCCTCACTAAATAAAAACATGAGAGTAATAATGAAAATACACAACACATCACCTATTATTCAGGTTGGAAAGGAGCAAATGGACAAGAAGCCTCTGTCATAATTCTACAAAATGTTGAAGAAACCTTAAGAAGTGTTGAAACCCAAGGACGGCTGCTCTCCCCAGCAATGCCCATGCTTTATGATGTCATCTGTTTACTCAACAACCATGTACTGAGCATCTGTTTTGCTTTGCTGCAACAAAGAAGAAGACAGACACAGTGCCAGCCCTCCCGGAGTTCAGACAGCCCAGGGACGCTCTGTTCCCTGTTCAGGAACCCTTACCACCCTCCTCCTCCAGCAAGAGCAACATGCCACTGGAAGCAGCCTCACAGAGAGCTTCAAGGACAAAGTCATCAGTTTATGTTTTCTGGGTTGGTCTCATTTTCCATTCCCAAATTGTGGCTTCATGATTTTAAAAAGGCGACCAAGAGGCTGTCAACAATGCTAGAAAAAAAGTGGCCTCTATTGGTAAAAGGAGAAGCTAACCTCTGCGGGAAGATGCTGAGGACAGTTTGTGGCCATGGAAGGGAGGGAGGAGGCTGCAGAAGGAAGCCTGAGCTCAGCTCGCCATCGGGCAGGTGGCCCCAGGGAGGTGAGAACCAGGGAGCCATCCCAAACCCGCCTCCCTTGGGTGCAGCAGGAGACGGCAGGACACGGGACTGAGAACATTATTTAAGAATATGTCTCCTTCCTCCTTAGACGGCAAGTTATTTGTGGACAAGATTGTCATTTCTGTGCCCCACACTCCTGGCAAAGGGGCACATGAGAGGTACCTGATACAGCTGTTCTGGTTTGGATATCTACGCTTACAATGAATTCTCTGCTACTAGAGATAATGAATTTGTGGAAATTGTTTATTGAGAGGAATCACAGACCAACTGAAAGCTTTCCTTCGCTCATTCATTCTGTGCATGTTTATTGAGCACCGTCTCTCGGCCAAGAATTGGGCTGTATGGGATTGTACCATCCTTCTGGTGTGAAATCTGTGATCTGGTTGTTCCACGATATTCTCTTATTATTCTTTTCCTATCTGTAGAATCTGTGGTAATGCCACCATACTCATTTCTGATATTTGTAGTTTGTGTTTTCTTTCTCTTTTTCTTGATCAAGCTGGCTAAAAGTTTATCAATTTTATTGATATTCTCAAAAACCAACTTTGGGTTCTTTGATTTCCTCTATTTTTTTCATGTATTTTTTTCCACTCACATGTTTATTATTTCCTCCCTTCCTTTTACTTTGGGTTTATTTTTCTAAAGTGGAAGCTGAGGTCATTGATTTGAGACTTTTCTTCTTTTTAATATAGTTTTTTAATACTATAAAATATAGTTTTTTAATACTAATAAATTTCACTCTTGACACATCTCACAAATTTTATTTTGTGTTCATTTGCATTCAGTTCACAATACTTTCTAATTTCACTTTTATATCTTCTTGCACCAGGTTTTACTTCGAAATGTGTAACATCATTTTTAAATATTTGGAGACGTTTTTTCAATAATTTCTAAATTAATTCCATTATGGTCAGTGAACATAAGTTGTATAACTTAAATTCTTTTAAACTTATTTAGGTTTGTTTTCTATCTTGGTAAATGTTCCATGTGCATTTGAGAGGAAGGTATATTCTGCTGCTGTTGTGTGTAATGTCCTACAAATGTCAGTTAGGCCAATTTAGTTGATAGTGCTGTTAAATATTCTATATTCTTTCTCAATGTTCTATTTTCTCTATCAATTTTTAAGAGAGGGATATTGAAGTTTCTTTTTATAATTGTAGATTTGTCTGTCTCTCCATGTAGCTATATCAGTTTTTGCTTCAGGTATTTTGAAGCTCTGTTATCAGGTTTCCGTAAACTTTTAAGACTGTTATGTCCTGTTGATAAACTAACCCCGTTATTGTTGTGAAATAACTTTATTTATCCCTACAAATGTATTTTGCTCTGAAATCTGCTTTGGACAAAATCAATATTGCCATTGCAATCTTTTGTGTGATTAGTTTTCTTCTTTTTTTAATATAGGAATCATATAACTTTTCTATAATATCTTTTGACTTTTACCCTATCTATATTTAAAGTGGATTTGCTACAGGCAACTCTCAAGTGCTTTCTGACACAAAATAGGTTGTGTCTTTTCCAGCACCAATTCTCCAATTTTCAGATTCCTCAACACCCACTGGGTGTCCTACAGTTTAATCCTGTCTGACACTGACTACCTGGAGTGTTAGCATCAAACTCCGCAGGCTCAAGGGCTCAGTCCCACAAGATTGCCCTCACCACAGATGCCATTCACAATTACCAGGTCTCTAGCTTACTTGATCTTCAGTCTGACTTGTCTGAAAGTTTGGGAGTCCCCACAATCTCCCCCTCACCCCACACCCTGGCAGGTTTTATAATTTGCTAGACTGACAGAACTCAGGAAAATGCTATACTTGCTATTACAGTTTATTGTAAAGGACACAGATGAATGGTCAGGTGAGAAGGTCTGTAGAGCAAGACTGGAGCACAGGCATCTTTGTCCCTGTGGAATTGGGCTGAGCATCCTCTCAGCATGTGCATGTGTTCACCAACTTGGAAGCTCCTGGAACCCTGTTGTTTACAGTTTTCAGGGAGGTTTCATTATGTAGGCATGATTGATTAAATCATTGGCCATTGGTGATAGACTCAACCTTCAGCCCCTGCCCCCTCCCCAGAGGTTGGAGGTGGGGCCGAAAGTTCTAACTATATAATCAAGGCTGGGACATTCTGATGACAGCCCCCACCCTGCAGCTACCTAAGGGCCCTCCAATAGTCCTCATTAGCATAAAGCCAGGCATGGCAACAAGGGCTTATTTTGAACAGAGGTACTTCTATCAACCTCCTCATTCAGGAAATCCCAAGGGTTTTAGGAGCTCTTTGCCAGGGAATGGGAACAGTGACAAACATAGCCCTCCACATTCATGGGTTTCATATACATGGATTCAACCAACCATGGATTAAAAATATTCAGGAGGAAAGAAAAGGATGATTGTGTCTGTACTAAATATGTACAGACAAATTTTGGTCATTATTCCCTAAACAATACAGTCTAACAACTATTTACATAGGATTTATATTATACTAGGTATTATAAGTAATCTACAGATGACTTGATGTCCACTAGGGTGTCCTGGAAGCAATCCCTCTTAAATACTGAAGGACAACTGTATGTATTTTTTTTTATTTTACTTTATTATTATTACAGGGGTACCAATGTTTAGGTTATATATATTGCCTTTGCCCCACCCAAGTCAGAGCTCCAAGCATGTTCATTCCCAATACAGAGCACACTGCACCCATTAGGTGTGTATATACCCATCCCTTTCTCGTACTCCCACCTGCCCAACACCTGATGAATGTTGTTACTATATGTGCACTTAAGTGTTGATCAATTAATACCAATTTGATGGTGAGTACATGTGATGCTTGTTTTGCCATTCTTGTGATACTTTACTTAGTAGAATGGGCTCCAGCTCTATTCAGGATAATACAAGAGGTGCTATAACACCACTGTTTTTTGTGGCTGAGTAGAACTCCATGGTATACATATACCTCATTTTATTAATCCACTCATGTATTGATGGACACTTGAGTTGTTTCCACACCTTTGCAATTGTAAATTGTGCTGCTATCAACATTCTAGTGCAGATATCTTTTTTACAGAATGTATTTTTCCTTTGATTAGATGCTCAGTAGTGGGATTGATGGATCAAATGGTAGTTATACTTTTAGCTCTTTGAAGTATCTCTGTATTGTTTTCTACAGAAGCTGTAATAGTTTGCAGTCCTGCCAGCAGTGTATGAGTGTTCTTATCTCTCTGCATCCATGGCAACATTTATTGTTTTGGGACTTTTTGATAAAGGCCATTCTCACTGGAGATAAATGATATCTCATTGTGGTTTTGATTTGAATTTCCCTGATAGTTAGAGATGTTGAGCATTTTTTCATATATTTGTTGGCCATTAGTCTATCTTCTTTTGAAAAGTTTCTGTTCATGTCCTTTGCCCACTTTTTAATGGGGTTATTTGATTTCTTCTTGTGAATGTTCCTAAGTTCTATATAGATTCTAGTTATCAGCCCTTTACTGGATGTATAACATGTGAATATTTTCTCCTATTCTGTAGGTTGTCCTAATGATAGTTTCCTTGGATGTGCAGAATTTGATCAAGTCTCATTTATTTATTTTTGTTGTTGCTATGATTCCCTTTGGGGTCTTCTTCATAAATTCTTTGCCTAGGCAAATGTCCATAAGAGTTTTTCCAACATTTTCTTCTAGAATTCTTATAGTTTCATGCCTTAGGTTTAAGTCTGTTATCCACCGTGAGTTGATTTTTGTGAGAGATGAGAGGTGTGGATCCTGTTACAGTCTTCTGCATGTAGCTATCCAATTTTCCCAGCACCCTTTATTGAGTAAGGATTCTTTTCCCCGGTGTATGTTTTTGTCTGCTTTGTCAAAGATTAGATGGTTATATGAGGATGGTTTTATATCTGGATTCTCAGTTCTGTTCCATTGGTCTATGTCTCTGTTCTTGTGCCAGTATCATGCTGTTTTAGTTTTATAACCTTGTACTATAGCTTGAAGTCTGGTAAATTGATGACTCCCAATTTGTATTGAGTCTTTGATTTGGTTCTCAGTTTGACTGTTGTTGGCATATAGGAATACTACTGATTTCTGTACATTTATTTTGTAACCCGAGACTCTGCTGAATTTGTTTATCAATTCCAGTAGTCTCATGGCAGAATCTTTGGGGTTTTCAGGCAAGCAGAGACTGAGGGAATTTATTAAGTCAAGACCTACCCTCCAGGAAGTACTTAGAACAGTGGTACACATAGATCAGCACAATAAACACTCACCAGTGTAAAATCATGCAAAAGCTGAAGGTCAAAAGCCAGTTACCACAATGGCTCAATAGAGAAAACAAAGCCATAAAGTTCAACTCAACAGGATGAACAGAAATCTGCCCCACTTATCAATTATTTCAATAAATGTTAATGGCTTTAACTACCCACTAAAGAGACATAGGCTGGCTGAATGGATAAATATACACAAGCCAAGTATCTACTGTCTTCAGGAAACACATCTAACACACAAGGATGCATTCAGACTCAAGGTGAAGGAATGTAAAACAATATCCTATGCAAATGGAAGCCAAAAGAAAGTTGGCATAGTAGTTCTGATTTCAGATAACTTAGTCTTCAAATCAACAAAAGTAATGAAAGACAAAGATGGTCGCTATAATGGTGAATGGTACAATTCAACAAGAAGACATAATAATTCTAAATATTTATGCACCTAACTCAGGTACACCTAAATTCATAAAGCAAATTCTACTTGATCTAAACAAAATGATAAACAGCAACACCATAATGGCCAGAGACTTCAACATTCCTAGGACAGCACAGGACAGATAATAACAGGGAAACAATGGATTTAAACACAACTCTAGAACAAATGGCCTGACTGACATTTACAGAACATTCTACCCAAAAACCACTGAATATACATTTTTCTCATCAGATCACAGGACATTCTCTAAGATTGACCATATCCTAGGCCACAAAGCATGTCTCAACACATTTTAAAAAAAGAAATTATACCATGTATCTTCTTAGACCACAGTGAGATAAAATTAGAAATCAACTCCAACAGAAACTCTTATCTCTACACAAAGTCATGGAAACTAAACAATCCTCTGCTGAATGATTATTGGGTTAAGGAGGAAATTAAGATGGAAATTAAAAGATTCTTTGAACTAAATGATAAAGGAGACACAAGTTATCAAAATCTGTGGGACAAAGCTAAAGCAGTCCTGAGAGGAAAATTTATATCCATAAATGCCTATATCCAAAAGACAGAAAGATCACAAATCAACAATCTAATGAATCATCTCAAATAACTGGAAAAGGATGAGCAAACCAATCGCAAAACTAGCAGAGGAAAAGAAATAACAAAGATCAGAGAAGAACTAAAAGAAATAGACAATTAAAAACTATACAGAAGATTAATAAAACAAAAAGTTTGTTCTTTGAAAAAATAAACACAATTGACATGCCTCTTGCTAGATTAACAAGAAGTGGAAAAGAAAGGACTCTAATAAGCTCAATAAGGAATGAAAAATGAGAAATTACAATTGATACCATGGAAATACAAAATATCATCTATGAATACTACAAAAACCTGTATGCACATAAACTTGAAAACGTGGAAGAAATGGACAAATTCTTAGAAACACAGTCTCCAGATAATTTCACACCAGAATTTTACCAGACCTACAAAGAAGAACTGGTGCCTATCCTGCAGAAATTATTCCACAACATCGAGAAGGAAGGAATTCTACCCAACATGTTTTATGAATCCAACATCAACCTGATACCCAAATCAGGAAAGGACACAACAGAAAAGGAAAACTACAGACCAATAACCCTTATGAATATAGATGCAAAAATTCACAACAAAATCCTAGCAAACTGAATTCAGGTGCTTATCAAAAAAATAATCTATCATGACAAAGTGGGCTTCATCCCAGAGATGCAGGGATGGTTTAACTTATGCAAATCTGTAAATGTAATTCACCACATAAATAGAAGTGAAAACAAAGAACATATGATCCTCTCAATAGATGCAGAAAAAGCCTTCAACAAAATTCAGCACTCTTTTATGATAAGAACACTTAACAAAATAGGCATAGAAGGGACTTACCAAAAAATTATTAAAGCTATATATGAAAAACCCACAGCCAACATCATACTGAGGAGGAAAAATTGAAAGCATTCCCACTTGGACCTGGAACCAGACAAGGTTACCCTCTATCACCACTTCTATTCAACATAGTATAGTGCTGGAAGTCCTAGCCAGAGCAATCAGACAAGAGAAGGCAATCAAGGGCATCTAAAAGGGGGCAGAAGAGTCAAACTATTGCTCTTTGCTGATAGTTTATTGTTTTAGTGGTTACTTTAGGGTCTATAGTATATATATTTACTTACCGCAATCTACAGTTAATTGATACTACACCACTATACATATAGTATAATTTTACATTAGTATATTTCTATTTTCCCCTTACTTTCTTTTCCTATTCTTGATATACATTTTAATTTTACATACATAAGATGTAAACCCTACACTACATTATTATTTTTGTTTAAATGATCAATTCTCTTTTCCAGATAGATAGTAAGAAGAAAAAAACCTTATTTAGAACTTTTCACTCATTTGTGTTAAATAGATCTATATTTCCCTCTGACATTACCTTCCTTCTGCCTAGAAGACTTTAACATTTCTCATAATACAGGTCTCCTGGTGATGAGTTCTTTCAACTTTTGTATGTTTGAAAAAGACTTTCTTTTATTTTAGTTTTTGGAGACATTTTCATGGGTATAGAAGTCCAGGTTGCCAGTTTTTTTTTTTCTTATTTCCATACTGATGTGCACTATCTTCTTGTTTGCATAGTTTCTGGTGAGAAATCTGCTTGTTATCCATATATTTGTTCCTCTGTACAAATGCCTTTTTCTCTAACTTTTAGGTTTCCTGTTTATCATTAGTTTTGATAATGCTTGAGGTAGTTTTCTTCAAGTTTCTCATGTTCAGTATTTTGACTTTTTGACTTTATGGATTTATGGTGCTCATCATAAATTAGAAAACTTTCAGCCATTATTTCTTCAAATGTTTTTTAGATGCCTATTCTCTCTCCTATTTCTCAGGACTCCAATTACATATATATTATGCTTCCGGATGTTGTCCCACAATTCACTATTGCTACATTTATTTATTATCTTTACTCTCTCTATTTCCTTCTGTATCTTATTTTGAATAATTTCTATTGTTCAAGTTCACTAAAATGTTCTTCTGCAATGTCTAATCTGCCATTAATCCCAACTAGTGTATTTTTCATCTCACATTTCCAATTTTCAACTCCATAATTTTAATTTGTTTTTTAAAATAGATTTTCATGATTCTACTTCACTTCTTAAACATATAGGGAAAAAGTTATATTGCTGTCTTAATATCTTTTCCTACTAATTCAAGCATCTGTGTCAGTTCTGGGTAAGTTTTCACTGATGGATTTATATTGTCATTACAAGATACAGAAGCTACTTAAAACTTGTTAGATGGAACTGAAAGTTCTCAGTCTAGCACTAATAATTTTTTTTTCCTACTTAGTCAAGACCATGCTGCTTGTTTTACTTACTTCACCATGAATATAGAGATTTTCCAGTCTAGTCGGTGGGTGTTATTCCTTGACTTGTGTGAGTGCTGGGTACTGCTCCTCAAATCCTTCTGTGTGGTTATTTCTCCAGTCTTAGATAGCTTCCTCACACACAGTACTCAGCTTAATATCCAACGGGCACCCTCTGCAGACCATAGGAAGCCTCTGTCCCTGTAGTTTTCCTTCTTGGTCTTGCATCACTCTCTTCTCCATCTCCTCACCTCAGGGTGTGTTCCAGGCTCTGAGATCCTCTGAAATAGAGAGAATCTGGAGCCTGTAATCTCTCTCAAGGCAGGAAGATGAGGAAATCGTGGAGCTTGGTTTGTTTCTCATCTTTCAGGTACCACCATCCTTCATTGCCTAATGTCCAGTGTCTTGAAAACCAATGTTTCATATATTTTGCCTCATTTTTGTTAACTTCAGAAAAGAAGATGAATCCAGTCCCTTCATCTTGGAAGGAAACACAAGTTTCAGTTTCCAAGTTCAGTGACTCCTGCCATCGTAATGACCCCAAAGATGTTCAGCCTTGGGAAAGAGAATCAGAAGCACTGAGAATGGTGGCAGACGTCAGAAGAGCTATTAATAGATTTAGAGCATGTACTTCATTCTTCCCTTGTGCTTCCTTTCTCATCCTGTTCTGTTCCACTTTGTCCTGGCTCTAGCCTGTGGGCAGCCTACAACCATGTCTCAGAAAGCTCAGTGCCTTCCCCTCTCTCCCAGCTCTCATTTAAGTGAATCTGTGTATGTTTCATTCTTAAAGACGCTTGCTTGGTGATTTATTTATTCAACCAAAATAATGAACCAAAACGTGCAAAGCAAGTTGTAGGGCACAATAGCTTGTAGTGTTCTGCCTCCCAGGAAACTCAGCTGCCTTCCTGAGGTCCAGAGCAGCTGCCTCCCAACAGGAAGATAATAGTGGCGTAGTCGCATAGGGCTGGTGGGTAATGGCAAGTCTTCAGAGCACCCAGTCATCTCACTTCTGGAGAGGACTAGCTCCCTGCCTCAGGACCTTTCCGAGCAGGCCCCGGGGAGCCCAGTCTTTTGGCCTCAGGCCTATTACTAAGCCAGGCCTCAAAGACTGGAGTGAATATGAATAGACACTTGACAAAAATGGAGACTGAGGAGAAGAGGCTCAGCTGGCCCTGTAGTCAGAACCAAAAACTTAGATTTCAGTCTTGACACTGCCCCAGGGTCTACTCTACCTCTCTGTGCCTTCATTTCCACACCAGTAACCTGAAGATGATAACAATTGCCCATGGCTGTGAGCTTTATATGAATGACAAATACAATTATAAAATTAGCCCTACTCACCTGGGGATGGTTCTTACAGATTTAGTGGTCAGACTAGCGTATGGGTAGGAATGTGAGAAGATAACAGAATTCTTGAGTTACATCTACAGGCACCCCAATACATATCATTTCAGGGATGGGTTGCCCATTTTCATTTGGGACTAATGCTTATGACGTCACTTAGAGGTCTGCAGAATCATCATTGTGAACCCTGTTTCACTAGCACCGACGCCCCCATGGAATGGAGAGAGCTGCGGAGTACGGTCACGGCATTGTCACAGAGCGATGGCTACCACTACTGATGTTCAAATCGTGCCTTCATTTTGAATAAAAACCAAACCATCTCATGCCTCTTATTGTCAGATAATTAAGACTCTGTTAATTCTTGGCAAAAAGTGTAATTAAGAGGCTTAATTATGTCCGTGTAGAGTAAGGGGACTCAGCAGGGCATAAGGCAGAGGCTCTCAAACTTTAATTGCATTAGAATCACCCAGGGAGCTTGTTAAAAATGCAAATTCCCTGGCTCCTTGCCAAGGTCTGGGTGGGTTTCAAGAATCCACATATTGTTCTCCATATAAATCTACAGGTAATTCTAGTGTGTGAGGACAGCACTTTGAGAAGCAGTGATCTAACAAAAAGAGAAACAGTATTTGAAGGCAGAAAAGATCTGCATGTTAGAGCTTTAGCTAAGCAGCTCTTGTCCAGTTTGTAACAAGGATGCAGGTTTGCTGTAGTAAGGATCCCATGAGGTAATGTCTTAAAAAACACAATGCACATTCTAATGTGCTTTGTAAACCTCCTGTCAGAAGCCATGCTTTACTGAACCCTTACCACGAACCCAACGCAAAGTGTTTAGTGGGCCCTTAATCCTTCAATGATTTTACATATGAGGTCAATATTATTACTTCCATTGTGCAGAAGAGGAAACTGAAGATTAGGGAGGGTAAATAATTTTCTCAGGGTCCCCTAGATTCCCATTACAAGGAGATAAGTATTAGTCGGGGTTCTCCTGAGAAGCAGAGCCAATAGGATATGTGCATGTGTGTATATATATATATGTACTCACACATGTGCATACAGATATAGACACAGATATAAAGAGATTCGTTATGAGGAATTGCTTACATGGTTATACTGGCTGAGAAGTGCAGACCCAGGAGAACCAATGGTCGAGTTCCAGTTCAAGCCTGAGTGCAAAGGCAGGAGACTGACGTCCCAGCTGGAAGACAGCAGAGAAAGAGGAGTCTTCCTCAGCCGTTTATTCCGTTCAGGCCCTCAGTGGATGGGACGGGCCCCCTCACACTGGGGACGGCAATCTGCTGTGCTCAGTCTACAGATGCACACGCTGATCTCACCGAGAAACACCCTCACAGGCACATTCCAAAAGAATGCCAAGCCAAATATCTGGGTACCCTGTGACCTCGTCAAGTTGACACCTAAAATAAACCATCACAGACACTAGATGGAGTCTGTGTTATTCAGCATCTCTTCATGGGGCATCAGTCGCAGGCTTCCTCTTCCTGGTCTCCACGTAGTACCCGCTGCTTGTGCAGTGCAGGTTCCGACAGATGCAGCTGGGGTGGACGGGAAGGAGTTGGGCAGTGGAAGTGGAGCTCCCTGTCCTCACCACAGACCAAGTCCTTTGAGCTGGGCTCAATGTGGCACCCGCTCCCCATCCTCCCCTTGGGCTCTGTAAGGCAGAGCCTTTGTCCTCCGGGTGTTGCTCTGGTAACTCCAGAGACCCCCAGAGAGGGTCTTGGTCCAAGTAGTAGTTTTGGGGGAGGGAAGAGGAGGTAGGAAATACACATTCAGAACTTCAGCCCATCCCCTACCCCTGGGGAGGAAGTACACCCCAGGACTGTTCGGAGGAAAGTTTGTCATGAGAACAGGAGATAAAGAAGGCAACAGATGACCACTGCGACATTGCTACTAACTATTGTTGGCAATATTATACAGTCTACAGGATGTGGTCACTCAGTTCCAGCATTCGATGCTCACAAAAACCCAAAGCACTGGGCATTATTACCTGCCTTTTACAGATGAGGAAACTGAGGCAATGGAAAGCTAAGTGACTCAGCCAGTAAAGAGTAGAGGCAGAACACATTGGGACCTACCTTCTACACTCCCGATCCTACCCTCTCTCATGGGAACTGGACGCTGAGAAGTCTCAGGACTCTCCGGAAGGTCTAGGCTGAGTTCAGGTGCCTGGGCTGGAACAGGGGAATGTAATCTTTAGAATTCAGCAAACTTAGGATTTAAGTTCATAGAGAGTTTCCAGAACTGTGGGAGCTCGTGGGACCTTAAAGTAACACTGTTCCACAAGCAAAGGATGGAGCCACTTTACAGCAAGTGTTTGGGAGCCACAGCTGTGAAGACAGAGATGTGATGATGTTCTTTCGGGGACACCCTCTGGGGCAGGCAGCAGTCAGGGGGACAGGGTGTCAGGCAAGGGGCACAGGACCTGGCGCTGGAAGAAGGTGCAGGCAAGCCTGCAAGCCTTGGCATGACAAGTGCACCGCCATGAAGGCGATGCCATGCCCAGGGGACACTGGGGGCCTCGGGGTTGAGTCAGGAATCCGGGACAGCTGAAGCTGCCCAGAGGCGAAAGTCTCACAGCATGAGGAGCGCAGGACAATGGAAGGAAAGCAGGTCAAAGCCTGCGTGGTCTTGCAAGCTGCTTGAGGAAATCCTGTGACTACAGGTTTTAACAGTGCAAAACGGTTTCGCTAGTGTTTATGGAAAATGCAAATTAAAACAACAGTGAAGGAATAGTGTCACCTTTAAAATTCCTTAAGGCAAAAAAAAAAATTATACTGTTCAGGGTTTCAGGAGATAAGCCCTATCTCATGTAGCTACTGGTAGAAATATAAATTTTTACAAGGCTTCCATCACACAATTTGAAAATCTGGTTCAACCTTAAAATGGGCATACCTTTGATTCAGTATTTCTTATTTTCAGAATTCAGTACAAGTGAAGACATAAGAGCATGAAGATGTACATACATGAAAATGTTCAGTAACAGGGAACTGGTAAAACAAATTATGGTTTAGTTATACAAAAGAAAACTATAGTCATTGAAAATGGTGTGGGTGAAATGTATATTTAAATGGAAAGGTATTATAAAGTATTAAGTGAAAAAGGAGATTAGGAAACCTTGTATATCATGTTACAGGTCTATCTAGCTGAGCAAAATGTTTTCCTCAGGAAGTTTGTTTGAACCAATTAACAATAACCAAAGATGGCAACAACTTCTGCGACAGTTTTAGGTCTTCAACAGAACAGGGACGTCCACTGACAACGCTCGGCCGGCAGCATCTGCGTGTGTGTGACGCTGGGAGCTCCTTCGTGGTCACTGGTCATTTAAAAGTCAGTGTGAGGAAAGCGCTGCGGCTGTGCCCTCCAGGCTCCAGGAGACAAAGTAGGCTTGGAGCCCAGACACAGACTCAGCCACCCCCAAGCCTTTCCCGCCCTTGACTTGCTCCTCACTTTAGGTCTGACGATGAGGAGGTTGAACACGGGCGCTGGTGACACTGATTGGCCAGTGCACTGCATCAGAACTCCTGGCCCAGGAGGGGCCCGTGGGAATGGAACATTTTGGCGCTACTGACCACGCCATGGAATAGATTCCAGTCACCAGCCAACCCATTAAAAGCAATCTATTTCAAAAGTTGGCTGAATTTTCTTTAAAACCTGGCTGCATTGTAATTAAACAGAATGCCATATTTTATGATGGCATTGGACCACCATAACAATACTGCAGGTGAAATCCCACAAATATTTGAACATACATACACGCTAGGAGGAAAGAATAATTCATTCTGTCAGCTGTGTAACATTTACGTCCCCTCCTCCTAATAGCTATTTGGCAACTACTAATTACATAGTACTGAAGAAAATATGAACACAATCAAGGAGTGATATCACAATAAATTACTTTTCAAATTTCTCTTTGTCTCCAAAGCGCATGTTTATTACTCTGTGGGACACTGAAATAAAGCACAGAGTGCCTGGATTATTATCATGTGCAAAGCGCGAGGGTGAGTATGCACGTAAGTGTCACTGTTGTGCCTGGATTCCTTGTGAAAGCTCTTTGATCTCAGCAGGGTTTGGAGCCAGAAAGCTTAAAAAAGTCTTGTCAGCATCAGCAAACACAAAGCTAGTTGTGGAGGTGGAGAAGCCCTGGTTACTTCTTTTTAACTGGAAGTGTACAGAAATCTTAGGCAAATCATATTAATTATATACTGATCAATGTTATTGATTTCAAGGCAAAATGGAAATGGACTTCAGATTTGTAATGATATCTTCAAATTTTGGCATCGTGTGCTGTGGTTTGGAGGAGTGTCACAAGTACGAGAGTCCTCTGATTTTTCCACCTGCTTTTGAGTAGGCTTAAAGAACGCCACGGGACCGCAGTGTCATTGCAGATGGAACCAGCAAGTCTGAAAGCTCAGGCAACTGAAAACTAGGGTGGCATGATGGACACAGGCGGAGAAGGGTGAGCGGGTGGGAGGGAGGTGGGTGATAAGAAGTCACTTATTGGATATAATGAGATGTGTACCCTAACGCCCTGACTTGGCCTGTATGCCACAAAATTGACCTTGTAGCCCACAAATTGATATAAAAATAAACAAATAAACATGCTGCAGCTTGGATAAATTAATATCCTTATGTAAAAATTTTCAATGGTACTATAGTGGAGCACAAAGAGTAAGGATATATTGTTTTCAACAACCTGATGATAAGACATTTTAATTTTATTGATTAGAACTATGTACCATATGTTCTTGGAGTAATCGTTGAGAATTTTGTACATCCTCTTTCTACTATAAAGTTTCAAAACACGAAAAAAACAAAAAGGAAGAAAGAAAATAAATAAGTAAAAATTTATTTTTACTGCCAACGTGAAGACACAAGTTCCTTCTGTTTGCTTCCATTTTAAAGACTTGGTCATATTGATTGTATATATCTCTATGAAGAATACATTTCTGTCCTTTATTTGTCTGATTATTCTTTCATTTAGTTTTCTATCATTTTAAAAGCAGACATTGTGCTGCTCCTATTTTGTTCTTCTTTGCCCTATATCCTTTTCTTTCTGCTAATGGCATCCTTTTTTCCTTTAAGAGACCACAGTCCTCCTGTCTTCAGGTGCTCCTGGCTGGGCTGCCAATACCCTGCTCCATCCACAGGAGACTGCAAGTGCCCCGCTGGTCAGTGAGAGAACCACGTCCCTGGACGGGCTGCAGCTGGAGCACTGATTATTATGGTTATTCATAAATCTCTCTGTCCATTGAGCTCACTTATTAGAAATGAGGTTGCCAAACTTTTTATCTGTAAAGGGCCAGGTAGTAAATATTTCAGCTTTGTGAGCCATGTGGTCTGTTGTGATGACTCAATGCTGCCATTGGACCGAGAAAGCCACAGACGATAGGCAAACACGTGGGCATGGCTGAGCTTCCACAAGACTTTATTTCCAAATGCAGGCAGCGGGCCAGGTTTGGCTCATGGGCCACAGCCTGCAACCCTGTCTTTAGGGTATTAGTTTTGAAACCATGTTCTGAAGAGATTCCTCAGGTAAGAGAAGGAGTTGGGGAGGGGGTTACCTCACTTTATCTCTTGGGGAATCAGAGCAGCCTCTCTTTCCTCTGTTAGGGATCCATTTTCAATTTTAAATTTTTTAAAAACAACATTCTTTAGCTCATAAAATTTTTGAAAATCAATAACTTAAGGTTGTAAATGATATGAGTTACTAATAAATTGACTTTTGTTCAAGGTTCTGAGAGGGAAGGAGTAACATTTAGAGAGTTTCCTCTGGTCAAGCCCAGGGTTGGGTACCGTCACATGTAACATCTCATGTACTCCCTGTATGGTCACTGTGGATGCGTTAGCCAGAACGCCCAGCCATACGCCGTCAGCCCACAACTTGTCTTCACTGTCAGCTTCATCGCAACTTTTATTAGAATGGTCTAAAGGAATCATTTGAGGTTTTTTAGTTTTGACTGTATATATTAGAGAAATGGGTATGTTAGGATGGCAAGTCAGGACAAATGTGAATATATATGTTTCCTTATATGCCTCTTGTTGAAAAAGGATATAGGAGAAAATTATTGGAGAGATATGGAGATAATTATTTGTATTTTTTAAAAAGTCTTTCATGTGGAGAAATTGGAATCCTTACACACTGCTAGCAGGAATGTAAGATGGTGCAGCTACTATGGAAAATAGTTCCTCAAAAAACTAAAAATAGAATTACTAGATGATTAGAATTACCAGCAACCCCACTTCTGCGTATTTATCCAAAAGAATTAAAAGCAAAAACTTGAGCAGATATTTGTACACCCATGTTCACAGCAATATTATTGACAAGAGCTGACAAGTGGAGGCAATTCAAGTTTCCATCTGTGGATGAGTGGATGAACAAAATGTGGTATGTGTATATATGTAATGTAATATTAATCAGCCTTAAAAAAGGAGGAAATTCTGACGCGTTCTACAACATGGATAAACCTTGAAGACATTACCTTAAGTGAAAGAAGCCAGTCAAAAGTGCTCTATGAGTCCCTTCATATGAGGTATCTAAAGTAGTTAAATACATAAAGTCAGAAAGTATAATGGTTTCTGGGGCTGGGCAGGGGAGAATAAGGAGTTGGTGTTTAATGGGTCTGAGGGTCCAGTTTGGGAAGATGAAAAAGTTCTGGAGATGGATGGTGGTGATGTTTGTACAACAAGATGAATGTACTTAATGCCACTGCATTGTGTGCTTATAAATACTTAAAATGGCAAATTTTATGTTTTACGTTTATTTTACCCTATTTTTAAAAAATTGAAAAAGTCTTTCATGATGTTTTTAATGAAAAGATTTTCTAATTTTTAATATAATCTAATTAACTAATAGTGATACCTTTTCTCTCCTTCTGAGAGTCTATTTATTTCACCATTTACCTCATGTACCCTCTGAGATTCTAGATAAGATCCCACTCTTAGAACTTTTCATTTTATGCTTTTGCAGTCTTCCTTTGGCATGACTGGAAAAAGAAGATGAAATTGTATCATCTTAAATGTACAGGGTCAGAGATAGTACAAACCAGAAGGAGGGCTTTGGAATCCTGAGTAGGACAGTGAGGAGGCTGTCTGCAAGGACTAATCCACTGCCAACAGCACCAAAGGGAGGGATGCCTCCCAGGGCAGAGCCGAGAGCCACAGTGAGTCCCTGCCAGGAAGCAGGACTGGGCTCTAGGGAAGGAACTGGCAATCTGTGCCCAGCTGGATTTCAGAACTGCTACGGGCCAGTGACAGCTGCGTGTCTCCCCCCAGCCCCCATTTGAACAAGAGTCTTTATAGCAGCTCATTAGTCTCCTAGCCACCCTTCCCTCCAGCCTCCAGGCCTAGCACACTCAACCCCTGCCCCTCAGCACCTCGCATGTGGCCCGGGCCTTGCAGACCCTCAATAGACGTGCCCTGAATGAGTACATAGATGGCGAGATGCATGGGGGAGGGGGGCAAATATGCCGGATTCCAAGCTTTCTGATAGAAAAAACTGCTCGAGCCATGCTGCTGAAAACCCTCCTGCAGGTTAGATGTAAAATTTCATCCTACTGCTCTTTACCTGCTGATAACAGCCCAGCTTTCAGCTGAAACACAAGGCCTCAAGAAGGAAAGCAGGCCTGACTGAGACAAAGCAGGTCCACGAACGAGTGCAATGTGAGCTTTGTTCTCTACAGGAAATGACTGCACAGCTGACACCCGGAGTGACTCCCGGAGCACCCCTGATTATGCTGCTACAACCGGACCTAACAGCTTTGTTGCATGTCTGATAGACCCACAGAGAGGCAAGTGAGGTGGGACACGTTGCGAGAACAGCAAACCTCAAGTCAGCTCACAGCCTTGGGAACCGTGTGCTGGTAGTGAGAAAAAGGAAACACAATCTGTGTCACAGCACAAGCTCCACAAGACCGGTCTCCACGTGGCCTTGTCCCCATGCAAATTTTATTAGTAGAGCTGAGACCTGTAACTTGTACAGGTTTCCAGACAAAATCAACTCAAATTTTTCATTTGAGCACCACATTTTATACTGCATAGCAAAGCCTAGTTATTTTTGTGAAAAAGAACAAGGTGGTCTCCTTAAGGAGCTCACCCATCAGAGCTGCACTGTAAGCCCCTGTCTGTCACTGTGAGGGCACAACTCATTATCAGACCATCCCTCCACTTGCCCCGCTATTGCCCAGCCTGGTTGTCTACTTTCTCTGCAAATTGGTATCAAACTAGAAATAACTGTGGAACAATGTTCATGTTTCACTTTTCTCCTATTTCTTGCTATTACTATTTGGTTTCTTATTAAACTTCTCCTTGTCTGGCTGGGCAGGGCAGCGTGGACAGGGAGGAGGAGTGGATCCTTGCAAACACACCGTGAGCGCCTGCTGGCTGCGGCAGTGGTGTGGGCAAACCACGCCTGAGGCCACATGACATGTGCAACAGACATGAACAAGTGAGCGAGTGTGCCGGGTTGATAGGAGCTGGAGTTCTCGCTGTGCAAGAAAGAAGGGACACCCAAATATGAAATGGGGAGAGGTCCCCAGTGACAGACTGGAATTGGAGGCCCTGGCTCTGCCCACAAAAAGGTCAAGAAGCATTGAGCACACCTAGGGCCCATCCTGGTCTCTGAGGGAGCCAGGGCTACTTGGGAACATGCTCGGGGAAACGTAGGTTCAGTCTGGAGCAGCTTGTTATGCCAGAGAGTAAGGACATGCTCCAGTGAAAGGGGAAGCATGTCGGAGGACGTGGGAGCCAGCTGGAAGCGGCTCCTGCCGGCCAAATCTGGGTCACGGGTTTGATTATCAAAGCAATCAGGTAAGTAATAAAGTATAGACCACTGGGGGAATGAGAATGCAGAGGAGTCCATTCCAATAATAAATATATTGACTAATAGTTAGTGAAAGAGGAGACAGGGCTCTTGCTACAATGCTGAGGGCCACAGGTAAGGGTGGAGAGACGCATAATTTGAATCTGATCACAAGGAAACATCAGATGGAGCCAAAATGGGGAATATCCTATTCAAAAGGAAAGGAGAGGTTGGGAACCGTGTCCTTCACAAAAGTCAAAGTTACAGAAGAGGCGGGAAGACCTGAATGTTCCAGAGTGGGTAAGGCTAAAGAGACATGATAGGAAAACGCTCCTAGGCTCTACTGGAGGGAAAGTGCTCAGGCATCACTGGGCTAAGTGGCAGGAATGAAATACAGGGGTGGATAAAAGTGTTGTGTCAACTTGAACACATGGAGCTGGGACCGCACTGTGGCTGTGTGCGAGAATATCCCGACTCCTAGGGAATACACACTGACGTGTCTGAGGCCAGGATGTGTGTAACGTACTCTCAGCTGGCTCAGAAAACAAATAGAGAGCAAAGCAAAGGGGGAAATGTGATAGTGGGAACATTTATTATTTGCATTACATTTATTACGTTACACATCATGCCATGTCCCTCACACGTACTGCGTTTACTATAAATGTGACAGCAGGAATGCAGGCAAAGGTATGCAAGCGTCCTATAAGCTATTTTAATTTTTGAAAATTTTCTATAAGTTTTAAAGATTTTTTTTCTCTATCCTGTCTTCCTAAAGTCATCCCCCTTTGATGACTGAGTTAGAGTTTCTACACACGTGTGTCACATAAGTTGCCAACAATTGTCATGGCGAATGTTAGAAACAGAAAGGGCCCCGAGCCCTTCCTGGCACCCTCCGGGCTTGTGCAACTGTGGAAAAGACCCAGATGCTGAACAGTGCCTGTGGCCATCCCCCCAAGCTCACCGTGGCTGCACCTTGTTCGAGAAAAAAAATCCATAATTTCACTGATGCAAAGACATGAATAGCTGGAGAAATCCCTTTGGATTATGCCATGCAGACATCCACACTCCATGGGGATGTTTCGAAGCAAAAATGTGTTATCCTAAGGGATTCACTCTCCAACAGAGGCCCCGTCTTGGGTTTGTTCACATCAAACCACAGAGGTGTCCTCGCCCTGGGAATGAAGCACCAGCCACCTGCGCCTCTCCACGCACCCGGCTCCCGCTGGGTCGCAGCCCGTGGTGTGTGCGATGCCCCTTCCTGCCGCAGACGTCCTTGCCAACCTCGCTCGAAAAGCTCTGTTTCTCCGGTCAACACCAGTGCGTAATTCAGGCGGGTGTAGATGCTTTGCTTATATTATTACCAGACCAGCTTCCACTACAGGGCACTTCTACAGTAATAATCTTTATTTTGATATGATTAAAAAATGTACACGTGGACATTGGGGAAAACTTGGGAAATACAAAATGTATAGAGAAAAAAAAATCCCTCATCACCCTGTGATCAGGGATAATGTTATAAATCTGGGGCGTTTCCTTTTAGTTCTTTTTCCTATACATGAAGGAAGGGGGGAGAAAGTCACAGTTTCATGTCCCCTGTGCCTCTGACAGGCAGGTTGCATTAAACCACAGGGCTACTTCCCAGTCCCTTTCCCAGGCTGAGAACCTGGGAAAGCTTTGGCTTCCGGAAGACAACCTGAGCCCGGCTTTGAGAGAAGCTGCTGGAGCTTGGGGGGCGGGGGCGCTGCGGAGCTGGCTCCTCGTGTGGGTTTCTGCGGGGGGCAGCGGGGGTGCCCACAGCAAGCGGAGAGCCGGGAGGCAGAGCTGTGAAAAGGCGCCAGCTCAGCAGCACAGGGGCACGGCCCATCGGAACCCCCCGCGGCGCCTCCTGCACCCCACCGCACCCCACCACAGCCCGCCACCAGCGCAGCCTGAGCCCTGACTTGCCTCTCCCAGGGACCTCCTGCCCTAACCATTGCCGTCCGCGCGCCCTGCCCAGCTAGAGAACCGTGCCAGGGCGTGCACACCGCAGGGGCAGAAACCACGAGGTGGATCGTAGAGTCACCTGCGCTGGACCCAAGCCTCCCAGGAGAGGAGGCCCTTCACCATCTGGCCCCAAACAACACTCTCCCCCAGCCCCAGCCCCAAGCGCTCCCCGACCCAGCCATCTCCTTGTCCCAAGGTGAGGTCTGGGAAGCCCCTCACCACCCCGTCCCTCCTCATACCTGAGAAATCTGTGGGGGAGGCCCCAACACAGGAGAAAACAGCAAATGAATGAAGGGACCACAGATGTCAGTAAGGGCCTGGAATGAAATATGAGGGACGGACAGGAGACGGGGCATTTTCACGGGGTGGTCTGGGAAGGAATCCCTTTGAGGAGGTGACATTTAGGTGACATTTAGGAGGAGAAAGAGGCAGCGTGAGAAGACTGGGGGAGGCCTTCTCAGCAGGAGGCTCAGAGGCAGGGAGAGCTTGGTGAGTTCTAGAATTGACCGGCACCCAGTATTGCTGGCACCTTGAGAGCAAAAGGGAGAGTGGCCTGCAGTGAGGTTGTGCGTCGGTGAGCTCCAGCTGAATACACAGCTGCGCGGCTCAAACAGCAAGCGTTTATTTTCTCACAGTCCTGGTGGCTGCGAGTCTGAGGTCAGGGCCCCGGCTGTCCTACCGGCTGGCAGACGGCCACTCTCTCCCCACATCCTCACATGGTGGGGACGAGGGCAAGCTCTCGTGTCCCTCCCTCTTCCTGTTATACAAGGGCACCAATCCCATCGCGAGGGCTCCACCCTCACGGCCTCATCTAACCCGAACCGCCTCCCAGAGGCCTTGTCTCCAGATACCTTCACACTGACGACTAGGACTTGTACTTGTGAGTTTTCGGGGGAGACAATTGTCCCATAGCCAATTGAGTCATACTTCTTGATTTAGGAGCATTAAGTACATGCTTCAGTTTCAGAGCAGAAACAGTGGTCTGCCCTGGAATCCCGGCAGGGGGGCCCCGGGTTGGGGTAGCCGTGCTGTCATGGCTACCAGTCACACTCAGACACCGCAGTGTAAATGCTACGGTGTCATTCTCACTTTACGGGTGAGCAAAGACAGGCTCAGAGACACTAAGTGACATGCCCCAATTCAGACCTTCAAGTTCGCAACATAATCGCTTAAACATTAAAAATACGCATTTACAGCAGTTAGCATGTTTCGATGTCAACAATAAGGGGAACATAAAGGGGACACCTATGTTCCTTGCACGATTTTTACTGTTGTAACTTTTGTAGCTTCAGCATTATTTGCACATTAAAGTTTTAAGAAGGAGTGATCATGTTTTGAATCCCACTAGAGCCAACCCTTGTTCTCCGTGCTCTTCGGGTGTCCCCTGCAGCTCTCTGGGCCCTGCTCGTGGACGTCATCCACTCCACAGACGGGGAAACCGAGGCTGACTGGGGAGGTGCCTGCCAGAGGTCCCACTGGAACAGGCTGGGGTCTGAACTGTGACCCCCAAGCCCACATTCCTTCCACCTCCTTGAGTGGCCTCTGTAGTCGGTCCTCAAAGATGAGTCATTGAGGGTTTTGAGAAAGCCCCATGATTCGGGGCTCAATTGCCCTGTGGCCCCAGAGAGGCGAAACCTCTGCCTGTGTGGTGCCTTCCGCCTTCAGAGGTCAGCACAGCCCCTCTGTCTTCAGAAGGAAAATCTGAGGTCCTCAAAACCTGGCAGCGAGGAGGAGGAGGAGAAAGAGAAGAGGAGGGGGAGGGGAGCGAAGAGCAGGGCTGAATGGCTTCCCTGATGACAAAGCGGCAGCTGGAGGCTCCCTGCAGAGACCAAAGCCCAGGAGCAAGGGCTGGAACCCTTCCAGAAGTGCGGAGCCCGGGAGCTGAACAATGGAGGAGAAGCAATTAAAACTGGGCTTGGCCGGGGCCCAGGGAGCAGCGCCTCCCAGCACCTCCTGCCTGCGGGGAGGTGACTCAGCACAGCCAGGATGCAGGGCAGAGGTGGGGACCCTCTGGGAGAAAGGAGGCCGGCCTGGGGCGGGACAGACCACTCAGGCCCGGCTCTTCCTGCAGGGCTGTGCAGCCCCTAGAGAAGAGTCCCAGCCGTTGACACATTTCACTAGTTTTAAAGCTCTAAGTAGAAAGAGTTGTTTACTCTGCCATTGAATTTGGATTATCTCTGCTTCTGCTAATAAAAGCTAACATTTATGGGGCACTTCTACCGGCAACCTTACTGCTAAGGGAATGTGATGTCCCCTGTGCTGAAAACCAGGCGCAGGCCATTTCAGTAATTTCCCCAAGTCAGGTGGCTGGCGGGAACCGAAGCCAGTGCGCGCGCGCGTGCACACACACACACACACACACACACACACACACACACACACACACACACACGTCTATCTGATACCAAAGTCCATGCTTCTGGCCACCAGCCAGACCACCTGCTAGTCTGCAGCCCAGGTGACCAGGCCCCAGTCAGGTCCCACTCCATCCCTGAGTGGCCTGGGACTCCTCGGGCCACCCGGTCTTCTCGAAAGGCTTCACTGTCGACACAGCACTCCTGGCTTTGCCTCCTTCCGACCGGCTGCTGCTCTGGCTGGTTCCGCCCCTCCGCTCACCCCCAGGGGCCAGATGCCCAGGGCTCCCTCTGACCTCGCCCTTGCTCTCCGCCTCGGTGCTCCCGCTCACTCAGACCCTCCCCGGGACTCCCAGCCACCTCCAGCCTCGACTCCAGAATCATCTGCCCATTTGCCGTCTCTGCCGGGACGTCTTGTGGCCATTCAGACCGAATGCGCCCCCACCAGATGTCTCCACGTCCCCGCTCCTGCTGCTGGGGCCAGTGTTTCCCACTGCAGGTAAAAGCATCACCATTCGCTCGGACGCCCAAGCCCCACCTACCACGTGCCCTTCGTTCTCTTTGTCATCACTCCCACCTCCAGTTAGGGACCCAGTAGGCCTGGGCTTCTGTCTTCCAAACGTGCCCCAACTCTGACCTCTTCTCCCACCACCTCTCCACCACCTGGGTGACCTCCGGCCTCACAGGCTAGACCACTTGTCGCAGCTTCGCACCTAGGCCTCCTTGTCCTGAAGTCCCTTCCCTGCAGGGCAGTGTGGCCCAGAGCTTTGTGACATGCACCCCATCCGTCACCTCCACCGCCTCCCGCCCGACTCAGGAAACAGCCAGACTTCTTAGCCTTGCTGCGTCTGCCTCCTGCCTGTTCTCTAAGCCACGTGCCTCCATCTCCCAGGCTGTCTCTGCAGCTGCCTCGGTGGCCTTCTCTGTAACTTTAAAATGTTTCTCAAAGTGGGATCCCCAGCCCAGCAGATGAACACCACCTGGGACCTTGCCAGAAATGCAGACTCTCAGACCCCATCTCAGACTCACTGCCCCAGAGGCTGGGGGTTGGGGGGCGGCAACGTGAACTGCAACAAGCTCGCCGGGTCTGTTAGGGACTGAATTCTGTCATCCCCCCAATTCAGATGCTGACGGCATTTTGAGAGAGGGCCTTTAAAGAGATAATTAAACGGTATCATTGGGTGGATCCTGATCTGGTAGCACTAGTGTCCTTATAAGAAGAGGAGATGAGGACACAGTCACACGCAAAGGGAAGGCCACGTGAGGACACAGGGAGAAGACACCTGTCTGGGAGCCACGGAGAGAGAAACGAGCCCTGCCCACAGCTTAGTCTCAGGCTTCTACCCCCAGGGCTGCCAGAGAATAGCCTCCTGTTGGCTAAGCCCAGTCTGGGCCTTTGCCTCGGCAGCCCGAGCAGACGAACGCGGGTGGCTCTGAGAAGCTGGCTCGGGCACGCCACTCGGGCCGCCCTCTGAAGGCCTTCGCCGGAGCTTCGCTCTGCTGGAAGCAGCGGCCCGCTGTCCCGCGCCTGGTCCCTGTGCACAGAGGGGTCCTTCCCTGATGACCTCGGGACAGAGGCTCTGCTCCTGCACCTCTCAACCCCCAGCCCCCTGCTCTTAAGCAGCGTCCCCGTGTCCCATCGTCAGACCGTTTGTCACTGTTGATCCTCTCATCTGTTTATGGCCATTTGTTTGCCACGTGTATCCTGCGCACATGACAAGGATCCTGAAAAGCAGGAAGTTTCATTTCTTGTTCAACATTTACTTTCCAGGCCTAAGACAGTGCCCCGGTAGAGCTCACGACTGGCCAGTGGACAGGAAGTCTCCCTCCTGACATACCGAGGGCTCCACGTGTGGCCCAGCAGACGGGAAGGGCAGGGAGACCCTGGGAGTGCACTTGAACGGCCCCCAGCCGTGGCCGCAGGTGCAGCACACACTGTCAGGGACCCGAACCTTGGGGCAGGAGCAGGACTCTGTGGCCGGACCCCAGGGCGGCGTGAGCTCAGGCCTGTGACGTCGGCTCTCTGACAATGTGAGACAGTAGCCGTGCTGTTGTGATGACGGTGACTGAAACACAGAGGGACAGGCCCCATGCTGTGAGTTCTCATTCCTTTGAATGTCTGGGTACGTGGGGAATCAGAGGGGGATTGAGGAAGTAGCTGCTCCTTCCAGAAGGATTCTGCAGCCATTCTTCTGAGTCACTCCGGACCCTGCCCATGGCCTGGCTGCCACGCCACGCAGCACCGGGGGCAGCCTCCAGGGGGCCCAGGGGGGCAGGGCACTCCTCGGGCACACAGACCACCTGCCAGACCCCCGACGCCAGCACCGTGTCCCAGGGCCACAGAGACAGGTGCTTCTGCGTGCAAGGGTGGGCTCAGTGCTCATGTACCTGGGGAAACATCACTTCTGTCGGGCCTTCCACTTCTGCAGAAAGAATTCAGCCGTAAAACACTGACAGGAAAGTCACAACTTACTAATTAAATGTGAATATTCCTCCCCTTCCTAAAGGTCGATGTCTGTCTGCATCTCTTGGGGCTCCCCCGTTGAATACCCCGTGGCCCAGCATCCTGAAGGCTGAGGAGCCGTGAGGAGCCGGCGTCTCACTCCCAGGTGGGCTCAGAGCGCAGCGCGGGGGCAGGTGCTGCCTGAGTGATGAGTGACTCAGGGGTCCCCTTGGGAGGCGGTTTCCGTTTCATCTGGCGGCAGAGATGGCTGTTCCAAGCACAGCGCATCTCCTGTTGTGTGTCTGTGTCCCGTGCTTGGGAAGTCACGGCTGGAGCAAACGTGTTGTGAAGATACGTAGCTCCAGGCTGCGTACTGACTGCTTTATGCTGCTGTCGTCTTTAGTGTTTCTAGCTTGGTTTTAGCCACTTTTAAATATGAGGTGATAGGATAGGCCATTCAAACTGATTCTGGTTTTGGTTAAATTTGTGCTAATATGGTCTTATGCAGTGAGGATTAAATTTGGAATTTATGCCAGCACAAAACTCAGGCACCTGCTATTTTTAGGATGGTAACAGAAAATATTTCTCTCCAT
The DNA here is from genome assembly GCF_020740605.2 of Lemur catta. Classification (NCBI taxonomy): domain Eukaryota; kingdom Metazoa; phylum Chordata; class Mammalia; order Primates; family Lemuridae; genus Lemur; species Lemur catta. Next base: position 93,626,082 of record NC_059138.1, on the reverse strand, counting down.
AGTAAGAGACTTCTACGGATAAAGCAATGCCTATGCACCCTTGTTCATCCAACACATGCCCACTCCTGAAAACGTGACTTCTTAGCTAAATGTGACCTTCCTAGTGAATCATGTGTGGACAGGCTCTGAGACGGATGGAAGGTGGATGGACGGATGGATGGATGGTTTTAGAGGGTAATCCTATTGGGGGGATAAATTCACACATGAGCTACAAAAGTCAGATAAGCTTCAAAGTGCTCTGAGTTCTTGTGAAGTGAGACTTTTCTCACTAAAACTGCACTTGAAGAAGGAGCAGAATTTGGCAGAGTGACAATTTATATTCTGGAAGCCACATGTATAACGGGGCAAAAGGAAACAATGCATGTTCCTGACAGGACTGAGTTCTAGTTAAAAGATAATCTGCTTATTGGAAATTTTTTAAAGTATCAAATGAGTGAAGCCACATTGCATATACCTGGATGACTTCTGATATAATGTCTTCATGTCTGCAAGAAGCCAGGCTCGGCTGATGGAGGAGGCTGGCTTACAGAAATGGGCGTTCTACCACCTCGTGCTCCTCCTCTGAGTTTCAGGGAAGATACAGATTATCTCCTGCGAAGCTTGATGAATTTTATGTCATTTTTTATTTTTAAATCTAAAAGATTAGTTTTAGTAACTACTATATACCATAAATTCTGCTGAACACTTTCCCTGTAATGAGTTAGTACTGTTAGCTCCTCCCATTTTACAGATGAGGAGAGTAAGGTTTAGGAGGGATTCCAATGCTGATCTGACTCCAAAGCTTGTACTCTTGGCAGTAAGCTCTACAGAATTGTTTACTTCGTCCTGCCTCAATAGTGGCAGCCCAGGTTATTTGGACTAACCCTACAGCTTATAGCAATAATAATGTTTTTAAACTGGTGAAATATGTAAGAGTCAATCTTATTAGAAGCAGGGAAGAGCTGGTGGACAGTAAAGAATTGTCAAACCTAAAGAGTGCTGCTCTTAGCTTGAAGGCATTTACTGAACAGGGATTTGAACTTTTGTTTTTGAAGGCCTCGTGGAGCACAGGAACAGAAATCAGAGTCCTAGGCCCTTACTGGGCAGGACGTCCAACAGGAGATGCCCCACAGTGAGCGGGGTGCCTGAGGGTCGGCCCTGAGAGTGGTGGTGTGCCAGGAGAGGGCCAGGACTTAGGGAAGTATAGCCCCTTTCAGAATAAAAAAACACAAACCACAATTTTAAATTCAATGGGTAGGTTTAATGGCAGATTAGATACAGCTAAAGATAGAATTTATAATCTAGTGAGGAAGAGATTATACAGATGACCAATATGGAAGAGAGAGCAGAAACCATTGAGATAGAATGAAAGAACTAGCATACATTTAATTAGAGTTCCAACCGGAAAGGAGAGAGAAGATGAAGCTGAACAAATTTTTTAAAGAGATTTTTCCTGAACCACTGAAATAAATTTTGTTAGTTTTCTAGGGAAAAATAAACACACTTATAACAAATTATCACAAACTTGGTGGCTTAAAACAACAAGAATTTATTCATTCACATTTCTGGAAGCTGAGGTCCAAAACTGAGGTGTGAGCAGGACTCTACCCCCTCAGAAGGCTCTGGGGAAGAGCCTTCCTTGCCTCTTCCTGGCTTCTGACAGCCTCTGGCGATCCTTGGCATTCCTTTTTGCTTAACAGTTCTTCCTCAATTTATCCCTTTCTTCTCACATTTTATTCTAAGCAGCAGGGAGAAACCAGGACATGGCTTTAACGCTTTGCTTAGAAATCTCCTCAGATAAATGTCCATGTTCATAAAAGACAAGTTATACATTTCGTAAAAGATTGAGAGCTCACCGTAAGATGACCTCATCTTAACTAAACAAGGTCATATACTGAAGTTCCAGGTGGACATGTATTTTGGTGGGGACACACCATTCCACCCAACATAGACAGCAACCCACCCATTTTGGAAGCCCAGTGAGTCCCCAGCAGGAAAACTAAAAGTCTATACCTAGGCAAATCACAGCGAACCTGCAGAAAGCCAAAGACTGAGTGCTTCAGAAGCCGTCAGAGTAATAAGTCAGAGTCATCGAACGAAGGGTGAGTTCTGCAGACATGTTAAGCATGAACGAAAATACCCAATTATAAGGTACCAAGTTTTTCACTGCTTTGAGGTGAAAAAAAAAATGCCCTGAATTGGGAGAGCAGGGAGGAGGGTAGTTCTGACCCCGTGAGCCCTTGGGCAAATTCGGAGTCTCCATCTTCTTATTTGTAAAGTACAGGGCTGGGCAAAATCATTACCATATTACCTAAAGCAAAAAGTTCAACACCACTTCTGGAATAACTGTTGCTCAGCTCTGCACATGCTGGGTGCGACCGTGATGGGGGAGGAGTGGCCGTGCTGCTCTCTCTCACTCGTCAGGAAGAAAGGCTGAATTGTGCACAGTCAAGGTTGAAAAATACTAAGAAGGACAGACCCACAAGGTGCACCAATGCCCTGGTGCTGTCAGCAAAGAGCTTGGGCATTTACTTTTCTGTGGCTTCTAGAGTCCTTGAATATAGTGACCATTTGTTGATTTGTTTTCCTCTGATCTCCTCTGATCTTCCTCACTGGGGAAGTTCCTTTTTTCCCATGGACACAGTAGAGTCTTATGCTTTGACTGCTAAGGCAGAGTGGTCCTTCCGTTGTCCTCCACCTCCCGCCACCAGGGCACAGAGGCCTGACCTGGGTCAACCGGATGGACACATTCCCTCCCTCTGCCCAATGGACTGGGGACCCAGAGTACCGAGAGGAGGGGCGTCTTGCAGCAGTGGGAGCAGCTTCCTGCCACTGCCTTGCAGCTGCCACCCACACACGCCTGCAGCCACCAGCAGCACGTCCTCACTGTCCCTCTGTGTCCTATCCCTTGGTGAAAGAGGTTGCTCTTGTTCTCGGGCCTCAGGACACCCTCCATTCCTATCTGCTTTCTGAGCCTGGTTCTCCCACTAGTGTCCCTGCACCAGGTCCTTTTCTGCCCTGAGGTTTGTCACTATGGCTTGCAGCCAAGAATCGTCACCAAGATGACACACTTCTGCAAGGTCAGACCTCATGCCCGACAGCGAGGCATGGTCAGGGCCAGTCACAATACAAAGGGACCCCTTCTGGCAGCAGACTCTCCTTGGCCAACCTTCTACTGAATTCCTTGCCGTTGCTGCAATGCCTTTATTTATCTGTATGTATCTAGAGGTACGCACACACTCACACGTGAACACCCATAAAAGTTCTGGATGAAAATCAATCTCAGAATGAAAACCCACATGCAATCATCTGAGTGGTGAAAATCTTTACCTGAGCTGATACCAATACTCACACTATTCTGTGCTAAGAAACATTTCTTCCTCTGCATGATTACTGTTAGAATATATCTTAATTTTTTGTCGGAATTTTGCTCATTCTTCAGAGTCTGCCAAAATAGCGGGATTTGGAACACTTGGAAGGATATGCCGGAATTCTGAGAGTGTGGATATTAACAAGCTGTGTGCATTTCAAGCACTGTGTATATGGAAAGGACAACTTTCATCAACAACAGGTTGAAAGCATTTAAATTTTTCATTTATATTTTCACAGAGTAAAGAGTATATTTTTTCTACTCACATTCTACAGCTTTTCATTGAATTCCCTTAGTCATGTGGAGATCGGGGTAAATATTTCTTTTGTCCTTTTAGAGTTACACACCATGCAATCTTTCCTTCAGTCTTAAACGTGAACCATAATGTAAGTGTATACGCCACAGAGGAACACCACTAGCTACATGTGCTTACTGCTCCCTTTTCCCTACAGAAACCTTTTCTTCGAGTACCCTGCAGCTCTCCCTGCTCCAGCCTCAGCCCCAAGTGGAGCCCAGGGTGCAGGCCAGAGGAGCCGGGGACGGGGCTCGCCCTGGACTCCATGCACATGTCTGTCCGCCGGGTTTGCTGACAGAGCCCAGAGCACGCTGCTTCATCTGCCTGGCCTTCTTAGCAGGGCTCACAGCACTTGTGACAGACAGTAGGAAGCAGATTCACAGAAGGTCCTGCTTGCCTGTAGCTGGGTGTGGGTCACAGTGAGGGCGTTTGGTCTTCCCTTGTTGCATCCTGCCCTGTCCCTGGGCCAGACATTCCCCACCACCACCATCACTGGACAGACCCTCACAGAGGGCTCCTGGCTGGTCGTATTCTCAGACTTGGGTATTTGCTGCCCTAACATATCTCCAGCCATGCAAATATTAATACTCATATGATTACCAATACTAATAATAGAGGTCACACGCAGGCCCTGGCTAGGGACCAAGAATTAGACTCAGCTCCGTCACTGTTGACTCTCCCAGTATCCCCTTGAAATAGGTACAATTGTTACACTTCACATTTTGTAAACGAGGAAAAGGAGACTCGGAGGGGTCAGGTAACAACCCCCAGTTGCCCAGGCAGGGAGTGGGGAGCTCCAAGTGTCTGACCCGGCCCTGTCCTTACCGCTCCCTCGCCGCTCCGCGGGGCATCCCTGCTCCCTGAAGCCACCTGTGGCACCCCCAGATGGGCCTGTGGTGGACCGTGGGTACTTGCAGGACAGGCTTCAGAGGTTTTGAGATTGAAATGTTCTTTCCTTATTCACCTGTTTCTTTCCATTCAGAGAGCAAGAAATCAAAGTTTTCTGCCTAATGTCAAAGTAAAAAAAGTCACTAAGGTAGTCTTCAAAGAGTCCAAAGTACTCCTTTAACTCCAATAGCAAACTTACTAAAAAGTGTCTGGGGACGACTCTGTCATCACTCAGGGGTTGCTGTCCCTGTTGCAGGGACAGCAAAAGCAAAATAAGGCAAAGCGACTGGGCCCCAGTTTCCTGACCTACCAGAGTCACATCTCTCTCCTTCCGGGCGTTCGTTCCATCCAGCTTGCAGCACACACGGGACTGAGGAAGTCCCCACCGCACTGCCCGCTAAGCTCCATCCCACACCTGTGCCAATGATTAGGGGCAGCAATGTCAGCTTAGTACTGATTTTTAAAAGACCGTCTAGCTCAGTCCTTTTCTCCAGCCCTTAGAGAAACTGGGTGTCCCACTCGTGTACGTCCTAGCCTCCCAGTCGCTCCACGCATCATGCGGTGAGAAGAGCTGCCCTCCTGTCTGTGTGGGCAGCACTAGGAGCATGCACAGCAGGACAGTGACACGCACAGAGCACTTCCCTCCTCCCACAGCGGAGCCCTCTGCAAGCCAGCGCTGGTCCAAGGCTGTCCCCTGGCCGTGGCTGTTCTGCCATTTGCTGATATGCCTAAACTCACTCTTGTGCAGTTGTTTGCTTGTTTTTTAAGTTTTCACTCATGCCCTGCGTCGTTCTTCTCCACTGATGCAACAATTTACTGGAACATCATGAACTAAGTGTTCCCGAAGAATTACCCAAGTGTCTGCCTGCTTTGGAAAACATTTTATTTATGTTATCTCTGCGAGGCAAGTGGCAAAGCTCTCCCACACTCCAGGAGTCCAGACAGCCCCAGGTGGTGTGGGGAGGCAGCGTCCGGCCAAGAAGCGCTTGGCAGAGGCAGATGGAGAAGAGGGAAGAACCCCTCTCCATGTTACCAGCACAGAAGCCTGGGAAAAGACAATCAGTGGAAGGTCTTCTCAAGGTTTTCCTTCATGCCCAAGGATGTAACCTCAGACTACTTCCCCCTGCAAAAGTTTCCTAATTCTACTTGAAAAAAACCCTCTGTTCTTAGTGCTCTGTGGAGCACAGAGTAGTATGGAGAAATGCCTCTGTCTGTGCAATATGGTGCACTGTGGGAAGCTTGAAATGTCATTTCCCTCTGGGCACTGCAGAATTTCTTTTTCAAAGAAGAATCCAACCACCAGTCTGCCTTCCAGTTCTCAAAAATATTTTTTTTTACATGCTGCCAAGAAAGGATGTGTTGCCAAGAAAGCTTGGTGGTAATTAAAATGTGATGGCACCTATCACAGAGAACTCCTCAACCCTTCCTGCAGAACCGCACGAAGCCTCACGGCGAGGAGCGGGGCCAGCCCTGCTGCCACCCGGCAAGCACCTGCCTCCACGGCTGCACTGCCAGTGCCAACACCCACAGCCAGCTCTCGGTCTCGAAAATCAGCCCTCTGACGTGCATGTGACTTCTTATTGCTTAATAGAGCACTTTTTAAATAGTGAAAGTCTGTGCTGAGCTTTTGGGATTATCAAAGTACAAACAATAGGAAACAGTGAAGGGAATGGTAAGGGCTTTATTCAGCTGGCGTCTTCCCAGGGAGGTTTGGCTGCGTCTACCTGGGAGTCCTTGGCAGGACTGGATTAAGTAGCAAGCACAAGAGGTAAATGAACAATGCTGGCTTCAAGTCTTGCCACACAGAAGGCTCAAGCAGGTAGCAGTGTCATCCCAGCTCGACCCCCTGAATAAGAGGGCTGCTCTCTGGACTGAGAGTAAATGCATGAAACAATACCTCGTGTGCATTGCTTCTGTAATTCCCAGTCTCTGCATGTTAAATGGTGGGTGCTGTCATTCCCATTTTATAGATGAGAAGCACAGAGTGCATAAGTGCTGCCCACAACCATGCGTGGAGTGAAAAGCAAAGCTGGAAGCAAACCCAGGTCTGTCCAACTCCAAAGCCTATGTTTTTAATTGTGAAAGACGCTGTTTGGAAGTCACACCCCTGCACAGAAGGCTGAGCTTTCTCCCTGCAGAAAAGGACTGTTTGCCATTAGAACCAATCTCCTAATTGGGGGAAATTGTTTGCTATGCCAGAAATTCTAAATATTCATATGAAAGAATAAATTCATAATGAGGGTTAGGGTTTCATATACAGTCTCTTTTTAGTAGATTTTTCTGGGAAAATTAAGCAGGGTAGTCTTTGAGGAGGGTGTTCTCCCTTGCTCTCTTAATCTCTGTCTGCCCTTACCAAGTGGAACTTGGTCAAAAGGTGAGAAGCTACAGAAACAGTTCAGAAAATGTTTTCAGGTCTTGTAACTCTTGTCAGCCCAGGCATTCCAGTGACCATATTTTTCAGTTACAAGATGTCTAGTTAATACTTTTTTGCGTGCAATAGTATTTTTATCATTTCTACCTGGTTTATTCATAGTTTGGGTTATTACGTAGGTCTACATTTATTACTCTAAACAATTATAAAAACTCACTTTAAAGTCTTTGTCAGACTATTCTATTATTTTTATTCCATCTAAACTTATTTTACCATGTTGATGTGCTTAGAAGAGCTTTCTATTATAAAGTTTCTTTATGAATTTCTAAATTTGCATTTTTATATACATTTTGAGTTGGAAGGATTTTCTATTTCTCTCTGTCTCTGTCTCTCTCTCTCTCTCTGTCTCTCTCTCTCTCCCTGTTTAATAGTTGTGTCATTGCCCTTATCTGGCCCCACAATGGTCCCAGTCCAAGGCCACACCTCATACTGACTGTTCGAGGCTTCTGCAGCTATTGATAATGGGGAAATCTCTGGTTCAGGAGCCAGGGCATAAGCTGCTTGGTTATTGCTGTTTGTGTGTGTGTGTTGTGCCATTCGTCATTGGTAAGCATGCAGTCTCACAAGTCAGTGTTGCCCAGCCCCATCACAGCATCCACTCCCTTTTTATAAAGTAGCTATTTTAAATTGACATTCTATTTTCTTAAAATATTTCTCAATAATGTAATCTATGAATAAATATAATTTTAAAAAATATGTATGATACAGCTATAATATAAAAAATAAAAGGAATTTTATAATAAATCTATAACTTATATTACATTTTCATTTATAATATAAATTATACTGAAAAATTTAAATTCTTCAATATCCCTACCTTTCCCAGCCTCTAATTACCATTATTTTACTCTCTACTTCTATGAGATCAAATTTTTTAGCTTCCATGTATGAGTGAGAACATATAGTAATTATCTTTCTGCGCTTGGCTTATTTCACTTATCATAATAATCTCCAGTTCCATCCATGTTGCTGCAAATGACCAGAATTTCATTCTCTTTTATGGCTGAATAGCATTACATTGTGTTTATATAAAATATTTTCTTTATCCATTCTTTCACTGATAAACACTTAAGTTGATTCCATATCTTGGCTATTGTGAATAGTGCTGCAATAAACATGAGAGTGCAGATATCTTTTTGACATACCGATTTTAATTCCTTTGGATATCTATCCAGTAGTGGAACTGCTGGATCATATGGTAGTTCCATTTTTAATATTTTGAGGAACCTTTATATTGTTCTTCCATAATAGCTGCACTAATTTATACTTCCACCAACAGTGTATAAAAGTTCCCTTTTCTCCACATCCTCACCAGTATTTATTAATTTTTGTCTTTTTGATGACAGCCATTCTAACTGAAGTGAGATGGTATGTCATTGTGGTTTTGGTTTTCATTTCCCTAATGATCAGTGATATTGAACATTTTTTCATATATTAAATACCTGTTGGACATTTGTGTGTCTTCTTTTGAGAATTGTCTATTCAGCTCATTTGCCCATTTTTTAATCAAATTATTTATTTTTTGTCATTGAGCTGTTTGAGTTCCTTGTATATTCTAGATATTAATCCCTCATCAGATAAATAGCTTGCAAATATTTTCTCCCATTCTATGGGTTGTCTCTTCATTCTGCTGATTGCTTTCTTGCTGTGCAAAAGTGTTTTTAGTTTGATATAATCCCATTTGTATATTTTTGCTTTTGTTGCCTGTGCTTTTGAAGTTTTATTCATAAAAATCTTTGCCCAAGACTAACGTCCCAAAATGTTTCCCCTGTTTTCTTCTAATGGTTTTATGGTTTTTGGGCTTACATTCAAGTCTTTAATCCATATTGAGTTGATTTTTGTGTATGGTGAGAGATAGCGGTCTAGTTTCATTCTTTTCCATGTGAATATCCAGTTTTCCCAGCACCATTTATTGAAGAGGGCTGTCCATGGTTCAATAAATGTTCTTGGCACCTTTGTGGAAAATCAGTTGGCTATAAATATGTGGATTTATTTTTGGATTCTCTATTCTGTTTCTTTGGTCTATGTGTCTGTTTTTATGCCATGCTATGTTTATGTTTTTATACCATGCTATTTTGTTTACTCAAGCTTTGTAGTTTATTTTGAAGTCAGATAGTGTGATGCCCCAGCTTTGTTCTTTTTGTTCAGGATTACTTTGTCTATTCTGTTTTCTTTGTGATTCTATATATATTTTAGGATTTGTTTTTCTATTTCTGTGAAGAATGTTACTGATATTTTGAAAGGTATTTCATTGAATCTATAGATTGCTTTGGGTAGTATAGTCATTTTGACAATATTAATTCTTCCACTCCATGAACATGGGGTGTCTTTGCATTTATTTGTGTTCTCTTCAATTATTTTTCATCAGTGTTTTATAGTTTTCCATGTAGAGGTCTTCTACCTTTTGGGTTAAATTTATATCTAGGTAATTTTTGGAGCTATTATAAATGGTATTGTTTTCTTGATTTATTTTTGTTAGTTCATTGTTGGTATATAGAAACAATACTGATTTTTGTGTGTTGATTTTGTATTCTGTAACTTTACTGAATTAATTTATCACTTCTGAGAATTTTTGGTGGAGCTTTTAAGGTTTTCTATATATAAAATCATGTCATCTGCAAACAGGGGTAATTTGACTTTCTCTTTTCTAATATGGATGTCCTTTATTTCTTTCTCTTGCCTAATTGCTCTGGCTAGGACTTCCAGTACTATGCTGAATAAAAGTGGCAAAAGTGGACAATGTTGTCCTGTTCTAGATCTTAGGGGAAAACTTTCAATTTTTTCCTGTTCAGTATGATATTGGCTATGAATTTGTCATATATGATTGCTATGATTTGGATATGGTTTTTTTGGCACCACAAAGTCTCATGTTGAAATTTGATTCCCAGTGTTGGAGGTGGGGTCTGATGGGAGGTGCCTGGATCATGGGAGTGAATCCCTTATGAATGGTTTGGTGCCATTGTCATGGGAGTGAATGAGTTCTCATTTAGTCCTTGTAAGAACTGATTGTTGAAAAGAGCATGGCATCTCTTCTTTTTTCTCTTGATTTCTGTCTTACTATGCAATTTCTATACAAGCAGCTTCCCTTGCCTTCCACCATGAGTACAAGTAACCTGAAGCCCTCAGCAGAAGCAGATGCTGACTCCTTATACACTCTGCAGAACTGTGCGCCAAATAAACCTCTTTTCTTTATAAATTATCCAGCCTCACATATTATTTTATGGCAACACAAATGGACTAAGACAATGGCTTTTATTTGTTAAGGTACCTTCTTTCTATATCTAATTGTTGAGAGTTTTTATTATGAAGGGATGTTTCATCAAATGATTTTTCTGTATCGAGATGATCATGTGGTTTCTGTCCTTCATTCTGTTGATGTGATGTATCATGTTTATTGATTTACACATGTTGAACCATTCTTGTATCACTAGGATAAATCTCACCTGTTTATGGTGAAAGATCTATTTAATATGCTTCTGGATTCAGTTTGCTAGTATTTTGTTGAGAACTTTTGCGTATATGTTTATCAGGAATATTGGCCTGTAGTTTTCTTTTTTTGTTGTATCTTTGTCTAGTTTTGGTATCAGGGTAATGATGGTTTCATCGAATGAATTTGAAAGAATTCTCCCTTTAATTTTCTGGAACAGTTTGAGAAGAATTTGTATTAGTTATTCTTTAAGTGTTTGGTAGAATTTAGCAGTAAAGCCATCAGGTCCTGGGCTTCTTTTTTTGATGGGAGACTTTTAATTACAGATTCAATCTGGTTACTCATAATTGGTCTTTTCAGGGTTTTTAAAATTTCTTCTTGATTCAATTTTGTAGGCTGCATGTGTCTAGGAAATCTTCAATTCCTCTAGCTTTTCCAATTTGTTGGCATATAGTTGTTCATAATGGTCTCTAATAATCCTTTGTAAATTTTGCTGTGGTATCAGTTTTAATGTTTCCTTTTTTATTTCTGATTTTATTTATTTGGGTATTTTCTCTTTTTTTCTTGGTCAGTCTAACCAATGATTTTTGAATTTTGTTTATATCTCTTCAAAAAACTATTTGTTCATTTAGTCTCAATTTTGTTTATTTCTGCTCAGATATTTACAATTTCTTTCCTTCCACTAATTTTGAATTTGGTTTGTTCTTGCTTTTCTAATTCTTTGAATGGTTAGGTTGTTCATTTGAAATATTTCTACATTTTTGATTGCTATGAACTTCCCTCTTAATTTTACTTTTGCTGCGTCTCATAGGTTTTGATGTATTGTGTTTCTGTTCTCATTTGGTACAAGAAATTTTTTAATTTCCTTCTTAATTTCTACATTGACCCATTGGTTGATCAAGAGCATGTGGTTTAATTTACATGTATTTGTATAGTTTCTAAAGTTCCTCTTGTTATTTATTTCTAGTTTTATTCCATTGTGATCAGAGAAGATACTTGATATGATTTCAATTCTTTTAAATTTGTTCAGTCTTGTTTTGTGGCCTACCATGTGGTCTATCCTGGAGAATGTTCCATGTGCTGATGAAAATAACATGCATTCTGCAGCTGTTGGAGGAGATATTTGTAAATGTCTGGTCCATTTGATCGAAAGTGCAATTTAAAACTGATGTTTCTTTGTTGATTTTCTGTCTAGATGATCTGTCTGATGCTACAAGTAAGGTGTTTAAATCCCCAACTATTATTGTACTGGAGTCTATCTTTCCCTTTAGAGCCAATAATATTTGGTGAAATAACAAATATCTGGGTGCCTCAGTGTTGGATGCATATATATTTGTAATTGTTTTATTCTCTTGCTGAATTGATCCCTTTATCATTATATAATGACCCTCTTTCTTTCTTTTTGTAATTTTTGAATTAAAGACTATCTTATCTGATATAAGTATAGCTGCTCCTGCTTGCTTTTGGCTTTCCATTGTGTAGAATATTCTTTTCCATCCCTTTACTTTCAGTCTATATGTGTTTTCAGGTAAAGTGAGTTTCCTGTAGGCAGCATATACTTGGTTGTTTGGATTTTTTTTTTTTCCCATTCAGCCAGTCTATATCACAATGAAAGACAATAAGATAGGAAGAAAGAAACAAAGGATATGTGGTTTGGTGATTTTCTGAAGTGATAAGATTTGATTCTTTCTCTTTCTCCTGTGAATCTACTCTACCAGTGAATTTTATACTTTTACATATTTTCATGATAGTGATTATCATCTTTTCACTTCCAGATATAGGACTCCCTTGAGCATTTCTTGTGAGGCAAGTTTAGTGGTGATGAATTCCCTCAGTTTTTGCATGTCTGTGAAAGACTTTATTTCTCTCTCATTTCTGAAGGATAGATTTGCTGGATATATATTATTCTTGGCTGCAATTTTTTTTTCTTTCAGCACTTTGAATATATTATTCCATTCCCTCCTGAATTGTAAGCTTTATGTGGAGAAATCTTCTGTTTGCTTAATAAATATTCCCTTTTATGTGACTGGACACTTTTCCCTTTCTGTTTTTAGAATTCTCTTGTTGTCTTTGACTTTTGACAATTTGACTTTAACATGCCTTGGGAAGGACATTTTTGGGTTAATCTAATTGGAGACTTTTGAGCTTTCTGGATCTGAATGTCCACATCTCTCCCAAGAGTTGGAAAGTTTTCAGTTATTATTTTATTAAATAAGTTTTCTATGGCTTTTTCCTTCTCCTCTTCTTCTGAAACTCCCATTATATGAATATTTGTTCATCTAATGGTGTCCTGTAAGTCTTGTAGGCTTTTTTAAAGTCTTTTTCATTCTTAGTTTTTTTTCTGACTGAGTAATTCCAAATCACCTTACTTCAAGTTCAAAGATTCTTTCTTCTACTTTATCAGGTTTGCTGTTGAAGCTCTCTATTGTATTTTTTATTTCATTCATTGAACTTTTTAGCTGCAGGATTTCTGTTTGTTTCTTTTTTATGATTTCTATGTCTTTGTTAAATTTCTCTTTGATATCATGAATTTTATTCTTGATTTCATTGAATTGTCTATCTGCATTTTCTTGTATTTCATTGAGTTTCTTTAAGATCATTATTTTGGATTTCTTTTCTGGAAATTCATTGATTTCCTTTTTATTGGGGTCCATTACTAGAGAATTATTATGTCCCTTTGGTGGTGTCTTATTTTTCTATTTCATGTTTCTTTTGTCCCTACATTGATGCTGGTATATCTGGTAAAATAATCACTTCTCCCAAACTTTCCAGAGTGACTTATATAGCATGCTGGTTGGAAGAGTGTGGCAACTCTGTTTCCAAGTAGTTACAGTGGTATAGTCTCCATGCAGCTTTGTTGGTGTGTTTAATAACAAGAATAACTGTGGGCACCTTAGTGGTCTAGGCTGTAGAAGTTTATGGCAGTGGTGACAGTGGCATAGGCTATCAAGGCCCTTGATTTCAAGGGCTTTTGTTGTCCTCCTATTCTTGTTTCACCACAATGAGGGGACTTAGCTGAGGGGACTCCTCTTGGTGTCAGGTCTGACTTGGCCTACACATAGCTGCAGTGGTGCTGGGTTCCAGGTGCAGGTGCTCAGAGCATCTGTGGAATCAGGATCTTATGCTCAAGGTTTTGTGAACCTATTGTGACACCTGGGTCTTGGACTGCAGGTTCACTTTCTATGAAAAAGTTCGATGTAGATTTCCCGCAGAACACCCAGGATCTGTGACTCTGAGGAACCCCCTAACAGGTCAGGCCCAAGAAGCTGGATTTTTATTATGATTCTGACCCTGGAGGGCAGGACACAGCACTGGCCTGGCCCTGGGAAAGAAGAGGTGCTCTGGAGATTTGACCCTGGGGAGTAGGATACAGCTGCAATTTGGGAACTTGAGTTCCAGGGTATGAAGGTATAGTGGTGACTCTAGACCCTGAGATGGTGGCATGTGGCAGTATTTCACACTCTTTGAGGTCAGGTGCACTGGCAGCAATGACCCCAAAATGGGAGAACACCACTGTCATTTAAGTCCTAGGGGGAAGGGAGCATCATAGTGATGACTTCACTCCCCAGGGAGAGGAGTATCTCAGCAGCTTGGACGCTAGGGGGCTAATCCGGCTCCAGGAAAGGGAGGTACCAGAATTGTTTGGCCTGTAGGGTAGAGTGTCTCAGCTCAACCACTGCTCTGTTTCCCTGGAATGCAGGGTACTATGTCTGCTCATCTCTGGGAAGCATAGCTACTCCGTTCAGACATGGCACCAATTCCCCAGGGGGTGATGCACCAATTCAACTTGGATCAGGGTGGCATATCTCCTCTGGGCTGCCAAGGCCCCATTTTCTGGGGGTTCAGTGTGCCAATTCAGCTTTAGTACTAGGGTATGTGACTGCTCTGGGCAGCCAACACTCAATTTCCTGAGATGAAAGGGGCTGTTTCAATTTACAACAGTCACAGAAGTGTGGCTGCTCTGGTAAGGGGGTGGGGAGCAAGGTACTGTTTTCCCAGGAGGCAGAGCACCATCTCAACTGAGGCACAGCAGGACATGACTGCTCTGGGCAGCCAAGCAGTTTACCCAGGATGCCAGGTGCTACTTAAGCTCCAGCACAAGGGGACAGGGCACAGCAGTGACTAGGAGGGGTATATGGAGGGGCTGCGCCAAGGCAGCATTTCCCTGGAAGGCTGTGTGCAGCTTCAGCTTGACTCCCATGGGGCAGAGTACAGCTGCAACTGAGAGAGGTTTTCAGAGCAGCTCTGCCAAAGCACCATTTCCCCAGGAGGGAGTGCACAGCTTCAGCTCCAGCCCAAGTGTTTCAGGCACAGCCATGACGGGAAGGGGTAGGGAGAGCAGCTCCACCACTGCTTGGCTGCACAGGGAAAGATGTAACAGCTGCTCACTTCTTGGCTTGGGGATGTCAGGCCACCAGCAGAGGTGGTTTGGTGGCAGCTCAGCCTCAGGGATGGAAGGGTGCCATGGTCACTCACCTGCGCAGCAAGACATACTGCAGCAGTAATTCCAGTTCCAAGACAGGGTAGCACAGTAGCTGCAGAGGCCACAGGGGATAGGGCACAGTGTTGGCTCATATGAGGGGAGCACAGCTGTGTGGACTCTCAGCAGCTCCCACAGCTAGGCTGAGTGTCTGTGAGTACTGGAGAGGTCCCAGTGGTAAGGACTATGGTGTCTGAGGAGTTGATGGGAGCTGCTGGGGTCCTATTGCTTACCTTTTCCCCACAGGCAGTGGTTCCTCCTGGTTCCCAGCGGAACCTGGCTGGAGTTGGAGTGGTGGAGGCCAGGTGTTTCCTCCCATTCTGTATGTGGCTATCCTGAGTTTCTGTGCTCACCAGGATTTCTGTTACTGCTCTGAGGTACTCTGGTGCTCTCCTTCAGCTGTTCTCATCAACAAGTAGTAGTTTATTCATTGTTTTGACTGTCTTTGTGGTGGGGGGACGAGTGCTAGAAGGTTCTAATAGGCCATCTTGCTCTCATAATCAGAATTTCTTTTTTTCACAACTTCTAGCCTGAGGGCAGCCCCTGTCTACCTGGTACAGAATAGCCACAACTCCAGTAGAAAACCTACACACCAGCTTTTGAATAAATAACCAGAGGATAAAATTTGGGACAACCACAGCCTTTGGAAAGTGAGAGTATCCCAGAAAGGACAAAGTCAGAGGAAGGGAGCCACAAATCCTGTACATAAATTCAGACCAAGTTTCTGGCTGCCCCTTACAGCACACCCTGCAGGGCAGAAAGACCCACCTGAGCTTTGAGTTGCTTCCCAAGAGATGGTTTGCAGGTTGAGTCTAACCATGTTATTTGCCTTCTAAACAAAAAATCAACAGTCTCTGGAGGGATATAATAAAACTCATGGTCTTCATAATATAATATTCACAATGCCCAGGCTAAAGTACAAAAATACTCAATGCATAAAGAATTAGGAGAGAAAAGAAAATCAACAGAGACTAGCTTAAGTTGACCTAGATGTTGGAATAAGTGGATGAAAATATGACTGTAATTAATAAACAGATAGGAAATTACAGCAGGGAAATAGAAAGTATTTGTTAAAATAGAAATTCTTAAATGAAAAAAATACAATATTTTTTTTTTTTTTTTTTTTTTTGAGACAGAGTGTCACTTTGTTGCCCGGGCTAGAGTGAGTGCCGTGGCATCAGCCTCGCTCACAGCAACCTCAAACTCCTGGGCTTAAGCGATCCTACTGCCTCAGCCTCCCGAGTAGCTGGGACTACAGACATGCGCCACCATGCCCGGCTAATTTTTTCTATATATATTTTTAGTTGTCCAGATAGTTTATTTCTATTTTTAGTAGAGACGGGGTCTCGCTCAGGCTGGTCTTGAACTCCTGACCTTGAGCGATCCACCCGCCTCGGCCTCCCAGAGGGCTAGGATTACAGGCGTGAGCCACCGCGCCCGGCCAAAAATACAATATTTGAAATTAAAAAAACACTGGATGGGCGTTATTGCAGAATAGAGGTTACAAAAGAAAGAGTCATGTAACTTTTAGGTAGACTAAAAAATTAATCTCAAAACTAGAGAAAAAAAGATTGAAAATAAAATGAATACAGCCTTAGGGACCTCTGGGATAATATAAAAAATTATAACATGCATGTAATTGGAGTCCTGAAGGACAGAAACAAGAGAATGGGCAGAAAAAAATGTTTGAGAAGAAATAGACAAACTATAAACCATTTCTGCATAAGAAGTACAGAAAAAGAACAGTGGAGATATGATAGACACAGAATAAAATTAGTTGACTGCATGAATAATAACAGATCACATTTATTTGGGCAGGATGAGATAGTGTGAACACATCAAGAATACAGGTGGTTGAAGTGAAAAGAGAGGAAGTACCATGATATTCTTACAAATGAGCTAGACCTTATTATAAGAATAGTGTCAAAATCGTTCTCTACATGAATACATGGCGTGTCACAGGAATGAAGGTGAGCACAGACGTTCTCTTTCTTCCAGAGGTGAAAGTAAATAGAGAATAAATTTATTTTTGAAAAGCAATTGATGAAGAGATTCTTTTCTGGTCTTGAAGAAGTTGAAGAAGTAAGCTGTCAGTGAGCCAGTAAGTTGTGAGTGAGTAAGGTTCTAAGAGCCAGCAAGAAAACAGGGACCGCAGTTCTACAACTGCAATGGAACTGAACTTGAATTTTGCCAACAACCACATGAGCTGGGAAGAGGACCACAGGCTCCAGAAAGGAATGTATTGTCACCAACACCTAGATTGCTCTCTTATGAGGTCCTGAGCAGAAGACCCAGCCATGGTGCCTGGACTCTTGACCCATGGAAACTAAGAGAAAATAACTGTGTATTGTTGTAAGCCACTTAGCAAAAAAAAGATTGACAATATTTTTGTTCCACATAAGCTTCTCTTTCCATAATTATCTTTTCCAACATTGATGGACCTTTTGTATATATCTTACAAAAACTTTTCTATGTACCATTGATTGGTAGGCATAATGAATATAGTCTGTTGGGACATTCAGAAAAGGTCAATTTTTCATGGTGCATAGCTGACTTGTGAGTGGCAGGAGGTCTAGTATCACTTACCCCCTCTACTTAAAGACCGGAAGGGCTCCCCAGTCATAACAAAAAATAGCCCCAATTTTCGAGAAGGTCCACCAGGATGTGCCAACATCTTTGAGAAGCAACAACAGTCGAGCACACAGCAGAGTTTTCACAATTTTCTCCTTTAACGAGAAGAGCGCTCACTTTAGACTGCCCACCTCTGGGGGAGTGAGCCAGCTCCCCACAAGAATTCTCTGAATTTCCAGCCACATCTGCCTGCTCAGACTCAGGGGACAGCTCGCCAGCCACCACAGCCCCGCTCAGCACTGCGGTGCTTCGCAGATCCACCTGGTCTATCTGGGGGTTTGCTATTGCTGATTTTCCATTTTTCATGAAAATATTTCTCTTGTTTTAAATTTGAATGTCTTAGTTTTCTCTTTTAATATTTCTTCCATCATTCCCAGGTACTTGGAACACAACGAGTTGTGTGCATGCATATATTTACTGGGCCATGTTGACTGCATGCCCCTCCTCACCAAAAGGGTCAGCAAACTGTGGCCCACACACCAAATCTAGCAGATCATCTGCTTTTGTAAATAAAGTTTTATTGGAATACAGTCATGCCCATGCACTTACTATTGTTTGGTGCAGTTTTTGAGCTATGCTGGCAGAGTTGAGTAGTTAAGACAGAGCCCACATATGGTATGGCCCACAAAGCCAGATACAATTACCGCCTGGTTCTTTATAGAAAGGGCTTACTGTCCCCTGACCTAAAACTCTTTTCTTACACCTGATATTCATCATTTGTGGTTCTCTCTTTCTGTCTCTCTGTCTCTCTCCCTCTTTCCACCTCGCTTTCTCTCCGCTCCTTCCTTCAGTTTTATTATTAGACTTGCCAAGTGTTTTCTATTTTATTGATCTTTTCAAAGAAACTACTTAGGGCTTTCTTGATCATGACTACTATATTTTTACGGTTCTATTTTATTACATGTATACTTATGATTTTATTCCATTGTTCATTTAAAATGAACCACCCCTTTAGTTAAATAATTAGCTGACTTGTTTTCATTCTTTTAAATGTTTGGTTTCTGCTTTTTGGAGTTTATATTGAGCTTTTCTTTGTGAGATGGTAAGTTTTTATAAATATGCCATAGGTGTATTCTTTCTCTGTTGTATTATGTTCTGAAATGTGATGTAAATATAATATTTTACATTCTATATTTTTACTTTTGTGTGTGTGTAACAGCTTTTGAGTTACATAGAGTTCAATGCCATTGTGTTAGATGATTAAAGTTGTACATATTTGGTGGGATGTCATTTTCATCAACAGAAAGACCTCTTTGATCCACAGTAATGCTTTTCACTTAAATTCTATTTTTATATTTAATAGTTACATAACTTTTTTAAGCTTTATTTTAAAAATATTTGCTGTTACATGTTTGACTAGACTGATTTTTCAATCTTTTTGTGTTATTTAGTTTGGTATCTGTCTTTGTTTCTTTTTAACCCTGAAAAATGCAGGAATTTTGGTATGTGTCTTATAAAGAGCATATCATTAGATTATTTTCAAACCCAATTTGTGAGTATTGTCTCTTATTCTGTGTTTACATATAACATTTCACCAGCCGGGCTAAGACCAGGCTTTCTGCTCCACATTGAGAACTGGTGGTAGCTGATTATTTCCTCTGCCTTCCAAGCAGCATGTGAATCTTATCACCCTTTTCCTGCCCATTTGGCTCTAGTGTCTTGTTGAAATTGTCTAAAATTTTAGTCCCCACGTTTTTCTACATTATGCTTTTTTGCACCATAAGAATAATTTATTAATACTTTTTCATCAGCCAGCGTCGTGTGTTGCCCGCCATGGACATGTACAGCTCTGGCTGGAGCCTAAGCTCTCGGTGGCTCCCACGCCATCTGGGAAGGCTGGAGAATGAGGCTCAGGCAGCTGCCTCTTCCAAACACAGCCTCTTGACTGCTTCTGGGTCCTCACATCACTCCCTGGAGGTTCAAATTCCCATCAGGAGCACCTTGGCCGGTCCCCGGTCCATGACCACACTCTGGCTAGCAGTCTAGAATTTTAACATTTTTCCTCTGGATTATATCCCCAAAACTTTCTTTCACAGAGGATTCTTAGGAGGCAAGTGTTCTAAATCCCAAATGTCTAAATCTTAAAATTCTTTTTAATTTGCTTTCATTGTCTGATTAAATCTTAACTAGGAACGGGAGTCTGAAATGTGGCAGATCGAAGTGCATGGAGGCAAGGGCAGAGTGACATGCCAGGGGGGACACCAGAGGGAGGCCCGGCGTGGGCAGAGGCCAGATCCCCACAGGACCCCACACTGGGCGGGGTCTGAGACGTGTGCTGAAGCCGGAGCTCAGCTCTGCCTGCGGCTCTGTGGTCAGTTTCCTACTCAGCCCAGGGGCTGTACTGGAGTTTCTTGGCCTCCTCCTATGAGGACGGTGCCAGCACAGACAGGACTTCTTCTCAGGACCTCTCTCCGCTGCCCTCCCTAAAGGTACCTGGTGGCCCCACACCCCACCCCAGCCACTCTCACCCTTTCTACCTGCGCCGTGTTTGTCGTGTTACTTGTCACTACCTGGAATGCTTCACTGGTCCATTTGTTTATGAGCCATCTTCCTCCACAATGGCCAGGAATTTGTCTTGTCTGTTGCGTTCTTCCTGGTGCCTGACACGGAACAAGCGCAGAGTAATACCTACTGAATGAAAGCGTGCGCCAGAGCCGACAGCTAGTCAGCACCTCACTGGCCAGTCACATGGTGGAGAGTCTGCAGCTGCCTACGATCCATTTGGGCATCATGACAGCCTTGCTCGGCTGAAGAGGAAGCTTCGTCCTACAGAAGCAGGGCCATGTGGGCACACCCCAGTGGCTCAGCCTCTCCCCCATCACACTGGTCATCCCATCTCTCCCCTTTCCTGACCACAGAGGCTCAGAATGATGCCTCTGCATCAGCGATGAAGAGAGGGAAGAGGAGGGTAAGGTGGAGGGCTCCTGGCATGACGCCCAGAATGTCTTCCCAAGGCCTGACACGATCCTGTCATCACGTTGAGTCCAGAAAGACAGACGTGGAGGACCCATGACTAAAGTCAAAGCAAAAGGCCCCAGAAATTTATAAGAACCCAAGACACTGGGTACAACAGAGCCAGAAGGCTCTGCCATGTGCCTGCCTCCCCACCATCCCCTACTTGAAGACAGGCAGCTGGAGTCCCCGTAATTCCAGCCGTCTTCCTCCCCAGCATGTGCCAGAGTTCACAGCTGCCCAACACGTGGCCACATTCTTGACTCCAAAGATAAAATAACAGGAGAAGCTTTTGTGCCTTTGCTATTTCGAAGGCTGCAAATGCCTTGAAGGCTTCTCTCTGTCGAGAAACGGGGCAGACATCCCTGAAATAGTCACTCATCTGGAGGCACAGTGTCCATACAACAAAAAGAGGAAAGCGGCCAAGGAAACCTGACGCAAGCCGGGCGGGACTGGCGGGAATCTGCAGGTTTTCCATACACAAGATTCCCGAACACAGAGCCCAGCGGAAGCCGCTGGGAGCAAGAGGGCTGCAGCGCCCCTGCCCCTGCTGTGCCCTTCAGCGTCCCGGGCGGATGAGGCCTCCCCCACCCACCGCCACCCCTCCCTCACCCGGGTTTGTGTCTGTTTCCTCTGTGCACGCCCTGCTCCCGGCCGAATCTACACTTCCACCTGGAAGAGAGGGAGGTCCCAGAGCCTGGGAAACCACCTGCCCCTGCGAACGTCGAGGACCAAAGGATGCAGAGACTGGACCTTCACCTCCCTCTCAATCATCCTTATGGTGCCCGTTCCCTGGGACAAAATCCTACAGCACATCTAAACTGATGAGGGGCAAATGCAGGGTGATTTTAAAAAATGTTTTCTTTCAAAACGGCGCATTTACCAAATATTATTAGACACGTTTCCTGAATAATGGTATGATTTGCGTGCAACTTTTCGGGAACATATTCTATGGAATGGGCAACATCTATGAGACCTCTGGTGCTCCTGGGCCTCCACCCGTTTTCAGCTCTGCCTTCGCACCCAGGGCCCCCTCTGGGAGCCGAGGTCGGCAGCTCTTCCTTGCCGGCTTCTGGGCCAGCCTCCCGTGGCTTGACCACAGCTAGGGTCAGACATGGCTTCGTGACACTCCACAGCTGCTGGTGACTGGCCGACTTGTCCCCGTCAGAGTCGAATTTCAAGTCTGCGAGCGGGGAAAGCAGCTGGTCCCGGCAGCTGGGGAAACTATTTTCAATTGCACATGAGCACGAACGCCTTAAAACACCTAATTCTTACGACACGAACGGATGAGCACTCCAGGCGATGGGATCCCGACGTGCCCGGCCACCCTCGGCCGGCAGGGGCTGCTGAGGTGGTGGCCGTGGCTGAACACAGCATGAGCTGCAGCTCAGGGTGGGGATTGCTACCAGGGGGACCACGATGGGGCTCGGTTCTGTAGACACTGAAGCTCAAAGGAATGTGGTTTTTTTTTTAAATAAAAGTTACCTTATCTTTTAAAACAACTGATTTGTGTTTTATCCTAAAACACACAACAGGATACAAAATACAAATTAGGAGAGACTAAAACAAAGTACAGCCTTAAACCTTCCAGGCACCTCTAAATCCCAGCAGGCAACAGGCAGAGGCAGCTTTTAAAACCCACAACCTTTGGGATTTTAATTATATCCAATCAAAGATGCTGAACCATCTTAAGCATCTTTCATTATTTATAATAAAAAAAAAGCATTCAAAATCAAACAGCACCCTGACATTTTGTAATTTGTACTCATGTCGATCTGCAGAGTGGATTTATTTTAACAGTCACAACCAAATCCTGGCATAAGCTGTGCCTCAAATCTTAAGGCAAATGCAGTGAAATGACTGTATTATCCCAAATCTGTCTTTGAAATGTGCAATTGAATGTGAACTAGAAACTTTTGGCAGTTCTTAGAGACAAGATGCATAAAATCAGACTCCTGTTAAACCACGATAATGCTCCCTAATAATTAGGAAAGGAGATGAGAAAGCCCGAATTTTTCAGGTTATCGAGTGTGTGTCAGAGCATGACGGCTCCGTCAAAATTAAAGCAGCTACGTGTAGCTAGGAAATGTCTAATTATACCCTTGCCATCGAGCACATTGGAAAAGGCTCTAAATCCAAGTATTTTAAATATTTAAAAACTAGTAGAGAAGGCTTTTTGTCAGAGCTAAAGTGAAGTAGCCACTGGCCCAAGGGCCCAAGGGACCCCTGAGGACACTAGGCTCCACTGGCCCAATCCGGTCACGAGTGGATGGAGAAGTGTCTCAGACCCGTCCACCTCCCCAACCTGAAGGTGAGACCTTAACTCACTGCAGCGTGCAGCCCTGGCTCAGTGTCAGACACATGGTACGTGAAAAGATGAACATAAGGGCAGGATAAAAGTCCAAGGTTTGAAGTTTTAGACCCACATAGACCACCATTTGAAGCAAGGGACCTGGCCATGCCACATGTCATTGCTGAAACACAGTGATGTGCGTCCTCACTGATGTGCAGTGTAGAGCTAGAGCTGGGAGACACTAGAGGCCACCAGCTTCTTTCTACTCTCATTGTTCATGTTGGACAACCACCTACAAGGGCCTAACCTAGCTGGTTAGAGGACTTGGGAGGCAGGCACTGTTCTCAACCTTTAGACACCTATGTAATACCCACAGCACTTGGATACCATTATTTTCCCTCTTTTATAGATGAGGAAACTGAGGCATGGAGGGGTTGAGTAATTCACACAAGTTATGCAGCTATTAAATAGTGCTGCTGCAATTTGAGCCAGCGGCCCGTGCATGTAGCCACTGCACCATTCTATTCTGCAAGCTTGCTGCTTCGGTCATCCATTCAGGAGTTAAACATTCACTGAGCATCTAGTGTGTACAGTGCACTCTGCTAGGCCCTGGTTACACTGGTGAACAAAACACACAGATTCCTGCCCTCATGGACCTCGCAGTCTAGAAAACATGCCACGTTAAACGTGACAGCTGCAAAAATTAATACATGAATACAGTTAGAAGGCCATTATAGCTGCTTAAGGGGGTCTCATAGCCAGGACTGGGGTGTGAAGAAAGGTTTCCTAAACACGTGACACTTAAGCTGAAACCTAACCCTTGTTAGGCTGATAAAGAGGTAGAGGAAGGGTGTTGTGGACAGAGGAGCAGTAAACCCACAGCACTGAAGTGGGAGGCTGCCATGCCTCTGAAGACCCTGCAAGAGAGCCATACTGATGGAAGAGCAGTGAGCAGGGAGAAGCTGGCCTTTGAAACAAATAGTTGAGAGAGTTTTGTTTTTGTTTTGTTTTTAATAGTGAGGTCCTTGTGGGTCCTGTCTTAATCTCAAGAACACAAAAGAAAGCCCCAGGAGGGATCTGAACAAGGATCCTAACCATAAAAAATGAAAGAGTTTGAGAGTCCACAAATCTGCATATTGTTCCCATTATTTCGCAGATGAGAAAACAGAGACTTACAGAAGACAAGGGACTCAGGGTGTTCATTCTCATTCAGTTGGCCAAGATGCCTAGATTACCCCTTCATCACTGCCAGTGGATATTTGCTGCTTGCCTCCCTGGTATGCCTGCCCCTTCTAATAACAACAATTTTAATTTTATTTTATGATCTTCTTCTGCTCTGCTTCCACCTCTGCACTCAAGAAAGGACTCTGAGCTTGTACAGGGAGGGGAGCACATGGCCAACCCTGAGTCTATCAAAGCATTGCAGTCCTGTAGCCACAGCGATGGCTTTAGAGATAAGTGCATCACCTGCGCCTACATAATCAGAGCCAATCTCAGAACCTTTTCCCAGAAATCCTGGGTTAAAGACTCAGTTTAACTCTGACAGCAAATTTAAATCTAGAAGGATATGAGCCTAGAACACATTCTCTTTCTTAAGTCAATTGAGAATGCATTGATGGTAGATCTTTTTTTACAAAATCTGAATAATGTTACCAAATAGTATCCAATGATTAACATTAGTACAAATGTGGTATGATTTCCACTTCATCACAGGAAAGATTCCCATTATAAACAACTAGAAAACTGGACAATATGTATGTACAATTTTATGGACATTGGACAGTAAGTAGCACAGAACCATGGTATCTGGGAGAAGAAGAAGAAAGAAGGCAAATTCTATGATAATCCTGTTTTTCTGTGTGTAGGGAATTTTCAGACTGCATAACAGGAAAGAAGAACCAAAACTGCCTGGCAATCTTGCTGAGTAGAAAAAAAGATTAAAGTTCTGGGTAGTCAGAACAGCTGGAAATTGCAGGTCAGTGTACCAGAAAGAGGGGAGCTAAACAGAGAAATAGTCCAATGATATGGAGTTAAGACATTCTCCTGATTTGTCGGCTCAATAAAAACTCAGGTATACGTAGGAGAAATCTCAGACAGCCAGGCAAAGGAGAACTACTAGGGAAACAACTGGGGTGCTACAAGCCAAACAATTCCCAGAACTCACACAGTGCTCAGTTCCCATCAGCCAAACTAGAGATGGCTTAATGGATACATGGACATTCAGTAGTCACTCTGGAAGGTTCATGACTTAAAAGTGATGCCAAAATTCACAGTTCAGAATTTAATTTAAAAAGTTACTAGACTTATGAAGTAGCAAAAACATATATACTAGGATCTGTCAATAGAAACATAACAAGAAATGACTACAAAAAAAGGATAGGATTAGCAGAAAAAACCCTAAAACAGCTATTATACATTTTAAAAATATGCTCAAAGACTTAAAGGAAAACATGAACATAATTAGCAAAGAAATGGAAGATATAAGAAAGAATGAAATGGAACATCCAGAGAGAAAATAATATAAAATATGGAGTAAAATAAATCACTAAATGAGATTAAAAGCAAATTAAACACTGAAAAAATAAACATTTACCAAAAGGTAATTTGGTGGGGGAGAGGTTGTTAAAATAACCTTTACCAGCTTGGGCTATTTGGGAGAATAAAGAAATATTCTCTCCACAGTGGCCTAGACAACTTAGTGTAATTTAGTACTATTTTATGGACTACATTACACAAGTGAAAAAGAAAGAAAAGAAAAGAAAGACCAATGACCTTGAAGGCATGGCAATAGAAACTTAGAACTAAAGTGAAGAGTGAAAAGGAAAAAAGAAAAAAAAAGGAAGAAGACAGAAAAGGAAGAAGGAGAAAAAAAATCTTCTGTGACCTGAGGAACAATAGCAAATGGTCTAAAAGCTGTGTCATTGGTTTGCCAGAGAGAAGAGAAGGAAAAGAACAGAAACATAAAAAATAGCTGAAAAAATAATGGCCCAAATTTCCCAAATTTAATAAAAACTATACATCACAGATCCAAGAAGCTCAACCAACTCAAAGCTAGATAAAAACACACTCGCAAAAAAAAAAAAGGAAGTATACAATAATTAAATTGATGAAACCATTAATATAAAAACCTTACAAGCACCCAGGAAAAAAAGAAACATATAGTCAGAGAAAATACAAGAATTATTACAGATTTCTTGTCAGAAACTATGCAAGTCAGAGGATGATAAGTGTCATCTTCAAAATATTTAAAGGAAAAAAATCTATCAATCTAGAAAATTATACTCAGTGAAAATATATTTCAAAATTGAAGGTGCAATAAAGACTTTTGCATATAAACAAAACCTGAATTTGTTCCTCAGCAGACCTATACAGTATAAGGAGCCAAACAGGGACATCACATAATGAGGAGGGATCAATTCATCAAGAACACATACAAATCTCAAATATATGCACTAATAGCACACTTCCAAAATATATAACCCCCAAAATAACAGAACTTAAGGGGGAAATAGACAAATCCACAGTTGTGCTGGAGATTTTACCATTCAACTCTTAAATATTGATAGAACCAGTAAACGCAGTATCAGTAAGATACAGAAAATATGGAAAATGCTATAAACTGAAACATGTTTTTAACAAAAAGTAAAGAATCAAAATGACATTGGCCTCCTAACAGCAACACCAGAGACTAATATATCAAATTCCTTAAAATTCATTAGAGTTGTACCTCTATTTATAATGAATAAGACCTGAATTAAAACTACGGTCCCACCAAGAACAATTATCAAATACAAAAATCAGCTGTGGAAAGCACTGAGAATAACAGAAGGAATCAGCATTTAAAAAGCCAAGATCTTTGTAAGAAGAGAAAAAGATTGAGGTTAGACTCATTTAGGCCTTTCCCTCGCAGCTCAAGGTAGAGGCTAAGCCAAAAACTGTCTTAGAGCTTGTTGCAGACCCACTGCACAGGGGAAAAAAAATTGGAGTGGAAGGCTTATAAGGAGTCAAGACTTTAGGGGCAAGTTACTAGTCAAAGAGGAATTTTTTTAAAAAATGAGTTTGGCATTTTGCATGCAATTTCCTCTAAAGGCACTTGCCAGCTCCTGAGCTGTGCACTCAAGGGATAAGAGACGAAACCAGAACAATGGCTTCTAATTCTATGCAGAGAAGTGGAAGGTCTAATAGTGCTGGGGAGAAAAACACCAGATTTCAGAGCCTGCTTAGGAGAAAGAACATAGTTAAACACTCTAGGATTTCAACAAGACCCAAGAAGAGCTACATTTTAGGAATGAGGGTAATATGGACATAGGCCAGCCTATTTCAAAGCGATCTGCTCATACATTGTCTGCCAGCCATGAGAAATTTAAATTGTTCTTAGAAAACGATAAGAGCTTCCAGAGCTTCAGCAACATTTTGTATACAATGTTCAATATTCAATCAAAAATTAGCAGAAAAGTACCTGAGGTGAACCCCAATATTAAAGCTAACATATATATTATTTAAAATAGCAATGATAATAATTACAAAAATAGATGGAACAGTGACAATTTTAACAGAAAAATAACGAAAATGAATCAAATGAAAATTCTAAAATTAAAAACTACAAAAGATGAAGTAAACAATTCAATCCATAGGTTTAAATATCATACTAGACAAAAAAGAGAACATTATTAAAATGTAAAATAGGTCAATAGAAAATTCCAGATTGGGGCATAGATGGAAAAAACAAAGGGCAAAAATGCATACAAGATTTGTACCATATTATGACAAGTCTAATGCATGTATAATTGAAATCCCATAAGAAAAGGAGTGAAACATTAGGTCAGAAGACTTGTTAAAGAGCCAATGGCCACATTTTCCAAAACTGACAGAGGACATCAAGCTACAGAATTGAGAATTTTAAAAAACATAAAGCATGATAGATGCAAAACGCACACACACACACACAAACACACACACATGCACACACATAGGTACATCATGATTAAAGAGAAAAACCTGCAAAGACAAAACAACTCTTAAAAAGACAAAAACAAATCTTATAAGCGGCCAGAAAAAATGAATATATTGCCTTCAAAGAAATGACCAAAAAAAAATTATAGCTAAGTTTCTAGTAGAAACTATGAAAACCAGAAAATAATAAAATTTTTTAAAGTGTTGGAAAGAAAACTTCCCACCAACAATTCTAAATCTAGTGAAACTATGTGCACTCCAGTAATTACTAAATGGAGATTTTTCATGCAGATGGAAAACGATCTCCATGGAAGCATGGTGATACAGGAAAAAAACACCACCAGCAGAGAGGGTAGTTATGCCAGTATATATAAGTGAATATTGAATTTTTAAGAAATACTAGTAACATATTAAGTAAAATTCAAATATCTGACAATATCAAAGAAAAGTAAAAGGAGTAAGTGGATTGAAGTGTAAGATTCTTGTATTTGTAGAAGAAATGCTAAAACTACTAACTTAAGGTAGAATCAAACACGCATGTTGTAATCTCTATGAAAAGAATCTCTATATAATCTCTATGAAAACAATTAAAAGAAGAGTAATAGAATTCATAATAATATTCAAGAAAAGAGAGGAGAAAAATAAATAAAATATATATAATTTCCAAAAGAAGGTGAGAGCAAAGAATAAAAGGTAGAAAGTACAGATAAGACAAAAAGATAGTAAGTGGTAGTTTAAAACTACATATATTACTAATTACATTAAGTGTAAATGGAACAAATGCTACTCGTTAATAATAATATTGTCAGACTGGATTATTAAATGTCTAATGGTGGTATCAGGAGACACACCTTAAATAATAAGGACACAGGAAAGTTCAAAGTAGAATGATGAACAAGATATATTGTACAAACACAAGCCAAAGAAAGATGGTATGCCTATACTAATTTCATAAAATGTAGGTGTTACATCCATATATATTAAGAAATTTAAAAGTACACTAAAAATATAGAATAATCCTAAAATGACATGCTTTTAATAGCACCAAAATATATAAAATGAAATAACTAAAAGAGGATAAATTAACAAATTCACAATCATAATTGAAGATTTTTATGCATCTCCTCTGTAACTGATTGATAGAAAAAAACACAAATAATCAATAACGGCACAGAAGGTCTTAACACTTGATCTATTTGATGTATATGGAGCACTATAGCCCCAAATTGCAAAATACACATTCTTTTCATGTGCACATAGAACACTAACTAAAATAAACCATATACCAGGCCTTAGAAGGCTAAAGTTATGCAGTATAGATTCTCTGACCAGAGTAGAATTAAGCTAGAAATCTAAAATAGAAAGATAACCAGGAAAATCCCCAAACACTTATGATTAAGCAATATTTCATAAGCCACAGATCAAAAAAGAAATTAAAATGAAAATTGGAAAACAATGAATTCAAGATGGCCAACTGCAGTCAAGGCTTGTCACACTTCCCCAGTAGATAAGTTGAGGTTTGGACTGAGGGGAGTGGAGGGTGATGGCTGATTGGGAGTGGACCACAGGGTCTGACACCAGTGGAGTCCAGGACACCACCAGCAGGAACTGAACAGCCCAGAGAGAGGAGGATAAAAGGGAGAAATTGGCACAAACCAAATCAGAGGAGTTCCAGAGCCCAGGAAAAGGGTAAAGGTAAGGAATTTTTCACCTCCCCCCACACCTGGGGGGCCTTAGGCCTACAACAGGGTATAGGGCTCTCATCCTATAGGGTAGTGCCACGGGGAAGCAGAGAGTGACTGAGTTTGACCTGGGGAAAAAGGAGCACACTCCCAGCTGAGCCTGTCTCGTACAGAGTGGCTACCACTGCAGCTCAGAGAGGAGGGCAGACTGGTGCTCCTAATCTCCAGCTCCAGAGCAATACAGGAAGACCATGGCCCCTTCTTCCACCCACCACAGAAGCTTCTGGAGTTCTCCATACTGAGTGACCCCCCCTTTCGGCACTGGGGGTGTGCCTCCACCCTGAGTCAGCAGGGCAACCTCAATTGGTGACCTTCCCACCCACAGGCGTTTGGCACATCCACCTGCTGATGGCGCAGGCAGCAGGGCAGGGAGGCATGTGGGAGAGGTTCTGTTTTCAGGACCAGGCAGCGAGTGAGAGTCCCTGCCCATCAGCAGGGTGTGGAGGAGCACAGGAGAATGGGGTCCATAGTACACCTCTTCCTCAGCCCAAGAAACACCATATTGGACATTACTGAACCTGGGAGACTCAATTTGCATTAGTACTGGTTCCCAAGGCAACCAAATGCCTCTGGTGCATCAGGCTGACTTGGAGTAGCTTCTGCCCACCACCACTCATTTTAATAGGGAGTTCAGCTTGATCCAAGAGTTCCTTGAGCTGCCACTATTCCCCTGGTGGGAGCAGCCCCTGGCACAGTTTTCTGGGATTAGAGAGCAGACTCTCTGGTTGAGTGGGGTGACTTCAGCTCCTCCCAGCAGTTCAGCCCAGAGGCACGGAACTGGTCCTTTAATCCCTGCATACCCCTCACCAGCATTTGCGGAGCTAGAGGGCAGGCTCACCCAACCTAACCCCACCCAGCCTCATTCCCCCACCCAGCTGTGCTGTGGTAGTGAATAAAGGAATCACTGGGAAGTACTAGCACCCCACTCACCACCAGGGGCATTAGAGAGTTTCTCTGGAGGAACTAAAGCTGGTCACAAGATCCAAAAATAACTGTAAAGCTTGTTCCCTCCAGCAAACACCAGGGTAGTGACAGGGAGGTCAATTTGCATGCCCATTACCGCATTTACTGACTCAATCACAGACGGTGTGGTTGATTCTCACACACAAGCAGCACCTACTGACTCACAGATTAAACTGCACATGTCACTATCTAAACAGAAGAAAATCCAAAAGTAAGAAGCAGTATCTGCTCCAGATGAGAAGGAACCAGTGAAAGAACTCTGGGAGTATGAAGAATCAAAGTGAAAGTTCACCCCTAAAAGGGAACACCAGCTCCCTAGCAATGGATACGAACCAAAAGCAGAATACTGAAATGACAGATAAAGGATTTTGAACATGGATTGTAAGAAAGCTTAATGAAATACAAGATAAATAGAAACCCAACACAAAGAAACCATGAAAACAATGCAGGAAATGAATGGAAAATTCACTAAAGAAATTGAATTATTAAATAAAAATCAAACAGAACTTCTGGAAATGAAAAATTCATTCAAGGGATTACAAAACAGTAGAAAGCCTTAAGAACAAGTTAGATCAGGCAGAAGAAAGAATGTCAGAGCTTGAAAACAACACCTTTCAATTAAACAAGTCAGTTACAGACATAGAGCAAAGAAATAAGAAAAATGAGCAAAGCCTACAAGAAATATCGGATTACATAAAGAGGCCTAACATAAGAAACATAGGTATTCCTGAGGGTGAAGAAGAAAATACACAAGGGTTGGATAATTTATTCAAGGAAATAATTGAGGAAAATTTCCCTGGCCTTCTTAGAAAACTAGACATCCAGGTACAAAAAGGTCATAGAATTTCTGGGAGATTCATCTCAAAGAGTAATACACCATGACACATAGTCATCAGACTACCCAAAATAAACATGAAACAGGCACTCCTATGACCTTTAAGATGAAAGTAGCAGGTAACTTACAAAGGTAAACCCATCAGACTAATTGCAACCTTCTCAACTGAGACCCTACAAGCCAGAGGAATTTAGGGCCCCACTCTCAGTCTTCTCAAACAGAATAATCTCCAGCATAGAATATTGTATTCTGCAAAACTAAGTTTCAAATATAAGGGAGAAATAAAGTCTTAGGCAATCAAACACTGAAGGAATTTATCAAGACAAGATCTGCCCTGCAGCAAGTACTCAGAACTGCATTATTCATGGGTCAGCACAATAAACACTTACCAATATAAACTTACCCAAAAGCTGAAGGTTGAAGGCCAGATATCACAATGGCTCAAGAGATAAAACAAAGCAACAAAGTTCAACCCAACAGGATGAACTGAAATCCACTCCACTAATCAATTCTTTCAATAACTGTGAATGGCTTGAACTGCCCACTGAAGAGACATAGGCTGGCCAAATGAATAAATATACACAAGCCAAGTATCTGCTGTGTTCAGGAAACACATCTAACACACAAGGATGCATCCAGGCTCAAGGTGAAGGAATGGAAAATGATATTCCATGCTAATGGAAACCAAAAGAAAGCTGGTGTAGCAGTACTCATGTCAGATAACTTAGTCTTCAAATCAACAAAAGTAATGAAAGACAAAGATGGTCATTACATAATGGTAAAGGGAACAATTCAACAAGAATATGTAACAAACTTAAATATTTATGCACCTAACACGGGAGCACCCAGATTCATAAAGCAAATCCTACTTGATCTAAACAAAATGATAGAGCAGCACCATAATACTAGGAACTTCAACACCCCACTGTCAGAACTGGACAGATCCTCCAAACAGAAAATAAATAAAGAAACAAGGGACTTAAAGAGAACTCTAGAACATCTGGGCCTAGCAGACATTTACAGAACATTCTACCCAAAACCCACCAAATATACATTATTCTCATCAGCTCATGGGGCATTCTCTAAGATTGATCATATCCTAGGCCACAAAACATATCTCAACAAATTTAAAAAATAGAAATTATACCGTGCATCTTCTCATACCACAGTGGAACAAAATTAGAAATCAACTATAACAGACACACTCATCTCTATACAAAGTCATGGAAACTAAACAACCTACTGCTGAATGATTGTCAGGTCAAGGAGGAAATAAAGATAGAAATCAAGATTCTTTGAACTAAAGGATAACAGGGACACCAGTTGTCAAAATCTATGGGAAACAGCTAAAGCAGTCCTGAGAGGAAAATTCATGCCAGAAATATCTACATCCAAAAGACAGAAAGATCACAAATCAACAATCTAACAAATCATCTCAAAGGTCTGGAAAAGGATGAGCAAACCAATCCCAAAACCAGCAGAAGAAAAGAAATAACAAAGATCATAGTAGAACTAAATTAAATCAATCATAAAAAACTATACAGAAGATTAATAAAACAAAAAAACGGTTCTTTGAAAAGATAAACAAAATTGACATGCCTCTTGCTAGATTAACCAGAAGCAGAAATGAAAGGACTCTAATAAGCTCAATTAGGAATGAAAAAGGAGAAACTACAACTGATACTACAGAAATACAAAATATCATCTCTGAAAACAATAAAACCTCTATGCATATGAACTTGAAAACTTGGAAGAAATGGACAAATTCTTAGAAACACACAGTCTCCCTAGGTTCAATCAAGAAGATATTGAATTTCTGAACAGACCAATATCAAGTACTGAAATTGAAGCAGCAATAAAAATCCAACCTAAAAACAAGTGCCAAACCAGATGGTTTGACACTCGAATTCTACCAGACTTACAAGGAAAAACTGGTGCCTATCCTGCAGAAAATATTCCACAACATCAAGAAGGAAGGAATCCTCCCCAATAGGTTTTAGGAAACCAACATCACCCTGATACCAAAGCCAGGAAAGGACTCAACAAAAAAAGGCAAACTATAGACCAATATCCCTTGCGAATATAGATGCAAAAAATCTCAATAAAATCCTAGCAAGTCGAATTCAGCTGCTCATCGAAAACATAATCCATCACAACCAAGTGGACTTCATCCCAGAGATGCAGGGATAGTTCAACATATGCAAATCTATAAATGTAATTCACCATATAAATAGAAGTAAAAACAGAGACAATAGGATCCTCTCAATAGACACAGAAAAAGTATTTGACAAAATTCAGCACCCTTTTATAATAAGAACACTAACAAAATAGGGATAGATGGAACTTACCTCAGAATAATAAAAGCCATATATGACAAACTCACAGCCAACATCATACTGAATGGGGAAAAATTGAAAGCATTCCCACTTAGAACTGGTTTGAGACAAGGTTGCCCTCTATCACCACTTCTCCTCAACATAGTGCTGGAAGTCCTAGCCAGAGCAATTAGACAAGAGAAGGAAATAAAGAGCATTGAAATGGGGGCAGAACAGGTCAAACTTTTGCTCTTTGCAGATGATATGATCTTATATACAGAAAATCCAAAAGACTGCCACAAGACTTCTGGAATTGATAAGTCCAGCAAAGTCTCAGGTTATAAGATCAATGTACACAAATCAGTAGCATTCATATACACCAACAACAGTCAAACTGAGAACAAAATCAAAGACTCAATACCTTTCACAATAGCAACAAAGAAAACAAAATGCCTAGGAATATATTTAACCAAGGAGGTTAAGGACTTCTACAGGGAAAACTATGAAACACTGAAGAAGGAAACAGCAGAGTATGCAAACAACTGGAAAACCATACCATGCTCCTGGGTTGGCAGAATCAACATTGTTAAAATGTCTATACTACACAAAGTGATCTACAGATCCAATGCAATCCCTATTAAAATACTAATATGATTTTTCACAGATCTAGAAAAAATAATTCTACCCTTTGTATGGAACCAGGGAAGACCTCGTATAGCCAAAGCAGCATTAAGCAAAAAGAATAAATTGGGAGGCATCAACTTACCAGACTTCAAGCTATACTACAAGGCTATTGATATAATAACCAAAACAGCATGGTACTGGCACAAGAATAAAGATATAGACCAATGGAACAGGACTGAGAACCCAGACATAAAACAGTCTTCATATGGCCATCTGATCTTTGACAAAGCAGACAAAAACATACATTGGGGAAAAGAATCCCTATTCAATAAATGGTGCTGGGAAAATTGGATAGGCAAATGTAGAAGATTGAAATGGGATCCACACCTCTCACAAAAATCAACCCATGATGGATAACAAATTTAAACCTAAGGCATGAAACCATAAGAATCCCAGAAGAAATGTTGTAAAACCTCATATAGACATTGGCCTAGGCAAAGAATTTGTGAAGAAGACCCCAAAAGCAATTACAGCAACAACAAAAATAAATAAATAAATGGGACTTGATCAAATTAAAAAGCTTCTGCAAAGCCAAAGAAACTATCACTAGAGTGAAAAAACAACCTACAGAATGGGAGAAAATATTTGCATGGTGTATATCTGACAAAGGGCTAACAACTAGTCAGTAAAATCAGTAAGAAAAAAATCAAACAACCCCATTAAAAAGTGGGCAAAGGACATGAACAGAAACTTTTCAGAAGAAGATAGACATATGGCCAAGGAACATATGAAAAAATGCTCATCACTAATCATCAGAAAAATGCAAATCAAACCCACATTGAGATATCAGTTAACTGTAGTGAAAAATGGCTTTTATCAAAAAGTCTCAAAACAACAAATGTTGGTGTGGATGAGGAGAGATGGGAACACTCTTACACTGCTCATGGGACTGCAAACTAGTACAACTTCTATGGAAATTAATATGGAGATATCTCAAGGAATTCAAAGTAGGCTACAATCTCATCCAGCAATTCCACTACTGGGTATTTACCCGAAGGAAAAAAAAGATATTGTATAAAAAAGACA
The DNA here is from genome assembly GCF_020740605.2 of Lemur catta. Taxonomy (NCBI): domain Eukaryota; kingdom Metazoa; phylum Chordata; class Mammalia; order Primates; family Lemuridae; genus Lemur; species Lemur catta. The sequence continues at coordinate 93,590,818 of NC_059138.1, read as the reverse complement.
TCTGCACTGGGATGTTTATAGCAGCACAATTCACAATCGCAAAGATGTGGAAATTACCCAGTGACCATCAATACATGAGTGGATTAATAAAATGTGGTATATGTATACCATGGAGTATTACCCAACCACAAAAACAATAGTGAACTAGCACCTCTTGTATTATCCTGGATGGAGCTGAAGCCCATTCTACTAAGTGAAATATCACAAGAATGGATAAACAAACACAACATGTAGTCACCATCAAATTGGTACTAATTGATCAAACTTTATGTGCACATATGGACATAACATTCACCATGTGTCAGGCAGGTGGGAAAGGGGAAGGGGGGATGGGTATATCACGCCTAATGAGTACAGTGCACACTGCCTGGGGTCTGTGCTTGTAACTCTGACTTGGGTGGTGCAAAGGCAATATATGTAACCCAAACGTTACTACCTCCATAATATTCTGAAAAAAAAAAAAAAAAGAAAATATATTGAACCAATAATAACAAAAATATCCTGTACCAAACTTCGTGGGATGCTGCTAATGCAAATTTAAAAGGACGTTGAAATCTCAAAGGCTAAAAGAAGAAAAAAGGAAGGTGCTAAAAAGAAGTCAGATTGAAAATCAATGATCTAACCTCTATCTGAAGATGCTAGAAAAAGAAGTGCAAATTAAACTCAAGGAAAGTAGAAAGAGCCAGTGCCAATAAGGGCAGGTAGCAAGAAAACTAGGGGTGGGCCATGGGAAGCGTCCAACAGAGAAAATCAATAAAATCTAAATACTTGCCCAAAAGAGACTAATGGAATTGATAGCCCCCTAGCAACACTAATCAAGAAAAAATGAAAGTACAAATTATTAATATCTCTATTTAAAAGGCATGCTGAAATAAAGATTCTGCAGGTGTTAAAAAAATAAGAAGAAATATGAACAAACACCTTCACAAACTGTTCTAGAGAATAGGAGTGAATACAGAACAACTCATTTTCTGAGACCAAGGGCAGTCTTGATAGCAATTCCAGATAAGGACATTACAATAATGGCTATTCCCTCTCTTAAATGAAGAAGCAAATATCAAAGCTGCCAATATATTTAAAAGACTAATATATCATGAATAAGTTTCCAGGAATAAAAACTTGGTTTCACATTTGAAAACCAATCATAATTGACCACATTAACAGAATAGAGGAGAAAAATCATATGGACACCACAATTGATGACAAACAAAAGTATTTGCTAATATTCAATACCTATTAATAATCTGTTTTAAAAAATCAGCAAACTAGGAATAAAAAGAACATTGTAAATATGATAAAGTACACCTACTCAAACAGAAAACCCTACAGTAAACATCATATTTAATCATGAACTATTGAAAGCTTTCTCCCTAACGTCAGGAATGAGACAAGGATATTCATAGTACTATGGTTCTCCAGGGAAACAGACAGAACCAATAAGATGTGTGTGTGTGTGTGTGTGTGTGTCTGTTTGTCTGTCTGTCTGTATGTTTGTATGCATGTGTGTGTGTGTGTGTAGATACTTGTTATTCAGAGTAGTTGTTCTATAAAGTTAACATGAACTCTTAATTAACCAATACTGACCATTGCTCCTACAGGAAATATAGGCTTAGGTTCCCATGAGCCTGTGGTCAGAGCATTTTTATCAACTGATCAATATATAACCTGATTTGATGTGTATTTCTGCTTAAAGATGTGTTAATATATTCTGTGAATTCATTGACACTGAGCTCAGAGCATTACAACTCACACCTGAACAAAGCTTATCTAGCACATGTATTTTCTCCATAAGGCACCAAACTCTTCTTGCACTCAGGAGTTCTAAACATCATCTCAGCACTACACTTGGAGGCCATTTTAAACAGGATAATTATGGAAAAAAGCACAAAAGTGAAAAAAAAGCATAAGCTGTGAAAAGAACACTTGTTTACAACGAACACAAGAGCTAAAACGAGAAGGCAGAGTGTTCCCTGGCTCTACCTCAGCTGGGAACATGCCCATCAGGTAACAAATTTTTCACACTATGTGTGTTCACCATTACCACAGAAGTACCACAAGTATTGGTTTTTGGGGTTGCAAATAAATTTTATCAAGTAGATGAATTCAGAAACAAAGAATTCATAAATAGTGAGGATTGACTCTACCACAAAGACTAAACAAAAGCCAATTATCCTCAAATTGATCCAAATATTCAATGAAATCTCAACTGGTATCCCAGTGGACTCTTGCGGAAATTCATAAGATTCCAAAGTTCATATGGGAATGTAAAGGGCTGGGAAAAGCAAAGACAACCTTGAAGAAGAAAAATAAAGCTGGAGCACTTGCACCACCAGATAGCAAGACTTTTATAAAGCTACATTAAATGAAACATTGTGATATTAATGCAAGGATACAAAACTATACCAGTGGAACAGATAGAGTGCAGAAACTGATCACACATAAACGGCCATCTAATTTACCACATGTCATTGCAATGCACCACTACAAATCAACCAAAAAGATGTATAACCCGATCAAAAATGGGCAAAAAGTTTGCCTAGATCCTTCACACAAGAGGATATCCAAATGACCACCATATACTAAGGGACTATACACTATTGATTAGCAAGAAAATGCAAAATAAAACCAATGAGATATAAAACACAACCATCAGAATGAATAAAATTTTAAAAATTGGGACTATGTCTAGTGTTAGAAGAATGAAGATCAACTGGAATGGTCATAAATTGCTGATGGAAATACAAACTGGAAAAATTACTTGGGACAACCATTTGGCTGCATCTACTAAAGCTGTGAAATTACAACCCAATCACTCAGAAATTCCTCTGTTTGCTATATACCTAATAAAAATGCCTAGAATTCATGGAAATATATGTGCAAGAATGCTTATCACAACACTGCTTATTGTAGCCCCAAATTGGAAGCAACCCAAATGTCCATAAAAAATAAAATGAATAAATATAGTTTGAAATACTTGTGCAATGAAATGTTTGTTGTACAGCACAGAAAAAGAATACATAGAACACAACATCATGGATGAATATTGCTATCATTTGAATGTTTGTGTATATCTAAAATTCAAAATTTGAAACCTAATTTGTAATGTGGTGGTATTAAAAGGTGGAGCCTCTGGGAGGTGATTGGGGAGGTGGCAGCCTCATGAATGGGATTGGTGTCCTAATAAAAGAGGCCGAGGGAGCTTGTTCTCCCCTTTGCCATGTAGGATTCAGCAAGAAGGCATTGTCTTTGAAGCAGAGAGCAGGCCCTCACCAGCCACTGATCCTCTGGTGCCTCCAGCTTAGACTTCCCAGCCTCCAGAACTCTAAGCAATGAATTTACATTGTTAGTAAATTGCCCAGTCTAGGGTATTTTGTTATAGCATCCCAAATGAACTAAGACAAATATGACAAATATTATATTGAGAGAATAAAGACAGATGCAAAGAATTTTGTACTACATGATTTTATTAATAAAAATTTCTATGAGGTAAAACATTATGGTGATATGGTCAGAATAAAGGTAACCTTTAAGGGAAGGTAATGGCTTGAGGGATTAGTAGGGTGGCCTCTGAAGTCTTGGTACTATTCTAGATCTTGATTTGGGCCATGGCTACACAAGCATGAATGTTGGGTAAATCAAGCTTTACACTTACTATTCAGTGTACTTTACTATAAACATTTCAATAAGATGTTTATTCAAAGATTTTGAGAGAAATTATTTTCCAACCTGGAATTCTCTATCCAGCAAAGCCATCAATTACAGGTACAAGTAGAAAAGAGATAGAGGTTTGCAATGTCTCAAAATTCTATATATTCACCCCTGTACCTTTCTAGACAACTTGGGAAGATGCGCTTGGCAAAATGATAGAGTGAATCAGGATATGGCAAAATTTTTCTGTTAACAACCAGATGGTAAATGTGTTACACGTTGTGGGCCATGCTGTCTCTGTCTCAGTGGCTCAACTCTACCACTGCAGACTGAGAGCGTCCACACACAATATGCAAGTAAGCGAGCATGGTGGTGCCTCAGTAAAACTTTATCTACAAAAACAGGTAGGAGGCCATAGCTTTCTGACCCTGGGAGTAAGTCAAGAAAGAAGAAGGCATGAGGGACAGGAGAGAGGAAATGAGAACACTCAGGATAATGGGATTGGGAAATCCCAAGACAGAATCTGTGCAAAGAATCTAGCTATCAACCAATCCATATTGGAGCAACCAAATGCAAACAAGACAAGAAAATTATTAACTCCAGGAAAACAAGATTTTGAAAGAACAGAAAAGTAATTATAGTATACTACATCTGTCCATAATATTTATAAAATCATTAACAGTGGGAACACTAAATATTTATCCAACCAAAATTATGACATAACTGTTGGGTGGATAGAGGCATAGAATCATGCATGCATGTAGAGGCCCGAATAAGACTAAATCCTCATCTTTTGTAGTGGGAAATTAATAGATAACACCTAAAACTGAAAAGTCAACAGCTAGCAATACAGGACAGTTATTTAGAGATGCAGATGTAAATATCAAAAGCATTGATAAAGAAGTTAGTTCCTCCAGTGGAGGAGGAAATGGTAGCAGTAGAGAGAGTGTGCATATTATATTGTTTTTCATAGCAAGCCTCATGGAACTATTTTACCCTTTAAACCATGTGCATGCACAACCTAGATAAAAAATGAACAGCAAACAAAAAATAGAAATTGAATGACAACCTCCAGGACCTGAAATCATCTGAAATCAAACTCAACATAGGTTGACATAGCTTGAAATTCCTTTGAAGTTCTATCTTAAAAATTCAATGCTATGCCCAATTCCACTCCATGATATTTGTGTTTTAATAGACCTAATCTTTATGTCCCAAACCTCACATACCGAGACTACAAAAAAATTACACCTTTCATTTTTATATTCAGATTATGAGATGGGGCATCACACCTCTATTTCTGAGCCATTCTCATTTCATATTAAGAGAGGAATTGATCATTCCTTCCTCCTTCCCTTCTTTCTTTGCTATTCATTTATTCAACAAATATTTATTGTGCACACACAATTCTAGGCACCGTGGATTCAACGGTGAGTGAGAGTGAAGAGATACCTACTCTCACTGATTTACACTCTACTGAGGTAGTGGGATGGCCAATGGAAAGGGGACACACAGACAGGCAGGGAAGAGTCCCGCCCTCTGCAGGGTCAACCCTTAACGGGTGCTCACATCCTCTGCTCTGTGCTTCTCTCTGAAAGCAGTATCTCTGCCGCTGTGTTGTCAAAGACTATTACGAGGTCGTGGAGTCTCCAAACACAGCTGTCCTTTTCTGGCTGCTGCCACAAAAGCTTCCTACTCTGCACCCAAGAAGGGGGCACTGCTCTCCCCTTGGCTCCTCATAGCACACCCTTGCCTGGGCTGCAACTTTGAAGGAGACTTGCTTACGGCTAGTGGTACAGGCAGAAAAACATAATGCGAAGTCCCTGACCAGAATGGCTTCATGCCAGGCTGGGGACCTCAGCTTACTAGCCAGCACTGGGGACTGCCAGGCAGCCTGTGCTTTGGAGTCCAGGCCAAACCGGGATAGCCATGCGCAGGACACCAACACAGAGTGCCGCCCCAGGGTGCTCCGGCAGCCGAGGCCAGCACAGATCCTCTCCACGGGCTTCTGTCCACCACGTGACAAAGAGGACACAGGCCATCCTGCCCAGGCAAATTCCTCATCTCTTAGGAACAAAACAAACAAACAAACAACACTGCAGTAGCACACCACCAACTATCTCTGTGAGAACACTGTAATTTAGAAGAGCCTAAATCCAGACTTAGAAGGGGTGAGGGGCACGTTTTAATGAAATATTTCACCAACATGAGTCATTCAAGCCAGAACCTCACAGTTTCCCGTTCCACTGTGGTGAACATGCTGGCTTCTCCATTCCTCGTACCTTACACAGTCCTGAAATCCCAGCCACAGTGTCGGTCACCTCTGCCCCACTCCCAACTTCAGGGCGGTCACGATGGATCCGCCCCCAGGAAAGAAATCCCGCTGTGCCGCCTCCACTTGACAGAGGTGCTGGCAGCTCGGGTGGAGCCGACAGATGTACCCCGCCAGAGGGGTTGCAGGAGGGGAGGGTTTGTTTTCTATCTAGTGGACGTGAAGAAAGAAGGTCTTCGCTCTGGGTGGGGCTGAGGAATCAGCCTGAGGCAACTGGGCCCAAAGGAAGGCAGGGCTGGGAAGGCCACCAAAGGCACAGCTGCCGCCCTGGCAGGCCAAGCTGCCTGCAGACCCACCTGCGTCTGCCACCTGTGCTGTTACCAGACTTTTCAGCTTCATGGGCCAAAAAATTTTATGAGATAAGCCAGTTAGAAGTGGATTTTTGGTGACTTGTGGCAAGAGGCATCCTAGCAGTGTGCCCATGACCTGGAAGTCGCTGTAAGTCACACGCTGTTTCCTTACCGCACTCACGTTCCACCGGCTCTGTTCTGCTTAATGTGTTATTGAGTTCTTGGGGCCAGTGTGCAAGGTTCTCTCTTCCTAATGCATATGGTCATCAAAACAAAACCCCCTTTCCCGTACTGTCACTCATGCTCAGATGAACCAGCACCTCACTTCGGCAAACACTGTTTGAAGGGAGACAATCTCAGGGGTGCAATAAAAGATGTCCACAGTTTATTTAAACCTAACAATTGGCTATTAGAGCCCGAGACGTGGGATATTTGTGTGATCTTACTGCCATCTGGTTTCTCCCAAGAATGGACAGGACCTTCTTTTTATATTTAGCCCAAAAACTAGTTCCATTCTCCACACTAAAAGGCAGGTTTACCCATAACTGTCAAGAATCTCAACTAAGCACAGAGTTTCATGTAAAATCACAACCAAGTGCCACAGATACATGAGGGGGGAAAAAAGGTATCAATTACATTGTATAACCCCCCTCCTCCAAGCTTTGAGATAAATTGATCTCTATGAAAGTTGGCTTCCCATCACTCCCACCACACGTAACGTGCAGGAGGTGAGCAAATCTTGCAAAATCAGGTTCCACCCACAGAGAACAACACTCACTCATAGCATTCCAAGTCGTTTTATATGTATTGGCCCAGCAGTGATTCCCTGTGAGAAACTGGGAACTCCTTACTCCTATTTTCCCCATAACAAATTTTAAGCCTAAGGCAGCTAAGGATCTCAGCTAAAATCAAACATTTACCTGTGTAGTGACACAAGTAAAAATAAAATTCAGTTCCCCTCAATTCTTGGTTTTGGTCTACCTCCACCTCTCCAATAGAGTGGCATGAGACAGGCCCCATGTTTGTCTAATTCAGCATTTTATCTTTAATGTCTTGCAGAGTGCCCAGAATGTAGTTGGCACTCAATGAATATGCCCATAAGGGAAGGGAGGGAGGGAGGAAGGAAGGAAGGAAAGAAAGAAGGAAGGCAGGCAGGCTGTTACAAAGCTGGCATCTATTTAGAGAGCAAATTCATGAATAGCAAATCCATGGTGATTTATCGCTAAAAAATGTCTTATCTCTATTTTTCTCTTCTGTCTCCTTATCCTTTGACAGGTGAGTTTCATCAAGTTTAAAATGTGACATCAATTTGTTATTCAGTTGCTACGTTGTCTTTTCCCTCATCCCCTCCCTGAGTACCCCCAGAGAAGCAGTTTGGTTTTGAAGGAGCTGGAGGCACTGTATTATTCACAGAAAATATCTGGAAGCAACCAGAGTGCTCGTTATTTGGATCGCATCAGTTATGATATTTTTAACATTTTTTTAACATCTCAAATTCCCACACTGTGCATCACATAAATGGCAGCTTTCCATCGGAGGTTCCTGGGTCAGGCTGTTGGACTATCCAGGCAGTTGGAATTTGAGGTCATTTGTTGGTAAGATCTGTGGGTTGTGGTTTACTTGTTGTCCAGAGATTTCTGTAACGATCCAGTCCTTCTGCTTTGACCCCTGAAAACTCAAAACTCTTTTTTTAATGTAAGTAGCACCTGAATAAATCCAGTGTCTTATTATAAGTTTTAATCCAAGATTGGGTTAAAACTATTGTCACTGTTAAAACTTCTAGACAAGCTTCTCATGGATCACGGTTTGTCAGAGACAGTTTTGGGGTCTTTTCACCATTTTACCACAAAATTATTCTTCTTATTATTTTTTTTTCTGTTATTGTCACATACTCTGTATTATGAAAACTTCAGGATTTCTCAACTCCAGTACTACTAATAAGGGAAATGACTCTAGGTTGACATAAGTATGTGACTGCTAGTTTCCAAAAGGCAGAAACAGCCCGCGTCTTCTATTTTTTTTTAATTTCAGGATATGCAAGGGTACAAATGTATTGCTTACATGAATTGTTTTTGGACTGCTTGAGACAAAGTTATAAGTCTGTCCATCATCCAGATAAGGTACATTGTACCCATTAGGTATGATTTCACCCTTCCCCTCCTCCCTCCTCTGACCTACTTGATTTTCATTGAGTTTTACTTCTATCTGTACACATGGGTGCCGATCGGTTAGTTCCAATTTAATAGTGAGTACACGTGGTGTTTGTGTTTCCATTCTTGGGAGACCTCACTAAGGAGAGTGGTCTCCAGTTCCATCCAGATTGTTAGAAAAGGAATTAATTCATTTTTTTATGGCCAAGTAGAGCTCCATGGTAAATACCACATTTTATTAATCCACTCATGAATTGATGAGCACTTGGGTTGATTGCACATCTTTGCAGTTGTGAATTGTGCTGCTAGCAGCATTCAAGCACAAGTGTTCTTTTGATAAAATGACTTCTTTTCCTTTGAGTAAAAACACAGTAGTGGGACTTCTGGGTCAAATGGTAGGTCTACTTTTAGTACTTTGAGGAATCTCCATACTGTTTTCCACAGAGGTTGTGCCAGTTTGCAGTCCCGCCAACAGCAGATAAGTACTCCTTTCTTTCTGCATCCATGCCAGGATCTATTGTTTTGGGACTTTTTGATAAAAGCTATTCTCACTGGGGTTAGGTGATATCTCAATGTGGTTTTGATTTGCATTTCTCTGATGATTAGTGATGAGCATTTTTTCATATGTTTATTGGCCATTAGTGTATCTACTTTTGAAAAGCTTCTGTTCATGTCTTTTGCCCACTTTTTAATGGGGTTGTTATTTTTTTCTTGCTCATTTGCTTGAGTTTTTTGTAGATTCTGGTTATTATCACTTTATAGGATGCACAGCATGCAAATATTTTCTCCCGTTCTGTAGACTGTGTATTTGCTCTGTTGATTGTTTCCTTGGCTGTGCAGAAGCTTTTTAATTTAATCAAGTCCCATTTATTTATTTTTGTTGTTGCTATGATTGCCTTTGGGGTCTTCTTCATATATTCTTTGCCTAGGCCGATATCTAGAAGAGTTTTTCCAACATTTTCTTCTAGAATTCTTATGGCTTCATGCCTTACATTTAAGTCCTTTATCCAAATTGAATTAATTTTTGTGAGTGGTGAGAGATACGGATCTTGTTTCAACCTTCTACATGTGGCTATTCAATTTTCCCAGCACCATTTATTGAATAGGGATTCTTTTCCACAGTGTATGTTGTTGTCTACTTTGTCAATGATCAGTTGGCTATATGTAGATGGTTTTATATCTGGGTTCTCTGTTCCATTCCATTGGTCTATGTCTCTATTTTTGTGCTAGGACCATTGTGTTTTGGTTATAGCCTTGTAGTATAAAGCCTGGTAAAGTGATTCTTCCAGATTTGTTCCTTTTCCCTAAGGTTGCTTTGGCTATTCAGGCTCTTTTCAGGTTACAAACAAAGCACAGAATTATTTTTTCTGGATCTGCTGCAAAAAAAATGACATTGGTATTTTGATGGGGATTGCTTTGAATCTATAAATCATTTTGGGTAGTATGGGCATTCTAACAATGTTGATTCTGCCAATCCATGAGCATGATATTTTTTTTCATTTGTTTACATCATCTGTAATTTCCTTCCTCAGTGATACATAGTTCTCTTTATAAATATATTTCACCTTCTTGGTTAAGTATGTTCTTAGGTATTTTATTTTCTTTGTAGCTATTGTGAAAGTTATTGAGTCTTTGATTTGATTCTCAGCTTGTCTCTTGTTGGTGGATAGGAATGTTACTGATTTATGTACATTGATTTTATAACCTGATACATTGCTGAATTTATGTATCAATTCCAGGAGTCTCTTGGCAGAATCTTTGGGGTTTTCTAGATATAAGATCTTATCAGCGGCAAAGAGCAATAGTTTGACCCCCTTTCCCCATTTGAAAAGCCTTAATTTCCGTCTCTTGCTTGATTGCTTTAGCTAGAACTTCCAGCACTATGTTGAATAGAAGTGGTGACAGTGGGCATCCTTGTCTTGTTCCAGATCTTAGTGGGAATGCCTTCAACTTTTCTCCATTCAGTATGATGTTGACTGTGGGTTTGTCAGATGTGGCTTTATAATTTTGAGATAAGTTCTATCTATGTCTATTTTGTTAAGAGCTTTTATCATAAAAAGGTGTTGAATTTTGTCAAATGCTTTTTCTGCATCTATTGAGATGATCATATGGTCTTTGGTTTTGCTTCTATTTATGTGGAATCACATTTATGGATTTGTGAATCTTCAGCCATCCTTGCACCACTGGGATGAAGCCCAGTTGGTCATGGTGAATTATTTTTTTGATGTGCTGCTCAATTTGGTTTGCTAGAATTATTACATCTATATTAATAGAGGATATTAGTGTATAGTTTTCTTTTTGTTATTGTTGTGTTCTTTCCTGGCTTTGGTATCAAGGTGATACTGGCTCTGTAGAATGACTTACGGAAGATCCCTTCCTTCTCAATGTTATAAAATAATTTCTCTAGTATGAGTACCAATTCTTCTTTGTAGGTCTGATAAAATTCTGCTATGAAACTATCTGGTTCAGTACTTTTTTCTTGGAAGATTTTTTTATTGCTGCTTCAATTTTGTTGCTCATTATTGATCTGTTCAGGAATTCTATTTCTTCCTGATTGAAGAAGGGAGGTTGTGTGTTTCCAGGAATTAGTCTATTTCCTCAATGTTTTTGAGCTTATGTACATAGAGATTTTTATGTTATTCACAGATGATATTTTGTATTTCTGTGGTATCAGTTGTAATATCTCCCTTTTCATTTCTGATTGAGCTTATTTGGGTCCTTTCTTTTCTATTTCTGGTTAATCTAAATGAAAGGTCTATTGATTTAGTTCATCTTTTCAAAGAATAACTTTTTGTTTCATTAATCTTCTGTGTTGTTTATTTATTTTCAGTTTCATTTAGTTCTGCCCTGACTTTTATTATTTCTTTTCTTCTGCTGGGTTTGGGTTTGGTTTGCTCTTCCTTTTCTAGTTCCTTGAGACAATTCAGTACATTGTTGATTTGTGATCTTTCTGTCTTTTTGATGTAAGCATTTAAGACTATGAATGTTCCCCTTATTACCACTTTTGCTGAAACCCATAGATTTTGATAAATTGTCTAAAGTTGTCATTTAGTTTGAGGAATCTTTTGATTTCCATCTTAATTTCTTCTTTGACACAATAATTGATGAGCAGTAGGTTGTCTAATTTCCATGACTTTGTGAAGGATTGAATGTTTCTGTTGGAGTTGATTTCTAGTTTTATTTCACTATGGTCTGAGAAGATACATGGTATAATTTTTATTTGTTTGAGTTTGTTGAGACATGTTTTGTGGCCTAAGATGTGATCAATCTTAGATAATGTTCCATGTGCCAACAAGAAGAATGTATATTCACTAGTTTTTGAGTAGAATGTTCTGTAAAAGTGTGTTAGGCCCACTTGTTCTAGAGTCCCATTTAAGTCCAGTGTTTCTTTGTTTATTTTCTGCTTGGAAGAACTGTCTGGTTCTGTCAGTGCAGTGTTGAATTTCTCAGCTATTACGATGCTGTTTTTGTTACTTTGTTTAGGTCTAGTAGGGTTTGCTTTATGAATGTAGGCACACCTGTATTAGTTGTATAAATACTTAGGATTGCTGTCTTCTTGTTCAACTGCTCCCTTTACCATTATATAATGACCATCTTTGTCTTTCTTCATTATTGTTGATTTGAAGTCTATGTTTTCTTATATGAGAGTGGCTATACCTGCTTTCTTTTGATTTCCATTTGCATGGAATGTTGTTTTCCATCCCTTCACCTTGATTCTGAATGAGTCCTTGTGGCTTAAATATGTTTTCTTGAAACAGAAGGTACTTGGCTTGTATTTTTAATCCATTTGACCAGCCTATGTCTCTTGAGTGGGGAATTTAAGTCATTCACATTTATTGAAAGAATTGATAAGTGGATGTATTTCTGTTCATCCTATTGAGTAGACCCTTATTGCTTCATTTTACCTCTTGAGCTCTTATTATATATGGTCTCTGAGCTATAGCTTTTGGGTGATTTTATACTGGTGGGTGTCTATGGATGGATGTATAATGCAGATCTGAGTACTTCCTGCAGGACCAGTCTGGTCTTGACAAATTCCCTCAGTGTTTGCTTGTCTGAAAAAGTCTTTATTTCTCCTTCACATAAGAAACTTAATTTTTCAGGATACGAAATTCTCGACTGGCCATTATTATGTTCAAGAAGACCAAGGATGTGCCCCCAATCCCTTCTGCCTTGTAAGGTCTCCGTGGAGAAGTCTATAGTTAGCCTGATGGGTTTTCCTTTGTAAGTTACCTGATGTATTCACTTATGGCATGCAGGAGTTCTTCCTTTATGTTAATTTTGGCCAGTCTGACAGTCTGATGACTATGTGTCATGGTGATTGCCTCTTTGCAATGAATCTCCCAGGTGTTCATTGAGCTTCTTATACCTATATATCTAAATTTCTAGCAATACTAGGGAAGTTTTCCTCAATCATTCCTTGAAACATGTTTTCCATCCCTTGTGTGTTTTCTTCTTCTCCCTCAGGGATGCCTATGATTCTTATGTTTAGCCTCTTTACATACTCCCATATTTCTTGTAGACTTTGTTCATTCCTTTTATTTCTCTGTTATCTTTGACTGATTTATTTAATTCAAAGGTGTTGTCTTCAAACTCTGAGATTGTTTCTTCTGCTAGTCTAGTCTATTCTTAATACTTTCACTGTGTTTTGTATTTCCTTGAATGTGATTTTCAACTCCAGAATTTCTATTTAACTTTTTAAAATAACTTGATTTCTTTAGTCAACTTTTCATTCATTTCCTATATAGTTCTAGTGGTTTCTTTGTGTTTGTTTTCCTTCTTCTCTTGTATTTTGTTGAGCTTTCTTATAATCCAAATTTGGAATTCTTTATCTGTCATTTCAGTGTTTTTGTTTTAGTTGGGAGCCATTGGTAAAGACTTGTTTTTTCCATTAGGGCATGACCTATCATTCTGATTTTTCATACCTCTCGAGTTCTTTCACTGATTCCTTCTCATCAGGCCTCTCAATCTAGTCCTGGGGTACTGGGCCTGGCTTTCAGGCCTGTAATTGGGTCCCTGAAGATCAATCCCTGACCATGCCTGGGAGAAGAGTGCTGGTCCCCAATTGCCCTTTTACTGAGCTCTGAGTCTCTCTGGCTTTGATTCTTACCAATATCTTCTCCTCTTTATTTTCTTCCTTTTAGGCTTTGTAGTTTTCTCCATGGGGTCCTCAGCCATCTCTGATTTCTCTCTTTATAATCCACACCTGAGCTGCAACTCTTTTCCCGTTTCCTCTGCCCAATATCCTGTGTTCCCGCCAGGACAGTACGACAAGCGATGTCTATAGTCAGCCATATTGGACATCTCTCTTCACATCTTCTACTTGTAATTGATGATAGCCTACAAAGATGGGTTTCCATATATTCCAATAATAATAGCATTTTGTCCAAAAATTTATACTCAGATATATTTACCTATAGCATGAGCAAACATGGGAAATCATGTGAAATCATGGTGGAACCTAATTTTCTTGTGACACTAGAACTTCAGCAATGTAACTTTTATATTTCATCTTACTGATATCATCAATGACCCAAAATTGGAATTAATGATTGAAAGAGAGATTATTAAAAACTCTGATGATTCAGTTTGATTACACTATTAATATCCAATAGAAAATGAGACGTGCTTTGTTTAATGAAACAGCAAGCCAATTGCTGCATAGTCAGCACTGAATGTAGAATGAAGGGCATAGCACAGCTGGATTAGAGAAAGGACCAGTGATCCTATAAAGTAAGAGAAGAAGAAAGGCCATTTCTGAAGAAAACAGAAAAGCATTTGCAATAGGCATGAGAAATGATTTAGAAAAACACTAACTGTCTTACTTCCCACTGGGTGCCTGCATGTCCCTCTAGCTGATTTTCCTTAGCTTAGGTAAGACTGTGCTATCTGAAGAAAAGGTCAGCAAAGCAGGTGACCCTCTTCTGGGGCTTTGGCATTGACCGTGGTCAGAGCCAAAGGGACCAGCAACAGGTAAGAATGCCAAGAGAAGCCCAGCATGGGGAGGAGAAGGGCACCCGTAGGCCAGGGCTTCTCGCCCCATACCACACAGCAGAAGCTCAACCCCTCTCTGCCCACCCCCATGCGAAGGTCAAGCTTGCAAGAGTCTGGAGGAACTTGGGCACAGGTTTCTAAAAGAATCTCCAGAGCCAATTGGAATGTGCAGCCAGGGTTAAGAACTACTGAAGTGGATGGATGATATTTGCTGATCTGACTGCCTGTAGAACATTGAGCCATTTACTGACCCCTGTGCCCCCATAGACTCTGTTTACTAAATCACAAAATGATATGACAGCAGCGCTTATCTCATTGCGTTCTTGTATTAATAAAAATTAAGTGGCGTAATTGTGTAAAGTGCTCAAACACAGTGCCTTGCAAATGTAAGAGCTCAGACATCATCACCTGTGATTGTCATAACTAACACCCCCACTGGCTCAGGGAGTCTTCTGGGGGGACTGGGAAAGCAGCCCTGGTGGTACCCAGGTAGAGATGGAGGGGTACGTTATCTCCTTTATGAATGGGTGCCATATGCGGCCTGTCCTCAAAGCTGGGTGCTAGAAGGGGGCATTGGCTCATGCAGGGTGTGGACACCATGAGGATGTCACCCACAGAGGTGGCTTGGGCAGGACCCCATCCAGCAGTGGGCAGGCTCTTTGCTTGTCCCACAGGTCCCAGGAGAGTCAATCCAAATATCCCTCAGCACCTCTGGGACAGGCTCTGCTCCATGGCCACATGTCAAGGGCTTCTTTCCCCTCTGAGTATGATAAGACAAAGTAGACTGTTGGAAATGACTGAGACTACTCTTCACTAATGAAGACATGACCCCAGCCATCAACTATTTGGCTCCTCTTGGTCCTGCCTGTCAAGCAGGGCAGCATGGAGTGTGCCTGGCTCTGGGTTCACGGCCACTGGGTCCCACGTCATCCCTGCATTGGTGGCCCTGGGACTCACAGAGACACATGGGTGCCATCGGGGCTGAAGTGCTCAGGCTCTGGCAGCAGAGGGCCCCCCCTGAGTCAGCAGGACACAGCCCCTAGATCACCTGCGGTGGCTTCAGCTGCTCTGGACGGTCTTTGCTGCCCCGCATGTGGGTGCAGACACAGCACTGGACTTGTCACCGGTCGGGGGAGCTGCTTTGTTGGTGTGTTCTGCAGCAGGGCCCACAGCTCTCTCTTCCACAGGAAAGGATCCTGAAGCTCGCTGGCATCTGCAGAGAAGGATCTGTTTTGCCAGGTTGTTCCAGAAAGTGATTCCTTGTCACTCAGGCACTGATGTTCCAGTGATTTCCTTTCTCCTTCTGTCAATCATTCTTCCTCAGCAGCAGGGGATGTGCCCGGTGAGCACTGATGTGTTTGCTGCTTGCTAAGGTTTCAATGTTTACTTGTATCATTCTCACTTCCATAGAAATCATACAAACTCATCCCCAGATCCCCGAATTCTGGGGCTCAAAGGGGTGTCCAGACTTAAAGGGGGCAACTCTTGAGTGGCTCCACTTTCCCTGCCAGGAGAGAGTCGGGGAGCCAATGCTGCGTCAGAGCAAAAATTGGTCCAAACACCTCTCTGGGATTCCTGGGATGGGTTTCCGGCATTTCTAGCAAGTGAGAAGTGGTGAGAAAGTTATCTTACAAAACTGCTGGTTATCCACTTAAGATGCAAAGCATCATTTGTCATTCTTTTCAGCATTCTGTCTTTTTAATGAGCATAATTAATATTTATGAGGACTCTCCAACTATTTTCTCTGGTGTTTAAGTCCATCAGTTGCAAATTCTCTCCCCATCAGGTTTTCACTAACTTACTTTTGCTGTTGGCGATGGACTACTGCACACATAATTAAAACAAATACACAAGCCACGTCTCCAGAAATGCAGTGGGAGTGATATGCAGGTGAGAATTAACAGAAAGAGTAAACTAGCAGGAGGCCTGTGGCGGCATCTTGACAAGGATGCCTGTCGCAGGTAAAATGAAGATCCACCCACCAGAGGAATTGCCTGAGACTGCTCAGAACCGAACTTGCCAGGAGAATGAGACAAAAGCATAAGGACAGTGAGCGTGTTGTTTTAGGTCTCAGTTTAGCTTGGGGACGTGGCTGCTCTTCCCTGGGGATGCCACCCTCCTGAGCAGCAAACACTTCCCTCGGCCTTCACTTTGGCAGAGAAAACAAAGACGACGCTGTGAAATGCCACGCGTGAGAGACCCGTGATGTCACTTGGTATGCTATTTCTAAATAAGCCATGTGGCCTGAACATGAGCTTTATACTTACTAATATCTGACTCACTTTGTCAAAGGGCAAAAGTGGAGCAAATAAAACCGGGAAATGGGCTTGCGTATGTCTCCTAACATCGCGTTTCCAGTGGCTCAGTTTGATTCCTGTGATACTGTGTCTTTGAGGTTGTCTCCAGTGAAATGCAGCATAAATGCAGTCGGTGGGCTGGCTCGATGACCTCCCCTCCACCCTGTTTTTTGTTCCTGTCAAGCCACACAAGCAGATGTAACCAGCCTTTCCGCGGGACTCACCGTCCTTCCCAGCAGCTGATTCCTGAATCGGACCACAAGACCCTATGACCTCAACCCCCACACAACCTGGCCCGCCCTCCACAGCCGCTATCAGCGCCCTTGCCCCGGCTGGGGAGACGGATTTCAAACTGTTTCTCCTTTTCACAGACGTCTTTTAAACTAAAGTTCCTTTCTTCCTTGGCGATCCTCGTTGTCTCCATAATTGGCTCTTTGTGCAGTGAGTGACAAGGCCTAGGCTGAATCCCTCTGCGGGTTTGGTAACAAGTTGTGGGCTCCTTGGGGACTGTGAGCTCCCAGCTCAATGACTGCAGAGTGGGGAGAATCCCCAGGGCCTCCGGAGCAGCCACTGGGCGAGGTTTCTGCTGAAGGTTGGTTCAGTTTCTCCCGGCAGCTGGGCCATGGCTAGCTTCGTATGCACCCCCATTGCCTTGGAGGAACGAGTCTTTGAATTTTGGCTTTTGTGTCTGGATGGGTGAGTGCTGTTTAAAGGTACTGCACAGTTGGGGATGCCCCTCTCAGTCTGGGAATTCCTGTTTGGGTTGGAGAAGCCCCCAACCATTTGTGCGAGTGGAAACTGACCTGTTTTGATTTGGCGCTCCCAGGGTGGAACTGCAGTTCATTTGTTTGAAACCTCTCTTTATGTTAAGTGTTTGTCATGTAAATGTGGAATCCATTAAGCTATTTCTATTTTCTTTCTGTCTACTTTAAATTTTCTGTTGATGGCATTATAAACACAGTCCAAGGTCTGGGAGGTTGAAAGGCATCTCCATCCAGGAAGGCAACCCGGCGGAGATGTGGGGATGCCCACTGTTGGAAAGGGACAGAGAGGAATGGAAACATAATGTATGCATATTTATATGGAACTCCAGAGGGTCTCATGGCTAGAGTTCAGAGACAAAAGCTATTAAAACTTCGTATGCATGTGTATATGGCTAGATGTGTTTTGTGCATGTATATGCATTAAGGTATATATTGTGTCTACATGGTGCCAATTTGGCTTATAAAAGAGCACTCATAAATTAAGTAAATATATATTTAGCTTTCTTTTTTGTTGCTAGTATAAATACATTTGATTTTAATATATTGACCTTGTATCCTATAATCTTGCTAAATTCACTTAATTATTTTAGCATTTTTATATATTTATTAGTATTTTCTACATATTCAACCGTGTTGTCTATGAATAAAGATAATTACACTTTCTAGGGAAAAAAATTAAGTATAAAAGCATTTGGGCTTATTAAGTTCACATGAATCTAGTAATCTTTGGCAAATAAACTTTTATTTAAAATCTATAATAAAAATAAACACATCTTAAATTGTCAACGTACATTCTTGCCTGGGCTTCCTGGTTATTTTTATGTTTTCCTCTACTAGATGTTTTAAGGCATCTGATGCAAGGTTAAATTAAAACAGCTGAATCTTCTGAAATTCTGAAACCAGGAAAAATACCCATGTGTTTAAGGTTTTTACTTAGGTAAAAATGTAGACATGCCTAAACAAAAATAAGTGTCAGTAAATTAGAATAAATAAAACTTCAAGTAAATGAGAACACAAAAACAGAAAGCTATAGTCAAAAGTTTATGAAGACAGTTTGGGTTTAGTCTCTTAATCCTAGCTGTAGATGCAGTTTCTTCCATTGACTTCAATGTCTGTGGAAAGGTACACCCCAAATCTGCTTCTGACTCTATATCCCCTGATATTAATAATACTATTGGAGATTTAAGGCTGCAGTAGGAGCTATAGTTATAAGAGCTTACATCAAACGGGAGGCTTCAGTTGTTCCTTTGGTCTTGTTACACATAAGTTGGAAAATGTTTTGATCTTACTTGAACCCTTATGTTTGTTTTCTTGGTAGGTTTTAAATTTATAGTAATTAAACCTATATTTAGTGATTGTTTCCTCGTCTGTGTTTTGAAATTCTTTTCCCCAACTTTGTTTATGAAGATGTGTTTACATATGGAATTTCTTTAGACATTGAATGATTTTGTTAAAGGCACAACTAATCACATTGACTGTATCAAAGCTATAAAAATAGTTAACAGGAAAATAACTTGAAATGATAGCTTTGTCTAATATCTTGTTTTCATAAGTAATCTAAGCAAACTTTTGAAATAATTTAGGTAAATGCAAATGAGAAAATGATTAAAATTTTCCTAAAAATTATAAAGTGGTTTAGAGTCACATATTTCCCTGTTCAAAGTACTAATTTTATAGTTTCTTTTTTCCTTTATAATGTTCACTCACAATCCTGGACACATTCTTATGTCTGATTAATTCAAGTGCAGAATGTTTTTCTTCATCTTTTGATAACTGGCCTAAGAAATAAAGATTTTCCTTTATCAAGATAATTTCTATGCTATCCTCATGAGGTTTTTGATTACTTGGGAAAACTGAGCTTTCAAAAGTTAAGGTTTTTACATTGCCTCTAAAGTCTTTTGTTACTCTTAGTTAAACAGATTGCTATTTTATAAAGACCTGTGATTCTATGTTGATTGGATGTGTTGAGACCATTTAGATGGTTTTTAAAATAGCTTGATCTTGATCATTATTTGAAATGCTAAGGATTGATGTTGAAGGTTTATTCAGTACTTACTTATGACAGTCAGGTGATGTCATGTCAGTAAATTTTACTTTGGGATGTTGGTATTTTAGAAAAACCTAATTAGTTAACATCTTCATGCGGGATGTGTTCTAAAACTAATACTATATTTACAGAACTTAGAAAAGAGATGACATTATTCAAAATAGCAAATCCTTTTAACATCTTTGGCTAAATTCAGTCTCTGACTTAGCTCTCCTCCTCCTCTGAGGGCAGTCCTGAGATACCTGGGGCGTGGTCTCTGCTTCCTACGCTCACCAGGGAACCCAATTTGACTGGGGTCCTCCTCCATTCCCAGCAGGGCATTGCCTTTAAGGTAGATTCCCATAAAAGGATTAAATGAAAACAGACAGCCTACTGGACTAATATGGATTTATAGAAATAAGAGGTAAATGAGAATCCATTGGCATTTTTAGGAAGAATTTTAGAAACATACAGATGTATACCTGGAGGACCCTGAAAACTTGAGGCTGATTAACTTGACTTTTATTGGTCAAAGCATGCCTGATACCCAGCAAAATTACAAAAATTAGAAGGCAGCTCAACCTTGCCAATATTTTGTGTGGTTGAAGTAGCCCATAAGGTTTTTCATGCTGAAGACCGACAAAAGGATGGCCTACTTGTTTGAGAACGGTGGCTGCCACTTGTGATATTTTATGAGAAGCTGAAAAGTTTACCCTCAGGCATGGTGACTGTTTACACCATGCATTATGTATTACCCCTACTAGAACAAAAGTGAGGCTTTTTGCTAACAGCAGGCTGGCTGCGTAAATATCAGGCTGCTTCGTTAGATCATCCTAATATAACTTTAAAGGCTGTGTCCACATTAAATCCAGCCAGCCTGCTGCCTGTAGACTCTCATTCCCCAGTTGTGATTGCATTCAAGTCATTGACCAATCGTGTTCCCATCACCCAGCTTTGACTGACCAGCCCCTGCGGGAGCCAGATGAGGACCTCTCTATGGATGGAAGCAGCTTTATGGAGCAGGGACAGTATACAAAGCTGGATATGCTGTGGTTACCAGAGAACAGGTAACCGAGGCACAAGCCCTAACCCCTGAGATGTCTTCCCAGAAGGCTGAATTAATTGCACTCACTAGAGCCCTATGCCATGGGAATAATAAGCACAGTAATATTTACACTAATTTGAAGTATGGTACATGGTTGTGGAGCTATCTGGAAAAAACAAGGGTACCTTACCTCTGGAAGTAAGGAAATTAAATGCAGGCCACAAATTCTTGAGTTACCAAAAGCTGTCTTGCTTCCCAGGGAGGTAGCTATTATGCACTGCCAGGGACATCAGAGGACAGGCGCTCACATTACTAAAGGAAATGTCACTGCAGACTTGATGGCCAAAGGAGCAGCCTGGCAATTGACTAACCAACTGTCCTTCATACCCTTCCTACAATTGGGTAACCATGACCCCAAATATTCTGAAATGGATTTTGAAAGAGCTAAAGAATGGGGATTTACTAAAAACAATGACCACAAATGGCTTATAAATAAAGTCCTCCCTCCTGAGGCCCTCATCAGACCTGCCCCTGAACAAACTCATCAGAGCACCCATTTGGGGTGAGAAGCCACCGTACATTGGATACAACCTCATTTTGCTGGGTCCAACGTGCAGAGGACCATTCAAGCTGCAATCCAGAGTTGCCCTATATGTGTGAGAAACAACCCCAAATCTTTGGGTAGTTTACAGTTACCTCCTTAGAGAAGGGACCCTCTTGCCTTAGAAGGTAGGTAGGTTTTATCATGATGCCATGAGTTCCTGGAAACTTTTGATACCTATTGGTCTTTGACACGCCTTCAGGATGGGTGAAGTCCTAGAAGGCCACTTCACTCCCAACTAGGAGTGAAAGGGCCTTCCAAGTCACTAAAGTTCTCTCAAAAGAAATAATTCCCAGGTTTGGACTTCCTCAAACTCTCCAAAGCAATGATGGAGCTGCTTTTGTTGCCAAGGTTACTCAAGAGATGTCATGAATTTGTGGGATTGACTGGAAATTGCATTTGTCACGGAGGTCCCAATCCTTGGGGAAAAACTGAGTGGATGAATAGAATTCTAAAAAAGACTCTAGAATCTGCCAAGAAACCAACTTAACCCGGGATAAAGTACTGTCTCTTGCCTGGCTGAGAATTTGGGTGGCCCCCTGAAAGTAAGTTGGCACTTGGCCTCTTTGAAATTTTGTGAGAGACCCTTCCTAAAGGCCCCTAATCAGGGTTTACCCAATGATCTGTTGTCCCAGAAATGGAGGTGCAGTCATATGTAAAACAGCCCTGTAACGTGCTAACTAGTATCTCTGAGTTTGTTTTCAACAGGCTCCGGTTTCTGACAGATGTACCCTCCATCCCTTGAGGCTGGGAGATAAGGTGCTGCTCAAAACTTGGTGGAACCAGCATCCTGAGGATCAACCAAAGCTGCAGTGGATCAGCCTTTTGAGGTGCTCCTGACCACACACTCAGTCAGGCCAGCAGGACTGAAACCATGGGTTCCTCACACGCCTGCCAAACCGACCACCAGAAAACTCCCTGCCAATTCAGAAGCCAGAAAAACAGTGGGCTTGTGAGTCTTTAGAGGACCTAAAGCTACTCTTCCACAAAAAACTAAGAAATTCTTACTACCCACTTTTAAGTCCATAATAGGTTGGAAGTTGCCCATTAACTAGCTCCCTAAAACTGTTTTCATGAATGACCAGAGGAAAGCTGCATGGAGATTCCCTCTGGGGAACAGTGCACAAATGTCTAAACAAGTATAAACAGAAGGGGGGATTATAATTGGCCTTGAAAAATGACCCCCTCCCTAAGTTACTTTTTGTTCCTTCAGACTTTACCAGTCAAGCCTAACAACCAGATGTAGCCAGCCCCGCCACAGGACTCACCATCCATCGCCAGCAGCTGACTATTGAATCCAACCACCTGAAGACCCTCTGACTTCAACCCCTGTACAACCTGACCGGCCTTACACAGCCCACTATAAACACCCTTGCCCTTGGTCGGGGAGACACATTTGTGACTATTTTTCCCATTCTTGCCACAGATGTCTTTCGCATTAAAATTCCTTTCTTCTTTGGCAATCCTCATTGTATTAATAATTAGCTCTTTGTGCAGCCAGTGAGAGGACTTAGGCTGAACCTCTTTGTAGGTTTGGTAACATAAACATGGCCCTGAAAGCCAAGCCAAGAATGCTGGTGGAGAAACCTGCCTTTCTGACCTTAGAAGGAGAGGAATCCAGATAGCAGAAAACTACCTTTTAATTAGAGTCACACTCATTTATGTGACATGCTGCTGTGAATGTCAATTTCTGTTATATGATTTAAGTATTTTGTTAAAATAACATAAACTTTTGGTAATACCTTGCGGTTTTCAAAGGACATTTTAACATTTGTAGTCCCTGGTTTTGACTCTCAAGCTAATGCCACCAGGTAGCCAACATAATTATTATGATACCCATGTCACAGAGAAGGAAGCTGAGGGTCTAAAACATTGAGTAATTTTTACAAATTCACACAGCAAATAAACAGCATAGCCAAAAACAGAATCCACACTTCTGTTCTGGTGTGCTTTCTTCTCGAAAGGACAAAGACATAGAAAAATGTTATCAGAAATTCTAATGTCAAAGAGGAACTGATGCTCAGAAATATATTTAGCATATCTGAGTAGGGTTTTTCAGTTATTTCATATTTTTAAAACAAGGAAATGAAAGCGATGGACAAGTTGATGGTCTATATTTAAAGATGTTAATAAATGATAGAGAAGAAAAGTGTTCTACCACTCTTCCCTGCCCAACTTCTCAGTCAATGACTTAGAGTCTTTAACTGGGTAGAAATGAAATGGATAAGCCGAAATCCAAACCAATTAGACGAAAGGAAATTGAGCAAGTCATCTGGCCCATGGTATAGCCAAGAGATCCTTGCACCTGTTGGTGTGGTCTGAGGACGCGGGGTGTAAAGTGCCAGATGAGGAGCTCTGGAATACACATTTCTAACAGCAGAAATGGAGTAGAGGTGACTCTCCAAATATTGGTTGGTGATTGTAAAGTTCATCCTGTCAAGAGCCCAAAATTAATTATGCAAGGATTATTTATATAATCAATAGACCAGAAATCCTTTCAAGATAGGTATTATTTTGTCTTCTTGGCAACTATCACAATGACTTACATGTCACAGGCACCCAATAAACATTTGCTGACCTAACCTGAATGTAGGAAATGAAGTGGCCATTATTAGGTGCCCATAAGGGTTCACTAAGAAAGAGCAGAGAAATCACATGACTTTTTGATACAATTCTTAGACTGGGAAACAGTCTGTACCTGGATTTCAGTAAGACATTGGAACAAGTATATCTCTGTAGACGAGATTTGATAGACTGGCTTGGGAAATGATTCAGTTATATGGATTATCAGCAGGTATAAACGGCATACTCACAGGAGGAATAACTGACAAACACAGCGTGAGGTCTCTAGGATCGTATCTTGGCTCCAATTTTTGTGAACACTTTGTCCCTTACATTCATGGGAACACTGTTAATGGTTTCTGCTCCAGATAGTGTAGTAAATTACACACTGTGAAAATGGCTTTAGCATTTTTAATGGGCTTATATTAGCCATTAAAACATGCTCAAACTCCATAACTCTTCTAAAAACATATTCAGCTTTCTAAAATACTTTATTTTTTAGAGCAGTTTTAGATTCACAGAAAAATTGAGCAGAAAACAGAAAGAATCCCCACATACCACCTGCCCACCCGCCATCACACACATAGCTGTCCCTGTTGTCAACTTCCCCCTCCACAGTGCAACATTTGTAACAATGGATGGACCTACATTGACACATCACTATCACTCAGAGTCCATAGTTTATATTAGGGTTTACTCTTGGCGTTGTACATTTCATGATTTTGATAGAGTATAATGACATGAATCCACCATTATGTTATCGTATAGGATAGTTCCACTGCCCTAAAACCCTATGTGCTCCACCTACCTATCCCTTTCCCCCCCCCCCCCCAACATCTTACAACCACCGATCCCTTTACTGGCTCCACAGTTTTGTCTTTTCCAGGATATCATATAGGTGGAATAATACAGTATGTGACCTTTTCTGATTGGCTTCTTTCACTTAATAATATGCATTTAAGTTTCCTCTATGTCTTTTCATGGCTCAATAGTTCATTTGTTTTTAGCACTAAATAATATTCCATTTTCTGAATGTACCATAGTTCATTTACTCTCCTAATATATCTTGTTTGCTTCCAAGTTTTGGCAATTATGAATAAAGCTGCTATAAACATCCATGTACAGATTTTTGTGGACATAAGTTTTCAACTCACTTGAGTAAATACCAAGAAGTACAACTGCTGCATGGAATGGTAGAATATGTTTAGTTTCATAAGAAACTGTCAAACTGTCTTCCAAAGTGGCTGTACCCTTTTGCATCCCAACCCACAAATAAGAGTTCTTGTTGCTTCACATCCTTACCAGCATTTTCTGTTGTCAGTGTTTGGTATTTTGGCCATTATTGCTTTAATTTGCAATTCCCTAATGACATATGATATTGAGCATCTTTTCATATGCTTATTAATTTTAAAAAAGAAGGAAAAGGTGGAGGACTTTTGTTATCTAATTTCAAGACCTAATACAGAATTCAAGATGGTGTTGCACTGATGTATTGCGTGCATATAGACCAATGGAACCAAATTGAGAGTGCCCAGAAATAGAGCTTCACTTATATGACGAATTCGTTTTGATCATAAGGATAATCTTTACACAAAATATTACTGAAACACCTGGATATCTGTATGAAAATAAATTAACCTTAACATTTACCTCATACCACATTAAAAAGATAACCAAATATTGATCTTAAATCTAAATATAACAGCTAAACCATAAAACTTCTGGAAGAATACATAGGAGAAAATCATTGTGACCTTGGGTTAGGCAATGATGATTTAAATAGGACACAAAAAGTCAAACCATGAAACAAAATACCAATAAAATAAACTTCATCAAAATTACAAATTTTGCTTCAAAAGAGAGTTAAGAAAATGAAAAGACAAGGCATAGAATGTGGGAAAATATTTGAAAAGCAAATATTTGACAAAGGATTTATATCCATATACATATGGTCAATAAATACATTAAAATATATATTACATAATTAGTTATCAGGAAAATATAAAAACCATAATAAGATATCATTGCACATGAATTAGAGTGACTAAAATTTAAAAGACTGCTAATATCAAGTGTTCATGAGGATATAGAGCTAATAGAAATCTCACACTTCTGTTTGAAAAGTAAAATGATGCATCAACTTTGGAAAACAGTTTAGCAATGTTTTACAAAGCTAAACATACACTCATCATATCATCCAACAATTTCACTTCTAGGTAATTACCCAAGAGAAATGAAAATATGCCCACACAAACATTTGTACATGAATGTTTATAGTAGCATTACTCATAGTAGCCAAAAAAGGGGAATAACCCAAGAGTCTATCAATAAATTAATAAGTAAAAAATTATAGTACATGTCATATATAATATATACACTACACCTGTTTAATTTTTTTTTTTTGCCTATGCTTTTGGTGTCACATCCATAAAATTAAGACCAATGTCATGAAGCTCTTCCCTATGTGTTCTTCTAGGAGTTTTACAGTGTCAGATCTTATGTTTAAGTCTTTAATCCATTTTTAGTTGACTTACGTGTACAGTGTAAGACAAGGGTCCAATTTCACTCTTTTACATGTAGATATTCAGTGTCCCAACATTTGCTGAAAAGACTATCCTTTCCCATTATGTTTTTGGAACTCTTGTCAAAGACTAGTTGATCATATGTGCATGGATTTATTTCTGGTGTCTGTATTCTCTTCCATTGGTCTATATGTCTGTCTTTATGCCAGTTGTACACTGTATCAATTACTGTAAGTTTGTAATATATTTTGAAATAAAGAAGTGTGATACCTCTAGCTTTGTTCTTCCTTCTCAACTCTAGCTTTGTTCTTCCTTCTCAAGATTGATCTGGATATTCATAGTCTTTTGTGGTTTCATAGGAGTTATAGATTTGTTTTTTCTATTTCTATAAAAAATATCATTGAGATTTTGATAAAGATTGCATTGAATCTGGAGATCACTTGGGATAATATGTACGTTCTAATTATAAAAGTCTTCCAACTCATGAACATGAGATGTCTTTCCATTTGTTTGTGTCTTCTTTGATTTCTTTCATCAACAGTTTCTATTGTTCAGTATACAAGTGTTTCACCTACTCAGTTAAGTTTATTCCTAAGTATTTTTTTTTCTTTTTGGTGCTATTATAAATGAAATTGTTTTGTAACTTGCTTTTTAGGTAATTTATTGTTAGCATGTAGAAATTCAACTGATTTCTGTATGTTGATTTTGTATCGTGAAACTTTACTGAATTTGTTCAATAGTTCTATTAGTTTTTTTAATGGAATCTTTGTGGCTTTCTATATATCATATGTTGCCTGCAAACCAAGGAGCTTCTGCACAGAAAAGGAAAAAAATCAACAGAGTGAAAAGGCAATGTACATAAAGGGAGAAAATATTTGCAAACCATTTATGTAATAATGGTTTACTCTCCTAAATATTAAGGAACTCTTATGACTCAACAACAGAAAAAAACTAATAACCTGATTTAAAATTGGGCTAAGGATTTGAATAGACATTTCTCTAAAGAAGACACACAAATGGCCAAAGTTATATAAAAAAAATGCTCAACATTATTAATCACCAGAGAAATGCAAATAAAAACCACAATGAAATATCACCTCATAACCATCAGTATGGCTATTACTAAAAATTAAAAATGACAACAAGAATGTGGAGAAATTAGAACGCTTGCACACTGTTGATGGGAATGCAAAATTATGCTACCACTACGGAAAACAGTATGAAGATATCTCTAAAAAATAGAGCTACCATATGATCCAGCAATCCCACTTCTGAGTATTTATTCAAAATAATTGAAATCAGGACCTCAAAGAAATACTATTATTCCCATGCTCATCAGAGCACTATTCACAATAGCCAAGATGAAGCAACATCCTCAATGTCCATCAACAGATTAACAAATAAAGACAATTTGGTATATAAGCACAATAGAGTATGATTCAGTCTTAAACAAGAAGGAAATCCTGCCATATGTGACAACATGGATGAACCTGGAGGACATAATGCTACATGAAATAAGCCAGGAACAGAAAGACACATGCTGTGTGATTCCATTTATATGAGGTAACTAAAAGAGTCAAATTTATAGAATCAATGAGTGGGATGGTGGTTACCAGAGACTGGGGAAAGGGAAAATGGGAAGTTACTAATCAACGGGCATAGAGTTTCAGTCAAGAAAGATGAACAGGCTCTAGAGATCTGCTGTACAACCCTTTGCCTATAGTCAACAATATTATGTTATACACTTAAAATTTTGTTAAGGTAGATCTCATGTTGTGTCCTTATGACATAAAGTAAATTAAAAAAAAAACTACAGTATACACACACACAGTAGAATACTATTCAGCAATAAAAAGAAACAAAGCATTGATACACGCAACAACATGGATTAATTATAAAAACATTATGCTAAGTGAAAGAAGTTAAAGGAAAAAGATTATATACTGCATGAGTCCTATTATCTGAAATCCTACAAAAGCCCAAACTGTAGTAACCAAAAGCAGAATAGTTGTTGCCTGGAGCAAAGAGTCTGGAAAGGGGATTGACTGCAAAGGGTCATGAGGGAACTTTGGGAGTATTAGAGGTGCTCAATATCTTGACCACAGTGGTGGTTACAAGACTACTTATAATTGCCCAAAGTGTGTCAAACTATACACTTAAAATGAGTGATGCAAATTATACCTCAATAAACTGGGAAAACACAGACAGTGAAAAAAATTACAGTAGATATAAAATTCAAGGTTTTTATAAATGAAAAATATAGACATTAAAAATTCAGTAAATAAAAAAATAGAATAAATTCTAAAGTGGATGCCAAAAGAGAATTGGAGAGCTGGGAGCTAGCAATGAAGAATACACCCAGAACTCAGACTAGAGAAACAAGGATTTTATTTTAATTAAAGTACAGTTAAGAGATATAAAAGGTAGATGATTTAGAGTCTATAATATATTTAATATTTTTTAGGAGTCTCACTGAAAAAGGGTGAAGGGAATAACAGGAAATAAATGTTTCACAAGATAATTGCTGAGAATTTTCTAGAATTGTAGAAATTACATGCTCTACCTGACAAGTCGCTTTGAGTTCTAATCAGGGTAAATAAAAACAAAACCTCACCCAACTCCATGGCTCTGAAATGGCAGAGCATCAAGAATAAAGGGACCGTCTTCAAGTTAACACATAAAAAAGATAGATTAGCACAAAGGAACAACAGATCGGTAGCCGACTTCTAATGAGCAATAATGGAGAATTATCTTCAAGGTGCCAAGTAAAAGTAATTGTTAACTTCAGACTTTGAAGAGGATCGTTCTTCAAATGAGAGTGCTAAATAGAGACATTCTCTGATGTTCAAAGACTAAGAGTTTACCACCTACAGCTTGCTAAAAGAACAAATTAAGAACATTCTTCTCTTTGGGAAGAGAAAGGAAGCCCAGAAGAAAAGACTGGGATGAGGTGAGCACAGAAGCAGATCATTAAATTTAATTAGCCATTGACTGTGAAAAATGACTATTCTATGGCTTAAAACATTGAAATAAAAGTTACCATAATCAATGAGGGTGGGAACTGCTTCTGTTCCAGAGAAGGATGAAGCCAGCATACAGAATGTTAGACTCTGCTGGAAAAATTAATACTGAGGCATGTTACCAAATATAAGGGTGATCACTAAAACAAATTTCATCATGTGAAAAATAAAATATGACCAAGCCATATGAATATATGAAATGCTGGTGCTAAATCCCCATCTTGGTAAAGGTCTGTGTAATCCATAGACTTAACTCCATCTACCCCAGGCAAATGTCATTATTAAGATGACATTTTTCCCTGGTTCCCAAATTATCTCCAACTAAAGCCTGTAGAAGTTAACTATAAAGCTGGATGACGGAATTCATTTATAGAATGTCTGCAGTTTCAATTTAGGCATTGATGTTATTATATTAGAACTGCTACTGTGACTATCTTTTAGCTACTACCCACTCTCCCAACTCTGTGGCAAAATCACTTTTGAAAACTGTTGATGCTATTTTTTGTTATTGTTATGTCTCTTTAGTTTCTCTGTTTCTTAATTTTTTATTGCATGTCACACATATAGATGAGAGGACAGATGATAAAATTTTTCAACTCAATTGTCACAAAGTGAACATAATTGTGTAACTACCACCAGCTCAAGAAATAGAACAACGTCAGAACTCAAGAAACCTTCTTGTGGCTCCTCTTTCCTCCAAAAAGTTTGCAAATGTTAATACTTCTATCACTGTAGTTTAATTTTGTCTATCATATAGCGTGTATACATATATGTATATATATATATGCAATTATATACTATATATTCTTCTATTTCTGGCTTTTCTCACTTCACATTTTTGTGAGATTTACCCATATTGCTGTGTGGTTTTTATTGCTATATAGTACTATACTGTGTATATATATCATAAAATATACAATCTTTGGTTGAAGAATCGTACATTTTTGCTGAGTATGTTAATACATTTCTACAGGGTATGTGACCAGAAGCAGCTTTAGTAGATAATGTCAGTTTTTCAGAAGTGATTTTATCAGTATTCACTCCCACCAACAATGTCTGAGACTTCCTGTTGCTCTGCATTCTCACCAAGACTTGGGCTTGCCAGCATGTCAAATCATGACTGTTTTAGTGGAAGTCTAGTGGCATCTCACCATGGTTTTAATTTGCATTTCTTGTATCACCTATAAGATTGAGTTCTCTTTCATATATGTGTGTATATGTCATTGGGTTAGCCTCTTTTATGAAGTGCCTTAAAGTCCCTTGCCCACTTTTCTATTACATTATTTTTGTTTTTCTTATTGAAGTGAAAGATTTATACATTTTAGATACAAGCCCTTTATTAGTTATATACATTGTAAATATCTTCTTCCACTGTGTGTTATCTTAATGATATTTTTCCATCATTTTTGGACATTTTAAAAACTTTTCCATTTGGGAATAATTTCAGATTTACAGAAAAGTTGCAATAGTACAAGGAATTCTCATATACTCTTTATCTAGATCCTCCAAATGTTAACATTTTATCATATCTGCTCTTTTTCTATTTTTTCAGAACTACTTGATAATACATATTTGTTTAACCTCTAAATATTTCAGTGTGTCTTTTCTAAAAAACAAGGATAATCCCTTATGTAACCATAGTACAATTGTGTAATGAAAAATCTGGAAATTTACATGGATGCTACACTACTACCTAATCTACAGATCTTATTCAAATTTCATCAATGGTCATAATAATATTCTTTACAGTGAGAAAAACAATGTTTCTGTTCCTGGATCCGATCCAGAATTATCACGCCTTGTATTTAGTTACCATGTCTCTTTAATCTCCCTTAATCTTAGTTTCTCATACTTTATGTTTCATCACACTGACATTTTTAATGAAATTAAATAAATCATTTTGTAGACTGTCCCTTGAATCCATTTATCTGATGTTTCATTGTGATTTAATTCAAATCATCTATTTTTAGCAGGAATAACATAGAAGTGATATTATATTATTCTCAGTGCATTATATCAGAAGGCACAATTTGTCCCAATATTGGTGACCCATGAGTTTTAGTCACTAATGATTCTTGATAATTAATGAATCAATTATTACTACAATTTTGCCAAATGGTGATTTTTCTAATTTTATCATCATTTATTGCCTGATATTTTACTGTAATAAATATTTTTCCATTCTCTAATTTATTCCTTCCTTTATTCATTGATTTATATTAGTATGGACTTATAGAATCTTATTTTCTTCAATACGTTATAATCCATGGATAACAATATTGATTTTGATGTTAAAATTGTTCCAGATTTTGCCAGTAGAGTCCCTTATAGCTGGCTATGTAGCCTTTTGAAACGTTTCCATAGTTCTTTGAACTATTCCTTACTTTCTAGAACAATAAGATGTTCTGGACTTGCCTTGTATTTTCCCAGTTCCAGTCCTGGAAGGAGCTTATTTTAATATTAAAGCAGTCCTGTTTCTTTTGGATGGACAGTATATTTAGAAACCAAGATCTTGGCACGAGATGTGCTCATTGTTGATGTGGTGTAATTGCTTTAGCCTTTAGTGGACAGAGCTAGGAAAGTATATGCACCACAGTAAAGAGATCAGTAATGCAGACCATGCGTGTTTACTGATTCTTCCAGTTCTGTCCCAAAATCCAATTACACTCCAATAACACAGGGTTCATGTCACCTTTCCTTACATTCACATGTATAATTGTCTTCTCCAACAGTGGGACACTTAGTTCCATTACCCACCACCTATTCACTTACTTCTTAATCCGAGAATACACTAGAATATGCAGAAAGTAATTTCAGAATTGCTAACCCACACTAAACTTCCTACCTAGAGTTCAATTTTTATTAACAATTTTTGTCTTTGGTCTGCATATATAATCAAAATATTATATTCAAAAATTACTTAGGTTAGTTTATTTTTTTTCCTTCAATGTGGTTCTTAAATATAGATAAGTCCTTTTGTTTTACTTTGTACACCCTTTAGGGTTGCTTTCCACATCTTTGTTGATTTTATTTTATTCACAGTGTATGTGAAACATTAATATAGTTCCAAAAGTCTGAATTAAACAGAAAGGAAGACTCAGAATGTGTCACTGCCCCATCCATTCTACGCTGTGCCCGATGCACCCCTGCACCACCCTTTCTACCTGTTCCTCCCCGTGTCCTGTACGTAAATACATAGTTTTACAGTTGGGGGTTTATCAAATTCATCCACATTTTTCATTTTTTCATAGAGATCAGCCAAATAATCTTTTGTGTTTTTAAAAAACTTCTGTTTCAATGTCATTTCCTCCTTTCATTTTATATTTTGTACATTTTTTCCTTTCTCCCACCTGTTTCTTGTTTAAACTAGCTAATGCTTTGTCTATTTTGTTCATTTTTATTATAAAAATCAGAATTTTGATTTATTAATTAGATATACTACTTTTCCATTCTCTATTTCATTTAATTTATGCTTTTACCATTTTTTTCATTTTGTTCTCATTTAGTTTACTTTGTTGCTCTTTTTCTACTTTTGAAGCTGAAATTTTATTTATTTTATTCTTTCATGTTTATTGGCATGTTTAAGGCAATGGATCTTCTGATAACTATCTTAAATGTATACTATAGATTCTAATATGCAGTATTTTCATTATCATTAATTTTTAGAAGTTATTGGGTTTCCGTTTATATTTCCTCTTTCACCCAACCAGTGTTTAATGAGAGTTTTTATTTTTAATTTCCAGGAGGACAGGGGAAGACACTTTATTTTCTGATTAATTTCTAATTTTATTGCCTTGCGATCAGTGTTATAATATTTATACTTTATAGAAAATTCTGATCCTTTCTTTATAACCTGACATATCATCAAATTTGGTCAGCATTGCATGTGTGCTCAAGAAAAGCTGTGTTCTCTTTTTATAGGATATAAATATAAGGTCTACCTTATTGATTGTGTCACTGAGCTCTTCAATGGCTTTATTAATACTTTGTACATTTAGTTTGCCTTGAACTAAGAATGGGTGTTATATTCTCCCATTATTAGAGTGTTCTTATGTCTCTTTGCATCTCCTGTAGCTTCTGGTTTATATTGGTGGTTACTATATTAGTTGGTGCATAGATGTTCATAACTATTATATCTTCTTTGTGCATTGTGCCTTTTAGCATAAAAAGTGTCTTTTTTAGTCAAGTGCAATGTTTTTTGGCTTGAATTATATTTTGCTGACATCATGATTGCATTCTTATTTCCATTTTTTCTGGCAAAACTTTTCCTGTCCTTTTATTTTTAGCTTTTCTGAGACACTAATTGTTTTGGCATAAGATGTGTTTCTTCTATGCCAGGGCTGTGTCTTGTTTTGTGAGCCAAGTTTAAAATATTTTTAATAAGTCAGTTAAGCCCATTCATATTAACATGACTTATATTTGGTCTCAACTCTGCCATACTATTTTTGTTATAATTACACTGTGTTTTCTATTTTCTCTTTCTTATGTGGTATGTTGTCTTTGTATTTTTGTTTTTAGATTTTTTTAATTATTTAAGAAAATTATTTGTACCTTTGTACTTAAACTTTTACCATCTAGTTTATCGGTTTTTAATCAATCATTTGACTTCATCTATTTGACAATCCATGAGCTTATCACACTTTCCTCTTCTGCTCTCCCTTCTCATGCCATTTTTAAAGTTGCAGTGTTTCTACTTTGTCAGAACATATAACATTAATATATTATGCATCTACTCATCCCCACCTTTGGTTTAGGCTTAGATCTATAATTAAAGTGCATTTACCATCTGAAGCTTTCATTTTATTTCTTCCTATTTTCTCTCCATTTGTTTTCTTACCTTTTGAATTTCTGATTCTGTGTGTGTGTGTATAATATATGTAGACATATAATTTTTGAGGAATACACATACATCAAATGTTTTGGGGGGACATTTACTTTGCTTTGGAGTATTGAAATGCACTTTCTTCTATCTGAAGACCAATTGTTGGGGAGGAGTGTATATTCATCAGCTTAAGTATTTAATTCTCCTTTACACCTTCTTCTTCTAGTGGCATTGTTTAGACAGTGACTACTTGCACCTCTCCCATTCAATGGACAGGGCTGATGGTTAGGGTATTTATGACAGTCCTAGCTCAAGACAACTTTTTTTCTCAGTGTCTCAAAGTATGATTTCTTTTTCTAGGTGACTTTTTTAGGAAGCAAGGTGGAAGTGGTTGTGTATCCTTTGACTTTTTAAAAAATTGTATTTGTCATGCAGGATCCTAATTTTCTCCCTATTACTTCTTTTGCCCTTCAAAACTCACTTTCCAAAGGTCGTTTCTCATTTTCTTTTTACTCTCCTATCACGGGAGTGCTGCCTTTCTAAGACTGTCTCTTTAGGTCACACATGCCCTTCTGGGTCCCTTCTCTGAGGTCAGTGGTCTGAAATACCAGTTCTCCATTTTAGCTTTTTAAAAAAATTGTTTTTGTTTTGTTTTTTTAATATACCTAAAGAGGCATTTTGGGGGGAATGGCTTTAATTCAGCCTCGATTTCCCTCTTCTGTCTTCTGTGTATCTTTTTTGAGACCCTACCGTGTTCTTTGCAAGGTCTTGGGGTGCAAACTCAAGAAAATAGCGCCACTGGAAAATGGTGCTTGTCTTTAGTATTTAAGTGATAGGAAGTTGTAGTGTTTTCTGTTTTCCTGTTATGTTGAGAAAAGCATGCGAGATGTTAAATTCTTGTTGATATATATTGTTTTTGGAGTATGTATGGCAAGATTAGTTTAGGCAGCCACCCTGACCTTGGCTTTTCCAGACATACTAGCTCTATAACTGTGAAAAGTGGAAGGCCAATGTCCCTGGCCTCGGAATGCCGAGCTATTCTAGACAGCAGGCAGGGTCTGATAATCCTGTCTTTCTGTGATGTCCTGAGGCAACAAGATAATACCCCTCGAGATTACCAATAGACGGGCTGTTCCTCCCCAGACCAGACAAGGAATAGCCCCTACCTCTTAGGGACCTGTAGGCTGTCTGAACAATGCTACCACCCTTAATTCTCCTCTCTGGGGATTCTCCTCATTCTCAGGAAGCTGGGAGGAGACATTGTAATATCCTTACTTCTATTTTGCTCATTCCCGTGATTCTGTTTTTTGTAAGACGCACCATCCTCTGAAGTTCCACTTCTGGAACTAAGAAGTCGGTTCTTAACTAGACCAATTCAATCACTTAATTTCTGGTTAGGAAAATGTCACATTTCAATAAAATGAAGCAAGCATTCCCTCGACTTTCAAATTGATAAAATCTTTCACACTGTGGGTTCCAAAATATAAGCAGGAGGTCCCCAGAGGCTTTTCATGGTCTATTCTTGCCTAATATCATGCACTAGATCCATTATTTCTTTAGAGAAAAGTGTAGAATTCAGAAGATTTTATGCAAATATTTTTATAATTTGGCAAAGGATTCACCCAGTTTCTGTCAACTCTATTCATCCTTTCCTGCAGGTTGCAGTGTCGATGTTCTCTGTTTGTAACTTTGGATCAACAGACAGAATATTCTTTTTGAATATTCTGGAATATTGGAATTCACATAACCAAATCCCTAGTGGGGAAAAAACACTCTAAGTAAAGTGAGCTCAAGTGTCTCTATTGTACTTTCACTTTCATATCTGGGCCATTACAGACCCATTTGATGTACTTTAAAAGCCAGTGCAGATGGAAAGAATTCATGGGATAATGAATATTCATCCTTGAAAACCTAACCAGGAATCTATGTAGCAATAATACTGTTATATAAGCATCACCTGTCAAAGGGCCCATTGATTTGATTTGATTTTCTATGTCTAAGGAAATGCTCTGTTTCTCAGGGCCTCAATCTCTCTCTTTCTCTCTCTCTCTCTCTCTCTCTCTCTCTCTCTCTCTTCCTCCCTCCTCACGCCGCCTTTCTTTCTCTGTCTCTTTCATCTTCTCTCCCTCTGTATATTTTTATATAGAGAATTTTATCAGCAGCTATGCTATGATAAAATTGTGTAAACTTGTAAACTTTCATAAGGATTTTAAAGCATTTCTCAGACATTAGCTGGTGAACCCTAACGTCCTGGTAAGCTTTCTATACAATGAAAACAAAAGTGCAAAGAGATGGTGGAAATACCTAGAATTTAACAAGTTACCTGGTATCAACATTACGAATGAATTCAACCTCAGAATATTTATGGCAGCAATCTCAGTTTCTGAACCTGGTCTGATTTAGAGTTTCAAAAAAGTATAAAAATGGCATCCCATTTTTGTATTAAATAAACTGTCTTTACTGAAAAATAGGATTAGAAAGCAAATATGTATGTCCAAAAGTTCAATATTAGTAACTTAAGATCATTTAAAAAGTAATAAACTATGATTTGCTTATCACATTGACAAAATGCTAATACTATTGGCAACAGGCTGATAAACAAGCCCTGTCACTCATGGCTAGTGGGAAAGTGAATGTCCCAGGCCACTCTGGAGGGCAGCTGGCATGTTTCATATGGCTGGACCAAGTAATTCCATCTCTAGGCTTTCATATTAAAGAAATAATTGCACATATGGACAAATATTGAGCTAACAGGATGTCTACTGCAAATTGTTATTGATAGCAATAAATGAATAAGTAAGCAAGTAGATAGAATAATCTAAAGCCCCCCTCCAAAGGAAAACGATTAAACATCCATGCTCATGGTACTTTTTTCCACACTGCCAATTCAATTCTGCCGACGATCCAGGTGATACTTTTCTGTTTGTCTCTGCACCAGGACCAGAAGCACTGCTCAGAGACGTCCAGTGGCCAGCTTGCTGCCACTCCCCCGTCAGCCACCGCGTTCTCGCCCACACTTTCAGAGGAGGCACCTCTGTGGCAGCCAAAGGAGAATACGACACTGAGACTGCACCCAACGCTAATCTCATGGGTGCCACAGGAAATTGCTGATGTCCAGCTGTTTTTTGATCCCAAACCCCAACAATTTCATAAGGTTCAACCTAACAGAAACTCCATCATCCTCTCCTCGCTTCTCATTAGACGCTCCTCACAGGGTTAGCAGCATATTCCATCTGCGCTAACATTTTACTTTACTGTGAGGTGTGTACACTGCTGGTGACTCCTCAGGACTCAACACAGGACCGGAAACAAAGTGCTGGGCACATGCCAGCTAGGAAGTTGCTGGAGAGGAGTCTGCCACGGGCGTGGGGGCGCTGCATAGAGAACAATGGAGAATCGAGATGCTGGAACAAGCAATTTAGAATGCACAGATTTTGTTTTAACACAGGAAAGAAACACAGGAGAAAGGTGTTTCATTACTTTTGGGTACAAAGTTAACGAGACGAGGGCAGAGGCTCCAGTTAGGAGGACAGGGCAGGACGGCGGTGTGGGGGTCTGGGAGTCTGTGTGCGGCTGGCTGGCTGGCGTGGGTTTGGAGAAAGCATGGAACTGAGTGACAATTCTCAGAAAGATCCACAGGAATTGTTGTCTACTTGAAAATTGTAGTTGCTGAGGAACCAGAAGAAATATGTCCAGGAAACTGGGATTCTGTGGTGCCACTGATGTGAATGGGAAGTTTGGGGTAGGAATGTTATTTTAGAGGATTTGATGAACTCTCTTGCTAAACTAGGTGTGAGGGTCAGTTTTATGTGTCAACTCCTCCAGGCTCACGAACCCAGTTATTTAATCAAACACTAATCTAGGTGTTGCTGTGCAGGTATTTTAAAAATGTGATTAGCAGGTACAATCCGTGGACTTTATGTAAAGATTAGCGTGTGTAGCCTGGGTGGACCTCACCTAATCAGTTGCAAGGCTTTATGAGCAGACCTGAGGGCCCCTGAGGAAGAAGAAATTCCGTCTGGGGACTGCAGCTTCCACCCCTGCCTGAGGCCTTCCAGAAAGTACCCTTCCTGAAGACCTGCCCTGCAAGATTTCAGACTTGCCTAACCAGCCCCAGTAATTCCAAAAGCCACACAATGAATCCATCAGTCTACCTACCATCTCTCTAGTCATCTGTGGCCTGTCCATCATTGATCTATATCTATCAACTTTGCATCATCTAGGACCTATCCATCCTCCATCTGTATTGTCTAGCTCTGTCATCTATCCTAGTGGCTCTTTCCCTGTGGAGCCTTAAGTGACAGGTCAGGTCAAATTATTCTGGACAAATTCTGGTCTTTCTTCTCTTTTGCTTTGGAAACATCACGTTGTTCCCCTCCCCACATGCACCAGTGGTTCACTGAGTGATTGTAACTGAAGCCCCTTCCCACGCCCCCTGCTGGGCATCCCTCCTCTAGTCTGTCTGGCAAGGTTTCCAGCATTTCCGAAGTTACCACCTCCTCGGCCTGGGAAGCGAGGGTGGCATTTCAGTAGCTTTCCTTCTGCCTTTAGGTGGAAGCAAAGCCCCTAAATCAGCGGTTTTTCACCCATCCGGCACATTCAAATCACCTCTCAAACTTTTCTAAAATGCTGGTGACAGGCGCCTCCCTGGACCATTCCAATCAGAATTTCCAGGGCTAGGGCCCTGGCCACACGTGAGTTCTTTCAAAGCTGCCAGGGCAATTTTAACGTCCAGGTAAGACTGAGAACCACTTGCATAAATCGACATTCACAGTTGGTACAATCTCTTCTACCCACATCCTTCCCATGTGTATCCATCCGATCTCTCCGGCTACTTACCCGAGTGACCTTAGGATCTCGGCTGGCACACTCCCTGCGCCGCACACCTCTTTATAGAGATAGATAAGTTTTGGGGAAGAGCATGAGCTTGGAATCAGGTGCCCGAATCTCAGCTCTGCCAATAATAGATTCTCTTTGTTGAACTCTTTGCCCTGATGTGTCACGTGTCATGGTGAGAGGTGGCCGCCGACATCTCCAGCACAGCAGAGGGGTCTGGAGTTTTGAGGCTGCCCTCCAGTTGTCACAGAGACCTGGAGAATTTAGCTAGCTGTCTCCCAGTGCAGCGGCACCTACCTTGTTCATGCCAGTCAAAGGGGAGGGGCAAGATGTGTGTGAAAAGTAGAATAATTTAAAGAAATGCTTAGAATGTCTTAGGTTCAGCCAGGCATTTGACATCTCACATGACATTTTAAAAATTCTACTTATACATCACCCACTGCTTCTGTCTTCTCCATTCACCAGCACAACAAACCCCGTATTCTTGGGACTTGCAGGACCTTCGCAGGCTGTGGGAGAGGCTGCCAGGCTGTGTGGCCCAGAGGGTGCTCCGTGTCCAGGGACCCCTTGAAGTTGGCGATGTTGAATTCCCTCCATCTCTGTTGTATCTGCTCCCTAGCAGGCAGAGAACAACGTCACCCTCCCCCTCTGATCTTGTTCCAGCACCCTTGATTTTAAATTCAAGACTCCCTCTTGCTGTGCTCTGGCTCTGTCTCAGGAGGCAGGACCATCCCTCATTTGAACAGACCCTCCACAGCCCCATTGTCTTCCAGGATCTTTGACTCCAGTGACAAACTCTGACTCAACTACTTCATCTGGACCCACTTCTCAAATGTTGTTATCAGTATATCTCCGAGTATATTACACAGGGAAACCCAGGGGCAGAGTCTAGCGCTATAACCGTAAAATGTCCTTAACTCTCATGTTTTATTATAGGATTTCATATGAATTTGGCCTTCTAGGCCATTTCTAGTCCATCCATAAAAAAATGGATCTTGTAAGTCACCCACCACCAAATAAAATTGAAGCTGTAGGAAGATATGCTATGATTATGCTAGACCATGATTTCAAGCCTTCAGGGGGTGTATGCATGGTTGGAAAAAAAGTCCCAGATAAAGCACATAGCCACTGTATAATAACTGCTGATTGGTTAACACAGGTAGTCTAGACAATAGTCCAGAAATGGCCCCCTGTGGTGGCCCTTGTGCCATCATATCCATGGTCCTATCAGGGTCCTTCACACAGTGGTCCATGAAACCTCTTCCAATCCACTGTGCCAGGGCCAGAGAATAAGCCCATTGGCTGTCCCTGTCTGTCATCCTCACTGCCATGATCTGAGGTATGTCTCCTATTTCCTGCCTCCACCCATCTGCAAAATTAGGAGGATGGATTAATTTGTTCTTCTGGCTCTAAAATTCAATTCTGTCCATAGAATAACCTCATACAATTTTTTTTCAAGTTTTCACCCTAGCAGAACTGCTTTAAAAATAAATAAGGATTATTTGTAATTAATTTCCAATTACCTCTATGTAAATGAATCTCTCCAAAATACTTCACTCCCTTAGGTAAATGTTTCTTCTGAAATATTAATATCAGTAGTCACTAATTTGCTTAGAAAATTTTTCCCCCCACGTCCCTGCAGCGTAAGCTCCTCCTCTAGCTCCCTGTTGCAATTACCTCCAGTCCCAAATCCGTGAAAATCATGCTAAGGAGATATCCCTCTACCTGCTTCCCTGACACACATCATCAGCGAGTCACGGCTTTGATTTCGGGCAATTCATTATCAATTTCACACTCCGTGCGCTACAGGGGAGGGTTCAATTCATTTTAGGCAAAGCCGGATAACACTACATTTTGTCTCCACTCCCCTGTTGCCGACACAGGAGGACTTGGAAGAATAACATTTTAGTGGCTTGAAAACTGTTCCCAACAGAATTATCTGAGAGAGGATTTTTCAAGGGTTGCATCACTAAATGACCAAACAAAGACACAGTGTCTGGCTACCGCCCACATGACTCTGCTGCAAGCCGTGTTTTCATAATGATGCAGCAAGATTTAGACACACCTCTTTTATAAATGGTAAAGGGAATATTAGCAAGGAAACAAAAACCTGGCCTCGGAACTAAGACGCCATCAAAAAATCTTAAGAACAGAGCAAACCCCACTTCATGGCTTGTTCTTGACAATAACACTGGCTCCAATGTGTGGGGCACATCGGGCACAGAAGGCACATTACCTCATGTGACCTCACAAGAGCCCGATGGGACAGGTCCTTTATCGTCCTCCTTGTCCAGAAGGGGAAACCCCGGGCTGCAGGAGGCCGTTAACTTGACCGGCTACCGAAGTCAGGAACCGGGAGGAGCCCCAGGTAAACAGGATTCCTGAGTCCCTGCTCTCGGCAAGATGGAAAGAAAGAAAAGGCTGGAGTATGGGAAATATCACGTCAATGAAATTCCATTGCATTTCTCTACATGTAGTATGATTAGACTTTATTTTATTAAATTATAACCTTAAAGTCTTTACAAAGCCCTTTTAGATATGAAGAACTTGATTTGAATCAAACATAACTGTTGGCTTTCAGGGTATTTACAAGGGCTTTTGTTTCTTTAATAGGTTACATATTCTGCCCCGGGCTGTCGCCAGCTGACCAGCTGAGTAATGAAATCCCCTTTTTTTGTTTAAAGGACCAGAGTTGACTTTATGGAAAGCTTGTCTTGGCCCCATCTGTTGCTTTATGGAAAAGGGCAACCTCCTTGTGCCTCACGTTTCCTTCGCCCCTGCTCGGAGGTGTGAGCCGATTAACGGCAGGATGCTGGGGGCTTGAGGCTGCCCTCGCAGGTGCCGGGCACTTGAGTGGCAAGTGTCTTTAATGCTCCCAGGAACCGGCAGTGACGTTAGTAATTCAGAGACAGACAAAGGCAAGATCCTGCGCCGGAGAAACCAGCAGCTCGGCCCAGTGTTTCCACTCTCGCCCTTTGTGACGCGATTTTGCGTCTCGTTCCGGATGGACACCTTGGTCGTGGTCGTTTCTGCTCCCAGACTCCAGGCTGCAGTCACATCGGGCGTTTTACTGTCCCCTGACATCAA
Organism: Lemur catta; assembly: GCF_020740605.2. NCBI lineage: Eukaryota > Metazoa > Chordata > Mammalia > Primates > Lemuridae > Lemur > Lemur catta. Next base: position 93,548,822 of record NC_059138.1, on the reverse strand, counting down.
GAGGCTGCCCGCGCCCCCGCGCCCTGGCTGTCCCCCGCCTGGCTGGCGTCCCGCGCTGCCTCGCCTCCGCTCCCTCCGCAGTGGCTGCGAAATGGCAGATCAGTCGATTCCGGCAAAAATGTACCGTCCACGTGTGGGGAGCGGGACGGAGGCCCAGGGCAACCACGGTGACTTCCCAACAGGGTGGTCATTGCTTCCCAGATGATGCGGGTCCACCGGGAAACACGGGGCTTTTTAATCCCACGTTGGAGGAGACAGTGGCCGTGGACCCACACTGCGCAGCCGCGGGACCGCCTGTCCCGCAGCAGCTACGGAGCCGCAGGGCGGAGACCCCGCGAGCCCCGCCGCCTGCGCCTGCGCCCTGGGCCTGGTGCCAGCTCCGCGGGACCGCACCCTGAGGACCCCCTCCCCGTGCCACCTCACACGGGCAGATGCCGTGGCTCTCGGGCTCGGCCACGGCTTTAGAGATAGACGCTGCAGGAGTGAGGGGGAACTTCCCCTTTGCCCTGGAACATGTGCTGGAAGAGCAACTCACAATAATGTAGATTGATATGACAAAGAGGTTTATTCACCGTGTCACCGGGAGAATCACAGAGAGATTACCCGGCATCCCCGTGGAGTCCAGAAACATATATACCCTCACTTTAGAGGAGAGGGGAGTTGAGGAATTTAGCTAATTCTGTTTAGAGGCAATAAATGGTTACCGGGGAGGATGAACAGATACTTGGGAGAATGAATGGATGGGGGGGAAAGATTGACTTGTCAATGATTCTTCTTGCAAACTACATGAACCTGAGAGACATATTATATTTAAAATGATTTGGGCCAGGTCTGGTCGCATTCTGTAATATATTGAGATAACAGAGGGGAAGGGAGGTGGATTGTTCTTTTTGACGGGCCTGGTTTTGTACTAAGAGAGAGGGAAAGCTCCTTCCAAGGCCTGTTGATGTCTAAGGACCTTCAATTCAAAATACTCTTTTTATTAAGGAGTCCTATTTTGGGTGAAATTTCCTGAGCTCCTTCAACATTTACCTCTTAGAACGTTCATCTAAATAGCCTCATCTTACCAGGAGTTACAGAGCCTGGGCCAACCCTCTGTCCCTGGAGTCTCTGTCACCACATTCACTCTCCTCTCCTTTGTGCTGCCTCTATATTGAGCTTTATTGGTTCATTTTAAGTGAAGAAGCGAGCAGGAAATACAGTGAACCGTGGTGTTGTCGCCTGGGTGTTCTCCAAAACTCACGTGTCAAAACACAAGCGCCATTGTGGTGGCATAAACAGGTGGGGCCTGGGAGAGGGGACTGGGTGATGAGGGCTCTTCCCTCCCTTGAATGGGATTAAGGCCTCCTCAGCGAGGCTCCCCACAGCGTTTGTTTGCCCTTCTGCCTCCCCCACGTGAGCACACAGCGTCCCTCCTGCCGGTGACACGCCAACAGGTGCCATCTTGGAAGCAGCCTTCACCAGACGCTGCGCTTGCCAGTGCCGTGGTCCTTCACCCTGCAGCCCCCAGGATGGTGAGAAACTGAATGTCTGTTGTTTACAGATCACCCAGTCTCATGTATGTTGTTACAGTAGTGCAGAGCAAGACAACGGTTCAGGGTTTTTAGTGTCGTTTCTGCAAACGCTACTATCTAATAATGTTTTTTCTTTATCATTATATATGAAGCTGATGTAGGTGTGTGTGCTATAACTTAAAAGAGAAAAACTGGGGTCTGGGGGAGAGTTTAAGGTAGGCTCTGCCCCCACCCTCATTTCTGCTGAGAGACTAAATATACAGACAATGGCCAAATCATATGTAAAAATAGAATGCTGACCCCACACCCTGCAGCAACCGCCCAGAAAGCCAACCGACTATCTCCAGCAACCAGACAAGGAAGCCAGACAACAACCAGTGAAACCATTAGCCCAAACGGCCAGGACTTGACTAATGACTGACAGCATGCCTAATTTCTGCCCCCATGTCCAACTGAGGACCAACAGAGAAAGCCAGATTTGCCAAAGACGGCACCATGAATTTTAGCTGGAGCACAGAGGTGCCCCTTGCCCTGATGGGAAGTCTGCAGAAGGGCCTCTACGCCAGGGCTGGGCAGAGTGTGGCTGCGGACCACCGCTGTCCAGGAGCTGCTGCCAACCTGTGACTGAGATGAGTACTGAGAGTATTCAGAAACTTTCAGAGCAAGTATGTTACATTTACTGGGCTTATACTTATTGAAGTGTTGAATCTAATAAGAAGAAGTTGGAATTTATCATTTGTATGTCCTTTTTTTAGTAATTCCTGCCTATAGTACTTTATAAAATTATTAGTCTGCAATGGATCAAAAATAAAAATAAAAGCTGATCTTTCATTACAGAGAATTTGGAAACCTCAGTGGCTATTCCTCTTATAGAAATGAGTGGTAGCAAAGACAATGGATGACAGCGGGTTATCTATAGATGCAGTGAATAATCCTTGAATGAGTAAATACATGTATGAGTTGAATGAGAAAATGAATAATTATTTATACAACACACATGCAGTCAGCATGATTTTGAGAAGTGAAGATTCCTGCTCCAGGTTTCCCTGTGGAAGCTCAGGCCCTTCATGCTGTAGAATTCTGCAATGGGAGCAAAGCTCTTAAGAGCTAAAAAGTTAGTCACTGTCAAAGCTAAACCAAAAGCCATTTGGCCAGCACACAGTATCAGTAGAGTGCAATGGAAAGCTAAACAAGTAAAAGATTTGAATTATGTTTCTGGAAATAAAACAGTGACAGAAATACAGAGAAATCAAAGGTATTAGTATCATTTTGACATGTTAAGCTATTTCTGATTCAAAACAACTGTTTTAAAGGGAAGACTCTATACCAGAATGTACCAGGGCGGCTCCCAGCGGATCTGGGAAACGTTCCCTCAGGATACATCCTATTCGAAGGGCTGGCTTGGCAAGTGAGTGTGTGTAGAAGGAGCTCTTGGAAAGCCCCATCAGTGCACCTGCCAATGTGCACAGTGCTTGTACCAATGCTCTGGCCAATTTCAGAATTCACTTCCTTGTTATTTCCTTAGCCAAGAAAACATTGACTAGAATAATAATGATAATTAGCATCCGGTGAGAAATACTCTGCTGCAAGTTAACAGCGTCCAGGCAGCTGACTCCACATACGCACAAACAGACACTTAGTCACGCACCGTGCTGCCACCTCAGGCCTGCACCTGCCTCAGTCACGAAGCACGCAGCACTCCTGGCCCCTGCACCAATGGTTCTCAATATTTTATCCACCGTGACACATGTGACTGATGACACTTACTCCTAGGACACCCTCCCTTGGGCAATATGAAGTTATGTACCATTGCAGAGGCGGCAGCCACAGCTCAAGATGCAGGTAAATGATGGGCTGCAATGACAGGACTAACCTTAAGTCCATTCTAGTTTTTAGTAATTTATCTGCAAACTTTGGTACCTTACTGGTATCAAGCTTTGACCCACCTGACAAGTGAGTACAAGCTACCAGTGTATTCCAGCTCTGGGGTTAAAAACGGTTTCCTCGAACCCATTGTTACGGACTGAAGTGTATCCACACCCCACCCTCAGTTCAGATGTGGAAGCCCCAAGCCCCAGTGCTGCTATACTTGGAAGGAACTGCGTTTAGGGAAGAAATTATGATTAAATGAGGTCATCAAGGTGGGGCCCTAATCCGACAGAGCTGCTGTCCTCGTCAGGAAAGGAATAGACACCAGAGACACACTTGCTGTCTACACAAGCACAGAGGAAGGACCACGTGAGGAGCACTGAGGCGGCATCTGCAAGCCAGGAATGGACCCTCACCCAGCGGAACTGAATTTGCCAGCACCTTGAGCGTGGACTTCCCGGACTACCAGGGCTGTGAGAAATAAAGGCCTGCCGTTCAAGCTTCGCCACCCTGTGGCGTTTTATCACGGCAGCCTCTGAGGAAAGCACACTTCTCCTAAACCCTCAGAACACGGAACACTTGTGTGACCAGACGTGTCTATGAAATGCAGGGCTGGATGGCTGTGGCTCCACTGCTCTGGTGCCATCCCAAGCCCCCCCGCCCCGACAGACGCCTTGCCATGATTCTAGAGGCAGGTATCAGTCTGCTCGGGCTGTGTGGTACACACACCAAGCACTTCTCTAGAGCAGCTGTCCCCAGACACCTGCTGCTGGCACCAGGGACCAGTTTCATGGAAGACAGTTTTTCCACAGACTGGGGGTAGGGGGTGCAGCTCAGGCAGTGCCGTGAGCCATGAGTAGTGGCAGTAAACACAGATGAAGCTTCGTTTGCTCGCAGGGAGGGGGTGGGGCACGGTGAGGGTGGTAGGGGTGCAGAGCTCTGCTGCCTGGTCCCTAACAGGCCACGGGACCATGAGCTGGCAGTGGTCCAAGGCCCAAGGGTTGGGGACCGAAGCTCTAGAGGAAACCAAATGGGCACCCTATAATTCAATTCAATTCTGACACTATCTGGAGACAGCGTCAGATCCCACAGGTTAAGGGCTCAGTCCCACAAAACTGCACCCTGCTTCAGACACCAGTTGCAAGTCCCAGGCTATGACCTGTGCTTCTGACCAACTGGTTATAAATCGGGGTTCCCATGACCTCCCTCCTTGAGTTTAGTAATTTACTAGGATGGCTTATAGAACTCAGGGAGACACCACCCACATTCACTGGGTTATTACAAAGGATAAAGATAAACAGTGCGATGAAGCGGGACAGAGGGGTGAGGTCTGGAAGGGTCTGGAGCACACAGGAGCTCCTGTCCCCAAGGAGTTGGGATGTGGCACCTCCTGGCACGAGGATGCATGGATGCAGTCGCCAATCTGGAAGCTCATCAAATCTCATTGTTCAAGAGTTTTTAATACAGCTTAACCTCCAGCTCCCCACACTTCCTGGGTGCTAGTGGATGGGGCTGCGAGTTCCAACCCTCTAATTACCTAATCACTTGGTCTTTGTGGTGATGGCCCCACTCTGAGGCTCCATGGTGACCCCCTAGTCACTTCATTAGCATAAACTCAAGTGTTACACAAAGGAGCTTATTACGAATAACAAAAGACACTCCTATTGCTCAGAGAATGCTGAAAGATTTAGGAGCTCTGTGACAGGAACTGGGGACAGAGACCAAATATATTTCTTTTTATACCACACGGTCCGAGCAGACTAATACACATATCTAGAGTTGTGACCACACATTCATCTGGGCCTGGAGTGGGCAAGGCGCCAGAGCGACGGGGCCATGGCCATCCAACCATTCATTCCATAAACACGTACCCTGGGCCTCGGCAATGTTGGGCTCTGCACAACATTAGGAAGGCAGAAGTTGAGTAAAAGTAGGAACTCCGTCCTCAAGAAGCCAGTGGGAGAGCCAGCAAAGGATGCCGCGGCCATACACGGGTGTAGGTGTGACAATGAGCGGTGCTGAAGGACGCAGGACTCTGCAGACCTGGGCCCCGGCTGGGACGTCTGGCCCTTAGAAGCAGACTGCAGCTGAAAAGTCTGGCCATTCCATGAAGTAGGATTTTCTTGGTTTCAGTTTAATTCTACATGTGCCCTTCTGTCCCTGAAGGGCAGAGAAGCTAATGAAGGTGTTACAAGGGAACCCAGAATTTGTTTTAGTCCGGTACGGCAAGACCTGTCGACACTGAAATGCCTGCAGTGAAGGAGGACATTTGCACTCGCAGTTCCCCAGAAGCAGGGAGAGCAGCGCACCATGCAGGGCCACCTGGGGCAGCACCGGGGCGGCAGGAGGCCGGGGAGCAGGGAGAGACATGGGCCGGAGCCTGTGTTGCGTCTCCACAGGAAGGAACAGGTGAGGCGAGGTCAGCGGCCGGTTTGAAATGTTTCTGCAGATTCTGAGGCATAGGGGCTGTCAGCTGTGTGGCACCTGGACCCGGGGGCTGAGACAGGCGCGCAGTGGAGCAGGGTGTGAGGAGACACGGGCTCTGGGTCGGCTGGTGGCCTATGCAAGGCGTGAAGTCACTCCCGTGGGAGGGGCCATCCCTCCAGAGTCAGCAACACGCTGTCAGAGCACCAAAAATACAGCAAAGAAAGAGGCCGGATCGGCACAGAAGGCAGGTGTCCTCGGTGTGGCCCATGCGTCACACCCCTGCGCAGGGCCTGCCTGAATCACAGGACAGCTGGGGGTCAGAGAGCTCCCCAAAGCTTCTGGACATCTTGGTGGATACAAAAGTATGTGGTGTCATGAAAAACTGATCCCGTCAAATATTTTGAGGAGCTAAGTATGAGATATGAGTCTGTATTATTTCAGCTAAGTCTAGTAGGACGTGGAGAGGAAATTTGGATATCCAAAGCTCCCAACCATCAATTTTGAAAATTTTGAGGGGATTTGGGAAAGGTCTTCATTTCCTTCCAATAGATTTCCCAAAGCCTCATTTCCGTCTCCATTAATGGCGCTGCACCCTCTGCCTGCTGAAAGGCCACGTGGACCGCCCACTCTACCAGGAACTTTACGTGCGCTGCTTCCATTTAATCCTCACAAACACCCATGAGGTAGAAATTACTGCATTTTACAGATGAGGAAATTGAAGTAAAAATCTGTGGCGCCAGGACGGGTCCCAGACTGTCTGACTCTAACTTCCTCCTTCACAGGGTCAGTCTGTCTGTCCTCATTCGACAAGGCTGTGCTGGAGCTGAGGTGACGTCACCCAAGCCCTTTTCCATGGTTCCTTACAGCGCACCATGGCCATGGTGGAAGGGGAGAGCTCCGGCCTGTTTCCATGGTGATCTGCACCAGCTCAGCAAGCCACAGGGCTGCCCTGCTCACTCTGAGTCACTTCTTTTTTTTTTTTTAATTCAGGATATTATGCGGGTGCAAACATTTGGGTTACATGTAATGCGTTTGCCTCGCCCAAGCCAGGGCTACAAGTGTGTCCTTCCCCCATACAGTGCACTCTGCTTCCATTAGTTGTGGGTTTACCCCCGACCCCCACCTGACCAGCACCCAGTGAGTATTACTACCACGTGAGCACCTGAGTGTTGACCAGTTAGTACCAATTTGATGGTGAGTACATGTGGTGCATGTTTTTCCATTCTTGTGATACCTCACTTTGAAGGATGGGCTCAATCTCTACCCAAGATAATATAAGGGGTACTAGTTCACCTTGTAGTTGAGTAGTACTCCATGGTATACATATACTACATTTTATTAATCCACTGATGTATTGATGGGCACTTGGGTTGTTTCCACATCTTTGCAATTGTGAATTGTGCTATTATAAACATTTGTGTGCAGATGTCTTTATTATAGAATGTCTTTTTTTTCCTTTGGAGGGATGCCTAGTAGTGGGATTGCTGGATCAGATGGTATTTCTATGTCTAGCTCTTTAAGGTATCTTCAAATTATTTTCTACAGGGGTTGTACTAATCTGCAGACCCACCAGCAGTATGTGAATGTTCCTATCTCTCCACATCCTCGCCAGCGTTTGTTGTTTTGGGATTTTTTGATAAAGGCCAATCTTACCGGAGTGAGGTGATATCTCACTGTGGTTTGGTTTGCATTTCCCTGATGATTAGAGATGCTGAGCATGTTTTTATGTTTGCTGCTGAGCCACTTCTGTGCAGCATGGCGAGAGAAGCTGCCACTGGCTAAGAGCGAATGGGCACTTGCTAGTGAGCACCAGGCAATGGGCTCTGTGAGTCACGTGCTCATCCTCACAGTGCTGGGAGGCAGACATCATCTAGTCTAACGTACAAGGATTCGTCTTTATTTCTTGTCACACTCTCCTATTTGAAGAGGGCATTTATATCTATTAATTTGTTTGTGGGTGCCAGATGCTTTTCATACATTGTCTCACTGAGGGTGAAATCAGCTCTGGGCAGGTTGCTTAAATGACAGTGGCTAAGAAACTTGCCTAGAGTCACACAGATAATAAAGGTCAGATGCTGGACTCTAATCCAGAAGGGCTAGACTAGAAAGCCACGCTCTTTCCAGGGACAAGACCCTAAGTGTCGGCATAAGGCAAACCCAGTTGTGTGGGGCTTTATGGCCCTACAACTTGTCCTCCTCCAGTTTGGGCTGACAGCTGTCCTGTGGGCCCCAGACAGGTGTCTGCAGTGCTGCCTGGTGAACCCCTGGCTCCTGTGCCCCAACTGGCACAGTTAGTGCAGCACCACAGCTCTGCCCTCCTCAGCGTCCCCAGGGTAGAACAATTGCCATACGACATACCTGGCTCACCTCTTGTGGAAGGAAAATTATTCCAACTTCCAGATACATGAGGACTTGGTGTTTGTGCTGGAAACAGCATCTTGTAAGCCTGGGTGGGGACAGGGGAGTGAGGAAGACGTAGGAACATGATATCCCTTCAAAACATCTCTCCTGAAATGTGAGTTCCATACGGAGGTGAAGAAAGCGAGATTCCATGTCAGTGTGCATTGCTGAGTCCTCCTCAGGCACAGCACTGAACCCTTACCTGGCATCCCTCTGCCAGCGGGCACGCCCCGTCCCCACGTCACAGCGCATCGGCCTGGGTCCCTGGGAGCCAAGGCTGACGCCAATGCTCCCAAGGTGATGCTTGATCCGAGAGCACAAGCCCGGGAGATAAAGTGGGGGAAATAGGCGGAGTGAGGCGGGATAGGGAGGATAAACAGGAGAGGCTCCCCCAAACTGGCCACTACTCGGTGCCAGGGCAGCCACCCCCTCAGTCCCACAGGCCGTCCTCACAGTGGCTCTCAGAACCACATGGTCTCAGGAGGATCAGTCCCCGTTAGGCAAAGTCGTCATCAGGTCGTTCCCATTTCAGACACGCTCCTCCCTGTCCACGTGGCGTGCACGCCCCTCCTTCCCGGCAGCAGTCACAGGACAGCCGGTTTCGGCTCCTGGTGAGCTCACTAGACCTCTGTGGCCAAATGGTAGTGGACCTTTCCTTTTCCTGGAGCCCTTACTTTGCCCTGTCCCTTTGTGGAACATTTGCCCCGTGGGGGCCAGGCTCCCTACCCCAGCAGAGCCTGAGCTATGGCGACAGGCAGCACAGGCTCCCAGAGGGGCTCCTGGGACTGGTGGTATGAAGCATCGCTCCTACCTGCCCCCTCACTTCTCAGGCACGCTCACTCCAGCTGCAGGGTCAGAGCACCACGTATCAGGCACCGACCAATCGTGCAGGAAAGCACCTCGTCCACACAGTGCATTGCCCTCCGGCTCAGTTTTTCCCAGGCCCTTCTGCTGTTCTGTCTGGCCAGCCGCCCCTGTGCGGAGGGTGGGATCAGTGGATCCCACGGTCACACGCCTACTGCTGCACTTATTTTGCTATCAGTGGGTTCAGTGCTGTCTTAGTCCATTCAGGCTACTACATACTAGGTGGCTTATAAACAACAGGAATTTATTTCTCACAGTTCTGGAGGCTGGAAGTCCAAGGTCAAGTCCCTGGCAGATTCAGTGTCAGGAGAGGGCCTGTTTCCGGGTGCTAACCCTAACCCTAACCATGGACAGGCGAGGGAGCTCGTGGGGGCATCTTTTATGCGCCGATCTCATTTAGGAAGGCTCCACCTCATGACCCAGTCACCTTCCAGAACCATCACATTGGGATTAGGGTTTCAGCATATGACTGTGGGGTGGGCAGACAGAAATATTCAGTCTATAGCACTTGTACTAATCTCCTGGGGCTGCCGGAACAAACTACCACAAACTGGATGGTTTAAAACAACCAAAATCGATTCTCTTACAACTCTGGGGCTAAAAATCTGAAATCCAGGTGTCAGCAGGGTTGGTTCCTTGTGTAGGTTCTCAGGGAGAAACTCTCTCTCCTACCTTCTGGTGGTTTCCAGCAATGCTTGGTGTTTCTTGGCAGGTAGACCTGCCACTGCGATCAGCCACGTCTTCCCACAGCTGCCTGCCTGCTGTGTGTGTCTGTGCATCTTCTCTTCTTATGCACATTCCAGTCACATCGGAGTGGGGCCACCCTAATCCAATGTGACTAAGGTGGCATTCACAGATGCCAGGGGTTAGGCTTTCAGCATGTCTTTTGGAGGACACAGCTCAGCCTGCACCTCTGGTCGTGGAACATTAGACACTGTCAGATTCGGCTGGTGGTGCCGGCAGAGACGGTAGAGACAGGGAAGGCACCAGACTCGCACTGGGTGTGGCAAACACACGTGGATGCTCCGTCCAGGGAGGAAGTGTCCACTGTCATCAACCTTTCACTAAGGTCTCCTCAAGGAACAGTGCCATTTGAGGGCCACACATTGGCCCTGACTGCGGGCAGCTTGGCTGTTCAGCTGTAGTGGTGGAGCCTTTATGAGAGAGCTCATGTTTTTGAGCTCGTGCAAAACTACTAAGCCACTGTCATGGCAACCCCATTCACGGGGAGCCTCAAGGCAGCCAGCAGGAGGCCAAGAGAGACGGGCCAACATCCACAGCACGAAGCGCCCCGTCCCGCTGCTGTCGTGGGCCTCCTCTGGCCGGCCTCTGCGTGAGCGTGCAGAAGGCAGGCGGTGTGTCCAGACCCTGGGGTGCGCTTCACCGCTCCTGCCAGCTTCCCTCATCCCTGTCCCCCGGTCGAGGCCCTTCCCAGGCCCTGTCCAACTAATTCATTCATTTTCCAAAGCCCAGGAGCCCACGCATGTCTGGACCTCGGGCCTCTTATCTTGCCATTTGAAGTGAATAACCAAGTTCTGCAGTGGCTCCACCCACCGGGAGGATGTTCTTTCATCCTGTCCCAAGTCACCCGAGGTGGGGCTGCAGTGCAGCAGTCGTCCCTGTTCATCCACCAGCAGCAGCCAGCAGCACTGGCCCACCTTCCACCCGGGCCAGGTGAGGATGATGCCACAGAGAGGAAGCTGGGAAATAAACCCCTGATTCTCGCTCCTTCCTCCTCTGGTCTCTAGCAGGTGTGAGCCAAATTGTCATGTAGGGAAAGGACAGTCTGTGGATGTGGCCCCTCCTGCCCAGCCTGCTGGAGCACGGAGCGGGGAGAAGCAGGCCCGTGGATCTAGGGAGGCGGCAAGGGAAGAAATTCAGTGCGAACAGCAAACTCTCCTGCCCTCCTAGAACTGACATCTCCCAAGGGGGACATCACCTCTGCTCTACACGCAGTACCTCCTCGTCTTCCTCAGAAGCTGAGGTGTCCAAACGCACACCGGCTCCCAGAGTCTCTCCACTGAGCCTCGTGGGCACCCCAGCTGACCAGCACCTGAGCTCCCAGGGATGGCTGTAGCTGCTGCAGGAGGAAGGGACAGCTCTGCCACGCCCTCTCCAGGGTGACCCCCATTCCTCAAGACCCCACCAGCACCCACACACACACCTGCTGGCCAGAGACATAAGAGACCTGAATCCCAAGACAAATTACTCAAAAATCTTTGAAAACTTCAAATAACACATCACCCCTCCCCCGCAAACAAACTACCCTTTGAAGCTCTAGCCCTTTTCTGTCTCCCTAAGCAGGAAGGTGACACAGCAGATTTGTGGGAATTCATAGGGATGGATTGGAACTGGAGGATGGGAAAGCAGCTAAGCTGTCCTTGGCGTGGGTGGAGACAGCCTACGTCGTGCCCTGTCTCTGCAGTAGTCGGGGAGACGTGGCCCCACCAGCCGCCCTTGGCTGCAGCTGCCCTCGCATTGAACGCGGGAGGGGAAGGCTCAGGAGGAATCGTTAGCGCCAGCGTTTGGCAGGCTGTATTTCCCAAGGACAGCCATAACAACATTTGTCACCTGAGCACTCCTCTCGGGGAGGGTGGGTCTGTGTCCCTGCCCCTTGTGTCTAGGGGTGCTTGTTGCTGCTTCAGCCAATAGTGTGAGGCAGAAGAGATGGGTGTGACCTTCAGGGCCTCTCTGGGAATCTTTGCTCTCTGGAGTGTCCCTCTCTGGCTGTTCCCACTCAGAACCAGGCCGCCACGCTCTGAGAAGCCCGAGCTATGTGGAGGGGCCGCGGGGAGGAGCCCACCACAGCCATCCAGCCCGGGCAGCAGACTGTGAGTGAGGAAGCCACCTGGGAAGGGGTCCTGCCCCAGTCCCGGCCGTCTACACCTTCCCAGGTATTCCAGTCTTCCCAGCTGAGGCCCCAGTCACCAGGGAGCAGGGAAGGGCCTGCCCTGGGCCCTGATTTCTGACCCATGAATTTGTGAGCATAACGAAGTGATTACTTTACATCACTAAGTCTGAGGTGGTTTACTGTCGAGCAATAGCAACTTGAACCTGGGTCCGTTCTCTGTTTCACAGCAACAAATAGGTCCCCAGCTGTTTCTGCTCTCTCTGGGATGCTTTTACATGGCCGAAATGAGTTCGGGGTGTGGGCGCCTGAACCGGGAACTCATCCCGGAGTTCAGACACCTGTGGTGGCAGCGGGGTATGAGCAGGTGGCATTGATGGCACGACCTGCAGGGGGAACCGGAGCTCTGGGGTCTAGGGGCACCAAGGAGGAGGATGGTCCTGCTTCTCACCGGGAGGAGCCCTCGCTGCCTCGGAGCCTGCAGGGATCCATGGCAACCACACGCAGAGCAGCCAACTGCGTCAGCACTGCCACCGGCGAGAACAGAGGTGGCAAGAGGAGAGGTGGGAGCCAAGTTCTAATTCAGACGAGCACATCTGTGGGTCAGTAGGGTCTCCAAGTCGCCTAGTCTGGCTCTGTTCCTGCCCAGAGCTCCCTGGCCAGCTCTGTTTAACTAGAACGCATTTTAAGCACCCCAGAGATGTGAGAAACAACAGGAGAGGGATCTCTAAAAGACCTGACTTGTTGCCGTAAACCAGAGAGGGGACCTAAAGTCACTGGCTCATCAGGCTGCATTTGCATTCATGGCCAGACCACGCCTGGTCCCGTGGGTCACAGCTGCATCCGTGGGACAACGCGGGGCCTCAGCTCTGCAGTTGGGCAGCCCCGCATGGGCGCAGCCCCGCCCAGCCACGGCTGCTCATGCATAAGCAGAAGCCCAACGCTGTGAAAGCTCCCTGCGAGGAGTCCTGGCTCCAGCCTCCAAGCGCAAGCCTGCCCTCTGAGAGGCTGCGCAGACCTCCAGGGACATGCGGCGGGTGCCCGCTGTCGCTGGCTTGGCAAGCGCTCTCGAACCACGCAGCCTCTGGAGGGAACCCCGCTCTGGCGGCCACCAGACCTTGCCGGCTGGGGCGGGGGGTGGGGCCGAGCTGCCCGAGCAGTCAGGTCAGACGCTTCCTCCACGAGGAGCTCAGACAGGAAGGAGGAGGCTCGGGCCGGCCCCCGGTGCTCGCAGGAGCTGGAAGCTCACGGCCATCTGGGGCCGTGGCCCTGAGGAAGGAGAACGCTGTCCTGAGCGTGAGGCGGGGACTGCCACAGGAGGGCAAGTGGGGCAGAGCGAGAAGGCCCAGTGGCCCCGAGGACAGCCCGACAGCTGCAGGAATCACTGGCCTTGGCGCCGGATGGATTCCCACTCCCAGTTGCTGCCACTGGGCAGGCCCGGAGACCTCACCCGGGTCTCGTCAGACACGGTCGCCTCGTCAGTTTTGAGGGGCTGTTTCTCATGCTGTCCCTCAGCCACCCACACAGGCAGGATACTCAGGAGCTTCCGCCTGTCGGCCGGGCTTCCCGACGCGTCCCAAGAATCGCCAGCCCTGTCTGATCATCAGCAGGGGTCAGACCACAAAAGGCAGGGCCAGGGAGGGGTGTCGGCCTGGGGAACACGGCACGGCCGCTGCTCCACGCGGGTAACGTCAGCCCGGCACAGCGGGTTCTCCACGATCGTCCTTCAGGCCGGGGGTCTTCCTCCGGCCGCAGCTAACCATTTCCCAACCCTTCGCTCAGGACTCAGAAACGTGAAGTGGCAAGCTGGGTAAGTTCCCGGGGTGAAAACGCGGTAGGTTTTAGAAAGAGATGACTCACCACCGTGCTGGGCAGCTCCGGGCGTATTTTGTCATGACTGAGGGACCCGAGAGGAGAGTGTGTGCTGTGGAAGGACGGGCACTTGTTGGCCACCTGCCGTGTGCAGGTGTGGTGCTTGGGGCTCTGCCAGCCCTGGGAATCCTCACTATACCCTGGCGATGTAGGAACCACAGTGAGCCCAGTTCTGTGGCCCGTCTACAATGAGAGGCAGCCGGAAGTTGAACCCACATCTGTCTGCCCCAGAGCCTGCACGTGTCCTCCCAGGCCTCGCTGCCTCCACGGCCAGGTGGGGTGCGCCTGGTCCCCAGTCAGCTGTCCGGCCAGCTGTAGCTGCTGGGGCCAGTCAGGGCAGAAGAAGCCGTGAGATCCTCCCCTTCCCCAGCCACGACAAGGCAGGCCTCCTGGGCTGTGCACGAAGAGGGCGGACGTCCCTGTCTGGACCTGCCTCTGGGCTGACACACGTGTCTCAGTCTTGCAGGTCCTCCCGTCCCCTACCTCGAGGCCCACACCAAGCCAGACCCCATCCCAGGATCAGCCTTTCGTTCCTTCTTCACTCTCTCCGTCCCTCTATGTCCCTTTTCTTTTCTCAAACATTTATTGAGCAACAGCTATAGAGCAGCAACTGTTCTCTGAGGATGCAGAGGTGAACCGCCCCTGTGTAAACTCAGAAGGGAGACCTGACAAGGACTAGACACGGTGCAGTGCGGCCGTGAGAGCCAGCAGGTGTGTGCGGTACCCGGGCTGCGCCAGGCCAGTCTAGAACACACTGGCACAACTACAGCAGAGTCACCCGGGAGCAAGGGAGGGTGGCTGGTTGAAGAAATTCAGATTCCTCGGCCCACCCAGCTCCTATCCTTTGGTATCTCTAGAGGAAAACTTAGGAGCATGTGGCAGCTTTTTAAATACCACAAGGCCTTGCGGTAGGGTGGCAGGAAGGCATGGCAGTGGACCAGGATCCCTGGGCAGAAGGAGAGTGGCCCTTCGACTCAGAGAGGAAGATGCAAGCCCAGACTGCCCAGCCGCTGTGGCCGTCCAGGGCGCTCGGGGAAGCAGAGCCCCCATGCGCACGACGGAACAGGGCATTCCTTGCTGGAATTAGGCCTCACCCAGTGCAAGAAGTGGGAGGGTGAACGGGTTCTAAGGGGGTCACTAACCAGCCTGCCTTGGACACTGTTGAGTAGCCAAGTCAGAGCTTGCAGGGAAATCCAACAGCATGTCCACCCAACCAAGTGGGGCCACAGACAGGGAGTGCAGGCGTTCTGGAGAAGTTGGTGGCTCTGGTGGCTACTCCGCTCTGCTTCTGGTGGAGAGCTGAGGGCCACACTTGGCCAGCAGCACCTGCAGTCGGGAGGAAGGGTGGGTGCAGAGCTTAGAGCAACCGAGGCCATTCCGGGTCTGTCTGTCACCATGCCCAAGCGATGGCCTTGTCAGAGTGGTGGCCGCACATCACTCCTGCCTTTCAAATCTCTCAGAAGTTCCCCCTGGCCAGCCCTAACCTGGAGCCAGCCAGGGCAGCAGGTCCTAGGCAACACTGCAGCTCAACCACGTGCACAGGGTGCCCAGGGCACGGGGCCGGGCAGAGCTGCCCTGGGGAGCCGGAGTCTGCGTGCGGCTCCCAACCTGACCCCAGCGAGCCGTCACCGTCCCGTCCGGAACTCCTGCCACTCGGGCCAAAGGGTGGGAGTTAAGTGGGCCCCCCCGCCCCCCACAGTCACACACACACACATACAGTCACACACACAGTCACACACAGTCACACACACACACATAACACACACAGTCACACACAGTCACACAGACACCCATACACACACACAGTCACACACACAGTCACACACAGTCACACACACAGTCACACATAACACACACACAGTCACACACAGTCACACACACACATAACACACACACAGTCACACACACACATAACACACACATAACACATAGTCACACACACAGTCACACACAGTCACACAAAACACACAGTCACACACACAGTCACACACACACATACACACACGGTCACACACAGGCTCACAGACACACATAACACACACAGTCACACGCACAGACACACAGACACACACACAGTCACACACAGACACATAGGCACACACAGTCACACACAGACACACACAGTCACACACAGGCACACACAGTCACACACAGGCACACACACAAAGACACAGACACACACAGACGCAGACCCGTACACAGAGACAGACCTGCAGACACACTCACACTCACACACTCACACACTCACACACGGGCCCGTGCTGTCTTTCTCATCCTCCTGACCTGGGAGCCCGGCTGCCTCACCCTCCTAGCCTCGGATGCTTCTTCTTTGTCATCCCATCTTCAGGCTTCAGGAATTCTATCTAGAATCTTCTGTCCACCATTTTCCACTTGGAAAACTTCTAGTTTCCCACGACACGCAGCTGGAATATGACCTCCTCCATGAGGCTCTCCCTGACACGGCTGCCAAGGTGACCTCTTCACACCACGACACACTTCAGGTAAACCTCCACGGTCCCGCAACACGCAATTTCTTTCTTTATGCAACTTCCACCCACCCTCGGCTACCATCCTTCCTCTGAGGGAGACATTTCACTGTATTTGTCCTTGTGCATGAGCACCCAGGAGAGGGCTGAGTGTGCCCGTCAGTAAATACAGAGGAACGGACCTTCATGGTCCGCTATGTACTTTTTTTTTTTTTTTGAGACAGAGTCTCGCTGTGTTGCCCGGGCTAGAGCGAGTGCCGTGGCGTCAGCCTAGCTCACAGCAACCTCAGACTCCTGGGCTTAAGCTGATCCTACTGCCTCAGCCTCCCGAGTAGCTGGGACTACAGGCATGCACCACCATGCCCAGCTAATTTTTTCTATATATATTTTTAGCTGTCCATATAATTTCTTTCTATTTTTAGTAGAGACGGGGTCTCGCTCTTGCTCAGGCTGGTCTCGAACTCCTGACCTCGAGCGATCCACCCGCCTCGGCCTCCCAGAGTGCTAGGATTACAGGCGTGAGCCACCGTGACCGGCCCCGCTATGTACTTTTAATTGCTTAGTTTTAACGTCAGTCGATTAGTTGGCGCTGGTGAAATGCATGCCCGTGGCAGAGCCGTGGGGTGAGGTCCAGGGGCGGGGACCTCATCCCCCCGCTGTGGTCATACTTTCCACGCCACCTCCCTCGGGGCTGGGGCACTGGGAGGAGGCAGATGGAGCCACACAGAAGACCAGAACGTGGCAAGCATGTGACTAAACCGCCTTCTGCTTTGTTTTCCATCCCCCTCCTCAAAGGGAAGCCTCTAGTCGGGTTTTCACAAGGAGCGTCTGTGTAGTTACCAGACAACTCCTACGCATTGAAGAACGTGTAGGAGTTGGCAGGAAAACTCCACCATGAAATTTCCCAGCTTCGTAAGGAAAGTGCCTGCTCTAGGAACAGGAGATGTAGCTTAGAGCTTGGAAGAGGCAAAGCCAGATTTTAGGCATAACCTCTGGCTAAAATAGAATAGAAAATGAACTTTTCTAAGCTTACAGTAGACCAGACCTTAGGAATCTTAGCAGCTGTTATGTAAATTAATTGTTATAATAAACTTCTGAAGGCTCACACTTGAGGAAACCAAGGCCCAGGGATGTCAAATAATTTTTCTCCGGATGGTCGGAGAACACAGTTCCTCTAATTCACTATTTCTGTTCCTCCTTCAAAGAGTTACAGGCAAGAGGATATGCTCGCGTGGTGTAGGCATCCACCGCTGATCTTTTCTTTTCTTTACTTTTCTTTTCTTTTCTTTTCTTTTCTTGAATTGGACTTAACTTGCTTAACAGAACAAATAAGAATTTTTGGAGATGATTTTTAGGGACAAAATTTCTTAAGTGGTATCTTCTTGTGTTCTGCTGTCTTTCAGATCTCAGGGACAATTAGTGTAACTAGAGAAGCCATTCATGAAGGAAAATGACCAAGAAGGAAGCTTGGGAATTTAAATTCTTCTTAGGAAGCATTTATTAATAAAGGTGTGAAGTTTTTCACTTATTTGTTCTTTTCCTCCTTATTCCATGCTGCACTTTTTTTCAAATTTGGGTAGAAGTGTGCTACGTTGCACTGCACGTGTAAGGTTTTGACAAGTGTTATCCAGAATCAGTATAGAAAGGTCAGTTGCTTCACATGCACACCAAACTCTACTCCTCCTCAAGACCCTGTTGTGGGAGAGGGACCACCCTTGACCAACAGGCCCTTAAAACCAAATTCCCAGCACACTGCATCACCCATGACCTCTTCTGACTCATCCTACAGCATTCAGTTGTCATTACACGATGCTCCATTATACTTGCTGGTATAAAGATTAATAACTCATGGTTCCTGCCTTTGAGGGGCTCACGGGAAGACAACCCAGCACATGAAGGAATGACCTAGGGGAGGTACAGGTGTCCGTGGAGCCCAGGAGAGAGGGGAAATACATCTTCCATAGGGACCCCAGAAGTTCCCAGAGAATGTGGCCTGAGCTTTGAAAGGTGAGTAGGAGTTGCAGAAGGATCGGGAGGAGGAGGAGGAGCATGTGGAATGACCTGGGGCAGTCGAGGCTGGAGAAAGAGGGACAGGACCCCTTGGCACAGATGACATTTATGGCCATGCCACTCGAGGAGACCAC
This sequence comes from Lemur catta, assembly GCF_020740605.2. Taxonomy (NCBI): domain Eukaryota; kingdom Metazoa; phylum Chordata; class Mammalia; order Primates; family Lemuridae; genus Lemur; species Lemur catta. Next base: position 93,530,398 of record NC_059138.1, on the reverse strand, counting down.
CTGGGCAGACCACGAGGACAGAGAAGAATGGTGGCCTTGGGTCATGCAGCAGCCGCAGACCACACAGGAGAGGAGGGGCCCCCAAAGCCAAACCTACTGAAGGTGGGAGTGGGTGGCCGAGGTAAAATGACATCATGATTTTGGGAGGTATGAAGTGTGGTAAGTGGATCATCCACATGGATTCCATGATCACCAAGGACTGGAACAGGGTTAGGGAAAGAGAGGAGCATAGTGAGCTGGCCCTGAAGTCAGCAGAGCCAGGAGGACGGAGGATGGATGACAAGGAGGAGGAGCGAGGTGGGAGGTGCACAGGCTGCAAAGAACTGGGGATTTGGGAAGAGAAGGGGGAGAAATGGGTGGGAGACAGACGTGGGACAAGGAGGACACAGACCTACCTCTAGACATAGGAATATGTTGGGTGCAAGACAAGAAAAGGCCTTACTCGTGGGCTTCAGGGAAGGCAAAGGCATCAGGGGACAGACGAGTTTGTGTCAGGACAAGGAGGAGACATGAGAGAAGAGGCTGCAGACGGGGGAATCACTGTTGGACCTGGAGTGCCAGGTGCACAGCAGGAGGCCTGGGCCCCCCGAAACAAGGATACACACGGGAGCAGGGCTGGGGTGCTGGGCACCCTGCAGGGCTGTGTCTGGCAGGGGCTGGGGTGAACAGGATAGGGGAGGCTGGGGGATTGGGCCTGATCACCTCTTCAGGGAAGAAGGAAAAGCATTGACTCCGGATGGCATGGGGCCACTGAGTGGCTGTCCTTTCCTGCAGGTCCCTGTCCTTTCTCAAGGGCTGCTCTCCCAGGCAGCAGGACGCTTGTGTGCCACCAAGCTCTGCTCCCACCGGCACAGGTGAGTGTCTGTGCAGAGGAGCGGCCCTGCAGAGCCAAGCCTCTGGGGAGGGGGAGGGCTTTCGGCATGAGGGGCTGTCTGGCCTGCGTCTTCGAGTATCAGAAGGTGTTAACCAGGCGAGGAGTGTTGCAGGCAAAGGGAAGAATGTGTGCAAGGACACAGATTCCTGAAATGCCAGGCCACGGTTAATTTGTGTGTGCAGAGGTGAGTGATGTGTCCAAGGTGCTGAGGTGGGCAGTGGTCACTAGTAACCTAAGGCCAGGGAGCCCCCAACAGAGAGTCAGGAACAAGGTGAGCACCCCATACACCCAGTTTCTCTTCCCCCGCTTTCTTCTCTGTGGTGTCATTTCTTGTCTAAGCCCCAGTGGGGACATTGTCCATTCTTGGCCTATGCACAGCAGGGCTGGTGAGGCTCAAAGGAGATAATGTGTGTTGCTGTGGACTGAATGTTTGTGTCCATCCTATTTTGGATGGACCCTTAATGTGATTTGGAGATGGGGTCTGCGGAGGGGGTCATGAAGGTAGAGCCCCCTTTATGGGATCAGCACATCTTACAAGATGAAGAGACCAGACTGCACATGCTCACGCACACCCTCTCTCTCCTGCTCTCTGCCCCCACGACCCCCACCCTCCACAGGAGACATAGCAAGAAAGTGGCCATGTACAAGCAGGAGAGCCCTGCCCAGACCCAGGATCTGCCAGCAGCTTGGTCTTGGACTTTGCAGCTTCCAAAAGTGCAGGAAGTAGGTGTTTCTTGCTTAAGCCAGCCAGTCCACACTACTCTGTCACAGCAGCCCGGATGGCCAAGACACGCGGCATGCACGGTTTGCCAGTTTCCGCCGCGTGACTGCAGGCAGTGTGGTCTCTTTGATGCTGTTGTTTCAGCGCCTGCTTCATGGCTCTGTTCTCTACATTATCTCAATCCATGTCAAGTTGAAGCTCTTCAAATTGGTTTATCTGAGGAAAGAGAAAAGGAAGAGTTTTTTGGTTCCTTCTTCTTTTTTTTTTTTTTTTACCTGTAATACAAATTCACAGCATGAGGGCCCAATATTCTGATTTGGATGAGCTTTCTCTAGAAACTTAACATCACAAATGCCTTTGGATGCATATCTACAATCCCTTTAGACTCATTTAGAGCTCTGTGCCCTCCTGGCTGCTCACTTGGAGCACATTACTGAGCTTCTCTAAGCCCTGTCTCCTCACCTAGAAAATGGAAGGAAATACTTCCTAGCATTGTTTTGAGGCACTTGTAAAGTTCTTAGGCCCACAGCAAGACTACGGTAACTATTGATGAAGTCTTAGATTGAGCTACATTAAGTTTTTATAGATCTAATATCATCAAACATCAACAAGTTCAAACAGCTCAGCCTGTTTTGTTTTTATAATTTCAGAGTATTATGGGGGTACAAACACTTTGGTTATATAAATTGCCTTTGCACAGCCTGACAAGTGTGCCCATCCCCCAGACAGTGCACCCTGCATTCGTGACAGGTGTGGATTTACCCGTCTCCTCCTCCTCCGCCCTCACACCTGCCTGACACCCTATGAATTTAAAGACACCTGCACCCGAATGTTTATAGCAGCACAATTCACAATTGCAAAGATGTGGAAATGACCCAAGTGCCCATCAATACGTGAGTGGATTAGTAAAATGTGGTATATGTATACCATGGAGTACTACTCAGCCACAAAAAACAATGGTGATCTAGCACGTCTTGTATTATCCTGGATAGAGCTGGAGTCTATTCTACTAACTGAAGTATCACAAGAATGGAAAAACAAGCACCACATGTACTCACCATTAAACTGGTACTGATCGAATAACACTAATGTGCACATGTGGGAAGTAACATTCAGTCTATTTTTTTTAAACAAGAAGAAAGAATTTAATTGTTCCTTCAGCACCTCTGTGATATCATCAGAGATCCAGGCTCCTTCCAAATTCCCACTCCTCCACCTATAATTCCTTTCTTAGCTTTTATTATTATTATTAATTGACACATTGTAATTATACATATTTATAGGGTACAGTGTGATATTTTGATACATGTATACATTATGTAATGATCAAATCAAGGTAATTATCATATGCATCACCTCAAGTATTTATCATTTCTTTGTTTCAAGAATATCCAAAATTGCATATTTGAAAATATGCAATAAATTGTTGTTAACCAGTCACCCTAGAATGCTATAGAACACTACAACTTACTCCCCCCCAGCCGTAATTTTGTATTCACTTACCAACCTTAAAATAACCATTGTTTCCGTTCCCTCCCCAATGGATCTTTCCCTTCTCTTGGCTGAGTGCGCCCTGGGGCCATGTGAGGACTTTCCAAGGCCCTTTGGGCGACCAATTTAAGCCAATGGATTCCCAAATCCTAACACTGATCTCCCTGACAGTGGGCCTAAAGTCCAAGCCTTTGGCCCACATTCCTTCCCCTCTAGCCTCTCACTATTGAAATTCCCCACCTCACCAAAGGAGAAGTATTAAATGCATGACTTCAAGGTGTTGCCTCTTCCAGAACACCAGCTAAGACGCAGAAATCTCTGATGGCAGAAATCCTGCTTTGAGCAAGACAATAAAATCCCCCCAATGCATCCAAAACAAGGGCTATCTCTGAGATGAAACTTTACCGTTGCATTTAATAACTAATGATCAACATATGAAATGTTTGCTGATTTGACCAACTGTGTACTAAGAGTAATCAATCCAGAAGAAACTTTAATATTTATGGTCACCGAAAGCTTTTAAAACTAAATTTCAATTGTAAACTTTCTGAATATTAAAGAAGAATTTGCTATATTTGTTTGGTTTTAAATAGGTAATTATAGGTATCACATCACTTATGTGTTTGTATTCCATTGTTACAGTTTTCAAGAGTAATGTCACAATTTTAATTTAAAATGTTGATGTTCACGTATTAATATAAATGATTTTTTTTGCAACTGCTTAAATTAATCAAAAATTTTAGATGTCAACTTAAAAATGCTCAAGGAAGAGACACAGTTTTCAAAATTCATTTTGAGGGCAAAAACATGAAGACTGCTGTCCTAGAGAAGCTTGGCCAGAAGTGGGGACAGAGGCAGCAAAGCTGTCCTTCCCATCCTCAGAGGTATCTCCCGGCAGAAGCCACTGCCAGTCTGGGGGAAAGGAGCCCAGAAAGGATGCAGCAGTGGGGTGTCTGATACATCATCTCCCAGGCTGGAGAGGGGAGCTGTGCACCCCCACAGCACAGGGGCAGAGCAGAGACTCCTGGGGTGTCTGCCACATGGGGACATGGCCTCCTTCCCACCAGCACGTATAACTGGGGCCAACACCACTGTTTTCTACTCCCTTCCCCATTTCCCACATCCTCCCCATACACCCCAGCCTAGAGAAGTTTGCTCTCACGGGCTCATCTTGTTCTCGGGTTCTCCAAAGATTTCAGGGATCCAGCACCTACAGAAAAATCCCACACCCCTTTGTTGAAATTCAAGGTCATCAGAGGCTACTTATCTTTCATCAACCAAACCCTCACTTGCCTTCTCTCCTAACCTCCTGCACCACCCCTCACACCCAGCGCCCTCCCTGCGGCCGACGGGAGCACCTCTTTTCCGCCAAGTTGTCTTGATGCCCGGCTAACCGGAGTAAGAGTCCGAACCCAGAGAGTCCTTAAAGTGCCAGGTCTGGGGGAGCCGGGAAAGCTGGGGTCCCGCGCGAGGGCAGCGCGGGTGTGTTGGCTCAGGAGGGTGGGAGGCAGGCCTGGGGCGGCTGCCGGGGGCCAGTGTTCCAGGCCTTGTAGAAGGAATACCCAGGTGTCACTGTCGGGGAACGGAAACCACAAGTTTGTGACAGCCACTTGGCCTCCTCCAAACTTTCTGTCCCGAAACCATTATTATAGATCAAATATTAAACACCCGCATGTACAAAAAGCTCAGTCTGTTATTATTAATCTCATAATAATCATTGTTCTCACCACGATCCGATCCCCTTGCCCATCTCTTGCTAAGTGCGCCCTGCTTCCCAAGGAACCAAAGGTGTGGCGGGCCAACCCTGGCCCTGCCCCGGCACCGAAGAGAGTCCCACCCAGGCTGAGGGGCGGGCGTGCCTGCCCCCGCGCCCCCAGGACCGCAGCCGGCCCTCCCAGAAACAGCTCTCTCACGTCCGCCTGTCCTTCTTCTCGTTTCTAATCTTTATATTTAACCTCTTCCCGACTACTGACTTCCTTTTGTCTGACTAGAAGCCCCCCGAAGTCTCTCTTATTCTTTAAAAAACAAACGAAACAGTACTTTGGCCCCAATTCCCCACCTGCCTCTTGTCTGCGTCTCTCCTGCCCTCTCAGCGGGCCCAGCGCAGCCTTTCGGGGGCTGCCTCCGCCTCCGCGCCGCCCTCCGCGCCCTCCTGCTGCTCGGAGTCGCTGCAGCCTCCACGTGCCCATCGGCTGGTCCTCCCCAAATCCTCCTCGAGCTTTCACAGGCAGTCGTCACCCCCTCTCTGCGGGACTGCCCCTCTCACGCACCAGCCCCTGCTGGGGCCACTCACCCGGCCGGGAAACTGTGGGTCCCGAAATAGCTGTCGAACGAATCCGGGAATAAACGAATGTGTCTTCCTTGGAACCTCTTCCTCCTCGGTTTCTCTAACATCATTCCTTTCTGATCCTCTCTGGCCATTTCTTCTCAGGCTCCTTCAGCGAACTCCTCCGGCCCACGCGGAAGCGTCTGTGCGGGACCTCCCAGCCAGGCCTGCACCGCGGCGGGAGGCTTAGCCACTAGACAGGCCCGGCCAGTCCCAGCTCCAAACGCAGGGGCAGGGAGGACTTGGGCACTCTGAGACTGTTTCCTTCTCAGAAAAATGGAGATTATAATACCTGTTGCATAAGATTGTGGTGAGAAAATAATGATAAAAGGTGCTTCGGGTAATGCCAGGCAGATTGTGATATCTCAACAAACGGTGAAGAGGATGATGATGATGACAGCAACAATGTCCCTAGATGCTGGTGTGATGGCTTCCAAGTATGTGTCTTCAGCCCAGACCTCTCCACCAAGCTCCAGACCTACACTCCAAACTCACAGGACAGAACCCATCGTTGTCCTCCCCAGTGTAGGATGCACTTGCTCCTCACCCTATGTCACCATTCTCAGGGACTGTGCCATGACCTACACAATTCATCGCCAGAATGAGTAGTAGGAAAGAAAAAGCCAGAAAGCAGGTTTAGTTCACTTATGGAAGAACCAGCCAAAAGAGCTACAAAAGACGTTTTAGAGACAACTGGGAAAATTTCATATGGACTGGATGTTGGATCATATTGAGGAACTATGGTCCATTTTCTTATGTTGGTGGTAGTGCAGTGGTTACAGAAGAGGACAGCCTTGTTTTTGGAAAATGCAGGCTAAAGTGTTCAGAGATGAAGTGCCTTGATGTCTGCAGCCTACTTTCAAATTGCTCAAAAAAAATGTACACACATACACATACATGTACAGTACATATTCTTACACACATAGGCAGATAGACATATTGTCTTACATACACATATATGAATGAATAAAGCAAATTTTGTAAACATTTTTTTTCTTTTCTTTTTCTTTTTTTGAGACAGAGTATCATTCTGTCACCTCGGCTAGAGTGCAGTGGCATCAGCCTAGCTCACAGCAACCTCAAACTCCTGGGCTCAAGTGATCCTCCTGCCTCAGCCTCCCAAGTAGCTGGGAATGCAGGTGCATGCTACCACACCCGGCTAATTTTTTCTATTTTTAGTAGAGATGGGGTCTCACTCTTGCTCAGGCTGGTCTCGAACTCCTGAGCTCAAGCAGTCCTCCTGCCTCAGCCTCCTAGAATGCTAAGATTATAGGCGTGGGCCACTGCGCCCAGCCTATTAAAACTTGTTGATTCTGGGTGGTGAGTATTCAAGTGTTCACTACTGGATAATTTCAACTTTTCTGTATGTTTGAAATGTTGCATAATAAAAAGATGGGATAAAAAGTAGAATGGAAATGTCTGAAATGAATTATTGTGCCGTGGTTGGCATATGTCCCCAGTAGACTGGGACTTTTTTCCTCATTCTAGATACTGTGATTTTAATCAAGCAGCTACAGGTCAGATTTGCCGGTCTGCAGCAGCCATGTCGTTAAGTCTTACTGACTACTCTGATCTAAACCCCAACTTTGCTTTCCACAACATGTGCCGTTCTGGAATCCCACCCACCCCAACTGTACAAGGGCAGCCCAGCAAGGACTGTAGCCTCATAACAGGACTTCACTTTGAACGGCTTGACTGTTCTTCCAAGCTTTGTGTTACGTGTGCTTTTTTGATATTTGTAATTTACTTATCTTTATCCAAATTTGGGGGGAAAGAGTTGAGAAGGTGGTCAGATTTGAGGACAGAACCCTTGCCATAGTCCCAGAAACTTCACTCCAGGAGTGTTATCATTTGCTGCTGATGAAAATCCACCTAATTGTATTTTGTCTCAGTACATCTCTCCAGCTAGTCCACAGATTTTTTTCTCTTTTTGTTTATTTTGAGGATTGCAATGCTACTGCTTATTTTCCATTTCGTAGCACTAATTAGTTTTTCTAGGATCCCTTCCCGATCACCCACAGAAGTTCAATGTTGTCATTTAACAAAGTCTCTCCTCCCCCTGGGACCCAGTCAGGAGACTTGAACGGACTTAGAGTGCTTATATCCGGGTCCCTAACTCACACGTCCACAGGAGCCAAGCAGGCGGGAGGGAGAGGGTGAGAAATCGGGGGTGTCCTTCCAAAGTTATGGGCACCCTGCAGACTTTGCCCTCTTGGAATAAATGTCCAAAGTCACCAAATCATATTTCTAATATTGCAAGAAACACCAGAGATGTGGGTTTTAAAGGAGGAACATGTGGATTTTAAAATATTTGTTTCCACTTTAAATTTGTAATTCTGTGCAAGTCCAGCAAATCCTGTCCATGGGACGTGTCCTGAGAGCAGCTGCTCGGGAGGTAGATTCTCCCTGGCCTGTCCCCACCGGACTTCACTGGTCCCTGCGCTGTGGGGGGGCTGTGTTCTGCTCGACTTAGGGCCCAAGGCTTGTTTTACTGCTTTTGTTGCTGTTGTCATCATTCCGTTTTTGTTGGGCTGTTTTTGCCATCTGCCATGAGTGCCCTGTGGGCCACAAGCCACAGCTCACTTCATCACTCTTCTCCTCTCTGAGCAATTTTTGTTACCTTCAGGAATTCCTATAACCCTTAGCACACGTTAGGCCTTAGTCTCCGTGATGCTATTGTTATAAGCTCACACTTCTCTCCTATTCCCTGTAGAAAATGATGCCATTTTCCATGATTTATTCATGTGCTATTTAAATCTGAGCTCACCAGAGAGTTCCTTGGGCTGCCTTGCCATTTTCTTTCATGGTGTGCCCTGTCCCTGACCTTTTAAGAGATTCTGACTCAAGCACAAACCCGCGAGGAGCCAGTGGGTGACGGCATTTCAGGCAACAGCTCAGGATCAGCCCCTCCACCCACCCCCTTTCTGTTCCTAAACCGGGATCTCCTTGTCTTTATTTGCCCTGAACTCCGAGCTCCATCACCTAGACCCTTCCATGTTTGGAACTGGCTCTCTCTGACAGACCCAGTCATGGCTCATTCCACCAGGGCCCAGTGTCTTTGGAAGTGACTTCACACCATTTCGCTATTCCCAGAAGAGATCAAGCCTGACCCCTCCCAGCTTCCACCTGGCAAGACAAGCCCTGTCTCCCTCCTCCCTGTCCTGCCCACGCAGAGGTGAAGGAGTCATTTTATGTACTTCACAGGGCACAATAAGAATGGACTCCTTTTTTTAATTTTTAAGTTAATTTTAATTTTTTTAATTTGTATAAATTTAAGGGGCACAGTGCAGCTTTGTTACATGTATATCTTGCATAGTGGTGAAGTCTGGGCTTTAGTGTGACCGTCACTGCACAGTGCACACTGAGCCGTTAAGGAGTTTCTCAGCCCTCCACCCTTCCGAGTCCCTGATGGACCGTCATTGAGCACCTCCCCACGAAGTGCTTTACCTGGGTGGCCTCACTTAGTCCCACGCTCAGTCCTAGGACAGAAGAACCATCATCACCCCTTTATGGGTGAGGAAACTGTGGCTCAGGGAATGTAGGAACTTGCCTGAGGCCACATGATCTGAAATTTGACCCAGGGCACTGTTGCCCCGGCGTGCTCAAGGCCCGGCCCGGCCCGTGCCAGGATTCTCCCCCTGACAAAAGGCAGCGGTGGCGGCATGGCGCAGCCAAGCAGCCAAGAGACCAGGCTGGACGCCTGGAAATCAGGCTCTCGGCGCTAAAACTAACCCCAGACTCTTGCACGTGCAGACTTAGAATGTCAACTTCTTAGAACATCACATAAAATCCAGTAACGATTCTCCGTGCTGAGGTCCGTGAGAAGGATTTCGAAAAAGAAAGCAGCAGCGGCCCTGAAGGCCGATTTTTAGCGCAAACTCATTCTGCAGACACTGGGCGTCTGGGACACGCCAGGCTCTGGGCTGACAACGGGAGACAGCAGTCGGAAGGCAGACCAGGCCTTGCCTTCTCCGAGCAATCCCTGCACGCTGGTTAACTTGTCGCAGAATTTCCTTCACACGCTGTCTTGCCCACGCCACATGCACACCGGTCGGAGGGGCCACCGCCGGCCACAGACGGCGAGGCAGAGGGCCCGGCTTTGGTGCTGGTCCCGCTGGACCCCTCCCAAGGAGCTCCGCCTTCATGGTTCCTTTAAATGGTATCTAAAAATCTCTTGTCCGCAGTGATGTCCTTTTTTATTTTAGGGTCTTGCTTCTATGATGTCGCCACGTTCAGTTTTACAAGGTTTCTTTTCCTTAAACATGTGCTCCGGGGCTCTGGAAAGACTTGAGTTCCCTTCGTTATTCCCAGCCTGGTCCCTGAGCACACGCTGAATTGCCACTTTCCTGATGCCTTGTTAATATGGTCACCATTAGAGTTTTCCAGTAAATATCTCCTGTCACTGTGGCCTGGGCCTGCACCTTGCTACAGCAGAGACAACTGAGCCCGGGTGTGGCTTGCGTAACCTTCCCGGCCTCGGCTGCCATCAGACCTGGGTTCCTCATCCCCTGCAGTCGGAGGGCTGGGGCAGACTGGAGGCGACAGCCCCTCCTCAGCACATTCATTCATTCAATGCATCCAGTTTTTCATTGTTGGCTGTGTGCCGGGAATGCTAGGACTATAGCAATAAAAACGGACAAAAAAGTAAAAAAATCCCAACCCTCATGGAGTTTATTATCAGGGCAGAAAAAAGATCACAAAATCCAAACGAGAAAGGTATACGAACTAAGTAGAGAGTGTGTTGGCTGTTGGTAAGTGCTGTGAGGAAACGTAAGGCAGGAAGGGGGCACGGAGGGCTGCAGAGAGGAGGCATCTGAGCGAAGGCCCAGGGCGGAAGGCAGCGGCCGTGCTCTCCCCTGCGGGGAGGTTGGGGGTGCGGGAGAGCCGGGGCCTGGCGATGCTGTGGGCAGAGGGAGGAGGGGCAGAGGCAGAGCGGTCGGGGGTGTGAGATCAAGGGGGGGACACATGGACCCCTGTAAAGCCTTTGCCGTCTGCCGTGTGAGGGGACACCCGGGGAGAGCTTTGAGTGCGCAGGAGACTCGCTGCAGCTCACCATCTGAGCAGGCCCATCCGGATGCCGCGTAGACAACAGTCCGATCGTGAGCTGGGGTCAGGGCACCATTGCTGCCCAACCCGAGGGCTCCTGCTGCCCTGCCTTCTGGGGACACCTGGGGAGTGGCACCCACAATGGAGTCCCCCCACCAGGTGGTCTCCTGTCATCACAGCTGGGATTTCAAGGCCAAGCAAGTCCCTTTGCTTCCTCTCAGCTCGAACCTGGTGCTGGGCATACCTGCCCCTAAACAGAGCTGTGAGCAGGGTCCCTAGAGCACCACAGGCAGGTCTGCTCGGATCGGACAGAGGGAACTAACGTTTGAACATCATCTACCTTCTGCCAGCCAAGACACACTCCAGGCATTTGGCGTATGTTATTTTATTTCATTGTCTCAAATACTTATAAAATCATCACAACAGAACAGGTGATGATTCAGGGTGGGTTTGGGTGTGCAAATTCTACCCCTTACCCTCTTCTCCTCCTGGGTCTCCCTGACCTGACACGAAGCATAGCACATGATTAACTGGATCATGGAAGTCCAGGCTCCCTTGAACACTAGACTAGAGGACACAGTGGGGCTTCGCATACAGTCCCAAGATCACCCACTTGGTCAAAGGCTGAGCCCTACCTCAGGGAGGTAACCACATGACAAGGGTGGAGACACTCGTAAGCAAAAACTTTAACCCATGAAAGATGCGCTCAGAAGGACTTCAGGATGGCACCACTATTCTTCCTACTCAGGAGGTACGAGCAAGAGCAATGAGAAGGAGCCAGACTTACCTCTGGCTGGATTACCTGGGGCCGGGTGGGAATGAGTCAGGTCAGGTTGGGGGAACATTCCCGTGTCACCTTCACCTCCCGTCCTGTCTGGCAGAGCCTGCCCCTTCCCTCCGAGATATGCAAATGTCCATGCGCTTGTGAGGGGAGGAAGGGAGCCTCCTCCTCCGGGCAGGACAACATGTGTCTAGCTACAGGCTGATTCCCAAATGAAGGCTTTCAGAAATAGAGACTTTATCAGGGGTCTTGGTTCTTGGCTCTGATGTCCCAGACAGGGAAGAGTCAGAGGATAACTGGGGATTATGAGGGCAGAGCCCCCTGGATAAGCACTGGCAGATGTCACATCAGGTCATCCACAGGGTCTCGAGGTCCCTGTTATGGGCTAAATTGTGTCCCCCAAAATTCATACATTGAAGTTCTGAGACTGTGACTGTATTTGGAGATGGGGTCTCTAAAGAGGTAATTATGGTGAAACAAGGTCATTAGGGTGGGCCCTAATCCAATACAACTGGTGTCATAAGCAGAGGAAACAGACACACACAGAGGGATGGTCCTGTAAGGACGCAGGAAGAAGACGGCTGTCTGCCAGCCAAGGAGAGAGGCCTCAGGGAAACCAGCCCTGCCGACACCCTGGTCTTGGACTTCCAGCCCCCAGAACGAGGGACAGTAAGTTTCCATGTTTAGGCCACGCAGCCTGTGGTGCTTTGCTAGGGCAGCCTCGGCAAATGCCCACGGCACCTGGACAACGGGGAGTTTGGGCTTCTAAGCCCCAGCCTGGCTCTAGTGGCCAAAAGAGATGAAATCTCATAGAATGTGACTTCACAGAGGGATGCATCTGTGATGGGGGCTGTTAGTGCCCTTACTAGAGTTTTGTCCCTGTGGCCTCAGTCCCATTGTTTAACTCTGGCAGTCCCAGTTTCCTCCTTTCGGTCTCCATGTCACACTCCTCAGCACTGTGACTCGAGTGGAAGTCCCTCAGTCCCCTCATCACTGTACATGAAACGTACCACATCATGTCCTCTCTGGAACATGCAGATGCACCCTGCGTGGGAAAACACCCACCCTTAGTCCCTGACTGCGGATCCAGGGCTGCCCCCGCTCTGCCATCACTCATGTTTGCATCCGCTTCAGCCTGTTGGGACCGCACTTCCCGTCTTCTATGTCTGCACGGGCACGATGGCAGCCCTGACCCCCTGCTGACTCTGCACCCATTCCAGACACCAACCACCGAGTGGCCTGGAACCCCGGCCACTGAGCTGATTTGGGCATGAAAGTTGCTCCGAGTAGCCTGTCCAGGCAGCCCCTGCCAATGGATCAGGGAAGTTAAGAAAAGTGAAAGCTTCGCACCTTCTGTGATCAGAGCTGCTACTGAGGAACCTCCATCTTCTCCTCCAGCTGGGAGTGCAGAGCACACTTACACACGCATGCACACACGTGCACACACCACTGGGGACATTTGCCTAGGCAGAAAGACACGCAACCTGCGGCTGGTCATTGGACTGTCCACTGGCCTCACACACTCCTCCATTGTGTCTAGACTGTCGAGTGAAATTCTACCCTCTCTCTCTCTGCCTCAATAAAACCTCCCTTCCTCTGCAGCTCTGTGAGCCCCGGCCCTGAGATTTCCTAACTGAAAGCACTCTCTGCTGTTGGAGTCCCAGGTGTAGCTAGCAGTCAGGGGCTTCAGTTCCCTCACTCTCCCTACTACGGTGGCAAAGCTCGTGCCAAAAGTGTTGTCAACGCCGGCTCGGCTCCTCCTGGAAGAGAGCATATGAAGGAGTTGTTCCATGTTGACTGTCTCCGGTATATTTATTGACTGAAACATTTGAGCTGTTGCTCTTCACATTTGTAATTTTAGATCACAGATGCCTAGCGTGTTTAATCATACAGCAAAGCTCACATTAATGAGAAAAATGTCAAGTATATTGTTATCCACCATAAAAGCTGTGAAAAAATATCTCTGCCATCTGCAATGCGCCTTCTGCTGCTGCCTCTAAGAATTTTACTAGTAACAATACAAAATTAACAGTAGGGCAAACATTTTAAAAATGGAAACTTGTTGAACTTCCTCCTTTTCCCCTTGCTTTATGAAACCGGAAAGAAGTATAGACCACCCTCACAGTCACGTCCAGACACCTCACGTGGACTCCTGCAGTGACTTGCTACCAGATCTCTTGGCGTCTGGTCTCCCCCAGATACATCTTCAACATTCCTGCCAGGATGATTTTCTAAATCCTAGATGCGGCTACACCAACCACCACTTAAAAACCTGATGAGGCTTTGCTGTCCCCGCCTTGCCAACCAGAGCACTGTGACCTTGTCTCATCCCACCCTGTGGCCTCCCCTGCCACCAGCCCTTCCCATACCCCACATCCCAGCCAGGCCAAGCGATTGGCCACTCCTGGGCTCACTGTCCCCTCTCCCACCTCCACGTTGTCTCTGACTAGAGCAATTCTCCTCTCCTCTGCATGGCAATTCACATGTGTTCTGCAACATCTACTTGAAGTGTCCTCCCCTCTGGGGAGCCATATGTGACCCTCCCAGGAAGAATTCCTTGGTCCTTGTGTGCATGAAGTGGCATGTGCCTGCTCCCACTGGAGGACTTCCCTGGGGAAGCCCATTGCTTTGCTCACTGGAGTCTTCCCAGCCCACCCTGAGCTCTCTGCTGCAAGGACAGTGTCTCAGCCACCGCTGCCCACCAGCCTGCACAGCCTCGACTGCAGTGGTGCTGTGGCTGCTGTTTTAACAGATGGGGATGCTACAACCTCACTGTGAAGGGGCAGGAGTGGCTGAGGTCTCCTATCCAGGAACTCACTCTTTGACTTTGGCAACACAGAACCTTGCCACTGTGCAGGCTGTGTTTATTTCTAGGTTTTCTCCCTGTACTTCAGCTCTCTCTGCTACCCAAAGAAATGACAGCCCTGTCAGTCAGAGAGCAATTGATAGTGATAAAAATTCTCCTTTTAGACAGTGAGTTCACTTGTTCTTAAGTCATTCTTTGCCACAAACTGCAGGCTCATTATATGAGGAAAATGTGGTATCTCTGAGAAGCCACACTCTTAGAAGTTTATAATTTACCTCGACTGATGACTAAGGTCTGGAGGTTTTCACTGCTTATTTGAGTGTGGTTTGGGTGGGGAAGTGATGATAAACAAAGCGTCGTCTTACTCATTGGAGCCAATCCATGGAAACCATGGAGAAATACCTGTTCTTTGGAAAGGTCCCACTGCTTATTCGGGGGTGTTGAAGTCGGGGGCAATTCTCTCAACTTTAGTGCAACCCCTGCTCTGAGCAGGTGTCACTACCCAGATACTTCACCCCCCAACCTCCCTGTGCTCCCCGCCCTTTCTCCCTCTAAGTTTCAGGCCAGACTTTCAGTTGCAAGAGATAAATTTACCTTACATGAATTTTAGCAAGAAAAATGGGATTTTTGGTAGGACATTGGATGATCTCTGCAAACCCAGGGAAAGGACACGCGGTCAGACTGCAGAGGGAAGTGGAAGCAGGAAATGGACAGCAGGAGATGAAAAGCGGATTTTGCTCTCACCCATCGCCCACTTCGGTTAAATAAATCCTTCCCTGAAGTCTCAGGTTTGTGGTCCTTCATTCAGAGACTGACCAGTTTCTCTCCACTCTGTTTCTGAATTCCCAGTGCAAATAAATTCCGTCAGTTTCTCCTGGGAGTCCACGTTGGCATGAAAGGTGGGTGCACGCTGTATACACAGAGCCCCAGTGTATGCAGGGGAAAGCGTGCGGACTGCACAGATACCCAAAGGCTGAGGGCCGTCCGCACCGTCCTCCCCTCCCCACACCACGCGGATGGCAGAGGTCGGCCAAAGAACACCGGAGCCCGCAGCAGGCCACCCGGAGCCACAGGAAGGCATGAAATAGACTCTCTCAAAGCCCTCAGCAGGGACCAACCCTGCTGACACCTTGATGGTGGACTTCTCGCCTTCAGGACCGCGTGACAGTGAGTCTCTGTTGTTTGAGTCCCACAGCGTGTGGTAGTTTGTCACAGCAGCTCAGAAATCAACATGCCACCCTTCTAGAAGAAAGAGACAGACATGCTGGGCAGTGCCAAGGGACCTCTGGTGCCCCTGACACTGAGGGAGGGGAGAATGACGTGACCACTTCACTGAGGCCATAGCGTACCTTGAGCATGGATGGTTCCTGAATGGGGTATCTTTTCCCTCCTTGACTGACGAGGTAGTTGAGTTAAGCAATTTTAAGAACATAGACAGATATAGATATAGATAGATAGATAGATAGATAGACGCATATATAGAGAGAGATCAGTACACACACACCCCTAGCATGGAAATCACGTAGGAATAGAGCACCTCAAGGCCAAACTACTCCTCACCAAAGCTCAAAATCTGGGCTGCTTTTAAGGAAACTTTTTCTTTTGGGGGAATACTTTTTCACTTGTTCATTTTAGTTGATCCTTTTATCTATTTTTCCTCTTAGTTTAGGTCTTGGTTTTTTATTTTAAACAGTTTTCTTTCTTTTTCAGCAAGACTACTGATTGGAAACTTTTGTGGAATTCCTTCTTTGTTCAGAAATCAACCGAAAAACCTCAGGTTAGAACTTCGTATCTACAGATTGGCACGCGCGGTTCAGGGGCTGGAAGAGAAAAGGGCTCTGTGTTCAGTGGTCTGGGGCTGTGCTGCCCAGCGTGGCAGCCAGTGGCCACCTGCGGCTATTTGAATATTTCAGTAGACTTAAACTGAATATTAAAGTCCTCAATCACACTGACCGAGTGCTCACTAGCCACATGTGGCTAGTGGCTGCCATACTGGACAGCCCAGATGTAGGACGTTTTCCTTATCACGGAAGGTTCTATTGTATTGTGTAGCTCAAGAAAAGCAAATGAAGTAGAAAGACATGAAACCCAGAGTCGTGGCTGGGATCGAATTTCTCCTCTCCAATTTCCTGATCATTCACCTCAGGCGAAACATTTGATATTTTTCACATTTTTTTCCTCCCTACTGAAAGAGAGAGAAAACTGGCTTCTTTGCATAATGGCGCCAATTTGTGAATTAAAAGAGATGTGTATTCTGAAGGGCATTTTTGTCAGGAAAACAACAAAAAGAAGAAAATAAAATCATAAAGAAAACGTGAATAAAAATTTAAAAAGACATGTATACAATCAGTTTAGTGCAACAAATATTTATAGAACACTTACCATGAGCCAGGCATTATAGTAACTCTGTAGACCAAAGACTTAACACATTCTCCTAGCCTTAAGGACCTTGGAATCAGATAAGAGAAAGATGAAGCTGAAAAATAAGTATAACACAGGCAATAACAAATATGCATGCACAAGATACTGAAATAGAAGGAAATGGTGATCCAAAGGCGGAATGATTAATCTGAGGCCAGTGCAGGCACTTGCAGGAAGATTCCACGTAGGAGGTATTTCTAAAAGGGAGCATTTGGAAGATAAATTGGAGTTTTAATAAATTACACCCAAGCTTTCTGATGTGGCTGGCAGGCAATAAATTCTAGGTCTCCTCTCTCCTGCCCCATTCTTCCCTGTGATCAATGCTCTACATTAGAAGGCTTCAAACTTTGCTGTCCACCTGCAGAACTTAAGCAACAAGTCGAAAAAAGATAGTCTTAAGTTTAAAAGTGGTCATTGCTGTCTGATTATTTAATAGAGAAATATGGGAAACAATCTAAATGTATTTTATTCATGTTTTCTTTATGATTTTATTTTCTTCTTTTTGTTGTTTTCCTGACAAAAATGCCCTTCAGAATACACATCTCTTTTAATTCACAAATTGGCGCCATTATGCAAAGACGCCAGTTTTCTCTCTCTTTCAGTAGGGAGGAAAATTGTTCAAACAAAATCTTATGTGAATGCACAATACGTTAAACATGCAAGTATAATACAGGGGGTTCCACTTTTGGCCAACATAGAGTAATAGGTATCATATTTATCCTCTTGACTGAACCAACAACAACAATAACGAAATTTTTAAGACATCGGTTTTCAAGATACTGGATACTACCTAATGGAGGACAGTGGTCACCAAGAGACAGGGAACATACCAGGAGAGCCCTGACATTGCCCCAGTCTTGAAAGAGTTTCCAGGTGGCATCACAGAGGGAGGAATCCAGGTGCCAGAAGATGCCGTAATCTGAGGAGACAGACCCGAGAGGCTGAATGGTTCCATCTACGTGAAGTGCAACAGGCAAATCCATCCAGACTGAACGCAGACAAGTCGTTTCCATGGACCAGGAGAAGGGGAACATGGCGCGCCTGTTAATGGGTACGGGGTCTCCTTTTGGAGTGATAAAAATGTGGTAGAACTAGACAGTGGTATGGGTTGCACAACCTTGTGAATATACTGAAAAAAAAAAAAACACAAATCTGACTTGTACACTCTAAAAGGGTGAATTTTATAGCATGTGAATTATATTTCAATAAAATAATTTGGGGAAAAATAATAACATAAAGGCTAGGAAGAGAGAAGTGAAAGTATATTATCATAAGGTTATTACACCAAACATGTATTATGTTATTGTGTTTCTTTGCTGGTTTTTATTTTGTTCTCTTTATTTATTTGTTTGTTTTTTTAAAGACGGTCTCTCTCTGTTGCCCAGGCTGGAGTACAGTGGTGCGATCACAGCTCACTGTAACCTCCAACTCCTGGGCTCAAGTGATCCTCCTGCCTCAGCCTCCTGAGTAGCTGGGTATTTTGTCCTCTTTGCTAGACATCAATGCTGGCCATCAGTTATTTCCAGTGCTTCTCACTTCTGGGGATATGCTAGGTTCATACCTCTCTTCCCCTGTATTAGTCAAGTCAGGCTTCAATAACAGAATATCACAGACTGTGTGTGCCTTAAACAACAGAAATTTATTTTCTCACAGTTCTGGAGGCTGGAATTGCAAGGTCAAGGTGCAGACAGGGTTGGTTTCTGGTGAGGGCTCTCTTCCTGCCTTACAGAAGGCCGCCTTCTCCCTATGTCCTCACAGCCCTTTCCTCTGTCTACATACTCCTGGGGGCCCTCCGCCTTCTCAGGCATAATAACTTAGCCCACCCTGACTGATGCAGCCTCCATAACAAGCATTTTTATCTTGTTTAAGTATCTTCATATATATTTATAATTTTTAAAAATCACATAACATTTAAGAGACTTAAGGGTTCACTATTTTTTTTTGAACAAGACCCTATTGTGGAACATTTAGATTGTTTCCCATATTTCTCTATTAAATAATCAGACAGCAATGACCACTTTTAAACTTAAGACTATCTTTTTTCGACTTGTTGCTTAAGTTATCTCCCCAAGTGAGATTACTGAATCAAAACATCCATAACTTTATGGATGCTGATTTCTATAACCTTTTACTTTGTTACCTGTAATATGTGAATGTACCTGTTCCACTATATCTCTACAAGCATTGGGTAGTATTACTGTTTTTAAATTATTAAAGGGATATACAGACAGCCCCCAATTTGTGCTGGTTTGACTTACGATTTTTTCACTTCACGATGGTGTGTAAGTGACACACATTCAGTAAAAACCGCACTTCTCATACCTATACAACCATTCTGGTTTCCACTGTCAGTCAGTATTCAAGAAATTACGTGAAATACTCGACACTTGATTATGAAACAGGCTGTGTACTAGATGATTTTTCCCAACTGCAGGCTAATGTAAAGTGTTCTGAGCACACTTAAGGTAGGCTAGGCTAAGCTGTTGTGTTCATTAGGTTAGGTGCATTAAATGCATTTTTTACTTAAAAGCATTTTCAGGTTACGATGGGTTTATTGGAACATAATTTCATCATAAGCTGAGGAGTGTCTGTCCTGATACTTAAATTAGTGCAAAAATTTATTAAAAATCTGCATCCTTTTTCAGAAGGCATAAGCCAAGGGTAATTACTAAGTTTCAAATAGCAATCTCCTGAAGTGCATTAAAAATTTGATTTGATTCTATCAGTATAATGGTTGTGTCCAGGTGGAGTATGAGAACTCTGTCGTGGTTCCTGGCCAATCAGATGGGGTGCGATGCTAGGAGGGGAGGGATTAGCAGAGGGATGTGGCCTGGCCCTGGCCACTCCACATGTACAGCAACCATGAAGAGGGAGTGTCTTGGCTCGGGTGGGTAGGGAGCTGAAGAGCATCAGGCAAACTGGAGGAAGGGTCCCCCCACACTGGCAGGCTCACTCTCTGTCAAGGTCAGCTCTGCCTCCCCCGTACTGGCTTCCTGTGCAGACGAGTTCTCCCGTGAGGTGGGGGAGATGGTCTCTAGCAGAACCCCCAGTTTAATGGCACAGGAAAAGAGAAACTGTGCTTCTCAACGTCAGTGTCGACACCTCAAGAAAGGCCCTGCCGCCCGGCTGGGGCGCACACTCAGCATCCTCTCCTGTGGCTAGCAGGAGGCGGTGTGCTGTCGTCTCAGGGGGGAATGGGGGCTTTGGGCACACCAAACAGCTCAAGTCCCTGTGTCATGCATCATCCTACAATCTTATGATTGTATTAATAATTAAATTAGGGGAAATTCCAGCTTAGTCTGGAGCATCTTGTAGCATCAAAGTAAAAACATGCTTTAAACAAAAAAATAGGAATATCTTAAAAGGATGTAGGAGCGGGAACAATCCATGTGTCTAATCCAATATATTAATAGACACATGAGCGAATAAGTAAGTAGCTTGCGGAGACAGACAAGTCCTCCTTACAGAAGCACTCCAAACAGGAGAGGGGATATCTATGTGACTACCTCCCCTCCGGGAGGTGGGCTTAATTCTGCTCCCCATGAGTACGGACTGGACCTAGTGACTCACTTCCTATAGGAGAGGATGGAAGCAGAAAAATAGTAAGTTTACGGTGGAGTAATCTGGCAGACACCACCCTAACCAAGGGACCAAGGTTAACATCACCAGAGATGAGTCATGGTGAGATCATGCACCCCTGAGGTGATGCAGTGGGAAGGGTGTCCTAGCTCTGTGCTTTTCAGCCCCCAAAACAGAGCCCCCCTCTATTCATGAGAAAACAGCGGCCGGACTCCAGCTGGTGGACACCATGCAAAATTCCTGATCAGCTCTCCTCCAAAGGGAGATGGTCTCGAAGAATAGAGAAAGTGTCAGAAACTGCTACAGATTGGCGGGTATTAAGGAGACATGGAGACCAGTTGCACCATGGGACTCTGGGTAGGATTGTGGAACAGAAAAAAGACATGAGCAAAAAATTAGAGACAAACAAAAAGTCTGGAGTTTAATTAACAGTACACCAGTGTTAATTCCCTGGTTGTAACAAACACACGTTATGTTACGCAAGGTGTGAACAATTATAGGAAACTGCATGAAGGGTATATGGGAAGTCTCTGTATTATCTTTATAACTTTTCCAAAAATCTAAAATTACTCCAAAATAAAAATGTTATTTAAGAAATCAACTAGCAGTTATTATAGGCACTGATTTAAGAGCAATGCATACATTAACCTTTTAAATCTTCACAACATTATGAAAATATTCTATTATGATTATCATCCTACTTTTACAGATGAGGCTGTCAAACCCGAGAGGTTAAGTGACCATCTATGGTCACAGGGATCTGGCACAGGAAGAAATGAGATGAGCACTGAGACAGTTTGGTGCCAAAGCCTGTAATCTGCAACCTTTAACTCTACATCTCACATTCAAAGGAAGAGTTAATATCCTGATATGATTTTTCCTTCTGAGCAGGCTTGCCTTGGGCGAGAAGCCTGTTCCTTGCTCCACAGTGCACAGGTGCGCCCCCTCCAGGTAGCCCCCTTTGCATCGGCCTTGCTGAGAGAATCGCCATAATCCCTGGTTCCCTGGATCCCCGCAGTAGTGGCAGGTTCCAGAAGCAAAACGCAAGCAGCCTAGAAACGATAAAGCACAGGGCAGGAGAGCAGATAAAATGAAGGGAGGGAAAGCATGAGAGGAGTGCAAACTTCACTGCCTCGCCAGAGCGAATCAGGGGCTGAGGAGAAACTGCTTGATGCCTTGGGTGTCGGAGCCGCAGACCCAGAATTATCCACGAGAAAAGTGCAGTGGGCCTTCGGCCTCCTGCTTCGTATCACGAAAAGCACCTGTTTTCTGCTCCGACAGGGGTCAGTGAACACCGTGCACTGACTGGCTCTCGCGGGCCAGGCCTCGTGTGTTGGTGCCGCTCAGCCTGTGCCCAGCAATGCGCACAGCATGGGCCTTCTCGTCCCAGGGCGGGGGCCTGGCCACACCTCTCCACCCCCTCTTTTCAAAGGACCATGAACTAAGGACGGTTGTCACATTTTTAAACAGTTGAGAAAACAAATCAAATGAAGAATACTATGTGACACATGAAAATTATACCTAATTCAAATTTCCATATCCCTAAGTAAAGTTTTATTGAAACTATTTGTTTGCACCTTGTCTGAGACTGCTTCCACACTGCTGAGTGTGACTGCACGGCTTGCACAGCCCAAAATATTTGCTAACTGTCCCTTTGCAGAAAAAGCCTGTTGCACGGTGGTATGGATAGAGGCAGTGTTGGCCGGGTAACCCCTGGAGTGTAGGAGCTTGTTTACAGGGAGCCAGGGGAGCGGGCACGAGTGGGAACGCTTGGCCTTGGCATTTTGTCCTGGGTGCCGAGGACTACTCCGCAGTGAGCGGGAACTGTTTTTACTCTTCTTCAGACGCCCAAGGCGCTGGAGCCGGCAAGCGCAGGCACTTTTCTCAAATGCAGCCAGCTCTGCAAAGCCCGCCTGCTGGGTGAATACGAAGCATCCCAAGAAATGAGGTCCAGGAAAGTCCTTTGGTTTGAATGAGTTTTTCCAGATCCTGGGTTGTTTTGTAATATGACTGGAAAAATCAAAACTCCAGAAAGGCATTAAACTCATAGAAGTGTCAAGTGAAATAAAATCTTAAAAGCTTTTCAATAAGTGAAAGGTGACAAAAATTCTCAATATATTTTCTCTCCAATATTTAAGACACAAATTTAATGTCAAAAATGCGTGTGTATGAACTCCAAAAATTCCCTTAAAATTCCCAATTCAGAGCACTCCGGAAGGACAGAATGTATTCCATGTGGTCACCACAAGGCCTAGGTATGTAAGAGGCATGAAGGAAGGCGTGAAAAGCAGGGAAAATGTCAGTGAGGACTGGAGTCCAGTCTCCTGAGGGTAGAGCTGTCATGGATTCAGAGCAGCCCCACAGGGCCATCGTAGAGGACACGCACCGTTCATTCATTTTGGGTGGTGGTGAGTCTACGAAGCAAGCGAGCGGATATGACACAGATGAAGTGGCAGGTGCACTTAGACAGAGGGGCCAAGGAAGGCTTTCTGCGCACAGCCCTGAAGGACAAGAAGTCAGCCATTTGAAGACCAGGGAGAGTCATCCCAGGAAGAGGGAACAGGTAAGAGAAAGGCTCAGACGAGAGAGAGAGTCAGGCCCACTCAAGAACCAGAAACAACACAAGGAAGAGTTGTCGATGGGGACAGTGCCTGAGAAGCCGTAAGAAGTGAGACCTTGAAGGCAGAGCCTGGAGGTCAGATTTCCTACTGGGGAAGGTGGTTTGGTGGCTTGAACTGTGTCCTAAAAAGATATGCTCAAGTCCCAACCTACAGTGCCTGTGAACGTGACCTTATTTGGAGATAGAATCTTTACAAGTATAATCAAGTTTAGATGAAGTCATTTTGGAATAAGATGGGCCCTATATCCAATGCCTAGTGTCCTTATAGAAGAAAGTGGACACACTAGATACAAGCAGAGACTGGAGAGATGCAGCTCTAAGCCAAGGGACACCAAAGATTGCCGACAACCAACAGAGGCTGGAAGATGCAGGGGCAGGTTCTCCCCTGGAGACTTTGGAGGGAACATGGCCCAACTAACACCTTGATTTTGGACTTCCAGCTTCTGAAACTGTGAAAGAATGTATTTCTGTTGTTTTAAGCTGCCCAGTTTGTGGTACTTCATCATGGAGCCCTAAGCAACTAACACAGATGGGAAGCCACCAGAGGGGTTTAAACAGAAGAAAGGCGTCTTAACCCATGGCAGGTGCTGTGGCTGCTGTGCTGAGAATGGACGGGAGGGGACATGTAGGAGCATGTGTAGTATTGCAGGTGAGAGGTGGCAGTGACCACAGCCTGGGGCTGGGCTCCCATTCCATAGCCGAGATGCCAGGCACAATGTAATCACACACAGCCCACAGAGATGTATCCACCTAAAGTCTTGGGGACCCAAAATTATAGGACCCAGATTAAGGCCAGGATCGCAATTGCTAGTCCTGACATGACAGAGTCCTTGCAGCCTGCTCGCTCACAAGGGTCCCTGGGGAAGGGTTTCTTGGAGGGCTCTCCACTCTCCCGGCCTCCACTCATTCTTACAGAGGGCTGAGTGCGCGCTCCAGTTACTTGTTACTCTGCTGTGTACTCTGGAAAATGGCCAATGATGCTTGTGGAAGGGTTGGGACTGCAAATGTGAAGCACCAAATCCTAAAAACAGATCACTTGTCACATGACACCAAGACTCTGTTTTCTTTTTCTTTTTCTTTTTTTTCCCTTCAAACTTTGCTAGAATTTATTGATCACATATATTAAAAAGTAACTATATGTTATCCTGAAATGCAGCAGTTATCAGGAGTAGGTGGGGTCATTCTGTCTTTTTCTTGGATGAGAAAGTCTTGACTCTCTTACTTGGAATCAGTGACCATAGAGACCAACTAACCCTTGTTAGACCAGGTTTCTAACGAACACATCAGGGATCCCATCACGATGGAAACTGGGGGTGCCTGGTTAGCTTCACAGGGGTGAGCAGTAGATGTTCCCATCAAGCTTGGACATCCATCTCTCTTTAATAGCAAATTTTAAAAAGCTACTCTCGTGGTAATGATGGAGAGATTTACAGATGTTTCAATGAAACTCTTCGTTTGGAATTTATGTAGCAAAGTACATATTGACTTTGTGTCATGGAGAATACCAAGATTTATTATTCCTAGAGATAAGTAATAACCTTGACTTTGACTTGGTCAATATTTATCTCATGAGTCGATAGAATCTCCTGCAATAAATTTCAACCAAAGCCAACACATTCCGATACTGGGCTGTATTCTCTGCTCTATTTCACAGGGAACCAGTGGTAAAACCTGTGGAAATATTCTCAGACATACTCTATTTTTAGTGAATTCAGTCTGGTTATGACAGCGGAGTTTAATCCAAGTAACTTAATGTGGGTGGGAAAATTACAGATTCTGAATCTTTCTGTCTTCTTCTCAGTAGTTATGACCAATGAAATTCCTCCCCAGGCCAGCTTTTTCTAAAGCCAATCCCAAGTGCTAATATCAGACACCAGCCCGAGCAGCCTGAAGGACAAGCCTGTCTGCAAATACAGGCGATATATGACACCGGTCATTTGTGTGCCTGTCACTAAAGGCATTATCTGAGCTGCCCTTTTATATTTTAACAGTGCATGATCTCATACTAACTTCCCATAAGCTCAAAATACTTCTTTGGTGTTTGCTGGTCAAATAGTTTGTCATCATCTAAAACTACAGTGTGTCCTGTGAGCAACCAAAGGAGTTTTTCTCCTCTAGCTGGAAGTGAGACAATGGTTTGTGTCCCCAGATGACTCATGCTCTGCAGCCTGAAAGGACTGCGATGCTGTTCCAGGCAGTCCCCTCTCCTGTACATCCTTCGGGCAGAACACGCATTGCGGTCTGTCAGTGTGCGCGCAGCAGCACTGCTGTTTGTATGTGGTCTCTTCCCTTCTCCTTCCCGGAGCACACGCGGGGCACCGCCTTCCACATAGGTCCCCGACCTGACCAGGTGGTTCCTGGGGCCCAAAGGAGCTGAATCACCGAGGAGATTCTTTAGCCGGATGCTCCTCATTGCCCGTCCACTTTGTCTGCTTCTGCTTCACAGAGACCCGTCCTAAGGTGTTAACGGGTGAATCTGTAGATAAAGATGTTCTTTAGCAGTCAGCGGCTTTGGACCACACTGCCTGAAATTTCCCCTCTAATGGTGCGTTTCAGGAGAACATATTTCAGTTGTCCCACGAGCAGATCTCCATCGTCAGGAAGGCTTTGCTGCTGTTGTCTGTTTCTGTGTTTTGTTTGGTTTGGGTTTATTTATTTTATTTATTCATTTGCAAGAATTACTAGAGAAGCTAGGGTTACTGATGGAATATTCTGGAAAAACTAAGATATATGTCAAAAATTTTCCTCATGAGTAAAATTGGGATCACTGTAGCACTGCACATAGGATTGTTATGCAAATTAATCGAATTAGTATTTGAAAAGTGCTCGGAATAGAGCATGGCACATAGTAGGTGCTATATTAAGTGTTCGATAAATATGTCACTGGTATCTTGCTACATTAATAACCTTTATGTATTAAATACCTACTTTCAGTCAGCCATGTCATGGACATTATTACACCTAATCCTCATAATTCTTCCAGGCATATATTATATGATTTTACAGATGAAGAAGCAGATCCGAGAGGTCAGGTGGTTTGCCAGGGGTGACAGGGCAGGTGGCAAGAGCTAGGACTGAATTCAGGCCTTTTGAATCTAACAACCCTGATTGCACTTTCATTACAGCACTGCCCCTCCGAAGATTCAAAAGTCCCTTTTACTGAGCACTTACTCTGTACCTACTATTTTCACATAGGTTGCCTCAACGACTGCAGCAACCCCTCTGGGTTTGCTCTCTCCTATTTCAAGGCAAGGAACTGGGGCTCAGGGAGATGAAGGCACCTATTGTGAGTAGTAGACCCAGGATTTGAATGCAAGTCTTCTGAGCCTGAAGCGGTGTACTTTTCCCAAACCCCCAAAACCACGAGGATTCACATTTGTTGAACACGTGGCTTTCACATTACTATCCTCCCACATCCCAGCTTTTCAATTTGAAAATTTTCAAGCCAATAGAGAACTTGAAAGAATAGAACAATGAACACCTAAATACCCTTCAACTAGTTTTAATGGTTATTTTTATCATAAGAGTTTTCACACATACATAAAATTTGGAAAGAAATATTAAATGAGACAAAGAAGGTTACTTTTCAATGATAAAGGGTATACTACATGATAAGCTCTAACTGTGATAAATATGTATGCACTGAATAACGTAGAGTCAAAATTCATAGAGCAACTAACCATAGGAGCTATTATGAGAACAAACAGAAACACATCAGGAGTGAGACTATAATTCATTTCCCTTGCTCATGAAAGATCAGGTAAGGACACAAAATATACTTAAGACCAACACAAGGAGAGACGCTTGAAGAAGCAGCAGGAGGTTAGGAAGGTGCAGGGGTCGGGTGGGAGAGAGACCTAATCCAGAGTGGCAGAGTAGGAGGTAATGAGTGAGAAGATGAGCACTCCAATCAGACGGTGTTCTACGAGTGTGCTTACTGGCTGAGAGGAGGCATCACACTCCAAAGCACTAAGTGGCAACATGAAAACCACAGCCCTTGAATAAAAATGTGAGCAGGCACCTTTCCTTCCTTGCCTACATAGAAAGCAAAGAGATTCCCTTTCCCTCCACAAAGCAGCTTCTGATTAAGTGGCCAGGGTCAGATGTCTTCAGAAGTCAGGCAGATCAATGTGTAAAGGACAAGGGAGCACTTAAGCTGACTGTCATTAAAGAACACAGCGCTGCCTGAAGACTGCACGGACATTTTTCAAGCACAGTGCTCATCAAACTGTACTTACTTGGGGACCACATTCTTCTGCAAGGGCCACAGTTTTTATACCTGGATTCACACTTAAGGTTTTCTTACTTCCCTGGCCAAGATCTGGGTCAGAGGTGATTTGAAGTGGTTTACTGCATTGGGTGGAGAATGAGGTGTTTAGAGGTAGAGGGTGTAAGGGGTACAATTGCATAAGGGCGGCGTATACCAATCCCTGAATTAGGTGGGATTTCGTGGTCTGAAGCCCTAAGTATCACTACCTTCTCCTAATTCTAATCACAACTTTTATTTGTACGTTCTAAAGTATGATCTGAAGCTGTTAGATACACCCAGATAAAATGTAAGTGCAAAATAGTATCTTCTATTTCAACGTATTTTAAGATTTTCAAGTGCTTTGGTGCCTGTTGCCTTCTCTAAGCCTCACACACTCATGGTGTGAATTGGCTGCTTCATATGAACCAGGAAAGTTGGGGAACTTAGGCTGTCTGTGCAGGTGACAGCATGACGGCTGGGCGGAGAGTATGATGGAGACTGAATACTCCGGCACATGGAACCCTCCACACTGGTGCTACTGGCGTGCCGGAGTGAACACACTGGCGGGGAAGTAGGCCAGAGAAGGCTGCACATCTCCGGAGGACACCTTGCATGTGGCCACAACGAACACGGCAGCAGAAGGTGTCTAAGCAGGTGAGCTCATAGCGTGTTTCCTGGATACATACGACCTATGTGGTGCACACAAGTGACCCACAAGCTCCTGGGAACGCGAGTGAGAGAAGATGCAAAAGCCGAAAGTACCAACGGACTGACAGAGGCCTGGGGTTATGGCAAAGTTCACTCCTAATAAGGACTCAAAAGTGAGGAAGGGATTTCAGCTTCTTGCTGAGACCGAATAACGGGGACCAGATTGACCCTCCTACACGAAACTACTGAGAACCTGGACAAGATACACGGAACAGCAGCAGACGTTGTGTCGGAAATATGCAAGCCAGAAACATTGAAACCACGTCTTAAAAAGATACTCCTCATAGAATTGCATGTCTAATGAAAACATTTTTTAGAAATAAAAGCAAATAAAAACTTTTTTAGACATTAAAAAGCTTTCAAAGCATTCATCACCAGCAGAATCACAGTAGAAATGGAAATCTGTACCTACACGAAGGAATGAAGAGCATCAGAAATGATAAATATCTGGGTAAACATAAAAGATCTTTTTTTCTGATTTTTAAAAGCTCTTTAAGGGATAATAGACTACTTAAGCTAAAACACATAACAACGTTTTGTGGGGTTTATAACATAAATAGAAGTGAAAGGTGACAGCAGTAGCCCAGAGGCCAGGAGAAGCACGTCTGCTGTGGCGAGGTTCTGCTCATCTCTGTGACAGGAAATAGCGTCACATCACGTCACGGCACACGGCTTCAGGCTGTGCAGAGACTCTGGGCTTGCAGTGAAGGAAACTAATTCAAAATTATGGTTTCCTATGGAGCTTTGAGAGACTGTGGAAAGTCAGCAAACGTCTCTGAATCTCAGGGTTTTTTCTTTTTTCTTTTTGAATTGTCAATTGACAATTTATAATTGTATACATTTATGGAGTACAAAGTCATGTTGTAATTTATGAATACAATTTGCATTAATTAAATAAAGCTAGTTAACATATCCATCACCTCACACAGTAAACACTGTGGTGAGAACATTTGAAATCAACTCTTCGCAATTTTGAAATGCACAATACTCTATTATTAACAATATTCACCACACACTGTGCAATAGAACTTAAAAACTATTCTTTCTGCATAACAGATTTTCTGCACTGGGACCATCACCTCCCCATTCCCCAGCCTCTACTACCATTCTACTCTCTGCTTCTACAAGTTCAATTATTTTAGATTCCACATATAAGTGAGAATATTTGTCCTTCTGTGCCTGGCTTATTTCACTTAGCATAATGTTCTCCAATTCCATCCATGTTCTTGCAAATGACAGAATTTCCTCCTGTCATAAGGCTGAATAGCATGCCACTGTGTATATGTAGCACATTTTCTTTATCCATTCATCTGTGGATGGACACTTAGGTTGATTCGATAACTTGGCTATTGTGAGTAGTGCTGCAATGAGCATGGGGATGCAGATATCTCTTTGACATATTGATTTCAAATCTTTTGGGTAAATACCCAAAAGTGGGATTGCTGAATCATATGATAATTCTATTTTTAGTGTTTTGAGGACCTTCCATACTATTTTCCATAATGGCAGTACTAATTTACATTCCCACCAATAGCATACAAGGATTAATCCTTTTCTCCACATTTTCACCGACACTTGTCATCTTTTGTCTTTTTGACATAAGCCATTCTTACAGGTGTGAGATGGTATCTCACTGCAGTTTTAATTTTCATTTCCTTAATAATTAGTGATGTTGATCATTTTTTCATGTATCTGTTGGCCATTTGTATGTTCTCTTTTGAGAAATGTCTATTTAATCCCTTGACCAGTTTTTTTATTTTTATTTATTTGGTTTGTTTTTTTTTTTTGTTTTTTTTTTTTTTTGAGACAGAGGTCTCACTCTGCTGTCCGGCTAGAGTACAGTGGCATCATCACAGCTCACTGCAACCTCAAATTCCTGGGTTCAAGCCATCCTCCTACCTCAGCCTCCTGAGTAGCTGGAACTACAGGTGCACCACCACACCCAGCTAATTTTTCTAGTTTTTTGTAGAATTCAGGGTCTCACTGTGTTGCTCAGGTTGGTCTTGAACTCCTGGCCTCAAGCAATCCTACCTCCTTAGTCTCTCAAAGTGCTAGAAATACAGGTGTGAGCTACCACGCCTGGCCCCTTGCTCATGTTTTAATTGGGCTTTTTAATTTTCTTGCTATTGAGTCTTTTTAGCTTCTTGTATATTTTAGATAACAATCCCTTAATGGATGTATGGCTTGCAAATATTTTCTTCGAATCCATAGGTTGTCTCTGCAACTGTCAATTGTTTCCTTTGCTGTGAAAAAGCTTTTTAGTTTGATGTAATCCCATCTTTCTATTTATGCTTATCTTGTCCATGCTTTGGAGGTCAAATCAGAAAAGTTATTACCCAGACCAATATGCAGGTTTTCCTCTATGTTTTCTTCTAGTAGTTTTAAAGTTTCTGGTCTTACATTTAAGTATTTAACCTATTTTGAGTTGATTTTTGTATGTGGTGTGAGATAGAGGTCCAATTTTATTCTTCTCCATGTGGGAATCCAGTCTTCCCAACACCATTTATTAAAGAGACTGTCTCTTTTCCCATTTCAGACTCTTGGCATCTTTGTCAAAAATCTGTTGACTATATACATGTGGGTTCATTTCTTGGCTTGATATTCTGTACTATCGGTCAATGCGTCTATTTTTTTGCCAATACCATGCTGTTTTAATTACTATAGCATTGTAGTATAGTTTGAAATCAGACAGTGTGATACCTCCAGCTTTGTTCTTTTTGCTCATGATTGCCTTGAGTTTTATTGTGGTTCTATGTGACTTTTAGGACATTGTTATTTCTATGAAAAATGATGTTGACATTTTAACAATTTTTTGACATTGCTACTCAATATGTGGCCCATGAAGCACTTACAAAATTTAGATCTCAGGCCCTACCCCAAATGTACTGAATCAGAATTTTCATTTTAATAAGCTTCCCATTTGACACATAGATACCATAAGGATTGAGAATCAGTGTGGTAAGACCCAATAGAGTATATAAGCAGGCACTTTTAAAACACTAAAACACTATTTATATAAAATGTTCTGTAATAACTAATAAAATAGAAACTAGGTGTTTTCCATTCATCATATGATTGTATATGCAAGATTTTTTTTTCACTTTTCAGCTTTATATAATGTCGTTTTACAATGAAAATTATAAAGCATTAGGATTTGTGTTAATATGCTATTTGTTTTGCTCTAATTTTTTAGGGCAGCAGAAATCCCTACCAGTATTATACCTCTCAGATATCAAAACTCTTGAATAAAATGAGAATTTAGTCAATCAACTACATCCTCATTCCCCTAAATTGACTGATAAGAAGAGCCCAGCTCTTTGTTTTTGTAGGTTTTGTTTTCAACCGTGAGGTATTTCAGTTTGAAACTGCCATGAACTAGGACAGTGGGGTGTAAGTAGGTCTAACCTTGGGGAAGAGCGGATTCCTTGGCTGAGGTCAGGGCAGGCCTTTCCTATGCCCAGAGGGAGCAGAGCAGAAGGGAACCAGCTCTCTGTGGCTGCTGAGCTCAGAGGTGCCAGTGGCTTCTCTGAGTGGGGATGCTGAGTTCCCTCCAAGGCTCTGGGATGTGGCAGTGAGGAGCTGCAAGGCTACAAGTTGATATGTTAGGTTGCCTCTTTCTTTCTGTAGCACAAGACAGGAAGGCCGCACTGTGCTCCTGGAGGCTGCCATTTCTTTCTCATCTCGGGGGATGCATGAGTGGCCCCAAGTTGCCCAAGGGTGTAGACCTGACACCACCCTGGTTCAGGTCGGTGGTTGCAAGTATCCCGGAACATGGGCAAAGGCTGGTTCCCATTGCTGTGTTCTACATGATGCATGGACACAATCTGGCCTTGGGAAACCTGCTGGAATTTGGCCCTTTGGGGGTGGATCTTTATTTGGGTTGTTATCTTCTGGGGCCCTTGGCTATGATTCCCTTGCCTGGATGCAGGGTGGAGAACATTCCATGGTTGGGGGTGGAGATCAAGAATCTCCTTTTAACTATTGCCCCAGGTGAATTGCTGCCGAGTTTTTGGTTCAGTTTTCTGGGTCTGGGGCAGGGACTGAGAAAATTTGCTTTTCTAAGGAGTTCCCAAGTAATGCTGATCCTGCTGGTTGGGAAATCACACTTTGAAAACAGCTGATTTAGGAAGCATTTTACAGTTTATAAAGCCCTTTCCTGCATTCTATCACACTGAATGCTGGTAACTTAAAAATTATTAAGTTAAAATTGATTGGATTTTAAGAGTGATATGAATAATATTGGGACTACTGAGGTAGTGAAAAGAGCTAGGACCTTGAATAGCTAATATTTACTGCATGCTGCTTTGTTCCAGGCACTGGGCGAATGTTGGCTCAAAGAAGTTAAACAGCCAAATTGGCTACTGGGAATCAAGTGAGACTGAACCCAGGCAGTCTGGTTTCCAGGTCCACGATGGCTTCCTTTCCTACAAATGACAATAAAATACACATTACTCAAGAAAAGACTTGTGGTAATTAAGCTTAAGTACCAGATCCTGCGTCAGCCCAACTTACTCTGGTTTCAAAGAACAGAGGCTCACTCAGATTCACCTTGGGGTACCGAGAGTTCAGCACTTGTCCCGAGACTGCATCAGGAAAATGAGGACAAGCGGTTTGAGGAGAAGCAAAGGCAAGTTTATTCATTTGCCAGCAAATGAGGAGCATGTCAGACTCATGTCTTAAAGTACCACAGTCCTCCCTATAAGCAAAAATATGGATCTTTCAAAAGGACTTTTCAGGTTGGGGCTATTGTTATCTAACCATAGTTGAAAGACCTGATCAACCCCATCTCCAGCAAAGATGATCCTGTGACTTCTGCCTGGACAATCCATTGAGCCATCTCCTGTGGTACAAAGAACAAAGGACACTCTCCAGCCCCTCTGATTACTGGCCTCAGGCAGGGATGCAGGTTTTAATTTTCAAAAAGAGTAGGGGGGGTGTTTTAAAGAGAAAATTCACAAAACATTTTACACTTTCTCAGGCTGTTCCCCCTGTTACACATTCCCCACTGTCAGTTTCACCCTTCCATATCTATGGGAGGAGGAGCGATGCAGTCATCAAACTGTTTCCTGCTGAACTGGGGCAATGTTTCAGATGGAAGGTTTATACTTATTTATGCCATTGCAAAGCTTTGGCAGTAGATTTACAAAAATAAAGAATGCAGCATATTACCAGGGAAAGAGAGCATGAACCACAATTACAACCATGAGGATTGAAAGGTAAAATGGAGGAGGATACCTGATAAGAGAGATTTTACCCCGCTTGGCATCTAAGACACCAGTGGGACTGTGGGTCTTTACTGTCCCCTTGCACACAATGTCTGATATAGGCTGGGTAAGAAAAAAACAGGGACCTCTGAGCGCGGAGCTATTAGTCACACCCTGTAGGTGATCCGAGAGACCAGCTTCTGCAAATTAAATCATGTGCAGGAATACCTGCACCAAACAAGGTCTAGGATGACAAACCCAGCAGTGAGACAAATTAGCAGAAGAGGCGATGAAATCCTCACTAAGGAGCTGTCTCTTCATCCTATAGACAGAACAAATAACCAAAGAAAGGTTAGTGAAAATATCAACATTTTCATTTTTCCTTCTTCTTAAACAGATACTTTAGATCACCTAAAGGCCAGCCCATCCACTGAGGGCTTGGGTCCTCTTCATCCATGGGACACCTCTTTACTCTGGTATGATGGACCCAAGGTTTTTACTCCTGACAATTTCAATGAGGTGTGGGTCATTAGAGGCACTTCATAGGGTCCCTTCCACTTCCTTGCCAGTGGTTGCTCAGGTCCTTGTTCTTTCTAGGCTTTAAGCAACCCCCACTTTCCTGGTTTAAATGTGTGGAGGGGTGTCTCCAGCTGAGGCAAGGACCTGAAAGGGGCAAACTCATGCATAATGGTTAGCATCTGACCCACTCATTTTGACATGTTGCTTTACTCTGCTTTCCTTACTCATGGTTATATTACTGTACTTACCTTCGGTGCTAGGAAGGGCCTCTCAGAAACTATTCCACAGGAGCTTAACTTAAGCCTGCTTCTAGGGGCTACCCTTATCTGGAAGAGGGCAAGTGGCAACACCCTATCCCCCTGTAGATGGGTTTTCTGCAACAATTCCAGGATATATGAAATTTCCATTGTAAATGTAGGGCTTTGCTTACTTGCTGAGTTACCTCTGATACAAAGGAGGGTCCATTATCCCTCTGTATGGAGGAAGGGAGCCTATGAACATCCTGATGACCTGCGGGATCATTGAGTCCACCGTGTCCAGCTCCTTGGACAGGCAGTTCACCAGGTTCCTGCTCGAGGGCCACTCGAAGCAGTCCATAGGTGACCACAGGACATTGTGCAGCAGATCCAGGTGCAGACAGTGGGAAGCAAATATTCCACCCCCATGGACCATGCCACAGAGTAGCCAAACACAGTGACACCCTGCAAAATGCCCAGGGCTCCGCAGATGCTCAGATGGATTTCAGTGTCCTCCTGGGTCCTGTTGACAACAGGGCTGTTTGTCCAGAGACTGAGCCAATAGTTAGAAGTCAGGGAAGCAGCATGGTTTGACAAGAAGAGGAAGATGCTCAGGAAGAAGATGAACAGCCTGATGGCCTTCATGGAGTCCCAGGACACAGACCTGTCTGCCTTCATCAGCTTCCAGGTCTCTTCCTTCCTGGCCCTGGCCTTCTGCAGCTTGGCCCTGCTGTTGTGGTGCCTGCTAATGCCCCCACGTGTAGGAGGAGTTGCTGGGCTGTCTCTGCAGCTGCCTGCCCACGGCATCCACCACTGGCATGCCACTCTCCATCTGCCTGAGCTCTTTCCCTGGACTGCTGATGCCTGTCATCCTCCGAGGCCTTTATCTGCTCTGTGCTGTCGTACGCACGCAGGAACTCAGGGAAGGCCCTGTCCCAGGCCAGCAGCTCTTGGTAGAACCTCATCTCAGAGTGAGTTTCTTCAGAAGGATTCTGGTAACTTCAGATGCTGTCTCTGTTCAGGTGGGATAAGACTCTATCCAGCCTGGAAAGGTACCTATTAACACAAGTTTAGGCATCTGAGTGCAATCATTAAAAGGGCGGGTCCCCACATGTTGGGTCCCCTGTGCAGCAGGTCACTTTTCTGCCTTTGGATTGTTTTGAGCACATAAATAGTTTGTTGCAAACAGGGTCCTCGTAAATGCCATCCCACCAAATCCATTAAGGCATCACACCCATAATGTGTACACTCACGTAGGTGCCTCGCAGGGGCCAAACCAAGGCATCAGGTAGGAGAATGAGTCCCTGAGAATTCTATCTCCGCTTAGCTGTGTTGTCCCAAGTGTCAAAGCCCTAATCTTTCATTTTAAAAGGGAGTTTATATTGGCCTAAATCTAGCCGGGATATCAAGGCCCTGAAGAACACTTTTAGTGGCTTCCTTAGCAACTCTGCCAGTGATCTGATTTCTTTTTGGAACATAAGTGTCTCCCTTTTTGGTGACCAGGACAGTGCATGATGGTCACCCGCTTGGGCTCAGCCAAGGCCTGTATCAGAACCATTACTTCAGTGGGATACTTAATATTCTTATTTCCTGCCATCAGGAGCCCCCCTCCTTTCAAATGGTACCATGAGCATGCACAATCATAAAAGCATATTAGAATCCATATAAATGTTTACCTTTTTCCCTCTGGATGACCGAAGAACTCTGGCTAAAGCAATCAGCCCAGCTCTCTCGGCTGAAGTCCCAGGTGGCAGTGGCACTACTGTGATCACCACATATCCAGCCCTTCGCTGTCCATAAAGCTGCTCCCACCAATGAAAAGCTCCCAATCTGGCTGTGGCGTCGGCTGGCCGGCAGGTCCATCCTGCTAGAACAGACACAGCTCCAGAACCTCTAAACCGTCGTGCTACAAACGCTCATTCTCTTTGGCTGGTAACAGGTGGCAGGACCGAGAGTAGACACAGTCTTTAATAACAACTTACAAGTAGCTGCTATTGCTCCGAGACAAGGAGGCCACCCTCTCACAATATTGTCCAGTGGCTTTGGCAAGTTTGCCACTGGCCATGGGGTGTCTCCCAGCATCTGCACTAAGACTCCAAGGCTCATTCCTTGTTTTTCATGAATGGATAATTTAAATTTTTTCTGCAAGTCAGGCAACCCCAAAGCAGGGGCATAAGATTCTGCTTTTAGTTTTTCAAAGACATTTTGGCAGTCTGTGGTCCAGATCAGGGGCTCCATATCTGTCCCTTTAAGGGTCCCCTGCAAAGGTTTTGCTATTAATCCAAAGTTTGGGATCCAGATTTGATAGAACCCTGCCATTCCTAGGAGCCTGCACCGTTGTCGCAGGTTCCCTTGCTAATTTGGAATCCCAGATAAGTAAGTTGCTATTTGCAAATCTGTCCAATTGCAGGTTCTGCAAGTCCCCTACTAAGCTCTCACTAAACAGGGAAGAAGAGCCTTTTTAAACCCCTGAGGCACCACAGTCCAGCAGTGCCACAAGACCACCCTAGTCCCAGGATCCTGCCATTTGAATGTGACTGAGTATCATTCATAGTCACTTGTACAATATCATTAATGGCATGTAGATCCTGCATGCATATATACTCATTGATATGG
This sequence comes from Lemur catta, assembly GCF_020740605.2. Lineage (NCBI taxonomy): Eukaryota > Metazoa > Chordata > Mammalia > Primates > Lemuridae > Lemur > Lemur catta. Next base: position 93,494,201 of record NC_059138.1, on the reverse strand, counting down.
GGAATTTAAACTCTTTCTGCATGTCCCAGGGTCCTGTTGGCCTATGGCCTCACTCACTTTTTTGTCTTGCAAATGCTGAGGCTCAAACTTCAAAGCTAACTGCTCCTCAGTGGCAGTCTCCTGCCTGCCTCCCAGGCCCTGATATCCCCTGCCTGGCTTGCGGAAGAGCACTGTGCTCACCTGGTGTTGGGGGCTGGGGCAGTGGCTGGGAGAAGGGGCCTCCAGACCTCTTCTGTCCATGTAGGTTGGCACCAATCAAATCTCCACTGTCAATTTCACCCAGGGCACCTGTGGGGAATGTTTGGATTAGAGCCCCTAGTGAGGCAGGGGGCTCCAGGCTGCCTCGTTCATTGTCTGAGTCCCAGACTTGAAAAAAACCATTTGCTCTCCTGGGGGTTCTTGTTACCTGGAACCCTTTGCAATTTTGGGGTTGTATTCTTTCCAATGTCTTTCCTTTTTACAAAAACCACACTGTTTTTCAATCTGGGGCAACTTTTTCTGCCCTTTCCTTTTGACTGTTACAAAGAACCCTGCCAGATATCCCTATGCATTCAAGCCCCCATCTGAGATTGCCATAATGGAAATTGCCCTGCCCTGGTTATGGGTGGCCTCTGACCAAATTGAGCTCCCTGCTGGGTTTTAGAAGGAGAGACCATTCCCAACCCCGAGTCGTAACCTGGTGGGTGTGGGAATGAAGAATTTGTTCTAGTCATGGCCTCCCCAGTCCCTCTCCCAGTGCCAGGATGGCAGTGGAGGTGGTTGTCCCAGACTTGGCTTCATGCAGGGCTGTTTCCCAGCTGGCTGTGGGCCTTTGGCAGAGGCCCCATCAGCACGAGCTTCCACTGGAGTGCCCCAGCTGCGGCTGGCACCACGGCTGCCCCCAGGGAGCCTGGCAGGGACTGGCACCTCCCCATCACATCACATGTGTGCCCAGTGGGGGGAGGCTGTCGGGCAGTGGGTGCTCCCTCCCCAACCCCCATCTTCCCCTAACTGCACGGCATTTGGTCATGCTTACTGGTCCCCTGCTCCTGCTGGCTCTGTCTCCTGGGACTGTGGTTCCACGGGATGCCTCACCTCAGCTGGGACCTAGCAGCTGACTTAGAACTGGTGCAGACCAGGGGAATCTGAATGCCTTATTAAAACAAAGCATAGTGCAGGCCCATGGTGGATGGAGCAGTGGGTAAAGGACTCATGAGATCCAATCTGCTTAATTCCTCCTCAATTTTATCACCTGGCCTTTTGGCCTCTGTATTATGCAATTACATAAAGGTTTGTACATATGGGATCTCATCCCATTTTCCTGACCTTTGACAAAATAATTCCAGTTGTAAGATAATATAATAATTTAGGATTTCATTCAACAGCCACTTTTCCTCACACTCTAGCATGTGCATTGGATTACATTAACACCATTTCTTTTTGGATATAGATTTATAGCTATAAGTTGGCCATTCAGCCAAGATTCTCCCCAAGGGGCTTTCAGATGGAATAGCAACAGGGCTTCCTATGTTGACAAACAACAATTAACACAACATGACAAATAAATAGTACAGGGAATTTCCAACACAAATCACCTTAATGCCAAGGCCTTACCAAATGAATGGGAACTGGACAAATGAGAATCAAATTCTCAAATGAGAACGAACATCTCCCAATCCCAAAGGGAATGAATTTCCCAGGTTCCCTATGTTGAAACAAAACTCACCAACAACAAACACAAACAATGAAACAATAACGCCAAAGCCTTCCAACAAATGGGAACCATCCAAATGAGAACCAAAATCTCAAATGAGAACCAGCATCTCCTAACCCAAAGAGGAACGAATTCCCCAGGTTCCCTGGGAACAATACAAATGAGCTCCAAATCCAAATCAGTTTCTCTAGTTCCACTCTTTCATGAATTCCACCCCAGTTGGTATTGCCAGATAAATCCAAATAAAATGCCCTGCCACAGAGCAGGAAGGTCTGAAAACCTCCCAAATGGGTGGAACCAAGGTGTGCATGCTGGGGAACTTAATCAAACAAATGGCCACGGTGTCTGGACACTTCCCAAATCCGTTTCCCTTTCCTCAACAAAGTTAAAGCTGGTTGGAGCTGTGTCTAATCTGGAGAAGAGAGATAGGGGTTACCTGCAGCTAATCGGGCTCCAGCAGCTGCTGGGATGGTCCCTCACGCTCTTACCTGGAAGGCAATGCTCCTACCCATGGCTTGACTGGGTCTACTCCCCACCCCTTCCAGCAGTTTTGGGGTTGTTTCCCCAGGGTACCGATAGGCCCACCCAGGGATGCCAAATTCTGTTACTGAAAGTTCGGCACTTGTCCCCGCAGCTGCATCAGAAGAACGAGGACAAGTGGTTTGAGAAGAAGCAAAGATGAGTTTATTCATTTGTTGGCATTAATTTGTCAGAGTTGCATCTTAAAGTATCAAAGTCCTCCCTATAAGCAGAAATACAGAGTTTTAAAGGGAGTTTTCGGTTTGGGGCTAGTTTAACTATAGTTGATGGTCCTGATCGACCCCATCTCCAGCAAAGATGATCCTGTGATCTCTGCCTGCACAATCCATTGAGCCATCTCCCGTGGTACAAAGAACAAAGGACACTCCCCAGCCCCTCTGATTACTGGCCTCAGTCAGGGATGCAGGTTTTAATTTCCAAAAAGAGTGGAGGGTATTTTAAAGAGACAACTCGTAAAACATTTTACCCTTTTTCACACCGTTCCCTCTGTTACAATGGGGAAAGGAGGAAACCTGCAGATCAAAGCTGGGAAGTTGCCAGAAAGCAAACAAGTTCCATCATTAACCAGTTCTCTCTCTCCCTCTCTCAATTGCTCTCTCATCATGAACTCTTCCTTGTGTTACCTTTGCAAATCTCAGCCAATCTCCATTGTCTTCTAACATTTAGGTTTCCATTGCTTATTCACATGTGATCTCATGACATTATTTGCCTGATGCCCTCACTGTAAACTAGGTCAGTCTCTCAATATTTCCCAAGTAGACGCTCAAAGGCAAGAATTGGAGAGACTGGGGCACTGCTTTTATTTAGGCTGGTTAATTGGTCACTGACTATCCTCTGAACTGGCTACCTTGGGTCCAGTGACTACTAATAGTCCAATCAGCTATGGCAAGGTAGAGAGGTGTAATTTAATTGTAAAAATCATAGCAGTGTTGGTGTGCAATAAGATTTTTTTCATTAAATGAATTATTACAACTTTGATATTAGAAAAATTTTGAGAGATTTCACATATATCCTATTATATAGCTAATCACATACCTATTTCCACTAAGCCATTTTCTGCAGCCATGCCTTGTGCTATTTCTATAGAGCTCCACATGGTGAAGGCTTCCAGGGACTGTCCCATGGTGGAAAATAAGGGACCGCTATCATAGATGCAGCTACACAAATCCATTTCCTCAGGGGTCGGGACAAATCGTACAGCACACCTAATATTTTTATATGAGTGAAAATGTGGTTTAAGTGAATATCAAGGGCAATTTTAATCAATGGAATCTGTAGCAGGCAATCCACTTAGAGTGTTCAGGAGGTAGAAGTGCTCAGGGAGATGCTGTCCTGGCAGGGCACATATGTGTATATCAGCTGTGTCTCCTCCCCTCACAAGCAGCTGCAGAGCCCAGCAACATTAGGGGCCTGGGGAAATGGTCCCATTTTGCATACACCGGACGTCTCTGACACTAAGGTTATCATCTGAACTGATATCATGTCAGTACTTCATTTCAACAAAAAGCATTTCAGCCCTGCCCCATTGCTAGACACGAGGTCAGTATTGGTGTAGAAGTGAGTGGGATTGAATCTGTCCCCAGAGCCCTGTCAGATGGGGAAGATAGCCATTAAATGAAGATTCAGTGACAACAGTGCAAACACAGAAGGCATGAAAGCTGTGGGGTCAGACAGACCCAGCTGTGTCTGTGCTGAGTTCCAGGCCTTCCGGTTCCTAAGCCAGAGGCTCTCAAAGGGCGGTATGCCAGCACTGGTTAGGACACAGGGTGCTGGAGCACCTCTGGAGCGTCTGATCCATATGCCTAGGTGGGCCGGGGAATTTTCATTCCTGAAAAGTTTGCAGAAAGTGTGGTTGTTGCTGGACTGAGAACTACACTTTAGAAACAGGGCTCCACTCTGCATAGCCTGAAATGAACAGGTTATTCTGTTTCCTGTCTGAATGTCTGAGTGGTCAGAAAGCCACCACGGACTGCAAGACAAAAGAGAAGGAGCAGGTTGGGTCCCCAGCTCATGATGAAGAGCAATACTGGATGTGTCAAGCTTGAAGTGTGTGCAGGGCACATGTGTGGAGATGTCTGCTAGATGGTTGAGAACTCAAGTTTGGAGCTCAGGGGTTGTTGAATTGCAGTCATCAGAGCATCAGCAGGAAGAGGAGTGGTAGGACTCTGGAAGAATTATAGGATGAGATAAGGAGGACCATGTTCTCATGTTCTCTCCCTCTCTGACACCTACTCTGAGTATGCGTCTTCAGTAATCCACATTTATGGCATTCATCTGAGCGTTGACAGCATGGAGCTTGTGTGGGCTTGTCAGGCCCCTGCTTTGTGAAAACTCCCTTTGCAGGTCCTCCCCTTAGCTCTGGCCCTGCAGGCATCCCTCTTGGGGGCTCTGGAAGCCCCAGGCCAGCCCTGAGGCCCTCCCTAGAGGTCTTCAGCCTGGTTTCTGGGCAGTGGTTATACTGGGATGGCGCTGTTGGGAACAGGGAAGTGCTAGAGTAGAAGAACAAGGGAGGAGGAGAAGGAAGAGAACAGAATGAAAGTCCTGTACCTACAGAGGAATGAGGCCAGCATCTGACATGGCAAAAGTACACAGCCTGAGGTCTTTCTCCAGATCCAGAAGATGCTTAAAAGATCTTGATCAAGTTGACCATTCTGGAGGACAGCACACAAGTGGATGGTAGGTCTTTGCTTAGCTGGAGGGAAAAGTAAAAATTCTCAATTCTCCATCATTATGTCTTAATATTCAAGCCTAGAAAATTCTGAAAAGTAGCTAAGGAAACAAAAAGGTGAGCTTTGGCCAGGATTGGAAGCTTCCACCTCAAGAGAACATGCATGAAACAGTGGGCTGGGGTGCTACAGACTAAATGTGTGCCCCAATAATGTTGAAGCCCTAACCCCAATGTGACTGTATTTAGAGATAGGGCTTTTAAGCAGATAATTAAGTAAAAGGAAGCCATTAGGGTGGGCCCCAATCCACTATGACTGGTGTCCTATGAGAAGAGATTAGGACACAGACACACAGAGGACACAGGGACAAGGCAGCCAACTGCAAGCCAAGGAGAGAGGCCTCAGGAGAAATCACCCTGCAGATGGCTTGATCTGGGACTTCAGAACTGTGAGGAAGCTAGTGTCTGTTGTTGAAGTCCCCCAGGCTGTGCTATTCTGTTACAGCAGCCTGACCTGCCTGAGCCGGGGAGACCCCACTGGCTGGGTGGGAGAAACTTTGTGCAGTGTCGTTGAAGACCACGTGGGGTGGTGCCTGTGTGGGGATCGGCGTTCGAGAGCAAGCCTTGAGGCTTTTTGTCATTGACATGGAAGATCCATGACTGGAAGTCCTAACCCAGGAGGGTGGTCTATGAATTGTGAAGTGGGTGGCCACCAGGGGTGCCCATGAACAAGACTGCTGTTGACCCAGGGAGCAGCAGCTAAGCTCACAGACAGACACCTGCTACAGAAAAACCCAATGTATATGTAAGGGAGGTGGGCACACAGCCACCTCTGGGTTAATTCTCACCAACCATAGCAGCACTGGATGGGACAAGCCTCGGTGGGCCTGCCAAGGCCACGCTCTGCCCAGGGGAGGCAGACCTATAACTGGATGGGGTTTTTCATGGTCTCGCTCTGCTGCAAGAGAGATTTGGTTGGGGTGGCATGCACATGCCAAGCCACCCTGCCCAGTCCCTGTCCTTGACTGATGGGCTCATTCTGCCAGCTGCTGCTGGTGTGAGTGGTGGCAGTGCCCAGTGGTGTCCCTCTCCAAGAACTGCCCAAGCTCAGGGCCACCGACAGGGGCAGCTCCATCCAATGGCAGATTGGTGGGACAGGGGTGGTAATAAGGACCCCTCTTTGCCCTAATTCAGGCTGGCCCAATGCCAGAGCTCCCCACAGGGTGGGCTGAGACCTCTGATGACTCTGTTGCCCTCCAACTTCTCCCTCACCAGCTCTTCTTCCTCCCTCTCCTCCCCAAGGTGCTGCCAGGAACACCATCCAGCCACTGTCCTGGACACTAAGCTCCACCTCCAAGTCAGCTTCCCTTCACTCCAGAAAGCCACCTGTAGGCTGACCCTATAATCAGACTTGGGACCAGTCGTCTGGAGTGGCCAGGGGAGGCCCACGGCACTTCCATTTTTACAGGCACCTGCTACTTAAAAAAGAAAAAAGATGCTAATGCAGGATTACAAAATCTGTGGTGTATTTTCAATGTTTATATTGAATACATTAAAACCTTTAACAAAAGTAAACAGAAAAATGCAAGATGATTATGCCATTCATGAGATAATTATAAGGCTTAACTACTCATTCACATTGACCAGATCCAGAAATGAGACGTTTAAAGCAGTATGAAAAGAATCTTCCTTTGAACTTTTCAGGTTAAATATGGGCATTCATGCATGTGTGTGGTAAACAGTTACGGCAAAGGCCCCCAAAGCATGCTAAACACACGTCTGTGCCCTCTATAACTCTCCCAGATGGATGCTGCTGGGCTTGGTACGCAACCTTAGAAACCGTGACACAGCAGGAATTGGGAAGCCCTTGGCCACCGGGACTTGCCCTCCTGCCTCCCTGGCTGCAGGACGAGATCCCAAAAGCACTGATGGTGGTCCCGGCTCAGGGCCCCTGGCCCGGCCTGCACACCCGGGCAGGCAGCCCCAGGGGGACACCAGCAGAGGTCAGCACTGCCTTCCTAGGCCCACACTAATCGCTGGCCTGGAAAATCGTGAGCTGATAAGATGGTGGTAGTGGTGGGTTTTACTCACTAAGTTTTGAGAGTGGTTTGTGAAATTTCCCTCAGAGATCAAATTATAGTTGACCCTTGAACAACCTGCAGTCGAAATCCACAGGTAACTTTTCACTCCCCCAAAACTTAGCTACTAACAGCCTCCTGCTGCCCAGAAGCCTAACTGATAACAAACAGTGGATTAGCATGTACTTTGTGTGTTACATGGGTTACATACTTATGCTTGCAATAAAGTAAGCTAGAGAAAAGAAAATGTTTTTAAGAAAATCATAAGGAAGAGAAAACATTTACTGTTCATTAGATGGAAAAGGAGCACCATAAAGACCTTCATCCTCATCATCTCCACGTCGAATGGGCTGAGGAGGAGGAAGAGGAGGGGTTGGTCTTGCTATCTCAGGGGTGGCAGAGGAGGAGGAAAATCCACACATGGGGGACCCTCGCAGTTCCAGGGTCAACTGTAAGTTTGGTTCCCTTCGGGGCACAGCCCTCCTGCCCCATCAGGGGCTCTCCCTCCGCCCTGGCCCGGAGAGATTGAGTTCGACTAAGGAGACAGCGCCACTCAGGAGCACGGACCACGGAATCTGAAAGGCTGAGCCTGCTGGCGGTGGAAACCCAAACTGTGAGGAAACTGGCTGGTTGGTGCTGCCGGAGCCACAGTGCCCTGGCCAAAGCCAGGTAAGGGCAGAGCACACGAGAGGCAGGAGCCAGCGGCAGGCGGAGGGCAGGGGGAGGAAGGCGGTCAGGAACGGCACAGGGCCCACCAGGACAGGGCGGCCGCTGCCTCCTACTACCAGGAAGATTCCCTTAAGAAGCCCTTTCTGTTTAGGGGAAGTTGAGTAAATCCTTTCTTCCTTGACTCTAATAAAACAAGGGAAGGAAACAGCAATGTTCTGGTGAGATATGCAAAGGGTTTGGGGGGAAAAAAAAAAAGAGCGGCTTGCCCAGGGGTGTTTACTGCGGTGCTGTTCACAGCAGACGCCCTGGCCCTGCGTGGATGCATAGAAAGGGGTGCCTGGAGGCAGTAAACCCAGAGCAGAAACCCACTTCTCTCCCTCGGGATGGAAACATGCACATCATCAGTATCGGGAAAAGGCAAAAGGCTATGTAAACAGTTGACATTTCAAGTATTCTTAACTCTTCCTGTAAACTTGTGTATATAAGGGAAATTTAAATGAAATGACAGTCATTCTTTCAGGGATGGCTATCAAAAGAGACGCCCAGTGCCATGAGGCATCGCTTGCTTTCTCTCTCTGGTAGACATCCACCACAGTTGAGTCCCCCGTCTGCCTCTGAACTGCATGGCTGTCACCAGGGCTGGATGGCAGTCCCAAGGATGTGTGTGGTCAGTCCCTGTCAGGTAAGGAGAGGAATAGGGCACCCAGCCCTAAGCTCACCTTGTAGGCAGCCCTGCCCAGCCCTTCCAAGGACCTGTAAATGTAACAGGATGAGACAGGGACAGGGTGTCCCATGCACAAGGTAGAGACGTACTTTCCTTAGACACTGTCATCTGACTGACCAAGCTGTCGTTCTGAGCCTCTTCTTCCCCAGGGAAGAGAGGAACTGAGGGCCATATCCAGGAGGGTTATTCTCTGGCAAGACCAGCATGATGAGTAACGGTCCTGGGAGTTGCGACAATTCCCACAGTACACCCACGGCTCACTTGGAGGTGTGGTCCCCAATGTTTATTGATAGGTAGACACCACTGATAATTTAATATATACATATATATTACCTATATATATGCACACATACGCACATATATGTGTGCATGTTTAGTGTGTGCACTTATTTAATCCTAAGAACCCCCCTGTGAAGGTGCTGTCATTTCCCCGTGGTACTGGCGAGGGAAGGAGGCGGAGTGAGTGGCAGAGCGGGAACGGAGCCCATTCCAAGGCCATTCCTAAGGTCATTCCACTGACCCAGCACTTGCCCTGGACCCTGTGTCTTGCCAGGCACCTTAGACATATTATCCAATGAATTTTCACCCCACAGCAGATGATACTTGCATCATACCTGGGAATACTGAGGCTCAGTGCCATCGAGTGGCCTGCCCAAGACTCCATGGCAAGCAAGGGGTGTGGTGGTATTGAACCTGTAAGTCTGTCTTCTTCCCTGTGAGAGAATTTCTCAGTAGCTTTTCTGGAGGAATAACTGTCCTGCATGTTGTTGGAATGGACATCTCATTCCTGAAAGACCCTACTGTGAGCATTCCATGACAGCTCTGACTCTCAGGTTGAGAGGAGGTCCCTGAGAAGGTGTCTTTTTAGGGTTTGTGAAGACATTTTGGCATCAATTGTTGCAGAGATTCTGCATAAGACAGTGAAAATGCGATTGAGATGCTAGAATGGATGTGGATGACCTTGTCCCCTCAAAAGTTCTGGAAAGCAAAGTGTCATTGTGTGCACAGACGTATCTCTTTCAGAGACAATACAAACAGAGCATAGCGGGATGACAAATGTAACTTCCAGAAACACCGTGCTGTTTCAGGCCAGAGTTTGGTGGGAGCTGGAGGGCAGGGGGAGCAGTCCAAAGGCTCCGTTGAGCATTTATGTCCCCTTCCAGTCCTGCTTGGAGTTTCCAGGCTTTCTGCTGCACCCTTCCTGGTTGGGGATGCTTACTCCATTTAGAAAAGTGTGGACTAAATGATCAGGTAGCTCTGTCTTATTCATGAATACTTGGAGTGCCTGGTGCTGTGACGGCAATAGGAACAGAGGCTTCTATGCAGAAAGGCGACCCCGTGATACTGCTCTCCTTATGGGGAGTTTACCCTGTGCCATCACAGTGAACTACTAGTGATGGATTAGTCGTGATGCTTTAAGCTGCGAGTAAAAACAACAGTCGATGAGCTGGGCATGGTGGCGCATGCCTGTAGTCCCAGCTACTTGGGAGGCTGAGGCAGCAGTTTCACTTGAGCCCAGGAGCTTGAGACCAGCCTGGGCAACACAGCAAGACCTCATCTAAAAAATAAAAAAAACGGCCGGGCGCGGTGGCTCACGCCTGTAATCCTAGCTCTGGGAGGCCGAGGTGGGTGGATCGCTCGAGGTCAGGAGTTCGAGACCAGCCTGAGCAAGAGTGAGACACCGTCTCTACTAAAAATAGAAAGAAATTATCTGGCCAACTAAAAAATATATATACAAAAAAATTAGCCGGGCATGGTGGCTCATGCCTGTAGTCCCAGCTACTAGGGAGGCTGAGGCAGTAGGATCGCTTAAGCCCAGGAGTCTGAGGTTGCTGTGAGCTAGGCTGATGCCACGGCACTCACTCTAGCCCGGGCAACAAAGTGACACTCTGTCTCAAAAAAAAAAAAAATAAAAAAAAAAATAAAAAAAACAAAAAACAAAAAAACAAAAACCCCAGCAACAGTCAAAAAACTAAACAGTAGGGATGTTTATTGCCTCTGGGGACGTGAAGCCCAGAGCTGGATGGTCTGTGACGACTTTAGAGGCCCCCATTCCCTGTGCTGCACCACTTGCGGCCCACAGGGTTGGCTTCCCCTCATTCACAGCTCACGTCCTACAAGGGACAGGAAACTCCTTTCCTAGACACTCACAGGAACGTTCCCAGCCCTCACTCTTCTTTGGCCGTGCCCGTTCCTAGAACAACCACTCTATCCCTGGGATGCGGGGAGCAGATGACTGTGCTTCCAGAGACACCAGAGAGGAGGCAGGCTGGCCACCCCTGCTGTGCCGTGTCTGAATGACTGGCCCACACTTCTGCAACATGGTGAAATGGTGTTTGTTTTATGCCGCTAAGTTTGGGGTGGTTTATTATGCTGCATTAGATATTAATATTAAAACATTATACACAAAATTAGGTAAAATATAACAATCCACTAAAACAACTGTATTAGGTAAGAACTATCCTGATTTTATACCTAAGGAAGTTAAGTTAGAGGATCTATATAATTTATCCCAAAGCACACAACTAATCTAATAAGAAGCAAGGTTAGGGTTTGAAGCCAGGTCTGTCTGATTCCAAAGCACAAGTCCTTAACCAGAACAGAATGTGGTGTGCCCAACCAGTCTCCACCTGGGCACTGGGACAAACCGCCTCCATGGGTGGTGGGCCCTATAGGAGGAGCCCCCCGAAAGTTTACGGGACATGCAGAGATGGAGCTCTCAGGGCAGCATTGCCACCCACTGCATTTGCCGACTGCTCCCATGGAACCCCAGCTGGCTCCCTGAACTCTTGGCAGCTCAGTACTTGGGTCGCAGTTGGGAGAGTCAGGGTACTCTCAGCACACAGCTCCTCCAAAGTGTCTGTTCCAACCCCCTAGAGTCCTAGTGTGGAAGCCTTCATAAGACCATCAATGCCAACATCTTAACTGCCTTCTCAACTACTTTGCACCTGTCCTGGTGCCTTGCAGATAGTCAGCATTTAATCAGTGTTTGTTAATGAGTGGAGTTGTGAAAGAGTCAACTAACTCCAAGGCTACTGGGCCACTGATGCTCTTTGGCACAGGCTTTCTGAGTTGCCTCACTTCCTGCCCCCTTATTCCTCTTCTCCTCCTCCAAAGCCCCCTGCTGACACTGGGACTCTCCTCCTCCTATGGGAAAACAGGAGCCTCACAGAGGTGCTCTGGGGCCTCAGCTCCTGCACAGACTCATGTCGCAGTTCTAGTGGGGGGGGTGTCTCCCTTCTCCTGTAAGCAAGTCCTGCTCCCCTCCACACTGCCCACTGGACACAAGCCCTATCTTGTTCTTGCCAAGGGACTGAGTGTCTGCCCCTAGACTTCCATCCACGAGTGGAACTTGCTATCTCCATCCACCTGGTGTCTCGTCACCACAAGGGCCACCCACTTGCAAGACAGCTGCTTCTTTGGGACTTTCTGGATATAATGCCTGGCTGCACTGTTGCTGACCCGGGTTCCATCCTCTCTAGGGATGGCTTCCCCACGGCCCATTTCTGGGCCTGCTCAACATGGTACCACCCCCATCCTGTGTGTGTCTGGTCTCCGGGAAGTCAGAATTCCCAAGCTAACATCAGAACCAAGTCCTCAAACTCCCTAAAAGTAGGAGGGGGATGGGTGGGAGGTTAAAATCTTTAACTTGAAAAAATAAAGGACTTAATATCTTTCTCCCATGACCCTCCCCATTCTCCACCTTGGATTCCGGAACACAAGCTTAAATAGAAATGAGATCACATTTTATGATCCAAAAATAAATGAGAGCACCTTTCCTAAAGAGGGAGAAGTTTATGATATTGAAATCTAATTGCAGACTTTTGCACAAAAGATACCCCATTAGGTCATACATTTGAATAAATGGTTACATGGAAGATAATAAGATGATAAGAAATGACAGCAGAGACAGCTAGGAATAGTGGGAAGAGGGTAGGTAGGGGGGACCTGGAGTCAGACTAAGGGGGCTTCGACCCTAGCCTTGTCACTTGTTAGGTGACGTTGAGAAGTTGTGTAGTTTCTGAGTCTGCTTCTTCCACTGTAAAACAAAGACAATATTTACCTCAAAATTTATTGTGAGGATTAACTGAAATGTGCATATAAAGTGCCAGGTAGAGTGTCTAATGTGACACATTATACATATAATAGTGTATTATATGGTATATAATGTAATTATGTACATGCAATAATGACACAATATTACACATTTTACATGTATCACCGGCCTACTGTGAAGCAGGCACTTAAGGGATGGTGCTTGCTTTAAGAATAAAGAAGGAGGAGAAGAAAGGCGAGGAGAAAATAAAATAATAAGAGAAGAAGAAGGGAAAATACTGAGTTTCTCCTAGAAAACTCTGTGCCATACAATCAATCTTTAAATCATATAAGTTCTAAATATTAATAATAATGTCCCTGGGCTACACTTACATCTGAACAAATGAGAAAGACTCTTGGCACACTGCCATAAAACACAATTCTCTTCTGTGCAATTGAAACATTCAAACTTGGCTAACAGAAGTCCAAGGCCCCAAAATGGACCCCAAAACTCATTTCATCACCCTCTCCCTGGACAGGGTTTCTCAGAGTCTAAGTACTGAGGGTGGGATCTTTTTATCAAGTCCATCTCCAGGATTAGCTGTTCTATTTTCTGTGTAGTCTCACACCTCTTGCAGGCAGATTAATCCTCTTAAAGAATGTACGCTGACTAACTGGAGTAGCTTCTGGTTTAACAGTTTAAACATTAACTTTAAGGTGCTGCCTTAAAAACATACATTCACTAACCCTCTTGCACACCATGGAAGTTATTCTAATGCTGAATCCCCAATAGCTCTAAATAATTTTTACCAATTAAATAATTTTGTTCTTATTTTGGATTTTCCTATTAGCTCTGGAACTTTGGTCATTAAAACCATGAAGTGTATTGGGATGGAGATATATTTCATTAAGTAAAGTTTGTACTACATTTGTGGTTAATTAACTTCTAATTGATTTAAGGGGCTAAACTGACTCTTTTTTTTTTTTTAAGTGGCTGAAAAGGAGCTCATGCTTTAGAGGCATAACTGCTTTGGACACCTAGGGATTTAGAATTGCATGTCATCCCTGGGATCCTAATTGCCAGGCTGCATTTTACTAGGAAGCTACTTCTCAACAAGATGGGGGTCTCAGCTTTTCATTGCCATAAGGGCCATGTGCTTTTGGCCGTGTTCTTTTATTTATTAATAATAATTGTCCATTTACTAGCCACTCCCATCCTTGCCTCTTCTTTCTTGCTGGTAGAAGCTGCCCCCAATATAGAAGTGAAAGATGCCAGATGCTCACATTCTCACCTTCCTTGCTGCTAGGGCATGGGCCCAAGACCATGTTCTAGACACTGAAATGTGAGAAGAAATCTCCTGGTGGTTTCTGGCATGAGGCAAGGGAAGAGAAATGTCCCCTTTGTGCCCTTGGATACAGCTGTCAGGGGAACTGATGCCTGGAGCTACATCTGCACTGTGATCTTGATGCCACTGGGGACAAGTGTCAGGCAAAGCCAGGACCCTGAGGATGACTGTGGGCAGAAGACCCAGACGAGGTTGTTGAGCCCTGCCCTGTTCCCTGCAGCCCAAAGCATTGTAATGGGTGCAGTATTCTTTCAACAAAGATGGAGATATCTCAGAAAGTGGACCCCGGAAGGGTGTCAAGCTCACTGGGCTCTCTGGCGCTGCTCTCTCCCGCAGCAAAATGGCCAAGAGCGCTCCCCGAGCTGTGCCTCCCACCATCTGTGCCAGGCACTGTGCTTGCTGCTCCATGGTCTCATCCAAGCCCAGAGCCACCAGAGGGGCAGGGACTTGTGATAGGTATGTCCCACACTCACCCATTCCTGTCCCTCCCTGATGTCACAATCCACCATCATCCCCACCTGCAAGTCTCCCAACTGGTCTCCTGGCTCCACTGCATCCAGATTGAGCTTTCTAAAACACAACTGGGATCACATAACTCCTTCAAATCACCCAGTGGAACAAATGGACATCCATATGCCATAAAAAGAACTTCACCCTTGTCTCATACCATCAATTGAATTTATAGCTCTAAATGTGAGAGCTAAAACCATAAAACTTCTGGAAGACAATGTAAAAGAAAACTGTTGCAATATTGGGTTAGGCAAGAATTTCTTAAACAGTATACAAAAAATAAGCCAGAAAACGATAAATTGATAATTGAACCTATAAAATACAATAAAAAACATCCGCTCTTTGAAAGACACTGTTTAAAAAAATGAAAAGATTGGGAGATAATATTTGTAAAACATGCATCTGCTAAAGGACTGATAACTAAAATGTATAAAGAACTCTCAGAAGTCAATGGTAAGAAAACAAAAAACTCAACTAGAACATGGGTACATGACTTAAACAGGCACTTCACACAATAATGTATTAATATATACATAGCAAAGGAGCACATGAAAAAGTGCTCAACATTATCAGCCATGAAAAAAATGCAACTTAGTATCAGAATGAGATCCCACTACCTACCATTAGGATGGCTAAAATTAAAAAGACTAACAATAGCAAGTGCTGGTCAAGATGCAGAGCAACTGGAACTTGGACACATTTTTGGTGCAGAAGCAAATAACATGGTTACTTTAAAAATAGTTTGGCAGTTTCAGAGAAAGTGAAACACATACTTTGTATGACCTGGCAGTCTCCCCTTTATTTACCCAAGAGAAATGAAAACTTATGTTCCCAGAAAAACCTTTACACAAACACTTACAGCAGTTTTATTCTTCACTGTCCCACCTGAGACTAGCCTAAATCTCCACCAGTCAGTGAATGGACAAGCAAATTGATGTACGTCCACACAGTGGGCTCCTAACCTGCACTGAAAAGGAACAAGCTGCCCAGTCATCAGACAACACGGATGAATGGCAAGTGAATTATGCTATGTTACATACTGTGTGATTCCATTCAGATGACAATCTTGAAAAGCAAAACTATGAGGATGAAAGCATATCAGTTGCCTGGAGCAGGGAGTGGGGCAGACTGCAAGGGGCATGAGAGGTTAAAAACTGTTCCCTATCTTCATTTGTTACAACTATGTCCCTTTCCAAACTCCACGGTATGAACATTGAAAAAGGGTGACTTTTCTGGTCAGCAAATTATACCTCAATAAACCAGCCTGGAGAAACATCCTTCAGTGAGTCTCTGTTTTGGCTGTAAAGACATTTTGATTTAAGCTATTAATACTTCAGGAAAAGGAGAATTTATATTCAGACAACATAAGGAAAATGGAATTTCATGGAAATTCAAAGTAAGGGCGGTACCATCCAGGCTCATGGAGACAGGAGGCAGGAGGGCATCCACTTGGGTCATCCTTTCTCACACTGTCCTGATTCTGAGCACAACCTGCTGTTCCTCACCCAGTCTCCACTGCGGAGCCCTCCAGCACTCGGAATCCTGGGTGGAGACATCTGAGTAGCCAGGTCATCCGCCCAGTGGCCCACCACCTAAGGAACGGGAATCCTCTGGCAAAGTGTCACCCCTGATCAAAATAATTGCTACCTGGAGATCAAGGAAAACTAAGGTTGTTGGGGGCCTATAGACAGAGCATTTCCAGTTGCGCTGGTAGGTACCGTGGTGGACATATCTGGTACTCTCCCATCACCTTTAGGTTAAGTATAAATGCCTGAGCCTGACAAATTAGTCCCTTCTTGCTCCTCCAGCTTGGTCTCTTGTCAAATTTGTCTGCGTCCCCACCCCTTCCCTCCAGTCCCAGCCCCAGCTTTCTATGACTAAACATAAATACTTGGTGCTGCTCCCTGAAGCGGCCAAGGTCTTTCTTGGCTTTCACCTGAGGTAAACGCCTGTCCCCTCACCTTAAAGCCCTCTTCTTTAGTTCCCTCTTCGCCTAACTTACCATCTTTGACGTTCTAGGACTCCAGAGGCATTGCCACCACTAGGAAATCTTTCCTGAACGCCTCCAGGCTCCCCACCTCCAGACTCTCGGGACAGCCAGGACCTCTCTTGTTCAGAGGATTCAAAGAACTGCAGCACTTGGAGTACTGCTGCATGTGTAGATGGTGCAAAAGTCTGCTAAAAATGCACATCTACTCTGGAGGTGGAACTCTGGATGTGCCCAAGGGTTTGCAGTGTGAACAGGCTCCTCAAGTGTTTGGGGAAAGGCACTGATTGTATTATGATTGCAGATCACTCCCTACCTCTCTCAGGGTGGGCAGCCCTTAGGATGGTTGGTGGCTGGTTTCCAGATCTGCTTCCTAGGTGCATGCCTGCATGCCCCCAAGCACCATGTGCTTGCAATGGCTAGCAGTGAGTGGCCCACGTGAGAAGTGAGGGCCACTGCTGGTCAGAGCATTTAACTGTCAGGGAGCCATTCACCCAGTTCCCTTTCCCTTTGCCCAGGATACTTGGCAATGTGTTTAAATGGTGCCCAGGTCTCAGATTTATCAGTCATTTATTCCATTCATTTATATAATACTACTGATAAATTCATTTGTGGGATACTATTCCCCAGTAATGACTTATTTCAATAGTGCCCTCTCTGTGCCAGACACTCCCCCTCCTGCAAGGACACTAGTGAACAGGCACATGGTTGCCACCATCACCATGCTTACAGTCGACAGGGGAGACAGATGTCAATCAATTCAATACTAATTAAAAATTAGAGTTTATCAGATTCTCTAGTTTCAGCTGAATGAGCCTTGTAGCTCATGTTCGGATACTTGAATTTCTCATGAACATGGAATCCCATCTTGTCCTGACACCTAATTTCAGCTCATATATTTCCCCTTGGTGAAGTGCTTGAGCTACAAAGCCATACTTGTCTTGTCCCAGTAGGCTCGGTTCTCCAGGGTAACTTATATACTGCATGGCTGTATTCCACTTGTGGTCGCTGGCCTTCTGAGAGGGAGCACAGTGCGTGGGCAGTGGGCATTTGGAGTTTGGAGGAGGGAGGGGAAGGCTCTAAGATACAATCTGCATGCAGGATTGGCTCAGCCAGGATCACTGCACTGGGGACAGCTGCAGCTTCTACAGCCACAAGAGTGACAAGTTCATGAACTTGTATCAGAAAGTGGTACTGAATGAGTCCTGCCCACTGATGTCTACGGTAAGCCAGGAAATGTGGGGAATGAGGGCCTGTCCTAGGAATTCTAGGGATCTTTGCCAGCATGAAAACACTTGAGGACATTTATCTCAATCCCTTCTCTGTGAATAGTAATGTCTGAAAACTCTTATGTTTTGAGACAACTAAAGGCAAAACCTGACCTTACACCCCCACAGTGGATCTTGTAATAGGGGAAAAAGAAATACTACAAAGGACATTATCAGGACAGCTGACAAAACTGGTAGAATATGGACCTAGATTAGATACAAGTATTTTATCAATATAACTTTATGAAGTGACTGTACTGTGGCTATGTATGATAATACCCCTGCTCTTAGGAAAGACACATCAGGGTATATAGGGGTAAGGGGCCATGGTGTATGGAACTTACCCACAAATGACTCAGAAAGAACACATGTCTACGTACCGGGGAACTTTTCACACATTTATAAAAGCCTCCTTGCCTGTCAGGCTTTCTGGCTGGTGCAGGCATGGATTGCTGATTGCAGCCTTCAGAAAGCTAGAAGGTTCAAAGCTTATACACTTGTGAGAAGTTGTTCCAAACTGAGTTTTCTCTTCTTTAATTTTCTTTTGAGTCCTTTGTCTACAATAGGAGTCTTTTGTGTTTCTTTCTTCCAGGAATCTAAGGTTCTTTCGCATCATTCTCTCTTGATTTTCATCTTAGAGGTTTCTGAGCTTGGAGCAATGGGCAGAATTTTTAAGGAGGCCTGTTTGAGTTGCAGGGAAGGATGACCTTTCCATTAATAACATCTGTCCAAGGTGGGGAAAACCACTGCTAGAGGAGCTATAAAAAGGTTCCTCAAAAGGGCTTTGGCACAATCCTGCACATAGCTTCCAAACCTTGCCCTGCACTTACCAGGTACTTGACCTTCAGCAAGTTACTTAACCTCTTGGAGATTCAGTTTCGCAGTCTGTACAATGGGCACCTCCCAGTGACAACCCCAGAGGGCCACAGTGGGAGTTAAATACAAGGATTCATGAATGTTTTGCACCAAGTGCATGCTAAATGACGGCAAGTTATTGTTGTAGCTGTTTTGATAATACCAAGACCCAGAAAGAGGCATAATTATTATTATCCTATTTGCTTTATAATTTTGAGCCAGTAGAGACAATAATAATCATACTAACGACAAGGGCTTCCATTAACCCAGGAGTCCTTCGAGAAGTCGCTTTACGTTCTGAGTATGACCTGATTTAATCCTCAGGACATCAACTCTCAAGCGCGCGTTATTAGCCCATTTCAATCCTAGGGACACTCAGGCTTGGCAGCGCTAAGAAAAAATGAAGGGCGTCCCCGCTCCACCCGCACTCCAATACTCACACACAGATGGGGAAACTGAGGCTCAAAGAGGCGAGGCCCCAGATCCGGCGGGCTGTGAGCAAACCCAGGTTTCCTCTTCCCAGGCCAGGGACCGCCAGCCCACCGCAGAGTTCGGGGCAGCCCCAGCTCATCCGTCCAGTCCCGCAGCTGCGCCCAGTTAAAGGATCTGGACTGTGCAGTTAATACTTTCTGAGTTTCAAACAGTTCGCTTACAAATTGCCTTTCGGGACAGGTCTGATTGGTCTTTCGCTGGCGCGGCCGCCCGAGCCTCGCCTGTCGCGGTCCCGCGACTGGGGGTCCCGCGGGGAGTAGAGGCGGGGTCCCCGCGCGCTGGCCCGGGCCAGGAGCCTCCGGGAGGGCATGGCCCCCACGGCCTTCGGCCCGCGCCCCCGTGCCACGCCCTGTGCCCAGGCCGCGGCTCCTCCCGCGCTGGCGGCCGCCGAGCGGTCCGGGCGGCGGCGGCGGGAGGAGGAGCAGGAAAAGCGGCCGGGGGAGGAGGCGGAGGCGGAGGCGGCGGCGGCGGCGGCGGCGGCGGCAGAGGCGGGGAGGGCGGGCGGGGCCGGGCCAGTTTAAAGCCCATCGAGGGGGTGGGGAGGCCGGGAGGAGGCAGAGAGAGAAGGGAGCTCCGGCCGGCCGGGCGGGCGGGCTTGGCGCTCGGAGACCCGGCGGAGCCCAAAGTTTCCGCGCAGTCCCTGGGCGGCGGCGCGGGACACCCAGGACCGTCCTGCGCGCCGCCCTCGCCCCACGGGGACTCGCACCCGCCGCCGGCCGCGCCGAGTGTAGCCGGCAGCCACGCGGAGGCGGCTGGGAGCCGCGCCGCGGCAGGTACGGAGTTGGGCGGGGAGCGCAGCGGCAAGTTACTTTGTGGTCGGCGCCCCGGCGGGCCGGGCCGGCCAGGCGGGTCCCCGTGCCGTCATTGTCTGCGCGCTGGCCGGCCCGGCCGGGGACGCCGGGCCCCGCGGAGGCGCGGCGGGCGGAAGGGCGTCGCCTCCGGGCGGGGGGCTCCGGCGCCCCGGGCCCGTGGCGGGCGGCGCTCGGAGGCGGGACCGGGGCTGTGGGCGCGCGGCGGAGGCGTCCGGTCGCCCCGGCGAGCTCTCCGCTGCGTTCCCGACCCCTGGGGGGAGGTGTGGAGCCCGAGCGGCGCATTCTTGAACCATCTTGTCAGACGCCGCGGGCTCGCGGGCTGGGGCTGGGGCTGGGGCGGGGGCTGCGGTCAAGGCCTCGCTCCTAGGGGCCGCCCCCTCGGAGGGTGGGCGCCTTGCCGCCCCTGCAGCCCCGGGTGCTCCCGCTGCGCGGCGGGGCCGTGGCGCGTCCCGGGGCGGCCCCGGGCAGTGGTGCCACACACTCCCAAGTCCTGAGCCGGCCCAGCGTCGGACGGAGGATCTTTTTTTTGGGTTCTGTTTGTGACCCGTTACCCGCCTCTGGGGCCTAACACCAAGTTGAGGGCTCGCGGATTAGCCGCCCGCCAGCCGTGGAAATGTGATAAGAGCGGTACCGTTTGCAGAAGGAAATTTCTGATGCAACTCTCCGCCTTTGCTGATTGCCTCTCCAAACGCCTGCCTGGCGACTGCCCTCGAGCATGTGCGTTATGGAAATTAGGGGATTCTTTACTTCTTATTGTGTTCGTTTTTTCTTGGGATTGGAAGAAACACGAACTTTTTGTCGTTTGCTTTAACCGAAACTTTGGGTAATGTAGGAGAGCCACAGGTGATTATCCAGGGTCCCGGATCTTTACCGTGCATTTGAAAGAAAGTTTTCTTGCAAACTTACTGCCCAGTTTCATTCAAGAGATGCAAAACTAAAAGACCAAAACAAGTAGCGCTTGTGAGTAAATATGCGTTATTGCACAACTTTCTTGTTGCTGCTGTTCAAAAGGCCAGGCCCAGAACACTTTGTTTCTGAAAATGCTGATTCAGCCGTTTGGAGCCCCCGAGTTTCAGAAATGGTGGTCTATTTAATGTTTTGCTCAGTTTTACTAAGAACACATGTTGTTAGTGCAGCAATAGGCGTTGACTAGGGTTTACAACACAATGCTGGTAATATTTTAACAACAGTTGACCTAGAGTTCTTCTCTTTCCAGGAGGAAAGATAGATAGAATCTAGGTTTCCACAGCAGAGGGAATTCTGGCTATGGCAATGGTGAAATGTCTTTTAGGAGAACATTTTAAGTAAAAGCCCTGAGACCAAATGTATTTCCAGGAATGACTCTAGATGTCTAGATTTTTCTGTTAAAAATCAAAACTCTAGGATTACTGCACATAATATTTGAGTTTTACTGGGAGCACTTGAAAGAGAAGGGCTGTACAGGCCAATCCCCAGATTACGGGGAGGGAATTTGAGGACAGACAGAGTTACACGCCCAGCAGGCATTGCTCCTGTAACTGAGAAGCGTAGGGACTGATACTTCTGTAGCATTTCACAGTTTAAAAGGCGCTTTCGAAAGCCTTGTTGCTTTTAATCCCCTCTACAGCCCCCTGATCCCCATTTTACAGGTCTGGAAACCAAGGCTCAGGAGGTTAATTGGCATGCCAGGGGTCATAATGCCAGCAACTGACAAAACTATCACTAGAGCATGAGCTTTGGATTTTTTTAGTCTTTCATGTTTTATGCTTCTGCAAAAGTACATCCACCTCTGAAAGAGAAATGGCATGAATCAGGTACATACAGCCTGCCAGTCATACACCTGGAGAACTAGGAGGCTCTGTGATGATAGTATCTAAGCCCAGTGGCTCCTAGCCTTCAAGATCAATGCCATGTTTCGAGGCCATTATCGATTATTTTATTTTAGTCCACTCACTGTTTATACTTAAATACACATTTATTTTGGGAAGAAACTTGAATATCCATGAAGTCATGAGTTTGATATGGTAGTTATGTTTACTGTAATTAAAATAGAAAAGCTGTGTACCCCTAAAGTCATCTACTGAGTATCACTCATGGTCTGCGCCATTTTGGGGGCAACGTTAGACTGGTGAAAATGCTTTTCACGTGTGAACCAGGAACCTAGAGCTGGGCAGGTTCACATCAGCTACTTGTCTAGGGCTTTGTATGGTGGTGGCCACCAGGATTGGAACCCAGGGCAGCCCTGGCCCAGTTACAGTGACCATCTCTGTGTTCACTCAGCCTCCGATGCAAGAAAAGAACAAAGTCAGAATCTAACAGCTAGCTCAGAACTTGATTTTGATGATCTGTCTGGGTCTGAGACTTTATAATGTATAGAAACCAAACTCCTGCTGGAACAAAGACATCTATTGTACCTTCAGCTTCACCTTACAGCTGTAGAAATTCTTGGTTGGTATATCTGATAAAACCTAATGCTTTAAAGGTGGCATAATTGAAAGAACCCATTTCCTCAGAATTCTGTCCTACTCTTACTGTAGGGGAAAGGGAAATCTACAGGATGGTAGGATGTGTTTGAGCTCATATCTGGGGTTAGATTGCCAGCCTATGAGAAGTCAGAGCTCACTGCAGGGGGTTTTGGTCCTGTTTCCTGGGAGGAAAGCCTGTACATCCGCACGTTTGCTGCATAATCCCCATGTCTGTTTCTCAGTCTGTTAAACTAATGTGGCATTGCATGGGCGTGTGAGGAGAAAATATTTGCCTTGTCTTTCATTTAAGTAATCAATTGGTCATTATGTTCAGAATTTAAATAAATTTTTTCTGCTCGTGCAGACTTTTTTTAAAGCCTGTCTTATTTTTGGCTTAACTGTGGAAGTACAGAAGTATGGAAGATTAAGGACGAGATTAAGGTAGTCAAGCTACTTGGTAGGTGAGCCTTGACAATCAGGTACTTTGGGGACCTGGGGTACTTTCTTCAGGGTCTGCGCACTGATGGGTGTGATCCAATGCATCAAGCACTGCTGGTATTTAATCTGTGTTAATATTGTAGCCTGCATGTTTCTAGGGAGCTGTATCTGTTCTCCCTCCTTCCTTTTCCTGGCTGGGACACCTTTGCTGCTGACTCCTCCCCACCCCCACCAGGAGCACTCCTGAACTGATCTCTGAGGAATGAGCTTTGCTGCACGTATGTCTTTGGGAAGCTTTTGCCCACGTTCCTGGTGATCACGGGGCCTGTTAACTGTAAGGAGATAAAAGCAGGCAAAGCTTAAAACCACCCGCTCACTCGTGGAAAGGCAGGCTCTTCTTTAATAATGGAATGAAAAATGGTGTGATTGTCCTTTGAGATGGCAACAAAAAACCCATTTCCCAGGGTTATCAGAAATAATTTCAGATGTAGAAATGAGTGGTTCTGATTTTTTTTTTTTTCCTTCTGGGTATACCGACTCTAAGGAGATTTTCCTTTCCCCCTGTCCTAGGATATTAATATTTTTTCACTATCTACTTTCCATATGAATGTTGGGGAGATTCTCCTTGATTGTCCAGATCTCTAATTTGAAGAGCTTGTTGTGTGGCTTGGCTCAGCAACAGAGTGGACTTTTTGTTGTTGACCCTGGGAATGGGTGCTGGGGAGGTGTTGCCCCTCCCCCCAT
Source organism: Lemur catta (assembly GCF_020740605.2). Classification (NCBI taxonomy): domain Eukaryota; kingdom Metazoa; phylum Chordata; class Mammalia; order Primates; family Lemuridae; genus Lemur; species Lemur catta. The sequence goes on along the minus strand of NC_059138.1, from coordinate 93,470,901 downwards.
GTTGCTTCCTTTTTGCTTTGTTTGACCAGGGCAGCAGCCAACATTGACAGTTCCAGGCACACTGCTTCGGTTTGACTCCTGGTTGTACTATTTATTAGTTTGGCCAGCCTGAACAAGTTGACTAACCTCATCCGTTTAAAATGAAAGGTGTAAGAGTGTTTACCTCTGAGAGTTGTTGCGAAGGCAGGGTGAGGTGTGAGTTGTGTGAATGGTCACTGCAGTGCGTGGCATGTGCTGTCTTCTGTGGCATTGTGTGCAGGCACTTTGCACAGTCAGCCTTGTCTTAGAGCAGTTTGTGCACTTGATTATCCTGCTTTCTATTATTAATAATTTGTAAGTTCTGCTAAAAAGGGGATCAGCTTTTTGTATTTTCATCTTCCAGTACTTTTGCACATGTTAGATGCACAAAACCCTGTTGAATTGATCTGAATGTTCTTTGAGCAACAGTCACTGTTAGTAAGAATCCTTTTGTTGACTATGTTTAGCATGACAGTTTGAACTCCTCACAGGTAGGACTCTAAGAGCAAAGATAGATGGTAGACTGTAGACTTCACTTGGCTACAAACCATTTGAACCAGACTACAGTGAAGAGCAGATGTAAAAAATTGGCTCTCTGTGACCAGGAGCAAAAGATGCGAAGACCCCTGTAGTGCACAAACTCCGATGGGCTGCAGTGTTGGGTGTGCAGAGAGACCTCTGGTCTCCGGGCCCGTGGAGCCTGTGGCATTTGTCTCAGGCCCCTGTGGTTGGTGTCTGGACTCTACAAAGGCACTTATCCCAGCTGGGACTGAAATGAGCATGGACTGCTCATCCTGGACGGGCTGATGTAGCCCTGAGATGTGGCTCTGAGCTCTGAAGTCCTGGTAGGGTTTTGAGCCAGGTAAATGGGATCAGGCACCAGCACCTGCAGTTTTGCCTATTAACATGGGGCTCGTAAAGCCTCTTGGCACAGAGAGAGCGCAGTATGTGTTGGTCCTTAATCCTGGTCATTAGTCATTAATGTCACCTCAACTAATGCAAGGTAGGGGGCTGGGATCCTTGTGTGCTGTTTCAGTGCAGGTGGAGCTGTGCCGTGGGCTGCTGTCTGCCTGTCTCTGTGAGCTGTGTCACTCTGGGAGTTCCACAGGGGCCTCTGAAAAATGGGGGACCATGAGGGATGGCTGAAGACCCCCTCTGTACCTTCTCCTGTCCTGTCATATGGAAGCCCATGGCCAAGGAGCCTTCAGGGCCACTCAGGCTACCTGGGCTACCTGGGCCCCGGTGAAACTGCGGGTCCTCACTTTGCTGTAAGTGGGGCTTTTGGTTTACTTAGTTTTTTAGCTTTCATCCCTGGGCATGTCTAGGCAGTAGCTTCTAAACTTTTATAAGTAAAGAACCCTTTTTAATAGAAAAACTTTTATAATACCACATAGTTCAAAGTAATAATTTGGGCTTCCATGCTCTAAGAAGCTCATAGTGACCAGAGGCTACCAGGAATTGAGTGACTTTTAACCTCAGAAGTTTGTACTGTAGCCCCTGCCTAAGGACAATGCCTTGCACTGAATCTGGGGCCTGCTTGGGAGTGTTGCTCTTAGAGGGTCTTCACGTTGGGTGAGAGGTTGAGCTAGGCAATGTCTAAAGCCTTCTAATTGTCCTGAGGGCCAGTTCCAGCCAGAAGCCACCTCACCCACCTTTCTGCCCTGGCAGTGCCACCCTGGCCCAGCACAGGCTGCGGGCGTGTTACCTGAGAGCCTCCAGGTGCCCGTTCTAGGGTGCTGTCTGCCCTCTGCTGAAGAAAGTTGTGTGCATCCCACAGAAACCCCTAGATGTTCCTAGAGAGATGAGAACATCGGGCACCCGGGCCTGCATCTCCCTAGAAGTGTGATGGACCTCTCGAGGGATAAGTCAGAGAGAGGGGTGTTTGGCGTCCTTGTTGGACCATCCCTTAACTGCAGGCTTTGCCTGGCCTTCTTCCCACTGCAGGGCCTGCAGGGCTCTGTGGGTGCAGCTGCCTCTGTCCTGGCCCCGCCCCCCCTTGGGGCACTTTCTTCCTCCTGTCCTGGCCTGTTTCCACCACATGAGTGTCTCTGTTCTGTTCATCTGAAGGGTCACCTGGCTTTCTGACTCCTCCACACCCAGGGCAGACTGTTGTTAAATTTAGTTTGATTTTTTAATCAGAGTGATGTAGGGATGTAGTTAAAACATCAGATAATTCCTCAGAAGTAACTAGGCTTATCAGCAGATTTTTCTGTATAAACCTCCATGTTTCTAAACAGAGGTCTAAATATTGCGGTTCCTGGCAACCTGCCCCTCCTTCTACCCTCACTCTCCCAGAACACAGTTTTTCATATGATTCTTTGAGTTCCCTTCTCAGAAGGTGAGGCTCACATTCTGTCATCCAGTCCCCCATCCTGAGCTTACTCTTCTCTCTCCGTCGTCTCTTCTAGTACAATTGGCTCTGTCTGAACGCGACGTTAGGGCAGTTCCTGAATGCTGCTCGCCGCAGCTGAGCCGTGTAGTATACTGCGATAACTTCTATTATCTCCTAGGACATTTTATTTTTGCCTGGAGTTGTTTTTGCTTAATTTTTAAAATGTACTTACCACTCTCCCCTCCAAAGTTCACGGTAGTGCAAATCTCCTTTCCGATGTGCGTCGGAAATCTGCCAGTGTTATCTTTTGGAAGCAGTCTCTCTTGTGTCCTTCAGCCCATGACAGGCCGGTCACTCTGGAGGCTCCCGCACAGCTGTCGTCTTGGAATCATCCTTCTGCATCGTCCTGGGACTGCCCTTTGGCCTTCTCTTGGATCGCATGACTTTGTCTTTCTTGGTATATTCCCAAAATTCTGTGGAGTACATTCTATAAAAGCTTCCAAAAAAGAGGTGCGTGGATATAAATTTTTTGAGAACATTTGTGTCTGAAAATGTCCTTATTCTACCCTCACAGTTAATAGTTTGTCTGAAAATGGATTTCTCTGCTGGAGGTAGTTTTCCCTCAGACATTTGAAGGCTGCCGTTCCTGGTAGGCAGAATGGGGCTGGGAATGAAGGTCATCTGCTTGTTGGTTCTTTGTGCAGAAGAGTACCAGAATGTTTTCCTTGTTTTTTATTTCGTAATGTTGGGAAGCTGTAGGACATTCTCTGTGTCTTTATTCTGAGCTTCTTTGAAGATATGTCTTGTTTGGTCTACATCTTTTGTGGGGTATGTTGAGGGCTCCTAAAGCTGGAAGCTCAAGATCCTTTGGGTCCCAGATATGGTTTTGAATTAATTCTTTAATTTCTTTCCTTCCATTTCCCTCTTCTCTCTTTCTAGAATGGCTATTATTTGGTTTTTAGCCACCTGGACTGGTTTTCTCATTATTTTTAATCTGTATATGTTGTGTTGTTTTAGGTTTTGGGATATATCCTCAAACCTTTCTATTGGATTCTCAGTTTCTCTTTTCATTTTCAATTTCTAAGAACATCTTTATTTTTCATTATTCTTTTTTTTAAAAATAGGCTTTAGAGCAGTTTTAAATTCACCGCAAAATTGAATGGCAAGTCCAGAGATTCCCCAGGTGTCCTCTGTGCCCCACATGCACAGCCTGCCCCACTGCTGTGTGTTTGTTATGGCTGATGAACCTACGATGACACATTTTAGACCCCCAAAGAGAATATTCCTTTTTTTAATGGCATAATATTCTTATTTCATAGGCATAATATTTTCTTTTATCTCATTTAGAGATACTAATTTTTTTTAACTTTTCTCTCTAGTTTTGTCTCTCCAATTTTTAAATTTTCTATTTCCTTTTAATTTTTCTGCTTGTTTATGTCTGGCTTACCTGGAAAGCGAAACCTATGGCAAAAACTTGCGTGCATATGTTTTAAGAAGGTGTGCGAGTCTGGTGGAGGGAGGCCAGAAGGAGGATCCCAGAGAGGATACCGCCTGGAACTGAGTGAAGCTGAGGGCTCCACGCGTGGGGCTGACTTGTGTCAGGAGCTCCCAGTCCTCACGATAGCCCTGGGAAGGGGGTCAGGGTGGAGGCTCTGTCTCCCATAAGTGCCTGTCACCATGGGCCAGGGGTGCATCTGGGTCGCCGCCCTGTTGCATCCCTGCGGGTGCTGCGTGCATGTGTGCTTCCTTTCGTAGTTCCTGTGCAGGCTGCAGGGGTTTTGGGGGCCCGGATGGGAGGAGGCTCTGCAGCAGGGAATGGGGGTCCATCGAGGGAGGCTGGACAGAACTGTGGATGGGGCTCATGGGGTGTCTGTGGGAAGTGTCTATCCTGTGCCATGTGGCCCCATCTTTCACGATAGAGGCCTTGCCTGAATGTCTGCAGCCCTTCTCTCTCCACCCACTTTGAAAAGCACACTGCTCAAAAGCCGACCAGGGCCCTATGTGAGTGGGGGCTTCGTGGCCTCTGTGGATGGACACCCATTTGCTCATTGTGGGGGCACCTCTGATGCCCATGCCTGTAGATCTCTTTTCCTCGGGTTGGAGGGAGCCTCTTTCAGTTTCCTCAGAGCTGGTTCTCTGGCAGCCGCTGGGGACGTCGGTGTGATTCACATGGCAGCTTGCAGTGAATCCACTGTTTTCAGTCTGGGACCAAAGGCTGGGCTGTGCCTCCTAATGAGATCCAGAGCCCTGTCCCCGTTTCCAGAAAAGAAGCCCTCGTATTCACCTGGCCAGTGAGTCAGGGAGAGGACCCTGGGCCTGGCTGTTCCCTAGACTTCCAGTTGATCCTCTTGTTTTACCTTTCCTTTCCCTTTTTGAGAGGTAAATGGTGGTTTTAATTCCTGGGGCTTTCTGGACTTATACTGAGTATATCAGGCTTCAGCTTCCCTTTTGGCTTAGCCTTCAGCTCTTTTGCATTTGCAAAGTCAGTTACCCTTTGTCTACCAGCTTTTATGCCTTTTAAAAGATTCTTCCTGTTGTCCTAGCAAAGCAAAATGTGTGTCCGGTCAGTCGTTAGACACAGACCTGGCTTTTCCGGATTCCTCATCCACCATTGGACCATTTCTCCCTTGCTCTTGCCACATCCAGAAACAGTGGAGACCCCTGGCATTTTTTTCATAGGGTTGAGTGTGGTGGGAAGCCCTCTGTCCTGTGCAACCTGTTGTTCTAGCCCTGGAGACTGCAGGGTGGGTGTGATGTTCAGGCAAAGGAGTTCACTGTCCAAGCTGGGAGCAGCAGGGCAGGAAGGCTCAGGAACACCCGAGCCACCACTGCAGAGGTGGGTGGAGTCACCTTGTCAGAACCGCAGAAAAATCTCGAGTCTGGAAGGAACACAGGATTCTCCCTGTCAGTAACTTGCTCTGGATTTTGGGCGAGTTACCTAATCTCTCTGCACTTTGATTTCTCCCTGAATCTCAGGGTTGGATTCTGTGCTTCCATCTCCCGTTCTGTACCTGTGATGTTGACTCTGCTACATCTCCACTGAGGGGGTGCCTAGTTAAAGGGAAAAACTGTGACGCATTTGGCGATGGGTGTGCTGCCTCTCCCGGAGCAGGCCAGACCATTTGTAGTCCGCCCAGACTTGGAGAAAAGCTTGTTACCCTTTGTTTTGCGTTGAACACTCTGCTCTTGGCTGCTCTCAGAACCTGCCTCAACTCTGTTTTCGTTTGATATGATTTAAAATATTGGAATTTCATGGTGACAGGCACCTTGGAGCTTCTCCCTGGGGTGAATATCTGCAGTTTCTCCAGCCTCCCCCTCTGCCATTAGGGGACCTGAGCTGGCCTTGGAGCACACTGGATTTGAGTAGCTTTTCTGCTCTTCTGAACACTATACTGCGATGGGGTTTTCTCAGCTCCCTGCCCCCTTTGTGGATGTGAATGCAGTATAGTGGCTCAGTTTCAGAATCCATTGTCCACAGTTGAGGGTTAGTGTTCTTACCGCCATCTGCAACTTCTGGCTTTTCCTACATGTTCTCTGCTAGAGGGGAGTGTAAAATCTGCTGCTTACCGGTTACTCTGCGGCCTTACAAAAATAACTTAACTCCAAACCTTCTTTTTGCTTCCTTTGTTGCAGGCGTGTGTGTGTGTGTGTGTGTGTGTGTGTATAAAGTGACTCACACTAGCACATAGCAGATGTTTGATGTGTAGATTTATTATTTTCCTCCCTAACTCTCAGTTTACATGGAACCCTACTTTCTCCTTGACGTCCAGCAGCGTTATGCCTGTGGCTTACAGAAAGAACCTCTCCCTGCTGGTTGTACTTGCTCTGACATTTTGGGGGGGGAGGTGTGAGACGACAGCGATCCTGGAAAACCAGAGCTGGCTGGCCCTGGCGGCCACACGGCCCTACACCCTCCCCTCCCCCACCCCTGCAGGTGGGCAGAGCGGTGGTGCCGGGGCATGTCTGACTTGCGGTGGGCCTGAGATTCTCCCCAGCCCCGGGCTCTGTATGTGGTTTAACGGGCAGACATGGAGGACTTTCGGCATCGTGAGGGTGGCCAGTGTGTGTGTCCTTGCCCGTCAGCGCGGAGGGGGCCTGTGGGGGAGGAGAGGAGGCGATGGAGGGAACAAGGGGTTCTTCAGGGTTGCCATGAGAACCAGGGATCCGGGGATTGGGCAGCAGAGGGCCCCCGCCGGGCTTTGGGGCGTGGCCGCGTCACATGGGTTTGGTCCTGGGATTCCTGTTGTGCACAAGGACCGGGCGCAGCGTCCCTCGTCCTCCGCTTCTCAGGAGTGCCCGGTCCCTTGGAGGCTGAGGAGTGCGGTCGGGGCAGCTGGCCGGCTCGGCGGCAGGGCCTCCGGGCACCTGCGCGGCGATGGGGGTGGGTGCGAGCGGGCGCGAGCGGGCGGCGGCGCGGCATCCCACCCTTGCCGGCATGGCTTCCCCGGAGGCGGCGGGGGCCCGCTTTCCGTGTTAGCGCGCGTTCGGCCGCGACCGCGGCAAGCTCCGGCGCCCCGATTCGGGTTTCTGCGCTGCGGGCCCGGGTTGGGGTGGAGCCGCGGAGCGCCAGCCCCGGCTGCGTCTCCGAGCGCTGTCCATGCGGAGCGCTGTCCAGGCGCTGGGCACTGCGGGCCGGGCCGGAGCCGTCCCCGGCCGGTAGCGCGCACGCAGCGACCCCGTGCGGCCAGTGCCGCGCTAGCCCGGTTTCCAGGTACGCAGGTGGGCTCCGCCGGGGGTGACGTGTTGGGGGCGAGGGGCGACCCCGTCGGTCGCTGCAGTTGGTGGGCAAGGGCCAGCTCTGTGAGGCCGAGGCCGGGCCGGCCGGGCGCGGCGAGGGGGACGGCTGGTGGCCTCAGGCGCGCCACCCCGCAGCGCGCTGCCGGCTCGTCCGCAGTCCGGGATCTCGGGAGCCTCCGTTGGCGTTAGCTGTAGGACAGCATTATGTAACCGTTTTTAATCTTAATTGTTGAATATTATGTAACAAGTAATAACTGTACCCTCATAAACCTGTGACGAGGACTCGGTAAATCTGATCGCTGGTCGCTTAGCCGCGCGGTGGGCAGCGGGTGTGGGAACCGGCTGGGGCACGGACGGATACGGCATCCGGGCAACTAGACCTTTTTTCTCTGTTAAAAACAGAATCCCAAGGCCTGCCTGGTACTTCTTTTAAGCCTTGATGGCAGATAGTCTGGTATAAAAAACGCCTTGGATAAGCACATCTTGTCACATTACGTCTTTCTCCGTTAAAACCTCCTGCTCCGCCGAGGGAGCGTAGCAGACAATTAGCGTGAACGGAATGAGGAAGGGACGGCACGGGTTCGCGGTCTCGGTGGAGTTAACAGATTGTCCGTTCGCACACGCAGGACTCCTTGCCCTGGCTCTTTAGAAAAACAGTCGGATCGCCTGTTTTACACGTCGATTGTCTTTTGGTCAGCTGCCATTTGTCCGTTGACAACGGGAGTTCCTGCCAGGGTGTTGATAGGAGACCGGTGGGAGGCGCTGACACACAGGTAGCTTTTGGCCGCAGGCTGCGGTCTGAACTGAAGTCTCCTTCCTAGCCCAGTTCCTCATTGTTTTCATAAGGTCTGAAAGGCACTGACTGCAGGGATTTTGGCGTGTTGGTGGCCAGGAGGCTTAGGTACTGCCGTTGTCTATTGCGTCTGTTCTTTTGCTTTCCTAGTTTGCTGGGTTGTCCTTGGCATTCCCTTTTTGCCCTGGGCCCATGTGCTCAGTGTATCGAGTGGGCACAGGGGAAGTGGTGGGCAAGGGGAGAGGGGTTTATTGGGATTTTCTTCTCCTCTGTCACTCCAGAGAAGAAAGGTGCTACAGAGCCCTTGTTTAAGATTTGGGGTGCTAGGCAACCATGCATTGAAGCATGGTTTAATTGTGGGCTAGGGTGGGAGTGCATGATGCTTAGACTACAGGTTGGATCCCTGTTTTGCTACTTGCTCGTGCACTTGGACTCATGAAACAGGGATGATAGTTAGGCTTGTAGGATTGAGGCTGGTGCATACTGACTGCTGAAAAACGCAGTGTATGGTGTTAATGGTATTGCACTAGTGTTTAGAAGGAAGTGAGAGAAGTTCTGGATTTGGAGAATAAAAATGTGAGTTATTTTTAGTGTCTCCTAAGGATTTCCATCATCAGTTACTTCTCCAGCCATCATGTAATTACCACCCCAGAACTGGGTTTCTGAACTTTACAGAACACTGCATCTTTTGAATTTTGGAGTGTGGTGACATTTAAGCTACAGCCTAAATTCACTGACATTCAACCCTTGTGGTCCCACAAAAGCTAGGCAGCTTGTTGGAGTATGGTACTTGTGACTTAGTAAGAATGTCTTCGGGAACTGGCTTGGACTAGAACAGTTTTACCTTCCTTTCAGGCTTAGGAGGCTGCACTCTAATGATGCCCAGGAAGAAGAACTGTGTAGGAAAGACCAGGGTTTTCAAGATGTGACCTCTGAACCACCTACATCAGAACCACCTACCTCTCCATGCATATCCTCAGGCCCCTCTCAGATCTTTCAGGGCTTGAGACCTGGAATCCCACATCTTTGTGAAGCACATCAGGTGATTTTTATGGGCAGAATGTTTGAGAACTGATGCTGTGTGTACTGGGCCTTTTAGCCACTGGGCTTGATGATTAGGTTAGAAAATTGGCAGCTCCCCGTCTGCCAGAGTTAATGTCTAACTGGAGGATCAAGGGCAGACCGAGGGGTGGTGTTGAGGCAGTTTGAACCCTGTAGGCCCTTGGAGGTCTGGGTGCATATGTCAAAAGAGGCCTTTGTATGGGCCTTCTTGTTTCTGTCTTTTCCATCAGACTTAAAAAAGAATTTGGCCCAGTCCCCAGGGTAAACCCAGATCCACCCAGTGCAGGACACTGAGAAGCACATCTGGCGGTGGGCATGGCCACACATCACATCCAAAATTGGTGTGATGGACCATATTTATTCATATTTCATAGGATTCACCAGTTGGAAATGACCCACAAAGTCCTAACACATTCCTGAACCCTATCGGTACTTGAACCCCTTCCACGGAGGTTTATTCTGATTTATTCAGAAGTATTCCCCTTCCCTCTTCCCAGGTGGAGCGGGCTTTGCTCCTCTCAAGGCTGGTAGTGGTTACATTAAAGGGGCAGGAAAATGCTGAGGTATGGCTAGGATTGGGGGGCCAGTAGACATTTATTGGATCCATTTGCTGCTTCTTTTCTTTTCTCAGCCTCTTTTGGCATATCTCTCCAGAACATTCCTGGTCTGTGGAGAGTTGCCTGCAGGCATCTGGAATAGTCTGAGCTGAACTCAAATGCCCCAGGCTCAAATCTGTTATTAGGGAGAAAAGGAAATTCTAAATGTAAATGCTACCTTTGGGTCACCTACAAATAATTTTTCTCCTTTCCTGTGCTGTATCTGGGAGGCAGCTTCTGAGTGCTGTCAGCCTAGTGCTGGTGGCTCAGGAATGGTTATTTGCCTTTGCCAATGGTGATCATGCAGCTCTGAGCACAGTTGTTCAGCACTAAAGCGGGATGAGAATGGCAAGGAGTGCTCTGGATGGCTTTTGACAGGGACCCTTCCCATCATTCACTCAACAGGTGTTTGAGGAGCCTGTCTGTTTCCTTAGTCTCTTCCTGCCACACTTGGATGGAAAATAATGAAACTCGCCTAGGAAGGGAGGGTGAGTAAAGGGATGGCCTACGTCGATCAGACATGGATGATATGGATGGTTTTCACTTACTTATTTTCTTAAAGGGGGCTGCCAAATTTCACTTCTGATATAAGTTGAATATTAACAGTGTCTGAAAATAGTGCTTTTTAAGCTTTAATATGTATGTGAATCTCCTAGAGCTTATGTTAAAATTCAGCTTCTAATTCAGCGTGGGGTGGGCCTTGGGGTTCTGCATTTCTGACCAGCTCCCAGGTGATGCCTGTGCAGTGGGTCATGGCCCTCATTTTGTGTAGTGAGGTCTTAATATATTTCTTCTCATTTTATTGTTAGTTTCTTTTTTTCTAGAAATTCTCTGAAAAAGACATTTTACCCTATAAGATCTATTATTAATAGTGCTATTCCTTAATCCAAGAATTTTCACCAAGAGTTTTCCAGTGATTAATTAGCCCTACATTGTTGAGTGACATTCTTCAGTTTGTCCATACTTTATTCCTATGACAAATATTTGCACAGTATTCTGTTTTGACATTTGCTTGGATTCCTGTGGGTTTTATTCAGTAGTTTCTCTTTTGTTTATGATGATGGAACACTTTCAGAAAGGTTTGAAACCTTTTGAATCTTGACCAGTTTCGGAAGCCCTACCTGCCTTTCTTTTAAGAATGTGGGATTTTTGTCTGCATTGAGCTTGTAAATTCAAACACCCACTTCTTTTGAGGTCCCTGTCTAGCACCTTCACATCGCCTCACAGCCAGGAACCAGGAAGGGCCTCCCAGCCATGGAGAGAAACAACAGACACGTCCTGGGAGGCTGCCTGCTGGGGCCCTTTCCTGCCTCTGTCAGCCTGAACTTGACCCTAGCCCTGGAGATGAGGTTGGTTTGTCCTGTTATTTCTCTGTTAGGGAATGTGGCATTAAAGCAGCTTTTGTCTTACTTGCACCTGTGAGTCTGTGTTCTGCGTTAAGAATCCACTGTGTGGATCACCTCTCCTTAGTGCCACCTCTTGAAAAATTCTACCACCAAAGTCCTTCGTTAGATTAATGAAGACACTTTTGAATTCTTCTATTTGTGCCTACGCTAGTTGCTCAAAAACTGCATTCATGGACACCACGGAACTCTGGGCCCCATTCTTTTGTCATCCTGTCTTCCTGGGCGTATGGACAACTTAGTGCTTCGTAAGGTTAATAGATATATTTGGAAACATTGGGTTGGACAGAGTTTGTTTCTGTATTGCAAAATTTTTCAGAAAATTTTGTGTTTCATGATGTACTCCAAGAGGAAGATGGCTAGACTATGGTGGTTCCAAATTTGGGAGGCATAGAACCCCTTTTGTGCTATTTCATGGGGCTAGTCTTTCATAGAGCCTTCTTTTAAACAAAACAGCTTTATTGAAGCATAATTAATATATCGTACAATTTACCCATTTAAATTTAAAGTGTTTAATTAAATTGCAATTAGTCTATTTACAGATAATATGCGATTAGTATGTATGTGTGTGTATATACACACATCACTATGGTCTGAATGTATCCCCTAAAACTCATGTGTTGAAACCTAATGGTCAATGTGATAGTATTAAAAGGTAGAGCCTTTAGGGAGCGATTAAGCCATGAGGGCAGACATGGTTGGGATTAGTGCCCTTATAAAAGGGCTTGAGGGGGTGGGTTTTCTCAGTGTTTGTCCCCTCTGGAGGGTGCAGCTACGCGGTGCCATCTTGGAAGCAGAGAGGGGCCCTCACCAGGCACTGAACCTGCTGGTGCCTTGATCTTGGACTTCCAAGCTTCTAAAATAGTGAGAAACAAATGTCTATTACTTATAAATTACCTGGTCTATGGTATTTTGTTATAGCAGCACAAACAGACAAAGACAGAAATTGGTACTGAGAGTGGGCTGTTGCTATAATAAATACCTAAAAATATGGAAGTGGCTTTGGAACTGGGTAATGGATAAAGGTTAGAACAGTTTGGAAGTTTTTGCTAGAAAAAGCCTAGATTGCTATGAACAGAGTGTTAAGAGTGGCTTTTGTGACAGTTCAGAAGAAGATTTAGAGAGAGTCTCAGTCTTCGAAGTTATCTGATGGTTGTTATCAGAATGCAGGTAGAAATATGGACAGTAAAGGCCATTCTGATGGGGTCACAGATGGAAATGAGGAGTATCTTCCTGGAAGCTGGAGAAAAGGCTGTCCTTGCTACAAAGGGGCAAAGAACTCGGCTGAACTGTGCCTGTGTCCCATAGCTTTGTGGAAGGCAGGATATGAGAGTGATGAACTAGGATATTTGGTGGAAGAAATCTCTAAGCAAAGGATTTGGGGTGCTGTGTGGCTTATTTTAACTGCTTATAGTAAAATGTCAGAAAAAAGAATTAAAGATGGTATTTACAATCAGAAGGGAAGCAGAACTGAAGAGATTTGGAGAACTCTCGGCCTGGCCATATTGTAAAAGCATGTTTGGGAGAAAACACTAAGAGTGTGGCCCAGGGACCTTTCGATAAGATGAGTATGGCTAGAAGGAAGCCAGATGCTATTCATGGAGATAATGGAAGAATGGCCTTGAAGGTATTGCAGTGATTATCAGTGCTGCTACTCCTATCAGAGGCCTGGTGTGCCACGGCCCAGGGGACAGAACTACCTCAAAGGAGGGGCCTTGGGTGCCCACAGGACCTCAGCATTCACTGCCCAGGGTCTCTGCTCCCTAGATTCCAATAGAGTGCTCCTTGGCCACCCCAGCTGTGGCTCAAGTAGGCCCCCGTGCAGCTAGTGCTACTGCTCCAGAAAGGACAGGCCATAAGCATAGGTGGCATCCATGTGGTGCTAACTCTGCAGGTGTGCAGAGTGCAAGAGCTGTGGCGGCATGGCTACCTCCACTTAGATTTCAAGGGATGCCTCAAGGAATCTTGAGGCTCAGGCAGAGAACTGTTACAGGTTGGGGCTGCCGCAGAGTCCCCACAAGGGTTATGCCATGGGGATCAGGGTGCCAGAGACAGCGCCCACTAGGGCAGTGCCCAGCAGAGTTGTGGGGGCAGGGCCACCACAGAGAGCCCCCACAAGGGCAATGCCTAGCGGAGCCTTGGGGGCGGGGATGCCCCTGAGACCTCATAACTGTAGAGCCACCAGCGCGCAGTGCCAGCCTGGGAGAGCTGCAGGTACCAACTCCGACCTTTGAGAGCTGCTGTGTGAGCTGCACACAGCAAAGCTTTGGAGGCAGGGCTTCCTGGAGCCTTGGGGCCCAAGCCCTGCCCTGGTGTGTGCAGAAGGCAGGCAGGACATGGAGTCAAAGATGATTGTTCAGCCTTAAGATTTAATGTTTACCCTGCTGGGTTTTGGATTTGGTTGGGACCTGTTACCTCTTTCTTCTTTCTTATTTCTCCCTTTTGGAATGGGAATGTCTGTCCTGTACCTATCCCACCAGTGTATTTTGGAAGCGTATAACTGTTAATTTCACAGCTGGAGAGCATTTTGCCTCAGGATGAAACACATCTTTGAGTCTCACGCATATTTAATTCAGATAATAGATGGAACTCTGGACTGGAGACTTTTTAGTTGGTGCTGGAACAAGATAAGGCTTTTGGGGCTATTGGGATGGAATGAACACATTTTGTATGTGAGAGGGCCATGAATTTTGGCTGGCCAGAAGTGGAATATGGTTGTTTTTAAGTGTTTGTGTCCTCCATGGCCTTTTCACCTCTCCAGAGTGATAGATTAAGAGGTGTGGCCTTTGGGAGGTGATAAGGTCATGAGGGCCCTATCCTCATGCATGGATTAGGCTGGGGGGAACTAGCTAGGATCCCCTTTTTGCACTTCCGCCCTCTGCCATGTGAGGACACAGTGAGAGGCCCTCACCAGACTCCAGAGGCTGATACCTTGATCTTGGACTTCGCAGCCTCTAGAACTATGAGAAATAAATTTTTGTTCTTTATAAATTACCCAATCTCAGTTATTTGTTATAGCAGCAGAAATGAACTAAGACACACACATATATGTATTTTATATATAGTCAAATTAATATATTCACAGATATGTGCAACTACCACCACAATTTTAGAACAATTTTTTGACCTCCACAGAAAACTTGTACCCTTTAGCTATCACATTCCCCTCCCCCCCATTACTCCCACCCAACCCTGAGGAACTCCACTTTCTGTCTACATAGATTTCCCTGTCCACGACATTTCATATGAATGGGATCATCTGTGGTTTTTGTGCCTGTCTTCTTTCACTTAGAGTAAAGTTTTCACGGTTAATCTATGTTGTAGCATGTCTTAGTACTTCATTTCTTTTTATGGTTGTATAATACTCCCTTGTATGTTTACACCACTTTTTGTTTATCTGTTCAACTGTCGAGAGACGGTTGTTTCTACCTTTTGGCTGCTGTAAACAATGCTCCTGTGAACATTGGTGTGTAAGTGTCTGTGGGAGTACCTGCATTCAGTTTTGGGGGTATATATCTAGATGTAGAATTGCTTAATCATATGGTAATTCTATGCTTAACTTTTTGAGGAACTGCCAAGTTGTTTTTCACAGTGGTGGCACCATTTTACATTCCAACCAACAACAATGCACAGAGGTTTCAATTTCTCCACATTTTTGCCAACACTTGCTATTTTCCTTTTTTTTTTTTTTTTGATAACAGCTGTCCTAATAAACGTGAAGTGGTATCTCATTGTGGTTTTATTTGCATTTTATTGTTTCATTGTAGAAGTTCATGTATTCTGGTTATTAATACCCGATCAGATATATGATTTGCTATTATTTTGTCTCTTTCTGTGGGTTATCTTTTCACTGTCTTGATACTGTCCTATGCTGCACAAAAATTTTTAGTTTTTGATGAAGTTCAATTTGTCTATTTTGCTCTTTTGTTCTCTGACTTTTGTTGTCATATCTGAGAAATCATTGTCAAATCCAGTGTCATTGAAGCTTTTTCCCTATATTTTCTTCTAAGAGTTGAACAGAGGTGATTTTATTTCTTCCTTTTCAATTTGGATGGCTTTCATTTCTTTTTCTTGCTTAATTATTCTGGCTAGAACTTCCAATACTGTGTTGAACAGAAGTGACAAGAGTGAGAATTCTGTCTTGTTTCCAGTCTTAGTAGAAAAGCTTTCACTCTTTCACCATTGAGTATGACGTTAGCTGCGGAATTTTCACAGTGCCTGGCATGTTACACATGCTAACGGATATTTAATTCCCTTTCCCTGGAGCAGTTTTTCAGGAAAGATTCTGTATTCTTGACAGTCCTGGGACTCTTGTATTCAGAAGGCCTAGAAGCCCAGAAGTCCAAGGTAGCTGGGAAGTTTGGAGACCTGTGTGAGGTGGTTTTGTCCTGGGCTGCAGTGTAGTATCAGCTCACCTTTGTTTCCAAACCTGGCGGCCATTTTGTAGTTTTGGAGGTTGCAGCAAAGGCCTTGGGTTTTGAGTGGCTGTTTGGAGGCAGGGAAGGGTTTACATCACAATTATCACAACTTTACTCCTTTTTATTTCTCAAAATGATTGAGACCATAGGGGCGGTGACCTGAATAGATCTACACCCCCATCACAATTTCCCTCTGTTTCTCTTACTTCAGTACCAGGTTTAGGGCACTCCTGTGCCATTCAAGTTAGGTTGACCTTGTAGAAACCTCTCAGGGTTGGTTTTGGCTTCCTAAAGGTGAGAACTTCCTACCTTTGTAGTGTACTAACTCCTCATAAATAGAAATGGTAGGGATGATAAAGGTCCTTGCCCCCTTTAAAAGGGTAAGTCTCCCGCTGTCAGGTCAGAAATAGATCCTCTTTCCTCCCGTTAAGCAACGTGCTGAGTCTGGGAGTGGTAATCCGAGTGGGCAGAGAGCGTGGGGCCTGCCCTCCAGCCCCGGGAGGCCGGGGCGCACAGCCGTCCTCCGCAGCCCACGGTTCATTCCTCCCGGGCTGCAGGCACTTTGAACAGAAGGTCACAAATAGCTGGGATCAGTATAATTTGAGAACAGTTGCCTTTTCTGTGGCTGGGAAGACCTAATCCTGGGCGCTAATGTGTGCCGTTTGCTTTTGGCCCCTGTTCTGACACAGGGAGAGGCAAGATGGTGAAGCCGTGGCCACCTGTGAGTGCTGGCAAGCCCAGGGAGGCAGTCCGTCCTGCCGGCTGTGCTGTACCTGGGGCCAGGGCTAGAATTGTGCTTGAAAACTGGAAATACTGGACCTATGACATTTTCCTTCTCACTCTCCCCGTTTGTGTGGCTTATTCAAGAAGCAGGGGAAGAACACTCTTAATGACCTGGAGCTACGCCTCTTGCCAGGATCAGCAAGCAGGACAAGCCTTTGGGGAGCACAGTTGAGCCACTTTTCAAAGGCAGTGACCCTCCTGGGCCGCCTGTTTAGAACTGGTCCTGGAGGAATGGAATGCCTGGCCGGCCGCCGGGAGCAGGCTGAGCTGCACATGGGTTCTGGCCAGTGGGGTCCATTCGTGTGGCCAGGTCTCACGTAAAATGTTCTGGAACTCAATGTTGTTTTTAAGAAAATCTTTTTGAATAAGAGGTCTCCATGGGGTCTTACTCCGTAAAAGCTAAGAGTTTCTCTGCAGAGTTGTGCCGGGCAGCTGTTTTGTGTCCAGGGGTGGTAGTTTGGCTTCCGTCAGACTGTCCCCTAAGGCAAGCTGAAGTCCTGGGTGCTGAGCCGGTCTTGTGCCCAAGGGAACACCCCCAGTGCTGGGCAGGGCTATAGAGGCAAAGAGCATAAAGTCTGAGGCAGCAGTTCTCAAACTGTTTGGTCCTGGGACCCCTTGACACTTAAAAATGACTGAAGACCCCAAAGGACTTGTGGTTATGTGGCTGTATATGTTGATATTTACCATTTTAGGAATTACGACAAATTTAAAAAATACTTCCTCTCTTTAGAAAGAACAAGAATAAATGCATTATAATGTAAATATAAATAACATTTTATGAAAAAACCCTATATTTTCAAAAACAAAAATAATGAGAAGAGTGGCATCGTTCTGCATTTGGAAAATCCCTTTAAAGTCTGGTTTAATAGAAGGCAGTTGGATCGTCCTTTCTGCGTCTGTGATCGGTCACATGTCACGAGGGTGCACTCATGAGAGAATGAGAGGGGACAGGACAGGTCACATCTTCTTCGTATGGTGAAGATAGTTTTTGTGTCTTGAAGACAATTTTGGCCTCGTTGCTCCTGGAGGGGTCTTGCCCTGGGGCGCTGAAGACTGTCCCTGCCAGGCGCACGTGAGAGGCACCACAGGAGGAAGCACAGATGTGGGGGTTTGGGCAGAGGCCTGGGGGGCCAGGGTGCCCTGCAGTGCCCGTCGCTGGGAAGGTGGAGAAGTGCCAGGCTGGTAGTGCCTCTGGTTAATCTCCTGCATCTATTGTGTGAACTGGAGACTCAGCAGCCGGGGCCTCAGGGAGACCCCGAGGACACCGGCCCACAGCTGTCACATACCAAATAAGGGAGAATGTCCTTCTTCAGTCTTCTGGAATGTTTATTTCCGGTTTTGGGTTAAAGTAGGGATGCAGCTTGGATATGGTAATGCAGACTCTGCTCACCACCTCGATGGGAATTGGTTGAGATGACTAGCTTCAGTCAGTGGTGAGTCTGCGGAGCCCGGGACCAGGCAGGGCCACAGCAGCATTCAGGGGGCACATGGGAGGCTCGGCGCGGCTGGATTCTGGGGGCTGTGATGCACATGCACCGTCAGCTGCCTCTCTGTCTCTTCTCCCAGTGTGTGTTGAGCCTGTATGATGCACCCTGTCTGGTGCTGGCTGCCCAGACACATATGACAGTTTCTGGCCTTGGGTCATGTTTACCGATGGTGGGGGGGTACTAAAAGTTTGCGGAAGAAACTGTGATACCAGCATCAATTTACGTGCCCCCCAAGAGTGCTTTGGAACAAAGGTGAGTTCATCAACAACGACTGGGACCATCAGAAGAGGCAGCTCTTTTTATCTGACAGGTAGAAGACCAGATGGTTTTCATGAGCTGAGAAGGGAGAGGGGGACTACAGAGAAAGCAGGGGCCCGAGTTCTCTCCCTCCCCACTACTCTTGCGGGCTGGCAGTCTCTGGGTGTGGCACGGATGTGGCTGTGCTGCGCCCCATCAGAAGGCCCTGTGAGTCCTGCCACCTCCTGGGTGCAGAGGCCCTTATTGTGGTGCTCAGAGACCACAGAACCGGTGCAGTGCTGGGCAGACGAAGCTGGCCATGAGCTGGCTTTGAGAGAAGACAGACATGGGGGAAAGGTAAGGCAGCCCTGCCCGTGGGGCTGTCTTCCTCTGTCAGGTGAAGCATGGCAGGCCACCAGCATACCCAGGGGACATGCTGAGGTGTTGGAAGTGGTAGAGGGAAGTGGGGACTGTGTGATCTGTGTCTGCCAGGATACGCTGCTTCAGTAGCTAAAGCAGGTGGTTTGGGCTAGTAGGAAGGACGGATTGATTCCTTCTTGGGTCTCAGTGCTCTCTTTCTTCCCCTGAAGCCAGACCTTGAGTGTGACTCAATGGCTCTGGTCTGATTACTGAGCATTTGGCATCAGTACAGTGAAAGACAATGGAATTCTAAAAAGGTTTAGATTAAATTTAGTAATCTTTACAGGAGACAATTTGAAATTAGATTGTTGTGACTCTTTTAATGGCTCAAATTGCTGGGAGGAAGAGAACGTGTGTAATCAAATGCTAACAGTGGATTTTGATGGCGGAGCTAAAGTTTGAATTAGCCTTGATTAGAACCCAGCCTACTCATGGAGGAGCTCCAGTCCGGTGAATAAGGTAATTGCCTGAAGGTGCACCCTCTGAGTTCAGAGGTGGGCTGATTTGTGTGGAAACCAGTCACCCAGTGGTTGCGGCGGAGCTTTCTGCTCATCAGCCCTGTGCGTGAGGTTTCCTTTTTACCCTTTGGTTTTTTCTCTGGTCCAAAAGCAGCCTTCCCCAGATAGAGGAGGAGGAACTGTTGTTTGGCCAATGTAGTGTGAACAGCTCGAACTCCTACAGAAGTTACCATTCATTGGGGGTGGTTCTCCTGGGGCTTATCAGCAGCCAAGGGTCCCCTTCCAGACCGCTGAGAACAAGCTCATCTAGGATCTGCTTAAAGGTTTGCAAGCAGCTTTTGCAGAACTATAAAAGCAATGGTTGGTTGTGCGTACCACAAGCTGTCTCTCTTTCCGTACTCCCATTACTGGGTCTTGGCCAGTGGGTGAGATTTGGCCATGCTCCGGCATCCTGCATCCATGGACCTATGGAAACCAGTTTAGAGACCATATTGAAGACAGCACTGTGACTGATGGTGCTAAGGTTTGGAACATAGTGAGCACTCAGTGAGCGTGTTGAATGAATTAATGAAAGGATAATGCATTTCAGGACTAAGGGGAAACGTGGAAAGAGGCAATTGCTGCGGAAGTGAAATCAGACCACCCAGCCAACTGCTGAGCCTGTGGGCTTATGTGGCCATCAAAGTGATGTGATGAAGCCTTTCCTACTGGCACAGAAAGAATATTCTCTTCCTGTAGGGCAGTGAATTCGTTTGGGAATTAAAGGAGGTAACGACGTGAGTCTTTACCTTTTTTATAATTATTGGAGCCAGGTAAGAAGATTAAGTGCAGAATCTGGTATTTTGAGTGTCCCACATTGTTTTTTTCCAAATTGTCAAGTTGCAGGTTGTTTACTTCCTTTAGCCCAAAAGAAAAAAGCCAAAACATCACTCCATGTGCACCTTTGTCACTGTACAGTCTGTCCCATGTCACAGGAGCTGGAACTAGAGCTGGGTCTGAGTGGACTCAGGCCTGAGGGGCGTTAGCCATGGGGTGTGGTTTGGATGAGGGGACTGGGTTTGAGCAGATCTGGCTGGGCAGCACCTCGGGCTGCTGGGTAGGTATTTTGGGAAGCAGAACACTTGTTGCTCCACATACGCTCTCACTCAGAATCCTAATGTAGGAAGCAGATGAGCGCCGGGCCCCTCCGCGCAGAGGAGCTGGGTGTGGGGCACGTCACGGGCTTTCTTTTGGCTGGTCTCCCAAGTCCCAGACAGGTAGAATGGCGTCCTTGCCCAGGCTCCTGGATCACAACATGGGAGCAAAGTGGTCCAGTGGGTCACGTCCACGAACAATGAGGTTACTAGCACAGCGCAGGGCACAGACACAGGGTCTCTGCCATGGGGGGCTCCGTGGCTCACTCTTGGGTCTGATCTGAGAAAGACACCTGGATGGGGCAATGTAAGAACCATTCCTGGGTCCCCAAGGATGCCGCTGGGAGCTGTGTCATACCCGCAGTGGGCCATAGGGTCTTGTGAAGGCTAGGGCTTGGGGACTGCCACACTGTGGCTTGAGAGTGGGGCCAGGGGGCCCAGGACTTGAAAGTGGGCCCCTCTGCCTGCCAGACCAGAGCAGTCTGCTTTCTGAGGTGAGTCCCCAGAGTCCATGTGACCGTGTGGGCAGAGGAGAGCCTGGTAGTGGGGCAGTGGTTGCCAGGGTGGAGGTTGTCTACATTTTTAGGTAGGAAGCAACGAATGACTCCCTCTTCAGTTGGTACGTCTGCCTTCAGGTGTCCCACACCTGCCTGCACCTGCCTGCCCTGTATCCGCAGGATCTGTGTGTCACTCTTGCAACTGGACCACCTGGACCCAGGGGGGCCGGGCCGCCTGATGCTCGCACACCTGGGCCCCGGCCACACAGGGCAGGGCTGGCCTGGCCGCAGCACTTACTGGGGAGGCTGCTGCAAAGGTCTGAGCAGGCGGCCAGGAGGACCAAATACAGGAGATCATCCACAGCCGTTAACAACAAGCTCTGCCAAATTTTAGAAGAGTAGAGTAAATTGCTGAATAAAGTCATTTTTAATTTTCAATATGCCCATGCCCTGCATCAGTTCTCAGTCTTGTGAGACCTGCCCACTGTGCGGCAGCGATGCATTTCGGAGCCCTTAATCACTGTTTTCAGACCATTCCTGTTTGGTGGAGCCCTGTGTTTCCAAGTGTCCTTGCTAAAACCTTGATTTTCCCCAGCCGGACACTGGTTTTCCTTAGACATGCTTGTATGTCCCTCACTCTGAAAACCTGGAACCCACAGTAGTTACTTGCTGAGTATACCGAAACATACAGAGAATGAAGCGATGTGATTATCGTGGACACATCGAGTGCAGGTCCTGCTGGTCCGGCACGCCGTGTGCACACCGGGCTGCTTCGGCCTGAGTGGCGACCCAGTGTCCAGACCACATCGGCTCCGCGTCCCCGGAGCTTTCCGCGGGGAGGCGGGAGATGTTAGCCGACTGCTGGTGTCGTCTTCACCCGCAGCTGCCCCCTCGCACGGTGTTAGCGACCACACCACCTTCCCTCCACAGGCAGGGGCGTCTTTCCTCTTTGCCAGTGTGGGTGCTTATCTTTTTTTTAAGCCCTCTTAAGGTAAGAAAGAAAAGGAACAAGAAAGGAAGGGAAAGAAAAGAAAACAGAGGGGCAGAGTCCTTCAGCGTTTCTAGACATGGCCCGTACAGAACGGGCCTCTGCAGTTAACATTCATGCGACATGGCCTGCGGCACTTAATGGCCTCATTGTGTTGAGGTGCAGGGCAGCGGCTTCTCTGGAATTCCCGGAACAGGACGGGAGGGGAGCCCCCCAGGCCGAGGGCATCCCACGGACTCGAGCGTCGATTTCCGTGTGAGGGGTGCAAGGAGGAGAACCAGACAGGACCACGGGCCCGAAACGAGACTAAAACACTTCTTACTTAGAAAGATGACTCTTAAAAGTTACATCAGTAATTTGTGACCTTTATTTTAGGAGATCGAATCTGGAAGTCTGTGGAGAGTGAAATTCCCACTTCTCTCACCTCTTCTCCGTTCCATCTTGCGGCTCTCACTTGTGGTTGGTGGTGTTGAAGGTTCTTCGGGATCTTTTTTGTATGGAATTAAAACAATTTTTTTTAAATTAAAAAGAATTTTAATTGATGCATAATAGATGTACATAGCTTCAAGGTACATGTGATAATTTAATACATTCATTTAATTTGTAAAGATCAAATCACTGTACTTGGGATAGCCATCACCTTAAATATTTGCCTTCTTTTAATGCTAGAAACCCTCAAATTATCCTCTTCTAGCTATTTTGAAATGTACAGTAGATTTTTGTAGACTATAGTCACCTTAACTGATCTGTCAAACACTAGGTCTTATTTCTTCTATCAAACCATGTATTAGTCCCCATTAATCAACTTCTCTTCGTCCCTCCTTCCCCACTTCCCTGTCTGGCCCTGGTAACCCCCATGCCACTTTCTGTCTTCATGAGATCCACTCTGTAGCTCCCACAAGTGACTGAGAACACGTGATATTTGTCTCTGTGCCTGACTTGTTTCACTTCACATACTGACTTCCAGTTACATTCATGTTGCTGCAAATGACAGGATTTCATGTTTTTTGTGGTTGAGTAATATTCCATCGTGCACATATACCACAGTTTCCTCATCCGTTCATCCATTGGTGACACTGGGGTTGATTCCATATCTTGGCTATTGTGAATAGTGCTGCAACAAACATGGGAGTGTAGATATTTTCAATATATTGATTCCCTTTATTTTGTATATATACCCAAGTAGTGGAATTGCTGGATTAAATGACAGTTCTAATTTTAGTTTTTTGAGGAACCTTGGTGCAGTTTTCCATAATGGTTATACTAAATAATTTACATTCCCACCAACAGTGTACGAGGGTTCCCCATTCTCCACATCCTTGCCAGCATCTGTTATTGTCTGTCTGTTTGATACATGCCATTGTAACAGGTGTAAGGTGATATCTCCTTGTGGTTTTGATTTGCATTTCTCTGCTGACTGGTGATGTTGAGTATTTTTTCATATACCTGCTGGCCATTTGTATGTCTTTTTTTTTTTTTTTTTCCAACATACTATTGTTGGCTAGAATTATATGTCTTCTTTTGAGAAATGTCTATTTGGGTCTTTTGCCTGTTTTTTAATTGGACATTTGCTTTTTTTCTTTTGAGCTGTTTGAGCTCCCTCTCTATTCTGGTTATTAATCCCTTGCAGATGGGTAGTTTGTAAATTGTTGTTCCGATTCTCTGTGTGGAATTTGTGGGCGTAGACCCGTGCAGATTTGCCCCTTCCCCCTTTTTACAGCAGTACCGCCTGTGCCTTTGCCTTCTGCCAGTGCTGTGTGCAACACTGTGGGAATTGTGTCATTGCATCCTTGCATGGGATTGGGACTGTTTTGTTTTCACATTGCAGTTGAGGAAATTGAGGCAGGGGAGGCCGAGCACTTGCTGAGGCTGTTGGAGCTGGCGGAGGCCGAGTCTGAGCCACGTCCATGGTTTCTGGGCCGGCCCCCCTGCCAACCTGGAGCCCAGACCTGTCTTTTCCTTTCCCATGCTGCCTGCTATCTGCAGGATTGCTGTACTCTACAATATTTAACTAGGCTCCTATCAGGGCATTTTTCATGTGTTCAGCAAAGAGTTGAGCTGCTTGGCTCTGTGCTGAGGGATGGGATACAGCAGTGGCCAGGACAGTTGGGGTCTCTGGCCTCAGAGCTGCTTCTTAGCAGGGAAATGGACACAAAATGAGTCAGCACGAGGAAGCACAGCACTGTCCAGGCTGATGTGCCCTGCAGGAGAGGCGGGCCCAACCTGCAGACCTGCCATGGAGTGGGGCTTAATGGGCTGGGTAGCCCGATCTTCTGGGGTGGACAGGGACAGGACAGGGTGGACAGGTAGCCTGGATCCTTGTTAGAGGTGGAAGGCAGGCTGGAGGCTTGGGTGTTTGGGAGAATTCCAGATAGAGGGCAGAGAGCATGCAAAGACCTTGAGGGAGGAGAACAGGAGACCCTGGAAGAGGCCGGGGAGGTGGGCAGGTGACTCCAGTGGGGACAGCAGTGCAGAGGTGGCCAGGACCCCACGGGTCAGGCCTGGCAGCTGTCTTTGGAGAGTCGGGTGCATTTGAAGTGCAGTGGGCAATGGTGCCAGCTCTCAGGCTCTGCAGAGCAGGGCCAGGTGAGTGGGACGTGGTGAGGATGCTGAGAGATGGGGACCCTGGGTCCTTGTCAGATGAGGGCTGGGGGCCTGGAGTTGGCAGCAGAGGTAGAGGGAAGTGGATGGCTTTCAGAGGCTTCTGCAACTGAAATAAGCTAGGCTGGTGGATTGCATGGAAGGAGGTGGGAGAGAAAGTTAGGAATGGAGGAAGACTCTTGCTTCTGCCATGTGCAATTTGGTGGGCGCCCACAAGCTGGGGGAGAGGAGGGATTTGGGCAGGCCCACTTAGGTTGCTTCCAGTTGTTCTATATTAAAGTGTGCAGTGGACGTCAGTGTGTGTATATATGTATGTCCATGTGTGTATGCATGTGGGTCCTATAGGATAAGTTACTCCAAGTAGGATGCCTGCACCAGAAACTGAAGTTTGAGAGCTGCTGCCCAGTCCCCAGTTGGGCTCCCCAAGCCCACATGGTGTGATTCCTACCTGTGGTTTAGGAGAGCCTTGTTGCTCCACCGGCCTTCCCCAGCTCCGGGTGGTCCCTGTTCTTTTAATTTTCAACCATCTGATAGCTCACAAATTCCACCGCATGTGCTGCCAGTGTACCTCCCTGGTTCCTAGTGAAGTCAAACATGTTTCACTTATCTGTTTTGCAAATTGTTTGCTTCTGCCCTCTCTCCATTTTTATATTGGACAGCTTATTCTATCTCTTATTTTAATAGGAGATTAAATGCAGATTGTTGGCTGCATAATAATGCAAATATTTTGTTCCAAGGCTCTTTGCTTGTCTTTTGATTTTATATTTAGGGTCTTTTGCTATGAAGGAGTCGGTTTTTCCTTCATGGCCTCTAGGTTAAAAATCTTGCTTAGGAAGATCTTCCTCACCCAGTTTTTGTAACATTATTCTTTTATATTCTTAGTAGTTTTTATACTCTTAGTAGTTTTTGTAATGTTTAAATCATTCCATGAGGACCATGTGAGAGGTGAGGCTCCGGCCATATCTTGCGCAGCACCAATGACCAGCTGTCCTTGATCTTGTTTTTATTAATAATTCCTGTGTGATCATTCGCCTCTGTCCATGTTCTCTGACCGTGTGCCGTGGATTTCGGTGTCTGTTCCCGTATGTGTGGATCAGCAAGCGGGCTGCCTGCAGGTCCGGGGCCTGCCTTGGGATCGCATTGCAGCGACCCCCCGATTCGCAGGCGGAGTGGCTGTCAGCCGCGTGAGGGTTTCTTTTCCAAGGAGGTGGTGTGTTTCTACCTTCTGGGCTTCTTTCAGGTTCCTCCCTAAAACTTTTTCATTTTCTTCAAAAGGTTGTGTGTATAATTTTGAAATGTGTTATTTTTGTTCTGCAAATGAAATCGTTTTCCCCACGAGACTTTCTCGTTGTCTCCAAGCTGGTGCACAGAAGGGCCAGCGAGTGTGTGGCTCGCTCCGGGATCTCGGCCTTATTAAATGTTCATAGCGGCCCTAATTATTTTTCAGTTTACGGTCCTGGATTTCGTTTGTAAATATAATTGACAGTTTTAAACACTCATTTTCTATTCAATATTTACACCTTGTTTGTTTCTTATTTCACCATACAGTTTAGGGCCCTGCAGCAGTATGCCTGATACTGCAGTTGTGGGCTTTTGGTCCTAGTTGTAGTGGGGGTGTCATTCGTTCTTCTTTCGGTGGGGAGCTTAGGGGGTTCATTATTTACACCTCATCACTAAAATCTTTAATTACTGGCAAGCGGGAGATTTAAAAAAATTTTTTTTCTTTCATCTTCTGTGCTTTGGATTTCAGGCTCTTTTGGCTATTTTTCTCTCTAAAAGAAAATGATAAAATGCTCCAAACAAGTAAACAAAAGAATAAAAATGAAGAGAAACCTTACACTAATTGCAGAAGTCTTCTATTCTTTTTCCGTATGATACAATTTATGTTGTATCAAAATGAACAAGTAGGCGGTGTGGATTCTATCGCATCGAGCTGCATTTTGGCTCTGCCGTTTGTCGGCTGTGTGGCCTTGGCACCTGCCTGCCGTCTCCCAGCCTTGGTTCTGCATCTGTAAAATGGGGCCTGCAGCGCTGCCTCCAAGGATTGGTATTTGACTGTTATTAATTAAGGGCCACTAATCCTTGCGTGTTTGTGATGTATCTCTCATGCCTTTACTGCTTTTCATTTGATCTTCAAAAAGTCCTTACGAGAGACTGTAAAGATGTGTGACTTGTATTAGGTTGTCAGCCAAGGGTGGCTTCCATTAGCCTCGCCAGTCATCGCAGGTGTCCTCATCACCCAGGGTGGCATTATCTGGAGAGCCAGAACCGCTGGAAGCCCCCGAATTCCAGGCCTGCGGATCCCATATACTTGGCTGTGGGGGAGTGAAGACACATACCCACTCTTGTCCCAGTGTAGCTCGTGCAGTGCGTGGTGCTGTGGCAAAAATACTCATGTTTACATCTGTAGATTCATTGCTTACTGATGAACAGGAGCATATATATTTTTATGCCAGTACCACACTGTTTTAACACTTTTGCTTTAGGGTGCATTTTACTATGTGATGAGAGTGATTCTCCCTTAATGTTCTTTGGCTGACCATCTTACCATTTTTTTATTTTGTTAATTTTAGAATTATTCTACTGGGCACCAAGAAAAAATGCTGCTTGAATTTAGATTGATACTGTATTTCATTTATAAAATTATTTTTAATATTTGAATTAATTACTTCTAAGAGAATCAAAATCTTTGTGATATTTAATCTTCCCATTTAGGAACTTAGCATGTTTCCATTCATTCAGCTCTTTTTATATCTCTCAAGCTAAATGTAAAATTTTACAGTTTGTGTAGGGCTGTTCTTAGGACTAAACTAAAATATGCGTATGTATATATATAAGCTATGGTGAGTGGTGTCTTTTCTGTTGGTTTTCTGATCATTCACTGTGTTTATGTGTGCGTGTGTATTCATCCTATCTCTCTAGACTTTTGACTAGTTTTAGAGAGAAATATTTTGCCTGTTGCAGGTAGGTAGTCTCTTACCTTGTTGCATTTCTGGTTTGTGTGACGGACAGCTGTTCTTTGGCTACCCCATCTTTGTTCTTGCTTGGTTGGTGGTTTGTAGAGGCCCCACAGTGAGGATTGTTAGGATTTTTGGTCCTGCTTGGCCCTGGAATTGAGTCCTAAGTGGGTCTGGGCCCATTTACGCATTTTGGTTAAGTTCTGTTGGTTTCAGTGATGGCGGCCAGTTCAGAAGCT
This sequence comes from Lemur catta, assembly GCF_020740605.2. Classification (NCBI taxonomy): domain Eukaryota; kingdom Metazoa; phylum Chordata; class Mammalia; order Primates; family Lemuridae; genus Lemur; species Lemur catta. The sequence continues at coordinate 93,443,742 of NC_059138.1, read as the reverse complement.
GTTTCTGGGTTGTCAGTGCTCTGCCCTGCATTCCTGATGACCACGTCTGTGACCCCCTCCCAGTGTCTGCCAGGGCCCAGGCCAGTGGTGGAGGCGCCAGATGAATGGGACTGTCACGGCTGAATTATTGCTGATTTTTTTTTCTTATTTCAAAATATTAAGGGGGTGCAAATGTTTTTGGTTACATGGATTGCTTTTGCATTGGCATGAGTCATAGCTATAGGTGTGCCCATCACTAAAATAGTGTTCATTGTACCCATTGGGTAGGTTTTCAGCCATCCCCTCCTCCCCCCACCCCGGTTGATTTCCACTGAGTTTTACTTCCCTCTGTGCTCATGTGTGTTCACTGGTTAGTTCCAATTTAATGATGAGTACATGTGGTGTTTGTTTTTCCAATCTTGAGATAACTTCACTTAGGAGAATGGTCTCCAGTTCCATTGCGGTTGTTGCAAAAGGCATTAATTTATCCTTTTTTATAGCTGAGTAGTACTCCATGGTATACAGATACCACATTTTGTTAATCCACTCATGAGTTGATGGGCACTTGGGTTGATTCTACATCTTTGCCATTGTGAATTGTGTTGCAATAAACATTCAAGTGCAGATGTCTTTTTGGTAAAATGACTTGTTTCCCTTTGAGTAGATACCCATTGCTGAATATTTTGTATGTATTTGGCATTTTGAAAGTACAGTTGGCCCTCTGTATCCTCAGGGTCCGCATCTACAGATTCAACCAACTTCAGATTGAAAATATTAAAAAAAAAAACCCAAACAATAAAAAATAACAATATAACAAAAATTAATACAAATAGAAAAACCAATGCAGTATAACTATTTACATAGCATTTGCATCGTATAAGTAATGTAGAAATGGTTTAAAGTATATGAAGGGGTTGTGTGTAGGTTGTATGCAAATACTATGCCATTTATGTCAGGAACTTGAGTGGATTTGGGTATCACAGAGATCCAGGAAGCAGTCCCTCTTGGGTGCCCAGGGATACCTGTGTGAGGCTGGCAGTTAGGTGGGCAGGGGTCCTATGTTTTCACTTCTTTCTGCTGCTAGGTTTCCTTCCCCTCCTGTTCCAGTGTCTGAAGATAAGGAAAGGAACTGTGGCTGTTGGGTTTGCATAGCTGGTCTGAAGGTATCTGAAGATGCCCCTGATAAAAGTGGTGAGAAGTGTGGCATTTTGTATTTGATTGTGGATTCAGGTTTAGGCTGTCCATGGGTTTTGGCAACAACCTTCTGAAATTTTTTAATTGGTTTTTAGAAATTTATCTTTTCTTCAATTCCATTTTATTCACATATTTCTCAGTTTGTCTTCATAAGCACCTTCTTACTCTGTGAGAAAACTACAGTCTCTGAGTATCTGATGTCAGCACAGTATGGAGTTTAATTTTTTGTAATTCACAGTATTCTGTCCCCTTCTAAGAAGACCCAGACTTCACTCCAGAGCTGTCTGGCTGAATAGGCTGAATACTCTCGCCATGAAAGTTGGGATTTATTGAGTGTCTAAATAGTCACTGTTATTACTCTAAATATTTAGTGTGAGAAAGGTGGACAGAAGGAGAACTTTATATTACCTCAGGAAGTTTTGGAAGATATCAAAGATACTAAACAGGAATCAAGGGGCCTTTTGTTTCTGAAATATTTTGAAAGTAAGTTAAGACATTATTTATTTTTGCCCAGGTTAGTATATTCTTTAAGATCTCAAGTTTATGTCGCGTCTGTGAACTGCGTGAGAAGCACCCTCTTGACTGATCGGCAAGTAGCCGAGTGAGTTCCGTGTGGGCCCTGTGGGTGCCTGTCCCGGGGCCCAGGCCAGCGCGTAGGTGTGCTGGTCCGTGTGCAGGGTGCGGCGGTCCTTGGACCGGTGCTGGACGGAGCCCCTGTAACCAGGGCTGAGCGGCCGCTCTCTCATGGGTACCTATCGTCACTGAGGTTATCGAGGAGGTATCGTATCTTATTCACCCTTCAGTTTATCAGGTTCAAAAATGATGTTGCCTTTGTTTTGTACTGTAAAGTTCAATATCAGCCTTCCTGAAAATAGACAAAAATGGGTGAAGTAGTGTGACCAGTTTGATAGGATTACTGTATTTCTTTATACCTTAATTTATTTATTGTGCCTATGACAAAAAGCAAATCTCCCAAGTGCCTGTTACAAATTTGAAGCTACATGCCTGAAAGGCAGATTGGGAGGTGGTCCGGGGGCATTCGAATTGAAATCCAGGAAAAAATTAGGCTCTCTGGAGATGGGAAACCCTGAGGATATGAGGATATACAGTCCTTATGGAGACCCTAAGCCCTTTTCTAACATTCCCATTGCCATTGAAAGACCATCATACCTGTTTGACTGTGCACCTTTTTTTCTTTGTTTTTTTTTTTTAACTTGTGGTCAACGTAAGCTACTAGAACTTAGAAATATTCCAGTTGACATAATCAGCATGATAATTTTCAAACTTTCAAATTCTTTGAAAGAGTTAAAGTAGCACCCTTAATAAAATGCCTTTGTATGTGCAGGTAATGTTCAGCTTTGAGCAGTCAAATAATCATGCGTCACATGCCTCTCCTTTCAGTTCTAAAAAGGTTGGCATCCTCTTTAAACATCAGCAAGCTGTCAAGCTTGCAGGTGGCCAGTAAGTTTTGCATCTGACAGTGGGAGAATCGTTCGGCTCGTAGTGCGTGATGACCAGTACGTTTTTTGAACATTTAGTATATGTTGGATCCTGTCCTAGGTCTTCATGTGCATTGGCTCACTGAATCCTCATGAAAGCTCTATGAGAGAGACACTGTTTTCATGCCGATTTTATAGGTGGGGACACTGAGGTTCAATGATCTCGATCGTTTTCGCAGACGTCTCCCGCTGGGGGGTGGTGTCTCTGCTTCCCAAGCCCAGGTTCTCAGCAAGTGTGCCGAGCGGGACCTTTTTTTTTTCTTAACAGCCATTTTGATGGCCATATTTGCACATGGATTGTCTCTGGGCCAAGACTTCTTCCATGCCAGGTAAGAAGCAGGGGCAGGCTTTATTTTCACCGTTTAATGATTAGGAAAATTTAGTTTTTGAGCCCTTCATTGAATGGCCTGTTGAGAGCACTCATGTCACAGGCAGTGGCTCAACTCAACGTAGAAAGGCAACGACGGCAGTAGTCCCCTCGGTTGCACGTTGCTGTGTGTTCGTCGCTCTATGAAGTCTTCCCTGTGTGTCTCATTTAGAAACCTGAGAACCTGGTGGCATTCCAATGCAATGGATTAAATCCTCAGTGAGGTGGGCTTTGTCCCCAGTGCCCTGCAGAGGGACTGGGGTCTGGAAAGACCGGTGAGTTGCACGGCCCATTGCACCGTCACCTCCAGCAGGGCAAAGGTTAGACTTGGTTTCCACCCTCTTCTCCATGCCCAGAAGAGCGTCTTGAGCCCTCAGTGCACAGGACTCGAATGATGAATCCAAGTAGATCAGAACCAGGATTTGACCTCCAGATCTGGCTGCTCTGCACCCCTCCCGTGGATCGCGTGTGCACTGCTCAGAGTATATCATTTTTTGCCCAGCAAGGCCTCTGCTGAGAACAGCCCCAAGCACCGTGGACTGGTGCTTGGTCTGGGGTAGACGCAGATCTCTGGGGCATGGACAGGGGGTTGTAGCCTGAGAGGAGGACCCTGAGAAGGACCTGGGCTTTGATCCAGGCTCAAAGTGTGAAGTCTAGGTAACTTTGCCTTGCAAGGAGCAAGTGTCTGTGCGCTCCACACCCTGCTGCTTTGGGAACCGCTTGCTTTGGGGCGAGGGAGGCACGTGGGCAGTGCTTGGGAACCCAGGTGTCTTCCCTTCCATCCTCTGGTCTTGGGCATCTGTCCCTGCAGCCACTTGATATGGCAGCTATAGAAGGCTACTTCTTACGGACTCACTTTCTCATGTGGGTTTTAAACATTGTAGTCCTGGGCACAGAGCATAAATTCACATTTGTGCAAGTGCAATGTGAGTTCAACGATGGCTTCCTTTCTTTCCAGCTCTGGAGCTGACCACGATGCTGAGCAGGAAAAGGCAGCCATAGGCCTAGTGACCGGTGGCCGTGTCCTCACTTGGATCCTTGCAGTGGAGCTAGGTGGCCACGTTGCCACACAGAGCCACAGGTAAGTCTTGTGTGTGTTCTCACTGATAGAGCCTTTCTTTGCAGGAGAGTCGGCTGTTCAGTATTGATTAAGGCAAGGTCAGTAGATGCGTGCCACTGCGGGTAGAGGCCTGATACTGGGTCCTTTCTTGCAGTTTTCTCAAAGGGAGTCTCCCCGCCTGTGTCTCTGTCCTCTCCCTCCCCCTCCTCCTCGGCTCTGCTCTGCTCAGGATCATGAGCTTAATCCAGGGGGGACGGGAGAGTCTGGGTCACGCCTGAACCGGGCCCTGCAGACCGTGCTCCACGTGGACAGGTCCCTTGGCCTCACAGGTCTCCCTCTGCCCTTCCGTAAGGTAGGGGTGGCAGTGCCTGCTTCCCGGGTGGCTCTGGGCACCCTCACTTGGTGAGCCACGAGAGTTGGTAGCTGTTGTTCGTACAGCTGGGCTAGAGCACACAAGGGAGGCTCTTGACGTGTGCCTTGTTCCTAACCTGGTGCGTATTGGCCTGCCCCTGCCTTCGTGCTGACACTGGGGTCCGCGTGCCTGAGGAAGGCCCAGAGCAGGTCCTGGCACCCGCTGCCTTCCCTCAGTGCATCAGCCTGAGGCAGCCTTTTCTGGAAATGGACCTTTTCTTTCATCCCGGTTTGTCCTGGGCAAGGGATTCTTACGATGCTGTAGGCGAGTCTGAGACAGGCTGGAGGTGCAGCCAGGGCTGCAGGCAGAGCGCCGAGGCCAGAATGGCCTCCCAGCAAGCGGGGCTGCTGGAGCCTGTGCCCCGGGGTGGAGGGCGGTGCCAGTCGGCTCGGGCTGCTGTGCAAAGCCACAGACTAGGTGCCCAAACAGCAGCAGTTACTGCCCCACGGTTCTGGAGGCTGAAGTCCAAAATCAAGGTGACAGCAGGTTGGTTCCTCTGAGGCCTCTCTCCTCGGCGTGTAGACACTGTCTTCTCCCTGTGTCCTCACACGGTTGTCCCTCTGTGTGTGTCTGTGTCCTCATCTCCTTTTCCTATGAGGACACTAATCATACTGGATTAGGGGCCCACCCTTGGGACCTTACTTTAACTCAGTACCTCTGTAGAGACCCTGTCTCCAGACGCAGTCACTTTCTGAGGTGTTAGGGGCTAGGGCTTCTTTGTATGAACGTTTTGGGGACACAGTTCAGCCCATCACAGGTGGAAACCCAGGCCAAGGCCCTAAAGAGAGATCAGGTGACCTGCTTCCTATCTGTCACCTTTCCTTGTGTCCACCACCCTCACTAGGAAGGTTCTGGGCTCTCTTTCCGCACCGTCAGCCTTACCTTGGCCGCCACTGGCCGCTGGGTGGCATTTTACATAGAAGTGCACATGTGGACGTCCCCTGCTTCTCTCCAGGTGGCTGACGCCCCTGTCACCGTGTCCCCAGGAGGCGGTGCCGCTTCCCAGGGGGCTCCCGGGGCCAGTGAGGAGGCCGCTGGGGCTGCCGCCACCCCCACCCCGGTCACCCCAAGGGAGGCACCTTCCCACGAACTGCGACCTTCCCGAATGGCCACCGCCCTCCTGGTGGAACAGCCTGTGCTGGGTCGGGAGGGACTGTTTTGCGTCCAACAGGCCCCTTACCTTCCTGCTTGTAGCCGAGGTGCTGGAGGTAGCAGGACTGCTCTATCTCAGGAAGAATCATGGGAAACAATCGCTTTGTGGCTGGTCGTAGTTTTACCCCTGCGGTCCCTGAGCCTCAGCGCACGGGTCCCGGGCGGCCAGGCCCCTTGTTGGCCTTTGCTGCTTGCTGTGGACTCGTGCCTGCCGAAGGAAGACGGTCCCGACGCTGGGTGAGAGAGTGACGCTGTCGCAGGGGCACGGTCGTCCTGCCTGGGCCGTCTGCCCCTTTGCTCTGCTGCAGTTCCTTCGTCCGTACAGGGATTTGTTACAGTGTTGCTGAGATTCCTTGAGGCTGGGACTGGTTTTGTTTCTGGCAGGTCTTTACAACGTTGAATAGACACAACTGGAAAAGACAAAAAGCCATCCCTAGCTGGCCCTGGCTCCCACTTCTTGGTTCATCTGACAGCCTGTACCTCTTGTCCTTTTTCTTTCTGGCCAGTTTCCAAAATTTTTAGCCACAAAAGCTTTTCTTGACTTAGGCTTGACTGCCTTGTATCCATCGAGTGACTGTGGGCCTCACTGGCTGAGTTGGGGCCCTGGGCCTCGCTGTGGCCCAGGAGACAGCCGGACAGTGGAGTGATGGTCTTGCTTCTTCCCTGTAGTCACCAAGATGACTCTTACAATGCAGTTCCCAGGGACAAGTCCAAGGCAGAAAGTCTTAGATTTTTAGAAAGTCAGTTTGTGTTGATTCATTCCATAGTTGCACGCTACTTGGAACTGGCCAGAGGGTCCTTCAGATGTACTCTGGGGGGACATGGGGGCAGCAGGGACATGTGGTCTGTGGGCTCCATGCTGCGGAATGTGAATCCTCTCCAAGGCAGTGCCAACCCTGTCCTGGGTGCTGAGTGGGGCTCCCTGGCATCTCTGATGGGCCCCCTGTGTTAAGGAGAGCAAGTTTGACCCAAAGGAAGAATCGGCTATTTAATACGTTACAGAATGTATTTGTTGGAAACCATTTGTGGATTAGTTCTCACTTTCCTGCTCATTCTACAAGTTCCTAGTGAGCACCCATTTGGACCAGGCATGGTCCTAGGTGCTCAGTGCACCGTGGTCACAAGGTGGCCCTACCGCTAGCCTGCAGGGAACGTGTTTTTGAGTGAAAGATGTTCCCTAAGAACGCATGTTCTGCTTGACCGAACAGTTGAAGGCCAATCCCCTGGGGTTTCAGAAAAATGCTACAAAATAAAATTAGAGGGTCTGAGAGGACCCTGTTGTGGTCAGAGTGGGCTTTGGTTTGCAGAGTGCCCCAGACCAGGGCCCAGGGCCTGGGTGTGGCCCGCTTACAGTGGAGTCCAGGACCTGCAGGGCAGGCCCTGTGGGGGGATTGGCTGGGCGTCAGGGCGGCCCTCCCACCGTCCTCCCCTGTTCACCACCTCTCAGGAGCCAGCCCCATTTGTTTTGGGGTCGTGGGGGGAGAGAGAGGAAGGTACAAATGCCATTAATGGTTCCATTATCTATTTTCCCACTGTTGGACCCCAAGAGGCCTTCGAGTGTTTCCCTCAGGCCTGCGACTGCTTGGGGAACATGGCTTAGCTCTCCTCTGTTCTCCATTTTTGGTTGCTTTTGTTTCCATTGGAGGATTTTCAGGGGTTGACTTGGGTTCAGAGCTTCACGTCCCCAAGCTCAGTGTCCACCCCAGCAGCTCCCGCCTTGTGGGGCTCAGCCCTGGGAAAGGACTCGTGGAGGTGGCGTGGCCCTCGCTGGGCTCTTTCTTACTTTATAGCAGGCAGGCGACTCTCCGGCCCTGCTTGCCCTGGAGGTGCAGCTGGAGGAGGCCCATCGTTATTCATAATCGTCACAGTCTAACTGAACGTCCAGGCAGGGCTCCGCCAGGGTGGAAATCCTCTCTCTGCCCAGTTGCACCGATGGGGAGTTCTTCCCCTTTTACAGTGTAGTTCAGACCAAACATTCTTAGAGTCTAACTAAAAATGGTCCAACTTCTACCTTTTTCTTTCGAAGAACAGAAAGACACAAAAGTTATGCCACATTACTATTTTGTTCCTTCAGGCCCGATGGCCGTGAACAGTTCTTTAAAGACCCTTGTAGACTTTGACGTCAGTCTTCCTTTCCTTCTGGACGTTCTTTTGTCTTTTCGCTTTTACAGCAGCGAACTTCCCGATTCTGTTTATTCCTCTCTATTTTTCACCCCTCATTTTTCTTCCACAGTCACTTCACTTTTGCTGTCCATTTGTAGGAAGCGTTCTCACATCCTTTTGGTGGATGTTTTGTATCCTCCTGTGGGGCTCCTACCATTTTATTTCTGCCTCATTTGGGGCCCTTTACCCACCGTGCTGTGCGCAGTGGTGGTGTGTGTGCCTCTCTCCTCAGTGACTGCGGTGACAAGCAAGGATCTCGCGTCACTTGTGCATCCCTGTATCCCCGTCAGTCAGCACCATGCGATACCACACATGTGGCAGGGTCTCGGTAGACACCTTGTTGAATTGTTAGCTATGTTGGTTTCAAACGTGTTGGGGTCTTAGCGCATTATCCACTGATCCGGAGAATCTAAAGATCACTACGATTGCAGGAAGGAGAATAATCTCTCTCTCTGCCTGGGCGTGACTTGGACACGTAGCCCTGCCACTCTCCTTGTTTCAAGAGTGTTTGTAGTTCTTGTAGCATTTTTAAGGCAGCTGCTTGGAAATCCTTGTCAGATAATTCCAGCCTCTGAGTCACGTCACTGTTGGCATCTGTTGATTATCTTCATTCGTTCAAGTTGCCATTGTCCTCATTCTGGTCTGACAGGTGATTTTCATTGTATCCTGGGCATTTTGGGTATGAGACCGTGAGAGTGTGGATCTTATGCAATTCTCTTAGCAGGCAGTTTCACTGCCGACGTGTGGCCTGCAGGTCTGGGTGGGGGTGGATGTTCAGCTCCCTGTGGGCCTTGCTGACCCCAGGCAGTGGCGTGAAATCCACATGCACTGCCCCCTCACTGCAGGGTGAGGTGGACACTCAGCTCCCCACGGGCCCCGCCAACACGGGAGGTTGCGGGGAAGCAGTGCCAACCAGCCCTGCCCCTCACCACCTTGTTCCTCGCAGTGACACTGGCGGGGTGTAGGCTCAGCTCCCCGCTGGACTCCACTGGCTTTACTCCTGCAGGGAGTCGGGTCACTGCCCGCTTCCTCCGGGTGGCGATAGATCAGCTCCTGCTTGGCCAGCAGACACCACATCAGGAGATTGGAATGTTGCCACCTGCTTATGCCAAGTCAGGGCCTGGGAGGGGACGGAAAATTAGCTCCCCACTCGACCCCCTGAAATTATGGTGGGGGGGAAGCTAGTTTACTGGTGGGTATTGTCAAAAAGTTTTTGGTTCTGTTAGGCCACCCTTTTCCTGGCCCTTTGGCTGAGGGACAAACTTTCTTGGAGCTTTTCCAGTCTGAGCCCGTCGATGGTTCCTGGTTGGAGTTTCTAGTGCCCTGTCTGGGGTATATGGGAGGTAGTAAGGAAACCCAGTGTCTTAGTTTTCTGCTGCTTATAAGAGAAATACGTGAAACTGGGTAATTTATAAAGAAAATGAATTTATTTCTTACAGTCCTGGAGGCTGAATAGTCCAAGGTTGAGGGGCCGCATCTGGTGAGTGCCTTCTTGCTGGTAGGGGCTCTGCAGAGTCCTGGGGTGGGTGCATGGCGTCACATGGTGAGGAGCTGAGCATGCTCACGTGCCAACTCAGGGCTGTCTCCTCTTCTGACAAAGCCACCAGTCCTAATCCCATGGTAACCCATTAATCCATTAACTCATAGCTCATCAATCCATTAATCCGTGCGTGCATTAATCCACTCTCAAGGGCAGAGCCCCCATGCCCAGTCACCTCTTAAGACCCCACCTCTCAATACTTCCATATTAGGGATTAGTTTCAATGTGAGTTTCGGAGAGGACATTTTAAAGAAGACACCCAGGCACAAAGAAATTAGATAGAGTTGGTCTTCATTACTCGAGGATCCCAGATTTGTGTATTCACCTACTTGCTAAAACTTATTTGTAACCCCCAGAATCCATACTTGTGCTTCTGTGGTCGTTCATGGACGTGCCCAGAGCAGTGGGAAACACACTTTCCCAGCAGAGGTCAGACAAGGCCCTTCTACTGTGAACAAGTGTCGTTTTTGTGGTCTACTTGGTGCTGTGTTTTTTGCTTTTTTGTACTTTTTGTTGGTGATTTTGCTGTTTAAAATGGCCCCAAAGTGTAGTTTTGTGTCTAAGCTCAAGAGAACTGTCACATGCCTCACAGAGAAGCTATGTATGTTAGGTGACCTTTGTTCAGGCATGAGTTACAGTGCTGTTGGCCGTGAGTTCAGTGTTAATGAATCAACAATATATTTTAAGTAAGGTGTCTTTAAACAGACACACACATAAAACAAGGTTATATGTTGATTGGCTGACAAACGTCTGACCAGCTCATAGAAACCCAACTCTCTGTTTTCAGGGCCAGTGACTCAGCATTCCCCAGGTCAGAGCTCAAGGCGACTTGAAGAGCATGACTGTCTGTGTGACGGGAATCCACTCGGTTGTTCTTGTCACACCAAATTCCTTGATATCCTCCTCTCTCTCAAATGGTTTTCTTTTTCTCTTTTTTTAAACAGTTTAATGTAGGTATAATACATGGAGCACAATAAGCTGCAGTATTTAAAATGTACAAATGGATGGATTGATTTTGACACACGTGAAGCCATTAAGTAACCAAGGCGATGAAAAGATCCATTGCCCCCCGTTTCCTCCTGCCTCTTTGCAGTCCTTCCTTCCTTCCCGCCCTTTCACTGATCTGTGTTCATTTTCCTACAGTGTTGTGTAAAGGGAGTCGATTCATTTTGTCCGGCCTCTCTCTGTTTTGAGACTCGCCTGTGTTGACTCGTGCGTCCAGTGAGCCCCTTTTTACTGCTGGGTGGTATTCCACCGTGGGGGTGCATGGCGGTGGCTCATACACCCACCTGTCGGGGGACAGGGGGCTGTTGCCAGGTTTTCACTTGTTTCAAGCCCTGCTTCTGTAGATTGCTTTCTTTGAGTCTGTGTTGCTTTCTAGGCTTCTAGGAATGCAACGCCCTTTCTGCGTTCCTGCCTTAATGGATTCCATCTCCTCCCGCTGAGTTTCTGGGGCTGGGACAGAGCAGGGATGGTGGTGGGAAGGGTGTCCAAGGCCAGTCAAGGCCCCGAGACAGGGAGGGACATCCCTCTCCCTGGTCAGCGAGCTCTGGGCCTGTGTGGATTAGCGCCCTCATTAATTCTTGCCGAGTCTGATCCGCAGCCAAGCCACTGTGGACCCTCAGAGTCTGCCCGTGTTTTATTGACTCTACCCGTGTTAGAGTCACGTAGACATGAGAGAGGACTGCCGGGAAAGCCGTCCTCAGACAGCCCCGGCTGTGGTCTGGGAGGGCCCATGCTCTGGCCAGCAGTGAGTTATTTTGGGACCCTGGAGATGAGTGCAGGCTTGATTCTGGGCCCAGGATGGTTCATTACCCAGGCAGAGTGTTTGCTATCTTTGCCCTCCTATTTGAGTCACCAGGATAATCAGACTTTTGTGATGTAAAAAGTTAGCTCCTCTGGCATTGACAACAGGCACGTTTGACTCCACAAACATTGGGGGTGGGGGGGTGGGAAGGAACCTAAGTGTGGTACTTATCTCTATATATTTCTGTCTGCTGTTGGCTGTCGGAATTGTGGGGCTGCATCCTCTGGCACTTCTAGATGCCTCACCCCAAGAGAGACTCTTGCCAGCCGTGATATGTGTTGTAATCACTGAAGCTTCTATTGAACAGGGTAGCCCTGAAGCAGGCACAGAGGGGGAATGGCAACCAACAGAACCCTCCTCCGCGTGGGCACCTGCTTAGGTGGAAAACGAGAAAAGGTGCAGTAAGGAAACTTTTTTTGTTGTTGTCTTTGGTCTTGCTCCAGTGTTGACAGTGAAGTCAACTTTTCAGAAAGGTTTTATATATGGGTGGTAAGAGCAGAGTCTACCAAGATGTTGCTTATGGCCATCCTTGAAATTTATGATTAAAAAAAGAAGATAAATTTTGTGAAGAACTTTCTGCTTTGGCAGCTCCAAAGGGAATTTAGTTGCTGAGGTTGCAGAGGGAGCTCTGTTTAGGATGCTGCCCCACGGAGAGCAGCCGGAGGGCTCCCTGACGCTGCTGGCTGTGCTCTGAAGGCCAGACGTTCCAACTGTCTTCAAGAAATAGGTTCTCCTTTTTTCTTTCTGAGAGCGAGGGCAGCCTGGCCCGCAGTATTACCTAGGGAGTAGCAGGATCAACAGGCCATTCCAAGTTGAGTCCCTTCCAAGTCGAAAGGAGGATTAGTTTTTTAAAAGTTACGGTCTCAATTAAGGGAAGGTGAAGGAATGTAATAACATGCGATGAGATTTATGATAAGAAGTGCAAACTCTGATTGAATAGCTACATTTAAAGCATTTCATGCTTTCAGAAATAACAGAGCTGTGGGCCTGGAGACAGGGTGGATGAGAGGAGGGTAACGTTTCAAAGGTGCCCCTTTCTTTGTACTGTCAGTGGCTATTTTGACGGATTGCTTCATAGACAGACGTTGATGACTGAAGGTCCAGAGTGTGTGTGATTGATGTAGATGATTTCATCAGAAGATGATTGCTTTCTTAGTTATTGCAGGTTTTAGAACCAGTGGAGGAAAAAAATGTAGCTTTGAAAATGACAGATCTTGCAAATTATGCAGACTTCCTGCGAAAAGCTCCTGGTGGTTACTTATAGTGACTTTGGTGATACAGAACTGGTGTGGCCAGAGTGGATAAGAAATCGGTTTTTTGGAAACAAAACCATATACAATTCCATTTCATAATTACACATGAAAGAGTTTTACAATGAAAATCCAAATTTTATATAAAATAGATTAAGATGTTTGTAAACATATAGAACTTTGGAGTTTGATGAATGCTGGCATCATCTAGATTGTAGGGGTAGGGTCTAGACCCTTTCCAACTTTTTGTAGGTGAGAGAATATGAGTTTTTTACTTAAAATGTCTTTTAATTTGGCATCTCTTTATAAAGTAGGGGTTCTGACTTCTTATGGTATTTTTGAAAGAAATTCTCTGGTAGCTTTTTCGGTTTTCGAGGGTGAGGGGAGAGACATTTTATATATGGGTCTTACCCTGCCCATGAACCCAGACTGTTCTGTCTCGGTCTGTGTGGTCAAGGTGGACATTGTTGTGCTTTGCCCCAAACAGCCTCTATTCCTGGAGCGCTCTGGGGTCCAAAGGCCCCAGTCCTTTCCACAGCAGCCAACTGCTGACATCGCTTGAATTCCTGTGCTTCACGGTCTTCGTCTGCAACACCTGCCTCACAGTACTGCTGGGGAGAGTGAAAACCAGAGGTGTGTCCATGCTCGGTTCAGAACCAGGCCCCTCATAAATGTTCCACAAAGAGCTCTGTTCCCCCATCCCCGTCTTTGGGACCCTAGTTTTTCTCCCTGTTTTCCCAGCCTACTCCATGTGCCCTCGTCCCTGTGGCTTTGTTACTCTGTGCTGTCACCGTCATTCTCCAGCCCTCTAATTTCCACCATTTTCCCCAGCTCAGCCCCCACATCTGCCCTGAAGCTTCCCTGACTGCAGCAAGCGCCCACCTGACACTGCTTTGCCCACACGGACACCCTGCAGTTAGGTGTGCGCTGTCTGATGTCGGCTCCTGCCACCAACACCTGCCATCATGGGCTGCAGGGGCCTGCGCCAGGGGTGCCAGGCAGAGGAGGAAAACCTTGTCCGAATCCACAGGAGCCTGCTGAGGATGGGAAGGGTGGTTATGTCTGGTTGTTAGAGCAGACCCATTCCCTCCCCACCCTGGGGTAGCAGTGCATCAGTGTCAGCACGCAGGGATGAGAAAAAATCTCATCAGTCCTTTTTCTCTTATCGTGTACCTGCATTTAGTGCGTCCTGACCACCTACCTGGCTTCTCCCACACTTTGCCCGTCTCATACATGGAAATTCTCTGTGTCCACTTGCTCAGGCCAAAGGTCTTGACCCCACTTTTTCCTTCTAACATCCTGTCCAGTAGATCCCGGGTTTGCTGACTGGCTGCTGTGCGTCCCTCCTGGCCACAGCTGGACCTCTGCGGAGAAGCCGGGTGGTCCTTCTAACTGGAGGTCCCGCGGGCTGTGCATGCTCCTGTGCCATTTCTCCCCCCACAGCAGCTCTGGGGGCAGAAGTGGGGAGGGGGAAGGAGAAGGAGGGAGAGAATCCAAATCCAGGGTCTAGGGGAGGAGGGACCCTGTTTGGAAAGTGCTTCCTCCCACTTCTCTGGAGAGGGCTGCCTTGCTAGATTAAAGGCTCAAAGAAGGGTTAGAAGAAAGTAAAATGTTTGGTTTCTATAAAACCAAAACTGATTTTGCCAGCAAGCCCTTTCCGGTTTTGTGGATTTGGAAGGAATGCCAGGGGCCTGCTCCAGGCTTCCCTGCTTTGCTTGTTTCCTCATCAAGAGCAAGAGTCCAAGGTCAAGGTCAGGTGCAGACTCCAGCCTGCCGCTGTGGCCTGGAGGCAGTGCCGTGTCTCTCCTCAGCCTGGCTTCTTCACTGTGACACCTGCCACCTCGGACCCCCAGAGTGAGAAGAGACCACGAGGGAAACTCTCAGTGCTTCAAATAAGTTTGGAGAGAATTTCTCTGGGCAGCTCAGGGCTTCAGAGAGACCGTGTTGCTCCGAGGAGCCAGACGCAGTGGTTTAGAATGTGCTTTGTCAGGGTTTGCAGAGGGACGCAGAGAGAGCAAGAGCGGGAGGAGGAAGTGGGTAGAGGGAACCTTTCCTTTCCTCCCTCCCTTCCTCTTCTCCTTCCAAGTGAGGGGAAATGCACAGAGATGTTCCCAGGCCCAGGGGAGGGAGACAGTGGCACGGAGAGACCAGGAACAGAGGTGGAGGGCGAGGAGGCCGCAGGAGGCGAGGCTCTGGGTCCGGAGGCCCTGCCAGGGGAAGCTGTGGGAGTCTGGGAGGGGAGAGCAGTCAGCCCAGGCCCTGGTGTGGTTCAGATTTTGTGCAGGGAGGGAAGTGTGGGGGTGGGAGGTTGAGAAGAAAAGCTCTGGCGTGAATCACTGCTGTGGGGAAAGAGTGAGTGGCTGAGGGTGGATGGGGAGCTACAGCACAGCACGGAGGGCCAGCGCGTGGTTTTGGCAATTGTGCCCATCCCCCTGTGTAGCTGAAGAAGGGCCCTCAGAGGCCCTTGGAGTTAGGGTCTCCTGGCATAATGACATCAATTTAACCTAGATGGTGACTACTTTTCAATTTTTTAGTCTTGTAACCTAATGACCTTTAACCTTGTAAACCTGGTCAAGAATAATATAAGACTGTTTTCAGCCTTCATGGTATCATTTATCATTGACACTATGAGTAAAAGTTGACTGTGACTCTTAATGATTTTTCAGAGCTCCCTGTCCTTGGGGAGGGTGCGGGTGGCCCTGGGTGTGCCTTTCCCCGAGAGCCTCCTTGCTCTCACAGGCCCGGAGATGTCTCCTGTAGCAAACAAAAGCAAATACTGAATAATTACACCAGGGACACTAACTCAGTTATCCGGGGATGCATTTCCTGACTCATTTATCCTGGGTAGGGAGGTTGGGGGTGCATTCTGGGTGGTAATATAGCTTAGAAACAGATATTTCATATTAGGATCACTTGAGTTTCTCCAGGGCTAAGGGATGAGTGATAGCATGTCCGAAAAATTTCTAGGCCAAGACAACATCTCCTGTGTCGTAGGAGGTGGAGTTCCGGGGTCTCAAATTGACCTTCCTGTCCCCAGTGCCTGGCGTATAATGGGGTGCCAGGCATTTTCACACTCTGCTCAGGTCCATGTGGAATAAAAGACTGGCCAGCACAACAAAAAAATAGTCTTCTGGAAAGGGCCAGGTAGTATAAGTGGTTTTGGCTTTTCGAGCCACACGATCTCTGTGGTGACTGGGGAACTGTCACTGAAGTGTGAGGGCGGCCGTACTTGATTCGAAAACGAATGGGCAGAGTTGTGTTCCATTTATAAAACAGTTGTGGCTGGTGGTTTTATGACTCCTCAGCTAGACTAGGGACATACACCCAAATGTTAACAGGTGTCATGTGTTTTAAAGTGTATGGAGGATTTGTTTTCATCGGGTATGGTAAGACCCGCAGACATGGAAGTGACCGTCATGGTCATGGAGGAGTTTTGTTACTCGCAGTTCCCTAGCAGTAGGTGGCACATGACACGGTGCAGCAGGCGCCACGCGGGGCAGCACGAGGTAGACCAGGAGGTGGAGAGAGCTGGGGGAAAACATGGGCCAGATCCTGTATTGTGGTTTTCACGGGCAGGAACAGGTGAGGGAGGGTAGGTTGTAGCTGTTGCTCCTTGTGGAGCCTGTGTGGGCCCCCTCCACCCCTCCTCCGCCCCATGGAACATGGCGTCCTCCCAGCCTGGACGCTGCACTCCGGGGCCCGGGCGGGAAGAGAGGGCACTGGCAGCTTCGTATGAGAGTTACCGAAAGAATGATGTTGAGGGGTCTGTTGCCACTATCTTCAGCATTTTATAATCTAACCAGAGGTCTCAGTCCAAGGTCTGGTAAGTGTGATTTAGATGTAACTTTCTGAGGCTTTTTTAAAGTTTTCTTTAGGGAAAGAGAAGTCTCTCATCTGTGATTTGGGTTTTATTATAGGGAGGAATGGTTTACTATCAGGTATTGATTAGAAGGACTTTGGAGCATGTATGTTTTATTTACTTTTTTTAAATAGACACATAATCATCGGACATATTTAGGGGGTATGTAGTGATTCTGCAATACACATAATGTATAGCGAACAGACCAGGGTCATTAGCATATTCATCATCTCAGACATTATCGTTTCTTTATGTTGGGAACATTTAGTATCTCCCTTCTAGCTATTTGAAACTATACAAAGTATTATTAACTGTAGTCATTCTGCAGTTCTGTAGAGCACTAGAACTTAAGCATCCCTTATTTTTCAGATAAAGTTCTAGCCATTTTCCCAGCAATTATAGAATCCAACCTGTAGGCAGCAGAGACCCATCTGAATGGCTTGCCTGTCCTTCCTGGTGACCTCGCGCAGTCTCGTGTGAAGACTGTGCTTCTGGGGCAGTGGGGTGGAGCTGATAACATGGTGTTATGGTAATTTCCCCCCTTTTTGACTTAATTGATTCTATCTCTTAATTTTTCTTTGTTAGTAGTTTAAATGTATAAAGGTCTATCCCTTGGAAGATAACCCAAGGGCATTCAGTAATTTTTAATAATTTGTGTGTTTCAAATATCAAGGATAATCAAAAGTGATGATACCACGAGTGAAGAAATAAAACTTTAATGAATTTAGAAACATATACTAGGAAAAATAAATTGATCCTCTAAAATTGAGGATCCCAATTTTAGATCTGTATTTAAGTAGTCCACATTATAAATTTAAAATTACAGCAGACCCCTTGAACTGCATGGGGTCCACTTATATGTGGATTTCTTTCAATAAATATATTTGATGATTTTTTTTTGTAGATTTGTACACATTAACTGCCCTGTGAGTTGTATTTAATTCACGCTAGTTTTGAGCCCTGGGCCTTGTGAAGCATATGTAACTCACATCTCTTCACCTTGGGAGCCGCATGTACTATTTTTCAAGTTGCATATAACTCATGCACAGAAAATAATAAAACATAACAAATCTTTCATTAAATTAGAAAGGATCATTTTGTTTTAGAAGTTTTTATTCTGTTTTCGTAATAAAACACCATATCCCCAAGGAAAAATTTTTTTTCTAGTACGGCAGTCAATGTGTTAAAAAAAACTTGCAGTGTAGTCTAGAAATGTCTAAACATTAATTTATCGTGAATACATAAAATGTATGTAAGATACTGGTCTGTTTTATCATTTACTGTTTTATCATTATAAAATATGTACAAATGTATTATAAAAAAGTTAAAATTTACCAAAACTTAAGTGCACAAACACACTGCCCATGGCGCCATTTGCTGTTGAGAGAAATGTAAGCAAATGTAAAGATGCAGTATTACTTCCTAGCTGCGTAAGATTAACCGTGGTAATACTGTACTCCTGTAATAATTTCATAGACACCTCCTGTTGCTGTGAGCTCAAATGTTGCAAGTTATCCTCTTAAAATGCCCTGTGATGCTAATCATCTCCAGGTGAGCTGTTTGTCTCTCCTGTAAATTGCTTATGGCTGTAAAAAGTGATCTCTTGTGGTTTTCGAGTATTTTTCATCTTGTTTCATGCAATACCGTAAACCTTGAATAACACCACGGGACCCATATGAGTGATACTGGTGTTGCTGGCAAGTGCTCCCAGGAAGTGATTAAAGTCGTGACATTACAAGAAGAAGTTGAATTGCTTGATTGGCACTGTAGATTGCATAGCTGCCCTCCATTTCAGACAGATGATATCTTGCAAACAGACAACATAAACTTATATCAACACACAGTATAATTCTGTAAATGAATTTTACTGATGATTTTCTTAATGTTTTCTTTTCTGTACTTTATTGTAAGAATATGGTATGTTACACATACAACATACAAAGTGTGTGTTAATCTGTTTATGTCATTGGTAAGGCTCCCCATCAACAGTAGGCTATTAGTAAAGTTTTTGGGGAGGCAAAAATTGTAAGTGGATTCTTGAGTGCGTGGGGGTGGGGGAATGCAGACCCCTGAGTTGTTCAAGGGTCAACTGTATCATGGTTTTTCTTCTCCCCCCACCCCCCTCGCCAACATTCCCAGGACACGTAAAGGTAGGTGGAAAGCATCCGTCCGTGAGAGCATCCGACACTCACACTGGACACTCCTCCCTTGCCCTCCTCCCTGTCCGGCCTGCTCCCTGGGGTGGTTCCCGCGGCTCCTTTCCTGGTCCCTGAGGGCCTGTGTTGGTGGTGTCACCGCACCTGTGTCCTACTCTGCGAAATGGGGCAGTTCGACAGAATTGTCTGGGCTTCAGTGCGGGCATGTGGGTGCATCTCGTCACATGCACTTGCCTGCCCGCCTGTGACGCAGCAGGAGAGGACCGCGCGTGCAAGTCGCCTCGGTCACCTCTGCCTCCTCAGTCGGGACTGGAAGGCTAGTGGTGTTTCCTGGCGGTGTGCTCAGCGTGGAGGGTTGGAGGACGCTGCCTGTGTGAGCCTAGACTATTTTCTGTGGTCATCTTGGCTCAGGTTTTCTCTTGATTCTGTCCCGTGGTGCATCAGTTGGGCTCCTCCTCACGGGAGCTCTCGGGAGTTGGACTGGCAGTCCTGCCCTGCGCCCCACGCCTGCGTGCGAGCCTTGGCGACAGTGAGGACCCGGCTCCCGGACGCCGCTGGTGAAGGTACCTAGAAAATGAAAATTACTTTCGATTGATAGTGTCAGCCTCTCCTGGTCCACATGAACCAAATCTTGTTGCTGGGGGTTTTGTATCTTAGTTCAGGGCTTAGGCCCTGGGTTTGGGGAGAGCGGAGCTCACGGCCTGACCCCACGGCTGTCCAGCAGGGAGCGACCACTGGCAGGTTACCTGAATTTTGTCTCCTCCTCTGTTCAGTGGGGGTGATAATAGTGTCTCCACACAGGGTTGTTGAGGGGATTCCACACTTCGCACAAACAACATTGGGGAAGACGTGGAGCGTGGCCGTCTTTAGTGGTGCTCTGCTTAGCGGGGCTGTGCTCTGACCTCCGGCATTTCAAAGCCTTTGAAAGATTCAAAATTGAGTGTTAGTGTGAAAATCTGCTCTTTTCGGTCAGGAGACTGACCAGACCACTCAGGTGGAAGGGACTGTTGATGCTTGAATGCAATATGCCAACAAGTCCTTTTCAGACTGCTGAGATTATAAAATCAAAGGTCATTCTCATACATGTGGTCAAATATAGACCCTTGTACCTAGGAGCATGCAGTTGGAAGCAATGAGGTCATTATTTGCTGCACATAATTAACATAGGTGTTTAATCTATGCCATCTCTCCCTCCTTCCAGCAATGCACTGGGGAAGAAAAGTGGAAAATGGTGTTCTGAAAGGGATTTTTCATATTAGCATTTAAACAAAAAAAGAGAGATTTCTAAAAGATAGAAAGCATACTTGGTGTGGCTTCCAGTTAGGAATCTAGCACTTAGGATTCAGTTATGGCATTTTGAGCAACTGGTTATTTTTTTACTTTAAACAGCTTAGTATTAGTAGGGTCCCCCTTCCCAGCCCCGAGAAAGTGAGATGCGATTCTTTAAAACTTTATTGCTTTTTTCTCCCAGTATTTTTCCCCCTGCAAACATCATAAAAAGGAACAATAATTTAAAGAAAAGAGACAAGAGCAGAGGTTCTCAGCTTTGGAAACACCTGAGGAGTTTAAAATAATGCACCCCCGCCCAATCCTAAGATTTATTTTCTTGGCCTGGGGAGCAGCCTGGGCACCTGGAGGTTTAGACGCTCCCTCAGTGGTCTGGTCTGCAGTGCAGCCGCTGGGGCGCGGTCAGTGTGATTCGCAGACTGGGGTGTATTGCAGGAGCCCCTCCCCGTCCTCCCGAGTTTAGGTCAGGGTCTGGGCTCCAGGCTCCAGATTTGCATGCTAACAGACTCCCAGGCCATGCCTACACTGTTTGTCCAGGGACCATCATTTGGAAAGCACAGGACTGCCGGTTCCTGTTCACAGCACCGACTTTTGCACTAAACACCATCTCGTCCGCCAAGGGCCATTACCAGCCTGGGGCCTTCGTCTGGGCAGTCACTTTCCCGCGGTGAACAGCAGGAATGATGACAGTGGGTGCCGCATGTGTGTCTTTACACGTAGACAAATACAGAGAAAGCGTGTAGCCAAGTGCCTGCCATGAACACGTACCTGGGAATCTTTTTTTTTTTTGTTAACAAATTATAGTAATTGATTAATAAGAACATTCAAGTCCATGATTTCGTTATATTGGGAAAGTAGTTGGAGGTTGGGTTTTACTTAACTTCATCTTCAATGTTTATATTTTAAGGATTTTTAGTTTACTCTGATTTGGATGTATATTTTTAATAAAAATAAAAATTTTATTGAAGTTTATGAAGTTATTTTTTTAGTGTCCATAAAATTACTATATGATTAAAAATCGTTATACTTCATTTCTTTTGTTAAAATTTTGTATGTTTTTGTTGATTATGTTTTTAAGAGATATGTCTTTTATTTTTCTTTTTTGGATTTTAATAAATTTTCTTATGCTTTGCTTTCTGACTTGCTATTAACTATATTTTCTTCCTTCAGGTTTACGATGGATGGACTTGCATTATTCATTTAATTTCTTTTTTCTTTTATAAAGATGTAAGTGTCGTGGTGTTAGTTTTTCTCCTCTCTTGCATCATTTTCTTTTCTTGACACATGATGGTGTACATTGTCCTAATTGTCTGGAGACTATTATTGTATCTTTATTTCCTTCTTGGACTAGTTATTTAGGCCAGAGCTTGTTTTTAATTTTCAAGTGGCTGCGGTTTGTTTTTCAAATGCGTATGTTATTAATTTTTAGTTTTCTTGTATTTGGCTGTAGCATGGGGCCCCTTGGCACATTGCGCCTACTGTCCCTGCCTCAGCGCTTGGACGTTTGGAGCCTGTCTGCGGCTTTGTGCAGGCTGGGAGGAGGTGGCCTATTGCAGGTTTTTGCTTGGGGCCACATGCTTTAGCTCCAAAGATCTTCGCATTTTTGCAAAATGCACTTCTGTTCTTTGTGGTTTAGTATTTCTTAAAAATAATTTTGCAAATGTTTGGACATATTTGCAAATGCCAATTTTTCATAAATGTCTATTAATTCTGTCTCATTATTCCAATTTCATTCTTTCGTTGCCCTGTATGATAACCGGTATCTCTAATAACTATTAATAGTTTTCCTGGGTTTCTCCTTGAGAGTCTTACAGATTTTGTTTGTTTTTAATGTAAACTTTTTATTGAAGCATAACATCCATTCTTACAGTTTTTGATTCATGTATTTTGATGCTTTGCTGTTTGGAGGATAAAGACCTAATCCTGTTTTTGTTCATTATCAGTTATGTTTTTAATCAACGTATTATGGTTTTAAAATTTGGATTATTGTTTCCTTGCCTTAAATGACACTTTGCCATCATTGCTATCATGGCAGTCATTTTGTTTGCATTTGTGTTTGGTTTTAATATCTTTGCCCATTCTGTCTCTGTCTCTTTTCTAGCTCCCTTTTTAAAGCTTTTCTATTCTAATTTGCCATGGGTATTTTTTTTAAATTAGGACATTTTGGATATTATTTTGAAAAGGAGAGAATTGGATGGTTGACATTTATTGCTACATATCTTTTGTTGTAAATTGTGTTTTGAATGTTTCTTCATCTATCTGTTCTCTATTTTCCCTTTGATGTTTAAAGTATTAGTTTCTTTTAATCTTTTTATTATGATTTAGAATGCAAATATTCTGTTTTTAATTTTATACGTGATTATCTTAGTATATTATGAACATCGTTCCATTATATTTTTCTTAGTAAAGAGTAGAATCTACCTACTTATGGAAGGTACAGCTTTTGTTTTTAATCTTGCAATGACTTATTCTGAGACTTGAAACTTCTTTTTAATCTTAAATTAAATTTTATTACTTAACCTGCCTATCAACAATTATACTATTTAGTCTTAGTAGTTAGCAAATCCTTCCTGAGTCCCTGTTACTATGTACCCTTCTGGGTACAGCAGGGAACAAAACCGAGTTCTTGAACAAAATGAGATTTGTACCTATCTAAAAAGTGAGATTAAGAGTGACGTAAGGAACCGGTTGTTGCCACGAAGAAGACACACCAGGGAGATGAGCTAGAGCTGCTTCTGTTGGACTTGTCAGGTGCTTCAGGCACGTAGCTGTCATCCAAGTGTACCCTGAGTTGGGGGTCAGGGACAGCGCTCTGGGGGAGAGAGGAGAAAGTATGAAGCAGATATTCTGGAGAACAGAGTAGATTTCCTAAGGAAATGTAGTAGAATTTCCCAGCAGTATTAAATGCTTATTTTGGATTTGTGGTTAAATAAAAATAAAAAGGGTCCATTAGGACAGTATGTAACCTTTCCTCCAGTTTCACGCAGTTTCTGGTGTGCAGGCGGTCCTAGAAGTGGCTAACTGCATTTAAGCAGATGAGCTGTGTTCCTCTAAAAGAGGAGGTCAGAGGAAGAGGTGGGCACGAGAGCTATGGTGATTGTCTGGGGAACAGTTCTGGAGCGGGCTGTCGCTCCTGGGCTGCGGAAGACAGGAGTAAGGACTGAGGGTTAGGAGGGGATGGGAATGGTAAGGCCAGTAGACTGGTGTCTCGGTGCACTGGACAGTGGCTTGGGTGTGGAGAGGGCAGTCTACAGGGCATGGCCAAGGAGAGGGGTCCTCCAAGGAAAATTGGTAAACCTGATGCTAACCACAAGCCCAAACACAGCTCTGACCCTGTTTTCAATCTGTGGGTCTCAACCTGTTATTGTATCTTGGTATCAAGTGAGTAGGCCATGAACAGCATTTTTTAATTAACAGAAGAGGAAATATTAGAGTAGATTGCACAGATTCTTAGCTTGCACTTAGCACATTGCCACATGAGATGAACAGAGTGAACATGGATTGGTCATAAACATGTTTGGTCATCTGCATGCTGGCATTGCATTTGATTTTTCTGGTGGAGGATGCCAATTTGATCATCATCCACATTGGGAGGGTGAACGCTGTATAGTTTAAATCCACCATAAACATAATCTGCAATTAGCTGTGATGTGAAAGGCCTAAGAATGTCACCTGCAGCCTGCCAAAGTCCAGAGTTTTGTTTGGGAATGCTCAATGTACTTTGCAGAGAAAGTGTTATTGAGTGCAACACTTTTCAAGTTTATGACAATCGTATTGTTTTAATTTAACTAATACAAATTGCTCTAACATGGAAAAAAACATAAAATCAAGAGAATAAAGACATGTTCAAGTTCATCTGCTGGATCCAGAAGTATAAATATTGACATTGTTAAGAAAAATGTTGACTTTAGAGTCAGCAAACTTTTGACTTTACCTGAACTGTTTTTCTGAACTATAGTCTAATAAATAAGTGTAACCTTTATAATGAAGGTTATTTGAATTTTTATCAATTAAAATTGACAGATTTCAATACATCATTTATGGTCATCTTTGCAAAGGAGGGCATATATTTCAGTATTAAAAGGACAATAGGAAACTTGTCAACAGGCCTTTTTAATCAAAGGAAGAAAAAAGGACAACAGATATTGGCACAATTTTTTAATCATTCTATGGCTGTTAATAAGAAAGACTTTTGTTATTATAGAAAGCTGCCGTCTATGTAGTAGTTTATAAAACTATTGCTTAATATCTGTGAATATGGGGCACATCGTTTTGATAAATTAGCTAATGATTTAGAGCCTGAACCCTCTTATTTTTTTTTTTTTTTTTTAAGGTAGGATCTCACTCTGTTGCCCAGGCTGGAGTGCAGTGGTGTGATCATAGCTCACTGCAACTTCGAACTCCTGGGCTCAATTCCTGCCTCGACCTCCTGAGTAGCTGGGACTACAGGCATGTGCCACCACACCTGGCTAATTTTTAAAATTTTTTTTTGTAGAGGTAGAGTTTCTTCATATTGCCCAGGCTGGTCTCATATTCCTGGGCTCAAGCAGTCCTCCTGCCTCAGCCTCCCAAAGTGCTGGGATTACAGGTATAAACCACTGCACCTGGCCAGAACCTGAACTCTATAAGGTAGCACAGTATCTTATCAAATCTGTATAATTGTAAGATACTTAGAAGTGAGGTTTTTGTTTAGGTGTAGTGTAGGTCATTCAGTCTTCAGGAGAGCGTTGATAATGACAGAACTTCTGGTCTTTGTCAGGTGTAGTAGCAAGGTAATTTTATGGTGGGCTTTTGCTGTGTGGCTTACACTTAACCTCACAGACAACTGGGTTCCCTGGAGTTGCAGAACTGGAAAACGCATTATTAGTCAAGATAAATCAAAATGGAAAAACTGTGAACAAGTTCCAAGTGATGGAACAGGCATGACCAGAAAACATGATGTTAATTTTTAAAAACAGTTTGAATATACAAAAGTGCTGTTTGGAATCACTGCTTTACATATCTCTAACCTTTGGCATCGTAAGAAATTCTGCTGAATCTCATGGTTGTATTAAAAAATTTAGCAGAGGTTGTTAATTTTATTAGAGGAAGCTCACCGAATAGCCAATTTGTTGATAATTTTTTAATTGGGATAAACTATACAAAATAAAATTTACCATTTTAACCATTTTTAGGTGTACAATTCTAGAATTAAGTACGTTCACAATGTTGTATTAACCATCACCACTATTTCCAGAACTTTTTCATCATCCTGAAGAGAAACTTTGTGTCCATTAAACAATTCTTTCTCCCCCGACCCCTGCCAGTTCCTTGTGACTCTATTCTACTATTTGTCTGTCTGAATTTGTCTTTAATAGGTCCCTCATATGAGTGGGATTAGGAGGTATTTCTCTTTTTGTGACTGACTTATTTCTCTTATCATAATGTCTTAAAGGTTCCTCCATGTACTGGCATGTGTCAGAATCTCATTCCTTTCTGAGGATGAATTACATTCCATGTATGTAAATACCACATTTTGTTTGTCCCTTGATTCAGCCATAGACACTTGGGTTGCTTCCACCTCTTAGCTGTTGCGAGCTGTTTGCATGGGTGTCCATGTACCTGAGTCCCTGCTTTTCATTTTTTGGGGTTATATGCTTAGAAGTGGAATTGCTAGATCATATGTTCATTCTATGTTTAATTTTGGGGGGAATTGCCCTATCATTTGCAACAGCAATTTGCACCATTTTACGTTCCCACTAGTGATGCATGAGGGTTCTGGTTTCTCCACATCCTTACTGACCTTATTATTTATTGATTTTTTTATGTTAGCCATCCTAATGGTTGTAAGTTGTATCTCATTGTGGTATTGATTTGCATTTCCCTAATGACTAGTGATGTTGAAGACTTTTTTATTTGTTTATTGGCCATTCGTATATCTTTGGAGAAATGTCTATTCAAGTCTTCTGCCCCTTTTTGAATTGGGTTGTTTGTGTTTTTGTTGTTGAGTTATAGGAGTACTTCATATATTCTGGATATTAATCCCTTATCAGATAAATGCTTTGTAAATATTTTTCCCATTCTGTGGGTTGTCTTTTCAGTCTTTTGATAGTGTCCTTTGATGCAGAAAAGTTTATAATTTTGGTGAAGTCCAATTTATCTATTTTTTTCTATTGTTGCCTATGCCTTTGGTGTCATATCCAAGAAATCATTGTCACATCCAATGTCATGAAAATTTTCCCCAATGTCTTCTCCTAAGAGTTTTATATTTTTAGCTCTTGTGTTTAGGTCTTTCATCCATTTTGAGTTAATTTTTGTTTATGATGTAAGGTTAGGGTCCAGCTTTACTTCTTTGCATGCTGTTATCTGGTTTTCCCAGAACCAATTATTGAGAAGACTGCCCTTTCCCCAGTGAATGGTCTTGACACCCTAATTGAAAATCAGTTGACTGTATATGCAAGAGTTTATTTCTGAGCTTCCTATCCTATTTGTTTATGCCTGTCCTTATGCCAGTAGAACACTGTCTTGATTGCTATAGCTTTATAGCAAATTTTGAAATCAGAAAAT
Source organism: Lemur catta (assembly GCF_020740605.2). Taxonomy (NCBI): domain Eukaryota; kingdom Metazoa; phylum Chordata; class Mammalia; order Primates; family Lemuridae; genus Lemur; species Lemur catta. The sequence continues at coordinate 93,417,471 of NC_059138.1, read as the reverse complement.
ATGAGTTAGCTCTGACTCTAACTCTGTTCTTTTTCAAGATTGTTTTGGCTATTTGGGATCCCTTAGAATCCATAGGAATTTTAGGATGGCCTTTTCTATTTCTGCAAACATTGCCAGTTGCTTTTTGATAGGGATTGCATTGAATTTGTAGATTGCTTTACGTAGTATTTCATCATGGCAATGTTAGGTCCTTCAACCCAGGAACACAGTATGTCTTTCCAATTATTTACGTCTTTCTGATATTCTTTTAGCAACATTTTATAGTGTTCAGTGTGCAAGTCTTTCACGTCTTTGGTTAAATTTATTCTTTTTTATTATTCTTGATGGCATTATAAATGAAATTGTTTTCTTAATTGTTCATTGGGTTATTTATTAATATAAACAATTGATTTTTGGATGTTTTGTATTCTATACCTTTTTGAACTTATTTCTTAGCTCTAATAGTTTTTTTATTGTAAGTGTGGAATCTTTAGGATTTTCTACATATAAGATTGTATCATTTGTGAACAGAGATAATTTTAGTTCTGCCTTTTTAATTTGGATGCCTTTTATTTCTTGTCTGAATGCCCTTGCTAGAGCTTTCAACACTATGTTGAATAGAGGTGGCAAAAGTGGGTATCCTTGTCTTGTTCCTGATCTTCTGGGAAAAACGTTTCATCTTTCACCATTGAGTGTGATGTTAACTGTAGTTTACTTGTCCCCTGGGAAACTCCTCAACTGGGTTTATGGGATGTGCATTTTCCTGGCTGAGAAGCAATCTCATTTGGCAAATACTTTCAAAGGTGATATTTAGGTAGTAAAATTGGCATATTTAAATGATATTTTTGACAGTCTTAAAGCAGATTAAGTTTGAAACTTCAGGGGGAAAATAACAATGTATTTCTATATGTTGAGCATATCCAAGAATTCTAGAGGATGTACAAGTTAGGGCCAGCAAGTATGCACAGGCAGGAGTTTGCTGCAGTCTTTAAGCTAAATTCTTTTTCCCCAGGAAATGTTTTTGCTCGTAAGGCCTTCAGTGGTTTGGAGACACCTCCCTGAAGGGTCATCTCCTTTACTTACAGTCAAGTGGCTGTAGATGTTAACCATGTCTACAGAATACTTTCACAGCAACACGCAGACGGGTGTTATGAAACGCCTGGGTACTAGAGCCCGGACAGTTGATGCAGGAGACAGCTAACCCAGGGACCACAAGCCAGACGAGGCCAGTGTCTTTGGGGCTCCTGGTCTTGACAGAGGCCAGAGGGTAGATGCAGCCACAGCCCTTATCCGGGAGGTGGGGACAGGTGGGTCTGACCCATGGGTGCTCTCCCACATCGTGCTGGCACCCACCTTTGCTTCTCAACCAGTTCCCTGCAGCCCCAGTGGGTCACTCTGGGGCCATTCTTTTATTCTTGTACTGGTGACTTGAAGGAGCTGAGAGAAACACTTGCAGAAAACATGGTTGGTGGTAAATTTTACAAATCTAGGGTGCTTCTGTTCCTTTTAGCTGTGATGGGAATTTAGGAGTGTTTTTATATTTTGGGTCTATGTTAGTTTGCTAGAGCTCTTGTAACAAAGGACCACAGACGGGGCGGCTTAAACAGCAGAAATTTATTCTCTTGCAGTTCTAGAGGCTGGAAGTCCAAGATCAGGGTACAGGCAGGTTTGGTTTCTCCTGAGGTCTGTCTTCTTGGTGAGTGGTGGTGGTCTTCCTGCCATGTCCCCGCATGTTTGTCCCTCTGTACATGTCTGTGTCCTAATCTCTTCCTGAAAGGACACCAGTCATGTTGGATTAGGGCCACCCCAGTGACCTCATTTTAACTTTGTTACTTGTTTGAAGACCCTCTTTCCAAATGCAGTCACATTCTGAGGTGTTAGGGGTTAGGACGGCAACTTATGAATATTAGGGGGATATAGTTCATCCCACAGCAGGGTTTTACCTTGATTTTTTTGCTATTTTGATTGGTAGAATTCATATCTCTGATTACGGATCCTTGAAAGGCCGTCTGTGTGGTCACCAGAGTCTGTGGGGCAGAAAGCCACCCAGAGGTGAGAGTGTCACCAGACCCACTAAACTTACACCAAAGCTGTGCAGTACCAGGGACTGCGGCCTGCAGGGGAGAATGTTGAGTCCACATGTCAGGATTGATGTCCACTGAAAACTGTGGTTTGTTCTTGGCTGTGGCCAGCAGAGCCAGCATTCACTCAAGGGACAATCCCTGGCCCTGGCAACACACACACCTCCCTTCAGACCTTCTTTGGAATTTGCCTAAATTCATATTTCCCAAAGTATGATAAAGTCTTCTAGGTGTTAATAGATGTTATAGAAGAAAAAAAGGTCCAGTGATTCAGGGGAAACGCTGAGAATGTGTGAGTTCAGTTTAGTGGGGCTGATATCACTGTTACCCCTCGGGGTGCCCTTCTAGCCCCCAGACTCTGGTCACCACAGAGGTGACCTCTCGAGGTTCTGTAGTTGCTGGTAATCTCCTCACGTTTAGCAGAGAGCTGGTGCCCTGAGCAGGCGTCCTAACCACACTGGCAGACCGTGGCCAGGAGTCACCCACTTGGACGCGTCACACTCGATGAGTGCTAGCAGTGGGCTTCCTCCACCTGCCTCCTCATAGTCTGTCTTTATTCCAGGTGCCGCTGAGCAGTAGTTGTAATTTGAAGAAGGCAGAGGACCCCATGGCTTCAGCCGGCTGCCCCGATTCCCTTTTGCACCATCCGTACTACCAGGTATGGGTGGGCATGGACCTCTGCTCCTGCCAGAGGGTGCCAGTCGAGGGCCAGAGCACAGTGGTGGTCAGCAGCCACGGATCTTTTCCCTCACTTGCAGGTCACGGGGAAACGCTGGTGCAGTCCCGTGGTGTAGAGGACCGTGACACTTTCTGCCTTGGTCTTCCTTGCTTTTCTTTGCTTTGTAAGATAGCATCCTCGTGTTCCCACTTGACCACAGCATCCTTTTCTGAAGGAGTCTATTGTCGACAAGCTTGCCTGCAGCTCCCGGGACTAGAAACGTGGAACGCAGCAGCCACGGTGTTTGCGCCTCCTGGTCCTCACACTCCTGGTGGCACGTTGGAGTGATGGTGGCTATCAGGGTGCTCAGCTGGACACAGGGCTTACAGGGTGAGCAAGTGGGAATGAAGAAGGGGGTGGGTTCCTAACGGGGCCTGTTGGCCTGGCTGTCACCTGCCCGTCGTAGACGGAGTCCTCTCCATAGACGGGCTCTCCCCTTCCCTGAGAGCCCCAGCGGGGGTTTCGTTAGAGAGCAAGTTCATTTCTGTTCCTTCAGTTCTCCAGCTCTTCCTGGGCTTTGGAAAAGTTCTGTCTGCAAGTCCCTCATCTTTCAAAACAGGTTTCATTTTGGACTTTTACTTTGAAGGGGTGGTCCTTGATTCTTTAGATTTGGTTGATGAAGCTTGGTTCCTCCTTATCAACACTTTTGTCATCGGGAGGTCGTACCCTCTCCCCTTCTCTCGGGAGTCCTCCCTAGGTCCTGCCCTTGCTCAGGTTTTTGTGGTTGTGTGAACTTGTTATTTTTCTCTCTTAGTCTGTGAAGTCTCTTTTTAGCTACAGTGATGGGAATTTGTGTATAGCATTAGAGCTGCAAAGAGATGTCTTTGTAATTTTTTTTTCCCTTTTTTTTTTTTTTTGGTGTCAAAGTGAAACAAACCTTCAAAGAAAGGCTGAAGATTAGGAATTCCATTCATTCTAATCATTGAATTTGACACAAAGCCAAAGTTGGTTACAAGCCAGAAAAGAGCAAACTGTGAGGTTTGGTGGTGCCCCCTGGGCCAGTGTAGTGTGTGACCTCTAGTGCAGACACCCCTCTGCCTCATGCGTGGCTGTTCTCTTGTTCTTACAGAGGCTGTGGTGGCCTCACCCCATTGATTAAAGCTCTGTGTGTCCCTGCGGGTCGTGGGTCCGTCCAGTTCTCCTGTGGCCAGTTAGCTGGTGGTCCGGCCCAGACTGCACCCTGTCCCCAGCCTGCTGCCTGGCCCTTCACACCCTTGGCCCCATGAGGGTGGGATCGGTGAACTCAAAGGACAGCATCCCCAGGAGCAGGGGCCTCTGACAGTCATTTTAGTAGTGTCATCCCCAGCTGGGCACGGACTAGGCTTTAAGGGCCAAATAATGGTGCAGGGAAGGTCAGCAACACGGAGCCGCTTGGCTGCCCCTGCCGCCCACTGGCATTTCCGATTTCCTGCGGGGACATACAGAAGTGGCAGAAGCCCAAGCTCGCGTCAATGCCTTACTTTATGGACTTGTTAGGTGTTTGTAGCCGGGAAGCCTTGAGGGAAGGGTGGGCATTCCCTGGGATACACTGCCATCCTTTGAGGAAGTGCTCAGCGGCGTTTGAAGGCACTGTCTTACTCTTCTAAAAATCCGGCAGCAAGACTTGGCAGCGTGGATCGATCCCCTGTTCCTGGAAAATTAGATGACAGTTCCAGAATTTCTCAGAAAACGGGATGATTTACAATGGGTTCCAGTCTTGAGCAATCTGCAATTATAGTAATTAGATAAATCTCCGGGGTTTTATAGAGAAAAATTTCTTCTTAAAATCTTCAACATACAAATAATTTTCTAATTCTAGCTGTTCCCGCATAGCTGTGGCTTGGATTAGATAGAATTAGATAGACGGTTCGTCAATGAGTCACTGATACGTGGCTTTTTTCATGTATGTAGAAGCAGAGAATTGTTGTCACATGTAATCATCCTGCCTTCCACGGCAGGCATGGAGGCAGCAATCGGAGCGGGGGGCCCAGGGGTCTGGCAAGGGAAGAAAGGATCCCCTTCGCCTTTAAGGCTTGTTCCTTTAAAATGTGATACTTCAGAGTTCTGCGATCTTGGAGTAATCATGCCACTTTCCTGTGCCTCAGTTTCCCTGTTGGTTAAAAAATGGGTTAATGACATGTCAGCATTGTGGGGATGACAGGAAATGTGTGGAAGTTACACAGCACCTGGTAGGCTATATTTTTAGAAGCCTGGGCAAGGGTTGTAATCTTAAATTCCTTAGATACTGACTGAGTGCCAGCCAGGTGCCCCACACAGTTTTGGGTTCAAGAAACCAGTCTGGAGCTCGGCAGACAAATCTCTGGGACTCCTGGATCCTAGTGGAGGAGACGGATGTGAAACAACTGGCAAATGAGGTATTTGTGAATAATGATAATGATTCTGAGCAAATAAAACAGGACAACAGGAGGGGGCAGTGGGCTGCCTGGGCCGGAGGTGAGGGAGGAGGCCCGTGGGCACAGCTCGGCCGGCTGGAGCAGAGTGTGAAGCCAGGAGGATGGTCGTGGGCTTGACCAATGGGGGCAGAAGTTAGATTTTATTCGACCAGGAATGAGACGGCTTGGCGGGTGGGCCCCCCCCTTCTATTAATGGGGCCCTCTTTCTATTAACGGAGGCCTATAGGTCATAGTCTGCAATTTTAAAATCCAGAAATCTCTGTGCTGAGAAGTGAAAAAATTTCTTGTGTCACAGTAGACTCTGACTTGGCCCATCCAAAAGTCCCCCGTCCACGCACTGTGCCTCAGAGACGTGGTGGGGCTTCCAGGGCTCCCTGGGGACCCTGCACGTGTGTCTGTGCTCTCCCTGTGATCGTTCTCACGTCCAAAAAGTTCTTAATTCTCAACCACATGTAGCCTCCAGGGTTTTGAAGAAAGGATTATACATGCATGACAGGAGTTATGGTAAATAAAAGCAACATTTATTATCCTTCAGAAAAATGCAAAATAGAAAATAAGATAGTTTTGGCTACACAAATGTTGAACTGAGCTTTAGAAATGAAACACTTGAATGTAAATTTTATATAGGTTATTAAGTTTATTGTTGAATTTCCAACGGTATTATTTTCCTTTTCATAATTTCCTGATTTATGAATTAAAAACATACATACTTGTATTAGAAATGAGCCACCTTAGAAACTCTCCTTGTGGTCCTGCCCCCCATAGCCTCAGCTTGTTGGTGGGGATGCAAACAGCATTAATACTCAGACATTTCGTCCCAGCCCCAGGTTACCACAAGTTGCTTGTTTTGGTTCCATTTCAGGGATGTGTCCCTAAACCTTTAAGCAGGGAACTTGTTCTTCTAGTGCAGGGGTTGGCGAACTGCAGCCCCTGGGCCAAATCTGGCCCCCTGCCTGCTTTCACGAATAAAGTTTTATTGGAACACAGCCATGATCATTCATTTACCTACCGTCTGTGGCTGCTTTCAGGCCGCATCTGCATAGTTGGGTAGTGTTTGGCTCTTTACAGAAAACATTTGTTGACTCCTGTTCTAAAACACCAGTCGCTAGAATGAGCCTTATGGATGGACAGAGGCCAAAGTGGGCCCACCCCATATCAGCTTGTCTCCTCCCCATTTTCTGGGCACGAGACAGCCCTCAGATGAGGCTTCGTTTGCTGATCACACACAGCTTTGGATTTTCTGCTGGGTGCCCCAGATACTTTAATCTTTTGGCAGTGTCTGGAGGAGCCGAAGGATGACATCATCTCTTTATAGTCTAGATTTGGGATCAGCCCCTGGAAATGAGTTCCATTCCCAAAGTCTGTCACATCTATTACTTTTTTTTTTCTTTTTTTTTTTTTTCAGCCAAAGTGATTCTATAGCTTTTCCTTTTATAATACTGCACACCCATACTTTGGCAAAAGGGCATTTTATTGGACCATATTTTCTTCAAGAAATTTGTTGATAGTAACTGCCACTTTCATATTTGAGATGGGAGGTTACAAAGGTCATTTGAAATATCCTTTATTGTTATTTTATTTGACTTTTCCAGTTGATAGGAGATTTACCTAGAATAGTCTTCCAGATATTTTAAGATTATGATTCGAATTTAGTAACAGCAACTATATTGTAGAGATGTAGAGATAAAACAGGTAGTTTGTAAATGTGTCGACTCTACTATTCAGCTGCCTGACCGTGGGCACTTTATTTAAATTCTTCCTATATCTCTATTTGCACCTTCATTGTGAGAATTAGAGGTGACATAACATAAAGGCCTTGCAGTGTGTTTAGCACATAAAAGACTCTCATTAAATGTGTGCCATTGTTTTGATGAGTGAGCTGAGTTTTTTTTAAGAGCCTAGAATTATTTTTTAAGAATGTAGAATTTTTAAGTGATGTTTGTAATACCTATGCAAATTTGATATTACAGTCTTTTCAAGGTCTTTGAAGTCACAGTGATTTCACATGACACGTTAACTGCCATGTGAGTTGTATCTAACTTTCCCTAGTTTTGGGCCCCAGGGCCTGGTGAAGCATATGTAACTCACATGTGTCTTCACCGTGGGAGCCTGGAGAACTATTTTTCAAGTTGCATATAACTCACGCACAGGAAACAATAACAAATAACAAATAAAAATAACAAAAAATAACAAATTTTTCATTAAATTAGAAAGGATCATTTTGTTTTCGAAGTTTTTATTCTATTTTTGTAATAAAACACTGTGTCCCCAAGGAAAAAGATTTTTTTTTTTTTTTTAGTGTGGCAGTCAATGTGTTAAAAAATAGATGACATCTGGTTTGGGAAGACATTTCTCACTGATCTAGCAAATTGCTGGCTTTATTTATTGGAATCCTAGGTAGTTAATGCCACGTTAGTAAATGGTATGTGTTTTTATACTTTCTGTAACTTGTGGAAGCAATTGAAGAGCCTATTCTTTAAATGTTTGTCAACGGAAAAGAAGCAACACTCTGTAAAATAATTTAAAGAGGTTTATTCTGAGCCAAATTTGAGGACCATGGCCCGGAGACCACGCCCAAGGAGCCTGAGCAAGTGAACTCGCTGTGGCTGGGTTATAGTTTGGGTTTATACATTTCAGGGAGGCAGGGGTTGACAGGTAAAGTCGTAAATCAATACATGGAAGGCATATGTTTGTTTGGCCTGAAAAGGTGGAACATCTCAAAGGAGGCGGAGGGGACGTTGTAGCTTATAGGTGGGTTTAAAGATTCTTTGATTTGTAATTGGTTAAAGAAATGAAGCTTTGTCTAAAGGCTTGGAATGTTTTATGTTAAAATCAGAGACAAGCCACCTGATATATACCCAGACTCAAGTGATTCTCGTTCTGTATATTGAGGACCTGCAGGTTTGTCTTGCATGGCCTTAGGCCTGGTACTGAGTTACAAAGCATGTCTCCAAGAAGGGAGGGGGCGTAAGGCATATTGGACCTCCCTTCTCATGGCCAACAGCTGAGTTTTAGGGTATCCCCTTGCCCAAGAGGAAGTCCATTCAGTCAGCTGGTACGGGAGAGACTTAAGATTTTATTTCAGTTCACATATTCTAGGTAACTTCGGCTAGTTTGTTCATTCCCTTACCATTTTATGAAGGCAGTTGGCAGGCACACCATGGCTGGATGTTGAGGTACCAGATGAAGAGGATGCCAGCACTCCTGCAGAGACTCTCAGCTCTACAGGGAGACACAGGAGCAGCCACTGACTGTGGGTTGGTGTGGCCTGGGGTGCCATCAGCAACCTGCAAGCAAACCGCCCAGTGGGAGGAAGGGTTGGCCAGGGGGAAAAGATTAGGCACTTTCTGCATACTTGTCTTCAGCCCTCTACCAACTCTGCGAAGTGGCTACCCTCATGACACCCATTTTATAGATGAGAAAAACGAGGCATTTACGATGTGCTGGTCATCATGCCAAAGATTTTACTTGGATTTTCCCTCCTACCAACCCTGTGAGTTGGGGACCTACATGTTCTCCACTCAACAGATGAGAGTGTCAGGGCAGACGAGGCCATTTCCCCCACTGAGTGCCCGAGGTGTGTTTGTGTCTGTGAGGTGTGTGTGTTCGGTGTCGGCACTGAGGAGAACAAGTTACTGTCCAGATGGCGAAGATCTCCTTCTCCTCAGAGCTACTGTAATAAAACATTTAATGTGTATCCTATAATTTTGTGCTTATTGAATTACTTTGATCCTAAAATGCCATATGTCAATTTTAACGACAGCTTTTCAGTCAAAATAAAGAAAAAGATGGTTATGTATAGTTCCCAAATGTGCACTGACAGCACGGTGTTTGCATTTTTAAAATGTTAACATGGGGGCGTGTGTCTTAGAATCAATGAAAATGACAAATAAGTAAATAGAAATAAAAACACGCAAATGTGTTTATATTCTATTCTGAATGCTTCTCTTTTTAATGCCTAGGTCTTGTCTTCTCAAACAGCATCATCTTCTTAAGTATGGGCTTAAAATCTTAGATTTCTTCTGAATAAAACCATACTTTCTACGTATTATTTTTATTGTGTCTGATACTGTGGCAGGCACTCTGCATGTGTTATTTTATCTATTTTTTCAAGGAAACCAAGGCTTGCAGATACTGATTCCTTGCACAGAATCATGCAGCTTGTGCATGTTACATCATGGATCGGGCTTGGGGGGTTGAGCCCAATGCCTATACCCCGAACCACTCTGCCGGTCGTCTTCTCCTTGGCACTATGTGCTTGGCTGGCAGGCGTGTGGTGCCTCTGCAGTTGTAAGGTCTGAAAGTTTATAATGTACCTACAAAGACTAAAACTTACCTGCTGGTGTGTTGTTATTACGACAGTCAGGTGGGCAGCAGGCGGACAGGTAGGCAGCAGGTAGGGCGGCAGGCAGGCAGATGGCAGCAGCAGGCATGACTTCGTGTACAGATGAGCTTCTTGCAGGAGTGTTTCCCACCACAGATGATGGTACCTTGGGTACTCAGAGTTGGAAAGGCATCATGGTAGATCTGGTTGGAGCATGAATCCTTGAGTCAACTGTGTTTCCCTTGCACGGGTCATTTTATGTCACTTATTGCCAGAAGGAAGGAAACTCATTACCCCCAGAGACAGCCTACTTACTTGCCATCAGTGAAAATGAGCCTGCCTGTAACATTGAGTGCTCCCTTCTGGCCTTCTCGGTAACACAGTTACGTGCATGTATCAATACCCGCCCAGCTCCTGAGGCTCCTTCCTTTGTTGGGATTGGTGGCACCTTTCCCTGTTCCCATCCTCCTGCTTTGCCTACCCCTCTTCAAGGCATATGACCAGAATTAATCAACACTCCAGGGGGGCCCGACCAGATCAGAGCTGCGGTGGCTGTCTTGTTCTTCTTTCAGGGCACCACACTCCCATCGGTCATTTTTGCTCAAGATTGGCCTTTTCGAGGGGAGGTCTCTTCACACACCCCCACCCCCAGGTGACCTGGGCAGCCATGTTTACTTCTAGCCCATGGTAAGTTCAGAAATGGAGAAAACATGGTTAGAAACTTTTATAGCAATTTGAGTGTTGAGTGTAATAGTAACAGTGTGGGTGTGTATCTTATCTTTGTTTTGTTTGTTTCATTTTCTAGTAATTCATTTCTGTCAGTGGGTTAGGAAGCATCTAGGCTTGGCAGATGATAACAGTAACAGCAGCAAAAGCTCCTTCCCCCCAGGTGGTTTGAGAAGCGCTAGTCTAGTCGGGACTGTCTCAAGATTTTAGTCATGCTTGTGGTTTTTCTGTCTGTGGCAACTGGTGTTTGGAACCAGTTCAAGCTTTGGCTTTATGGCCCATCATGGCCTTGGTGTGTCCTTTGTGTGTGGTGACATTTCAGGAGGTGCTGTTGGGACTTCTGAGCCCACTGCCTCTGGCCAGTGGAGTGTCGTGCAGTGACAGCCTCTGCTGTGTCCTCCGCTCTTCCCGAGAGACAGGATGTGGCACCTCCTGTTCTTCTGCAGATCATCCTTGACTGGCTGCTCACCACCGCCCTGGGGTGTGAGGGTCGGGGGCTTTCATATGGGGGAGTTCCTTTGTGGCTGTCAGTGCGACCCACCTCCCACCTTCCTGTATCTGTTTATCTTGAGCAGGTTTTCTAGTCCTGGCTCAGCTCCACCAAGAGCCAGCACCCTTCGTGGGAGGCCACATGGCCAGTAGGAAGTGAGCCAGTCGGGGGCCAGGCTGGCTTGGGTTCCAGTCCCAGTGCTGCCGCTGGGCGTGTGAGACTTCAGCACTTAAGCTTATACTTTTATGAAATGAGAGCCCCGAGGGCCAGATGAGTGGGCCTTAGGAACTCCCACCGGACCAGGGGCACCAGGGGCCAGAGCATGAGACTCTGGCAGCGTCAGTCTGAGCGTGCCCTTCAAGTTGGAAATCCAAGGGGCTGGGGCCCTGAAGCTGCCTCCCTCCTCTTCCTTTGCCCCCACACTGGTTCAGGAGGCAGTGGGGGCTGGCTGAGGAGTTTACCCTCATTCCAGACCTCACCTGAAACCCAGCTTAGTTTTAAGATGGGACCAAACTGCATGAGAACATTTTATTTTGTTCCTTGTGCAGTGAGGAAATGACTGTCACTTTCTTAGTGATTGCCCATTCTGGGAAAACAAAAGTGTTTAAAACACAGCCTGGGCTTAAAGAAAGTGTATGGATAGTAGAGGAAGGAAAATGGTTCCTTACCCTGCCAAGCAGTGTGGGCTTGGAGCCCAGAGTCCCTGCAGGACCTGCTGTTTTGTGACAGTCGGTGGGGCAGACTTGCCCCTCTGCCTGAGGATCAGAGATGGAGTTCGAGGCCTTTGCTACCAAGGAAATCATTGCTTCACTGAAACTTTTCTCTCCTTTCAAGGAGGAAAAAGCACTATTTGGTATTGTTAAAAATCTTTGCAGGTTATAATTTGCTTTACTTACCTCTTCATAACTTTGCTAAAAGTAAAGTAGATTTTGTAGAAATGTGGTTTAAATTGATCTTTGGGCTCAGGTTCTTGGCATTTGCGGGGTGCTTATGTGCACCTTTCACCTTCACGGGGAGAATGTGGCCTTTGCAGCTTCTGCCGCGTAAGGGCGAGTGGGGATCTGGGGAAGCAACCTAATCCCGACAGCGCCGTCCTCACCTGAGCGGGGAAGCAGGATTAGAAATAACCCCTCGCGGACAGTGCCGGCCACGTCTGCGGAGAGGCTTTGTGCAGAACGAGCTGTGTGTGTGGACCTAAGGTATAAATAACGTCAGGTATGGGGAGGGGCGGTCCTGGCCTTGGCTGCCGCCCTCGCCCTCTCTGACCCTTCCCTCAGCACGCATTTAGGGGAACATGCCAGGCACTTGTTGCGTGCCAGTGGTGTGACAGCGCCTCGCTGGCATTAGACGTGCTGGGGGTGTTTTCTGGTGTCTGCTGACTGACCGGCGTGGTGCTGTTGTCCTCGTGGTCTTGCCCACCACCACCTCTCTCTCCTCCTCTCAGCCCGTCCCACCTGCTGCCACATCTGGCTGCTGCCCGTGCACCCCCGTGCCTGCAGGTCCCCACTGGCCTTGCCTCAGCCCGGGCGCTCTCGTCCTCAGACGTTGTGAGACTGGCTGCTCCCCCGCCTCAGGGTCCCTGTTCCCTCCTGAGGGGGCCCCGCCCTCTAGGGAGGTCGACATTGTCCTGGTTTCACACCTGTGTTCTGCTGGAGTCATGAATCCTGTGCCTGTTGATGGAGACAGATGTGCCCGGTTCCAGCAGTACGATCTCTGTCACCTGCTCACAGGCCTGCGGTGGGGACCGTACCCCCTTTCCCAGGGTGGGCATTACGGTGTTTGACGCTGGGGCAAGGGCTTGGCAGCGGGCTCTGGCAGCTACGTGGAGAACTTCATTCCCTCCCATGTCTCCCCAGGGCTGTCGTGGGGGTGAAGTGGCACAGAGGACGTGAGTCACAGAGTGAGTACTTGAACTTGGGCTGATTCCTGCCTCAGGAAGGTTGACAGCGGCTTTGTGTGGGGTGGGGCCTGCTGGGCATGGTGGGTCTCCAGACCCCCTGCAGCGAGCTCTGTACAGTGGCCCCTGCCCATCCTGGGGGATACGCTCCAGGATCCACAGTGGGTGCCCAAAACCTCAGGTAGTACCGCACCTGAATGCCATCAGTCAGAACATGTCTTCTGCCTACAAATATAATAGCCTTTCCATCTTAGCTAAGTGCTTACCATGCACTGTGTCCATAAGTTTTGCAGCGTGAGGTGTAACGGCAAAACCTTCAAAATTTCATAGATAGAAGATTCATTCTTACCGTAGATCTTAGCAAGCTCAGCATACAGTTTATGCTTTATTAACTGAAGACCTTTCACCTTTTCACTTAAAGGAAGCACTTTGCGCTTCTCTCTGGCATACCCCAACTGGCAGTGTGGGAGCCAGTGTTAAGCACAACAAGGGCCACTTGGACACGAGCACGGCGGTACGTGACAGCCCATCGGATCACCGAGACGGCTTTTGCGTGCTGGAGTGGGGAGTGAGGCAGCACGGATCTGCTGGACAAAGGGAGGATTCCCGTCCCGGGCGGGATGCAGCGGGTCCGAGCAGGGTTTCATCACGCTACTGGGAAAGGCGAGCAGTTGAAAACTGAGCTGCTTTTTTCTGGAATAGTCTGTTTAATATTATCAGACCGCAGTTGACTGTGGGTAACTGAAACTGCAAAAAGCAAAACCTTGGATAAAGGAGGACTGCTGTATTCTCCAAGAAAGTTTAAAGCAGGTTCATGGTTGGGTGTTTTTACCACGTTATAATGGTTTGAATGTGGCGAGTAATACACGTGGTATTCGTGTTAATGGTTTATGAACCTTTCAGTGAAGCAGGATATTTCTTTCCTTTCTGGCCCCTGGATGAAGAGGGCGTTTATTGCGGCAATTTCCCTCACTGAAGTGGGTGCTGTGAAACTTGTGTTCCCTCCGTCGCAGGAGGAAAAATCTGTTGGATGCTTACTGTAAGCGCCCTCGACAACCAGAGAGAGAAAAACCGTGTGGTTTAAACAAGCAGTAAATACACTGACAAAAATTTGAGCAATTACAATTGTTTCTGTAAGGGACAGAGGAACTTTAGAATTATTCCTTTTATTAAATGCAGACAGAGTAATTTACACATGATCTTCTTACTTAAATTTCTATTTTCAGTGTCTGGTCTTTAAGGTTGTAACCATGTTTGAGCTCTGTTTCATAACTCTCACTCAGTTTGCGAGGACGTGTGAGAGTCCTGCACTCGCACGGTTATTTTTCTCCCTGGGCATGTGGTGCCTTATTTGCCGGCCTCCCTGTCCGGGATGTCCTGTGCCCTCTGCTCTGTGCCTCATTTGGCACATGGTGTCAGACGGGCCTCATCACCTGCTCCTGCTGCCACCAGCTACGAACCTCGGCAGGAGGGACTGCTTGAGCTTCACTGCCTTGTCTTGGTCATGCAATAAGTACTCTCACTTTGGCAGTTTCCTCAAAACATTAAATATTTATGTGTGTATGAGGCAGACCCTGAGAAAGGGACTCCTGATACCTTTTTCTTATTGTTATCATTTCACTAACTAGGGAGGAACAAGAAAAAGTATTTGAAGTTACTGTGATATGAAGATTATTTCTAACTTATGTGAGATTTCCCTCTAATTGATCCTTAAGAAAAAAGTAAATATTTAGCTCATAAAGATGGATTCCACCTGCAGCTGTACTAGAGGTTCTCTGGGGCTGGCTTGTTGAGCGGGTTTCAATTCTGTGAAGGTTTTCAGCCCTGCTCTGAGCAGCTGGGTGGCAGGGGTGGGAGGGGAAGGCTGTGTCCCCACCAGTTATTTCTAGGTGCCAGAGTACCTGTTTAGGATACAGGAGCTGGGTTTTGATCACTCGATAGTACTGCTTAAGGAAGAAACATTATAAAAGAAGTAAAGTCACAGGAAAAACAAAATTTTTCGTTATCGGTAGGAAATTCCAAAGTATGTTGGGAATGTAAGGAGCTAGTTATAACATTTATTTCATGGGGAAAGTGTATCTCCTATAATTGTTAAGGACGGTCACAGCTTTTTTTTCAATTTTACAAATCCTTTGTTTAGTAAGCATTGTTTATTCCAGCTTTTAAAGTTCATTAGTGAGTTTTTAAGACTGTAAATGAACTTCTTAGCTTAAGGTGCTCGGTATAACCCATTTATTTTAGGGGTACTCTGGGAGAAACTGGAAATGAGCTTATTAGGAGATTAGCTAGGATTTCCCTTTTTTTTTTTTTTTTGAAACAGAGTCTCGCTCTGTTGCCCGGGCTAGAGTGAGTGCCGTGGCGTCAGCCTAGCTCACAGCAACCTCAAACTCCTGGGCTTAAGCGATCCTACTGCCTCAGCCTCCCGAGTAGCTGGGACTACAGGCATGCGCCACCATGCCCGGCTAATTTTTTCTCTATATATATTTTAGTTGTCCAGATAATTTCTTTCTATTTTTAGTAGAGACGGGGTCTCGCTCTTGCTCAGGCTGGTCTCGAACTCCTGACCTCGAGCGATCCGCCCGCCTCGGCCTCCCAGAGTGCTAGGATTACAGACGTGAGCCACCGCGCCTGGCCTGGGCTTTCCCTTTTAAATACATATTTTGAAAGATAGAAGTTGATTATTTTGTAAAAACCAATATGAAAGCACTATAAAATAATATTCTGTACCAAGTAGTTTAGTTTCAGGTCATCAGTGAGATTTTATTTTATAGTGTATATATATGTATACACACACATACATATACATATGTACATATGAAATAGTATATATATGTGTATATACATAGCACCTTAATTGCTTTTAAAAATGGAGTTGAACCTTGCAGTTTTACAGAACTACCATGAGTAACACAGACATCCATTTTACAGTGATCAGATCTCCCCAAATGTAAGTTTTTCTCTGATATCATACTCCATTTATCTTGACCATGGAATGAAAGTGGCTTGAAATTGTTCTCAATGTGAAATTAAAAACAAAACAAAAAACCTAAAAAGACAGAACTTATCACATCTTAGACCATCAGATGGTTTGTTCTGGTAAATCCGGGAAGATGACAGGGAGGCCTTCAAGGATAGGAGGCCCCTAAATGTTTAGGGATCTGTCATTGGGAGATGGGGGCATCGCTTCTACATGCCACAGTGGCAGCCCGAGCCCCAGTTGAAGAATAGAAATGCTGCTGTCGTCGTCGGTGCATTTTGGGGTCACGGTGAAGGTGAGGGTGTTAAGGTGCTTTGCAGGGACTGTGGACCCTGCCTGCGGTGACCTTCTTTGGGCCTCGGGCTTTGCTCTGGGACAGCTGTGGGCCTGTCCTTCCTCCTGGCAGTCTTCCTCCTGGGCCCCTTGTCAGTTCCACTTAAATTGCAGCCTCCTCCCTGTTTATTCTGCCCAGTTCTTTTTTTTTATTCCATAGCACTGCCCTCTTAAATTCTAGATAAGTAAATTGGTGTGTTTACTGCTTACTGTCTATTTTCCCCAGATAGAATATAAACTCCATGAGGGCAGGATCTTTGCTTTAAGCACTAATGTGCTGGGCATGGAATAAGTGCTTGGTGAATATTTGTTGAGCGAGTGAGTCTCTTTGAGATCAATTGTATTTCTCTTCTGCTTAGGTGACCAAGAGGTTGGATACCCCAAGTGTGTGAAGCTCTGTGATTGGTCACCCCATGACTGTGTCACATTGGTGAAGATGGTGTAATACTCAGTAAGCTGAGACATTGCTCACTAATTGCAGGCCCCTTCCTGTTGCTTAGTAAAGTTTTCTCATCCCTCTGAGAGCTGTGGATGGCAATCTCTGCTTTCCGGTTTAGGATGGTTGCAGTTTTAGGTTGGGGGTGGCCTGTGTTGGGCTCCTAGTGCACTGGGTATTAATGTGTATTTGAAACCTGCTCTTTAATATGCAAATTGATTTAGCATAAACCTAGCTCTCTGGTCTTCAAAGACTTTAGTATTAGGTGTAGAGTAAGGATTTAAGACCCAGGCTTGTGGGTCCCTGGGCTCGATACTCTGTGTCCCTCATGTGGGAGTGTGATTCCGGCAGGTCAGTCACTTCAAGGCCACTGTCAGTCAGCAGTGCCTAGGACCAGACACGGGGCCACCTAAGCCTAGGGTGCTGTGCTGGCCGTGAGAAGAAAGTGTGGGCTGAAGTACGTTTAGAAAGCAAAGCAATCAGGATTTGGTAAGCAGTTCTACGTGGCAAAGGAAGAGTTTGAGGCTAATTTCTGTCTTGGGTGAGTGACTGAAGGGTCGTAGACTGCTATTCTCAGGACCAGGGCAATGCCAGCATTTCGGAAGATGTTTCAAATGAAATTTGTCTTCTGATGAACCCCTCTCTGTGGAAATGCCCTTTGCCCTGGTCACCCAGGCTGGGGTCACCCACTGCCCTTCTCTGCATCCCTCACGTCCACTTCTGTGTCCTGATGGGCACAGTTCCCTGAGCCTCTGGGTCTCAGCCGGAAGCCCCCCTCCCATCTCCTACCCAGAGCGTAGCGTCCCAGGCTGGCATTGCTTGGGCTCACCCGCTTTGCTGGGCTTCCAGAGTGACAGCGGAGTTCCTGCTCAGGAGGATCAAGACAGGGCCTGTTCTCCTCCTAGCGGTTCTGTCTGGGCTCTTGGGAATAGGGTCAGGTGAAAGAAAGCTCAGCCGTGGCCCTGTCGGGAGAATGAGGTCTTGGGGAGAGGTGCCAAAAGGCATTTTTCATCTAAACACCTGGTTGAGATATGAACACAGGAAGATACTCTCTTGAGACCTACTGATGATGAGCAAGGTTCACAACATAGGGAGGAAAGGTTTTGGATAAAGAAATGTTTTGTAACGTTAGCAGTAGAAGAAGGAAGGACTCTGCAGATACCTGTAGATTATCTGTACCCGTGTACATGTTAAGTTTGTATTGCTTGTGTTTGCACATGTACAAATTTCATGTGTATGTGTATGTCATGTACCCACAGACACACATGCACACACTCTCTCTCTCTTCCGTCTTCCCGTGCAAGTGTCCTTCCTTTTGGGGACGGCATTAGAAGCACACAGCCTGCAGCTGCTTCCTGCGGAGGAGGAGGCCAGTTGGCTCCGGCTCTCTCGCTGTTTGTTAGAGCTGAAGCACTCCTATGAATAACCAGGCCACTGCCATTTATAACTGCCTCTCAAGGGTGTAAGAGTATGTACACCTGTGAGCAAGATACCAGGGAGACAACTATTATGTACCCATAATAATTTAAAGTAAAAAATTTAAAAACAAGAACAGTGACGACACCCCCTGTTTGTCCTCGCCATCGGCGTGCTTCGGGCTGTGGCGGAGGGAGAGGCCATCTCCTTGGGGTTGAGGAAGGAGCTCGCGTGTGTTTTGTGCTGGGACTTCTTGTACTTCGTCTCAGTCTGCCCGGCAAACCCTTTGACATGGTGTTATCCAGATTTGCCTACGGTAAAAGCGAGGCTCAGAGACTTATGTTGCCTTATTGAGCGAGGCCAAATAGCTGGCAAGTGGAGGGCGCCAGCGTCATGCTCGGTTTTCTCAGGCCCCAAACCAGAGTCTCTTCCTCGTCCCCACACTGGCATAACTGGGGGGCGTGGGCCACCTTCCACCTTCCCTTTCCCTCCGTGTTCCACTCAGGACAGTTTCTGTGACTGTCCTCGTGGGGCGCTCTCCTACCCAGGCCTCTCGGTGCCGGGGAGCCTCCGGGCTGTCCTTGAGGCCTCGGGGAGTGAGGAGAGTGGTGTCTGGTGTGTCCCGTCCCAAGGTGCTTGTGTCTCTAGAGGTCGGGCTGGTCATTTTGGATCTTCCGTTTCTTTCCTTATGAGACCCGTGCTTTCCTTTCCCCTCGTGAACACCGTTGTAACATCCTGTCTTCCAATTCCGGACCTTGCTAGATCTGTTTCTCTTAGTTGGTTTCTCTTGTTGTTGTGGGTCTCACTTTCTTTTCAGGCCCGATAATTCTCACTGCATGCCAGACATGGTGAATTTTACACGGCCGGGTGCTGGCTTTTTTTGTGGAGGTGTTCCTTTAAATGTTTTCAGGCTCTATTCCGGGAATAGTTAAGCTTCTTGGACACAGTTTGATCCTTTTGGGTCTTGCTTATAAGCTCTGTGAGCTGGGCTTGGAGTCACTTTTAGTTTGGGGCTCATTTGCCCTCACTGTTAAGACAAGACCTCGTGGAGAGAGGTTTTCCGTGTGGGTTGGTGGGAACTCACTTCTCCCCATTCTCCCCACCCTCTGGGGATGGTTCTGCCCACTCCTTTCTGGAGGTTCTTCCCTGCCTCGGTAGTTTCCTTTGTGCATGTGCCAGTCAATGCTCTGCTGAGGATTTGTTGGGGACCCTCTGCAGGTCCCCAGCGCTGCCCTCTGTGGAGCGCTGTCCTCTCTGCCTCGGCTCCCAGGAACGCTGACCTCTGTCCCCTTAGGAAGACCCCAGAGGAAGGTCCTCCCCCTTGCTCTGCAGCTTGAAAAATCTGCAGGCAGCAAAGTGGGCGCTGGGTGCGGCTTCTCTCTCAGGGATCGCTACCCCGTGCTGCCTGCTGTCCACTGTGTGAAAACCACTTCAGTTTCCTAGTTATTTAAGGAGAGAGGGTACATCTTACCCTTGATATTCCATGTTGGCCAGAAGCTGAGAAGTCACCCATAATACTGTTTTAGCCATGGTTCTAGGAAGAGATCAGCTTCAAAACATTTTTGTGGATTTCAACCTTAGAGCTGAAAAGAAATTTACAGTCATGTGGTCCAAAACCCTGATTTTGTAGGTGAGGACGTAGGCCCAGAGAGTGAAGATACTTGCTCAGAATCATAGCACTTGTCCTACCAGCAGTTTATAAACATGCAGCTCATGCCACAATTAGATGTTTCCTACCTAAAAGATACGGTGAACTGTTTCTGGTGGCCCACACCAAGGCTGGGCTGTGACAGTCCTCTCCGCTGTCAGGGCTGGCCAAGCTTTATCTTAGAGGGAAAGTAGTTGTTTGGCAGAAGGACTGAGTTCGTTGTGCCCTGGGATCTGTGCTGTTTATTTTCGTGACTAAAATGAGCTTTGTACAAAGCTCCACAGAAGATACGCCTCAAGGAAGCATCCATCACCTGGAACCTCCGTCCTCTTGACCTGCAAGCCACACCCTTCAGCAGGCTCCAGGGGCTCCCTGCCCTTCACACCTGAGCCAGGTGCACCTGGGGATCTGGGTGGAGCACTGGGCCAGACCCAGCTGCCTTTCCCCTCGGCCCTCTGCCCTCCACCCAGCAGAGGGGCTCTGAAATGAGGAAAAGCCACCAGCACGGATTACATCATATTAAACCCAGGGGCCTTTTCCTGGTCAACCAGGACAATGAGCACCTTTTCCAGATTGTGAGATTATTGTTGAGAGTTTAAGGAAGAGCTGCCTCTCTCGTTCTGCTAATGGGGGCGGAGTGCGGTGTGTTGTGTGCCTACGGTGTGCCCTGTACTCCGCTAGGAAGGCAACCCTTTCTCAGATCATCTTTCCAACTTGCCTGGTTTGGTTTTCTGGTTTTAGTGCAGGTGGGTTGTGGAACCAAGAGAGAAAATGGGAAACTTGAAGCTGCAGAAGTTGGGTTTGCTTGATTGCATGAATTTGTGCACCCGCTAGGGTTGCAATCCCCATTTCAGACACGGAAGCTGAAGCTCAGAGATGCTAAGGGATTGTCCTCACAGCTAGGACACCAAGATTCCAAACCTTCTCTTCCCAGCCTCAGAGCTGTACTCTCTCCCTAGCCTGCTACACTGCCTTTTTGTTAATTTGTGCTTTTTTTACTCTGTCCTTTTTATCTGGGGTCCATAGGTGCATATGTCAATGGGTGACGTAGCTGGGTGACCCTGGGTGTCCTTTGTCTCCTGGAGGGATTTGGCCTGTTGGTGAAATCTTGGCCTGGTCCTCTGAGGCCTCCAGAAGCTCAGCATATGCAGCGATAGTCTGTGACCTAGGAGAGACAAGTGACAGGTCTAGGCAATATTCAGGGAGGAAACCTGGAATCTCTCCCCGTTTTCCAGAACTTTTGAGTCACAGTTGGCGGTTGGCCAGAATCAAAGCACATTTATTTCATTTTGAAGTTAGCTGTTTTTCAAATTATATTCATATCCTAATTTGAATCATCACCGATCATCTTGTAGTACTTTAAAAGGTTGTGTTGGCAGCATTTTTTAAGTGAGGAGTTTAGAGAATCTGCAGTTAGATCTTCTGTTAAGTTACTGTAGAGCTCATAGTCAATTAAGGTGCCACTTGCCAACTATTCCAATAAATTAACATTATGTTACTATTACATTTGTGGACATTTCGATGTGTGAATAGTTGCCTTTTTACAGGGAGGGAGTTTGTTAAAGTTGGGGGTGGAGGTGGTGGCGGGTGGAGGCAGGGATGGAGCCCTTGGAGGTGGGGGAGGGTGGGGGAGGGGTGGGAGAAATGGGTGGGGAGGCGGCGGCGCAGGAGCAGTGGTGGTAGCAGTAAAAATAGCAGCTAGTATTTACTGAGCGGTGCTTTCCCAGCATGATCATGCTAAATCTTCAAAACAGCCCTTTGAGGTTATCCTCACGCAGGGAGGTTTCATGTCTCCCCCAAGGTCACGTAGCTACTCATCTGCAGAAATTCTAGCTCTTCACCTTTAGGCCCAGCTGCCTCATTGATGTGGGAATACTGGATCAAAAAACAGGAACAAAACTGACTTGGCAAAGGCATTTTATTTTGGGAAAACCATTCGTCAAGATTGACAGGCTCTGGGCACGAGGTTCCTTTGTAGGGTGGCGATGGCAATGTTCTAAAATTAGACAGTGCGGTGGTTGTACAGATCTGTAAGTACGCTGACACTGGATTGTACACTTGCAACAGATGAAATTTGTGCGATGTGACTTACATCTCAACAAAGCTGTGTAAAGAAGTAAATGATTGATAGAGTTCCCCCTCCTCCGTGAATAACTGAAATTGATGTTTCTGTGCCTTTTGAGGTCTATAGAGGTTGGGTGCAATAAGATTTTAGTGAAAATGTGATTATTTTTTATATGGTGGCATTTTCCCTGCCAGGCTAGGCATTCTTAACTACTTTGGAGAAAACTTTTTCGTATTCTGCCTAGAGGCAGTGCAAGTATTTTCATGTCGGTCTCAGCGGCCTGTGTGAATGCAATCACAGATAGAAAGCATGGCCCTCATCCCTCCATCCCAGACAGCTTGGGTGTGGAGTTCTCTTTTTTCTCATCTCGGGTTCTTGGAAATAGTTCTTATTTTGGTTTAAGGATCAATTTGACATAAATCTCTGCTCAAAAATCTCTTGCTTCCTTTGCTTTCGAATAGACAGACATATGCCTGTGATATTCAAACAAGCAATGTCACTTTGGGCAAAAAAGGGCTCGGACTCATTTATTATTTGTGTTATTTCCATATGAGGGAACTAATTTTGCACACCTTGACAATTGACAGAATTGGAGCGCTGATATTGCAGCTTTTACTGGGTTCTCTGATGTTTTAGGAATTTATATGAGTGACAGATTTTGTAGTTACCTGGAGCGCAGTTGTTAAAAATGTGTTCTGTGATTCAGCCCCAGCGGGGCTCACACCCACAGTTATTAGGCGTGGGACCCTAGGCAAGGGCCCTCCTACTTCTCCTCAGCTGTTAAGACTGGGTAACAGCAGTACCTACTGGGAGAGAATTTCAGTGAGATGCATGAAACTGTCTAGCGTTGCACCTGGTACCTAGGATTGTAATAGAAGCAAGCCCTGCCATTTTTACATTAATTTTTAATAAAAATGACTAATTATGTAGCTGGGGATAGGGTAACATGTGAAATCTTTAACTACATCATACCTAGGGGGTTGTAGTGCTTGGAAGTTCTAGAGTGGACATCCGTACAGTTGGTAGACGTGGGTACCAGGCGTAGGGAGAGAGCTGGTAACATGTTCGGGTGACACCTCCGGTTATTAGACGGTAGGTGACACAGAACAGCAGTGAACATCGTTATTCTTCACTAGGGCAGTGATCTCGTACTTTACTGGATTATCAGTCTGAAACATTTCACGACTTTAAATGTGTTTTGTGTGAAAGGACAGACCCCACGCCTGTTGCATTTGACATGTTCCTCCACAGACACATTCCCCGTGGCGCCTTGGGTGGGGCTGCAGCACATGCACCGGCCCTCCCCACAGAGCCGACATCGTGTGGGACTGTCTGTAAAAGCCTTCTGCCTTGGCAGCAGGACACCGGCTTCAGGAAAGAGTTGTGGGAGAGCTGGGACAGCCCCTTTAACCCTGTCCTCAGGCATGTGTCCCCCACACCGTTCTCACTCATTGCGATCGTTGGTTGGTTGGTTTTGTAACCTATAGTATGTAGAATTTATCCCCTTTAAGATTTCAACTTTTAGGTTTTGATCGAGCATTCTCTTAGGTGAACGACACTTCAAATTCCCCCATTCTGTTCTCTCTGGCATTTTGATCTTTGTTTTTTATCTTTGTAGAATTAATTAAATGTGCCTTCAGTGCCTTTGTCCAGGTCCCGGAAATATTGTGCATAGGGCAGGCTAAGGACACAACCATGTGACACCCACTAGAGAGAGCGAGGGAGGGGGAGCTGGCTGCTGGCCCTGTGCTTGGTAGTGAGGTCAGCACCTGCTGTCTGCCGAGCACCTAGCGGCTCAGTCTCTGGACGAGCCCTTTGTTTATATCATTTTAATTTAAACCTCGCAAGTGCAAGTGACCTGTGAAGTGGCCGTTCTGTCCCACAGAGGTGCAAAGGTGAAGGAAGGTACCCAGAGTCCTAGGACTAACCAGCATGTAGGAACTGGGACCTGACCTGGCGTCTGGCTGCCTGTTTGTCACCCGGCAGGCACCTGCCTCGCTGACTGTGACACTCCTCTCTCATTGAGTTCCCTGGCTCTTCTCCCAGACACGCAGTGGTCCCGTTTTTAGATAAGGAAACTGCTTGAATTGCCCAGTGAACATTGTCCGGTTCTCTTGAGCCAGTTCCTCTTGTGCACCCTGGCTGTCTGGCATCCCGCTGGGCAGGAACTTATTAGAAGCTCTACTTGCAACAGAAGGCCTGAGACCAGGGGAAGCCGCCAGTTGGCCGCTCTTCTGTGCCCAGGCTGGCTTGTGATGCTTTTCATAGAAGCCTGGGCTCTGCAGGGTGGTGGTGAGGATTCTTTCCCCTCCATCCTCCCGGAGAGGCAGAGGCAGACCAGCCTCTGGGGGAAGGTGGGCACCCATCAATTTACCCTCATTATTTCCCACCCAGAATTGAAGCAGGGCGGTGGGGTAAGGTGGTACGAGGCGTCAGACTTTCCGTCTGGGCTGTCAGAGAAAGCTCCAGAAGGCCGAGGTTTTGAGTGGGCCTTGAGGGTGAGTTGATGGGGCCTACATTGTGGGCAGGGTAGAGAACATTCCAGAGAATGAGAAACCCTTGGCAGTGCAGGGTTGGAGGCACACGCCATGGACAGTCCCTCTGGAGTCAGGAAAACCGGGCTGGGAGGCAGCTTCCAGAGTTGCATGGAGGTGAGCCACCCGCCATGGAAGTGTGGTTAAAACACGACTCTGGGGCCCCCTGCCGCAGCCTGACTGAGTGGATCTGGCTGGGGCCTGGAGTCTGCATTTCTGCACGTTCTTCCCAGGTGACGATTGGCCGTACTGTGACACCCATGTCCCCAGCAGGCCATCCACCAGAGCCCATGCCCTAGCTTGCCACTTTTCTTCTCCCGGGTCACTTTTTATGTGTTATCTTGGAAACCTCAGGTTCTTCATCAGCAGAATGGGGGAAGTTAAAATACCCGCTCTGTCAGGCAGGGTCTCAGCCGTGTGCAGCGGGCAGCTCCCTCGGGGCTATAGGAGGAGAGTTTAATGGAGGTGCCGGAGGGGGTCAGGAGAAGACATCGGGGTGAAGGTCCCGGCCAGGGGCCACCAAGAGGCCTGAGGGAGCCGGATAGGGCTGTTCATGCACCCCCTGCAGCATGGCTGATGGAAGGAACAGCGCAGCTGGAGAACCAACCAACCCCCTGCGTCCGGGTCCTTGCCCCTCCCTGGCCCAGCCCATTGGCCACCCATGACCGGAAGCCAGAGGACAAGGGATCTGGTCAGTGCAGCCCGGGCAGGTTCACTGCCTGGCACAGGGTGGAGGAGTGGGCGGAGACCATCCTTCCTGCTGACTGGAGGGCTCAGTGCAAGTTACAGGAGGTCACTTAGCAGAGTGCTGTGCTTGGGTCGCCCTGAGAGAGCAGGGGCTTTTTTTCGTTCATCTTTATGAAGGTGGTGGTTCTGCCCAGATCCACCAGATGGGCCGATTCTGACTTTGGCAAGTATTTCTTAAGCCACATGGATTTGGGAAGGTCCAGCATTAAATAGCGAAGTGGCCCCTGGGACTTTAACTCAGGAGTTGAGGGCTGCACTCTCCCACCCTTCCCCTTCCCCTTCCCCTTCCCCTGGAGGTAGATGGCAGTGACCAAGGGCTACTGTAGAAAGCACGTGCTGCTAACAGCCACCTTTAAGGAAGGATCCCAGCTTCCCTTTCCAGTCCCCTGGGGCCTCCTGCTGACCTAGGGATCCTCCCTGTCCCCCTGCCCGGTCCTCCCCTAATGGGGGAGGCTAGGGAACAGACACACAGACAAACAAAAACTGACCTTAAGTGGAAACCAAGCTAGCACAATGATAAACCTTTTAATCTCATCCCAGTGTTTGTTACCCTGCACCTGGCAAGGTGCCACTGTTTGCCTCCAAACGGTGGATAGACATTTGCACCTGACCTTCTAGCACTGTCAGGAACTTCTTTTTAATGCCATGGTGGGTTAACTTTTCCCTGCTGCCTTTGTGTTTTGGCTTTATTTTATAATCACCATCATTTTTCATACTATGACATCTTTCTTGGCTTCTGAAAAGAGCAGAATTCTTGCCCGAAGCTCCTATCTGTTGAATTTAAAAGGGTACATTTCTTTTTTGACCTGGGAATTTTATAAACAAATGAACTGCTTGTTGAGATTTTGTTAGTACTGCCATAATTTGTCATGCAAGCCTGTCAGATTTTGAGCAGTGCTTAGAGTTGCAAAATAAAATATAGGATGCCCAGTTATTTACAGATAAACCACAAATAATTTTTTAGGATAAGACTCATGCAATATTTGGGACATACCTGTACCAAAAATTCAGATATTTGCTAAATCTGGCGACACTATTTAGATAAGGTTGCCATAAGTTAGGTTTATAGGTTACTTATCTTCTAAATGCATGTCTCAGTGGAGCCCGGTTTGCACTTAAAAGAGTTCTCAGGAAAGCAATCCCTCTAGTGAATGGGTCTCTAACTTGAATGTGCACAGAAAACACCCAGGTGCTTGTTTACCTGCAGGGCTTTGCCCATCCCCAGAGAGGCCTCCAGCAGGGCTGTGTGGAGCCTGGGAGCTCTGGGCGCTGGCCCCACCCCCCCTGTGAAATAGATGGGGCTGCACGTCCTCTCCAGACACTTTCTCAGTGTTTGTGCAATTTGATTCCAATGCGTTTGTGTTAGTGTTGCATCGTAATCACATATATAGAGGTAAATATTTCCAGTAAGATGTTCTCATAATTTAATCAAACTTTGAAACTATTCTGAAGTTTGCTTGAAAGATGACTGAGGAATTCATGTAAAAGAAGCAAGGGTGGAAGTGTTCTGCTGACGATAAACATGTTGGCAAGCTGTGAGAGTGGGACACGGGGAGCGCGGGCCCAGGGGTGAGCAGAGCTGTGGAGGTAGCTGAGAAACACACACATGTGCATGTGAGATGATAACGTGTGGACAAAGCGACCTCCCAAATCGGGCAGAGGGAAGGCTTGGCCTGGGTACGCTGGTCGGCTGTGGTGGGAGGAAGGGCCCAGTGCCTGCGCTGCTCTTTCACTGGCCACCAAAACAAATGTCGCACAGGTGAAAGAATAATGCACCAAGTCAGAAGAGAAATCAGGATACCACACAATGAAGGTTTTCAATTTTCTTGATAGGGACTGAAAGTAATTTTCAAGCCGAAAATGAACCAAAAGGAAAAGGTCAAGAAACTTGGCTACGTTGAATTAAACTTTTAAGAATCAAAAATGCAATTAAATCTAAAGACGGACAAGGTGGGAAAACATTTGCTGTAAATACGGCTGCACTTGGTTGCTGCGGCATAAAGAGCGCATCGTGGGAGGATGGGGAGGGACAGCAGTGCCCCGGGCCAGCGGCACCAATAGGCCACGTTGGCGGGGTGTAAACAGACCTGCCCAATGATCAAGGGGTTCTTAACACGTTTTACCAGTGAGCAGATTGACTCAGAGAGTCCAGGTAACTGGCCCATTAGGGGGTCGGGGCTGTGATCCATCCATGGACGTTTTGGGTTGGAAAGTACTCATGCCATCAGCTTCCAGCTGACCTGTCAAAGGATGGTCCAAGAAAAGAAATACAAAGGGCTAAGATGCCTGTGAAAAAATATTCCACCTCAGTATAAAGACATGTGTGCAAGGTGAGGCCACCGCTTACCTCTGGAATTGGCAGGAAAAAAATTTCCAGAAAAATAAATACAGCCCTGGCTGGCTTGGGTATTATGAAACAGGGGTGGCCTCTGCTCCGGGTGGGAGGGTAAATGTGTGAAGAAGAGTTTGACAGTATGTATCTAAGGTCTTAAAAAAAATGCTCATGACCTCTGGCCTAGTCCTCTACTTCTAGGGATCCTAAGCAAATAACCAGAAATGGGAACAAAGTTTTATGCCCAGAGGTGTTTATTTGATCATTATTTATGTTATCTGAAAGTTGCAAACAACTGCAAAGTGTCTACTAGGTAGTTTAGAATATGAAAAAAAAAATGATATTTACCAAGATTTTAGAATATCCCCTTATCAATTGTGGGGGGAAGAAGCAAAACACAAAATTGTTTACACATTCTGATTTCAACAGTGTCCAGCTATGCATAGTAAAGGTGCTAAGACCACAAAAATGCTATCATCCTACTGTTAGAGGATTCAGGCTAATTTTTGTTTCATAGCTAGTCTGGGTTAGATATTTATAAAACATGAATTTTTACATGGATTGTCTTACAATTTGGAAAAGAAGAAAAGTTACTTGTCTCAGTTGATAAGGAGCAGAGCCTGAGTGGGGAGGACTGGCTGTGGAATGGCAGACGAGGCCGGGAGACCCGGCTGGGGAGGGCTGGGAGCCGCCACCTTCCCAACTCGCTGGAGAGCCGGCTCCCTCCTGGGCGCCTCTGTGGGGTGCTGGCGCTTTGCCCTTGCCTCCAGACACCCTGTCCTCCCAGCAGTCCCTCCCCTCTTTCCTAAAAGCTTCCATTCTCCACAACCCATTTGCTCATCAGTAAGAAATTGGTTAAACAAATTACACTGCACATCCACTCGGTGGGCTATGCTGGAGTGCTAATGTCATGGAAAATTTAAAAAACTAGTATTAAAGTACAATATGTGGAATATGATTATAATTCCATATTTTATCAGGATCATTGGTAACCCCCCAGACGATTCAAATAGAGCATACATGTGCTCAATAATTTAAACATTGCATAGATGCACATAGTGAGGTTTTTGTTTTTATTTTTCTGAAAGAGTGTACCAAAAACCGATAGGGGAACCCCTGGTCGTGAGAGCAGAGAGAGGTTCGTTTTAATTTTTTTCTTCACATTTTGTTTTTAACATCCAGATTTTCATAGTTTGAAAGCCATTTCTTTCAAAGGGGGAAGAGAGAGAGAAGCGGTGAAAATGTCTCCTATTTCTTAGGGCTTTGTTTTGTTTTGTTTTGTTTTCTCCAGATTTTCTGGAGGAAGGTGTGAACTCGACTTTGCCTCCCCAGGGAGCAACATTCTTCTTCTAAGTGGTAGATTTGGGTGAGCTGGTCCTTCTGGACTCTGCCCCAGGCTCCCCTCTGCTCCCCCATTGTGAGTGGCCCCGGAAGCCGGCGTTGACCAGACCGAAGCCTGTTTGCTTGCAGGTCAGTGTGCACACAGCGGAGGAGAGGTCAGCTTCCATCCCATTTCATGCGTGAGCAAGGAGGGCTCTGGGCGGAGAAACTGTTTACTGAGAAGTGTTCGGCAATAAAGAACAGGGCACAGTCCTGAGCCCTGCTGCTCTGGCTCCCGTGCTGAATTCCATGTGTTTTTTTGAGTTTCCTGGGCACTTTGGGCGCTGCGCTGTGTGGGGAGGAGCGTAGGCTCTGCAACCGGCCTGCTCCCACTAGAGTCCCAGGACAGTTGGGACCCACTGGGTGCAGGTGGGCGTGAGGGAGCTCACCTTCCCTTGCCTCAGTGGCTCTGGGAGCGGGAGCCTGGCCTGGCAGAGGGAGCTCCGTGTGCATGTTGGCTATCGCGAGCACCCTTGCATGCCAGATGTTTCACATGCTGCAGTGTGCAATTCCGTGGTTCCTTTTGCATGAATAGGAACCATGAATAGGAACAAAGTTGTTGAAGTCAACTACTATAATTGTGACAACGTATATGTTAATAGAAAGTTTTAGTGTAGATCTTGTACTTTTGGCACAATTCACAAGTTTCTGATTCAGAGGTAATACATGTGCATTGTAAAGATCTCAAAGATTTCATAAATCTGTAAGAGAAAATTGACATCTCACCACCCCAAGTTAATCACTGCTATTATTTTTATTTGAGAGATGGGGTCTCGCTCTGTTGCCCAGGCTGGAGTGCAGTGGCATGATCATAGCTCATTGTAGCCTCGAACTCCTGGCCACAAGTGATCCTCTTGCCTCAGCTTCCCAAGTCACTGGGAGTACAGTTTTGTCCTCACCCTGTTGTCTAAAACATACCACCAAGCTCCTCCTTATGCTTTGTGGAGGGAGTCATTTATAAAACGCTCTGGATGTTTCTGTCCCAGGTAACAGGACGCCCAACGCTTGATTATCTGTAATTGTTATAGAAAATGCGTGTGCTCCGTGGAATGTTAATTATTTATATTCATTGCCTAAATTGAGCAGTTGACAATAATTCTTTTTGAATCGCTCTTCAGGGAAAGCTATTTAAGCTCACTAACAAGAATAACTTTTCTTCTAACTCCCTTGCCAAACAGGTTGTACCTTTTCACAATCAGCTTCCCTTATGCAGCATATTTTCAACATCTGTCACTGAACACTAAAAAGTAAATAAATGGAAAGCAAGTAAGGAATTGGGGAAGAAAGGAAATGCCGGGGATGCTGGATGTTGAAAAGTATGGAATGCTTGTTTTGAACTCATGGCTTTTCTGTTGTGGTCCTTTTAGGACAAGGTGGAGCAGACACCTCCCAGTCCACGGGACGTGGCAGGACCTGAGTTCCCAGCACAGTCTGACCGAATCTCAAGTCACCAAGGTAGGAGGGAGTGAAAACCCAGGAGCATCCCCGGCTGCGGCTTCGCAGCAGTGCTGGGACCTTACGTTCTCAGCAGTTGTGCTTGATACTGATAGAGTAAGATTCTAACACTGGCTCTTCTTTTTCCCTTAAGGAAAATGAATTTTAAAATAGAGAAAGACACTTGGTTCTGATTTCGTGTATTTCCTTTCAATTAACAGACTTCAGTGAACAAAACTTAAAGATCTGTTTCGTGTGAGTTATCTAGGATTTCACTTAGAGGTGACTTGAGGGCGTATACTGAGGTTTCCCCCCCGGGGGAATCCTTGATTTGGGCATTTTTGCTTTCAATTAGGCTGATTTTACATGTATGTACTCTTGGTATTTCTCTACCTTTCTCTGATTCCTTCTGTTCCTTCTGTTTAATTTCTGATGGGGTCCCCATGGGAAAACAAGGAAAGGACTAAAGGGTTGCAAGGGGTATTCAGTAATCAGGTCCGAGAGATGGGAGCCTGGGTGCAGGATGGGGAGTCCGAGGCTGAGAGGGCCTGGGAGATGCCCGTGGTCGTTGTTTGGGTTACTGGAGAGCTAACAAGGAGTCATAGGGTTCAGAGCCGGTGGGAATTAGAGTAATCAGATTTTTAAAAATTATTTAATGAAAAAGAGGATGACATTCAACACAAATAGAAGCTGGGACCTGATCATGAGGTGACGGAGATGTTTTTTCAAGTATCAGAAGATTCACAAAAGCTGTCAGGGTTTTCTGTGGCATATGGAATTTTAGGGTCATCTTTTAGAAAACTTTGAAATGATGTGATCCAGGGGAAAGGGTACCAGTTTCTTAGTATTGGCTTTGAAACTTGAGACACTTTTAACTTGTTACATTGTATGGCTTGCAAATGATCTCATTTAAATGGAAGTGATTTAAGTTTTGGTATTAATGTTCATGTAACAATCTATGTTAATACTCTAATCAGAAAATCAGAAAACAATTACACTGAAAGAACTTTTTAAAGCTTATGTCTTATCCTTTATCTTTAAATTGTATACTCACAGTTCCCATAGATTTCAAGGTAGTACCATTAAGGGAAATTTGTAGCACAGACTGTGGACCACATGCAGAAGAGAGCTGATTCTCTTTTCTGGTATGGAGCTGCAGATCCAGAGGGTTGAAGCTGGGTCCCCGGTGTTTCCCAGCACCTGGAATGGGGCTTAAAGGATTGAATGAACACATCTCTACGTTGAACCCTGCTTCTGCTCAGTGACCCAGAGAGTTTATGTTTTTAAGTACACCTGTGACATTGTCCACCTCGCGATCTCTACACACATAGCATATAAAATACGAAAACCAAAAGGACTCAGCCTGACTCAGATGTAGGCACTAACAGAGCGGTGAGCAGTGCCGTCCCCGTGGGGCTACACGTTCCACAGTGGCCACCGATGGCTGCCGGCTCAGGTCCCAGGGAAGGGTGAGGGCGGAGGCTGCCCTCCTCCATCAGTGATGGAGGAGGAGAGCCAGGCCCACTGCTGCATCAAGGCAGGAGCTGGGTGGGCTTCCCTGCTCTTGAAAGATTCTAGAAAAAGGATGTTACCCGGGAGGGGCTGCAGTCTGTGTGAACTCATGGCCAGGCAGCGCCGGCCGGCACAGCCTTGCAGCCAGAGCTAAACTGAGCAGCCTCATAGTGCAGTAACTGAGGCAGCCTCCCCAGACTGCCCTGCCCAGCCCACTCAAAAGGGAGCAGTAGGCAGGAAAGATAGTGGAAAAGAAAAAACAATCCACCTAAAATGAGTCTGCAAACCAACATTCCAAAACACACAAAGCAATACCATGCTAAGAAATACAGTACAGCTAACAAAATCAACAGATTAACAATTTAGCCCAAATGCAACAAAAATAAGTCTGGCAGAAGCTTTGAAATAAATGTGTGTGTAATGCTCAGACAGACACCCGAGAGAGTAATGTCTGTAAAGAAAGGCAAGAAAGTATGAAACACAAACAGGAAGAAACGAAGCAAGAACAGGTGGGTATGGCAAAGTGTTCATTAGAAATTTTGGAAATGAACTAGTTATTGACATTTTAAAAAATGCTGAATTCCATCTAAAGGGGGTTAAAGATCTGGCAGCTGATCCTGTGGGCGTCCGCTGGCCAGAGCACAGAGACCGGCGCGGAGTGAGGCACGCGGGCTCCCTCGCTCTGCGGGGCGGGGCAGTGCGAGAGAGGAGGTGCTGGGGCCCAGCCGAGAAGTGGCCAGAGCTGACGGAGGACGCGGTCCCCAAACTGTGCTGAAACAACGGACGAGAAACATGAAGCCGAATCCACGTCTAAACCCTTAGCGCTGTTGCGGAAGCAGACTTCCTCACACAGCAATGGCTGCGGGGCTGATCCCGCCTGGGCCAGGACACGGTGCAGTGCGCTGTGTAAGTGCCCAGGGGGAAATGACTGTCCATCTGGAATCTTGTGTCAGCGTGTCGCTGACCAGTGAAGGCAAAGTACAGCTTTTTCAGACTAAGATTGAGAAAATGTGTTAGGAACAGTCCTCACTGCAGGAATGACTATAAGCCGTGCTTGAGGAAGGAGGAGTGTGAATACTGGCGGGGGGCGGGGGGAGTCGACACAGTGTTGCGAGTGTGAGTCCATATGAGTTGTTCTGAGAAGGTTCAGGAAAACTCCAGATAGTGAGACGATGGGAACCTGCGTTTATCTTTTAGGAGGGGGGTGATCAGTGAGGGGTCATGACATTATAAGGCCCCAATTAGGAGAAGTAAAATGTAGAATAACTTGAGACCCCATTAGCAAAAAACTATGCTTACTATGTTGTTTTAAAATATTGACTGTAATTACTAAAAGAATATGCATCTAATCTATAGTTTCTCACCTAGCAGGAAAAGATATAAGGGAATATATATTAAAACAACAACAGCAATCAAACAACATCCATGAGAAAAGGAATTAAAAGCAAGATATGAAAGAAAAAGGATGTCAAACAGAAAATACAAATAAGATAATAGGAGTAATTCCAAGTATATTCATCACATTATTAGTAGGCTCAAATTAATAGATACACATAGAACCCTCCACCCAACAGAGACTCTTGATTCTTTCTAAAACCTGTGTAACTTTTCGAAAAGTTGACCATATGTGGGAAGTTGCACTAAATTTTAAGCAATCTATTTCATGCAAGCCACGTTCTTTGACCCAGTGTGAATAAATCAGATGTCAACATAAAAAAGTTCAAAACAAAACACATCAACATGTGTGTGGAAACTTTATAAAGCACACCCTTATTTTACTTGTCAGTTAAAGAAGAAATTGCAATGGAAATACCATTCAGAACTGAATGAAAGTGAATATACTACAGGTTGAAAGTTGCATAATCCTGTGAAAGTGGCGTGTAAGGCTAAATGTCTAAACTTCAAAAAGAAGAAAAATTGCAATTAGAAAAATGAAAATTGAGTAAGTGTAAGGAACGTAGGAGGAATTAATTACAAAAATTAAAATCAGAAATTATTGAAATAAAGTATCAATAGGAACAAAGTCAAAAGCTAATCTTGTAAAAGGTACTCTGACAGCAAAGCTCTAGCACAGATGCTCAGGGGGAAAAAGGTGCCCAGGAAAACCACAGTAAAGGCGCATTAGAGAGCTTTTAACACAACACAAAAACTGTGAACAACAAATGTGAAAATCTGAAGGAAATGGATGATTTATTGCAAAAATGTAAAAACAAAATTGACTCTTGAAGAAATATAAAATCTCAATAGAGAAATAACTCTGGAAGAAATAAAGTCAGTGGTCAACACTGCTCCCTCAAAAATATTCAAGTTGTTTGCAGATGAGTGTTATGAAACTTTCAGAGAACAAATAATTTCTCCCTATATGCTATCTGTTTAGCACACAGAGGACAAGAGTTCTTCCACTGTGATGTTTGTATAGCTTTGAAACAGGTGGTAGAAGAAATCAGAATTATAGGCCCATTTCACATGTTAACATAAACATGTCTGAGTAAAACACTAATGGATTCAGTTTTTTTTAATTAAATATAAAAACATAAATGTTATGACCAAGTTGGTGTATTATAATAATGCAAGGATGGTTTACTATCTTAAGACTATGAACACATTCAACATGTCAAAAAATTAAAGGGGGAAAATGATCACCAGACAGAAAAAGAATATTTAATACAATTCTCCACTCATTATAATACATAACAAACAGTGACAACAAAACTCTTGCCAAACCAATATTGAAAAGAAACTTCCTTAAGTTTATTTTTCAGAAACCTGCTGCATGCATCATACACAATGGAGAAACACTAGAGTCATGTCCATGAAGATCTGAACTCAGACAAGGCTGCCCACTGTCCCTGGAGGTCTTGGCCAGTGTAATAAAAGAAGCAAACAAAGAAACAAAAATGTAAACATTGGAAAGGAAGAAACAAAATCTGTGTCCATTCGCAAATAACATGATTATCCAAATAGAATAATCACACAGGTAAACAAACTTGTAAAATGAGTAAGAGTTCTGCAAGACAGTAGATATAATGTGAGATCCACATATAAAATGTAATAGTATTCTTGTACACCAAGAGAAAACAATCAGGAAATGTAATGTAAAAAGAAATCCCATTTATAATAGTAACAAAAATTATAGGGTGTCTAGGAATAAATTCAAGATTATCAGACATTATGGGATGTTGTTAAAGAGTGCAAAAACAACCTGAATAAGTTGAGAGCTATACTATGATCCTGGATCAGAAGATGGAATAAAGTGAAAAGGTCTCATTTTCGCAGGTTTATCTTTAAATTTAATGCAGGTGCAACCAAATTCCTAGCAGAGCTTTTGTGTGACTTGACAAATGCTTCCTAACTTGAATAAAGAAGAACAAATCTCAATAGTAGCCAAGACAGATTTGGAGAACAAGGTGTGTGAAGTGACTCGCACTATCAGATAGCAAGCCTCAAGGGTATCACAGGTAGGAAAGGCTGCTGTTCGTTCAGGGACAGACAAATAGAGCAAAGGTGCAGAGTAGATATCCCATCACGTGACCCACACATTTATGGAAACTCAGTACAGCCCAGAGCAGACCCCAGGGACCACACTGCTCTGTGGAGTGGGGGGCTGACAGCGGAACCCCACTGCGTACTATACACAATAATCAGTTTGAGGCCAACTAAATAACTGAAAGTGAAAAAACAAAATGTCTTTATTTATTTGAATAATAAGAATTAATAGTGAAAATCTCTACGCTCTCAAACTTAGAAAGAATTTTCTAAGTAAGACTTAGCACAACCATAAAGGAAAAATGGTAAGTTTGAGTACATTACGAATACAAATTTCTGTACAAACATAGATGATATTTGAAATGCTAAAAAGCACACTTCAGCCTGGAAAAAATATTTGCAATACTTGTAACATGCAGAGTATTAGTATCCTCTGTATATTAAAAAGAAATCCTGTAAATTTTATAAGTAGGAGAACAATCAAATAGAAAAACCAGCAAAGAGCACAAGCAGGCAGATTACAGGAAAAGGAAAGCATGATGTGTTTGTGTCTGGTTCTGGACACTCATTTCACAAGAAAAATATGAAAACCAACTGAGCTGGAAATCAAGGAAGCCGACACTTTGAGGCTGTTACATGGAACAGAAACGGACAAATCCCTCTTTCAAGTGTGTCCAAGTGCAGCGTGTTCATCTTCCCCTTCGGCGTGCTCACAG
This sequence comes from Lemur catta, assembly GCF_020740605.2. Lineage (NCBI taxonomy): Eukaryota > Metazoa > Chordata > Mammalia > Primates > Lemuridae > Lemur > Lemur catta. The sequence goes on along the minus strand of NC_059138.1, from coordinate 93,381,847 downwards.
CCTGCGGTCTGAGGGGTGGACGCAGGGTTTGCAGCTCCCTAGCAGTGGGGTGAAAGGCCCCTTCCCTCCCCAGGGAGTGGATCCACCACTCTCCTGGGCTAGCATGGAACAGCCGGCAGCACAGCCCACAGGAGTCGGGGCTTTTCCCTTCCCATCTTGGTGCGTGACACCAAGTTTAACCTGCGGGATTCTTTTTAACAATATGCCTTGGGACACGTGACTGAATTTGACAAAGATACATTGCGTTCTTTCTTGCTTCCTTAATTGTCAAGGCCTAATCAGATAGGCCTTACATTTGCATGATGTGTTTGATCCAGAGTTGCCTGGTTCCTTGCAAGGGACCTGATGTTTAGAATAAAAGATTAGCTGTGACTTTCCTTGACCTGTTACTGCTATCTGGAAAAGAGGATTTATGGCTCCTGTTTTATTACCTCGTTCCTAATGTAAGCAGCTTATTTTTGTGTGACAGTTGCTAAAAATGCTTCATGCATTTCTTAGTAGCGCACTGCAGGAAGGGATGCATTTTCCTTTGCAACTGGGTGCTTCTGTAATAGCTTGGAGTTGTTCTTGACAATTTTTAAAAAATATTTCTTCATTGTGAAAAAATACATAAACCAAAATTTACCATTTTAACCATTTCTAAGTGTACATTAAGGGGCTTGAATTATGTTCACAGAGTTGTGCAACTATCACTACTATCTATTTTCAAAACCTTTATCATCCCAAACAGAAACTCTGTACCCATTAAGCAATAATTCTTCCCAGCCCCTGGTAACCTCTAATCTACTTCCTATCTCTGTGAATTTGCCTATTCTAGGTACCTCATATAAATAGAATCATGTAATATTTGTCCTTTTGTGACTGGCTTCTTTCCCTTAGCATAATGTCCTCAAGGTTCATACATGTTGTAGCAGGCATCAGAATTTCCTTCCCTTGTAAGGCTGAGTAATGGTGCATTGTGTGGATGGACCAGATCTTGTTTATCCGTTCATCTGTCAGTGGACACTGGGTGCTTCCACATCCTGGGTACTGAGAACAATGCTGCTATGAGCATTAGCGTGTAGGCGTCTGTGTTCCTTCTTTCAAGTTCTTTGGGTATATATCTAGGAGTGGAATTGCCAGATCATATGGTAATTCTATATTTAGTTTTTTTCTTAACAATATTTTTGAGATGTGAAGTTTTATTTTTAGAAGTTTGGTCTTCTCTCATTTTAAGCAAGTTGTTTCTGATTGTTATTGCTCACAACCAAAGCTGCGATGTCTGGCTGTGTCTCTCACCAGGAGCACAATTAAGCAAAAATGCCTCAAGGAGCTGAAAATGAGGCTGTGGAGTCCACCTGCAAGAGTAAATAGAGGAAGCTCTGGAGAGACCTCCCGAAGGTTCCTGAGCTTAGTGGGCAGCGTGCTGTAGCGGCAGGACTTGGAGAGTCATTTAACTGTGCCATCTTAGGTAGCTGAGCCTCAGTTTCCCCATCTATAACATGGATAATAAGGCCTTCTTTGCAGAATTGTTGTGAGGACTGGAAAGAGGTGTCCGTAGAGCACAGGGTACTGTGCCTGCTGGCGGTGGTGGGGGGAGGGTGCTCTGTGAGAAGTCCCTCTTACAAAGAAACGGGTCTAATTCTGGAAGTTAGTTTGCTACTGTCCTAAAGAGAGCCTTACAACGTCCTTGAGTTTTGACCTATCAATCTAGGAATTTATTTCAAGGAAATTGGTGTGTGTGTATCTGTTTCAATTCTATCAGTAGAATGTTCCCCTAGAATAAGAGAAATGACTGGAAGACAAGAGTGATCATGTAAACATTACATGCACTTGATAGGTGATTATTTTTTCCTGTTATTATTTTAAATAGGTTAAATATCTAGTAACTTGATAAAATGCCCGGATTTACTAAGCGAAAAAGCAGGGAAGCAGGTTACAGTACTATATATATAATGTTGCTTAATTCTGAGTGGTGAGATTTATAGGTGATTCTTATTCACCTTACAATTTTCTGCATTTTAAAATTTTGAACAAACCTGTAACAATATTTTATAATGAAAATAAATGAATACTAAGTACTAGTTTAGGTTTTACTTGAAAATACAGTGCTAGAATGTTGGGTATTTATTATCGAAACCTATAGCAAATAGGAAGGGTCACGAGCTCCTGGGAAGGCCTGTAAGTTCGCATCAGCAGGAGGTGGTTTTGGTGGTGGCATAGTGCTGGAGGGGACAGGGCACCAGAAACAGCCGCTGGGACTCACAGCATCCTGCAGGGCGAGTCCATTTACCCGGGAACAGATAGCATCACACCTCGGTGAGCCCAGTGGGTGTTACTTGTGCTCAGAGAGAGGACTGGAGTCAGTCAGCAAAGGTGGCATAGTCTCTGCTCCCGACTTCAGAAAGGAAGCAGCCAGGAGCATGTTTTATGATACGTATGGATAGGAAAATGGAAACAGGTTTTTGTACTAGGAGGTGTTACCTTCACTACTTAGAAAACTTACTGATCGAGGATAACACCTACCTCGAAGTTTTTGCAGTGGTCAAGAGGGAGGATGGTTTGTTATCACAGATGTATAGTTTTGCTGGAGCAATTTGTGGCACCACCAGTTTGAAAATAAATGGGTCAAGAGTGTGAAATTTGAGGAAGTTGATTTATTTCGCTCTAAGTAGTTTTCTGGATTTATCCCGAGGGGTATTCGAGGACCTTTGAGGAGGAGGCAGTGTGCTGGGCACTGGGGGGACGTCATGGTCTGGGCCGGTGGTGGGCAGGGAGCACCCCTTGAATGGCCATGTGCACAGAACCGCGGCCACGGTAAGCAACCCTGGGAAGATGAGCAGAGTGTCCCAAGCACAGGGAGCGGAGTGTGCAGAAAGCTCCTAGGATCTCAGGGGGCTTTCCAAGAGCAGAGGGGTTAGGAGCTGAGGGAAGGAGGGAAGACAGTGCACCTTCAAGTTTTTAGACATTGACAGTCCACCTGTTAGCATGACATGGGGGTGAGAAATGTGTTTTTGTTGTTTCTTTCCAATTTCGCAATGTGCTTATAATGTGAAGTTATTCCTAAAATGGGGGAGAAATAATAGAAACTAAAATTTGAAATGAATGATTGTGCCATTCCATTGTACACACAAAACTGCAGACGTCTCCAGCCAGCGGGTGCCTGAGGGCCCCTGGGTTCGATGCTGACGGGAAGTCTGAGGCTGCGACCCCAGGAACACGGGGCTGCAGTGCTCAGTGCCAGCCTGGGGATGGGTGATTCGCAGTCCTGGGGGGGGGGTCTTGCCCAGCCTAGTTTGAGTAGAGATGGGATCTGAGAATTTGTTACTTGGCAAAGGTCATTCAAGGTCATTCACTCAGAGTGGTAGAGTTTGGCAGAGAGCCCAGATCTCGTTTCCAGCATGTGCTTTGTCCACTCCAAATCGCCCTCAGTCCCCTGCCCTGTATTGTCATCAGCTGGTGGCTTCATGCTGGATTTCAGAGTTTCTGACCACAGCCAGAAGTGGTCCCACCTGCTTCCTTCTGTCCCAGAACAGAGGCCTTACCAAGCTTCTGCCCAGCTTTGCGTGTCTTCTGCTGGGCCAGAAGCACTTTGTCGCTTCATGGGTTTCTCTCCTCTGGGACTGGGGCTGCTTGGGTCCCCCTGCTCTTTGCCGAGGTAGCTATTCTGGCCTTGTGGGCTGTGGCCTCAGTTCCAGCCTGAAAGTGGAGGCTGTGCTCTCCCAGTCTCTGGGCCTTTTGTCCTCACCTCCACTGTTCCACGGACACCTTGGGCTCCTTGTCCTTCCTGTGCCCACGTGACCTTGTCCCCCTGGAGAACAGGGCTGGATAAGCACCACAGTGCAGGCTCCCAAGGTGGATTCAGAACATTGCCCTTGATCAGTGGAGTCGTCAACCAGGAAGCGTGGTCCATTCGTGCAGATGGAAACATCGCACACAAACACTTGGCTCCCGGTTTGAGAAATGCCTTCCAGGCCCTGGCATTTGATGGTCCTGTCCAACCCATTACAACTATTTTCTGGCTTTAGTTTCTTCTCTTGTTTTTTTTTTTTTTTTAAGCCAAAAATATTAGTTATTTGGAGGCAGCTTTAATTTGCAGCAGCAGTGGGTTTGGTGCCATGCCTTCCTTTCCAGCAGCAGCAGGAGTGTGGCAGAGTGGAGCGTGGACTGTCTCAGAACCACCAGGATCTCAGGGCAGAGGCTGCTTGCCCAGTGTGGACGACCAAAATTAGAAAAGAATGTAAGTTACTAGAGAAGGTGAAATAGATCAGGGAAATAAGTTTTGTATGTTTTGTTTTTGTTTTTCCCCTCCCAGAAGCCATTCTGAATGTCACCAGGTGCTGGGGGCCATGGCCGGGCCCTGGACTGGCTGTTTTTCTGTCCCTTGGTCTATCCCAGCAGTGCTGTGTGACTGTGGGTGAGTCAGGACCTACTTTGCACCTTGGATTCGTCATTTGTATGTACACGTCCTGCATAATATGGCAAAACATAACAACGGTGATGATGGTGATGACTTTGAGGCCTGTGCTAAAACCTCCCCGCACATCTTAGACTTTCTCACTTAATCGTCAGAGCTACAAATGGGGGAAACTGAGGCTGAGAGGTTCAGTAACTTGTTTAGAAGTCCCAGAGAAGTCAGTCAGTGGTGGAATGAGAATCAAAGCCAAGTCCATCCAATGTCAGGTTTTGAGATAATTTAGGGGCACTACCCAGCACCCACATGTACGTGTAAGCTGCCCCTACAAGTGTCACTTTATGTATCACAGTTTTCCCTTTGCTCCTGCGATCATGCATTTCTTGAGGATGACAGCCCTGTGCCACTTATCTTCAAGGCCTTGCTGTCACACCTTGTCTGCGTCATGTTTCATGGGTAGGTGTCCTGTGAGTTCCTGAACTCACATTGCCATAAATGGACTTGTGGCTTCCGGAAAGGTCCTGAGCCCCTGCCTCTCCCCTCCATGTGGGAGGTTCTGGTAATTGTAGGCAAGTAAAGATAAAAAACAGCCAACAAAGACCTTCCCCTCTTGCCGTGCCTTGCCATTCATGAGGCTTCAGGAGTTGTTTGGATGAGGGTATGATTGACAAGGACGTAAACTCAGCTGGGAAGATGGTGTGTTGCGTCGTGGTTTCTCTCATGTGCTCTCATCTAGTTCATCTTTCACTTTCTTATCCACAAAAATATCACCCAGATTTTATTCATGATACGTGCAGTCATCCCTGGGGACCCGTGGGGGACTGGTTCCAGGACCTCCTGCAGAACCCAAGTCCGAAGATGTTCAAGTCCCTGACGAAATGACATAGAATTTGCATATAACCTATGCACACTCTCCCGTGTACTTTAAGTCGTGTCTACATTACTTATAATACCTAATGCAGTGTAAATGCTAAGTAAATAGTTGTTATACCGCGTTGTTTAGGAAATAATGATGAGAAAAAAAGTTGGTACACGTTCAGTACAGACCCAGTGTTTTTTCAGTATTTTTGATATGCGGTTGGTTGAATCCACAGGTGTAGAGAGGGCTGACTATACGTGTGTATAAAAGTAACTTCTGTTTTCTTAGTGTCATTTCCTTATGGTGAAACTAGGCTATTTTCCAATGATAAGTTTCTTTTCCTGACATGCTTGAGGAAATCCTGAATAATAGTGAATATTGGTCTCTGGTTGGACATTGATGCCAAAGTTGATGGTTATTTTGAGTTGTTACCCTACCCCAATGTCTAAACATCTGTTTTTAAGGGTAAGGTGCAGAAAAGCTAAGAGAAAAATCATCTATGATCCTTTTCCCACAAAATAACTGATGCCCACGTTCTTTCTCCCTTTTGGAAATGGGCCCCCGGCTCCCTGAATAACAGCATCTGTGCATATCAGTGATGATCGCTGTCTGTGCAGCCTCAGTTTACCGCGGACCACAGTCCATCAGCCAACTATGCCATGCTTTGTCCTCTGTTTCTCACATGTTTAGGTAACTTCCCTGTTATAAAAAAAATAGTTTCTTAATCTAATAAGAACTTGTGCTTCTTAATCTAACCCAGTGAATCCATCTAACTGTCGTGTAAGGTGTTGGCACTGTGGTTATTTCCATATTTATGGTGGAGGAAACTGAGGCCAGAGGTAGAGCTGCCAGACCCCAGCCCTCGTGGTTGGCAGAGCTGGGATTTGAACCCCGGATGGTGGCTCTGGCCTCTGAGCTGTTCATCCCTCCGTTCTGCTTCCAGATTTGCTCTCCTTCCTAATCCAATCCACCAGTATTTTGCTTTCTTTTTGACTCCTCAGATTGTTTAGTGCCTCAAACTGAGATTTCAACTGTAGGGATTGAATTTTTCTTGGCCTTGCAAGCAGCCAAGTGGATCGGATCCCTGCAGTCGCCCCCCTGCCTTGGACAGTGGTTTCCCTTTAATTGTGCTTATTCCTTCCTTTCCACTTTGAAGATCATTTGTCTTAATAAGGAAGATAGGAACAAAAAAGGCATTGAGGAGGCTGCGTTCTCTTTGTCTTTCCCCAGTGTTAGGCAAGCAGCAGACCTCTCCCTCCTGGTCCTTATTTGGAGCAGAGCTGAAAAAGCCATTGTCATTCTTTGTAATTTTTCAAGTCTCAGCTATTCTGGGCCTTCGCCTTCCTGATGCTCTGACAGTTCACGCCACTCTTTTGTCTGGTCCCTTTTGGCAGATAATTGGACTCCATTAATGTTTCATGTTTCCTTTAGCTGTCAGGATGCCCGCAGCTCAATAGAGGGCTTTATCCCCGCGACTCTTTCTGTTTCCCTGGTGTGTTTGCTTTTCATCCTCTTGCTCTGTGGTTTTCCTGTGTCTTTCATTCATTCATTCATTCGTTCATTCATTTGTTAAACAAGTGTCTGTTGCTTGTCTAGGCCACAGGAGGTTGGGGCCCAGGCCCAGGGGCCACACAGCGAGCAGCGAGTCATTTCTAATAATCCTAGGACATAGGGGCGTTTTGTACAAGGAAATGTAAATCCTTTTTAAAAGTAGTAGGGTATAACTTAGAAATAAATTATTCTTTCATTTAATTAAGATCAGCGATGAAAGAATACCTTTAAATTTCTCCTAGGTAGAAAATGAGAATATCCTATCTCCTGAAATCTACTACTACCTGTATTATATTTTTGTTGTTGTTGTTATATTGTACTTTACCTAAATTAGCTTTTTTTTTTTCCAAACTGCAATGAACCAGTACTAACCAGCCTCCAGCCATTCCAGATAAATAGGATGCTTTCTTATTTTGGAATGAATTATTTTTCTTATACCATTTTAAACTCTTTTCCCAAAAGAAGATCTCAAGCTAGAGATTTTCAGTAAGGTTTGAAAAAACCCTCTTGTCATTCAGTACAGAATGTATTTGTATGGCCTTCAGAAGCAATTTAACAAGGTTTCCAATATCACTTTTGTTAGCATGACTAATATTATATACCGCACTATGAATTAATCCCATCTTTTTGTAGGTCCTCAAAAATATTAGTGCCTTACCCGCGGGCAGACTGTATGCACATTTGCAGTTAATCCTACAGCGACCGCCGAAGAGCAGATGTTTTGCTGGAGTTAAACAATCAGCATTCAAGGGTGCCCCAGAGAGTCAAGGAGTGTTGGAGCCAGGAGCCTGCCTGGTGTCCTCACCAGCCCCTGCTATTTCCTTAGAACTTGCACAGACGGGCCACCAGCACCCATTCAACTCCAGATCCAGTTCTGACCGAGAAGGTCTTTCATAATACTCGTGAGCTGTTCAAAGCTGGGGACAGAGACAAGAGGAAGTTGGCACGCAGTCATTAACGCTCCCATCTTTGTGGATATGTTTTTAAATGCAGTGAACAATAATCCCAGCAGGCTCCTAATCTACTTGAGTGTCAGACGTCCGAGGGCACCTCTGTGTAACTCATGCTTCCTATTGGGGGTTCCGTGTCCTGACTGGGGACCCCTTGCACCCCAGCCACCGATGGCCGGATGGCTAGATTTCTGCCTCACATCAAAGTGGCTTCCCCACCTTGGAGCAAATAGGGTGCGACAGCCAGTGACACCAGTTCTCTGTGGCCGCTGAGAGAGCGCCACTGTGGGTTTGTGAAGCAGGAAGTGGTTTCAGAGAGACACGGAGCTGAGTTGTCTGGTTGGACACTTCCTGGCACTGGCCTCTTCCCTCCCGGGGGAGCAGGTTCTGTTCACAGCCAGCTCTCCTCGGGTGGGTGCTCAGTGTTGCAGGGCTCGAGTGGTCTGATAACTGCCACGCCTGCTTCTGGTGCACACTGGAATGACCTGGAATCCGTGTTTCCATGTTCAGGTGCTTGCAGGTGGCCCCCAGGCTCTCCCAGGCCTCACTCGACATCTACATTGGTGTTGCCGGAGTTTTCTTCTTAAAGCGCAGTCTGAGAACACCGTTCTCCTCTCTGTGGCCCGCAAGCCAGGTGCACTCTGCCTCCTGGCTTCCTCTCGTGTCCTGCCCACACGTCACCCAGCCCAGCTTCGTGGACTGCTTGCTCTTCTGGAACCTGCTGTTCATTTCGGTCCTTCCCTGCCTTTGTGTGTGGGCGGCCCCCAGCCAGTAACAGCTTTAACCTCTCTCACACCTTTACGTTCTGCTCGTCCCTTCGGTTCTGCCGCGGTGCCACGGCCCCCATCCTGGGTGTGTGCCTCCCACCCACCAGTGAAGCACATCTCTTCCTCTTGGGTTCCCTGTGGCTTCTAACTTCTCCTCCAGATTCTTCACACTTTGCTTTGTTTTATTATATGTCAAATACGTATCTGTCTTTCCAATTTATTTCGAGGTTCCTTGAGCCCAAGCGTAATGTTTTTGTTTTTTAAATCTTTGGGAAAACTGAAAGAATGTTGGATTTGTACCTAAACCAGAGTAGGAATCGAGGGTGCACCCTGGCCGTGTGCCGTTGTCATGTGTCTTAGCCGTGCTGAGCCTTGGTCTTCTCATCTGTGAAATGTGGATGGCAGCGTGGGACATCTGGTGTAGCGCTCAGCCCTGCGCTGCTCCTGCCTCTCCTGCACGGCGTCTCTGTCTGAGCCACTCTCTGACTGGCATATGCTGCATCCCACAGCACAGACCGGGGAAACTAGTGACACTGTTGACTTTGGCTTTGTTGGGTGCTTAGTGTCTGTGCTCCTTGGGGACGTGAGCAGTAAGTGCATGACTTGCAAAACACATCCTTCTTTCCCCTTGCATTTGGAAACGGGATCCTTCCCAGGGCCATGCCCAGCATCCCACCAAGCGCCACCCTCTCATGTTCTGTTGTCTCTGCTGGCAGGGCCTGGTACCAAAGGTCCCAGTGGAGAGATCAGTCTAATGTAACATACATACAGCCATGTTACCCAGAACAGCAATTCCCAACCTTTTTGGCACCGGAGACTAGTTTCATGGAAGACAGTTTTTCCATGGACGGGGGTGGGGAGTGCAGGGCTCAGGCGGTGATGTGAGCGGTGGGGAGCTGCTATAAATACAGATGACGCTTTGCTAGCTCTCCTGCCACTCACCTCCCTGCAAGGCGGTTCCCAACAGGTCACAGACTGGTATCAGTCCATGGCCTGGGGGTTGGGGACCACAGACCTAGAAGGGCAGTAGATTTGTTGTTTTATAGATGCCACATAGGAGCGAAAGAGAAGGTAGTGATCTGTGAAGTGGTGTCTCCCTCCGGCAGCATCCGCATGGGCGTGGAGAACTAGAAGGCAGAGCGTGCACACGGGGGAGTGGGATTGCCCAGGGCGAGGGGTGCATTGGCCACACTTCCTGGACAGAGGCAGTGTTGGGACGGGCAGGTTAGGGTTCAAGGAGGAAGCCAGAGGGCTCCCACCGAGGAGGGTTCACTGGGCATCAGCCCTGTGACCTCAGGGGTGAGCAGGGAGGCCTGGCGTGGCTGCCTGGGGGATGCATCCTGCAGACAGATTCCTGCGCCTAGAGCAGTTCTCAGTCTTGGACGTGTGCCGTCATGTTTTTGGAATTAGACAATCTGGCATTTATCCAGCTGGTGGGTTACCCTGTCTATGGGCCTTTTTCCAGGGAACTAAGAGATCGGAGAAACAGCAACCTCCAGAGAGTTTGGGAACCTTGCCTGGCTGTCTGACTTTCTAGAAAATTCTGCTTGATTGATGAAAGCTGATGCATCTCTTTTCCACGTATTGGGCTAACATTTACTGAGTACTTACTGTGTGTCAGACTGAAGATGAGGAAATGAGGCAAAGGCAGCTCCAGCCTTCTAGAAATTCAAGCTCACTGACAAAGGAAGATAGGCAAATAGAAAAGTAAAATAAAACTCAAGTTCATGGAGGAAGAAACTAAAGAAAATCACTGAAATGTATGAAGGAGGCAGCAGCATGTTGAACTTTGGAGTTGGATGGACTCTCCACTCAAAATCTTGGTAGTTGAATAATTTGTGCCTTAGTTTCCTCACCTGAAATTTGTAAAAATGCCTAGTTGCCTGGTTTGGTAGGAAGATGAGAAATTGCTAGAGAAATAGCTTGAACTATGAGATTTGCCTGGTGTCAGACCTGATACCTTGTAGTTGCTAAAAAAATGGTAGCTATTTTTTATCATACTCATTAATAATGTAACGTTATATAAAGAGAAAAAATAAAAATCATCACACACGTCTCCCCTGCTTCGTGAGTTCAGCCTGGGAATCACTTCCACAGTAGCAAGTGTCCGTCAAAACCTGGCACTTCCCTTCTCCGGGGACATCATTCAGAAGGTACCACCCATGCGCGAGCTCTTATTTCTCATAATTGAAACATAATCATAAAAATCGTAATAGGAACTGTGTGAGTTTGTTTGAGTTGCTAAAACAAAATACCATCGGCTGGGTGGCTTTTGAACAATAGGAATGTATTTTTCACAGTTCTGGAGGCTGGGAAATCCGAGATCCAGGCGCCCACAGGTCTGGTGTCTGGTGAGGACTTGCTTTCTAGTTCATAGATGGCATCTTCTTGCTGTGTCCTCACATGGGACAGTGGGGAAGGGTCTCTCTGGGGCCTCCTTTATCAGAGCACGATCCCATCATGAGGTCTCCATCTTTGTGACCCAGTCACACACACACACACACACACACACACACACACCCCACAAACACCCCACAGCCTGATGACGTCAACTTGGAGGTTAGGATTTCAACATGTGAATTTTGGGAGGACACAGATATTCAGCCCATAGTGGGTCCTGTGTTCATTCCCTGAGCCCAGCCCCAGAGATTGGGAATCAGAGTGCCAGGTGCATCCCAGGAACCTGTTTCCACACATGAAAGGCTCCCGAGTGAGCCTACTCACCTGGCAGGTTTGAGAATGACAGCTCTAGGTGATCTGCCCCTCCTGCCCCAGCCTGAGCGTCCTGTCTTTCTGGTTAGACTGCATTTCCAGCCACCTCCTGGAAAGCCCGCCCTTCTCTCCTGGGCATTTGGGTTTGGGAGTACTGCCATTTCTTGGAATCGCCTGGTACTGTTCTCCTGGAATGACTTCTCTCATTCTGATGCCTTAGAATTTAGGCTCTTTTTAGAGCCGAATGCCCTCTACTTGACTGTCTTGCCTGTAAACAGAGATCTCATTTTAAAACTCTTCTCTCTGCCAAGCAGTGAGCATAACCATCCTAGGAGAATTTCTGGCCTCTGGGATACTGTTATAGACTGGGAACTTCATTGACCCTGCCAAGATTCTCTTCATCTGAGGACACAAACTGTACTCTGTACTTCCTTTAACTTCTCACTTACCCCTGTCCTCTCTTGCAAAATGCTGAGTCCTGGGATCCCTCCCTTTGGCTTAGGGTAACCCTTTCCTTGCGGAGCCCACTCTGTGGGACGTGTCCACCCTCACCTCCCCATTAGCTGCCACTTAACTGGAGGTTTTCGCTTCTTTGTAGAAGGCGGTATGTTTCCAGAGGTAGTAAAAAGTTTCACGTCCTTCCTTGCTACTTTATATTTAGCATTGTAATCCTTTTCCAAAGCTCTTGCTCGAGACGTCATTACATCTGGGTGGCGGGATTCTTGTCTGTTTTGTTAACATCTGTTTCCCGTACCTGAACCATGTGATCAGTGCTCAGTAAATATTTGTTGAATGAAGAAAAATACTGGCTAAATGAATGGATTTTAAATTTTATGGAGTCAAATTCGTGGAATCATAGCATGTTAACATTGAATGTGATAATGAAAGTTCCCCAGTGTCTAATTTACCTTTAAAAAATTGACTTTTTGAGAGCACAGTGCTAGCGAGTGACAGACTTTTGGACCACACCCTGGATTTTCCCTCTTCAATTCCATGTTCTTGGACTAATATTTTTAGGGTTGATGGAAAATGAGAACTTTCCAGAATGACAAGTTATTTATACAGCTTTTTGTACCTAGGCTTCTGCCTGACTTATGATGTAATAGAAGAATTAGAAATTGAAATCAGAAGGTTGAGAAGAAATATTAAATTGCTAAGGAAGACTTGAGAAAGATGCAATTACTCTTTTGCTCTTTCTCAGTGATATTTTGTGGGTGTGTTTCTTCTCCCTGCAAGTGTCTGCTAATAATACAAATAGAAATTGCAAAGCTGAATCTGTGCTTTTTAAATGTAATCTGTAGCTTAGGTCCCTGGTCCTTGCTTGGCAGGCCGTAACTTTTCTGTAGTGGAAAATTCCTTTCCTGTGTTGTATAGGCTGTGTGGTGCAGAATGATCAGTGCTGAAGGGCCTGGCAGAGACTTAGTCATGCCCAGGTGTTTCCTTGCAACAATGTGGCAGGATACAATCCAAGAAAGGAGGATACTTTGCATGCATTTTCAGGCGATGCTCATGGAACATCAGATGCCAGGTCTTTAATTTGATGGAATCAATGAGTAAAATAGGTAGCTTTCCCTATTTTTTAAAATAGAATTATTGTACAGTTCCCTAAAACATAATTAGAAAAAGATCTCACTGGAATCAAAGTACACAGTGATTAATCATTATCTTACCGGTTTTGTATGTGGTGGAGGCGGAGTTGCTTGGCCACCAGACTATCTGCATTTGGCTCTGAGATTTGCCCTAGACTTTAGCCTTTGCCACCGGTTGCCCTGGAAAGATGGGTGAAGGGCTGTTGGCCAGCTGTCTGTGAGAGGGGGCAGACTGTCTGCATTTGATAAGTTCTGTTTAATGAGACTCCATTGGCGGTGGAGCTTTGTGTGCAACACTGTAAGATGAACTATTTGAACAAACCTCACCTGCCACAGTCTGGAGGATTGGTGGAAAAGCAAATACATTTGTAGTGAAAATTCATATTGTTTTCAGGAAAAGGAATACATGTTTCCATGTTTCGTGTAACTTAGTCAGGAAGTGAGTAGCTTTGTCCTGGTCCTGTAACAAGCCGATCTGCTCCGCGTCGCCTGCGGGGTAACCTGCAAAGCCAGTCCCAGGTGCCCCTGTGTCATCCTCAGCCTCTGTGCCGAGCGGATTTCCCAAATCTCATTTTGCCTCCTGCCCAGGTCTTTGCACCCACGTCTCAGATCGGATGTTCCTTTCCTGGATGTGACCCTTGGCTTTTCTCCACAGCTAAGTCTGTGTGGCCACCAGTCACCCTGCGCCACACTGCGGTCTGACCTGCACGGGCCCACCCCTGTGCTGTCCGCCCGAGCGGTGCCCACACCTGGCTGGGTCAGCTCTGCGGGTGGAGGAAGGCACACTGCAGTGGGCGAGCTGGCGGCTGGAAAGGAGAGGGCGTGTGCGGCCGGCGGGCTTCGTGCCGAGGATGCCGCCGATCTGAGGGCTGAAGAGGAGCAGAGCCTGGGGTCTGAGAGGGACCATCTGCCACCAGAGGGGCCGTGCGTGAGGCAGCCAGGGAGCAGTTCAGGCCTCGCCTCCCGAGCGGGCGTCTGTCCATGAAGTCTGCGTGTGTGGCAGTGAAGCCCATTGCAGGTGTCCAAGTAGATTAGCCAAAGATCTCAATCGACTATATTGAGAATAGTAAGCCGATTTTAAAACTGCTTTTCAAAAAATTATTTTTAATTGTGGTAAAACACACCGAACATAAAAGGTAGCATCATAACCATTTTTAAGTGCACAGTTTAGTGGCATTAAGAATATTCACGTTGTTGTGCAGCCGTCACTGCTAACCATCCACAGAACTCTGCATCTTGCAAAAACAAAACTCTGTCCCCATAAACAACTCCCCATTTTCCTCTGCCCCGGCTCCTGGCTGCCACCATTCCACTTTCTGTCTCTAGGAATTTGGCTGCCGTAGGGACCTCACGTAAGTAGAATCATACAGTGTTTGTCCTCTTGTGCCTGGTTTATTTCACTCAGCGTAATGTCCTCAGGGTTCATCCATGAGGTAGCAGGTGTCAGAACCCCCTTCCTTTCTATGGCTGAGCAGTATTCCAACTTGTGTCTCCCCACATTTTCCATCTGTTGCGGGATACTTCTTGTTTCCACCCTTGGTTATAGTGCTGCTGTGAGCAAGGGCGTGCAATTGTCTCCTCAATCCCTGCTTTTAATTTTTGGTGGTATGTACCTGTATTTACTTTTAAAAAAAAAAAGAACAAAGAAAAAAGATTCTATTTCTCTCATCTAATTGAAGTTATTTCATAATTGAATATCAATAAGCCCAAATTGCCCATTGTAACATTTCAGTGTGAATATTGGGGCTTACTTGATTCATACTCCTATGCTTGGAATTGGATCAGAAACTCTGACAGCTGCTAATGAACAGAAATCATTTTTTGCACTGAAATCCCATTCCTTAGGCCACCTTTCCAAAAGGTTCAAGTATGTTTTCCAAAATGTAAATATTCATTTCTGATTTAAAACTTTTCAAGCCACTCCTATAGAATAGCTAGTCAAAAAGTACAGAAACAAAGTAGCACATACATTGATTTTTAACTGTCTAAAAAACTTTACTGGAAGTAGAAAAGGCTTGAAAAATCAAAAACAAATGTGGGAATTACCCCTTTGTTAGGGTGATGTTGATCCTATGTGATCATTTATTATTACCAATCCTTTTTACAACTTAACCAAAACGACCAAATGTTACCAAAGGTTTAGGCCAAAATGAGTAGAGTCCAGTGATCTACCCTAATGGACATGAGTCTACTGCCTACCAAATTCTGTGCGTCACTGGTGTGATTCTCACCCCACAATGGGCAAAGCGGCCAATGGTTCCTAAGGTCACTTCAATTAGCCAACTGGGCCAGGCATTCTGGGGTGAGCTACGATCCCTTCTCGGGAGTCCCCACATTCCCTCCTGCTTGTCAGGTCCCTCCCTGACACCTAGGCCCTAAAAGTAGCCCGGGATAGGAAAGGGGGAAGGAGAGAGATACGGTTAGGGAAGATAGCGGAGCCCCCGTGCCATGCCAGCTCAGGCTGTTCTGAGAACGACTGCGTATTCTGGGTTCATCACCCAGGGTCCCAGCACCAACACACCCAGAATCAGAAATCCTACCAGCTTGGCATCCCTACCTGGTGAATTAAACAAACTCCTGCCAGGCGCAGAAGCAAGAAGGCCAGTGCAGAATGGTTTAGTGGGGAAGTTAGACCTCTCAGACATAAAAGGCGAGGGTGCAGCCCCTGAGAAACATGAAAAATGCAAACGGAAACTTGGAGAAAGTATGTCAAATGTTTGCTTTCACATTTTGAAAGAGCCTCATGATCTCAAATCGACTCAGATGCCCAGGCAGTGTTTTTAGTGTTTCATGGCTCTGTGTGCAAACAGAAGAGAGAGGCTCACACACCTGCATTCATTTGGCACCAGAATTGTTTCTGGTTTTAGGGTTTTAGCATTTTTAGAGTCCTTTCTCCTTCCACAAAGGAGATATGGTTTTAGCAACTCATTTACAAAATTTGATTTTCTTCATTGTTAACCCTCATATGTTCAAGGAAACAAAGAGCGAGGGTTCTGGACAGCCCCGAGGTCGGTCGGCATCCTGGGAGCCTTAGACGTCTTCCTCCATGCAGGACCCAGAGGGGCCAGAAGGCTGGAACTGCTTGCCTGAATTCTGACGGGCCAGGGGTGGAGCTCAGGGTCCTCTGCACACCCCATGGTCTTTGGGATAGAGGAGCCGGAGGCTTCTCCAGGGAGGGGCTGCTCCTGCTCGGCTCCTGCCTCCCGCCTTCGTTCACCCACCAGGCCTGGAGCCGTGCCTGGCCTGTGCCTCACCTCCGGGGTTGTAGATGGGGTTCAGTCTGAAGTTGGGTCTTGGTTCCTCTGAATCTAAGTAGTAGCTATAGATACTTACATAATCAAAAGGGGTGGTAATTTGTTTAGAAAGAATCGGTATATCTAAATGTAGCTTTAAGGAGAGCAGAGTACAAATTTTATGACAGCAGAGAACGAATGGTCTAAGTATTTTGGATTATCCATAGAACTGTTTAGTGGGGTCCTGGGTCTATAGCTTGCTAGGGGATGTTCTTGGAGGAGGGTTTGGGTAGAGTTCTAAAATAACAAAATAAAATGCTCCAGCTCTAAGGAACTGGATATAGGATTAAATATGCACACAGCCTTCCTGGATGCATGGTCCTGCATTTGTATTAGGAAAAGGAAAAGCATCCCAAGAAAAATAATTAAGATACCACCTGTAAATACAAAGCAAGGAACAAGTTGGCAGGGCCTCAGCAAATTGAGAGGATCCTTGTGATTTTAGCTTTGCCTAACTTTGTTATATCCAGGGTATATGCTTGTTTTTGTCCAGTTTCAAGTCACCAGCTGACCCTTGAATATGCTTTGGGTGTCGATTCCTCCCATGTGGGCTGTGGGACCTGGGAGTCGGGGTGGGGGCTCATGAGTCCACATGGGTACAAGCCACTGCCCCATAAGTATAGGCACAACTCTTTCAGATCTGTATATTCATAATGAAAAGTAAAGAACACATAAAGTTTTACAAATTATTAATCGGTTGACATGCGTTTTCCCAATAGAGAAAGGAAATAGCAGTTACGCTTCTCTGTGTAGCAGGGTGGAGAGGAGAGGCTACCATTTTAGACGAAGGTTGAGAAAATAAGTTTCTCTTGTAAACACTGAAAAGTCAGGAGTTGTCATTATATAGCTCTGATGGTGGATATGAGAGTATTTATATGCATATGCTGGATAGACTAATTCTAGGGTTTTTATTTTCTGCATCAAATCCTGCCTGTCTGTAGGAACCACTGAAATAAAGCATTGATTCCATTTTTTTTTTTTAGAAATAATGACATTTGGAAGTTGCATTTGTATTTTTATTTGGAGTTGTGGTTATGTGGTTTGCTTTTATATTTGCTGAATATCTTTAAATATCTTGAATAAGAAGAGAGAGGAATATTCCAACAGCGTAATACCTGATTTTCTTATTCTGCTTACTTAGGTCCAAACACTATATAATGAAAACTGAATGCATGTGACTGGAATACATGCGATATGAGAATAAATGAATTGGTGTGCAAAAAGATATTTTAATAGAAGGTTAAGTTACATTTGCACAAAGTTTTAATTGGTTAGAAGTTAACAGAAATTGCTTGCCAAGTGAACATGGTCCAGGTTTAAAATGCTGTTGCAGCCTAGTCTTCGGTTCTTTCACAGATAGAAATGTGTGAGAACTTTGGTTTTTGCATATGTGTTATGGACTTTTCATGTAAAGTACTGTCTTATTTTTTTCTTCTCAGGGACTGAATCTATTCTTACGTAGTAATATAGCCCCCTCCCCTGCCCCACAGCCATTTATTAGCAGGTTGTCCCTTTTGTATAAAAATGGGAGGAAGGGTGGGGTGGAGAAGCAGGGAAGACATGCACAATGACAGATGCTTCCTAAGCACCTAGTGCAAATAGCATGTCTTTGGGCGCGGAGGTAATTGGTCAAAATGATTGGATGACTCCAATGTTGGCTCTAGTCTCTGAATCGTGTAAAGCAGACACTAGGTGGCGCTGTAAACCAGTGTGTGTTGGGGCCGAGAGGTGGGGCCCGAAGTCCGGTCCTCCTGCGAGCAGTTTTTCTCTCTCCTCCTGCCTTTTCCTCGTCAGCACACCTCGCTGGGTTTGTGGACACATAAACTTGTAAGGATTTATGAGCCAAATGCAAATTTGTTTCCCTGAATTTATATCTATTTTAGAACTAAACTAGACTCTGTTTGCCAGTGACGGTGAAACTAGATGACATGTGAATTTGAGATCAGATGAGCTACTCAAATATTTGGGACAAAGTCAATGCCCAGTTTTGGGTGGAGCTATTTAAGGAAGGAAAATAACTATTAATAACTTGATTGACAGCCATGTTGTTTGACCTATATTTGTGCAGTAAATACATTCTTATAAATCCACATGAAGTGAAATTTTTATATATATAACCATTTCTTCTTCCCCTTTCAGTATTCCTCCCAGAGGGGCAGCCTCATGGAAAATATTTTGGCATAAGGTCAGCGCTGAATAGACTTTTAAACTGAATATTCGTTTCCAGAAGCATTTGTTTACTCCCTTCTCCCACTTAACCTTACGCAGCAGAAAGCCTTTCACAAATGGGTGATTATTGATCCTCTTGGATTCGTGGGACTGGGAAAGAATGTAGCAGTTGGCCACGTGCGTAGCGAAGGTACATGGAGTCCTCTCCCGCGAGGGACTGGATGCTGGCAGCCGTAGGGAGCGTCTGCAGGAACTGAATGTGATTTCAGTAGTATCTCAGTGTAGGAAGTTTTTTTAAAAACTTGATGTAGAATATGAAGAAGTGTCTTTTTGAGAATCAGCCCTTTAAAACCTCTGTTGGGAAGATTCAATGGTTGGTCCCTAACTCATGAGAATTTAGGAAAGTTTAAATAAAGTCAGATAGCCATAAGTGATTTTTTTTATCTAAACAGATAAAACGCTAATGGACCCCACAGGAAATTGTTGTTTCTAGAGTAGGGCATTTTAAATTCTTTAGGAAGTTTTATTTTTGTTCTAATGGCTATGGAAAGTATGAAGGTTTGAAATACCCAGATATAGTGCTTAGATTCGATTCATGAAGATTACAGCCTAAGTGAATGTTATCAGATTAACCTGGCCTTGTTTAAAAGATTCTTGATTAAATATATTAAAGTAGAAAGTAGTTGTCCAAGTCATCCACCTCAGAGGGGAGTAAAAGCGTTTTGAGGACACGCCTTGTGTTTATACCGTGGCATCCAGTTTACCTTAGGTTTACTTGGAATAGTGACAGAATTGCTTTGCTTTTGACCTGACTGCAGAGGGACAAGCCAGGAACAACCAGGAGGAGGAGGACAGGAGCCCCCCCAGGGGCTGTCCACCTTGGGGGGCTATCATTTTTGACAGCCTTCTACGCTGTCAGAAACGCTTAGGAGAAAATATCGGCCCATGACATTTCATTTTCTCAGAAGAGCTGTGTCTAAGAGTGAGGACTGCACTGGGCTTGGTTTGTAGGCAGGAGGGGGGCCTGGCGCGGCTTCTGCAGGGCGCCCCTCGGCCTGCCTGCGTGTGTGGCATCAGGGCCGCCCTCCCACACTGCGGAACACTGGCTGTAATTACGGTGAACTTTGTGTTTCCCCCAGTATTGATTCTTAAATGGCCCATTAAAGGAATATTGAGCCGTTAATATGGTCAGTTAGGAGCACATGTGTGCTCAATTGGTTTACAGTGCTTAAATTAAGCGTCTATTCCCTGTCAGCTAGATGTGAGTGCAGGAGGGGTTCATGAGGCATGTGCTTTAGAACTTCCCTGAAGCCCTGGATTTGGGGACTCTGGCATGTATAGGTCATACTTTGCTTCCAGGCAAGTGGTCTGAGGTCTCCGTCAATGCAGCACTGCGGGGTCGTGTTCAGCAGTCAGCTCCTCTGGACAGCTGTTCCCGTGACCTCCTGTCGCTCCCCCTCGGCAGGCCAGGTGTTCCCTGCCCTGCAGCCGTCTGTGGACTGCGCCCTGCAGGCCGGGCACGCCTGCCCCACCCCGCCTGTGTGCAAGCATTCCACCTGCTGACTCGGGGTGTTCTGCCTTGTGATAAATTAATTATTGATTATATGGTAATTATTAATTATCAGTTCAGCACTTTTGTCCTTTTAATCTCTGGCCACAGGATTAATATTTGACCAGTCATACCTGAGCTACTGCAGCATCTCTTCCTCCCACCCTCACAGGCAGGCCCTGGGCACTTGTTGGTCCTCAGGGCTTCCTGGCTCTGGTCTCGCAGTCAGAATCTCTGGGTCCATGTGACTCCTGCTCCTCCCTCAGGCACCTCACCGGTTCGAGCCTCGTTCTTCCCTCCCTGTGCCACTTCCACTCCCCCTCGGTGTCGCTTGCACGTGGCCTGTTCCTCCTTCCAGCAGGGGTCTGCGGAGCGTACCCCTGGTCCCACTGCCTCCTGTCTGTGTCCTCCCTCCATGCTGCCTGTCTGTGCTGGTGATCCTGACACCCACTGCGGAACCTTCCGAGGGCGAGGGTTGCTGTGGCCTTTCTACTTCTGCCTGAATCTGCCCCTCCTGCCCCCACGCCCCTCCCACAGCAGATGCCCAGGCACTAACCATCAGGCAACCCCGCCCCTCCACACCCTCTGCACTCCTAGGGCTGCCAGCCTCCCTCAAGCTGGTTTGTATTGTCATTTGGTTTCATTATGTCTTGTCTTGTTATGTCCTCAGCCTTGGGAGACAAGGAAAGCCAAAGCAAGGGTCACCTGAGATGGTTTTGTGGACAGTAGGAGAGGCAGGAAGGGCAGAGTGTCCTGGAAGGTTCTGGGCATTCATTTATTGAGCACACACCTGGCGAGTGCAAATGAGTGGCTGCAAAACTTGTTTTCAAATTTAAGGTTCACTCTTCACTGCTTGTGTGATCTTGGGCAGGTTATTTCATTCCTTCAGGCCTGTTTCCTCAGCTGTTTACTGAGTTAATGGCGACCACTTTATATTATTTTGTAAGGAATAGATGAAATGGGGCTAATGAATAGCGTATTGCCATTTGCTATGTGCCAGGCTCTATTATGAAGCAGATAATAACTACCTTAATCCTCGCAGTCCTCCTGTGGGGGGCTCTGTTGCCAACCCCGTGTCAGACTTGAAGAAACTGAGAAACAGGAAGCCCGAGCCTCGTGCCTGGGCCGGAGCCGCAGGGGCAGGGCAGGACAAGGCGCTCAGGCCCCCTGTCTGCTTTCCTTCCTGCCACCCGGGAGCCTTCCGTAGGGAGGGGTCTTGCTGTCTGTGACCCTGAGTCCTGTGTGTTACATGGGTGTCATTCTGGGAGCAAATGAGACGATGAGTTACAGGAGCCTCAGGTGTGATTTGCCATGTTGTTAAAACGTGACATATCTGAAAATGCAGAAGAAAAGGAGTCAGAATTATTAAAATGTACTGGGTTACAAACACAGAACCAATTCAAACTAGCTTAAGCACAACAACGGCAACAAAATTCTTACAGGGACGTGGGAATGTTGCACAGCTTTTCCCTGAGCAGGAGTGCAGCCTGGCTTCGGTGAGCACCAGAGCCGAGCTGAGCCGAGCCCAGCTGCCCCCGCCCAGGGCTGCACAGCCCCAGCAGCCGGCTGCCTGTCCCCTCCCCACCTCTGTGTGCGCTGGGTCACATCCCTAGGTCTCAGTGTTAGAGTTCTCTAGAGAAACAGAAACAATGAATAGGATGCATTCATAGACACACTTACTTTAGGAATCAGCTCATGGGATTTTAGAGTCTGGCAAGTCTACAATCTGCAGGGCAGGCTGGCTGGCCAGAGACCCAGGGACTTCCAGTTCAGTCTGGAGGCAGAACTCCACCTTCCTCCTGGGAGGTCTGTCTTTCTCTGTTCAGGTCTTCAACTGATGAGATGCGGCCCACCCAAGTTAGGGAGGGCAATCTGCGTTGTTCAGAGTCTACGATTGAGATGTTAATTGGATCTAAAAAATACTTTCACAGCAACATCTGTCTGGTGTTTAACTGAAGACAGGGTATCGTGGCCCAGCCAAGCTGACACATGAATTAACCATCACAGTTTGCATGCTCCTCCCTCACTGTCTGAGCATTTCCTGCCACTCTCGCTTGCTTGCTCCCTATGCCACCGGGGCTTCTCTCTCCACGTCCGCCTCATCCCTTCTTCTGGGAAGACGGGCTTCCTCTGGCTCTCTGGCCAGTCGGAGGGAGAGGGTGGGCACCTGGAAGTCCACAGGTTTGTGTTGTAGCAGCCGCTGCACAGCGAGTCTCTCTGCTGTGGCATTGGCCACCATCTAGCCTTACTGGGCCAGGCTAGTGTCCGTGCTGGGTGCTGCTCTGTTCCTGTCTCTTTGTTTTACTTCCAGAGTCTCAGGGAGGGGAGACCCCTAATCACAGAGGACACATGTGGTCCAGCTAGCTGGGCCTGGGCCAGTGGGGCCTCGGTCTGCAGCTGTGGCCCTGTGCGGCCCCGATGGTGGTGGGAGGAGAGAAAGGTGTAGAGGTGAGCTGAGCAGGTGCTGCAAGTGGAGGTCCTTTCGAGACAGGTGGAATGCAGTCGAAGTATGATCGCTGAATTGCCTCTGCGGTAGCGATCATTGCTGATAAGTGAGATGCATATGCTTCCCTACAGACGTTCATACTGCTCTCAGTTAGGCTCTTCCCCTCCCCCCAGATATTTGCACAGGGTTGTTGAGTTTTGGAACCTGATCACCAACATGCACGTTTGGCCATGATCTCTCACCTCTGCTAAACCACCTTTCTTGCTCTTCCCTTTTCATGTTCAGAGGATGACGTGGACCTGGAAGCCCTGATGAATGATATGAACACATCCCTGGAGAGCCTGTACTCGGCCTGCAGCATGCAGTCGGACACAGTGCCCCTCCTGCAGAATGGCCAGCATCCCCGCAGCCAGCCGCGGACCCCTGGAGCTCGGCCCCCGCAGCCGCAGCCACAGCCGCAGCCACAGCCACAGCCGCAGCCGCAGCCTCACCTGCAGCCGCAGCCACAGCCGCAGCAGCAGCCACAGCCTCAGCCGCAGCCGCAGCCGCAGCCGCAGCCGCAGCCACAGCCACAGCCGCAGCCACAGCCGCAGCCGCAGCCGTCCCCGAGGCAGAGAGTGCAGCGGTCCCAGCCTGTGCACATCACGGCTGTCAGGTGGGCCCTGCATCTCGAAGGAGCCTCGGAGAGCCAGAGCTGTCAGCAGAGACAGGACACTGCTCTCCGGGGGTTAAATGGTCATTGGAGGGGACAGTGTTAGCTGTGCACAATCAGGAGGCAGATAAATTCCTTTGATGGGGTAACGGATGTGCTGAGCATGTGCTGTCTAACACGCAGCACTTGGGTTGCACTAGGGCCCCGGGTCAGTAGTGGTCCCTTCACTGAATACCTGGGTGGCCAGGCACGGCGCTAGGTGGGGGGTGTGCAGGAAAGCCATCAGAGGAAAATGCTCTGGGAAGGAAGAGGGAACGGCTATGTAGTCAGTTAGTGCCCCAAGTCCTGGATGCCAAGTAGGGTCGGGAGACCAGCAGCAACTGTGTCCCCTGGGGCTTATCAGAGCTGCATTTTGCCATGTTCCCTGGGGAACTAAGCAGGGAGACACATCTTCTCTGTGGGAGTAGGAAGGCTGGAGCCAGGAACTTGCTGGGGACATTGGGGAGGTCGCTTGGCGTTGGCAGATCTCTGAACTGGATGTCCAGGGGTGAGCAGGAGCTCAGATAGGTGAAGGGAGAGGTCTCCCAAGCAGATCCGATGCAGAGGTAGCAGCAGGTCTGGAAGGGCTTTGTGTGCCCTTCCCAGAGGACAAACGGGGGAAGGTTTGGGACAGGCGAGTGAGGAGACGGGGTTGGGTTTTAGCAACATCCTACTGGCCACCTGGGGTCCAAGGGCAGCAAGGTGGGCAGAGCATTGCCAATTTGGAAGCTGTCTCAGGAGCCCACTAGGCTGGAGGTGACGGTGCTGACCCAGGAGGAAGGAGAAGGCTGGTTCTGAGCTCACTGCTGAGGAAGAGCAACCGGATTTATCTGCCTTGAATTTCGAGGGGGCACTGAGG
The DNA here is from genome assembly GCF_020740605.2 of Lemur catta. NCBI lineage: Eukaryota > Metazoa > Chordata > Mammalia > Primates > Lemuridae > Lemur > Lemur catta. Next base: position 93,358,019 of record NC_059138.1, on the reverse strand, counting down.
GCCGGAGGGCGTCGGGGTAACTTGGATTTTGTCTGGAGCACCTGAGAGGAGGGTGTGTGGAGAGTGAGTGCGGCGGATGGCCGTGCTGAAGGAGAGCTGTCGAGAGCACCTTAGGCACTGAGTGCTGATCTTTGTGAGGCCAGGCTGAGAACCAGGCAGCTCTGCTCCGCTCTGCCCCAGACCACGTGGGGACGGGCAGAGGCCACATCTGCCACTCGGGGTACTTGAGCGGTCTCTGCCAGGGTTTGCCCTTTCCCTCACCAGCCCCTTTCGGGCTAGGCTTCTGATGGCTCCTTTCTCGGCACTGCATCTTCCAGGGAGCGCCATTCCTTGCTTCCAGAAACTTTTAAGAGGTTTCTTCCCCGGTCTGACATCTTGAGCCTTCTGCAGCCCAGACAATGGCCTTGTGCCAGGTGGGCTGCTCCTCCCTAGGGAGCCGACCCTGGGGCCTGTGGTCAGTGGCCTCTCAGGCTTCCTGCATTTCGTCTCGTTCATTCGCTGACCTCTCCCAGTGTCTGTCCAACATAGCAGGCCCCGAGGAATGGAGTCTAGAGGAAGAGCTCTTTTCTCCTGTGAGCTTCTCTGGGTCCCAGCATCTCTCGGTTGCCATTCACGGTGGCCTTGAGGGGCCCCTGCTGGAGGACATGGTTGCTGCCACTTGGCACAGGTGCCCCAGAGTGGGTCCCTGGAGGCTGCTGGTGCCAGAAAGCCTGGATCCCTGCCAGAGCCAGTTGCCTGGGTCCCTTAGCCTCCAGTTGCGACCTCGCCTGTGCTCGAGTGCCCTGCGCTGCCTGTACCCAGAGAGGGAGGCCTGCGCTGCGGGGCCGTAAAGCCCTCTCCCTACAGGGTGACAGGCGCTGCTCCTTGGGCCCGGCCTCTTCTCACTGGTGTTCTCTCAGATAAGTAGTTGTTTCTTTACCTCCAGGTAGATTTAAAAATACGGAGACCAATCTAGAATTGCAGAGATTGACTTTGCGAAGTGAGGCCACGTGTTGGGCACTACTGAGTGCAGGCCCTGCGAGCTCCTCATTTGTTAGCTGTCGTCAGGATCACCGCAGCCTCGTAGCAGGCGGTGTGGGTTCCCCTCGCTTCCCAGGTGAGGAAACTGAGGCTCAGCAGGGAGGTAACTGGGGATCCATGCCTGGTGGGCAGGAAGCCGGCTGAGGACCCAGGCTGAGGGTGGTGGCTGGTGCCAGGGGTCCATGGGCCGCGGCCCACACTGTGGAGGAAGTCCCTGGCCTGCCGTGCGTCTGAGCAGAGCTGGGACGGAGGCAGGTGTGCAGAGTAGAAGCTTGGGCGAGGCTGAGAAAGCCTCATGGACGGCTTGCTGGTGGAGCCAATTCTTGAAGGAGAAGGAGGGGCTTAGGTGAGTGAGAGCAGAGGAGGCCGAAGGTGTGTTCTAACCTGGACAAATGCACAGGTGGGGTGAAGGCACGGAGCAGCAGGAGCCACCCCCCCCCCCAGTGCTGTTCTTGTCACCATCCCCAGGGTCATTTTCCTTTTGTGATTGTCGGGGGTCTGCCCTTTCATCATGGGCCTCTCTTCCAGCGGTTTTCCATCTTTGTGTTGTGCTCTGTAGTTCTGCTTCAGGCGCAATTTGTTAACTACAATAAAGTCAACACAGGACTTTAAAATGCTCAGAACAACCCCATAAAAAGAGAAGCTTTTGTGAACAACTAAAACACCAGAATGTCCGTATGTTGTTCTGAAAGTCAAAACAAAAATGAAACTGTTGTTCTTTGGTGTTACGTCACTGGTTTAGGCCGTGGGCCGGAGCAAACCGAATGTGGTGCTGGCCACTTCTCCCTGAGTTGTGTCCTATACAACAAAGGTCAGACATGTCATTTGGATGCTTCGCCAAGGCCAAAGCTGTTTTGGGAAGAGTGGGATTTGTTAACAGTAAAAATAAACCTTCTGGCAAGTCCTCGGGCCATTATAGGAATGGCTTTCCTGGACTCACAACACTGATTTCCTTCTTCACGCCCTGTGAGTTCTCGTGTTCCTGAATCAGTGCATCGTTTCCTGGTCTACGCCGGATGACTAGGCAGGTCTTCTTTCAAATCCAAGTCAGTTGGTAAAAAGAGAAAAAATGGTCACAGAGTGGCATTATCTAGTGGCAACTCTCCCAGGAAACAAATGGATTCTTGACTTTGTCAAATTGTAAGAATAGTCAAAAAAGAAAATTGTTTGAAGGTGTGTCCTATACACGGGGTTTCTGAGATGTATCTAAACCAGGAGGAGGATTGGGAATGCTGAGCAGAGATGAGCTCCAGGTTTGCCCCTCTCCCCGGAGGTGGAGTCTGTGGACAGAGGGGCAGTGGCTCTCAGGCGGTGGGAGAGGTCGTGTTCCCAGGCAAGCCCTGGAGATGTGGGCAGGAAGTTACTCTCGGGAAGGGAAGTTTAGGGCACTTGACATTGGTCTTGCTTTGTCTTTGAACTTGATTTCTCTGCTCTTTTCGTAACTGCATTTGATTTGTCACCCTGTGCTTGTTTTGCTTAGTAGTATGACAGGTGAGTTTTGTATTTTTTGGAGGAGGCAGCAGGTGGCCCTGGAGAAGTGACAAGGAGTATAGAGCTGGGGCAGGTTCGGCTGGATAGTTCTAAGGTGACATAGGCACAGACTTCGGCGCTCTGGGAGGAGAGATGCGTGAAGCTATAGTTTTAATCAATTCAGTATCAACAACCTTTTCATACAAGTAAGCATTCATTCCACAAATCAGATGGGGACACACAAAGCTGCTTCTCGCATTTTCATTTGGTTAGATAAATGTTCATTTCAAGGACATTGAAAAATACGTGTTCTCAGGAAAATGCTCCTATTCACAAAACCTCTTCACACATCATGTATTCACTGAGCAGAACTGATGAGGTATCTGGAGCAAATGCCCACTACCCGTTGTGCACTAAGCATTGTTTCAGACACGCATGCACACACGCGACTGCAAAACCACGGCTTCTCCATTCCAGGATGTTTAATGAAGGAGGGAATCGGTACCCTATGGGTCCAAGAATGACAACTTTTAATTTTTTTTTTTATTTTTAGTTGTGGTAAAACACATATAACATAAAATTCACCATATTAACTATTTCTAAGTGTACCGTTCAGTAGTAATGTGCACTCACAGTGGTTGTGCGGACTCTAGAACTTTTTCATCTTGTAGAACCGCAAGTCTGTTCCCATTAAACAGCACCTCCCCCGCCTTCAGCCCCTGGCAGCCCCCATTCTACTTTCTATGAAGGTACCTACATACGTCATATAAGTGGCATTATGCAGTGTTTATTTTTTGTGACCGGCTTATTTCACTCAGGTTCATCCATGTGGTATGTGTCGGAATTTCCAGCCTTTTTTAGGGCTGAGCAGCGTTTATTGTGTGGACATGCCACATTCTGCTAATGGCCACTGGGTCACTTCTACCCTTTGGCTCTTGTGAGTCCTGCTGCTGTGAACACAGGTGCACCAACAATATCCCCTAGAAGCCCTGTTATTTATTTTGGGGGTATCCCCAGCAGTGACAACACTGGGTCACGTGGGCAGTGGCAGCTTTTAACAAGCGCTTGTCTCTTGCCTCCCAGGCGCCTTCAGGAGGAAGACCAGCAGTTTAGAACCTCGTCGCTGCCGGCCATCCCCAACCCCTTCCCTGAGCTCTGCGGCCCCGGCAGCCCCCCTGTGCTCGCGACAGGCTCCTTACCTCCGAGCCAGGCCGCCGCAAAGCAGGTGAGTGCACCCCTGGCTGCAGCCCCGGGCCATGGCTCTGCATGGGTGTGGCAGCTGGTGACTTTGGGCAGAAGGGAGGGAAATCATGGGATCTTTCTCTTGGTTCTTTTTTTGTTGCTATCATATCTATTGTCTTATGAGGCCTTTTAATTTATTGGCCGAAACTCCACTTACTAAGTTCGGAATGTATCTGTATGTTTTAGAAAGAATCTAATCTTATAAGAATGGAAAACAATAATGATAATAATTTGATGTTTAAAGATGAATTTTAGTTCTTTGAAAAAAATTAATCACTGGATCATCCTCATTGCTTAATAATTCTAGATAAGTTAGGTGTGAAAACGCCACGCTTACTTGGGCACCTGAACTGCAAGACAGATAGTTGAAGGGTTTTCATATTGTAATTTTGACTTTAACTTTGATCTGCTCAAGGCAGAACAATTTTCAGTTGGCCCAGAAGGTGACAGCTACCTTTTTGAACTTGCAGTTTCTATTTTAAAGTAGGTCTGTGAAGTAGATATTACACAGCCATTTGCCCCCAGATGAGGAAGCTGAGCCACAGAGTTTCAGTGACTTTTCCAAGGTCAAATAGCCAGTAAGTCAACTTATCAGAGAAACTGGCAGAGAAATGGGTTGGCAGCTCCCCCATCCTGGTCGGCGGGGCCTGGAGCCAGGGAGGGTCACAGGCTCTGGAGGGAGAGAAGTGAGGGCTGGTGGTGATGATTGTAACAAGAGTCTCTGATGCTTACTGAGTGATTTCCATGTGCCAGGAACTGTTCTAAGTGGTCTGGGTTTATTTTTATGGTCATTTCTCAAACCAGCCTTATGAATTAAGTACAAATGACACCTCTGTTCTGCATTGAGGACGCAGAGGCACAGCTGCACGTGCGCTGGCCTCGGGCTCCAGAGCCTGAGCCCGGAGCCGCCATCCTAACAGGCTGCCCAGGACCTCGCCTTAACTCCTTTTGGACAAGGAGAGTGTAGACACTCTTTTGCCTTTCCACTGGAATCGTCCTCTCCTCCTCCTCCCCGTCTGCCTGGGCTGCTCCCACTCGAGGTGGGCCGGCAGCGCCCTTCTTCCACACACCCACCGGTGCCGTGCCGCGCGGGCCTCACTCTCAGAGATGGGCCTTCTTTCTGGTGTTTGCCGGCTTCGGGGTTCTGCTCCCACTCCAACCTCGGCCGCCAGAGCGGGCCGCATCATAGCTCTGTCAAAACTTAGAAGGTGAGGTAAGTGTCCCTGCCCGGGAGCCAGCGCCAGCTGGGCTTCGGCGCTTTGTCACATGCCTAAAGTACATCTGGGATGTCTACCTCCCTGGTGACCTTCTGTTTCAAATAAGGATCCAGACACACTGTCTATGGATTTGTCACTGAGGTTGTTTACAAAGTTACCCATCCTAAAATAAGACCATGAAAATGTTATCTGGCCCTCTCAGCCATTGGCAAGAAAACTGGCCTCCACCCCCGTGGATTGTCCAAATTTGTAAGCAGAATAAGGAAACCCGGGAATTTTGCCTGCTGGTGTTTTTTCTTGGGATCTGGGTTAGTTCCCCGTTAGGAGCATTGCTTTGGTGTCTGTATGTCGCCCAGATTCCTCACGCCTACTGGGACACGCCAGAGCAGGAAGGCAGTTTCTCACTTAGCACCACTTGTAGAAAGTTATTGTTCTTTGTTCTTTTTTCTTTTTTTTAAACTGCTTATAGGGACATTTCTCCATCTGCACTTGGTTTTGACTTTTGATCTCATGAAAGGTGTGTTTCATTGGTGTGGCTGGTAGCAGGTGCCAGGCAACCTCCAGCCACCTGCTGGGGCCCTTTGGTCTAGGATCATGGTCTGGGATCATGGTGGGAGATGGTGCTGAGCAAAGGGGTTTGGGCCCGGTCTTGCCCTTTGCTTGAGGGGAAGAGAAATCTGAAATTCCTTTTCCATTTGTGTGAAGTCAGAGGAGATGCCGCTGGGGCAGCGTCCGGTCAGGAGCTCTGCAGTGGCAGCAAAACAGATGGGGTGGACCGATGTGTTGGGCCTGCGTAAGGTGGACTCCTTCCCTGGGAGGAACCCGGCCAGCGTAGGAAAAGGAGCAGCGTAAAGCTCCCTGGAAGGTAACTGAGGAAAGTGAGGCCATCAGAAACCTCTTTGGTCATATCACTGTGGTCACTAGTAAGAAGATTCATGATCGAGGCCGGGGACAGGGAGGAAAAAGCAGAGATACTTAAACATCCGGGCGGAAGGAAATACCGTTCCTGCCCAAGGCTGTATGGCCAAAGCATTAAAAAGTTCCCACTTAGGTAAGTTAGTAGCTGTTCTTCTGCCTCTCTCTGGGTTTCCTTTCTAAGTGACTCCTTGGTGGCTGCATGACAGGGCTGGAGTGGTCAGATGCTGGTGTTTGGAGAGTGACCGCCGTCACAGACCCTGGGGGCTCCTCCCAGCACACCCGCGGCCGGGCAGGGCAGGGACAGCGCTGGGTCCCTGCTGCTGCGTCTGCAGGCCCCGCCTCTGAGTCCCAGCCGCAGCCCTGGTGCGCCTGCTTGGCAGACGTGCGAGATGCAAGCCCAGCGCCTTGTGCAGGCTGGGGGCCGTGGGACTCCAAGGAAGGAAGGAAGAGGGGAGACTTCTATAGGGGAGCAGTCACGAGCGAGTTGCTGGAGCAGCCTCTCATTTGCTCTTCAAACACAGCTGCGTGGCTTAACCCTGCTGCTAATAGCGCATAAATCTCATCTTAGCTCCATTCAGCCCTTCTCCCTCTGTTTAATTTTTAAAAATTAATTTTCTGGAACTGAATTAATCACCTCAGATAGGGTTTCGTACATACCTTTATTTACTAATGATCAAAATTAGGTCTCTTAGGGCTTTAACTACATTTTGAGGAATGGACTGTCATGTTAGACCATCTTTGGAGAGAAAAACCACTCCCGGCCGCCGAGCTCAGCAACTCACCCTCCCCACGGGGCCGAGCCCCTCTGCGCCTGCCCCGTGCCCCGGAGGGTCCCCCACACTCGGGCCCAGGTTCCAACGTCTTCTGTTTTCGAAGGCACCAGAAAAGGTGGCACGGGCACGTTTTGGACGTGCTGGGAGAAAGGGGTGGAAGGAGGCCCTGAGGCCCAGAGCGACTGCTGTGACAGTGCGCGTGCCGGCGTGCCTGTTGTGTGCCGGCGTGCCTGTTGTGTGCCGGCGTGCCTGTCGAGCACCGGCATGCCTGGCGCGTGTGCTGGCGTGCCTGGCGCGTTCCGGCGTGCCTGTCGAGTGCCGGCATGCCTGTCGCGTGTGCCGGCGTGCCTGTCGCGTTCCGGCGTGCCTGTCGAGTGCCAGCGTGCCTGTCGAGTGCCTGTCGTGTGCCGGCGTGCCTGTCGTGTGCTGGCGTGCCTGTCGCGTTCCGGCGTGCCTGTCGAGTGCCGGCGTGCCTGGCGCGTGTGCCGGCGTGCCTGTCGAGTGCCGGCGTGCCTGTCGAGTGCCGGCGTGCCTGTCGTGTGCCGGCGTGCCTGTCGAGTGCCGGCGTGCCTGGCGCGTGCCGGCGTGCCTGTCGCGTGTGCCGGCGTGCCTGTCGCGTTCCGGCGTGCCTGTCGAGTGCCGGCGTGCCTGGCATGTGCCGGCGTGCCTGTCGAGTGCCGGCGTGCCTATCGAGTGCCGGCGTGCCTGGCACCGTGGAGCAGGAGGCCGCGTCTGCTCCCGGAGGCGCCTTCTGACCAGGTCTAGTTTTTCTCGCCAAGGGCGGTCTAACACTGCAGCATGTTTGAGGCAGTCACTCGTGGCTTCACCAGCTCAAGAGGCAGCGTGGGATACACGTCAGCTCAGCCCATCATTTTAAAAGTTGAAATCCTATTTAATCAGCATCGCTCAGACTTGCGCTTCCTCCCTGCCTTCCCTTTCTGGCCGCCCCGCCGCGTCTCTCCAGGGGAGGCTCCTACCTGCTGAGTCTGCCCCTCTGCGCCCAGAGGCCCGCAGTGTGCGGGCTGAGCTCCAGCTCGCGGCTCTCGGGAGGTGCTGGGTTGGAGCCCCAGCTCCGGCCTTCAGGAGTGGCAGCATCTCCAAAAGCCTCGGGTTCCTTCGCTGTTGGAGGAGGCCGAAGCTGCCGACGCTGGCCCCACGGAGCAGTGACGGTTACATCAGCACCCCTGTACTCGGGGAAACGAAGCTGCTGCGCCCCTCTCCTGGCCGGACACCCCGTGGGTCCGCAGGGCGCTCTGCGGAGCAGGGATGACCACGGGAGAGGCGCGTTCGAGGAACTGAGGCTCAGGGAGGATAAAGTCACTCCCCAAGATCAATAACTAACACATCAAAAAAGTGGGGTTCAGACTCTGGACTCGAGCTTCAAGGTCATTGTCTTCTCAACGTGCCACAACACTCGGAATGACAGAAATGCGTCTCAGTAAATGGAAATGAACGTTTGCGTAGCGTTTAAGTACTTGTGAGGGGACGTGTGAGCACATTAAAACCAAGCAAGCAGAACCATGGACGTGGCAGGGCCCGCTGCGTGGCTGCCTGTTGTTTTTGCCTTCCTGTGCTGCCTGCGTAAGGATGGGCACTGTAACCTCGCGCCCGGTGACCCTGTGCCCCTCGGTGAGGCGCTGCAGTCGGCAGCTCTGAGAGGGGTGAGTGTGCCGCGCTGGCTCGCAGGCGCGACAGGCGTGGTGCCGCGTCACTGCACAGCTGACCAGCCCAGCACGGGAAGTTCAGGCAGGGCCCCGGAACCACAGGGACCTGCAGGTAACCCCGGGTCGAGTGTCTGCAAGGTTCTGATGGCCGCATGGCTGTGGTCTTCACGTATCGGCCCTAGTATCACCGTGGCTGTGAAGTGTTCCTTCCCGAGGGGCAGCTCGGCTGGGCTCCCTCATTCTCCCTGATTTGAATAGGGTCTGGCATTGCTGTCGTCCCTGTCCCGTTACTGAGTTGACTGAGAGCTCTGCGTGTGTTTCTCACCTTCTGTTTTCCAGAATGCCAGTTACCTGGGCTGTTGTAAGAGGAAAAAAAAATGCAGGCTCACTAAGTTTGGGAAATGTTGCATCCTCTCTCACTTTCTTGGCAATTCACATGTCCTGTTTGATTTTGGAGGATCTGAACAATTCTGTAGGAAAGAAAACCTATTCGACTCGAGTTAACCTCGAGCTTCTCACACATTTTTGATCACAGAGCCACTTTGCACACTGTACCTCTAAACACCCACAGAAGCCACCTTGGGACAGGTGCTGAATTACCCAGGCTCCCTGTTAAAACGGTGAATGCCCTCCCTCGCTTTTTCAGGTTTCCCTGGCAGTGTTGCTAAAACACGGGGCCTCAGAGCCCTCAGGGGATCCTAGCCCCTGCAGCCCGAAAGTAATCCCTGAGGCTCCAACGTGACAGCATGTTTGCCCCTGAACCAGGGGTGCAAGTGCAGGAGGGTAGTCGTGACCTGGAGTGGCCGCTTGTTTGGCTAAATTTGAGCCAGGAAATCATCCCAGGGCTCTCAAGTGAAATCCCAACCACTAGTGTTTCTCTGGACTATAAATACTTTAAAATGTAAATTCTCTAAATGTGAGGGGCCTAAGATGGCTCCTTTATTACAGCATCAAACGTCTCTGGATGTCCGAGCTGTGAGGAGCGCTGGAAAGGTGGGTCCTTCAGTGAGCTACACCTTTCACAGGGAGAATCACCGAGAACCTAAATCTGTGCCCGCCCGTGTGTGACGGACGCGGCGAGGGTCCCGCAGAGGCAGCAGCCCGGCCAGTGCCGTCATCGCTTACCTGTGGGCACCGACGGGTTCCAAGAGGGCCGCCTGTTTTGCTAGTGACAAGAAATTATTTTCTTGGCGAACTGATTTGCTGATTCTTGCTGCTGCTTTGACTTGAAATGTCACTAGGAAAAGGGGAGTCACTAGACAGAAACCCTTGCCCTGATTAACTTACCTGACAGCTTCTGTCATAAATGCGGTGATCGAGCGCCGTGCTGGCTTGTGTCGGGAGCCACAGCTCACCAAATAGAGAAGGAGCCTGCTACGTCCCGAACAGGAGCACCTGCGCTTTATTTGTGCCTATGAACAGTCCCGAAGGGGCGTTTGTTCCATCCTGAAACCTGCACACGTGTCAGTTCCCCTTGGTTGAGCATACAGTGTTTTATGACATGACAGTCCATGACACCCGAAGTGCCAGGGCCCTGGGTCTCGGCCGAGGGCTCCGTGCTGCGTCCCACCTGGCGGCTGCCTGGGATGCAGCCTTCTTGTTTTCTCCACATCTGCTCTCTCTCTCTCTTTTTTTTTTTTTTTAAGGCTCTCACCTCAGTCTCTTAACTAGTATAAAGGAAAAGTAATTTGAGTAATAAAAATGTAAAAAAGAAAAAGAGAAGAATCCCTGGAGGAAACCGAGCAAGGGTGTTTTGAGTGCTGTCAAAAGAATTTGGTAAACACCCCTCCAGAGGTGCCGAGTCTGGACATTTCTAGGAAAGGGATCTCAGACGCTGCCCCATTTGGGAAGGTTTGTAAGTGCACACCCCTTGCTGGTAATTTTTTTTTTTTTTTTTTTTTTTTTTTTGGTCCCTGAGAGAACTAAATTCTGATGACTAATGTGGTTTATCTTTTACCTTACCCCAAAATAGTCTCCTCGTTGTAATCCCGCAACAGAGATTCTCTTGAATCAAAGCAGCACTTGCTAGCTTTATTTATAGAACTCTGGCATCTTCTGATTCATTTATATGAGGAAACCCAGAAAAGATACACATGGAAACGTCACATAACGACGTGTTCTTGCTCACAGGCAGTGTTTCTGTTCGCGCGGCCCCTGGTCTCTCCACGGAGCCCTGGGGTCCCTGCCGGTGGTGGAGGAAGGTCTCAGGTACTCGAGGAATTAGAAAGCGACGTGGCTTTCTTGTTTGTGGAACTTTGGAACATCAGTGTGACCACCCTTTCATCTCTGACCATTGAACTGTCACAGAAACAGTATTCAACAATATTAAAAGACGTTGCATCTGCCCCTAGTTCCTGTCCCTCTGCACTTGACCTGGTTTCAGTAAAGTTAGATACAAGTTTAGATACGTACTGTAAGTATTTTCTGTGTTTCTTGACATGGTCTTCATAAGAAGCTCTGAATAGCCGACAGCTACGTGGATGAGTATTGCTCTGTGCGGCACTTACCTGCTTCGCTGTGGCTGGATATTTGCATGGTTGTCCAGTTGTCTGTGCTACAAATGATGCTTCCCTGAGCAACTGTGGTATAGCTTTTGTCACATTTTGAATTCTTTACCCAAGATAGACCCTAGAAGTCAGGATCCTGGTGAAAGGTTATGAGTGTTTTATAGCTCAGGATCTATGTTGCTGTATTTCTGTCTGCAAAAACCTCCTTGATTTTCAAGACTCCTGAGCCCTGGCCTGGTGGCTTTCTCTACCTCTGCATTCTCCCTAATGAGACAGTTGTTTTGGGAACCTGCCCTTCCCCCACGGCGCTAGATCTCCATGTCCCAGGTCATCAGCTGCTGTTTGCAGAGACTCCAGGGTTTGTATCTTCAGAATACGGCAGCAACCTTAGCAAGTCCTCTGGCTTTTCCATGGCTATTTCTGGGGGTATAGTGATTGCATAACAAGTCAGCCCTGTGTGGCTTTATAGTGACACAGAATCAGAGAAGACATTCTAATGGCATCTGCATAGAAGGTCACCACATAGCCACCATGTGGAGTCTCTGGCTGTAGGAGCTTAGAGATCTCTGGCTGCGTTGCACAACAGTTCTGCATCCCATCTTTTTCACCTGTGCAGCACAGCTCACTGCCAGCCGTCTCCCCTGCACAGTCTCTAGTCCAAAGGATCGCCCTGGGAGGAAGGACCAGAGTGACCAAGAGCTAGCAGGGACCCTGAGCCCAGGCATCCAGATTCCTTAGTTTCCTTACTTTGATCATTATAATGTGGTTTAAAAGAAAGTGTCTTTGTTTTTAGTAAACACACCAAACTATCTAGCAGTAAAGGGGTCAGATGTCTGCAACTCATAATTAGATCGGGAAGGGGAATGGGAATTTGATAAGGCCAACGGGGTGAAATGTTAATATTTGGAGAACCTGAATGAAGAATATACAGAAAGTCTTTGTACTACTTTTTACAAATTTTCTCAAGTCTGAAATTATTCAAAAATATAATGCTAAACAAAGAAAAACCCTGTTTAAAACCAAAAGTACACCTCTTATATGCACCAACATTTCAGTGTTTTCTTCCCCAAGAGGAGAAACATCACAGAAAGTGAAAGCGACCAGAGCATGCCACGATAATTCTCCGTATTTACTGGAACCTCGTCATTTAATGCACAGGCCAGGGCAGGCTCTGCAGGGGTGCCCTTGCCTGGGACTCTGTGAGGGTCATCTACGGCCACCTGAAGGCAGGAGGACATTTGTTAACTGAGCAGTTGCTGGTTTGTCATGACTTCTGGAACCAAGGCATGCTCAGAGCCAGTGCTGCCAGCCACGGGGAACGCCGCCAGAGCCGCCTCCCTGGGGCCACGAGGTGTTCCAGTGTCCCCACGCTTCTAGGAGGAGAAGTTGAAGACATGTAATGCTTCTCTTTCTTCCTTCTTTCCAAAAGACACAGAATATCCATGATTATGTTGGCAGAACACACTGTGCAAAGCGGGTTGTGTGTTCCGTGCCCGGCTGCAAAGCATGCAAACGTCATCCAGGCGAGCGGGGTTCCTGAGGCTTCAGCCTTTGAGCTTCAGCAAGCTGTGAGTGGCTCCCAGGAAGATAAAACGTGAAGGAATGAACGCCTTGTCTCAAACACAGCGCCAGCCTCGTGACACTTTCAGCTAGATTTATGTTAGGGTACGTTAGAGTACATGTATTACAGAGTATGTACCCACTTACAAGTCTAGAGGAAGATCTTGTTGCAATTAAATTCTGCTCCTCCAAGCCTGCAGTTTATCTGTCCCTTTTTGATCTGCTGGGTTTATTTGGGTAGATCTTTTGTGCAGCCACCTGGAGGTGGGTGAGGGAGTTGATCATGGGCCCTGTAAACACTGGTAAAGTGAGTAAAACAAAAATTTAAGTATCTTCCTGATGCGTCGCTGCACAGCGTGGGCAGGCTGGCTGCCCGTGTGGTCTCCAGCTCCTCCGAGGGGAGGAGTGTGGTGGATTTCAGAGGGTGGGGAGGGCTCTTCCTGCTGGAAACACGTGGGCAGGTGTGCAGAGCCCAACCTGCGTGTGTGCACCTTTTCCTAGGAGATGAAAATCTCTCAGTCCCAGTGCTCCTTGGCTATCCGAGCTGCGCCGATGGGGTGGGCTGCGACAAAGCTTTAAGAGCAACAGCATTGGGAGGCTGTTGGAAGTGAGCCGCGCTCCTCTTGCTCTCAGGCACGTTGCTAGCGGTGGTGCAGCGCAGCGTGGGCTCTCTCTTCCTCTCTTCCTGCTGCGGCCACCTCCACGCTGCCCCACCGCACAGTCCTCCCTGGGGGCACACACTGGAGTCCGCAGCCTGGGGGTGACGATGCCAGGAAGGCAGCGCCTACCTGCTGCCCGTGCCTGAAAGGACGCCCTGTGCACTGCCGTCTCCGGGCCCCTGTGGCGGCTGCACGAGCCCAGCTCGCGGGAGCTGTGGGGCAGGCGGGCAGTGGGCCCTGGCGTCCTGCGCTCAGCGTTGTCGGCCTCTTTGAAACCAGTTGCATGAGAGGGAAGAAACTTAATTTTATTCCATTAAGAGCACAACTGGGAGCAGCTTTCGGAATGTGAGATTATGAAAACTGGGTTGTGGTGTTGAGGGCAGGAATTCAAGGACGACGGGGCCCTTCGGATATCAAGGGTGAGACCTCAGTGCTGATGGTTCTGAGTCGTAAACTAAAACTGGTGCAGGAAGCCAAGATGTGAAGCAGAGAAAATGAAAGGGATGGGTAAGTAAAAAACATTTTGATAGAAAAATCCAGAGTCTACACATGGTCTGTTTGGTGTCATTTTGACCAGCCTCACGCTGTCATGATTTTCAGTTATTTTCCAGGATGGTTTTGGTTGTCAGTAAATAGCAGAAATCTCAGAATCCATCTCCTCCCACTGTGGGGTTGTTTGGTCTCTGGACACACATCTGGTGGGTGTGGTTTTCTCTGCATCTCTGGTGACATGGCATTGCCATCGTGGTGCAAAGCATTGTTCTTTCATGAGCAGGCAGGTTTGTGGCCCAAGTCCCCAGAAGGCCCTTTGTCTCTTATCCTGTAATTATCCTCTTCGGTGTAGTTTGGAGTTTCCCTAATAAAGGGCAAGTGGCTTTTATAGAAATGGAAGCTGTTACCCTAATGTGGACTGTGTCTCTGTTGTGGAGACCAGAAGCAGCAGACGCACCGCTCTGTAACCGTGGCCCTGCTTGGACCCAGCCAGCCGGGTCTCAGGTACTTAAAGGGTGGCTGCAAAACTGGCAACGTGTGTGCTCTCGTTTTCTCTTTATTATAGATGCCATTCTGCTTACTTTTATAGATGCGATTTTTGTTTTAATTTAGTTTTATATTGTCTCAGCCTCAGAATCAGCTCAGACCCCTGATATAGAGCTAGAATGCACATTACATTCACCTAGCCTTTTTCAAAATTTGAAATCCAAAATCCTACCTAAAACTTCCAGAATAGATCAGGGCTCTTGCAAGTAGAGACGACACATAGAAGCCTTTGACGAAGCGGTCAGAGGAAGAACAGCTGAGTGGGGCCCGTGGGGCTGGGCATCTGGGTCCCCAGGCAGCGAGGGCTGGCAGGGCATCCAGCCGCGCGGGGAGGTTGCATTGGATGGGAACGTAGATGAGGCCATTTGTAGTTGGTCTTTCAGTGGTGACTGATTACCTCCTTCAAAGAGTGGTTTTGATGTTGTAGAGCTACTGTCATGGAAACCACATGGTTCTAGTTTAAAAATGAGGAGAGAAGAGAGAGGTCTGTGCATTGAAGCACAGAGAGAGCCTGTAATCTGTACAAGGTTTAGAACATGGTGAGCGTGGCATTAGTATTTAATTCAATGTGCTTCAACAGTTATAAACTGTTTGGATGAAGAATTGAACTAGGGTCTTGGGCTTTATCGCATACTCTATGGGTTGGCGTATGTCTCCTCAAAAATCACATGTTGGAGTCCTAACCCCTAGTCCCTCAGAATCTGACTTGACTTGGAAATAGTGTTGTCGCAGGTGTAATTAGTGAAGATGAGGTCACACTGCAGTCAGTTGGGCCCCTAATCCAGTGTGCCTGGTGTCCTTATAAAAGGGTGAGTTTGTACACAGAAACACACAGCAGGAGAATGCCGGGTGAAGCTTCTCTAAGACAAGGCATGACAGCGATGCCTGCAAACCACCCAGAGCCACGGGAGAGGCCTGGAACCGAGTCTCCCTCACAGCTCTTGGAGGGCATTACCCCTCTGGGTTCTGGGTCGTGGACTTTGGTTCTTCAGCAGCGCGAGACAATCACTTATGGCACTGTGTTACGGCCGCACGAGCAAACTAATACATACACACTGGAATGATTTCTAGGTTGATCAAGCTGTTAATGTAAAAAAATCATACCTTAAGAGAAGTAGGAAAAAAAACTAAGGAATCACACCTTAACTATTAAAGCAATAGGTGAAATCACAGAAAGGAAGATTGCTGGATTTGTCCACAAAGAAAATTAATGCTATAAATTAAATGCTAAGCTGTTGAAGAGCTGAGAATAAAATATTTGCAGTACTTAGACATTTGCAATATGCTAAATAAAGAGCTCTTATAAATCAATGAGAAAAAGATAAATTCCCTCTCTCTGTTCCTCGATCTCAACTCCCTAGACTTTTTCCCACTCCCAGTCATTCACTACTGAAAAACAGTTTTCAACTCCTTTTCTTCCCTCTTCTAACCTCCCACCGGGTATCTTAGCCTGAGGCTTGATAGGAGCCGCAGTCAGAGAGCGCTGGCTGCTCTGTCCGCCGGTACCAACGCCCGCCCACCCGCCCGCACAGGGACAGGGCCTGTATCTTCCTGGGGCCCGTCCTCCATTCTCAGCCACCCCTGGCCTTCTCAGGGACACTGAGCCTGCGGTCGTTGCCTTTTCCTTCCTCCACTGTCGGTTTTTCCTCGGTCAGGATTGTCCCCGTCAGTGTCCACACCTGCCGTGATGCCTGTCACCCAGTGCAGTCCTCCCGGCTGCTGCCGCGTGTCTCTGCTGCTCTTCTGCAGAACTCCTGGGACCAGCTGTTCGGCTCTGTCTCCACTTTTCACCTCCTGGTCTCTCCTCCACCCACCCCAGTCGGGTGTTCGGTGCCACTCGCCTGAAATGAATCTCATCGAGGAGTCTAGTGACCCACCTCTGGTCAAAGCCAGTGGCCAGTTTTGGGTGGCACCTTCAGTGTCATCTCAGCAGCGCTTGACACAGCCTTGATTCCTCAAACACTTGCTTCTCCAAGCTTCTGTGACCCCAGCTTGTCATTGCTTCCCTCTCTGCTCCTTCACCCCTTCGCTGTCTCTGCTCTGCCAGACCTCGAGGCTCTGTCCTCAGCCTCCCCCACTCCCCAGAGATCCGCCTCCCTGACTGCATTTGGACACATGCCATCAGATGCCACCATATACTCTTGACTCAGACTTTCACATCTCTACTGGGACTTGTCCCCGCTGAGAGATGCCCTACATCTTCACTTGGTCCTCTGGTTGCCATGTGAAATGTTAAATAACACAAAGGAAGTGTGGCCCAAATGCACTCTGCCAGGGCCTCCCCATTAACTGGAAGGCATCGCTGTCCACTCGGTTGCTCTGGCCCAGAGTGAAAAGTTCATCCTTGATCTTCCTTTGGATCCAGCAACTCTCCATGCACAGCTTGCCCCGTGTGACCCGCTTCCCGCCATTGCCACTGCTCTGTTCCCAGGACCAGCTAGGACATCACAGCAGCCAGTCCCCAGCTCTCCCCGCCCCGCCCCTCCCTGTCCACGGCCCAGCAGGTTTTGTGCTGTTTCTGGAGAGTCGGTTAAATGTCGTCCTCCCACCACACCTGGCATTAGATCCGGTCTCCGTCGAGGGCGGCAGGTCCTCCCTTGCCTGCCCCCACGCGTCTCTGTTACCGAGGCCCAGCCTCCCTGGCCTCACGTTTGCCATCTCATGCCCACCTCTGGCATCTCCCCTGCGGCTTCTCCCTGACGTTGGCTCTTTCCTGAGACCTTTTCTTGACGACCACTTTGTCATCGTTCAGGTGTCAGTTCAAATGTCACTGCCTCTGAGGTCCGTGCCAGGCCATCTCAGGAAAGACAGCGCCCTGCGGGCCCCACCCCACCACAGGCCTGGGCTGTGTTGGCACCAGCTCCTGTCTCCTTGTGAGTGATCTTGTTTGGCGACACATTTGTTCTCTATCCTTTACCACTGGAACGTTAACCTGCCCCCAGCCTGTCACCACTGAGGACGGGAACCCTGCATTTACCCCCTTCTGTGCCTCCGGACCTGAGCCCCACACACCGGGCAGGCAAGGGCGAGAGCAGTGGCCTTGTCCTCGTGGAGGTGCCGGGTGCTTCCCTGGGGGATAGTCACCCTGGCTTTGGCGGAGCCAGGATCAGAGCCCAGCTCTCCGACGCTGGTTTGTCACACCTGAGCCCTGCTGCCACTCAGGAGCAGGAGGAAGAGGAAGCCGGCCTTCACCGGCACTTCCATCGGGATGTGGCCCAACCCACACTGAGCGGCTCTGAGGCCTGGGGTCCCGCTCGGGGTGTTTGCTCTCCTCACGGGCGGGCAGCACGGCTGAGAAGTGCCCCTTGGGAGCGTCACAGGAAAGAGACCTGGCACCACTTAATGAATCCCTGGTCAGCGTCTTGGCCCTTAGGGGAAGTATGTTGGGCCTTGCGGCGTGTTTCGCTGGAGCAGATGGCTCTGGAGGTGGGGAGCGGGGGGCAGGGGGGCGCCCAGGCCTGGGCAGGGGGAGCCGGGGGGGGGGGGGCTGGCGTGCGGCTCTCCAGCAGGCCCGGCTGAGGACGGGCTTCGTGCCTCCTTGGGTCGAGGCTGTGCCTGCTGTTCCCTCACAAATTTGGTCACAGGGGCCAAGATTACTGTTTTTGGAGGAAGATGATAGTTTTCCTTGATTTCTTAAAGCCCCTTTTTAAACCTTGTCAAAAACACACCAGCAGTCCAGCTTCTGTCCCCACTGTGCTATTAAAATCCTCTTGTCCCCGTCAGGGTGACGTTCACATGAGTGGAGCCAGTGCGGCTCCCAGTCTTCAGCTTGGGGACTGTCGCCGCGCTCGGCCGGCTCTGGCTCATGGCTCTCTCGTCCTAGAGACGCGGCGCACTCTTGTTTTCCACGGTTCCGTCTTGGTTTCCACCCTCCTTGCTGGCCGTTCTTCTCCGTTTTCTTCGCTGAGTCCTCTTTTTCCCAGTCTCTGAGCACAGGTCACCAAGGGCTGGGTCCCCTCTGTCCTCTGCGCTAACTCACCCTCTCAGCTTTCCATCCTGTCTCTGCGCCGAGGCTCCTGGGATTACCCTCCCATCCTAACTCTCCCCAAGCCCAGTGCCGCCTGGCACCGCCACGTGAACATTGAAAAGGCACTGCCAACTCTGTGTCAAAGCCAGCATCGGGTCCGCCCTCAGCACCCGACCCTGCTGAGAATTCCATCTCAGGGAGGGGCAGCGCAGCCCCCGGCCCGGGTCTGAATCCCCGATTGCCTCCCTCACTCCCTTTCCCGCGAGCCTCCCACCGCCTCAGCAAATGTACCAGGGGTGGACAGTCTCCGCCTGCCTCCGCCGTCGGAGCCAGGTCTCCTTTGCCTGCCCGGCCTGTGTCGTTGTGGGACCTCCCAGCGCGGCACCCTCCGGGCAGTAGCTCTCACACAGGGCAAAAGCCAGAGCCCTCCCTGCTGCCTGGAGGCCCTTTGCCGGCAGCCTTTCCCCAGACCTTCCTCCTTCCCCTTCCAGCATCGGACACCCTTTGGGTTCTGCCACTTGCCGCCCGCTTCCCCCACGCTCAAGAAAAGCTCCTCAAGAAAAGCTCCTTGAGGTCAGGGGTTTTGTTCCAGGAGCCGAGGCCCCAGCACCTCGGTCCCAGGGCACACCTGCCGCGTGAGCAGCCAGGAAAGAGCATCCCACCCCACCCCCTGCAGGGGGACCTGGAATGCCTTGGAAAGTTTCACCCACTCTAACTCAAATCTTAAAATATTTTAAAATTACAAGTTACATTTTAGGTTTAATGTTTCATAATTAAGTTTGATTACTACTAAAAAATGAATCTTCTTTAAAAAAAAAAAAAGATGTTACTGGAAACCCCAGTGGGATTTCACTTACAGTTCTGTGGCACTGACAGTTTCTGTCTGTTTTTCACGTTATAAAATGCTGTGATTGACGGCGATAGCTACGTAGCCATTGTTTGAGCTGGGAGACTGTAAGTGACTCCTTTGTTATGTTTTGCCGAGACTGTTGTGATTCCTGTCAGTAGAGAGAATGGTCCCGTTCACACCCGAGTTCTCTTCCCCAGGAGTCGTATTTTATCTTATGCTGCACTCAGACTGCGTGTCTTCAGTTAGTGGCACTTTTAGACCCAGGTGTGGATGCCCAGAGGCGCGACGCAGGGCCGGTGGGTGGAGGGAGCCTCCCTGGCGTCTGGCTGCGCCGTGGTGCCCCCAGCAGCAGGGCTCGTCGGTCTCGGTGTGTGACACTGAGCTTCAGTCTTTGGATCTTCATACAAGTCCGAGAGCCACCCCCTCCCTGGGAGAAAAAGGCCTCCAAGGAAACGACTGCATTGGAGGCTGCTTCCCCACGCGTTCCCAGGGATGTTCTTCCCAGCCCACTCCCAGCCCACTCCCACCCCGTCTCCTTCCAAAGCGCTGGTTCAGTCGGAGCATGACCCTCTGCGGACTGTGTGCGAACATGCAAACAGGATGGAGAGTCAGGAATAAGTTGGCCATGATTTACTACCAAATTGCCTGTGTCCAGCCAGGAGACAAAAAAAAAAAAAAAACCCTGATATTTTTAAAATAATGACTGCTCTTGGTAAAAGCACAAAGTGAAACAAATGCTACAAACAGGTAATTACTCTTGCCCCATTCTCCAGAGGTGAGCACTGTGGACAGTATCTTATACATCTTTTTGCAAAATTCATGTGCATTTTTGTGTTTTCCCCCAAAGCTTCATGGTGTTCATTGCATGGACGTACTGCAGTGTATTTAACCAAATCCCCTTGTTGATGAACAGTTTTAGTGTTTGCAGTCCTTTCTAATTATAAACAGAGCTAAAATGAACACTCTTATTGCGTAGATCTTTGGTCACTTAATGGGTGAGTGAACGGGCAGATAGATGAATAGGCTTGTGCCCAGCAGTGTCATTGCTGGAACAAAAGATTTATGTGTTTATGAGTATATGGGTGGGCCTGTAAAATTCATTTTTAAACATAGTGTCAAAATGCTGCGTATCCCTTATACTATGGGAAGACATGATTTGGAGGGCGGCTGCCGGCAGGCTGTGCGGTTCCTTGCGCCATGGCTTGAACAAGTTCTTCTCTCTGCCCAGGGCCTTGCACCGCTGGGACTCCAGTGACAGTGCCCTGGGTGGTGGGGAGGCAGCGTTCAGGCAACCCATCACTTCGATTGGCTGTTTCTGTAGTTTCAAGAACCTCCAGACGATGTTTACTGAGCCTGTCTGGGAGCAAATGGACAGACCCCAAGAGGTTTGACGCGGCAGCATTTGCTTCCATATCTGCCTGGAAACCTCTCTGAGCCTGAGAGCTCCTGGCGGTTGGAGGATGGGGGTAGGGTGTGCACAGTCAGTTTCAGGTACTTACTCTTTCTGGCGTCAGACCTTCTGAACTTGTGTTTAGTCGCTCCCTTCACTCACTTGGTTCTGGAGGAGTCAGTGCCCACCGTGCGGTGCTGGGCGTACACATGTACATCACGCCCACAGCTGCAGCCCCGCCTCAGGCTGGGGTCGCCAGGGGTCATCCTCACTGGCGAGTTTTGCTGGGGTTGCCTGGTTTTTAGTTCTGAAACAGCAGCAAGTTGGGAGGCCAAGGAGTGCCAGTGGATACCTTTTGCTTTTTCGAAGAAATTGCAGTAATTGCCATTCCTGACTCTTCCCAGTGACCAGGATTTTTGTGATCATAGAATCTCATTTTAATGGTATATAAATTTACTTTCCAAAAAACAAGGAGCTTCAGGTAGTATAAAGATTATTAGTGTAAACCATATTCGTAGCAGATGTATTTTGGAGATGAAGTGGGATTTTGATGGTGAAAATTGTATCTACAAATACATTTTCTTGAATATTGTAATTGAATAAAAATATAGCCCTAAGCAGCAGCGCCACTTATGAAATTTCCCTCATGGCTCTCCTTTTCTGCATGGTCCAGACCGTAGGCTGAAGATTACAGCCCTTTGGTAATCCGTTAGGCTCTCTCTCAGCCCTCAAATTTTACTTTTTCCTAAATTTCCAGTAAATCTGCCTGTCTTCCTTCACTAGCAGCTCCACCCATGCCATGTACCAGCCACATGGCCCTGTCTGTCACTGCCCTGTCTGTCCAGCTGTATGTCCCACCCTCCGACCCATGCCACAGTGATAATGGGGTCTTGGCAGACGGGACCACTGCAGAGCGGGTGTTCTGCTCTGCTCAGACCGTGCTGCTGGCCCAGGGCACTGGCCTTGAAGAGCCTACTAGGGGTTCTCTACTCAAGAAATTAACAGGAAAACCTGCCCTGCATCCTGATGGACTCAGGCAAGAATTTTTCTGCAACTGGATGACCATAAATAAATGACATACTTTGAAATAAGACATAGAGTATAGCTTGCACTGATAAAGACAATACGTTGTCTGAAAAGTAGACTCATTATACTGCTTTAGGGAGGAGTGACCCCAGACATAAGAGGGAGGGACAAGGCAGTGGGCTGAGGTGCCACGTCCCTCCTCTGTGTGCCTGAGCTCGGTCTATCATGTAACCATCCGATAAAGGACATAGGCCAGGACATGGGGACCCCGTGATGGTCAGCTTGGGGGACCTTCCTGTGCAGGTGCAGACACACCTACAGGGGCCCATTTCTGGGGGCTGGCCTCGCAGAGCACCACCTGTGCACTCGGGCTGTTTTGTTGAACCCCAGTGAGGTACTCGGCTGTGATTGACCCACGCTGTGCCCTTGTGTTTTGGGTCTTAAATATCCAAGAGAGTGAAGACGGCTGCATAATGGAGAAAAGATGGGCTTGCTCCTGGTGAAAACAGCAGCAAGGGCTCCCGGCTGCCATCTTCACGACTTCTCATGGTGGTGCCATTGCTGGCCACGTGGAAAGACAGCAGCAAAGTGCTGGGTGAGGAGAGCGCAGATCAGTGTTTTTACACAATGTGTTTTTTTTAACTTTTTTTTTTCTTTTTTTTTAATTTCAGCTTATTATGGGGGTACAAAAGTTCAGGTTATATATATTGCCCATGTCCTACCCATCCCCCTGAGTTAGAGCTTCAAGCGTGTCCATTCCCCAGACAGTGCGCCTGGCACTCACCATGTAGTCATACCTCCATCCCCTCCCCCCTCCCCCACCTCCCCGAGTCAGCACCTTCAAGCATGACCATTCCCCAGACGGTGCGCAACGCACTCATCTTGTAAGCCTATAGAGAAGTAGTTGCAGTAGTAGTACCAAGAATTCTCATATATTCTTTGCCCCAATTCTCCAATTGCTAGTATTTGTGCCACATTTTACATCATTTTAATTGTCCCTATGTGTGTGTGTATAGAAATGATACGTATATGCCTGTATCTGCATTTAAGTGTACACATACCAATATTCTTTTCTCTGAACCATTTGAAACTGATTTGTAAACATCAAGCCCCTTTCCTCCTAAATACCTGAGTCTATATCTTAAGAACAGGGTTACTCACTCACACGACACAGTACAGTCACCAAAGTCTGGCTATTTAACACTAATAGGGTGCAGTCCTCAACCTACAGACCTCACGCAGATCGTCCCGATTGTCCCTGTAACGACCTGTTACTCTTTTTGCACTGGCTTTAATACCTCTTTTACTCCCCTTGACGTGAAGCATTCCTCAGCCTTCCCACGCCTCTCGCGCTAGACAGGTGTTTCCTGAAGGACCTGTGTTGTTCAAGAGTCAGCTGTATTTTCCTGTTGTAATTAAGAAGTAATTTGAAGGAAGACAGTTTGAGGCTGTCTCGATGCCCTGCTCCCTCCAGACATGCACTGACTAGTTTCGTCACGTATCAGTGATTCTTGTCTGGTTTTTCTAACTCTGTCATTCTACATTTTGAGTTGGCATTCTGCACTAAGAATGCCTTCACTCCTACTCTTTTATGTCAATATTTACTAATCTATAAGGACACATTAGTTATTATTTTATTCAATGGCTTGTAATTCATTACTGTCATTTGTTTTTATGTTCATGTTGTCCCCACCTGGCCAGTGGAAGCCCCTTTCAGGCTGGTTTCTGTTTCTTTGTGACATGTCCCCGTCACGCTGCTTCCTTGCTACCTAGCACAGATGTTTCCTGCTCTGTAGGCAGCTTGGTGGACATCTGGGGCTGGATCATTCCCGGGCCGAGGCTGTCCTGTGCGTCGTAGGCAGTTCAGTGGCATCTCGGCCTCCACCCACTAGGTGACAGTAGTGCCACACACACCAGTTCTGACAGCCTCACATGTCCCCGATGCTGCCAGATGTCCCTTGGGAAAATCCACTGCCAAGAACCACTGTCCTAGAAGGAGGGAGGGAGTGAAGGAGTATTGCTTTCTTCCCCAAATTTTATGTTCAGTGAGAGAAATACTGGTTCAATTCTTAAAGCAGATTAGGCAAGAAAAGTCTTATGCTTTATCTCTTCTAATAGCACAGGAGAAGGGGTGCAAGGATTGTTTAGGCTTTTTCTGCACAGAACTTAGAACCTGTGCAGAAGTAGCAGGACAGTGTGGTGGAGGCCCTGCCCCCGGCCCGCAGCCTCAGCCCTTGGCAGTCTCGTCCCAGCTACACCCGTCACCTGCTCCCTTCGAATGGCTTTCACGCGGATCCCGGCCACCACATTCACCTGTAAATGTTTTAGTGCCTTTCTGTAAAATAGCATGAATTTTTTTAATGAGAACCATAATGCCATCATTATACCTAATTCCTTAATATCATAAAAACACCCAATAATCAAATAAGAATTATATTTAAACTGCACCTTTGCAGTCCCAGTACAGTGACTTCCCTGAAAGACGATGCCACCCTGGGAAGGGCTTGGCTTTAGCAATTTTGCTGCCACCGAAGGCAGCGAAGGCTCTAGTCTCAAAGGAAAGGCCAGGCCTGAGGCCACCCCACGGGCTGCACCCCCATTATTCATGCTGCAGGGTACCTGCCCCAGCAGAAGTGTGGACGAATCAGAGTTTTTGGCCCTCTTAGAGATCAAGTGGTCAGCCTGGCTTCTGAAGGGGAGAGCCCCTCTGCGGCCCCTCAGCCAGGCTCCCGCTGCTGCCCCTTCCTTGATGGTTGGTGGCTTGGGGGGGGACCACTTCCTCGTTTCAAGGGCCGTCACTGCCGTATGGCATCAGCTTCTTTAATTGGAAAACCAAACTCTAATTACAGGATTGTCCGCTGTTTAGAGCTGAAATGGCTAAGTCCCCATCAGTGTCTGTGGAGCAGAAGTTCAGGGTGAGCACTTTTCTGTCTGTCCAAGCACTGTCTCGGTGGGTGCTGCAGAGATCTTGGTGCTGGGGCTGCGCTTAGGGTTGTCTTTTAGGCATGTGGTGCCCCCAGCTCTGCCCACAGAATGAGAAGAAAAGTGGATGATTCTGTCTGGAATGGTCAGGTATTGAGTGTTTACTCTGCATTAGGTACATTCATGCATTGCCCTGTTTGACCCCCAGCATAAGCATACGGGACAATCCCCTCTTTCACCTTGAGGACGTCGGCAGTCAGAAGGGTTGACACAGCAGTCCAGGATGGCAGGTTCCAAAGTCCAGGCTCTTGCTGCTGTGCCACAATGTCTCTCCATAGTTGATGCTTTTAGACAATTTGGGGTGTGGGGCCTGGGCAGTGGGGGAAGCTGGGTATACAGGGCAGTGAGGACCACACAGAGAACATGCTCAGTGAGTGTTTGCTGAATGGGAAACTGAAGATCCAGACATGCTAGATGGACTGGCCCACAGTTCTGTGACATCCCTTAACAAATTTCACTTCAAGGAGTAGTATTCTACCAAAAACGTGGACAGTCATCTTCATACTTGGAAATAGTTCCCTCATTTGAGACGTGTTTTAATGAAGCCTGACAGCTAACAATTCATCTAAAGGAAATAAGCACACATTAAAGCTCATGTATGAAGACATTCCAGGCAATGCTGTGATAAGAATGAAAAACTAGAAAAAAATCCCTATGGACAGCATTGGGAAATTCTTCATGTTTGGAACAACTGTATGAAGAAATACCTTGCAGGCTTTAAAACATCCAAGGAAGCTGATGACCTGGGGAAATGTTTATGATATGACGTGAGGTTACACAAGCCTGATTGCAAAACTGTGTGCAGTATGATCGCAGTTGTGTCATTGTATGTATTTATAAATATCCGTGCAAAAGCATACTAGATAGGTATGCCCTTGGATTGAAACAGCAGATTTAGGAACTGTGTGATTATCAGTGTTTTTTCTTTCCCTTTGTTCCTTATTTTCCAAATTTGTTACAGTGAACACATTACTTTTATAATAATTTATTTATGTGTCTATGCATGTGTGTATATTAATTGGGTATATATATGTGTACATGCATGTGTGTATTGTGTATTTATGTGTTATGCATGTGTTTGTGTAGGTACAAATTAAGTATTCCTTGTCTGAAATGCTTGGGACTAGAAGTTTTTCAGATTTCAGATTGTTTTCAGACTTTGGAATATTTGCAATATACTTACTGGTTGAGTATCCCTAATCCAAAATCCAAAATGCCCAGTGAATATTTCCTTTGAGTGTCATGTCAGTGCTCAAAAAGTTTCAGATTTTGGAGCATTTCAGATTTTGGATTTTCAGATTAGGGATGCTTAACCTGTATATAAGTGTATATTTGTGCATGTGTACACATGTATATATATATGTATTGTGTACATATAGTTGTTTGTGTTTGTATATACAAAATCGGTGCATGTGTATATATGTATGTATTTGTATTATGCCTTTATGTGTCTGTATACATATGTGCATGTGTGTTGGTATATGTGTATATATATGTATGTGTTCATGTGTATGTCTATTTAGATGCTCATGTGTTTGTACATGTATTTGCATGTATGTATATGTACTTATGTGCTTGTGCACCTGTGTGTATTGCATACGTGTGTACATGTGTGGGTTCTTATGTACATATATGTATGTATATATTTACATTCATGTACATACATGTGTATGTGTGGAGGTCAGAAGTTTCTAAGCCTGCATCCTCTTTGGTTGGCCCATCCGGCCCCCTGGTTCTAAATGTGTGACTTTACTGCCTGTCCTGACTGTGTGCTCTGTGGTCCCCTCTCGTGGTCTCAGCCTACTGCCCCAGGGGTGCGATGGGACTGAGAAGACTGGCAGAGAGACTCCCAGGCACGCGGCAGGTCAGAGACAAAGGTTGGAGCCTCTGTGCAGAGCCCCCGTGGCTCACCCCTGCTCCCTGCCTTCTCCGCAGCCCCTGTTCCTCAGGCGAGCAACAGCGGGTTGTGCAGACCCCTGGTGTTCCACCCCCTCTGCACCGTGCCCACTCATGGCCTGTCTGCTCAGCCTGAGTCTGCGGGTGCATCTGGCCCCTCCTGCTCGCAGTGAACCCTCAGGCCCCTAAGCATCAGCCCAAGAGAAGGGCATCACCAACGGCAGTCCCCAGTGCCAGCGCTTGCCCAGTGTCACCAGCTGATTACTGCAGAGACAGGCAGGGGCAGGGAGAGCAGGGAGGGACACTTGCTGGCCCTCCAGCTGCTCACGTGTTTGTGTTTGTGAAGGTCCCCCTTGTGTGTGTTTATCTGGAACTCGTGGTTCTGCCCTCCCCGTTTCACACAGCTGTGTGGAGACCTCGGGTGGCAGCGGCTCTCAGCTGCTGTCATTGTCCTTACACACAGGGGAGTGAGTGCCCCCAGTGGTCCCTGCCCTGAAGGACGTCCTTTTCCTTGTGTGTTCTAAACTCACTGCCATTCCCAGCTCCCAAGAATGTGTCCTTGTTACACGGTGCCAGGGCTTTCAGGATGCCCTTAGGGGGGACTTGTGTGCCCCTTGCACACCCCAGCAGCCCTGGCCTGGAGGCCTTGTCCTGGGAACTAGAAGGACGCCATTCAGACAAGGACGTCTTGCTGGAGCACCGGAGGGAAGATTCAAACAGTCACTAGCAAAACGTTTTGGCTGAGAGTGGAAGCAGCTTTGGGTTTGTAATGAAGGCCACGGCCAGATTGTTTCGGATGAGGGTAAAATTCAGGTGTAGTGGAAGTGGTGCGAGCAACTCTTCCCCAGGGCTGTGTCACCAGACAGAGGAGCAGGTAGGTGGGCAGAGCAGAGCCAGGAAGAGCAAACAAAATGCTGCCCTCTGTCCTCTCAGGAGAGGAGAGAGAGCAGAAACGTTCCCAGTGACAGCAGTGGTGCTCTTTTGTCCGTTGGCATGAGTGTGTTCCCACGAGCCCAGCCCTGGTGGTGTCGTATCCGTGTCGTGTGTGCGGATCCGCTGCTCAGGGAAGCATACAGCGCCTTTGTTGGGCTCCGAAGAGTTGGGCCCTGGCGAAGCTAAGGCTGGGGGACTCGGAGGCCCTGTCCCACTCGGAGGCCCTGTCACCACCACACGAACCCTCTGTCCATCCACAGGAAAGAATAACTCAGTGCGGGGAGCCAGGGGCAAGGAGTAGGTTAGGTAGGAGGCAGTAAGATTTCGGAAGAACTTGGGCCCATGCTCCTGGGTGTCGTGGATGAGCTCAGTGAGATGGCAGAGGAGAAGAAGAATTATAGACATGAGGTGCTTTGGGTGGCCAATTGGCCGGAGGGAGGAGGAGGAATGCGGCTCTCCTCGTAGGCTTGAGACTGAAGGAGGAAAATTTCCCTCGTGATCCAGCTTTGTGGCAATGTCTGACTCCGGGGCAAGTACACTTGTAGGGTACAGCGTCCTTTGGACGCTCAGAGCCTTCTGGGGGACAGGGCTCAGTGCTCAGCCCCCGCAGTGATCCCGACGTGTTGTCACAGTGATCACCGAATGTGCACAAGCTTCCTGGGGTGTCCCTCATGTGAAGGTTACCCTGAGGGGTGTGGCCATTTCTCCAGCATGTCTCTGTGCTGGACCTGCCGCTGTCCTGACCATGGGCGATTAAAGTGGAAATTTAAATTATGGCGTGTGGCCACAATTTGGGAATCGCCAACATTTACAGCTAAGCTATCTTTCTTCGAATGTCGATTTCTCCCCCAAAATATACTCACGAAGGAGTCACATCTGAAAACAGAAATCTCCAGCTGTAAAGCAAAGCAGCTGAGTTCCTTTTGGAATCTAAGCCCCAAAGGACAGTAGCTGCAAGAGGGTCCCTCCCTCTCTGGGAAGGGCCCTGTGGTGGCACCCCCAGCCCGGATCAGACCTGCTGCAGGTGACGCCAGCAGGACGCCTGTATTGGCGGCAGCCTAGATGCCTTTCATAACATGCTGTCTTCTCTTTGTTCCGCTTCAACCCACCAATGAAGATTTTTTTAAGTAGCTTTCAATTTTATGTTCTACAAAATGATACCACTTTATAAAAATTGCTTTTGTCAAAATGACAGGCTATGCATATCCATTTTGGAAAAGTTAAAAAAAAAATTCCGATGAGCAAGTCAAAATTGATTCTTCCAAGCAAGGCCGCCTTCCTGGTGTGAAACCGGGCAGAGGCGGCTGATGAGGACCGAGCTGCCGGCTCCGGTGCCGCCGAGACCCATCGCTGACAGCTCCTCTCAGTCTCCGAAAACCATGCTGGACCTTCCAGAACTATTTTCAAAGTTATTTTTAAAACATTATCTCCTTTAGAAAGGGTTTGCAAGGACTTAAAATATTTGTAATTCTACTGAAAACTTTAAATCTATAGATTATAAAGAGTTTCTCTAAAGTAAGTGGAGTCACTGTAATTGAACGGTTTTATTATGTGTGTTCTCTTGATGGTGAATAGAGCCACATGATTATGTGCAGCATTCCAGTTAGCATCCCTTATATCGCGAAGTAACACCATTAATTTGGAACAGAAAAAAAATTGGTAGAATTATATTCTTTTTCATTAAGATTAGCTTAACCTGCCCTGGTTGGTTCTGCCCTAGTCTGGAGTAAATTTAACATATCCCCAAACCTCCTAGGCTTCAAGGGCCCACCCAATTTGAGGGCTTTGGGGCCCTTAAATCAAAAGCCTTTTCAAGGCTGGGCGTGGTGGCTCACACCTGTAATCCCAGCACTTTGGGAGGCCAAGGCAGGAGGATCACTTGAGGTCAGGAGTTTGAGACCAGCCTAGGCAACATGGCAAGACCCATTCTTTAAAAAAGAATAGAAAAATTCTCTGGGCGTGGTAGCATATGCCTGTAGCCCTAGCTACTCAGGAGACTAAGGCAAAAGGATTGCTTGAGCCTAGGAGTTTGAGCTTCTAGTGAGCTATGATTGCATCATTGCACCCCAGCCTGGACAACTGAGTGAGACCCCATCTCGAAAAAATAAAAATAAAGAAGGCCTTTTTGCGTGACGCCTTGGAGCCTCCTGGGAGGGAAGATTCTGCGGTGCTGGCACGTGGCTTGCTACTGGAGGAGAAAGGCAGAGCAAGGAGCCCTGGGCTCGGATCCTGGCTTTAGTCCTTTCCATCTCCTTGGTGTTGGGCAAGCTTCCAGACAAACATTCCTGCTCTGGTCAGAGGGAGCAGTGACACCTACCTCAGAGTTAGGGTGCCCTCCACCCGCCTGGGCACAGGGATCCTGCGTTCTCTCCTCGAGGACCCACAGAGTCAAGGCAGGATTGGGCACCCAACCCGGAGTCTGTGGGTGTCTCACCAGCACATCTGCCTACTTTGTACAGTGACCCTTGGGGACGCCTGCTCTCGGCTACAACCTGGCATCTCCCACATGTTTACCCACTTGTATTTACAAGAGACTTCAGCAGTTCGTGAAAAGCCCAGTTTACATCCTAAGGGAGCTTTCGTAAGTTGGAGGAAGAAGAACTAACGAAACTGGGCCCAAGAGCTGCTAGCTCTGACTCCCTCGGAGGTCTCTGTGGGGTGGACCTCAGCTACTCTGGGTCAGTCCGTGCTCTGCAGAGGCCAGGCTTATTTTTACAGGGTGATTATTGCTGAGCCTTTAGCAAAGGCTCACAGGCAAAGTCAAGAGATCTTTTGAATTTAGTAATGAGATTACCTAAAGCCTGCAAGTCAGCCAGCAGCAATAAGGCCTGCCTGTCACATGAAGCGAGAGTGAGGGTCCATGCTGAGGTTGACAGCAGGAGGGACCAAGTTGATCCCCTGTTGTCTACCTCGTGTGGGGCACCGAGTCAAAAAGCCAGGCGCTCAGAGTGGAGTTTGGGGCCATGGAGGTGCATACCCTCAACTGTAATTGTTCTTAAACGCCTTCCTTCAAGTTTGCAAAAAATTAAGCTCTTGCGTTTCCTTCTGTACAGTTAGTCTATGTATAAAAATGTACAAAATGTGACAACAGAAAGTCTGGGAACAACGGAACATCTTATTACCACCGCAGAGCTTCTGTGCCACTATGCAGTGCTAAGCCAGACAGCGGGCTGGGTAGCTTGGCAAAGCCTTTCTCCCCCTACTAACTCTAAAAAGAGAGAGTTTCATGCTGTTGACATAATTATACCCTCTTTAATATTACTGTTTTATTTTTAAAAGCAATTAGCCATTTAGTTTCCTTTGCAGTAGAGAGAAGGAAATTGAGGATTGAGGGCTGGGCTCTTGTGATGGAGTTGTTCCTGCCGCGTCTTAGCAGTCCTGAGGTTTGCAATCTCAGGATTGGAACCCTGAGTCAGAAGCAGCCTCAGGGTTCTTCCCCTCTCCCCTTCAGCTGGAGCCCGCGTTCCCAGGTCCGTGTTGGGTCCAGCACACCCCACGGAGGGCAGGTGCAGGTGGCTGGGAGCATTTCAGGAGGGTATCTCCTCAACCCACGTCGTACTGACACTGCCAGGCCAGTGCTACCCACCTGTCCCGTTTCACAGATAGGGGGACTGAGGCACAGAGGCTGGACATCTCGGCCGAGTTCCCACCGCTTAGTTACTGATGAAGCAGGGTTGTGGCCCAGTCTGACTCTAGAGCTCCTCACTGCAACCCCGACCCCGCGCCTGGACAGGTCAGAACGAGTGCCGGAGCTCCACACATTGAGCGCGGTGCCTTGCGTGCGTGACTGATTCTCAGCGCAGTGCCCCCGGTGCAGATGAGGAAACCACGTCGTTGGCAGGTCACAGAGAGCTGAGATGGAACCGCGGGTGTCCAGCTTCCCCACCCCTTCCTGCTGTTGCCCAGATTCCTGTATTCCCGGGGCACGCCACAGCCTGGAAGGTAACTGCCTGTGGTAGGGATCTCCCCTGCTCAGCTGTGAGCCGCCGGGGGACAGCGGCCCTGAACCTTCTGGGCCCGCCCTGTGCCAGAGGCTTGAGCAGGAAGGCCCAGGGCTGCTGCCCTGAGCCCCTGGCACTGCCCAGGTGGTCACTAAACGAGGCAAGTGGCTGGCTGTCCCCTGTAAAAGGAGCCTTTGTGCCTTGCGTATTCGCTACAAGCGTTCGCATTCATAGCTCCAAGCATCGGCCCAGTGTATAATCGTTTTCTTGGTGTTCCGTGTCGGGGCTTGATCTCCCGTGTGGTCAAGCGCACGGGTGAGTTCGCAGGGGCGGCGGGAGGGCGGGAGCCTGCCTTTATGTCTGGCTCCTTGCTCTGCCCACCCTGCCCCTCGGGTCCCGCCAGGGACGTGTGGCCAAGCGCATCTCAGCTCTGAACACGCACACTGTGTGTAGACCCCTGGGGGGCGGCCATGCAGCGACAGGGGCCAAGGGGAGGAAGAAAGGTGCAGGAGGGCTGAGGAGAAAATGAGAAAACTTGTGCCGTGACCGATTTGGGCAGAAGACGTGGTACGTGGACCTGAGAGGCGTGAACCACACAGCTCAGCATGATTTCAGTTTCCTAGAGAAGATCGTGTTTATCGTGATTGCAGATAATCTCGTTCAGAAACTCGGCAGAGAGAACACGGGGGAAGCACCGCTGGTGCGGAGGACACGGCCCTGCTGCGGTTGGCGCGTGTGCAAGGCAGCGTGTGGATGCATCAGTCTTCCAAACTTCTGTTTTTCTTTTATGTCAGCACATTTTAATACAGTTCTTACCTAGAGACCAGAGACAGATCTTTCTTGTTTAAATTAGATACTATTTTATAGGCTTAGTCATGCCAGCTGGATTTGAATATTTCACTTGTTGGGTGGAAGTAATACTTCCACTGAGTGGCACGTAAATTCCAGAAGAGAATGAGTGGGTTTCTATAAATATGAATGTGAGTTGAAAACAAGGCCCTCAGTCCTGGTCTAGCCCCGGCCCTGGGATTTCTCCCTGTTGGGAGAGTGGCTGAGAGGGTCCGGCAGGGGTGGTCACGCCACTCGCCCGCCCAGGTCCCCAGGCTGGTCCCACCCACCCTAGGAGCCTCACCTGCTGCTCAGAGAAGGGCCCTCCCTGCTGTCGCTGAAGCCCCCTGACCTGGCAGCTGCAGGCTAGAGTGACGTGGACCACTTCCCAGCCACAGGGTGACAGCTGGCCGGCAGCTGTGGGAGGGTCGGGCTGTGCCGTGGTGGGTGCAGTCCCCTCCCGATGCAGCGGGCGTCCTTCCCAGCCTGCGCCCTCTGCTGTCAGACTTCCCGCCACGGAAAGCGAAGTTCCAGGGAAGTAAGCACTGGGCTCAGAACGCAGGAGCAGGGGCCAGAGAGAGCAGGGAGTGATGGAGTGAGACTGTCAGGACAGGCCGACATTTAAGGCCGGCTGGAAGATCAGCTCTAAGGCTGCCACAGATGCATCAGCTGTGGGGACAGAGATTATTTGGAGATTCGGAGAACGCACGTGCTCCAGCCTCTCACAGCCGGCCTGTGACCCCACTGCTGTGGGAGAGCGTCACGTGGACTTTCCTGGACTATTAGTTTGAGAGTTGTCATCGTGGCTGCTGTCCCCATCCCCACGCCGGTCCCAGCGCGTGGAAGCAGGGGGCCCAGCCTGTGGGGTGCAGTCGCCTGCCCGGGGGTCTGATCCACGGCCCGGGGACCCCGTGTGAGGCAGCCTGGGAGCCTGGCGGGGGCAGGTGGGCGGGTAGCTCTCCTGCCAGGGCACAGCCAGCCAGGATGGTGGAGGGACAGGAACAAACGTCCTTGCAAGAGGCAGTCTTGATTTAAAATGCCGTCTTGTTCCTCCGACTGTCTTTGCTATGCTGCTGAGGGAAGGTTTTTAAAGCACCTCACATTCCCTGAAAGGCGCATCGCTGCGGCGCTGTGGCCCAGGCAGGGTGTCTTTGTAACCCCCTGAACTTCACTTGACCATCCCTTGCCTAGGAGCTGTTCGGTTCTAACGGGTCTGAGCGGTACTGGGAAGGTGGAGCTTGCTTGTACTTCGTAGGAGCAAGGGGCTGAGGAATGTTGACTGTGTTCTCCCTGTACCCTTCTTTTTACTGTTTTAAATTTCAGCACTTTCTTATTAATTTATCTCAGCTTCACCCTATGCCTTGGGGACTGTTGGGGGGCGGGGTCCCACAGGAAAGGCTTTGGGTGCCGGCCACTGGGCCCGGAGCAGAGAGTACATGGAACCATCAAGAGTTACGATGGGAAGAGGATGACTTTGGGATTTTTTGTTACTTTGCATGTTTTTGCAATTGGTTCAACTGTAAAATTTCCAGCCCCGAGACCACCAGCGGCATTTTAAATGAATCCTGTGACTTCATAAGAAGTGTGTTCCCGTGGGGCATCTGGGTGCTGTAAGAATGTGGTGTGGTGATCCCACCTGCTCTGCCCCGTGGAGGTCGGAGGGGAGGAGGGAAGGGAGGCTCGGTGGCCTCGTCCTGCCTCACCGCAGTGGGCGGAGACCCATTGGTGGCTCAGATAAACAATTGCACATGTGTCAGAGGCTCCTGATTGTTTTTCTGATTGTTTTGTTTCAGCTCTTATTTCTTCAGGACCCCGAGTTGTTTATCTGTAAGTGTCCCCTTTGTGTGTTGCAGGATGTTAAAGTCTTTAGTGAAGATGGGACAAGCAAAGTGGTGGAGATTCTCTCAGACATGACAGCCAGGGACCTGTGCCAACTGCTGGTTTACAAAAGTCACTGCGTGGATGACAACAGCTGGACTCTAGTGGAGCACCACCCTCACCTAGGACTAGGTAGGGGTGCGTCCGGGTGGGGACAACCACTGGGGAGCTCCATGTGCTGTCAGATGCAGACCCCTGCTGCCAAATGCCAAAGGTGTGACCGCTTGGTCCCCTGCCAAACTAGCAGGCAGGCTCTGTGTTGTCCTTGACTCTCCTGCCGCTTCCCTTTCTACGAAAATTTTACTTTCCTCCCTCCCAGCCGTCTCCCTTCTGGTGCTTTGAGAATCTGGCCTTGGATGGTTGAAGCAGTAACTTCCCAGGGGCTCAGGCGCAGTGACTGAGAGCCGTGTGGGGCTTGCTGCACACCTGTGGGCTGCGGCGGGGTCCGGACAGTGGCCGCCACGCTGCAGGGAGCACCTGTCCCGCTGATGGGAGGAGGGGAGCCGCGGTTACGGCTGCAGCCACGTGCAGGGGCCCCACGGGGAATCGGCGCATTAAAGCCATTTTATCTAAGTTTAGGTCTTACATGACATCTCTCAGAGCTGGTCAGAAATGCCTGGACAGTGTGCGCGTGTATATGTGTGTGTGTGTGTGTGTGTGTGTGTGTGTGTGTGTGTGTGTGTGTGTGTGTGTGTGTGTGTGTGTGTGTGTTGTGCCTAGAGAGCAAGAGAATATTTTATATCCTGGAATATTTGAAAATATTTTCTATTAATATTTACAGAACCCATTGAGGATTTTGCTTTGTTTTGTTTGTTCAGGTGTCTAGTTCAGGTAAAGAAGCTTTTAGCAGACTTTTGCTTAAATTCATATTGGATAAAATGTGGTATTTACAAAATCATTGGCAAGTATTTAAAATCAGAATTTTCTCTAAATCAACAGCTATATTCCATGTTTTTGAAGGAGAGAAAAACAACACAGATTGTAAACTTCCCATAGTTCTAAATTCTTCTCACGAACCTTTTTGAAAGATTAATAAATGAAATTCAAACCTCTGGCATATTCATTTAGCTGAGCAGCATGCTTCCAGCTGATATTGTACAATTAAGCCTACGTAATGCACTATGAATTTGAGTGAACTTACTTCAAATCACTGTTTTCCAGCTCCACCTGTACTTTCAGGCACATGGTGCACTTCTTGCAGAATCTGATAGAACCGTGTGGTTTCTCACCCATCTCGACTGATTGCTGGCAAGTTTGTGTGACAACAGACGGCTTCTCCATTGTCACCAATAGCTCTCTCCTGCCAGGCTCATGCAGTAGGTCCACAGTTAGTGACTGTGCTGTCAGATGTTCCCATGGACGCTGTCCTTTTAAGCTCCAGCCCGGGACATCATGAGTGGATCCTACAGTGGTCTGTGAGGCTGCCAGAGGCATCTGTTGACACACACACAACTTGGAAATTAAACCATAGTGGGAAACCTGAAGAATGTGTGTAGGTACATGCATATTATATTATATATATGAAAAAATATATATAACACTTCAGAAATGAATCTGTTTCATTGGACCCATATATGATGATTATTGTTGAAAGCCCATTTAAAAGTCGAATGTTCTTTTCATTTGAAAACAACTGTGGAAGGGACTTGTGCAGATATTTAGTATACAGATATAATTGAACACTTGGGGCACATAGAAAATGGGAATAGATACACGTAAAATTTTAACATACAAGGAAGACTTCAGGAATTTTGATGTATATATTTCTTGTGATACCCCTTGATTTCCAGAACATCACACAGTAGATAAATGACATGTTAAAACTTGAGAAATAATCACCCAAATGAAGAACAGTTTGCTCTGAGGGAGTAGAAAATGAAATATCCACGTGTACTCAGTATTCTTAGTGATGTGATATTTATACACCTTATTATTTTTTCTCGAATTTACAGATGGACTTAATGTACACTAAGGACAATAATACTTTTGAAATAAGTTTAAAAGAGAAAAAAAGAAAGGGGAGCAAGTGAAATGACTAAAAAAAAAGAAAAAGGAACATTTGGCTCCAGTTTTGGGTCCTATTTGACAGCCCGCCGGTGTCTCAGCGTTGACCCTCTGGAGTGGGGTGTGAGAGCCAGGGGCCTGCAGGGGATTCTTTGTCCTGGGTGATGTCCTAGGGGTGTTCCTGGGCCCTTCTGGCACCCACCTGCTCTCAGGGCAGAGCCACCGCACCCCCACATTTGCAGGCAGTGCCATCTCTTGTAGGAATTTCCTTTCTCAGGTGAGGTGCTGGGTGTTCTCGCGGGGACGTGGACACGGCCCAGGCTTGTGGCTGGAGCAAGACGTGGGCAGTGCTTCCCAGTCCACACGGCAGATGCCACGGCAGACTGCAGCCCAGGCCCCTGATCACCGAGGGCGCAAGGCACCTGATTCTGACACGGTTTTACTCCATATATGGCCGCCGAAATTGAGGATTTCAAAGCACAAATCTGAAAACCCAAAATTTGAATGCTCCAAATTAATTTGAAATGCTCCAAAATCTGAAACTTTCTGAGGTCCAACTTGATCCTCAAAGGAAATGCTCATTGGAGCATTTCAGATTTGAGATTTTTGGATTTGGGATGCTGAACCAGTAAGTGTAATACAAATATTCCAAAATCTGAAAAATTCCAAATCCAAAACACTTCTGGTCTCAAGCATTTAGGATAAGGGATACTCAGTTTGGATAAAGGTATTAGACCTGTAATGATATTGAGCCTTTTCCACACTCAGAAAGGAGGGATGGCTTTAGAAAAGGTGAGGACAGTTCCCAACATAGCCCTTAGGAGGTGCTTTTCTTTCCCCTGAGAGAAGAGCCACCTGGGTGCTGGTGTCTGCAGCCTCCCCGACAGCCCTCGGGATGCTGGCCACCTCCCTTGGCAGGCGGCATCTCCGGCCGGTGGGAATCTGCCCCACCTTCTCCACACTGCTGGTGGGTGAGCCGAGGAGGCCTCCTGTGGCCAGAGCCAGGTGTGATGGCCCTTCTCGTCCCAGGGTCAGCTCCTGAGAGCACTCACCACTTGAGGCGCTTTGAAAGGTGACGCAGAGCTCTTGCCTTGGTAGGAAAAGCCCGGGGGCTGATCTCAGGGGAGCGTGTTCTGTCTGTGATTCCCAGGGCCCCTGCTCCGGTCTGCTGGTCCCTTTGCGTGCTCTCCCCCTGTGGTGGCACTGCCCACGCATCCCGCCTGCTGGCATGTTTCAGCCTCAGTGTCTGGGAGTAGAACTCCCAGCCTTGGCAATACCATCCTTGACAAGCCACTCAACAGCCGATGGCAAGTCCAGCTAGGGGTGCCAGAATGGGGCCGGTCCTTAGGAAGGCGTCCCCATCCCTCTGCCCCGAGCACAGGAACTGCAGGTCTCTGGGCTTCGCACATAGAGAGAAGACAGTGCTGTTAAACAGCCTGCAGACATGTCACATAAGCAAACTATTTTTTAAAGGAATTTTTACAAAACATCTTGGTGCCCCCCTGAACTTGAAATTGGGTTTGCAGGCAAACCCTATGCCTGGGAGTGTGGGGGCACCTGGTGCCCAGAGTTCTCGCACCCAGGCCCCGAATAACTGAGGGCATCAGGTCAAGAGGTTAAAGGTCAGGTCATCTGGGAGAGGCTGGAGCTGACACAGGGAGCAGAGTAAAGAGAAAGTCACAGCCAGATCCTGTGACTTGCAAGGATTTGAGGAATTCTCTTGTCACACTTCGGGAAAAGCAACAAATCTTTCTTGGGCAGCTTACAGCTCTGAGTTTGTTGCTGCTCAGATGAAAAATGCCATGGCAGGAGCTCTCGGGGTCCTGCGGCTGTGGCACGTTTGGGTGATGGCATCTGAACACGTAGAAAGGTGTCGGGGAGGAGGAACTGGCTCGCCTTGAGCTTTCGCAGGCTGATTTCCTGCCTCTCTCCCCGTCCGCTGTACCGGAAAAGCACAAAGGATGTCCTTTCCCCCCTGGAATCTACAGGTAGGAGGAAGGCCGCTTACAGGGCTTATCCACGGGGCAGGGTGTTTTTCTGTAGACGTGCCGTCTGTTCCCGGCTTCTTAGCCTGGAAAGCCCTGCGCTGGTTGACAGCCCTTTCCTCTTCCTTGGTGGGCTGTGCTGAGTGACGATGGGCCCGGTGTGGCACAGGTTGGCTGGCAGCAAGCCTGAGGGCGCAGCCAGGTGTCGGGCCAGCGCTGGGGCTCGGTGCTCTGGCTACGCTCGGCCCTGCCCTGCCAAGCTGGGCGGCCCAGGTGTCTGGTGCGAGTCACGTGCCAGCTGCATGTGTTAAGGCAAAGAAGTAAAATTCTCTTTTTTCAGTTGTCCAATATTAAGTATTTTTCTTGTGAAGTAGGGTAGATGCCAGACTTAGTTTCAGAAATTTGAAAAATACAGCCATCCTTCAAGGAATTTTTGCCTTTTCCATTTGTACAAAAATTACTCTTGGAATCTTAGGGTGAAAAGTAACATTCCAGTTTCACTTAGGCCAGTTGTACTAATACGAAGTTCACAGATGGTGATGTAATTGTTTAGTGTAATCACCCAAGGTCTTTAGACGCCTGGGGAAAATTAAAACTGGACGAAAGGTCTTTGAACTGATGTCCTGTCGTCCGACAGCAGGACTGCAGGTGCGCAGGGACATTCGGCTGCAGCCTGAGCCCTCAGATCCCTGAGAAAGGGGCTCACCTGCCACTTTGTCACAGTCTCCTGAGCGAGGAAAAGGGAACTGATGCAGCAGGTTTTGTTGTGTTGGGCCCACCTCTGGGGCTCTTCGGCCCCCCTGCAGTCACAGAGTGACCAGAGTCACAGAGGAGCACATGCACTTTAGGATCCACGGGCAGGTTTGGTCCACTGGTTACCCCAAGTCCCCTGGTCCCCTCTGCCAGGGCTCCACGCCCTCACCTGTCCCCCTGGGGTCTGACCGCCGAGGACTCTTCTGTGTGCAGCTCTTCCGGCTGTTCCCAAGGGAGGCGCAGGGAGCCGGGAAGGGCTGGCCGTGGGCCAGGGGTCTGCAGGCAGGTGGCTCCCCTGGGGGTTCTTTTTGGCTCTCCTCTGGGGTTTTGGAGACAGAATTCCTTTTGCTTTTGAAAGAAGACATCTTGTCCTCACTTGGGTAGCTGTCACCTCCCTTTTTTATTTATCCTTATTTTACCTAGTAAAAAATTTAATTCTGTAAATCTACCATCAGCGAGTTATTGGGTCATTGGTTTGGGGTTTGTTTTTTGTTGTTGTTTCCTGTAACTACAGAGAGAAATTTTTCTCTGAGTAAAAATCTCAGCGGAAGTCATTGATTTGTTTTCCTCCGAGAAAATACATTTTAAATGAATGACCTTGAACCTGATCTCTGTTTTGAAAGCAAACAGCAGTTTTGGTTGCATGCTCAAGTTGTACGTGGTTTCCCTCTTTTTCTGTCCCGGGGAAACAGAAGGTCTGTGTTTCAGTCTGTGTGTTGCTAGCAAATTCCCCTCCCCAGACAGGGGCATAGGGGAACCGTTCCAAGCTTGCTAATGGTGCCAGGTGTGAGCTTTCTGGCAGCCCTGGGGGGAAAATTCCTTTTCTTCGCAAGTTCTGGCTTTAAATACGTTTTTATCAAAGGACCCTTTCCTTGTAGTAGCAAAACTGAGGCTGAGGACAGACCAACTCCAGAATCTTCTTCGTGTGCCATTGTGGCCCATCTGAAATGAGCACCCATGGCGACAGTTGTCTTTTGGAGACAGAAAGTCTTTTTCCACAGTCTGGGTTGCTTTGACTCAGAAATGCTTTTGCACCAAACTTCACCCCTCCCTTCCAAGATGAGACTTTCTAGAGATTCCCTTCTGGCCGCAGGAAGGGAGTCAGGCTATAAGCTCAGGACTGTCCTGTTGTTGGTGCTGTAGCATCTTCACCTGGATGGCTGTGGCCTCAGTGCACACGTTGACCCTGCCATAGATTTGCTCTTCCTGTTTATGCAGTTACTTAACATGGCTAAGTTCCTGTGGCCACCGCCCCACCGTCGGGGCAGTTTCTGAGGACATGCCCAGCCCCCGAGCAGAGCAGCACGGCTTCTCCAGGCACGTGCGGTTCTGGGGTGTACCGGCTTCTTTGTGCCCCGCGTGGAACCAGGTGTTTAAGCAGGGAAGGAAGTAACTTTTCCAGGGTGATGATGATGATGCTTAAAAAGATGCTCTGAAGTATGTGCACGTGTGTGTGTGTGCACGCGTGGACATGTGTGTTATGTGCACATGGGAAGTGCTGTGTTACAGAGTGTGTTTTCTTCCCTGCTGTCACATACAGTGCCGAGGATGAGAACTATTCTGTGGTGTGGTGCGTGCGGGCTTCAACGTGAAGGATGAGTGTTTGCACAAAAGGTCTCAATGACATGTCACGCGCCTGCTCTCCTGTTATATTATATTCCCCCACACGGAATCAGGCACCCAAGTGTCATTTAATGAAAAAACTTCTGTCACCTTCCACCTCCGCACCCTCTCCCTTCCCTGCATCGTACAGGTCCGTCCTCCTTCCTTTGACTGTTTTCCCAGTTGTTCCAGTCTGTTTTCCGCAAGAGTTGCAATGCCCCAATTTAAGGGCAAAGTTATTTGCTAATAGTTTTTATTGACTCTTCTTAACATTTTGTCGATACCGAATTGAAAAGAAGTATATAAAAGTAAGCATAGAGCTGAATCCCTCATGCTGTGTATTTTAAGACCTCTTCTGCATTTGGTGGTGCATTAGGGAGAGATTTAAATTCAGTTTGGTTCTTGGCCTCGTCTTCGTTCACAATGTTTAAAGAAGAACAGGAAGCCAGGTGTTGCGCGTGGTCGTGGAGCTGCCGGCGGCACTGCCTGAGCGCCTCACACGTGCCCTTTGCCCTGCAGAAAGGTGCCTGGAAGACCACGAGCTGGTGGTGCAGGTCGAGAGCACCATGGCAAGCGAGAGCAAGTTCCTGTTCAGGAAGAATTACGCAAAGTACGAGTTTTTCAAAAATCCCATGGTGAGTCTTATCTCTTCAGGTTCGGGGTTTGGGACTCTTAAAATCTTGAAGTTTATACTCGGGTTTAATGGTATCAGATTACAAAGTAACTGAGATTTATGAGGTAGTGTACAAAACTCAGCGTTGCTGTTTAACTAAACAGTGCTTGCTCCCAACCCAGGCTCTGGTGCTTGACTAAGTGTCCTCGTGACTGGTGGAAGGTCCTAGTCTCCTTCCTCAAATAGTAGCCATGCAGAGGGGTTGAGCCCTTAAGTCAGGAGAGCGGGGAGAGGCCAGGCCTTTTCAGTTACTTTGAAAGTTCTCAGTCAAACGGGAACAAATTGATCAAATGCTCAGCAGAAGAAAAAAATCATTATTCTCTGCAAATAGCAAATATTATTTTGTGACTCTATGTGGAAGAATGAGTAGAGCAATGCATGTGATTGGCCAGTGTCTTGACTAGGCTGCAGGGCCGTCCCTTCCCTCTCTCCGTTTGGCAGAGGTGCTGTGCTGTGGGTGTCAGCGTAGGCAGGTGCCTCATCACCTCCGGAGCACTTGCCCTTGTCCTGTGTCACAGGGCAGCGCAGCGTCACCTGGGGAGAAGACCCAGGTCTACCTGTGGCTCTGATAATTTAGCTGCTTCGTTTTCAAAAGTAAGAAATTTGAGGACTCTTTTTGGGTAATGCAGCAGAAAAAGTCTGTTTCACATAACTGTGCCCACCTTCTAGTTTCAAGGCTTCTGTATCTCATGCCACCCGCTTGTGCCACCGAACTGTAACCCTGGCACCCCTCTGCACCATGGTGCACGCTGGGAGACATGAGTCCCGTGTGGAACATGATAGATATTCCAGACTGGGATCCAGCATTTAAGTAGGTGTTTCCACCGTGTGATGAGGGAAGAGTAAGGCCTGTCATTTAAGATACAAACGTACATCGTTGTACCTGTGGGAGTGGTTTTAATACTGACATACCTGTAAGTATACTTTGCCCCCAGTTTGAAGCTAACCATTAACATCTTTGTTTTTCCTCATTTCCTTAGAATTTCTTCCCAGAACAGATGGTTACTTGGTGCCAGCAGTCCAATGGCAGTCAGGCTCAGCTTCTGCAGGTACTGGGCAAACATCGACTTCCGCTGATGAAGTAGGCTTTCTGGATAGAAGGCCTCGTGGAACTGATAGGGCCGCGCTGTAAAAACCCGAAGAGGTCGCATCCTCAGTCACGCATTCACCTCAGCTCCCAAAGGAGTTTAGAGGACCCAGAAGTAAAAGTTTACTCAGGAAATCTCTGTGTCGCTGGGCTCCTGCAAAGCAAGACGAGCGCTGGTGCCAGGGAGCGCCGTGGCCGGCTGTGGGCTGAGGCTGGGTGAAGCCCAGGGCTGCCTGGTCAGGCCCCTGCCCGGCCGCCGGGACTCTGCAAAAGTGCTGAGTCTGCTTTAGAGAAGAAACGATTGAATTACCGCGGAGTCCCTTGTAAAGTGCCTTGCCATACATTGAAAATAGGGAAACCTGTTTAATTGTCTTCTGCTTCCTAAAGTCTGCTCTAGGAGCGCCTGGTCTCTGGGAGGGAGCCCAGCCTCGGTGCTAAGACCCTCACTCCTCCAGGGTGGTGGGCAGGGGGAGGGACCATTCCTGCCGCCCCTGCAAACGCGTCTGTGTGCGTGTTCATGGAGAGAAAAACCGCTCCCTAAGGCAACCAGCAACATCCAGGTGGTATCAAATATAAGAGAAACTACTAAAATTTAGTTCCTGCAAAATTCTGCCCATAAGCCTTTCTTTTTCTACTTCATCATCACTGGCTGAGTTTCACCGTCTCAAAGATAGGAGCTTCAGAGCTCTGTTCTGGTGGTCTCATCAGAAGCCCCTCCAACCATAGCATTTGTCAACACCTGTTTGTCATTATCCATGCACAGTGAACAGTGAGCTGGCAAACTCTTTGTAATTGCTTTGACCTTGAGAAGATGTGTGGACCTCCTGAGCGTGTGCCGTGATCTCTTGAGGCCCTGGAAGAACTGCAGCCAGGAGCGTCAGAGCTCTGTCCGGCCTGCCCATCCCACCTGCAGGGCAGGAGCTCTGTCCCCTCCCAGTCCAGTGGGAGGACCCGCCAGTTTCACTCCTCAACTTCACTCCATGGCCTCTTCCCTTAGAAAAGCAGGGATTTTTTTTTTGGGGGGGGGGTTGTTTTCAGTAAAGCCTTTGTTCTTAAGGCTGCCTATATAGCTGGGATGGGGGATGCCACCAGGGTGTCCCGGGTGCATCATGTGCAGACAGACAGTGCCTTCTGCATACCTTCCATTAGAGAGGTGCCTGGCCACGGTGGCTGCTGGCCGTGCACTCTCAGTTCCCTGCACCTAATCGCCTGCTCCTGGCCCTCGCTCTCAGCCTAGCTCTGGTGACCAGATTGGGTATTTTACGGAAAGCTGGAATGAGGGGCAGAGCCCTTTGATGTACTGTCTTGTAAGGAATTTATGACTTAGTGTTTTCACTAGTGTTAGGTCCATTTGCTTGCATGTATTTCATACTAATTATTAAATATGTTCTATGCAACACCAACTTAGATGGGATTTTAAGACCTTTGAAAGGAGAAAATTCTCAATTTGACCAAAAAAATCTTTTAATAATCCAGAAAATGTCGGCTGTGCTAGTAACATATTCGCTTTAATTTTTTTTGGATTACCATTGTCTGATTTTTAAAATTTGCTCCTCAACAGAATTTTCTGAACTCCAGTAGCTGTCCTGAAATTCAAGGATTTTTGCATGTGAAAGAGCTGGGAAAGAAATCGTGGAAAAAGCTGTATGTGTGTTTGCGGCGATCAGGCCTTTATTGCTCCACGAAGGGGACTTCAAAGGTGAGTTTTAACACCCACCGGCACCAGCACTGATCATGGTCCAGCCGCTCTGGGCTGGGAGTGCTCAGAGTGAACTTGGGCTTCATTTTAAAATGCACCTTTGGCTCCTCCAAGCTCGTGATAACTTATTATTAAGCTGGCTCTGGAACAGCCAAGCTCAGCATCACTGGTCTGCTGGCTGACCTCAGAAACGGGGTGATGCTACAGGCCTAGGAACCCTGACTGCCCCGCCCCGCCATGGGTTGGGAGCAGACCCTCCTGGCTGCACGGGCCCTTCAGAGACTAATCTGGTTCTCGCAGTTTGGGATCCAGGCCAGCCATAAGAGTGCTTTATAGATTATTGCCTCCCTAATGCCAATCTAACATATATTATTGTACGTACTTTATGGAGTAAGTTGCAATTTTACATGGATCCCCAGTGAGAAGAAGAGTCTCTGAGAGAGGGACAACAGCTGCAGGCCTCAAAAGAGAGCTGGTGTCATTGTGGGCTTAGCCCGGGGTCTCCTTCAGTTCCTGCACACTCTTACCTACTCTCTTCCCGTGACTTGCGTGTACACCTTGCCGTGGGAGCCGTGTGCTGCCAGCCCTGGCCA
The DNA here is from genome assembly GCF_020740605.2 of Lemur catta. Taxonomy (NCBI): domain Eukaryota; kingdom Metazoa; phylum Chordata; class Mammalia; order Primates; family Lemuridae; genus Lemur; species Lemur catta. Next base: position 93,313,864 of record NC_059138.1, on the reverse strand, counting down.
AGCATTTACCTTCTAAGAGCTGTGGTCCCTCCCACTCTGGCCAGCAGAGAGCAGGGAGGAGCTGGTGGCCGCCGGGTGAGGGTGCTGTGCACACTCAGTGCGGCTCTGGGAAGTCAGCAGCTGCCACCGGAGGAGCCAGAGAGAAGGGCCATCATCTCCGGGGAGGGGCTTTGACCTGACGCAGGGCAGGGTGGCATGCTGCCCTCCCAGCCCCGCTTTACGGCCCACTCGCCGTCCCTGTGCATGCAAAGCACGGAGCCTGGAGCGGGAAACGGAACTGGGCTGGAGACTGAAGGAGCAGGAGGGTGGGACAAGCTGCCAATGGGAAACCGAAGGACAGGCGGACTCGGAACGGCGGGATGGCCCCTGCGTTGGAGGGTGTGCACTTTGACCTTTGGGTTTCAGATTTTCTCCTGGTTTTTACTTTGAGTATTTAGTCATGGGGCTTTGATTTAGCAGAAGCATCAAATACCTTCCCACAGTTTTTTGTCTGAGAATTTGGGAGGTACATTTTTTGGGTGAGGGCTTGGTGGATTTGGTTTTAATTGAGCACATATTTCACACTGTGGTTATAACCTCTAAAATGCCAGTGCTTGTGGGTGTGCCCTCGGTTGACCAAGATGTGAAAACATTTGCTCTTGGCTGTGCCTGAGACCTACTCTCTGCACTTAAACCTGGCGACATTTTCACAGGAGCCCCGACACCTGCAGCTGCTGGCCGACCTGGAGGACAGCAACATCTTCTCCCTGATCGCTGGCAAAAAGCAGTACAGCGCGCCCACAGACCACGGGCTCTGCATAAAGGTACTGGGCTGTGAGCTGAATGGCGTGTTGGTCCTTGGGTAGCTCAGAGGCTGGAGGAAGAGCAGGCACGTGATGGATAATGCCAGCGAGTCCAGGGTCTTAGGGACGGTGGCTTTTGGCCTCCAGGGTGGCTGTGGCTGTAGCCAATAGCAGTAGTGGAAGGAGGAGGCAGGTTAGGGGAGGGGACCCTCAGCCTGTCACCTTGGGTGACCTCCATGGTACTGAGTGAGCTGATGCCTTCTATGTGGGCTTCTAGTCATGGGATAGTTAGATAGGAGTGATCACAGTGCGGCCCACCCTTTACATGCATGTGTGTGATGGCATGTGCACCTGTGTGTGTACACAAACACACGCACACACACTTGTGTACATGTGCACACACCTGTGGGCCAGGCCCGCCCCTCCCCCCTGTTTGTGGTGATATTGGCAGTCATGGTGGTAGATGACATTGCTGTGTACTTGCTGTGCACGGCATGCTCAGCCAATGGGCTGACATCCGTTGTCTTGTTTAACCTTCATAGATGCTTACAGGTAGGAACTGAGTCAGCCACGGGGCCCACGTCAGGTAGCCAGTGAGCGGTTGTGCTGGGAATTCACTCCGGTGGGCTGACTTCTGAGTCCCAGCCCCAGCCCCGTCCTGAGGGGAACAGGAGCCCTTCTTGGGCTGCACCAAGGAGAAAATTCCATCCAAAATACCATCTTATACCTTGCTCAGAGAGGCACTTTTGGCTAGGAGTAATGAGCCCGGCAGCCAGCGCCCCACCCTTCCCAGGGCCCGTGCCAGCTGCGCCCACCCCTCTCTGCAGACGGGTGGCGAGCCCAGGGCAGTCACTCATGTCCTTCCAGATTCCCGAGGGGAAGAGCTGGGGCAGCACCCTCCCCCTGCGCTATCCCTTGAGTCTGGGGCTGGGGTTCTGGCTGAGGCCCAGATAAGTCTATCCCTGCAGCAGTCCTCCTCCCTCGCCAAGGGCCCTGCCTCAGTCTCCCGCTCCAGCGGCGACGTTGGTCTCGCTCTGTGGACCTTCCACTTGGAGCCTGGCCTTCGGGCCACTCAGACACCACTGTCCTGAGCCTCACAGGGCCTCCTCCCTTGGCGAGCCCACGAGGGGCCCCTAGGCCAGCTGCCCCTCAGGCTCGAAGGCGCGTGTCTGCTGTGCTCCCCCATTGGGCGACGTCCGGCTGGATGTCCCTGCCGGTGCCCAGTGTGGCCCTGCCTCCACACTGGCATGTTTGTGACCCACTGCTACCTAATTTGACTTTGTTTTACCTCCTTTAGCCAAACAAAGTAAGGAACGAAACTAAAGAGCTGAGGCTGCTCTGCGCAGAGGACGAGCAGACCCGGACGTGCTGGATGACAGCGTTTAGGCTCCTCAAGGTGCGTGGTGCCGCCGTGTGTGGCCCGAAGGGCCAGGAGCTGGGCTTGGCTTCTGTGCTAGCAGGAAGATGCCCATAACTTTTCCGCTGCTCTGTCAGTAGTTTATTGATCAAATGTAGTTACATGTCTTTCTAAGCAAGATCTCAGGAGCTTCTGACAGGGGCTTAAGATTACAAAGGTTAGAGCCAGGTTTTCTGGCACGGCACGAGGGACGCTGGGGGTGAGGGCATCTCGTGCACGGCAGGACATTTCCCAGCATCCCTGGTCTCCGGCCTCTGGATGCCGGCAGCACCCCAGCCGGCCGAGGCAGCCAGAAATGTCTCTCAATGTGCCAGGTGTCCCCAAGGGGCAGGGGGTGGCAATTGCCCCCGGTTGAGAACCGCCGAGTTAGAGGAATAGGGTTAGAAAAATCGCGACCAGGGAGAAACGGAGAAAGGAAATGGTACCTGAGGAGGTTAATTATTCTCGTGGCTGAGCGAGACTCTCAGCTTCCCAAAAAGCCCAGGCCATGGGGGAACGTGGTGAGCTGCAGATCACCGTAGTCCTCAGGGGAGACGGCGTCTCCTGACTGTAAGTTGTGAAAGAAATCTGTGACGTGGAGCCCCACATGGGACAATGCCCTTGATGGCAATTTTATCGTAGTTGCCAAAGTGACTTCCTTTAGCTCTTTACTGTAATCACTTTGGTAAAGCTAAGAACGTAACAGTACGGTCAGTCTCACTTTGGGTTTCCCACACCGTGTTCCTCTGCGCACACACAGTATCCCACGTGTCTGGAATTACTTATACCTATAAAGTCCACGTGGGTTGCAAGTAAGTTGACTGAGATGAACTTGGCTAAAGTCCAGGGTTCTCTGGAGGAGACGGGCATCTAGTCAGCTGTGGCCTGTGTGTGCAGTGGTCCAGGGATCTCTGCAGAAACTACCAGCCTTCGCTGAGCTGCAGTGTTCCTCTAGCCGGTCCAGAGGCGCAAGGTGAGGTCAGTCAGGGAGGCGGATGGGCCAAAGGAGACTTAGCTCAAACCTCTCCTTACGGTTCCACACAACGTCAGCTCCACAGATAGCTGTCCTGTTTCTCTTTCTCAGAACCTTGTACTGTTTTATTTTTTCTACTGATAAAACCAAAAAGTATTAAATTCAAAATTTTCCTGATTTATAATCAAAGAGGAAATGTTGGTGTTAGCATGAGATATTACAGATCATAGACTACTCCCTTATCAGCTAGTTTTAAATCTGCCATCCGTGAGAACTGATTAAGTAAGTTGCAGGATTTCCATTGAGAGGAACACTCTGCAGCTCTGAAAAGACTGAGGTTGCTTTTGTGTTCTGTTATGGGGAAATCGTTAACAACGAAAGAGCAAAGTGCAGGGCAGCATATAGGGAGCGTGCCGTGTTGGTTGGGGGGAGTTGCCATGCTTGTGTCTGCTGGCGTGCGCACGAGCACTGTGCGGGAGGGAAGGCAGACGTGGGCAGCGGAGATGCACCCGTGCAAATGCGGGCAGAGGCCAGAGAGAAACTTCTAAAGTTTTATATTTATATATATGTTTGATTTTTTTTTTTTATCTGCAAATCTATTTTGGAAGAGGTAAGAAAGGCAATGGAGGAGGAGAGTGGTAGTCCACTCTGTGAAGCTATAGATTTTATTACTTTGGGTAAGTCCGGGGAGCAAGGGCTTAAGTTTGATGCGTGAAAAAGAGCAGGTGTCTCCTCTGGTGCCGCGACTGGCCGGAGGAACGGATGTGGGCGGAGCTAACAGCGAGGCTCCGAACCGCCTGCACCATCAGCGTTGACAATAATGTGCTACGCGATATTGACGTGTTTGGAGCATTCACCGTGTGCCGGGCACTCCTGATCACTTTACCCCTCACAACGGCTCAGGGACACGTGTGTTATCCTCATCCTCACTGTACGGATGACAGAACTGAGGCCCGGGTGTGGCAGCTGGGCCGTGGCGGAGCCAGGCGTAGAGCCCCAGCATTCTGGATGCAGAACCCTTTCTAACGACCGTGCTGTGCCACCCTCCTTGCGAGCCACCGGGAAGCTCAGTGCTGTTGCCCGGCCGCCTTGCAGGCAGCACTTTGTAACCAGGGATGCACAGATTTCAAAGGCGTTACAGATACGTCCCAATGCCATTCTTCTTGGAGGCTGGAGGCCTGGACCTAACAGGAATGTGGCCTTTGGGACAGTGAAGTGAAAGTTGAGTTGCACATTTCTGTCCTAATTGGTTCTGGTCCCAGGTCCGTTGCCGTTACTGGGCAGGCTGAGAACAGCCCCTGAGGTCAACAGCTTGGCCATTGATTTTGGTAGTCTAATACGTCCCTCCCTCCCCGCTCTGTCCCCCAGTGTTCTGGTCAGAGAGGGGAAAGGCATAATGAGGAGATGAGACTGTGTGGGAGGCCTCTCCGCCTTGCACCTGCACAGGGCCTTTGGAAAATGAGGCGTTTTGTTCAGAGACTTGTGTCTTTTGAAGCTGTAAGGGGACTAAAATGCCTCTGTCCTTGTCCCTGCGTCTTTCCCAAGGCCCTTCTTGGATGTGAGCATTGACTCAAGTCCATGGTCAGTCTTGACCTACTCGACGGGGAGGCGGGAGCCATGAGGGGCTGTGGCTGGATGGCCGCCTGCAGCAGTGCGGCTGGGCGGGGACCCGCGGGCACCTGTTTGTAGGTCTGGCTCCCCTCCAGCATCCTCTTTGAGGACAGGGGCTGCTTAGCGCTCAGAACATAGCAGAGCCTCAGGAAAACTGAGTGGGTAAAAGTGGGAGCCAACTTAAACTTGGGTCTCTGGCTTTGATCTTTCCTGGTTTGGTACCGTATCTGCCTCCTGCCTACTGGATGTCACTGTCCCCGCCAGAGTCGGCCTGTTGGACTAAAGATGCTGCGGGATCCCAAACAGTCTGATTCTTAGGCCTTCACAGTGTGTCACCAGCACAGACCGAGCAAATGCTGGGTCGTGTCTCTTCACAGTTGACGTGAAGATCTTGTCTGCAGTAAATGGTGAGAGGTCCCTGTCAGCCTTAGCCGCTCAGATTCTCTTGTCCCCTAAAAGTGGATCAGGTGTTCTGTGTCCTCACCTGGAGGAAGTAGAGGATACAGATAGGATGCCTTGTTGTATAGCAGTTGTCAACACAGTTATCATTTCTGTATGGTGGGTAATGGGTCGGCATAGGCAATGTATTGAAATGGAGATTTGATTTCCCTAGGGCTGTTTGGGAAGGAAAGCCTGGTTATTTTGAATTAACCTAGGACCTTCTTACATTTTTAAGTACCCACACAGTTACACTTTCTTTAAAAAAATAAATCTTACAGCTTGGACCTACGTGGGAGAAACCTGGCATTGGTGTCGTCAGCTTTGCAGAAAGATGCCCAGTAGCTAGCACCAGCAGGGAACCTTTCGCCCCTCACTTCCTTCCACTCGTCCTTTGTTAAGTGAGTTCTTGTGCACTGTGGGGCTGTGCAGGGAGGATTAAAACTTCAACAGTTATTTATTGTCTCCTTCCTCCTCCCTCTGTCTTCCAGAATGTTCTTAAACTGCTATAGAAATTATTCCCCAAGAGGGAGGAGGTCTTTCTTTATCTATACAAGATTCCGTAGCCGTGGTTGCTTTGGTTTAAATGGTCTGATGTTGAAAAGGCGATTAAATTAGATGTTCAGCAAGGCGGCAGTCTGAGGGGACAGACAGGGCCGCCTCCACACACACGCTGCTGACTACAAAAGAGTGCGTCTGGAACAAAGAGAAAATTCACACCCGCCCTGGGAAGCAGCGTGTGCGACGCAGGGAACAGGGTCATCTGAGAGCAGCGAGAAAGTTGTGCAGAGCGAAAGCCAGACAGCCCGGCACTGGGCAGTGCGTGCCGAGCGCCCGCCAGGCGCCAGCTCCAGAGCAGGAGCGCCACATGCCCTGGGTCATCGATCCTCCCGAGGGGCCTGAGAGGGAGGACTCTGCCCTCAGAGTGGGAATGAAGTTCAGTGAGGTGGAGGGTCCAGGGACTCAGCATCCCTGAGACGGGAGGGCCTTAGGAATCACGAGAAAAGTTGAGAAATGGCTCCTGTGTGCTCCCAGCCCCTCCCTGCCACGACACAGCCCCCACCCGCTTCCACACTCGCCCACGTTCCAGCCCTTCGGGAGGCGGGACACAGCTCCACGGGTCCCAGAGCCCGCGCTCCGACCAGTGCGGCTCTGGGGAGCAGCTCCGTCTAAAAGCTGAAATGAAACCAGGGCAACGCAGGAAGCTTTAGGTCCTGTGCATGAAGGACTGAGCCTGCACTCCAAGATCATGTCCTCCTTCCTTAGTTGATGTTCACATTTCCCTTCTTTTGGGAAATACTCTTGATATTAAATGGCAGGTTTTAGTTTGTGCGCATGTTAATTGTCTTACTTGGCGAGTGAGTTGCCAAACGTTAAGGCAGTCATGAATTTTTCTCTCCCAAATTTTATTTCTGTGTAAAATCTAACAGTGTGAAAATCATTGATTTAGACCTTTCATTTCATTTTCTTCCCTGCAAGCTGACTTCTCAAGCCTGTGGGTTCTCACAATTTGTGTTGTGGCAGAACTCTTCCCACCTCCAGGCAAAATCTCTTACCACTCCCATAGGTCTAACAGAGCAAAGGCCTGAACAACTGCAGGTGTCCCCGGTCACAGACGAGACGCGTTCCCGAGGGTGTCGTCACCTCCCACAGTGCTCCTTGCCAGAGAGTCTGGTGGGCTCATATTCTTTATTAAGAGTTATTACCTCAGCTTTGTTTTGGTTAGTGTTTACAGGGGTTTTTTTGGATCATCTTTTTCTACCTTCCTGGGTCCTTATGTTTAAGGAATATCTCATAAGCACAACGTAATTGTGGATATTTCGCTGTGATTATCTTTTAGTTGGAGCATTTATTGTGTTTTAATGGTATCATTTAGTGTGATCAATAATATTAGTGTTTGCACCTATCGTTTGCCATTTTTTTATCAGTCTGTCCCACCTCTCCTGTATTCCTTTTGCTCTTAATTTTTTGAATTCATCAACTGTTATTTACATTTTTCCCTCTGCTAGCCCAGTGCGTACATCCACATTTACTGTTTTCTAGTGGCTGCCCTCGGCGTCACAGCATGCATCCTTAACTTATAAGACCTCACGCAATTTATTGTCCTACTTTGCCACTTTCAGACCAGCATAAGGACCCTCAACTCCATTTGTACCGTCGTCCCTTTTGAAGGACTCTTGTCATGTATATTAATTTTCTACATATTTAAAACCCCATAAGACATGTTGTTGTTGTTGTTAATATACTCAATTAATTTTTCCTGAATTTGCATTCTTCTCTCCGGGACTAGAAGAACTTTTTCCTTAGCAATTATTTTCACATGGGCCTAAGAAATGTTCTCAATTTTTGTTGCACCTTCAATATTGGAGGAACGTTTCAATGGTTATGGAAGGCTAGTGAGCAGTTGTTTTCTTCTGCTTTTTCATCCATTCCGTTGTCCTCTGGGTCTTATTTATGTAACAATATCAATTGTCTGTCCTCTACTTGCTTAGTGAAAATAATGCATATTTTTCTCTGGTTGCTTTTGACATTTTCTTTATCTCTGCTTCTCAGAAATCTTTCCATGATATGCCTGGATGTGGGTTTATTTGTCCTTCGCTCTGAAGCTTGATATGTTTTTGTCCATTTTGGAAAATTCTTGGCCATTGTCTCTTCATGTATTTCTTCTGACCTATTCTCGCTCTTCTCTCACGGGAGCGTAATTGTACCTATGTTGGCCCTTTTCATCATGTTCTAAATATTTTCAGTTTAGAAATGAGTGTATACCATAAGACCTAGAACTGGAATTGAGCTTACATCCATGAAGGAAGGTCAGAAGGAAGATGCAGCCTACTTGGTAACTGTTTCTGACTCGGTTTTTTTTTTGTTTTGTTTTGTTTTTTTTTTTCCCCAAGTTGTTTGAGAGGGAAATTCAGGAGTGTAGGTTGGGATGTTGCAGGTGGGTGAGACTTTGCAGAGCCTTAGTCCTTACTGCCAGGGTAAGAAAGCACACACCAGTGGCTGGTGAGGCAGTACACCCGGTGGCTAGGGAGAGCGCTGGGTTTGGAGCAGGCTGCACACATTTGAATCCTGAGTCCTCACTTTCCCGTGACCTTGGGCAACTTGCTTCATTCGCTGTGCTTTGGTGCTGTTCTCTGTAAATAGGGATAATTTCATTACACAGCTCATAAAATGAAGAGGATTAAATGAAATAATAACGTAATGCACTTAGAATAGTACTTGGCCCTTAGCAGCGCTCAATAAGGTTACTTGTTCTTGGTGTTGTTATTATCTCTGTCACTGCCCTGCTTATTCCGAAACCAGTCAGCTCTCACTCCTGTGGGGCAACAGCAGCAGCAGAACTGAGGTGTGCACCGTATTGAGTGTGTACTTGACCCTTGAACAACACGGGTCTAAACTGTGTGAGTTCACTTACACAGGGATTTTTTTCAATAAATATATTGGAAAAAGGTTTTGACATCTGCAACAATTTGAAAAAACTCGCACACTGTGTAACCTAGAAATATCAAAAAAATGAAGTTAGGTACATCATGAATGCATAAAATGTATGCTTATACTAACCTATTTTATCACTTACTACCATAAAATATACACAAATATATTATTAAAAGTTAAATTATATCAAAACTTACACACACACTTACAGACCATACATGGCATCATTTGCAAAGAAGAGAAAAGTAAATGTAATGATGCAGTATTAAATCATAACTGCATAAAATTAACTCTTGTACATACTGCACTACTATAATAATTTTGTAGCGACCTCTTGTTGCTGTTGTGGTGAGCTCAAGTTGTTGCCGCTTAAAATGCTGTGTGACACTAATCATCTCTGCCTGGTCTCTTCAGCAAATTGCATGTTGTATTAAAGTGAGGTTTTACTACACTTGATGTTCTTGAGTATTTTTTGTCCGTTTAGTGCAATATGGTAAACCTATGGGACCCTTACGAAGTGCCACTGCTGATGCTGGAAGTGCTCCCAGGAAGCAGAGAAAGGTCATGACACTGCAAGAAAAACTTGAACTGTTTGACGTGTAGCGTAGATTGAATACTCGCCCTCCATATCAGACAGACGGTTCATCTTGTAAACAAACTATGTAAACTTACAGTGTTGGTAAATACCGTACAGTACTATAAATGTATTTTCTCCTTTATGATTTTCTTAATGACATTCTCTTTTCTCTAGCCTACTTTGTTGTAAGAATACCGTATATAATGCATACGACGCACAAAATATGTGTTAATCGCCTGTCTGTGTTATTGGTGAGGCTTCCGTCCACTGTAGGCTACTACTAGTTAAGTTTTAGAGGAGTCAATGTTATACTCCGATTGTCGACTTCAGAGGGGCAGCGGCCTTAACATCGTTTTTCCAGTGTCATTTGCTCTTCGGGTCACGGGGCTGTTGACGGGTATTGTTCTGTGTTGTGTACCCGTCACTGCACTTTGGCGGCGTGGCCTTTGCTGTGCTCGGGACTAACTCTGGTTTCCCTGCAGTACGGAATGCTCCTTTACCAGAACTACCGCATCCCGCAGCAGAGGAAGGCCTTGCTGTCCCCGTTCTCCACACCAGTGGTAAGCAAAGCTGGCGCCTTCCAAAGCCCAGTGTCTTTTTCAGCTGCCGTGTCCGTGTGTGTTGTGAATGTCTCATTTCCCACGGGGCGGCCGGGAGAAGCTCCAGGAAGAGCGTGCACATGCCAGGGAGGCCAGTGTGTCTCACGGCATTCCATGTCCCAGGAGGCGGTTTTGTCGTCTCCAGGTGTGCTTGCGTGCAGCAGGCTTCTGCACCCCCCTTCTCCCACCCTGCGGCTCCCTCGGGGCTGTTTCCGTAGGGGGCTCTCTTTAGTGCTCAAAAATGCCAGCACCAAGTTTCAGCACTGCTGGGAGCCTTTGCTGCCTCCGGCTTTTGTTCCTGCAAGCCACAGGATCCACGGGTGCCGCTGGCCCTTAAGTTCCAGTCATTCCCTGGCAAGAATTTAGAGATCATAATCACTCCTGTATTCTCAGCATGTACGTTACTGCCCAAAGGGGCAGAAGCACTTCACCCTCTTGAAATATGATCTTGAAGATCCTTTAGTGTCTGTTCTTACAAGATGTCAAATGACACCACGGAAAGAGCCCACGTGTTCCCTGAGCTCACACACCTGGGGCATGCTGTGCTGGTGAGGACGAGGGTCGCCCCACGGTCGTTTCCTAGACGCACTTTAGTGCAGGCCGGGGAGCCCTGAGGGGCACATGGTCCACGTCCTCCTGGCACCAGGTGGCCTCAGCAGCTGTCTTTGAATACTCAGAGAAGACTGGAATGATTTTTATTCTTCTTACGAAAAGCCAAAGCCATTCTTATCTCAAAGGCCCTCTGGCCGCAGAATTTTCCACCGGAACCAGTGAATTTTCCTCCTGAAACATCAGGAGTTCAGGGGGTGAGGGTGGGGGGAGGCATTGCCTGTCACCCTTTCCGGGCCCTCTTCCTGATCATGTCCCGCCACGGTTCCGCTGCGTGCTCCGGCGACTGACTTCCCTGCGCTCTAAGACTCTGTGGTCTTTCCTTTGCAGCGCAGTGTCTCTGAGAACTCCCTTGTGGCGATGGATTTTTCTGGTCAAACAGGACGTGTGATAGAGAATCCGGCCGAAGCCCAGAGTGCCGCCCTGGAGGAGGGCCACGCCTGGAGGGTAAGGCCCCGCCCCGGCCCCCTGCAGAGGCTCCCTCCCGGGTGGGGTGGTCACCCCAGTGCTCGCCTTCTCGCAGAACAATGGCTCTGTGCGTGGCGGCACGGCAGCGGGGGCATCAGAGTTCTCAACTGCAGGCAGCATTTGGCACTTCTGGGCACCCCCACGTCCTTCACCCAGCCGTGCCCCGCTGCCTGCCTGTCCCCTGGGCTTTCATGGCAGGGACAGGGGAAGAGCGCTCTGTCCGCCCCAGCTCGCGTGTAGAACTGCTCCGCTGACGAATCGTCAGTTGTCTGTGGCGCACGCAGGGCCCAGGCGTGAGTGAGGCCTCCAGGCATCCACGCCGTGGCTCTGCCACTGAGAGCCTTGAGCCTCACAGTTCCATTCCCCCTGAGGGGCAGGCTTTAATCTCCAGATGGGAAGAATGTCACCCAGCTTCCAAATTCTCCTGGAACTTAAAGGCCACGTGGAAACCATGAGCCCAGGGCTCTGTCTGGGAAAGCATTCTCTGCACGGTAGCTTCAGAGGACGGGGAAGAAAGGAGGATGTCCCCAAGCACAGGGTTCCAGACGCCAGTGTTTAGAGAACTGCTTGAGTTAAATAGAAAAGCTCATGCATGTGTCAGGTTTACCCTAAGGTTTATCGGGATGTTCATGGCGTTTTCATCGTATGTCCTTTGTGTGGGAAACAAGCATCTCTACTGCAACACTGAGAGGGCCGCATCGGGTGACTTGTTGGGGTGTCAGTCTGTTGTCTTCAGCGCTAACGTGGGGATTTCTCTTGCAGAAGCGAAGCACGCGGATGAATGCCCTAGGTAGCCAAAGTCCCCTCCACCCTTCTACCCTAAGTACAGGTAAACGTGGTACGGTGCCTGATTTCTCTGTACCCAAAGAAAGCCAAATGGTCCCCAGCCCTCTGCCCTCCCCACGCTTCCCGAAGTTGCTCGAGCCCAGAGTGCACCACCAAAGGAGTAGCCGTGGGAGTGGGGCTCGGGGTTTATGAGAGTCCACTGTGCTGTCAGGGAACACCTGTGGAGGTGCCACCACCACACCCTCCTGTCCTCTTCCCCCGCAGTGATCCACAGGACACAGCACTGGTTTCACGGGAGGATTTCCAGGGAGGAATCCCACAGGATCATTAAGCAGCAAGGGCTCGTGGATGGGTAAGGACCACCGCTGATGAGAGCTGCCGTGTGCCGAGGTTTCATTGTGCTGGGTGCATATTCTGTGCATGTCCTCAGACCTCCTTACGGGATAGGCGGTAGTTTTATCCTCATTTTAAAGAGGAGAAAACGTAGGGTCAGAAGATAAGTGGGGTGCAGGGCTTGCCTGGCCAGTACGGGGCAGAAAAGGCTTCTAATCCATGTCTGTACAGACGGTATCTAGAATTATCCTCTAACTCATAGATGAAACCTGAGCAAATGAAGAATACTAGCTAGTTGTTTTGCCTTTATAAGAAGGCGAGCAAATCAAAGAAAAACATTTTTGCCTGCACCTTTTGATTTGTGCTCTGTATCAGGTAGCTTTTGCTCAGAACAAACAGCCCCAAACCTTAGTGGCTTCAACAACAAAGGTGTGTTGTTATCTCCCAGCTGTGGCTGGTTGGCCTTTCTCACCTGCGCCAGTGGCTGGGGCTGGGCAGTCCAGGGCTGCTTCCTGCGTGTGTCTGACGGGCGGCATGGGCTGTTGGCAGCGGTGACGGGTGCCTGGGCGGGCATGTGTTCACAGCAGGCTGTCGGGGGGCTCCCGGGAGCAGCAAGAGAGGTCAGACTCCAGCACACAGCACAGGACTTCTCTCTCCTTGTGTCACATTTGCTGCTGTCCCCACTGGCCGCCGCAGATCCCAGGCCATGCCCAGCATGCCTCTTGAAAGGGAGCGCCCAGGGTGTGGATGCAGCAGGCACGCGGGGGCAGCTGCAGGCTGCCGACACTGCAGGGCGAGCGGGCCCTGTGGGTTCCACGCTCCCAGGAGGCACAAGCTGGCTCTCCCTGAGCGGGTTAGGTGCCCTGGTCCCTTTCCTTGTGGGAGCCACCCCACACAGCTCTGTCTGCTCAAAAAACAGGTTCTTGGAAGCTGCTAAATTCAAAGAACAATCCTTTTGTCCTGAATCTTACAAAAAGTTTTATTATGGAAATTTTCAAAGTTAGTGAGACAGAAGAGAATAGTGAGCCCAATTTGCCCACTGCTGGCTTCCACAGTTTGCTGATCTGCTTCATCTCTTCCCCCTCCCACGATTCCTTCTCCTTTATCTGCTCCTCACCCTCCTCCTCCTCCTCCTCCTCCTCCTCCTCCTCCTCCTCCTCCTCCTCCTCCTTCTATTATAAAGGAAATCCCAGGTATCCAAATTTTTACCAGTAAATATCTCAGTGTGTGTCTCTAAAAAATAAAGACCCTTTTGTCTAGATATAACTATAATATCATTATTACATTTAACAAAATAAACAAAAATTCCTTACTATCATCTAAAAGCCAATCCATGGTCAAATTTCCCTGGTTGTCACCCAGAAAGTCCTTTACATTAAATTCAGTTTATTTAAATCAGAATTCACAAGTTCTGTCGGGTTAGCGTACTGTGTCACTACAGTCTCCAGGAGTCCAGAATAGTCAGTCTCTCCTTCTGCTCCCCTTTTCTGTTTTTCCTATCCTTTGTTTGTTGAAGAAGCTCCTTGTCATTTGCTGATCACATACGTGTCTTTTCTTTTTATGTGTTCCTCTGTCTCCCTTATTCCTGGAAATCGGTAGTCAGAGGTGTGATTAGATGCAGATTCATCCCCCCTGCCCAGGCCCCTGTTTCTTGAGGGGTTCCCGAGACAGCGTCGTCTGTTCCCCCCTGCGTGAGCTGACATTCTTTCCCCGTCTCCCAGGAAAGGTAGCTAAATGCTACATCACCCTCTGCTTGTCAGTTCTCAGAATAATGTTGGTCGGTGTCTGCCACCCTCCACTACTGACAAATGAGGAATGTTTGGGTTTGTTTAGTTGATTTTGCTTTTGTTTAAACTATCACTATGAATGTAGATTTTTATGTGTTTGATTTATTTTAGTCAAAACTTGTTTTTCTTCTTGATGCTCTGTTTGCCCCTCGTTGGCCAGTGGTCTTTCAAGTCGGTTCCTGAGTCCTTGGACCCAGCTGGACAGTGTTTGATTCCATGTGTGACAAGATGGCTTAGGCTTAAGTGACACGTTTCTCCTAGGAGCTCTGATTCTTCCCAGTGGCAGATGGCGTCTGGAGACCACAGTCTTCGGATCTTTTCGGTGGAAAGAGCTAGGACCTGGTCTTCGTTAAACCAAAGAAGAAATATTATAGGTTCATGATGATGTTGCCAATTCAGATTTGAGATTACAGCGTTTTTGTTTCTTTGATTTTGTTGTATTTCTTTTCTCTTACTCTGTTACTAATGGCATTAACTTAATTATTTATTCATACATATGTATGTGTGTGTGTATGCACACAGATATATGTAACAGACATATATAACGTCTTGAAAGTATTAATACTGATATTTATTCAGTAGGACTCCTAAATTGAAATTTCTTTGCAGTCCATTTAATCCTTAAGGAATATTCCAGGCAGGTTACCTTAAAATACTGTGCTTGAAGCCACTTAAAATAATTCTTCTCTGTGGCTCTGTCACCAAACTGTTATGTAGGCAGGCTTTGTTTCAGTGCATGTGTAGTGTTTGTGAGCAGATCTGGTTATTTTCTGTTTGGTTGAATGCTGCTTTTTAAATTATGGAAATCATTTCCGTGGTATAAAATCAGGCACATTCTATGTGGACAACTGTGCCTCTGCACCCCCGAGACAGGTTTATTAGTGTTTGTTTATCTTTCTATCATTTCTTTTTAAACACATAAGCAAAATGTATTTGTTTTCATATTCCTTAAACGAAGGTAGCGCCCCGAGCAGCACGCGGCACTCCCCGCTAACCCGCGTCCTGAGGGCCGCCCAGGTGCACGCGGAGGGCCCGTGCGCTGCATTTCCACTCCTGGCTTCTCTTTGATGTAGACGGAACATCTTCCCTTTCAGCTGACCCCTGCTCAAGGGACCCTTGGCCTGTTTCCAGGCTTATGTCATGATAAACAGTGCTGCGTCATTCCATGATTTTGCTTGTGCACCTTTGCTGGTGAGATCTTGCACGTGGGCTTGTCAGTGGAAGGCTCAGGCTCGTGCACTGCCGTGAAATGCAGCCCGTTGCCCGCGGCAGGGTCTGTGCCACGTGGTCGCCCCCTCGGAGATTAGCCAGAGAGACTGTGTCCTGCAGCCTCGTCCCCCCGAGAGTACAGCTGCGCCCTGCGTGTCTCTCAGACAGGGGCCTGAGTCTCTTGCCGTGTGTTTAAGGCTGTTTGTGTTTCTTTGTCTTCGGGCAGTTCTGAACCATCTGTTTATATCTTTTGCCCACTTTTCTAATCTGTTTTTTAAAGTTTCAAGCTCTTTTGTGTTTTCCACTCCTGAATCATAAAGGGATCCATTCGTGTTTGTTCTAGTGCTTCAGTATTCCGTTTCTGCCTCTCTCCTTCCTTCCTTCCTTCCTTCCTTCCTTCTTCCATTCTTCCTTTTTTCTTTCTTCCTTCGCTGTTTATTCATTTTTGGTTGTAATTTTGTTTTTCTTTTGATCCCAGATGCGTTCAGAATTTATTTATCCTTACGTACTCTATAAAGAGTGGGTCTAATTTTATTTTGTTTCACATGTGGCTGTAAAATTGTTCCCGGAGTACATACCTGAGATTTCAGCTTTATCACAGAGCAGTCTTTTTTAAAGCACTAAAAATGACTTTTCCCCTAGCTATAAAAAGGTATTCTTTTCTCTAAAGTTTCTTTCCTTTTCTAAGAAAAGAAAAGCCTAACATTTGAAATTTCTTTCTGTGACATTTTTGAGTTATGGAGGTGGGGGGTGTTCCTGGGGCTTCTACTACAGCCGTACCCACTGCTGGCCCTGAGCCGCGTCACAGGGGCCTCAGGGTGTCCCTGTCCACCGTGCGTCCGTGGAGTGCATCCCCAGGAAGCTGAGCTGGTCTGCCTCCCAGGCCACATCCTTCTGTCGGAGAAGCAGGGGTTCTGCAGGAGGCTTACTTTGGTCCTGTGCCAGTAAGTGTCCTGCCCAGGACAGGGACGATACATCTGCATCCCTGAGGAGCGGAAATGTCCAAATCTCATGGAAGGGTGTGAGGGGCATGTGCACTTTGAGGAAGCTTCCTGAGTGATGCTAGAGAAGGCCCATCCTGGCCACTGTGAGTTAAGAGGGCCACCCCTGGCGGGGGGTGTGGGTGCAGGGTGCACTGCAGATTAGCACAGCCCAGCCAAGTGAATTGTAAGGCAGCCCTTTTTTCCGCCCGCCCCCCAATGTTTGTCTTTCAGCTTTTCCTAGAGTGGAATCCCAGTTGGCTAGGCTTCCATCTTTCCAGATTGATTGTAAGGAGATAGGAACATCACCTCTGTTACCTTTCTTCCCCCAAATACACCCTGCTGGTGGGATCTGTCTTATTTATAAGCAGAAGTTTCTCAGTGCCCCCCCTGGAACTGTCATTGTCCCTAAGGCTGTCATTTCCAGCTTCCACGTTAGGCTGCTGGAGTGCTAACTTAACACAAAAATACAGATAACGGAACCACTTCAGGTGTTGTCACACGAGCAGCTCATTGTCCCCTAATTCCTAGGTTGAGGGAGGAAATGTGTTCCAAAACAAGGTAAATTAAATAATCCGTTTCTGATCTTTACTGATCGCTGCAGAGATGATGGAGGCCAGCCAATTTAGAGGGTCAAACAGTAAAAACAACCTCGGTGAAAGGCAAGATTCTTGGCAGGTTACACAACAGTATTTCCTGTAGCTTCAGTCTCAGATGGTATATAGAGTTAGAAAGAGAGCGGGCAGGGCAAGAAAGAAAGGGGCATCAGAGCCTGAATAAACCTGGGAAGTGTCCCTGAAATCCCTAATGTCCAGCTCCCCCCCCTGCCCGTGCAAGTGACCGTGTGTGCACGTGTGTGTGTGCACGTGTGTGTGCACGTGTGTGTGTGTGCACATGTGTGTGCACTCACGCCCCCACCAGCCTGCACAGAACTCGCTGCTTACCTTCCCGTCTTGCCGCCCACAGCCCATCCCAGGACCTGTCCTTTTCAAGGACAAATCTAGCTGTCATCCCCTCTGCCAAACACCCTCCAGTGGCTCCCGCTCCCACACCCTGCCGTGCGCGCTCACAGTGCTCTCCCCCGGCCCCCCTGCTGCCCGTGTGCGGCCCTCTGTCTGCACACCACACACCCCCTGTGGGGAGAAACCAGTGGTCCCAGTTGCATCTTTTGTGGGAAAGAACTTCTTAGACCTAAAATACCCTGCTGTCCCAGCATGTTTTCCTAACCTTGACATCTGTTACGAGCAGAAGCCGGTCTTGTGGAGTGCGCCCCGCTCTGGGCAAGACGGCGTACTCGCGGTTACATTCAGGGTATGCATTTCGGGCAGCACCACCCCAGAAAAGTGACGTCATCTCATCTTCAGCCTGTCCTCTCAGGAGCCCCTCAAGGTCAATTTGTCTCATTCCTGGAGGTGTTAATTTGAATACTTGATGAAGATGGTATCGACCAGTAAAACTACTATTTTTCCCTTTGTAATAAATATTAGGAGTACGATACTTTAAAACTAGAAAATATTAATATTCTGTTTCCCATCCAGCTTTCATTTGCTAGTTTTAGCTTTCATTGATCTTCCTCTTAATTACTGCCAAGGGTCATTTCTAATGCATCATTCCTTCATTTATTTGGCTTGGCACTGTCCTCTAAGGAAGAAGAGCTTTCCCTTCTCCCCTGTTAATTTACTTGCTCATTTACTTATAAATACCAGCATGGACTCGTGGCTTCCCGTTTTACGCGTTATAATCCGTTACTTCTGTGCTTCATTTTGCTGCCCAGATTTAGCCAGCCTGCCTCCTGTATCTTTTTGACATGTCCCTATTATTCTTTGAGCACTTCCTGACTCTCTGGCACAAAACGTTCCGGCTTCGTCCTGTAGTTTCCCTTCCTTGGCCCGGGAGTGAGGCATATCCCCAAGGAGTCCTGGTTTCTTTCAATGGAGAGTGACAATTTGAGTCTGCTGTTGCCACTAGAGGCCATTCAGATACCAAAACTCTAAAGCTTCAAGGCCGCAAGCCCGTCCTGTCACACGGGCTAGGGAGTGTGCGTGTGTGCGCGTGTGTACTGGATTTAAAGAAATTTTAGCAATCAATTATTTTCCATTCCCCAGGCTTTTTCTCCTCCGTGACAGCCAGAGTAATCCAAAGGCGTTTGTACTCACACTGTGTCATCACCAGAAAATTAAAAATTTCCAGATCTTACCTGTAAGTATTGGTATTTTCAGACCCACCCTTATGGTTTTGTTTTCTGGTTTCATTCTTAGTGCAATTTTCAAGCTCTAAGCTAGCAAGACTATAGGTTGATAAATATCAAACGGTTTCAAGCTCACAGGTGAGAAACTTTCAAGAGTTTCTTTAGAGGTTTGTTCTTTGACATTGGAACCACGTTTCCCTAGAATGCAGTGAAAGTGCTGCCAGGGTGCTGAGCCTCCCTCCCACCCCAGTGGCCACTGCAGCAGCCCCTGACAGGGCAGGCCAAGGGCAGAGGACAGGTACGGGGAGGAGGACAGTGGTGGAGGGTCACAGTGGCCGTGCACACCTGCGGTCACGAAGATGGGGGTTGTGACTGGTGGCCACTCGAGTCAAAGGGCTTTTCTGGCGTGTGCTGGTGTGTTCTGGGCTGCCACAGCAGTTGTGGGAAAACTGCCTCGGTCAGGTGGGGCCCCAGAGAGAAGTTGTGTCCCTCCTTCCATGTGGTCCTTGGATCAAAAGACAGGTTCTACCTTTGAACAATTCCAGAAACATCGTTACAGATTACATTAGCACCACTTTTTTCACAGAGCAATTATCGTTAGATATGTCTAATGCACGCTTGACTCGCCCTGCAGCGTGCTGAAGTTCAAATTCCAGTTTGCGATTTGAGTGTTACGTCAGCACCACCAAGAACTCACAGATTAGTTGGGCATATGAAACACAGAGTGAATTGCAAAGGTTTTACATAATGAATTGATAAACTGCAGGTAATGATAACGTCCATGAGATGTTCCCTGTGAAACCCAAACCCAGGAAATAATATGCCAAAAGAGGGTGGCCAGAGCGTTTCCTCTCAGAGACTCAGCCTGCACGTGGGCAAAGCAAAGGCTCTGAGAAGGCTTGACAGAGCGTCTGCTTCACGTAGGCGAACCTGGACTTTTCCAAGCTCGCCAGAGCCCCGGGACCTTTGGCCACGGTCTCAAGATTCATGTAACGACAGGATGCTGTGGACCAGCACAGCACGGGGCGGGGGCGGATCTGGGAAGGCCTTTGTGGGCTGGGAAAGCAGCCACACGCTTCCTGCCATGCTCCCCACTCTGTTCACCGCCCTGACCTGAGAGGCGAGGAAGACGAGGCCAGGGGCTTTCAGCCGCTCGCCCTGCTCCACTCGAAGGGAAAGGAGCAGCTTCTGGGGTCGAGCCCAGGCTCCCCCAGCTCCGCCTCGCACCACATGCAAACACGGGAAAGTGCATTCACAGTCCTCTTTGATTTTCCACTGCACTGTATCATTGACTCACGTTATAATTCTCTTAGCTTAAACAACAAAATAAAATGAAAAGGTATTTCATGGGGTACAGAGTATGTAATGCCATTCTCCCAAATAACCCCAAATCCTGTAAGTAACAGAGGAACAGTAACTTGGGACTTAAGCTACAACCTTGCAGCCTCTGTGGGTGAAAACAGGCTGGGGTTGCTGTTAGCTCTAGCCGTGGCCCTGGAGTTAAGGAGCGGCTCCAAGTTGAACAGTCAGCTACGGTTTGAAGCTGACCTGCCCCACGTGAACGGGCAGCGTGGCTTTCTCGTTCTGCACTGCGCTGAGTCACTGAATTTAAGCTCACTGAGTTACAATAGATGTTAGGAGTGTTGTTCTCTCTGAGGGACACTATGGTGTTCCTCTGTTTCAAGAAAAACAGCTGCCGAATGTTCCAGTGCCTACGGACGTTGCTCTACCTGCATGATCTTATTAATCCCTTACAGCGAAACGACAGTTGCTTCATCCTGGAGCACGTCGAACCTCAGGGCTGTAAGGAGGTGGCCTGAGGTCACCCAGTGAGGGCCCAGGTCCACGAGCCCTTTGTAGGGTGTGCCCTGCGCGGCGGGGACTGAGCAGTTAGCTAGTCAGCGTACTTCTCATGAGATGGGGAGACCCCAGGACACCCTCAGGGCCAGGGCAGCCAGACATCTCCGTCGCTCAGGGACGTGGCAGCCCCCAGCGCAAACACGCCACTCCCCAGCCTTCCAGCCCCCTGCACCTACTGGCCCACCTTGCTGGCTCGTGTGTGTCCCTCAAGAATCAAACCGTGGGTCCTGCTTTGTTCCCTGAGGTCATGACCTCTAACTTGGTAAGTGTTCTTGTGTCTCTCCAGTGTGAGGACGACGGGCAGACGTTCTTCACCCTGGATGACGGGAACACCAAATTTTCTGACCTGATCCAGCTGGTCGACTTTTACCAGCTGAACAAAGGAGTCCTGCCTTGCAAACTCAAGCACCACTGCATCCGAGTGGCCTTATGACCTCAGATGTGCCCTTGGCCGAAGACTGGAGGAAGTTAACACTGGAATGAAGAAGAGGTCTGTATGTTGGTTAAGAATACACGTCTGTTCTGCACCTTGAGACTCGGAGTGAGATGGGTTCATTCGGTGCCAACCGACCAAGATTGACTAGTTTGTTGGACTTAACGACAATTTGCTGCTGCGAATCCAGCAGGATCGCCCCCTCCCCTCTGTGTCGGCCAAATCAGGGAGGGCATGAAAGATCCAGCGCAAATTTGAGAATTAAACTGGAATGATCATCTTGGCTGGGCCACTTACGAAGAAGAACCGGAAAGAAGTGATTGGAAATGAACTCTTGCCCTGGAATAATCTTGACAATTAAAACTGATATGTTTACTTTTTTTGTATTGATCACTTTTTTGCACTCCTTTGTTTTCAATCTTATATTCAGCCTATGGTATGAGGGGATGCGGCTTTTCAACTCACGTAGGACATAAAGAGTTTCAAATGGGCAGACTTCAGACTGCACTTGGGCCCCCAGTGTGTCCAGAGGGTAACCCACACCCTCTGCCCGTCGCCAGTGTGGATTCAGCTCCCAAATAACAAACCACCCCAGCCCTTCCCAGTATACTTGAAAAGCTTTTTTGTTAAAATAAAAAGTGTCAACCGTGGTAGGCATTTGGCATGTTTTGTGGACTCAGTCAAGCAACCAGAGTCTATTACTCACTTCTCTATACTCAGATGTCAGATCCTCTTGTTCCTAGCGTGTGTTGTTCTCCACAGTGCAGGAGACTTTATTTCTCTGGAACATTCAGTGTTCCCCAACCCAGCGGGGCTGAGCGACCTCGCCTATACAGTGCTGTAGGCCAGCCTTCTTGAGACACACCTGGCACCCACCGTCTGCCGGCGGTGGGTGCCGCGCAGCCCACTGGGGCACCTTCAGCCTTGCGTGTCCACGGCCTCCAGCCTGCTCTAGAACGATCCCGCGTCCCCCTGCTGCAGTGGCGTGAGTCGTTTCACGCTGACGTCCCTCGGGGGATTAAAGGATCTGAAAAGAAAAGGGCACCTGGTTGGCTTCCTGCTGTGTCCCGTGGGTTTCCATGGTGATAAAGACACGGAAACACCGCAGAGGGCACAGGCGCAGGCTGACACTTAAAGATCTTTGCCTGAGGAGCTCCGTCCTGCCGCAGAGCCCACAGGCCGCGAGCACGGGCAGCCCGAGGCTCCTCCGCCGGCCTGGGGTCAGAAGTACCTCGGTGGCCGTGGACATTGGAGCTCTTAGCAACACCACGCTCGCTTCCTGCTCCGGGAGATGAGTGAGACGGTGGCTTGACTTGCCACCTGGTCCCCTCCGCCCCCGGGCGGCACCCTTTGCCACGTCCCCTTAGCTGAGTTATCAGGCGCGAGAGTGGCCGTTTCTTTGCCATTGACCCCTGCAAAGCAGAAAGGACTCCCTTGACAAGCATACAGACTACTGTGCTGAGCAAAATTATTTCCTTTTCCGAGACAACACCTGACTGGCTCCTCCGACCTGCGCTGGCCACTAGCTTGCCCCAGTGAGACCCACTGGCGTGCTCCCTAAGGAGCGGCAGCCCCCGGCGCCTCGGTCGCCCTGCAGCTCAGGGCAGACGCGGAGGGGCCCCGGCGAGGCGCGTCAGCCGGGAGCCAGTCGCCGGTGTGGCAACTCTGTATTGTAGTGCGCAGACCACACTAGTCGTTTTCCATGAAATGTCTGCTTATACAAGTGAAGAGTTTTCTAGCGAAACATGTTCTTAGCCGTAAACGCGCAGTTGCATTTTCTTCCTTTCCCAGCCAGTTAACCTTGCGAACAATTGACAGTGCGGTAATTCTCAAGCTCATCCCCGGCAGCGCGACCCCGCCGAACCTCACTGTAGGGACAGACGCTTCAGTTAGGCCGCGATACCTTTGCTCTCTCACTGGTTCGAGGTAAAACCTTTAAAGGAAAAACAGCTCTAGGACTTCTCTTGTTTACGTAGCCCAGTGCCACCAGTGCGTAACCCCTCGCGCCCCTCTCCGGTAGACAGCTAGTATCTGCAGTATTTCGTATTTATAAATATGCGTTTTATTTAAAAGGAGAACAAAAGCTTGACTCTGATTCGCAGTTTTGTATGTAGCTGGTTTGACATAGTCTTTTGTACTTTCCCAGCGAAGCGAATTGTTGGAGAATGTAAACCGCCCTGCGCGGTGCAGACTTCTGCGGCCCCGGCCTC
The DNA here is from genome assembly GCF_020740605.2 of Lemur catta. NCBI lineage: Eukaryota > Metazoa > Chordata > Mammalia > Primates > Lemuridae > Lemur > Lemur catta. The sequence goes on along the minus strand of NC_059138.1, from coordinate 93,291,190 downwards.
GAGCTGGGGTCTGGCGATTCCACCTGAGAACGAGAAGTCCCGCAAACCAGGGCCGGACGGACAGTGACTTTTATTTTTGTATTTAATTGACATGAATGTAAAGGGGACAGCTCAGGGTTGTTTTGGAGCCTGTTGACTATGTATCTCTGCCTGTGACTTTCCTTTCTAAATGAAAACTCCGTGTAGCAACCGGGACAAAGTTGAGAAGGAAAACGCCAAATGCTTTGGTTATTAGAGTTTAATAGGTAAGCTCTGTTACATTAGGTGTTAGAGTTCCAGAACACTTTTTTTGTTGTTGTTGTTTGCTAAACTTTGAAGAAACATGTGCCTCAGCCTAGATGTTTGTCTTCTCTGCACTTAATACCTGACAGTGTGACCGCCTCTCCAGGGGCGGGGCTAGCTGGTGACAGATGTGTGATGTCACCGTGCAAACCGCAGTGACCATACATGGCCTGGCGTGGAAGCGTGTTCAGGGAATGCAGACGGTATTAAGAGACAAAACCTTTATTCCGCGTGCTTTGCTTCATTCTGTACATAGCTCCTTGGCTCGTGAACCTAATTGTAAACTTTCAGGTATTTTTGTACAAATAAGGGACTGATGTTCTGTTTCTTGTAACTAGAAATAAACATGAATACTGTGTTCTTCATTTCCTGTGGCTTGTAATGTTTGTGTGTATATTTTAAGTCACTCTGGCTGGTCCTTCACTAAAAACCTTTGAAAATGACTCAGAGTATTAAAAACGCACTTCTTACCTCGAGTTAGAAACCAGCCCCAGGAATGGATAGCCATAGGGACGAGTCACGCACAGGCTTGCTCGGCCCTGGCGCTCTGAGTCGGTGCCAGGACGGTCGCAGCCTCCCGCCCCGCCCTGCCCGCCCGCCCGGCTCCCAGGCCGCAGCAGCCCTCGGCAGTAGTCCGATACCCGCGCGGGTTTACAGAGGCCCCAAGCAACTCAAACATTTACCTTTGACAAGCCCAACTGGCATTTTTTCTCCACTGCAGTGGAACAAGGAAAATGTCAAGAACCTGTGATTCTAGTCAAAAAGAAGTTGGCAGAAAGAGTGAGGGGTGGACGCCCACCATCACTGCGACCCGGGCCCTCACTGGGGACCCCCTGAAGGACCTGCTCACCCGACACCTGGGCCTGACATGCCATGTCCCGACTCCTCCCTGTCCCACCCCAGTCAGCCAGAGTATGTGCCGATTGTCACATGCCAGCCCCGTCTGCCACCAGGAGGGCCCTGTGGTGTTCGGAGCTCTCGGAATCTGAATCCTCAGTTTCTGGTAGGCCAGAAGGCAGGCAGCCTTCAGGGATGAACCACTTGGGAAGCCACGGTCTACACCAGCCTCTCTAACACTACACATCCTTGACAAGGAGAGCCCAGGGTGGGCGAGGAGCCGCGGGCCGGCGTCTGTTACGGTGGTGCCAAGTAAGATTACACAAGCGTCACACAGACCAGCCGGTGGCATTCAAAGGGGCACTCACAGCCCAACGTTGACTTTGGTCTCGCTGCCTCTGTTGCGTTCTTAATTGGTTTTTACAACATATTTTGGGTGACTAGTAAAATTATGGGATTTTTTTTTTTAAATAAAAGCTTTAGTTTGTTAAACGTGAAAATATTCTACAACTTCTGGTTTCAGAATGGTAATCAGTCTTGCCCCTTTTCGTCCTGGAAGTCACACAGCAGTCATAAAAAGGGGGAAACGATGAATACCCGTCTTAAGACAGTGGGGCCATCTGCCGTCCCCGGCCACACGCCCGGGACCTGCCCAGCGGGCCTGTGCAGACCTGCCAGGGCCCGGAGACAAAGGGGTGCATGAGCGCAGGCCCCCACGGGCCACGCAGGGCACTGAGGCTCCTTCTAGGGAATAGAACAGGCACCAGGGCTAACCTCGGGGACACGGCGTGCACTCTCTCGTCTCCAGCCTTGGCTACAGAGCAAAGTTTTGTTTGATTTCTGGGGGTGTTTCTTGCATCACATTTAAATGCAATGCACTTTTTGATCTTTTTTTAAAAAACAATCCTGTGGGGAAGGGGGGGTCCCTTTAACTGCCTCTCATAACATGTGCTTCCTCTGGCATTTGACTCTGTGTTGCCACCGCAGTCCCAGGGCGTTTCCCTGGGCCGCTCTCATGCCACTCTCACACGACGTCACGACCAGGGTGGCTCCGTTTCCCACCTTGCCCTTTGGACCCACACAGCTTTTCTTTGTATGGTCCCTGAGCCCTTGTGGCTCTGCTTTGAGCTCTTATGAAGGGCTTGCTTGGTGGCATTTTTATTTTTAAATTCATAACATAATGTTAGGTTGAGATTTTAATCTGCTCATGGCAGTGTTTTTCTAATGAATGCTCTCTACTGCCATCATTTTAAAATTTATTTTCTCCTTTTATTTTGGGTCACCGCCATAGAAGATGGACGACCAGTGCTGGTTCTTTGAAGAAGGTGAATTTTTCTTGGACTAGCCATTTACAGGAAGTTTGTATAGGGACGATGACAAGGGCTGTTCGATGCTAGCAGGACAAAAAAAAAAAAAAAATTAAACCTCTTATGTCCAAGGGCTGAGTATGAGAATTCCAAGAACTTGGCAACATAAGCCTTTGCAACTGATCATGGAACTAACTGGTCTCCCTGCCTGTGGTCATATCACCTTCACATTCAACCTTCTCTCTCTCACCTTCCAGATGAGTCTCCTGAAATGACGTCTCATTAGTTTACAACAGAACCACATTTTCCCCTTGCTTGTTCTAATGCAAATAAGATGTCATTTTGGGTAACTACAAAGATTTACTATTTGAAATAAAAGTTATGGTAGATTATCTTGGAAAATAAAAAACACTCCGTGCTAACGGCATCCTCACGCGTGCACGGATGTCTGAGAGCCAGTGGGAGGGCGAAGGCGAGCAGAGCCCTGCTGGGAGAGTCACCTGGAGGGTGTGGGAAGGATGAATGTGAGGGCCATGTGACCACAGGCAGGCAGAGAGTGTGTGGCCTTAGCCTAAGTGTGTTCTGCCCAATACACTATCCCTCATCAGATGCGACTATTTTTAATTATAAAATGAGAAGTCAGTCCCTCATTTGCACCAGCCACATGCCGGGTTCTCAGTAGCCACGTATTGGTAGCAGCTACCTTACTGGAGGGTGCACATTGAGAACACTGCCATCATCGGGGATGGTTCTGTGGGGCAGTCCTGGGCTGGGGCAGGTAACGAGAGCCGCGATGGCAGGGGCACAGGGGTGAAGGGAATGAGGAGGGCTTTGTTTGAGAATCAGTCTTCCTGTGTCCGGTGGATGCTCCCAATTGCCAAAGCTCGGCTCCAGGTTCCAGGCTGGGATGGCCTCCACCTCCGTCTCATCCCACAGGTAAGACACGAATTTCACGACAGAATGAACAACAGCCCTCTGTCTTCTGGCTTTGGTCTGCCTTGCTTTCTGATCATGGCGGGATGCCAGTGCCTTTGCATCACGGATGTGTGTTGTACACAAAACTCAACTATGTCTGCCTAGCCACCCCCCCATCCCCGTAAGAAAAGGGTGCTTCCCAACCAGATATGTTCTGGAGTGAGCTAGAAGTAGCAAAGGTGAATTTCATGCTTCTCAAGTTAGCTGCCATTACTGGGAGCATACTGTCATTTGGACATCCCCCCAGATCAAGCGTAACGTTACTGTTTGCGCATGAGGCGCGTAAGTTCGCACAAGGCCCCTAAGCAGAAACTTCATGTGGGGTACATCCGAAGACACAGCCCCCTTTTGCTGCAGGAGTAAGAATTGTCTGTGCAGGACTTCTCCAGAGATGGACAGTTTTGCCCTGGGCAATTACATTTAAAACAGGGATCATTCTACATGATCCAAAACTAATCTTGACAAGGCATGGTAGGTGTTTCTGTTTCTGAGTTAAGGAGGGCCATGGTGACAGAGCACAGTTTAGGATTCACCCAGCCAGCCGCTTTCAAGATTGTGCAATTCTTGGCATATATATATATATATATATTTTTTTTTTTTTTGGCTTGAACAACAAGCTATTTATTGTTTCAAATATAACATAGTTTAGAGGTAGGGCAGGTGTCATGTGCATTACACAGAGTTCCAATTCCTCTTCTCTGTCACACTCCTGGATTTGTCCTGCTCTGTGTGCACTGGCAGCCAATCCAGGCTAGGGGTGAGGTGGCCACAGCAGTGTGGCCATCACATCAGACATCGCAGCATCCAACGGAAGAAAGAGAACCGTTTCTTCCTACATCTCTTTCTTAGAAGAAAGGAAACTTTTCTCAGAAGTTCCTCAGCAGACATATTGCCCAGAATTGGGTCACATGTCCATTCGAAAAGGTATCACTGGGAAGGCGAAGGAGATGTCTTTGTTTGGTTTAGACTAGTCAGGATCTGCTGCTAGTGTTGGGAATGGTGTCGCCATAGCTGAGTCTCATGCAGGAGGAGTGAACAGCTGAAAAAAAGTGAATTCTATAAGTAAAGGAAAATGGGGTGAGGGCAGATGTTTGGTGGGTAACAATGTCTACTACACAGGATTGGGTCAGAGTTCAGAGGGCAAGGCTGGGCAGCAATGTCAAAGCTATGAAAGTTCAGATAGATTGAGTAGTGAAAGTGCCCATGGGATCGGGGCGTTCCTAGCTCATTTCTCACAGTGGAAACGGCAGCCTTCTAGCGTCTCTTCTCCTGAGACTTTTGGATGTGGCGTGAAGCAAAAGAACGGTATTTTATCAGGGAATGAAAATTGGAGGCCAAATGAAAAGATGTTTTTAGAGTCAGGAGTATGGTTCGCAGAGATAGGGAAACTTACGTAAAGGAAGGAAATGGAAAGAAACAAAGAGACGGAAATGACTGCATTGGGGGAAGAGGATGGAGCCTTCCTCCTCTGAGACAGGGATGAATGAGGCAACAGGAATTTAGATACGGCAGGGTTTATGCCCCACTATCCTCCTTGGGAAACAAAGGGAAAGTGAAAATAGGATCACAGTGGCTTAACCAAAAGGAGCTTTTCTTTTTGACGTAACAGAAAATGACAAAAGGTAGCTAGTCCAAGGTTGGTGCAAGAGCCGTGCAATGTCATCAATGTCCTAGATGCCTGTATTCCTCCCCTGCCATACTATGTGTGTGGCTTTGTCATCATGGGGACAACATGGCTGCTGACACTCCAGATATCATGTCTCAATTTCAAGAGGAAAGCACAGAGAAGGGTAAAGAAATGGCCTTGTTGGCATATTTTTTAATTGAAGGAAGGGGACTTGCATTATTTATTTTGTGTAGACCTTAAAATGTTATTACTATGTTTCTGCACTATTTCACTTTTACATAAAATATGATTGTACTGTACCATGCTTTATGGGCGGATTATGGTACTTTCTAGAGTAATTTTGAACATAGGCGATTTTCTTCCTCAGTGCTGATTGTATAGCTGAGCCCACCTGCAAGACTGGGGCCCCTGGGCTGTATCAAACTTGCTTTTCTAATGCTTTCTCTCCAAAATGAGTGCCTCCAATATGGTGCAGTGCAGAGACATTCCTGGCCTTACTCCAGGGTTCTGATTCAGTAAGTTGGGAAAGAGATTTTAGAGGCCATCAAGAGAACCAGGCCGGTGGCTTCCTCTGCCACGTGGTAGCAGTGTGACCTGGGGAATCCTTTAGCACACCTGTAAAAGCATGCTGTGGAGTCCTAGCAATGCACTGCAGCGCCCCGTACTCATCAGAGTCACCTGCAGGGCTCTGTGACCCTGCACATCCATCCCCAGGCCCTCCTAAGGCCTGTGGAATGGAAACCTTCGACTTGGGATTGAAAGCATTTCCTCGCAGAGCACCACAGGTGGACCAGACAATCCCCAGCTGCCCGTGAGCTCTAGGAGTTTACGATCCATGAATCTGCTTCGTCTTCATCTCTCCCCAGCCATCAGACTTTTAGCTTCTAAATGTAGTGACACTGGTAGCACGTGGTGGGAAAGGCTGGGCAGTGAACTCGAAAGTGCTCGCATTGCCCTCAGGGAGCATGTCAGCTGCACAGGGCACACCTGGGAAAGGTCCCTGGAGGACGCGGGCAGCCTCCAGCCCAGCTTGGCCCACGACGGGCTCCGTTTGAACACGGGGCGCTGTGGACGATTCCCAGGGGCGGAGGCGGCACAGCCCCTGCAGTCCCCCTGCCCGCCTGAGCTGCTGCCCCTTGTCCTTGTGCTCGCCCAGGTTCACGCAGCTGTCGCATGACAAAGCCAGGCCTGCACAGGTCTCCTGCTTCCCTGGGCTGGGTTCCTGCCACTGCCCGGCGTCCTGGCGCCCTGCAGCTGAGATCAGTATGTCACTGAAAGCTCGGCACTTGTCCACGAGGCGGAATGAGAAGGACGGGGAGAAGTGGCTTAAGGAGGAAGGACAGAGACATTTTACTACTTTGCCAGCAAGTGAGGAAAAATGGCAGACCTTATCTTCCCAAAATCCAAATTTCCTGAACATTCGCAGAAGTACAGAGCTTTTAAAGGGTGGGTTCTCAGCTTCAGGCAATCACTGTTCAACTACAGTTGATGATTCTGATGTGTCCCATTTCCACTGAAGACAGTCTCGCGGCCTCCGCCCAGGACCTCCCTTCAGGTCGGGCTGGGCCATCTCCTCTTGCACAAACAACAAAAGACCTACCCTGCCCCTGGCCACCAGCCCTAGGCAGGGCTGCAGGCTTGCAGAGCCTCCCTCTTCCAAAAGTAGCCCCAGGGCAGCAGTTCTGCCTCCCCTACCCAGGGCATAGCAAGGTCACACTAGATCAGGGATTCCCAACCAGGGGCTGTGTTGCCTCCAAGAAGCATGTGCAATGCCTGGAAGCGTTCTTGGTTGTCACAGCTGGGGACCACTGGCATCTAGTGAGTAAAGGCCCGGCTGCTGCTAAACGTCCTACAGTGCACAGGGCAGCCCCCACCCAGCTCCCAGAGCTGTCCAGCCCAGCGTGACTGCTAAGGGACGCCAGAGAGCTGCCAAGCATGGTTTCTGGGTGTGGTTTATGGAAGAACTCAGCATTTGAATCCGTGGACTCAGTACATAAGATCCACTGTCACCCATGTGGGCGGCCACCAACCAATCTGAGGGCAGAACAGGACAAGAAGGCAGAGGAAAGGGAGATGCTCTCCGTCTCCAGGGGACAGGACACCGTCTCAGCTTCTCCTGCGCTTCCATGTCAGGGATCCTGGTTCTCGGGCCTTCACACTCAGACGGAATCACACCACCATCATAGTTGTCCAGCTTGTAGCTGGGCTTCTTGGCCTCCATAATCAATCCCCCCTGTGTACCTATATCATATCCTGTTGTTTCTGACTCTGGACAGCCCAGTACAAGTCCCAAGGCTGAGACCCCTGCTGCAGGTTTCTTTCTTCTTTGGAACGCGAAGCCTCGCCATAAAGCCCACACCTGTAAGGAGAAAGACAGGAATTTTGGAAACAGCCACTGTGGGGCACAGAGAGAAGTTCCTGTGTAGATTTGCCTACTGGGAGAGAAACTGTGGGTCCAAATGACACTACTACTTCTTTTCTTTTCTGTAACGTTACGGACCAGAGCGAGAAAGTCAGCCACGAAAGACTGATTGAAATTTAGTGAGTCTTTGTTAGCTGGCCAGCGGCACGCTCTCCGGCAGGGAATCAATCCCACCGAGCTCGGGGTGTGGCCCTGAGCACGGGTTTTGTGACAACTTATATCCCCTTCACCATTGCAGCATACAGGACATTAAACATATACACCTTGGGACATCTTAGGCAACAATTTCCCGCTTTAAGGTTATGAGATCATCTAAAGACCCTCTGGTCTTATCTGATTAACTATTTTAAACAATCGAGTAAAAAGCAAGCAGGTTTATAGAAGTAGATAGCATCAGTTAGAACAAAGTACAATTTCCTACAACCTAAATAAGTATTGTAAAATTTAACTTCATGTAGCTGGGCAGTATTTGTTAAATCGACTCCCCCTTCCCTTGGACCTAGGACCTACCTTAGGTCACTTTGATTATTCACCCATTGTACTGTGTTAGCAGATAATCATCAACACAGTCAATAATCACGAGACCTTTCTTTTCTCTGCATCTGGGGTGAACTCTGGCCTCCTGCCTAACTGGAGAGACCAGAATTTAGGTCTGTTTATCACATTCCTCACTGGTTTTTGTTTTGAATCAAATCCTTGATTTTTTACCGCACACATGATGGTAGTGTGTATGTAACACCATTAATTTAATATTTTGAATATGTTTTTGTATGTATGATAACAGTTCAAAATATATGGCCTTATTAACAAAGTGAGTAGGAGAAGCACCAGCAGCCCCGCGAGAGAGAATAATAGTGTGGTCAGCCAGGGAGACCACGAAAAGAGCCTCTCATACCAGTTGGTGTTCTTTTCTCTTTCCTCCTCTCTCTCACAGAGTCCATTATGTACTTGGGCTAAATTTTTTTTGATGAGTTTTCAATGGTTTATATAGAAGTAGCAGGTTTTCTTAGGGCCACATATAATCTCCCTTGTTTAAAGAACAGGAGATCCAGTCCTCATCTATTTAGTAATATTATTTTAGCTAAGGAGTTTAATGATTGTTTTAATTGACTAACAGATCTTTTTAATTTACTCAAGTTTAAATCTATTTGTTGGCTTAAGGTTTTAAAATTTTGGTTATTAGTAATAAGGGCTGTAGCTTTTATTGTAAGGCTGGCGGCAGGCACCCCTCCCTTCCCTAATGAAAAAGAAGAAGCCCCTCCTATTCCTCAATACCAGCCCTAAAACTGCAACGAAGAAATTCCTCACTCTTGGAGCCGAAACCTTCCCTCGGGAGAAACCCCCATCCCCCAGCCCTAAAAACATATATAAGCCGACTCAGATTTCTGGGTGGGGCAACTTCTCTGGTTCTACTGGTGGGACCCATGAAGCTCGCCCAGGTCCCTCTCTTGGGACCCATTACCCTCACCCGGGAGCACCCCAATAAAGCCTCTTTACTTATCCCTTTCAACTCTGCTCCTCTTTCTTTCTCTGGTGCCAGCCAATCCAAAAAACCTTACATTCGGTGCCGAAATCCAGGAGGGTGCTTTAACTTTCGGCTGTGCCACCCCTCCCGTGAACTCCAGTCTTAAAACCTTACATTTATTGCCGCTGATTAGCAATACCTAATCTAATCAGCCATGGAAACAGTACGGGGGTGGCTGGTTTTACTCGCCACGGTGTTGTATATAAATACACCTGTGATATTATATGAGCTAATATGCAGAGGTCATGATCCTGAAAGATTATAAAGGGGCGTATACATGGTGTTATCTCTGTAGTACACACAAACTAAGTTCCATTTAGTAGGAGTATTTATAGCAATACTAACTTGGCAAGAGTTTCTATAGGGTGATTTATTTAGTGGATATGTTGGGGGATGGAAACAAGTGCCCTGACCTTGTAGATTATTTAGAGTTAATTTTGGTTTTTGTTTCTATTTACATAAATGTATTTTATGTGGGTTTTTTTGTTGTCATTTTTCAAATTTTTAATTTGTCTGTCCCCAGGCTTGTATTTGTAGTGGGAGGGGTTAGGGGACTGGGACCAGGACCATAGTAGATTTTTCTGTTTGGTCGAATTAGATTTAGTGGCTTAACAGGGGTAAGTTTTTGGATGGTAAAATATACTCTAGGGTTCGAATGTTCCCCAGTGGTAGTATATATTTTAATTTTTCATGTTTGTTTAGATGATTAAACTTGTTCTTGTCACTTAATAACCTTTATGATTATGGAGTTGTATGTCCCCAACCGATCACATCTTGGCTGTGTCCTTATTAACTGAGTTAATATCTGAGTCGCTATTGTTCCAGGAAGATAAAATTTTGTAACCCCATTTGGCACAATAGTAATGCCGCCCAGTTTGGCAGGAGGAAGGGCCAGTAGAGGGGCATGCATAGTATTATAAGTCTCGGAGACCTCACTCCATTGATATACGACCACATCCATAGGCTGATCGGGGGACCAGCTCACTGGTATCTAATATCAACATTCTTACCCTTTTACCTGGGGTGGGGTTATGATAATTTTTTCTAAATAACTGACATAAATCAAACCTTAATTCCGATTGACTGATAGTGGTGTTTTGAGTTACCACGTGTCTATCAAGAGTCTGAGTCAGGGTCCATGTGAAGTTTATCGGCTGATGTGGTGTTTTTCGTGTTCCCCAGATCCGGGCGATAAGGAGGGTGGCGAGGATGGCCCAGGTACACGGCTTATTTTTATCTTCAGGGATCCATCTGTAGATTGGACCTGTCATGTTTTATCCTTTTTTGACTCTCCATCTAAGGCCTTTTTTATATGTGAATGATGGATCCAGTGTTTTTTCCCGTGACCTTCACGGCTGTTGGGGTGGTGAGGATAACAGGAAAAGGTCTTTTTTACCTGGGTTCCAAAGTAGCGGGGTGTAGCTTCTTTGTCCACACGAGGTCCCTGGGCTGCACCTGGAACATATTTGTTTTAGGGTCAAATTCACTGGAGTTCCAATGTACTGTCCTAACCAAGTCATGGTTCTTTTGTATACAATGTTGTAGTGTCTGTAAAGATTTTGTAAGTGCCAAGTCATTTAATTTAGCCAGAATTTTTTTTCTTAATTTAGGAATGAGGGGCAGGGGTCTTCTACACATTATTTTATATGGGGTCAAACCCTTCACGTATTTTATATGGGGTCAAACCCTCTTTTAAAAGAGCAAAGGGTAGGAGGCCCACCCAATTTTTGTCAGTCTCTAGCTTTAGTTTAGTTAAAGTTTTTTTTATAGTCTGATTTATCTTTTTTACCTGTCCTGAACTCTGTGGCCTATATATATAATGTAACTTTCAATTGATCTTTAGCATCTGAGATAATAATTGAGTTGTTTTGGCGATAAACACTGGGCCATTGTCAGACCCCAACGCTAAGGGGAACCCAAATCTGGGAACAATTTCAGTTATTAGCTTTTTTGTAACTATTTGTGCTGTCTCTGATTTTGTAGGAAAAGCTTCTGCCCATCTAGAGAAAGTGTCAACAATACAAGTAAATACCGGTATCCATAGTTACCTGGCTTTACTTTGGTGAAATCTACTTCTCATTGTTCTTTTGGAGCCTATCCTCGTATTCTGGTTTTCTGAGGAAGGTTATTGTCCTTACCTGATTTACTTAAGTGCAAGTAAGGCATCTTGTAGTTATTTGCTGGACCATTTGATGAAGCTGAGGGATATAATAATCTCTTTGGAGAAGTTTAATTAACTTGGTGTTTCCAAAGTGGGCACTGTGATGAATCTGTGTAATTAGTTTTTGTCCCAGATGTTTAGGTACTAGAACTTGGTCATCTGGAAGATGTTTTTAGCCCTCTGGTTTTTTTGGTTTTTTTTATCTTTAAAGCTCTTATCAATTTAAGTTTTTTCTTCGCATAATTGGGGGACCTAGGCAAGAGCCGTTCAGGCAGAACGGGAGGATTTGAAGTGGCCCCACTGGTTTTTGTGTGACTCTCTTAGTTGTCACATCTGTAAAGACATTTTCTTTTGCTACTGGGGAATCAGTAGTTTGGTGTCTTTTACAGTGAAAGTCACCTTTTTTGGTAACCAAATGGCGTCCAGTAGAGCCAGTATTTTAAGCTTATTTTTTATCTCTTTGCCTTTTGAGGTTAGGAGGCCCCACTCTTGATGGAATGCTCTATGTATGTGTGTTGTTGTAAATGTATTTTGTTATCTGTGTAGATGTTAACAGTTTTGTCCTTTTCCCATCTCAAAGTTTGTGTTAGGGCTATGAGTTCTGTCTTTTGGGCTGAGGTCTCATGTCCCAGAGCCTGTGTCTAGATAATCTGGTCAGCAGTGACCACAGCTGCCCCTGTATACCTGACTCTTTCAGACATGTGGCTGTTTTTATTCGTGTATAATTCTTTATCAGGGTCTGGCCATGGCTGATCGGTGAGATCTGCCCTCAGATTGGTCAGTGACTCCAGTATTTCATGGCAGTTATGGAGTGGCTCTGTTGGCTCATTATCTGGCAGCAGGGTGGCAGGCTTAAGGGCAGTTGTCTTTAGGAAGTGAATCCTGGGGGATCTAGCAACAGTACTTGGTACTAGGTTATTCGTGAGTTGGAAAGCCATCTTCAGGTGGACTTTTAAATAGGGCCTCTACCGAGTGAGGGGCTACTATACACAAGTCCTGTCCCAAAGTGAGCTTAGAGACTTCTTTCGCCAGGTCAGCTATAGAACAATGGCCCGTACACACCCCGGCCAGCCGGAGGCGACTGGGTCTAGACTCTCAGCCAAGTATGTAACCGGTCTATTTCATGGCCCTAACTTTTGGGTCAGGACCCGCTTTGCTATTCCTCGGGCTTCAGCGACATGTAACTGGAAAGGCTTGGTTAGGTCAGGCAGTGCCAGTGCAGGGGCGTTCACAAGCGCCTCGTTGAGATTCTCAAAAGCTTTAGACTCGATTTCAGTCCAGACTAGGGCGACCCCTTTTCCCCCGTGCTGGCATACAGGGGTTTCACTATCTCAGCAAACTTGGGGATCCAGAGCCTACAGTACTCCACTGCCCCAGAAACGCGTGCACTTGTCTCTTAATTTGAGGTTTCGGGATCTTTAGAATAGTTTTAATCCTACTGGTAGAGAGAGTTCTCTTTCCTTCTTTTAGGTCATAACCCAGATAAGTTGCAGTCTGGGTGCACAGCTGGGCTTTTTTAGCTGAAATCTGGTATCCCAATTGGGCCAGGTCTAACAGTAAGTCCTCAGTTGCCCTTCTGCACGTGGCATAGTCCTCCGTGGCCAGGAGGAGATCATCCGCGTACTGCAGGAGAGTGACTCCTGGGTGCTTTCGTCTAAAATGAGCTAGGTCCTGATTTAGAGCCTCGTCAAACAGGGTGGGCGAGTTTTTGAAGCCTTGTGGCAATTTTGTCCAAGTCAACTGTCCAGAATACCCTTTCTCTCGGTCAGTCCATTTAAAAGCAGAAATGGGTTGACTTTCTCCGGGTCTCCTCCGTCCTTTTCTTTCTTTAGTTTTTATTGTTTGGTTTTTCTGACATTGTGGTCACCAACATCTTTTCTATTTTTTTAGTTTGTATTGCTCCGGGATCCTCTCGGTTATTGTAAATTTTCTGGGCAATCTCCACTAATTTAGACAGCAACTTTTCCTCGATCCTGTCTAGCCTCTGTAGCTTTCTCCTAATGTCTGGGGCCGACTGGGTAGCAAAAGCAATATTAACAGCCTGCCTATTCTCTGGTGTTTCAGGGTTTATAGGGGTATACAAACGATATGTCTCAAAAAGGCGTTCAAGGAAAGCAGCGGGGACCTCCATGGGCCCCTGTACAGTCTCACTTACCTTTGATAAGTTAGTGGGCTGTTCGTATATATCGAAGTTTTTGTTGCTGTTCATATATATCGGAGTAGAGTCTGGCAATATTGGTCTAGAGCCGTCCTACCTTGATCCTCCTGTCAAACAGAAGGGAATTGGGCCTGGATGTGAGTAGGGTCCGTGGTGGGCTGGCCGTCGGGGCCCAGGACAGCTTTGATTGCTTCTCTCTGGATCCACTTCCCTTTCCTCCGACATGAAGAGAGCTTGCAATAGCTGTTGACAATCATCTCAAGTGGGTTGATGAGTGAAAATGATTGTTTCTAAGAGAGATATAAGTCCCTGAGGTTTTTTAGAAAAAGAAGGATTTTGATTTTTCCAATTGTACAAATCACTAGTAGAAAATGGCACATATATCATGAAGGGTGGCCTGTCAAATCCTGGGGTAACAGGAGCTTGCCTTAAAGGGAGGATTGTGGCCCCAGGTTGGCATTGAGACCCACTCCAGGTATGCGGAGGACTCGCCAAGCTGTTCGGACTCCTTGGTTTCTCCCCTGGTCCTGGTGAAGACTCACCTTTGGATTCAGAAACAGGCGGGGAACTCGGCCCTGAGGCCGGGTCGAGTATACATGGGGCAGGCGCACTCAGCAAGGGGTCTTTAAGTTGGTCCTGATAGAACCAGGTATAAAGATTTCAACTTTTCTTTTTTCTTTTTTCCTGGTCCCACAGGCTTTGATAGTAAAACAGTTCAGGTCCTTTCAGGATGATTTTTACACAATTGAAGCCACCTGGAGTTATCAAACAGGACATCACTCCAGATTTGAATATAAGATACTTGGTCTGTTTGCCCAGGTTGTCCGAAGACTATAGCCTGTACCCGGTTAGCTATGGCTCTCTGGGTAGTTCCCTGAGGGGGCCACTCAACCCCAAAGGTGGGCCATTTTTGTTTACAGAATTTTTGTAAATCAAAGGGATTTACAGTATATCTACAGGGCTCGGTCCTTTTCTTAAAATTTTGAAAATTTGAAAGAAAACACTCAAGAGGGGTATAAATTTCACACGACCCAGCTTGGCCCAAGGTACCAGGTGTAGCAGTTTTAACACGAATAGCAGTTTTTGTAGAAGTTTCTGAAGACACAGTACCAACTGCAACCAGAAGTCCTGAAAAAGACAGTCAGAGAAGCAGAAACGAGTAAGTCATTTCTAAATAAGAGACCAGGGTGTGTGTAGATACAGAAGAATTCCCAGTATAAGTCTTAGTAAAAGAGTTTGTGTGGTAACGGTCCGGAGGCTCATGACTTGTCCTTTTTTTTTTTTTATATATATATATAACGTAATGAAGGGTTCCCAGCCACCATTTTCTGCCAGTCAGGGAGTTAGTCAAGTTTTTAAAAAGTCCAGTATCCATCTCTGAATGGATTTCCTGCCAAGTCTTGTCCTCCATCAGCATACTGGGCGCACAATGCTTCCCCTAGAACAAAGAAGCGCACCACTCTACCCCGGTTTATCTCACCCCTGAAAAGTTCCTCGGCTGTGCGGGTAAATCGTTGCCGTGTCACGACTGGCGAAGTATGTAGTCTTATCAGCAGGTCTCTTAAAACAGGCCAACACCGTGACTCGAGCACGTCCCCCGCCCTTTGCATTGCCCTCAGCAGGGGAGTATCAGAGTGAGCTCCTAACGGGACCTAAACTTCCTGTAGTCCAGGAAACCCTTTACTAGGTCATACGTTTGGTTTTTTCATTAGCCATTTCCTACTCCTGTGGTGGCAATTTCACCAGAAGAGGTACCCCCTTGTGTTCATGAATCCACGGAAGATAATACACAAGTCCTTTTGCCAAAAGCCATCTTTGGCAAGGGCAGCATCGATCACAACTAACAGACCCCAGGCGGGGTTCAGTCGGCCACCCTCTCTGGCCATAAGGCCTCAGATCATTAGCTGGATCCCAGCCAGGTTCTATAGTGAATTCCTTAAAACCCATGATGGAAGAGAAAGAAATCTACAAAAAATTCCTTCCTGGAAAGGAAAAATACATTAAAAATAAAGTCCGATCAGAACTGTCACTTTGAAATAGAAAAAGAACACTGGCCCAGTTATAATTCAAAATATATACATGGGCAGGACCTTCGGCGCTGGAGGTGGTTCCCCCCTTGGACGGAGGGAAGTTTGTACAGTGAATTTTTATAACCCATAAGTAACAGACTGGAACAGTGACAGAGAAAAATTAGTGGATTTACTGACTAGGAGAAGGAGACAAATGAAAGTTGTTGCTAGGTGAAATAGGTGCCAATGAGGCAGCAACCGGCAAAAATTCCTTTGTTTTCCACCGTTGCTTCTTGTTACAATAAGGGCAACACTTTTTATCAGATTCCAATTTAAACTTCCCCAGCACAGAGATTTTGGGGACGATTTTGGTGTACACTCCTTCGTGCTGTGACGTTTTCTTACAATGACAAGACACAGAGGCACAAGGACACAGATTTTCGCATAGGGTGGGACGGATCGGACCTGCAGAAACACTAGAGATATCCATAGGAATGACAAAGAATTATAAAGAATTCACAGGGAAGTCAAAGAAACAATCCAGTGAGCTCTCTTAGGAATGCGCACCCAGCGGGAATGACCGGTAACCGTTGCTGGGGTATTAGGAGCGGTACTCCCACACTCAAGAAGCTTGATAAGATTTCTCGGCCTTCCTTGGAGTGTAACAAATGTAACTGGCGGTCCGGACAATAGGCCGGCCTAAAGGAATACCCGTGACTCAGTGTCGGAGTCTGCCATGGTCCTTGGTTAAGAACAATCTCTGGGGCAGTTCCTTATGGCCCATGGGTGACAGATCAGGACAGACACAAATAGACAACATGAGGCCACACAGCCATCACAGACGTACAAACACCAAACACACAGACATACAACACTACAAATACGAAGGTGGGGTATACTTTCAGATGCCCGCCTGGCTGCTCCCCTCGTGGAGATTTAGGCGCGTCTTGGCTAAGGTGTACCCGTATAAACCCCGGGCTCGGTCCCCCTCTAGCTGACGAGGAGCGAGGGAATCACCGTTATGCCGTACGACGTCACCACAGAACCGCAGGTGAGGGCTCATTCACGTTCCGTGGCCTTTTGGCCGTGGAGCGGCCATTCATTCACGCATACATTCAGTTTCTCATTCACACCAGGACACATATAACGAAAAACACAACCCTTCCAGGTGCAGATACTTCTGCTTCCCAGAACTCCAAGTGACCTCTCACTGGAGTTAATTCCTGGGAGTTAGGCTGCGCCCAGCTTCCGCAGGAATTTCAGACTATTGGGCCCTCCAGACAGACAGACAAGACACGTTGACTCACCTTTCACCAATTGTTGAGTAAATTTGGGGTGTCTGTGAGCTTTGCAGGAGCCGGCAACGTCCTGGAGCTGAGGCGCGTCTGTCAGGAGCTCCCTCCTGGGCCAGGCTCGGCTTCCACGATCCCACCAGACACCAGTGGTTGAAATCTCTCTGGGGCCTCCAAACGTTATGGACCAGAGCGAGAAAGTCAGCCACGAAAGACTGATTGAAATTTAGTGAGTCTTTATTAGCTGGCCAGCGGCACGCTCTCCGGCAGGGAATCAATCCCACCGAGCTCGGAGTGTGGCCCTGAGCACGGGTTTTGTGACAACTTATATCCCCTTCACCATTGCACCATATGGAACATTAAACATACACACCTTGGGACATCTTAGGCAACAATTTCTAGTTTCAAGGTTAGGAGATCATCTAAAGACCCTCTGGTCTTATCTGATTAACTATTTTAAACAATCGAGTAAAAAACCAACAGGTTTATAGAAGTAGATAGCATCAGTTAGAACAAAGTACAATTTCCTACAACCTAAATTAGTATTGTAAAATTTAACTTTATATAGCTGGACAGTATTTGTTAACTCGACTCCCCCTTCCCTTGGACCTAGGACCTGCCTTAGGTCACTGTGATTATCCACCCATTGTACTGTGTTAGCAGATAATCATTAACACAGTCAATAATTACGAGATCTTCTTCCTTTTCTCTGCATCTGGAGTGGACTCTGGCCTTCTGCCTAACTGGGGAGACCAGAATTTAAGTCTGTTTATCACAGTAAATTTTAAAATTGTGCTGTCTCTTCTCTATAGATGACTTTTTCCAGTCAAATATCACCTAGACACTTTCAACCCATAACTTTATTTCCTGGCCAGACCTGTTTTCGGAGTCTGAACTCATGTATGGAAAGGTCTACTGGACGTCTCCACTCAGATGATATGTGCATATCTAAATTTAATTCCCAAATTCTTCGAATTCCTGGTGTCCTTCATCTCCCCCAAGCCAGTACTGAGTATTCTTCCTCCCAGTCCACCACTATCACCGTCTCCCCATTGGCAGCGCCACTGGGAAGTCACACCTGCTCCCCAACCCCCCTCCTCCCCAGCAACCTCGCAACACACGTGTACAAATGCACACGCACATGCATGCACTCATCTTCATCTCAACCCTCTCCCTCCCTCAGCCCATCCCAAACTCCCACCATATTCCCTGGATTTCTGCACTTTCCTCCAAACCAGGAGAGTGGAAACACTTTCACTCCTGTCTCCCTATGATGCATTTTCCACGTAAGACCCAGAATGATCTTAGAACATAAATAAGCTGAGGTCCCTGCTTTCAAGAAACACTCCAATGCCTTCCATTGCAGTTGAGGGGATGCAAATTACAGCTTGCAAGACCCCTTCCTACTTCGGGGCTTCTCTCAGGGTCCGGGAGACACCAAGCCTCCCTAGCCTCGGGGCCTTCGCAGACGCTGTTCCCGGTGCGGGCCCTTCCCCTGCTCTTCCCCTTGCGGAGGACCACTGCTTCCTCAGGCCTCAGCTCATCGCACGTGCGGCATTTGGGCCTGTGTTGCTGGAGGGCTGACTTGCCGTTTCTTCTCTTTTCTCTTTTCTCCAGTGGCTCTTGCAGAGGCTTGGAGTCTCCTCAATGTCACTCTGCTTCCCTCTCAGGTTCCAGAACTAACAGCAGGAATCCTAGGCCCCTCCCCCAGCCTGTTCCTGCCCCCCAGGGTAGAACGTGGAAAGCTGACCCCTGCATCTGACCTGTGGCAGAAGCCTCTGGTGGCAGCTCTCTCTGCCCTGTGCCCCATCCTTTAAGGAGCTGCCCGGAGCACAGCCTCACGCCCACTCCGCTCCTTGTCCCTGGCGGGTCTGCCAGAGAGGATTCCCATGCAGGTTCTCAGTGTCGCCTTCTCCGCTCTGCCCTGTGCTCTAATGATATTCTATCCACTTTGGCTTTTCTAGAAATCTGTCCAAATCCCACTCCTAGTGTTTCATGCATCTCTACTATCACTTCAGTGGGTTTGGGGAAGACAGGGAGTACTGGGGTTCTGAGGATCATCTCAGCCTGGAAATCGTCGCCGCATGTCTGAGCACGCTGCCAAGATGTGCGGGCACAGACTGGGGGCTGCCTTCAGACCTCACTGCTGTGGGGCTGGAATCGATGGGGCTAAGACATTGACACTGCGTCTGTCTGGGACAACGTAGGACGCACGTAAGATTGTGTTGGAAGAAAGACCCAGGCTGCAGGGGTGGGATGAACAGGCGCTCCGGAGCGAGCTTTCTTGGGTTCCCCAGAGAAGAGCAATTCCCTCTGCGGGATGTCCCAAAAGTCTCCATACGAAGGAGAAATTTCGTAGTGAATATTTTGTAAATAAAGGTACATTTAGCTACAATTTCCCATTTTCTCTATGTATGACAACTTTTGGGAGCCCTGTAGATTTCTCAAGACTTCTTTGACCTTTATCACCATCAGAAATTAATGTTTAACCACATATAAGGCTGAAAACGCAAGAACAGGGAAACGTGTGCATTCGGAGGTGCAAGCAGAGTGAGTGACCTGCCTGAGCACCAGGTTCCCGGCGTCTCCCTTGGTCCCGGACGCTGGCGGACCCCACAAAGGAGAGTAGACCTGTGAGGGACGAGGACTCCAGCAGGTAAGTCTCCGGCTTTGTACTTAATCACACTGTAAGGGTCGGAGACAGCAACACTTGTGCCCGGACTCTCTGGCCCCATGTCACCGAACGTTTGCTTAAAGGCTAACCCGCTTGAGGAATGGGGCTTGTGACGGCCCAGGGCTTTGTCTCGCGCTGCAGGCTGGCAGAGTTCTCGGCCCTGTGGGGACCATGTCCTTGGGCACTCACCCAGAACACGCGTGTGGTGAGGAGCTGGGAATGATTTCACAACTGCGGCTCAGGAGCAAAGGCAGGTCAGACGCGGATTCCTCTCTCTTCCACGTCCCGCCAAGGTGGCGCTGGGCATTTCATTCCCCTGAGCCTCTGTTTCTCCCTCTGTAAAGTGGAGATTTTTATAGTACCTACCGTGTCAGGTTCTTGTGAGGATTAAATCCCATAATTATGGAAAACGCCCAGCACACGGGAGGTGATTAATAAATAAGGACACTTCCCTTATGTTCATAACGTCTGTGGCTCGGTGGGGCCGCTCCCCTTGTGCCAGATGGCGCAGTCCGCCGACAGGTGCATGCAGTGTCTGCCTGCGCGGCGGGACTCGAGGAGAATTAAAAGATCTGTCCTGCCGGCTTGCCGTGCTGACCGCAGTTCCCTCAGAAGACGGCGTGCCTGAGAAGCGATCCCTGCTCTCCACCAGGGGGGAGGCGGATCAATGACTTCCGACGGCTGAGCTGCGCTGGGCTCTGCCTAGAAAGGCGTTCACATTCTTCATCTCCCACATCATATCCCCGTTTCAAAAGCAAGCCAACTAAGACAGGAGAGGTGAGAAAGATGGCACAAAATCTCACAGCTCCTGGAAATGAAACTAGGACTTAAATCATTTGTACTTCGCAGTCTGGCACTTTCTCTCTGTGTTTCTGGGAAAGTTGCTTTTCCTAAGCCCTTACTGAGTCACAGGCACTGTGCTAGGCATCACACGAAGGGCTCTTCAGAGCCTCCTGGAGATGAGGAAGGAGGGTCCGGAGGGATGGGAGGGGGAAGACAGGAATGTGGGAGGTGGGAAATGCTGGGGATGGATCACAGCTGGAAGGGGGGAGTAGAGCTGGACCCAGCGGAGAAGGCTCTGGGCTTCCAAGATGGCTCAAGCTGGCAGCAGCCGCCATGCCCAGCCAAGGCTGGCATCGTCTTCTGGGAGAGAATCTCCATGCATGGCCCGGGACCCCCCGGCTCCCAGTTCAGAGACGCTCTCAGCGGAGCCCTGGATGACTTATGAGCCCAGAAGGGAGTGCGCCCTGAGGACACACCCTCGGACTGCTCTCGGTTAGCCTTGGTGCAGGATGCCAAGTGCTCCTGCTGTTGCTGGGGTCAGTCACTGCAGCATTTAGCCTTGCTCCTTGGGCTTGTCTGGATGAAGGGACAGGATAGAAATGTCCACATAGAACTTTTCCCTCTGGAAGGCCTCACAAGGTGGATTTATGACATTTCGAAACCAGGAAAAGGTTGACGCTGCTTAAAACCTAAATAACTTTCAGACTTTTAAAAATTTCTAAATAACATGTGAAGAGACATAGCCTTCTGCATGCAATGCCAACCCTGAGATTCACTCCACCCCTGGTGTCCAAGAAAGGGGAGAGGCTCGAGAACATCTCGCACGGATGACTGAGGAAGAGGTGCAGAGTTTGCACATTTTAACAAGGTCAAATGAGTAGCTGGCTCAGTTTAACGTATTATTGTATAAGATGATAAAAGGTTGACTCCACCAAGAACATAATCCAGTTCTAAACACATATAGAACCTTAAATATTTAAAGGAAATCTTGGTTCCAACTATGGGGGAGAAGTCAACAAATACACCATCATGGGGGAGATTTCAACACATCTTCACCAGTTACAGTAAACTGGATGATAATTTAGCAAACAAAAAACTAGTGAAGATTTAGAAAATTTCAACAGCACAAGTGATAATCTTGGTTTGTTGGACATATATGGTATATGGTACCTAATAATTAGAAAATGCACTTTCTTCTCCAGTGCGCCTAAAACATTTACAAAATCTGAGGAAATATAGGCTATAATACAAGCCTCAACATCTGTCAGAGAATTGCTATCACATCAGCATGTTCTCTGATCACAATTCAATTAATTCAATTAGAATTTAATAAAAAGATAAGCCAATATTGTTATATATATCTTGAAAATTTTTGAAAAGCTACCAACTCATGCATCAAAGAAAAAATGTAACAGAAATTAAATTCTACTTATAAATAAATGACAAAAATGCTACATATTAAAACTTGTTATGTATTGAAAGTAGTACACAGAAAGCATATAGTTTTAAATGCTAATCTTAGAAAGTAAAAAAAGCCAAAAATTAATAAGACAGTCACCTAACTAAAGATGTTAGAAAAAGAACAAGAGAATAAACCTAAAGATAATTGGATGCAGGCAATAATAAAGATTAAGAGGATAAATTATTGAAAAAGAAAATAAAGGTGAAATAGGGAAGGATCAACAAAGCCAAAAAGTTTGTTTTAAAAAAAAGGCTAATAGGATAAGATATACACGGTTCTGGCAAGATCAACTATAGACAAAAGTAAGGGGTAATAAAAAATAACATTTAATATAAAAGAGACATAATTGTAGACTCAGCAAAGTAAAAAGGTAATGAGTATGTAATTTTAAAAACTTGTCATTAAATTAAAAAACATGATGAAATAAAATCAAATTGGGTTCAAGGAGAAATAGAAATTTTGATTACTATTTATAATAATTTAAAAAATTAATTCCTTAGAATCCTTCCCTCAAAAATGAGGAAAGCACGCAGATGGTTTTATGCCTGATTTCTAACACTCTTTGGGGATTGCATAATTCCAAATTTCAAAATTATGTAAATTGTTTCAAAGAATCCAAAAAGGAAGAATTATCCTCAGATAAATCTACAAGAACATAGAATCTGACACTAAAACTTAGAGAAAGTCAATTTTAGAAAGGAAAAACAATTTTACTCATGAAATAGATGTAAAAATTCTGTATAGAATGTTAGTGCACCATAGTTTTATGCCAGGAATGAAAAGATATTTGAAAATTACATTAATGTGATGCATCATAATTAACAATTCAGATGAGGAAAACCATATGCTTTTCTCTTTCAATGCAAGAAAGCATTTGATAAAATTAAACATCTATTAATTATAAAAATATGAAGAAACCTTCTAATAAAGAATTTTCAATAAAGCCCTATAATTAATAGTGAAATGTTAAAAGCATTCCTTTTAAAGGCAATAAGATGTTCACTACCACTGCTTCTTTCACAATGTCCTGGGCTCTGAGAACAGTACCATGCATACATATAAAACCTTAAATTTTCTACTAGCTACATTTTTTTAAAAAAAATTATACTACAGCGGAAAGAAAATATATGATACAACAGTTAAAGCGCAGTGTAGTCCTAAGCTAAAATTGTGTTTAATGGGGGAGAATTTTACACTGCTTCAGTTTTTAGATTTAAATGTAACTTTATTAAATAGAATTACCCATTCCTTTCCTCAGTAGTACTAGCTGCACTTCAAGAGGTCAAGCGCCACGTGTGGCTGCCGGCTAGGGCATGGGGCGGCACAGTTCCAGACAGTACAATAAGGCAAAGAAGAAGAATAAAAGCTAAAAGGACTAGAAAGAAACAACATTGTCACAATTCACAGGCGATATGATTGTTTATGTGGAAATCCTCCTGAATTAACAGAGAAATGACTAAAACTTTTAAGAGAATGTAGTTAGGTGTCCAAGAAAGAAATCAGTATTTCAAACTCAATTGCAATTCTATACTTTAGCAATAAACAGTTACCTTCTTTGATTACTAATGAGAAATCTTTTTACATATTTATGAGAAATTATTTCCATTTCTGACAAATGCTTGTTATTCTATCAGGTTATATTTTTCTTACGGAAAAGGTCTTTTTATACTGTGGATCCTAACCCATAATTAGCAATGTGCATTCTAAATACCTCCCTCTAGTTTGTAGGCTGTCTTTCCAGTTTCTATAGCTTGGAGAACAGGTATTCTTAATAATGCAGTCAAATTTGTCAATCTTTTATGATCATAAAAATATAGTCCTTTGTTTTCCTGAAAAGTTTACTTTTCACGATTGAGGATTTAACCCATCAGGACCTACTCTTTTCTCTACTGATTTGCAGTGTCACATCTGCCAACTTCCCATATGTCTGTGGGTTTTTCTTCCATGCTCTCGATTCTATTTAATTGGTCAGATGTCTGTCCCTACATCAAATATACATTTTTACAGCATCATCAGTCTTGGTTACTGTAGAGCAAGATTCCTTGCAATGTTCGCTGTCGGGAGTATACTGGCCATTCTTAGACTTTTGTTTTCCATTTATATTTCAGAGTCAAAGATCCATTCAGAATTTGGTCAGAATGGTACTGAATCTGTTAATCAGTTTCAGGACAATCAAAATATTTATAACATTGAGTATTACTATCCATGAGTAGACATTTATTTTCATTTACCTAGGTCTTCTTTAACGTCTTCCCGTAAACTTTTATAAGTTTCTTAATGCCAGCCTTGCACATCTCTTGTTAGATTTTGTTAGATCCATTCCTACTGTTTAGTTCCTAACGTTAATCGTAACTTGCCCTCCTTGCAAATGGGCAGAGCCTCTGCCCAGTGACACCTCCTCAGTGGCAAAGGCAGATCTAAGCCCAGGCTCTGAAGCCCACTGTCTCAACACTGCCCGGCGTCTTCTCGTTTCTACCTCGCAAATAAGCTCAGCTCTGTCTACTCTTTCCCGCTCTTGCCCCCCAACCTCCAATTTCCTGTGCAAGCCACAGCTGCAGTGATGGTTAAACACCTAGTTTGGACACACCGTGCTCTGCCCCAAACCTCCCAGCGGCTTTCCCTTCCTCCGCACGTGCGAGCCTCCTCCCTGGGCTGTGTCCTGGCTCACTTGGCAGGGCAGGCACAGGTGGGCGCTGCAGGTTTCTGCTGATTCTCTCACCACCCGCCCCCCTCACCTGCCCGTCCTGTAATGCAACACAGCATGTGGACCCAACTGTGCCCAGCACAAGCTGGCCCAGTGGTGGGGGGCACCGGGGACATGTCCTTCTGGACACAGATCAGCTATGTGACCTTCAGCAAGTTCCCCAGCCTGTTTCCTGCCATCTGTAAAATGGGGTTGATGATAAAGGAGCCACAAGGGGCTGTGGGGGCCTGTGCAGACGCCAGGCATTGTTATGGCTGCTCTTTATGAAAGGCAGGATTTCACTCCCTCTTCTCAGGGGCCCCCAGGGCTCTGTCCTACATGCCCCTCCTTGTGTGTAACCCCCACACATTCGCCTGTGTTTCTCAGAGGCTTGCTCTGGGCAAGCCGTGTGCTGGGTGAGGGACACCGCCCTGCTGGGGCCTGCGCTCAGTCACCCCACCTTGGCTCCAAGCTCCTGGACAGTCTTCCTGGACCAGGACCCGGGCCCTTCCCCATGGGCACATCTCCAGGACCCAGAGGTTTCAGCTCAGGAGGTGTCTGTCCAGCTGGACGCTGTCCCTCCTACAGAGCTCCGGCCCTCACGGCCAGGGCTGCCTCCCCTCTGTGGTTGTGGCTGATGTCATAGTGTTTGGGGAATGAACCATCCTCCTGTTGGCCCCTGGCTGCCTCCCCGGGGTGGTGATGCCTGGGCAGCTCCCATCTTGCAGTCTGTGCAGATGGGCCCTAATCTCCTTACTGCTTCCATTGTCCACGTGGCTGCTGCCTGTGAGGCCCAGGCACGGCTGCAGCGGGAGCTGCTTACGCACGGGCTGAGCCCAGGGGCCCCTCACCCAGCCCCACCCACCTGGCAGCTCCCTGCCCTGCAGCCCCTGCCCTCCTGGCATGTCCTGCTGCCTTGGAAGCCTCAGCCAATGTCCCGGCTCCATGGGGTCTCTGCCCCACAAGGGTAGTTGCTCCTTTGAAAAGATGCAGCTTAAGTCAGAGGATGGATGGCTCTCCTTGGGGAATTCCTGGGTCTGGACTTCACCACAGGCACTGGATGTGGCCGGGGTTGGGTGGGGGAGTGCCATGCACACAAGGATGTGTGTGCATGTATGTGTGCACGTGCCCTTGTGCACACGTGTGTATGTGTGCATATGCATGCATGTGTATACATGCATGAGTGTGCATGTGCATATGGCCAGGGGCAGAGGCACCTGCATGCTGCCCATGATCTGAGCAGATCCTGTTCTCCCCCTTCCTTGTCTGTGGGGCCCAGACCCCTTTCCTAGGTTCACGTGGCTCTGTGCACGCTGTAAGGGAGAAACGGACTCCTGCCCCTCGTGTCCACGCATCGGCCGGGCAGGGGAGGGGCACGCTCCTTGCTGTTGCTGCCACGGGGGTGGAGGGGAGCCATGCTTTGGATGCTGGTGGGTGTAAGGGTAACAGAACAGGACTCTGAATGCGATGAACCAGGTTCAGCTCCTCATCAGCCTCCCTTCGCAGATGGCATGGTGCGCGGAGCCCCCACGTGGGGCAGGGTCCCAACAGCCGCTCACAGATGCAGCGTGCCCAGAGGGAGTGCAGGCCCCTGCTTCTCCCCTGGCCCGGAGCCTGGGCTTTCTCAGCGTTGCTGGGAGAGTCCTGGGAGCACCGAGTCTGGGTCCCACACAGTGCCCGGGAACACAGGGCACATTTTCCCCCGGCTTCCCGCAGCCTGCTGCCTCTCTCCATCCTGCGAGGCTCCAGGAAGCGCTCATGCCCATGGGGGCGGGGAGGCAGCGGGAGGTGGAGGATGCCGCTGGGTAAATAATGCACAGCCAGCCGCTCTGATTGGCTTCGCGGAGGCGGACACTTTGTCTACATAAATGGCAATCACATCCTCTGTGCCTTTTAACTGTCACTGAGGAAGGAGAGAGAAGGGGACAGAGAGCAAGCACCTCCCTGCTGCCTGTGAGTACTGCTTTGTCCTCAGGGCTCGGGCCAGACTCCAGTGCCCAGGTCCCAGGTGGCGGGGACCCTGGGTCTGGGCGGGTGGTCTGCCGGTGATCCTAGCTGTGCGATTTCCCCTCCTTCAAGGGGAAGGAGGCTCTGCAGATGGGGACGGCTGCAGTGGGGCAGGTGGCAGGGTGCTGCAGGAACTTTTCTAGAAGACAGGCACCAACCTAGGTCAGTCTGCTTTTTTGAGCCATCTCCAAGCAACAAGTAGTCAGGCAAAGAATTAGAAACTTCTGATTGTTTTTAGCCTGTGTTCCTTGAGCCACGAGAGCAATGTAACCAAGTGAGTGGAAATTATTTTCCAGACCTGTTCGTGTGCCTGCAGAGCCCGCGGAGGCCGCATGATGTGGAGGGAAGGGCGGGGGCCAAGCCACCCCACAGCCGGGTCTCCACTCAGGTCACAGCTCCCCGGCCCACACCCTCTCCCTCGGCGGGCACGGGGGTGGGGGTGGGGGGCAGCCAACGGCATCAACCCCCAGGGATGTGGGGAAAATCAGGTCTGAGTCTCTAAAGGCACAGGCACACAGTAGGTGTTCAATAAATGGGAGCTCTATTATGAATGAGCAAGTAAACTGTAGGTAGGAAAGAGCAAGGGCATTGAAAATGCTAAGTGGTCTGCTGCATCCTCCATAGCTTGTTTTCTCCAGTTTCCAAGGAAAAAGACCCCAAGAGCTCAGCTCACTGCAGATGACTTATTCCAATAAGCAGCGCTTCCCCTCTGAAAGGTGACAATTGCAGCATAAACTCTGGCCCTCTTTGGCTTTGTCAAGGGTGCCAGAGACAAATGGACTCCTTTTCTTGGGGACACTGGAGCCCTGCATGGCAGCCTGTGAGTCCCAGCTGAGGGCAGCTGGTCCTGGAACAGTGATGGCGTTGTAGGGGCAGGGGTGTGGCTGTCTTCCTCCCTCCTGGGCACACAGAGGACAGGCCTCTGCACCCAGCCAGTGTGATTAAAATAATTAAAATAAGGCAAACCCCCTTCAAACCGTCAGGAATCCAGAGAAACAGCCTGGGGCTTTAGTTTGTTTTCTCCTCTTCACGATGCTGATTATTCTGAAGGCTTTACCCTGTCCTCTTGGAAACACAACTTGAGTTGGCTAGTTTGGGGAAGGGCTCCAGGAAAACTAGACTCCCTGCATATTTCAGAAGAGCGGTCCTGTTTTTCTCAGTGCTCGTCAGCATTTCTGGAGGAAGACGCTGGGGAGCAAAAGGCGCCTCCCGGCAGGTGGGCCCAGCAGGCAGCACAGGCCCTGGTGGGAAGGTTAAAGTCCCACCGCGTTCTGAGAGGCGGCTCAGGGTCCTCATATATGCCAGGCCCTGGGCAAAAGGGAAAAGGTCTGGTTTTCTGATTTAGACAGGCAAGGTTATAAAAGCCACTTCGGAGCTGTGTGTGCTTAGACAAGCTACGTGCTTCCCTGAGCCCATTTCCTCATTTCCAAAGAAAGGATAACTCTGCTACTGTGCAGAGCTGAAGTCCAGATTGCGAGAATCTGGGTGAGGTGCTTACACCAGGGCCCTGGGGCCAGTAACTAGTCAACACTTATTTTATTTTGGAAGAGGTAGGGGAGAGGCACTTCTCTTGGGACACAGGGAAGAGCAGAGTTGTGCAGCCCCTGCCTGTTTCTGCTGGAACTGGCTCAGGTGGGGCGGGAGTCGTGTGCCTGTCGGCAGCGTCTGCCTGAAGCCCCATCCTCCTGTTCTGTGTGCAGAGAACGGGCAGGACCCCTGGACGACACTCTGGGCTGCAGACGCTGCCTTCCCCAGGCCTGGTGGGAGCTGGCAGTGCAGGTGCACGCGGCCGCCCGGGCCATAGGGGTGATGGGAAGAGGCTGTCTTCAAAACGCCGGCACCCACACCCCCCATCACTGGTGTGTGGCCGTGGGCAGTTCAGCAGCAATAACACTACTCACCTTGCAGGGTTGTGAGAGTGTCCAGTGGCATAACACATAGCAAGTGCTTACCGGATAAGGTCAGGCAATACTGGTTTGTGTCTTTTCCTGGACAAAAGAATGCGGCAACCAAGTGTCAACGTATTGTCAGGATTTGACTCGGGGGAGCCTCAAGTGTAGGCTCCTTGGCAACACCCGGTGAGAGGCAGCCACTGTTCGATAGGAGGGATAATGAAGAGTTCACAACGAATTGACAAGTCAATATTTACCACCGAACTCGTTCATGAAAAAAAGCGAGACTCCCCAAAGGGTGTGCCAAAGCTTACTAAATAGAGTCACGATGCCAGGTGTCCTGTGTTTATAATAGACAATAAAGCAATATGTGACATAGTCCCAGGATATTATGACTATTATGAAAAGAAGCAACCAGCTAGAATGTAATTTGAATAGTCTCACGTCTATAGGAAAAGGCAGATGGTTGTGACCTTTTGTGAACTATTAACGTGATTTCACGAGCATCAGAGAAAGGGGGAAGAACTGAGGCAATAATAAGGGCAAACAATTTTTTGAAGGTAGTAGGAGAGTGCGCTCCATCTAAGCGAAGTCTCTCTGGAATAACACACTGAAATAAAATGAAAACACAGGAGAAAAGTTAAAATTATTGGATGGTTCTTATATAAACCTTTAAAGATAGCAAACATGAATGGAAGTAATAAAATTTGAATGACAAAAGCTAACAGAGATGAGGTGTTCATGCTGACCATGCTTTGATGATGGGTGACATCTCTGTGTCATTCTAGTTTTTCTGGAAGCAATTGGCAACACACAAAAACAACTGCACAACTCACACCGTTTAGTCCATTCGGGAATTAATGTATTTGAGGAACAGACTCAATAGGTGTGACCTCTGTCATGATGGTGTAGTTCGCTGCCATCTAGTCATGGCCGTGCTATTCATGACAGCAAGGGCTGACGGAACAAGGAGGTGTCGCAGTGACCTTG
Source organism: Lemur catta (assembly GCF_020740605.2). Classification (NCBI taxonomy): domain Eukaryota; kingdom Metazoa; phylum Chordata; class Mammalia; order Primates; family Lemuridae; genus Lemur; species Lemur catta. Next base: position 93,262,104 of record NC_059138.1, on the reverse strand, counting down.
TGACATCCTGCTCAGCAGGTAGATAAGGGCTTGTGGTAATGCAGTCACGCGTGTGGCAGGGAGGCATACAGGTGAGAAAAGAATCCAGAAAAAATGTATGTCCCCATTGCAACTATTTGAATTGTTTATGGTCAGGACTAAATTGAAATAATATCAGTGAGTTTAATGTTCCTGACGTTCTTTTTTCATCTTTCAAAATCGCTCAAGTTATGAATTTTTCCAGTCAGCTTTAACTTAGGTCACAACATGGTTACAGAAATGTGAGTGGAAATAGTAGTATTTTCTCATGGGAGTAAAACTGAAAACCAAGACATAAACTTCTCTGTGGCTCCTTTCCATAGCGAACTGTTGGCCAAGAAAAGACGCAGACGGGGCATTGCTTTGTACACAGGGAGTGAATAAGAAATAGCAGAGCAAAGTGCCTTCCTTTTTCACGTCAGCCAAGGAGCAAGGTTTTCCCCTGGATTTTGATCTTTGTCTATTGCGAAAATTTTCTATTTCTCTTGTGCTGCTGTGGGTGTTCCTATCGCAGCCAAATGACCCGGCAGCTCAGGAGAAGAGGCTCCTGCCTTTCTTTCCACAATAATAATCATTAGATGCAGGTTTGCAGGCCAAAGTGCTTTCTGCCTGCATCATCTCACTGCCCAGTTTTACATGTGAGCAGACCCGGGCTCAGAGAAGCCAAGATGTCAGCCGGCAGCTGCACAGCCTCCCGCAGCAGAGGTAGGACTCAGGCCCGTTTCCTCTGAACCCAAATCCACTGTCCTTTCCGCTCTCCAAGGCTAAGAGGAAGAAGACTATCTTGTGGAAGTGAAATATCGAAGAGTGTGCTACTCTCAATTGCAGCCTGCCTGAGTGGGCAGGGATGTTCTCCAACCTGACCAGAGAGCAGGAGGCTTCCTGGGTGGGGCAGGAACAGCCCCTTGCTGGGACCCTGGCAGGACTTCCTCTCTGCACAGCAACTCCCTTGCGGCGGTAGGCTCAGTTCCTCCTGAAATGGCATGGGGTATGGGGAGTGAAATGATGCTTTGAGCATCTACCGTGTAAGTTATCTGGTACTCTCGTCACTATCGCGTGTGGTACCTAGTACAGCGGCCGCGGTACAGACGGAAAGTGGAGATGCATTCACATCTCCCGCAAGGTGAAATCTAACCCGCAAGGTGAGGGTAACAGGAGGTGGGGCCTTTGGGAGGCAATTAGGCCATGGAGGCAGAGCCCTCCTGAATGGATTAGTGCCCTTATAAAGAGACCTCAGAGTGACCCCTCACCCCTTCCACCATGTGAGGACACAGGGAGAAGGTGCTGTCTGTGAGGAACGAGCCTCACCAGGCACCAATCTGCCGGTGCCTTAGTCTTGGACTTCCAGCCACCAGAACTTCCAGAAATCAATGTCTGCTGTTTATAAGACACTCAGTCTGGGGTACTTTATCACAGCTGCCTGAACAGACTACGCCGGGGGCTCGGCGAGCTCAGCGTCCTGGGCCTTGGTCACACCTCTGGCAGACAGCTGCCCAGCCCATCCGCTTCTACTTCCCATTTGCAAGGGACCGGAACTCCAAGCATCTGAGGGCCACTCGAGAATCCTTTCCTTGAGGCTCCAGGAGCAACTGGTTTTTCAAGTTTCTAATCCTAAAGTTACTCTATGCTTTTTTCTGGGATGTCAACAAGCCATGTGCTTCTGGTCATGTCTGTGAGGTACGCTCTGTGCACATGTTTGCGCCTCGGCGTTCTCTCCGGCGCCTGTGGGAGCCAGGCTGTCTGGTTCAGCTGTGGACCTGACCTGGCTGCAGTAGGTGTAGAGTCTTGGTCAAGCTGCGTAGCTCCTCTGTGCCTCAGCCCTGTCGTCTGGTAAAGGGGAAAATGGCACTTGACGAGGTTATGAAGATTAAATACGAGAACAGATGCAAAGAGCTTAACGTAGTCCTCGGCACGTGTAAGTTCATAGAAACGTCAGCCACTTTGTAAACCAATGAGAGTGTTCCTATTTAAACAAGAAAACCAGATTTATATAAAAGGAGTGGTATGAGTATAAGAAAGTGGTAAGGGGGTGTGTGTGGCAGGGGGTTGGGTCTAAGGTCCCCTGGCTTAATTATGTGAATTATAAATAGGGACACTTTGGCATAAAGGACAAAGGAAACGTGGGCTCTGCCTCTGCTTTGCTACAGCCAGCTTCACACCTGGGACCACCTTCCGCACCTCCGGGATCCAGAGTCCTCCTCCCTAGAGTGAGGAGAGTGATAGCACCCACCTAGTAAAGCATTACGTGAATTAAGACACAACCCGTCTTGGGTCTTTCTGCCGACAGATCTCTCTCTCCCCATCCTGACCCTCACAGACCGTGCTGTGTACGCCCCAGGACGCCTGGTTTCTGGCAGGGTTTTGCCAGTGAGAGGCTGGAGGGCAGAGGGGCTGCCCTTGTCCTGACACCGGCTCAGTCTGTCCCTTGGCGCCCACTCGCCTCGCAAGACTGAGCAGGTGGCGGCTTTGTACAGATGGCCTGGACCCTGGCAGCACAGTCTGCCCCGTCCCTCCGGTCTGGGGGTGGGAGTGGGGCCCCGGGGCCCCGGGAGCTGAACTGACCTTCCTCAGTTGCCTAAGGTCACCCAGCTAGCAAGAGGTGGAGCTAAAGATGGAAACAGAGGACCCAGGATGAAGAGTCCACTGCCCCTCCTGTGGCACCGTGCCACTGGCCAGAACACTTTCCATTTGTGTTGCTGCGGTATCAACCTTTTCCACCCACGCGCGGGAGTCTGTAAAGTTTCTGTCTGTGCAGCTTATAAAGCTCACATGCTGAGGCCCTTAGTGACGTAGGATCTTCATGTGGGGTTGACATTCTGAGGAACACCACAGCGGCCTGAGGTCAAGCGTGTGGGGTCATTGGCTTGGAGGAACGGTCTCCCAGAAAAGCGGTTGTGTGTGCAAAGACACGCGAGCACGGGGCTCGTGCCGGGTCCCTGACTGTCATCTCGTCAGAGAATGGGAAGAGGGAGTCAGCACCGTTTGAGTCTCACAGACCAATAAAAACAAGCTGCAAAACTGGGGTTTCCGTTTTGTAAACAGATGATCTCGAGAGCCCCGGAGAGAAGTGTGGCGAGACGCCATGTCACAGACGCCGTGTCACAGACGGAAGGGAGGGACGGGGTTAGAGCTGGGCTCAAACGCCCCAACAGGAGGCACTTCTGCTCAGTTAATAATTTTCTTTTTTGCTTTTTAAAAGAATGTATAGACTTTCATAGCAGTTTCAGGTTTACAGAAAAATTGAGCAGCAAGTAGTTCTTATTTTCCCCTCTTCCCTCCCCCCTATTTTCCCCAATATTAATAAAAACGTTTTTGCGAACACTGGCCCTGCGCCAGGCAGCACCACGTGATCTCATGTAAACTCCCCGACCAGAAGGGAGGTATTTTCATGCATTGTTTGCTTTCACAGAGGCTGAGAAGGAGCCTCGGGAAGCTTGGAGGTTGAAGGTCGCACAGTAACTGGAAGAGGCGACCTTGACCTGAGGTCTGCCTGAGGCCTGGTGGCGTGCCAAAGGCCTCTCTAGCGCTGACTCTGATTATTCGTGTGACTCTGATTATTCGTGTGCCTCACGGTCCCTGACAAAGCATTTACCCAAAGCTCCTTGGTAGCGTGCTGATTAACCAGTGCCTTAAGGGTTAAAAAAGAACTTAGAGGGTTGTTTTTTTTTTGAAGCAAATTATCAGTCATTTTTCCTGTTATTAGAAAGCTCTCATGGCTAGAACTTCTGTATTGTCTTAGTTGGAAACATTTCTCCTACTGGGTTTTTTTTTTTTGTGCTCTTTGAACCCACAGAGAAAATGTTCAAGGAACCAGTCAATTCAGGGGAAGGTCAGCCAAACTTGTTTTGTGCCTAGGTTTATAATGTACGCTTGAGGGGAAAAGAGAGAGACAGGGCCTCAGTCCCAGAAGGATGAGCGTTTTTTGAAACATAAATTATGGTTCATTTTTTTCTGGAATTGTGTATTTAAAAAGTCAACACGGCTTTTTCCATCAAGACAGAAAATGAAAGAAAGATCTAATAAAGTCTCCAGTGTCCCAGGGTTTGAAGCAGCACCGTGTCTCCCGTGTACTAGCAGGACGACGGCACAGGGCTGTGTGCTGTCCCCAGCCTGGGCACATAGGAACAGACTCACTCACGCACAGCGGGGCGGAGCTGTCCTGGCAGGGTCAGGTTTGTGTCACTGGCAAATTCTGCACGAGGTTCCACGGAGGCTGAATGCCCCCACCCCCATTACCCGTAGAAACGTCGTCCAGGGGCTTGGGCTGGGTTCTGGCCAGGTGGCTGAGGCAGAGGAGCCCAGGCTGTGGAAACTGAGTCCTAGAGGCTGGAGGCTTGGAATGAACTGAGACCTGAGAGGCCACAGTGGAAGTGGGTCAGGACTCCTTGGTGGGAGGGGGCTGTGGTTCCTGAATCACTACTATCTCCGGTGACTCGCTTTTTGTGGCAGACGTGTGATGGGCTGGTGGTCTGGGCTGTCTTAAAGGCAGAGAGTGGGGTCCAACGTATGTTACAGAAATAAATGTTTAGAGGACCAAAGGTCATTCGTTTATTTACTCATTCATCATTCAGCAAACGTCCAGTGCTCGCTGTGGTCTGGAACCTGTGAGTGGTGCTGAGAATACAAAAATAAATAAGTTGAGGTTGGAGAAGCCCACAGTTAGTAACGGACATCAGTGGGAAAAGTTACCAAAAACCCACCCTACGATCTGTCAGGAGATCTGAGGGCGTTCAGGGGGTTCATCTCTTCCTGGAGCATGTGGGGTTAGAGATGAGCTGTGACTGTCACGGATGCAAAAGACATCGAGCCGGAGATCCAGGAAGGCGCCGGCTGGCTGTGCCCGGGCTGTGCACGGCAGGGGCCGTGCGTGAAGTGCCGTGCTGTGCTCCTCTGCCGACGCCGATCAGATTATGTCAACAGAAGCTGTTTCAAGGGCCCGGAGAGGCATAAGCCACAGCCTTTATCACAGTCTCCATCTTCCAGCTAATATTTGCCCAGCCTGGGGCTGTGAAATATCAAATAGCTACCAAATGAGTACGAGATTCTCTGTGGCTTTGCACTAAGAGCCTTCTGAAAAGGTCTGTGTGGGAAATAATCTGCAAGTAAATGACAGAGACTGATTTGTAAAATAATAACCAGCTCTTAGTTTACACTTTGAGAGTATTTCTTTTGGAGGATGTGATCTGTGTTTGTCTGTTTTCTCCAGAGACACGCTGCTCTGGACACGGCACCGCCACCCGGGGCTGGTGCCCCAAGCCGAGCACCACCCTCACCGTGCACCAGTCCCCTCCCACGGCTCCCGGTTGCCACGTGGCATGCATGGCTCCCCAGCAGGGCACGTGAATATCGCTAGGATATTTACTTTAAAAGCAACTTGTAATAGTCACACACAAGATACAGATTATGAGATTTCACCACATAAATATTAAAGTTCTTATAGATCAGAATAAAATGATAAGCAAAATTAGGTCAAACAAAAATAAAGAAAATGTCCACAAAACATGTCAGACATAAGGGTGGAAGTATTGATATTTTAGAACCCTTGCAACAAAATAAGAGAGTATCTAACGCCCTAGTGGAAAAGAATGCAGTGAACAAGCCAGTCCTAAAAGAAGAAATCCAAACGACAAAGAAACATGAAAGAACTGTTTAATCTTAATAAAAGCAACACAGAATCATTAATTCTTATTAGACTGGCAAAGCTTAAAAGGAACATTCAAACCCAGTGTCATTTCTACCTTAACCAGAGGTAGAAGGCGGCCTTGACTTGGGACCTGGGTGGCTGTCAGGGTATGTGGGTCACTGCCCAGGTGGCCCTGCCCATCGGCCAGCTTGGAGTCCCTGCCCTCCAGTGCAGAGGTTGTAAGGTTTGCCAGCTGCATTGTGTTGTCTCTCTTTGCAGTTTTCACCGCTGCCCAGCCGCCATGAATTCCAGTGAATTCCGAAGGAGAGGGAAAGAGATGGTGGACTACGTGGCTAACTACATGGAAGGCATTGAGAGCCGCCAGGTCTACCCCGATGTGGAGCCTGGCTACCTGCGGCCCCTTATCCCTGCCACCGCCCCCCAGGAGCCAGACACGTTTGAGGACATCATCAATGACATTGAGAAGATAATCATGCCGGGGGTACGTGTGTGCCTGAGGTCAGAGCACAGCAGGGCTGGGCACTGGGCGGGTCACACACATTAGCTCGAGGAATCGTCACCGCAGCCAGGTTGCAGAGAAAACTGTGTCGTTTCTATTTCACAGGTGAGGCAACTGTGGGCCACCTTAGGTCACACAGCTGGTCAGTGATGGGGCCAGGATTCCAACCCCAATCACGCAGGCTCCAAGGGTGGCGAGCGCTCCTCCCCCTGAGGTCCCCGGAGGCCCAGCCCCTACCCCAAGTCACCTGTTACACGGAGTGCATCATCACCTGCAGGGGGAGGAAATCAGCCCTGCTGGCTGGCTTCAAATGAGTTAATTGTTCCAAATAAAGCATACTCCTCCCATCCTTGTGTTTAGCAAGGGTAAATCTCATGTGTGGAGAAACCTTTTATTTATTTTATTTGAGAGGAGGCAGTGTGGTATTTCTTCTCCCCAGAGGCTGACCGCCGAGGCAAGCCTCTTTCTCTGAAGCCAGTGGGTCACAGCTCAGCACGAGGTGCACAGAGGGGCCCCAACACAGATAGGACCTGGCACCATCCCTGATCCTCACTCAGAGGGGAGCAGGGAGTTGGCACTCAGAGGGACTTCACTTTGGCTCTATGCTTCCGCAATACGATTTTCTCTGATAAGGAGTTCACCTGAAGTCCTGTCCATTAATGGGTCTCTGTGAAGCTGGCCTGGCCGTTCCGCTTCCAGACCAGGTGCCTGTGAGGGTGGCCAAACCTGCCATTTAATGCAGCCACATCAGCCTGGCTGAATCGGCCGATCGCCTCACTGTCCTGTGCTCTGGTGGTGGCAAGGACCAAGGACGATGAAAACAGGCACTGACAGTCAGAGGACAGGGATCTGGGGCCCTCAAGATCCCCGCCCTCATTTAAAGGCAGATCACTGAGGCCTTGACTGGGCAACCGGTCAGCCCAGGTGACAGGTCGCTGACCCCGGGCGGTGTTCGGCCTCAGGCCCTGGAGCTCAGCGACCAGCCCCTCAGCGGCAGTGCCTCTCCCGTCACACGGCTCACGGTTCGTCTCCCAGGGGGTGTTCACTCCGCATTTGTGGTGTTTGAGTGGAGAACAGGATTCCTGTTCTTGCCTAGAAGTTGTGCAAACACACTAAGCTGTTCGGCACCAGTCCTCTGTGGGGAGGTGTGGGCAAATGTCAGGCGGGGAGTGCGGGAGGCGGGGGAGTTTGCGGTCCCCCTGCCCCTTTACATGTGGGTACTTGCTGCGCAGAGCTGAGCAGGGGGACCTCAGGCTCTGGGGCAGGGTCGCTGGGTGCAAGCTGTGTGACTGCGGGAAAACCTGGTGGGCCTGGGTGCCCGTGTACAGAGCAGTGTAAGACCCCCATCGCCAGTGTGGCAGTCACAGCGCAGTGCAGAGTGGAGCGACGGAGTATGTCCCCAATCAACAGTCACCCTGGTCCTTTCCAAGGGGCAGGTAGGGCAGGGCCTCCGGGGCTGCAGGGAGGGCCAGGCCCAGGGCCCAGTCTTGCTCTCCGGGCCTGGGCACCTTTGCCTTCGTGGGCCCCTGCTGTCCTAGGAATATGAAAAATTATACTTTACCAATGCACCGGCAGAAAGATGAGTACATTAACACTGCAGACTTTTTTTGACTTGAAAGTTCACTTTTTTCTTCTGATTTTAAAAGAAATCCAAGCATTTCCCAGCTGCTGAGCGTCCTGTGGGCCCTGAGCCTGCTGTGCCGAGTGCGCTATGCGGCCTGCACCGCTCCTCTGCCTCTGGCGTCCCCCGGCCCCCACCCCCGCACTGCCCCCTCCCCACCCCGCACGCCGGCGCACCTGGGGACCGCTCCCACTGCGGGTGATATGTGCTTAATAACTAGTGGTATCAAAGAAGTGGTGCTTCGCATTTGCCCAGACCGTGTCACCCGGCAGCGTCTTAGCTCAGGCTGCTGTAACAGAGCACACAGACCCCGCCTGAAACAACAGACACTGATTTCTCACCGTTCTGGAGCTCTGGAGGCTGGAAGTCCGAGCCCCAGGTGCTGGGCTCAGGTGAGGGCCCCCTTCCTGGTTTACAGACAGCAGATGCTCGCTGCAGCCACACGCAGTGCAGAGTTAGCGCCAGTCTGCTCTTGCTGGGGCACTGATCCCACCCAGGGGCTACACCTCCGTGACATACTCACTGCCACGGACACAACCTCCCGACACCATCGCTTTGGGGGCTAGGATTTCAACATATGAATTGAGGGGGGACACAAACTTTCCATCTGTAGCAACCAGGGGTGTCAGAACACATCCACAGCCGTCGGGGGCCGTGGGGTGGGCCTGGGATTCTGTGTGGCAGAGCTGGAAGACACACGGGAGCACATGCTTCCATCCTACCCGAGGGGACGATGCAGCCCCGAGAGGCACCGGCTGCCTGAGGTAACCCAGCAAACCCAGGCTTTTAACAGAAAGACATCAGCCTCAGGGGCAGCACTTTCACTGATGAGAGCTCCTAGCAAAAACTTGAAACACGGTGTCATTTTTAGAAACCTCATTTGTTTTGGCAAATGATGACTTTCCCCTTAATTTTAGGGGCATAATTTCCTTCTGAGCCAGCAAATATATTCCAGTATTTTAAAAAAGGCATCTGTCTAAAGTAGGGACAGTAAGGCGATATGGAAACACTACAAAGTGAGGGGAGGAAGGTGCCGGGTGGCCGACGTTTGGGGAACTGCGCTACCCCCCACTGGGGTCTGGATGCAGCCAGTGGGCTGGGCCCTGAGGGCACCTGTGTCCCCACCCTCCTGGGCCCGGCTTCCTGCGCCCCTGAGTAACTGCTCCGTCCTCCCGCACAGGTGACCCACTGGCACAGCCCGTACTTCTTCGCCTACTTCCCCACGGCCAGCTCGTACCCGGCCATGCTCGCGGACATGCTGTGCGGGGCCATCGGCTGCATCGGCTTCTCCTGGGTGAGTGTGCGGGTGCTCCGGCAGCCCGGCCCCCACCGACAGTGGGGCGGTCGAGGGGGGGCCCTTCGTGGGCGTGGCACCTGCACACACAGGAGCCGAACGGAGAAATGTCTCAACAACTCAAAGCCAATTCTTCACAGCAGTGTGTTAGGAGCACTTGCTATGAGTTAAAATCCCAGTCTGGGGCCCCAGATTTTCTGCAGTCGGAGCCTGGGAATCTGCATTTCTTCCCAGTGGCCAGACAATTTCTATGCACTCTGAAGCCTGAGAAACCCTACAGCCCCTCTCTCGTTCCATCTGTTCCCAGCCAGGCCTGCTGCTGCAGGACAGGCCCCACCGGGCCCATCAGACGTGCCGAGTGCTCTGAGCAGGGGACTCTAGAAATGGGCCCAGCTCCTGCCCCCACCCCAGCAGTCCCGCCCTCTCTGGGGTGAAATGCCTAGAAAGGCCCCTCGTGGGCTGGCTCTGCCGTGGCTGTCTCCTCCAGGCACAGCGCTACAGGACAGCTCCGTCCTCCCCAATGCAGAGAGCTGGGACTCAGAGCCGGCCTAACGGTCAGGGGCTCAGGGCTGCCCACACCGTGGGGAGTTCTTCAAAGGCCAGGGCGTGTCTCCGGCCTGCTAGGTCCAGAGTGCCCATCTTGTCTGTGCCATGGCGCCGGGTAGACCCGTGGGCATTGGGCTTTGCTGCACGAGGGCCCGAGGTGACAAAGGAGACATCTGTTACTAATCCACAGCACTGAGCAGCGGGTCCAGCCGAGACCACCCTGCCTCACCCGCATGGTACTGGCTCTTCTGTAGGCTGGAGCCTGGGGAGTGGCTGGGGGCGCTGGCATCACAGGGCCCCCAGGCAGGGTGACGAGGCCATCCCTGCTCTTGCCAGTGTCTGCATACTTCCCTGCCAGGCGCCCAGGCTCTCTGTCTCCACTGGGCAGAGCTGGCCCGGGCACGGCCAGTGTGGCCTGGGCTGAGCACACCTTCTTCTAAGGGGCATGTTTTTTCATTGGATATCATAGTGCATTTCATTTAGTTCGGCTGGTCTAGACCCATTCTGTCCCTGCAGGGTGGCTTGGCCTTAGTATCCAGTTATGTCTGCTCATTCTAGGACAGTCTGACTGCTCGTGGGCTTTGGAGGGGGCCTCAGTGTCTCTCAGGCTGTGTTGCCTGGCACTTGTGGGTCCTAACAGGGCACAGGTTCCCAGTAGGGCTAGGCTAGCCGGGACGGGGCAGAGGCCGGCAGGAGGGCTGCCCGGGAGAGAAAAAGCACTCCTCTCACTCTTACCAGCAACGCAGCACGACGCCGGCGTGCACATCTAGGCACGAGAGCACCTTTGAGCACAACGTAGGCCCCTTATGTGGAGACTTATATGAAAGTGGAGGCTCAATCCATCTTTGGATGGGGCCCAAGGCCAGCCTGCCACCTCCTGTGTCAAGGAGAGCGGAGAGTCCATAGACCAAAGCCATAGGGAGCTTTTGCAACAAGACTGATGGCTTCCCCAAGGACGCCCAGAGGGTGAAAGCTGCCCCAGGCCCACTGTGACTCGGTACAGTGCCTCTCCCATTCACCGGTGACTGTGGAGGAGAGCCCACCCGTGGGCTTTCTAGAAACAAATCGATGAATAGGTGAGCAAGCCCGCAGTGCCTGTGTAGCAAGGCACAGTGGAGTAAGGTTTATTACATTCTTCTTGCACGAGTCTTGTCAAGGAACACGTATCTGAAACTTCTTTCAAGCATTTGAACGGCATCTGAGATTGGGTGATTTTAATTCGGGGTTCAGGGGAAGGTTAAACCTTCCTGCTGCTCCCCCGATTCTGCAACGTCCAGCCCTCGGTCGATCCCTCCCTCCCCCGCAGGCGGCGAGCCCGGCGTGCACGGAACTGGAGACCGTGATGATGGACTGGCTGGGGAAGATGCTGCAGCTGCCCGAGGCCTTTCTGGCTGGGAACAGGGGAGAAGGGGGCGGCGTGATCCAGGTGAGGCGGGAGGGCCCTGTCCCTACGCGCGGGCTCCACACAGGACCGAGGTCCTGGGGATTTCTCCCAGAGAGTAGACAGAACGAGCTCTTAGGACACCCTGGTCCTGGCGCTGCAGGATCTAGATTCAGACCCCAGAGCTGTGTCTCCCTCGCCGTGGGCAGGGTGCTTCCCCCGCCCTCTGCAGTCCACAGGGGAGGGGACCGTGGCTCCCCCCCCCACCCTCTGCAGTCCACAGGGGAGGGGACCGTGGCTCCCCCCCCACCCTCTGCAGTCCACAGGGGAGGGGACCGTGGCTCCCCCCGCCCTCGGCAGTCTACTTGAGAGGGGACTGTGGCTCCCCCCCTAACCCACCCTCGGCAGCCCACGGGAGAGGGGACCGTGGCTCCCCCTGTCCTCAGCAGTCCACATGAGAGGGGACCATGGCTCTCACACAGCAACAGCAGCTAACACGGAGGTTGGGTTCCCTGTTGCCAGCCACCCTGCCTCGCTCTTTCCGGGCCTTAGCTCGTTGACTTCTCACACCAACACTGTGAATTAGGGGACGTTTTAATACACCCGTTTACAGGTGAGGAAACTGAGGTCACTTGCCCGTTGGCTCCATATCTGTGCAGCTCAGAGCCTGGGATTTCCCCACCACAGGGTCCCGTCCTCAGCATGGGTGGCAGTTGTGACCGTGCTTCAGAGGACAGCAGTGCTGCTTGTCCGTCAGCCCACAGTTTACCTGAAGATGCTGTTTTTTCTATGCACTGATTTAATTCATTCTCCTCATTTAACATGAACCCGCTGCCAGAGCTCACACCAGGGAACGAGACAGACCCAGATGACAGTGTGATGGAACTTGTGTTCCACTGGGCTTGCAGGACAAATGCCACTGGGGTGACTTGGGCCGGGTGCATTTTCTCTCTTAGTTCCTAGCACGGAAGATGAACTATATTGAACCCACCACCCTCCCTTTCCTCATTCTTCTCACGTCGAGTACATGACGTAAGGTCGGGAAAGCATTGCTAACTTCGGGGAGGAAGGCAGTTCCTTTTCCAGCAGTGTCTTCTCCAAGGCTCCGAGAATCAGAGAAGGCCCACGCAGCAGGGAGACGCCGAGGCTCGGCCTGCAGAACGCCGTTGTGTGAGAGCACTGGCGGCCTTGCCAGGCGGGACGGGGGAGCGAGCCTCCCGCTTCGCATGGACCAGGGGCCCTGACCTCCCGTGCACCTGTTTTCTCCTGCCGCTGTAACAAATGGTAGTGGCTTACCACAGCACAAGTTTGTCATCTCACAGTTCTGTAGGGCAGAAGTCTGACCTAGGTCTTACTGGGCTGAAACCTCAGTTGACACCTTGGAAGCTCCAGGTGAGAATCTGTTTCTTTGCCTCTTGCTGCTTCTAGAGGCCTCTGGAATTCCTTGGCCATGGCCCCCACCTTCATTTTCAAAGCCAGCTGTGTTCCACCCCTCGGACCTTTCTATGTGGTCATGTCTTCCTCTGACCACAGACCTGAAAGTGGGTCTCCACTTTTAAGGACCCATGTGATGGGATTGGGGTCCACCCAGATAATCCAAGATAATCTCCCCTAGTCAAGGCTCTTAATTTAATCACATCAGCAGTGTCACTTTCTCCCTGTAAGGTAGCAGTCACAAGTTCTGGGGATTACGGCCTGGATCCTTGAGGTGGGGGTGCATTATTCTGCCTACCACATCCAGCATGCGTCAGAGTCATGGAGAGAGCCTGTTTACAATGCCGATTCCTTTAGAGATCAGAATTCAGCAGGACTTGGGTGGACCCAGGAGTGTGACCTCTAATTCGTTCTGATGCCTTCCCTGTGACCGGCAGGCACGGGGCAGTCTCAGAGCCACTCCGTCTGTGCACGTCCCTCCCATCCTCTGGTTGTCCTACTTTCCATCGTGTGGAAGTGGTTCTGGGTGGGGGCTGATGGAAAGGAAACACTAGCTATGTTGTGAGCAAAGCTTGTGAAGGACTCGTAAACATAACGGCGACAGTGACCCTGCAAATGCAGCACACTTCTCCCCAGGACGGTTTTCCTTTTTTTTTGGAGGCTGGGGAAGCCTCCTTGGCCAAGACCACGGCACAGATAGGACGTCACAGGTACTCTTCGGGCTCGGTGAGGGGCTGCCGCACACTGCCCCCGCCGACACCCAGCCCACTGCCCTTCCCCTTGGTGAAGGCCGGGACACGGTCCAGCGGGTCTTTTTAGTGGATGAGGAAATGGAGGCCCAGAAAGGTAGCACAGGGGCAAAAACTAATTAAAAACAAGGCTAGTACGAAAGAAAACTGCTACGACTGTTAGGCCAGCTCGTCCCTGACGGTTTGCTTGGGTTAGTGTCCAGAGGGGTGCATGCTACCCGTAGGTTAAATTATCTTTTCATTAAAGACAGCCCCATTTTTGAGTGTCAGTGGAAATCCTAGCAGTTGGTCAGGAATAATCCTAGCGGCTCTCAGCCTGGGCTTCCACAGTGTCTCTGTGAGCCCCATCCGCTCACTACAGGACAGAAGCAGGCAAAGGGGTCTGCGTTTGCAGCCAGCAGCTGGCCTTCCCAGCTGACAAGGCTGATTGTCGGTAATTAGCAAGGCCCCAAAGAGCAGCAGGGCCTGGTGACAGCCCGAGAGCGGCCGTATTGATCCCTTCAGAGCTGTAATCACAGCTGCCGGGCATCCGTGCAGAGACGGCGTCTGAGTCAAAAGGCGAATTGTCACTGTGAGGCTGGACCAAATGTGGGCTGTGGACACGGTCTCCTAATTGAGGTTGAAGTCTCTTGCAGAAGAAAAACCAGTTTCTCACCGTGTGTGTGGTGACACTTGACAAACCCAGAAGGTGAAAGGACATTTCTACTCACAGCATGGGCAGCCCAGGCCTCAGGTCTCACCAGCTCCCTCTGCCTCTGGCACGGGCTCGCCATGGCAACTGTGCTGCCGGCCCACAAAGCCATCCTCCCTGCTGTCCCACCACGGCCACCCTCCCGGCGCTTCCCTCAGTGAGACCTGCTCACGAGGCCCCTCTGCCTCCACGCCGCGCTGCGGCTGTGTGGCTCCGGATGCTCTGCTGACAACTTCTTCCTTGCACTTTTCTATTTTCAAATACTTTTTGTTGACTTAAGAAGGGGAATTTCCTCTCAGGACGAGGACGGAGCCCAGAGGAAAGCCCATGATGCACTGGCACGGCTATGCAAAGCCTTCATTAGAATTTGGTTTAGAGAACAAACATTTGGGTTCCGGAGGCTTCAAGCAGAGGGCAGAGTTGAGATGGGGAAGCTGCAGTCACACCTGGGTGAGGGTGGGAACGGGGGCTACGCCTTTCAATGGGCTTTCATGTTGCATTTCCAGTGCGAACAGAGGAACCCACGATAACAAAATGTGTGTGGGTTTGGCGGGGCCGGGAAACAAGCCATGTGGGAGGGATGCTGGGGTGCGTGGGAGGAGGGCAGAACCTGTGCAGTGGGGGAGCTGCACTTCCTGGGCTGGCTGATGTGCCTTTGCCTGCCAGGTTTCTTTAACCTGGCCAAAGCCACGTCTAAAGTCACTGCTCATGGAAATACGGCCTGAGGGAAACAAGGTTCCCACGCCAGATGCTGAATGAAGAGGATTTGGCATCTGTGTATTTGAACTCACGCGTTAGAGCTAGAGACACGCATAAATGTACTAACCTTTAAATATCAACCGTCTCCCCAAAGCATGAGTTGGCTCAAAAGAGTAAGTAAAAGTAGTGGAATGGTAAAATCAAAATGGGAAATCAGGATCAATGAAGAGAGGATAAAATGTTAATGAGGAAAGCTAGCATTTCTATTTAATTATTATATATTTCCCTGTAAAATTCTATAATCTTATAAACCTTTCTCATAGTCAACAAAAAGATACCTTCTTGTACTTGTCCTTTCTAATGTTAATACTGGGCCGTTGATGGAGTTCCTCTAGGATTTGTTTAGGAGGGAAAACGCTCACAGATGTGGGGGCCCAGGACACCCAGAAGAGGCAGGTGTGGCTCCCCCCTGGCCATGCCCCACGCCAGCTGCCAACGTGGGACAGGGCATTTAACTCTCTGACCATCAGTTTCCCCACCTGAAGATGAGAAAATACAAAAATAGGATTATTTGCAAATTAAATGGGATAACATAGCAGGCACTGAATCCGTTATCTTTTACTGCCCCACCCAACCTCAAAGGAGTGAACTTTGAACAGTTCTTTACGACTCTGCTAAAATAAATTGTTGACATTAGTTTGCTAGGGCTGCCATAACAAAATACCACTGACTAGGTGGATTAAACAGCAGAAATTTGTCTTCTCACAGTTCTAGAGACTAGAAGTCCAAGATCAAGGTGTCAGCAGGGGTGGCTTTTCCTCATGCCTCTCTCTTCGGCTCGCAGACATCCACCTTCTCCCTGTGTCCTCAGGGTCTTCTCTGCATGCATTCACAGGTCTAAGGTCTAAATTTCCTCTTCTTATCAGGGTACCAGTCAGACTGGATTAGGACCCAGCCATAAGACCTCATTTTAGCTTACTTACTTCTTTAGAGAGCCTATTTCCAAATACGGTCACCTTCTGAGGTCCTAGGGGTTGGAGCTTCAACCTATGAATTTTAGGGTACACAATTCAACCTATATCACTAAGGATTAAGAGAAATCCTCCAAGGCATTTCCGAGTCTCAATGAAAATGCACCCTCATTTTATTAACAAATCGCTCTGTCCGAGTGTTTATGAACAGAACACGCAGCTGGGCTTGGACGCCGATGCCCGGGCCGGTCTCCTCGGATGGGCTGTGAGCAGCTCCCGGGCCAGGCCGTGGGGGGCCTGTGAGAAGCCGCCTGCGAGGCAGCCCTCCCAGCACCCACCGCGCGCCAAGTGCTCAGCAGTGTTCGCTGTCACCATTGCATAAAGCAGACCAGCAAGGTCAAACTGACACTAAGAGCGGACGTGGCAGTCTCAGGTGTTCACAAGTGTTAGTTTTCTCCTGTGCAAGGACAGTGAACTTTGCCATTTCAGATTCGTCCTTTAAGAAAAATACGGACACAACATAGTATGTATTCCAACAGTTTAGATACCGATTCCTTTGGTATATTTGAGTAACGTTTGGATTTTTCTCTTGGATTTAGGGAAGTGCCAGTGAAGCCACCCTGGTTGCCCTGCTGGCTGCTCGAACCAAAGTGACCCGCCGGCTGCAGGCGGCCTCCCCGGAGCTGACGCCGGCCGCCATCATGGAGAAGCTGGTGGCCTACGCATCCGATCAGGTGAGGGTGCTGGGGGCACGTGGCCTCAAGTCCCAACAAGACTTCAAGGTCTGAATGTTTTGTTTTATGTCCAATTCAAACAAGACAAAACCACATGGCATCTTTTCACATCCAAAGACAGTTCTTTAGGTATCACTGAGACAGAGTCCTGTGCTGAAGGGAAGGAGTGGATCCCGGTCGGCAACTGGACAGGTCGAGGTGGGAAGAAACTAAATGTGTTGAGAGCTCACCGAGACCGGCTCCCTTTCCATTCCTGCCAGCGTGGACCTGCTTTGTGTTCATCTGCAATTTAAGTTCTCTGATCTCAGGCCCCTTGTAGGGTTGAGCGAGGGACAGTGGTGCAGAGGTGGGGACGGAGTTGCAGGGTGGGAGGTGGCAGCTTTCGTGAGACAGGACTGTAAAGAAGCTCTGAGAGAGGATGGATCTGCCGTCCAGGGCTGGCGCCTCGTCGCGGGTTTTTCTCCAGACGCATCTGCCGAGCTTGGCCACCGAGCCGCCCAAGGCCCCCAAGTGAGAGGCAGGGCCCAAATTTGAGCCTGGGATCTCGAGTCCACCTCCCAGGTGTACTTTCCAGAGTCTCACCTGCTCTTGAGTTCAAACAAACGAATGGAAAACTTCCCCGATACTGACCCAGCACTTCACCCTTATTAGCGCCTGATTCATTACATTTAAAAGCAGGATTCCATATGAATAGAAACGACTCCAGGAAATAAGGGTCTTCCTGAAGATGCAGGGAGCGGGGCGGGGGAGCAGTTCTGCCGCCGGCGTGGGAGAGACGCCCTGTGTGGGAACCGTGGTTGCTCTCTGTAGACGCAGGGCCTGGCAGCAGCTGCACGAGCACAGCCGCACAGCCCTAACCTCTGCTTCCTTTCCAGGCACACTCCTCGGTGGAGAGAGCCGGATTAATTGGTGGAGTGAAATTAAAAGCCATCCCTTCAGACGGCAACTATGCCATGTGTGCTTCTGCCCTGCAGGAGGCCGTGCAGAGAGACAAGGCGGCTGGCCTGATTCCGTTCTTTGTAAGTTCAACAGCACTTGTTGCATATGGTGCCAAGGGGGTCTCTGAGCCCTGCCTGGGCCTGGATAGCGCTCTGGGGTGCCAGAGCCACCTTGCAGGCTGCCATGAGGGTTGCAGGCCAGGTGGTATTTACGTTGTCTCCTTGAGGAAGGCTGGAGAAAGACTCCATTTGTTTTCCATTCTACATCTTTAATCTCAGAAAGGAGTAGCCAGAGCACCACTGTCTGGTGGGTTCTGCTAAGCCCAGAAATCTAGCTTCTGCTTCCTGTTAAAAGGGACACTGTGGGATCATCCCTTGACAGCCCTATTATGACATGGTAAATGTTCTAAGTAATGAGACAGTATGATGAGTGAACTGAATTAAAGATAAAAACCAACAGGCCTTGTTGCCTGGGTGGAGTGTTCTCAGTAGACACTAGGATGTGTGATTTGTGACAGGTGTGTTGCAAGCAAGCAGTGATTGCTCATTGGTAAAATATCTAACGAGCCAGGTAGCGTGCTGGTTCTCTTGTGTACAGATATGCATTTTCCAGTGGGGAAGAAATAATTGGCGTAAGAATTGTCATAGCTCTGACATGGCCCTAGCAGTATGCCTGGGACTGATACCTTCTTGTGATGGCAATTAAAATGTAATCATGGCACTACCACATGGTATTTGGGATGCCCATAAGAGTCACCTGGGGAGATTTTAAAAACACACTCATGCCAGGCCTAGTTCCTGATTAATTTTGCCAGAATCTCTGGGAATGGAGCCAGGTATCAGAAACATTTCGTAGCAATTTTGAGATTCTTGTTTGCAGCCAAGATTGAGGAACATGCTGAGACGGACACTCCAGTGTCTGGGCATTCCTTGGTGGCCAGAGCAATCTAGGCTGGATAGACATTTTATGAGCCACACATTAATAACATCTACCACTTTTTATTTAAGAATTAATCTTTAAGAAAAGCTTTTTTCCTCTATTTTTTTTTTGTCAGTTCATATTAACTACCATGTATTGAATAGCTAACATGTGACTGGGGAGTCATGGGGTGTATGGTTTTACATAAAATTTTATCCTAATCTGAAGAGTTCCCAGGAGTCGGAGCTAACAAATGATTGTAATGTGGAAGGGTGGACGCTCAGAGGTAGCACATAGAGAGAGATGACGGCAGAGTCCTTCTGAAGGACAAGACAAGAGCCTGCCAGTGGATCAAGTGCACCTGCCATGTCACCTGGAGTGTCTTTCTCAGTCCTCCTCCTCGGCTTCATCTTTCTCCCTTGCAGGCCTCGCCACCTGCCACACCTCTCTGCCTGTCTGTTTGCTGCCGCTCTCTGCCTAGCAGAAGGCACGTGGTGGAGGGCCCGTGTCCATCACGGCATTAGCCTCAGCTCCCCACAGAGTACCGGGCGCTTAGCAGAAGCTCCATAAACATTTGTCAAATAAATAAAGATTTGGAAGGAACATCATTCTAGGTGGAAAGAAAGATTACCCTTAAAATAATTTCAGTCCAATTTGAAAGGATTCTATTTAAGTCAGTTAAATTTCTTTGAACCTATAGTGTCAATATTAAGACTTACTAGAATATCCTGTCTTGGGAAAAATAAATCTATCAAAACACACTCTTTTAGGTTTGAAGAATGAAAACAATGGAGAAAACATCACATAAAATGTTGAGATTGTATTTCATAAACATTGTAAAACTCATAAATAATATAAAAAGATTACTGGCAAGAACAACTTACAGCATTATGTTGTAAAGTAAATCTTAAAATAAGAAGGCTTACAAGTCAATAAGCAAAAAGGCAACATGCTAGTGGAAAAACACACAAAACGTATGAAGTCAGTTCCATATACAGTCACAAAAAGTCAATAAGAACCATAAAACCAATTCTGATCTTCTAATAACCAAAGAAATTAGTTACTGAGAGAGGTATGTTAAAATCTCACACTATGATTATAGATATGATTTGTCTATTTCTACATTTATATCTGTTAAATTCTATACATATTTTAAAGCTTATTAATTTGGTGCATGCAGATTTAGAATTGTCATATTTTCCTGGTGAACGATCATTTATCGCTGGGAAATGCCGTCTTATCTCTAGTAACGCCTCTTGTCCTGTAGTCTGCTGTGTCTGACATCACCGAGTTGACATCTGTTTGCTACTGAGTAGTGTCTGTATGACATGTTTTCCATCCTTCTACTCTCAGCCTTCCTGTTCTCTTACATTTAAGGCGTCTCCCATGTAAGCGGCATAGGGCTCTTGCTATATTTAAAATTTGTTTTTAAATCCAGTGTGGTGATTGTTATCTGTTATGTCCATTTACACTTGAGGTAATTATTGATACATCTAAACACTACCTACCATCTTTCTATTTGTTTTCTGTTTGACCCATCTCTTATGATGATTGATTTTCTCTCCTTTCTTGCCTCTTCTTGGATTGTTGTATATTATTCCATTTTCTTCATTCTTAGCTTGTTAGTTATATACTGTTTTATTATGCCTCCTTGTGACCTTTTGTGTTATTATTACCATATATTTCAATTCTATATATATTTAAAACCTCATGAGCCATTGTTGTTATTTTATTTGGGCAGTATACATTTAGATAAACTACCTCTGGCAATCACTAATCTTTTTATTGTTTCCATAGATTTCTCCTTTTCTGGAATCTTGTATAGTTGGAATCTTACAATATATAGCCTTTTCAGACTGACTTCTTTTACTTATAAATATGTAGTTATGTTTTCTCCATGTCTTCCAGTGCTAGGTAATTTCCTTCTTTTTTTGCTGAATAATGTTTGTGGTATAGATATACCACAAGTTACTCATCATTCACCTATTGAGGGATATCTTGGTTGCTTCTAAGTTTTGGCAATTATTCATAAAGTGATATAAGCATTTGTGCGCAAGTTTTTGTGTGGACATAAGTTTTCAACTCATTTGGGTAAATACCAAGGAGCACAGTTGCTGGACGATATGTCAAGAGTGTGCTCAGTTTTATAAGGAACTGCCAAACTTTCTTTCAATGTGGCTGTACCATTTTACATTCCCATGACCGATGAATGAGAGTTCCTGTTTTTCCATATCCTTGTCAGAATTTGGTTTTGTCAGTGTTTTTGATTCTGGCCATCCTAGTGGATGTGTAATGGTATCTCATTGTTGCTTTAATTTGAATTTTCCTAGTGATATATGATGTTGGGCATCTTTTCATGTACTTATTTGTTATCTGAATATCTCCTTTTGTGAGATGTGTGTTTGGATCTTTTGCTCACATTTTAATTGGATTGTTTTATTATTGTTGAGTTTTAAGAGTTCTTTGTACATTTTGTTATCAATCCTTTACCAAGATATTTGTTTTGCAAATGTTTTCTTCCAGTCTATATCTTGTCATTTCCTTCTCTGAACCATGTCTCTTACGAGGTACAGGTTTTTAATTTCAATGAAGTCCTGATTATCAATTATTTCTTTCATGGATTATGCCTTTGGTGCTGTATTTAAAAATTCATCACCAAATCCAAGGTCATGTAGATTTTCTCCTATATTACCTTCTAGAAGTTTTATAGTTTTGTATTTTACATATAGGTCTATGTTGTATTTCCAGTTAATTTTTGTGAGAGGCATAAGGTCTGTGTCTAGATTCATCTTTTTGGGGATGTCTAGTTGTTCCAGCACCATTTGTTGAAAATGCTATCCTTCCTCTATCTAATTGCCTTTTCTCCTTTTTCAAAGATGAGTTGAGGACATTTGTGTGGGTCTATTTCTGTTCCATTGACCTATTTGTCTCTTGTTTTGCCAAGACCACACTGTCTTGATTACTGTAGGTTTTTTTTTTTTTTTTTTTATTTCAGCTCTTCATAGGGGTACAAAAGCTCAGGTTATGTACATTGTCCGTGTCCCGCCCATCCCCCTAAGTCAGAGCCTCAAGTGTGTCCATTCTCCAGACAGTGCACCTGTCACTCACCATGTAGTCATACCTCCATCCCCTCCCCCCACCTACCCGAGTCAGCACCTTCAAGCATGACCATTCCCCAGACGGTGCGCAACGCACTCGTCATGTAGGCATACACCCCTCCCCTGCCCCCACCCCCCGTCTCAGTCTGATATCCAATTGGTATCCTTCCCCGATGTGCATTAGGTTGATGATCAGGGAAACCAATTTTCTGGTGAGTACATGTGATGCTTGTTTTTCCATTCTTTCAATACTTCACTTAATATAATGGGTTCCAACTCTCTCCAGGAGAACCAAAGAGATGTCGTAACACCGTTATTTCTTATAGTTGAGTAATACTCCATGGTATACATATAACACAGTTTACTAATCCATTCGTGGACTGATGGGCATTTGGGTTGTTTCCACATCTTTGCGATTGTGAATTGTGCTGCTATAAACATTAGGGTACAGGTGTCTTTGTTATAGAATGACTTTTGTTCTTCTGGGTATATGCCCAATAATGGGATTGCTGGATTGAATGGTAGGTCTGCTTGAATCTGTTTAAGGTATCTCCATAATGTTTTCCACAGGGGTTGCACTAGTTTGCATTCCCACCAGCAGTGTATGAGTGTTCCTGTCTCTCCGCATCCACGCCAACATGTATTGTTTTGGGATTTTTTGATAAAGGCCATTCTCACCAGAGTTAAGTGGTATCTCATTGTGGTTTTGATTTGCATTTCCCTGATGATTAGGGATGTTGAGCATTTTTTCATATGTTTGTTAGCCATTCTCATATCTTCTTTTGAAAAATTTCTATTCATGTCATTTGCCCACTTTTTGATAGGATTGTTTGATTTTGTCTTGCTGATTTTCCTCAGTTCTAAATAGATTCTTGTTATCAGTCTTTTATCTGATGTGTAGTATGTGAAAATTTTTTCCCATTCTGTAGGCTGTCTGTTTATTTTCGTGACTGTTTCTTTGGCTGTGCAGAAGCTTTTTAATTTAATCAGGTCCCATTCATTTATTTTTGTTGTTGCTGTGATTGCCTTAGGGGTTTTCTTCATAAATTCTTTGCCTAGACCAATGTCTGTAAGAGTCTTTCCTACATTTTCTTCTAGAATTCTAATCATTTCCCATTTAAGGTTTAAATCTGTTATCCACCGTGATTTGATTTTTGTGAGAGGTGAAATCTGTGGGTCCTGTTTCAGTCTTCTACATGTGGCTATCCAGTTTTCCCAGCACCATTTATTGAATAGGGATTCTTTTCCCCAGAGTATGTTTTTATCTATTTTGTCAAAGATTAGATGGCTATATGAGGATGGTTTTATATTTGGATTTTCTGTTCTGTTCCACTGGTCTGTGTCCCTGCCCTTGTGCCAATACCAGGCAGTTTTAAGAACCACAGCCTTGTAGTATAGTTTGAAGTCTGGCAAATTAATGCCTCCCATTTTGTTTTTATTGCTTTAAATTGGTTTTGCTACACGGGGTCTTCTCTGATTCCATACAAAGTGTGTAATTATTTTTTCTAAATCTGTGAAAAATGATGTTGGTAATTTAATAGGAATTGCATTGAATCTATAGATTACTTTGGGTAGTATAGACATTTTAACAATGTTGATTCTTCCAATCCATGAGCATGGTATGGTTTTCCACCTATTTACGTGTTCTGCAATTTCCTTCCTTAGTGTTTCATAGTTCTCTCTATAGAGGTCCTTTACCGCTTTAGTTAAACATATTCCTAGATATTTTATTTTCTTTGTTGCTATTTTGAAGGGTATTGAGTCCTTAATTTGGTTCTCCGATTGAATATTATTGGCATATATGAATGCCTCTGATTTGTGTGTATCGATTTTATAACCTGAGGCTTTACTGAATTCATTAATTAATTCCAGGAGTCTCTTGGTTGAGTCCTTGGGGTTTTCCACATATAACATCATATCTTCAGTGAAGAGTGAGAGTTTGATTTCTTCTGTCCCTATTTGGACACCCTTGATTCTGCTCTCTTGCCTGATAGCTCTCGCAAGGACTTCCAATACTATGTTGAAAAGTAATGGGGACAGTGGACAACCTTGTCTGGTTCCAGTTCTGAGTGGGAATGCTTTCAATTTTTCTCCATTCAGTATGATGTTGGCTGTGGGTTTGTCATATATGGCTTGTATTATTTTTAGGTAGGTCCCGTTTATGCCTATTTTGTTAAGCGTTCTTATCATAAAAGGGTGTTGAATTTTGTCAAATGCTTTTTCTACATCTATTGAGAGGATCATATGGTCTTTATTTTTGCTTCTATTTATGTGGTGAATTACATTTATAGATTTTCGTATGTTGAACCACCCCTGCATCTCTGGGATGAAGCCTACTTTGTCGTGGTGAATTACATTTATAGATTTTCGTATGTTGAACCACCCCTGCATCTCTGGGATGAAGCCTACTTTGTCGTGTTTTTTACTAAACCCTGAAGTCAGGTAGTGTCAGGTCAAACCCCTGACATTGTTGTTCAGTATTGTGTTGGCTATTCTGGGTCTTTTGCCTCTTCATGTGAACTTTAGAATCAGTTTGCCAGTATACTCAGTGTAACTCACTAGAACTTTAAATGAGATTGCATTGAATTTAAAGATCAAGTTGGAAGAACTCACGTCTTACTATCGAAACTTCCTATCCATGTACATGGAATAAGTCCACATTTACTTAGATTTTTTTTATTTCATTTCCTCAGAGATTTATATTTTTCCTCATGTAGATCTTACATATATTTTGTTGGGTTTAATACCTAAGTATTTCATTTTTTGGTGCAAATGGAAATGATATATGTTTTTATTTCAAATTTCTTTTTTTTCATTGCTGGAATTTAAGGAAGCAATTAACTTTTGTCTATTAAACTTTTATCCTGCAGCTTGTTAAAATTGTTTATTAATTCCAAGAGGGCTTTGCTTTTGTCTTGGTTTTGGGTTTATTCTTTGAGATTTCTATATAGATAACCTTGTCATCTGCAAACGAAGACAGTTTTTTCTTCCTTTCCAATCTGTGTACCTTTATTTTATTTTCTTATTTTATTGCATTAGCGAGAACTCTCAGTACAATGTTGAATAGGAGTAGTGAGAGCAGATAGCCTCGCCTTATTCCTGGTCTCAGAAGAGAAACATCTAATTTTTCACCATTAAGTATGATATTAGCAGTAGGTTCTTTGTAGATGTCATTTATCAAGTTGAGTTCTGTTCTAATCCTAGTTTGCTAAGAGTTTTTATCATGAATGAGTGCTGAATTTTGTCAAATACTTTTTCTGTATCTATTTACATAATCATGTGGTTTTCCTTCTTTAGCCTGTTGATATGATAGATTATATAGTATATAGATTATATTTATTTATTTTCAAATATTGAATCAGCCTGGAATAAATACTACCTGATTGTGGTGTACAATTTTTTTATACATTGTTGGATTCAATTTGCTAATATTGTGTTGAGGATTTTTGCATCTATATTCATGAGGAATATTGGTCTATACTTTCCTTTCTTGCCGTGTCTTTGTCTGGTTTTGGTATTAGAGTAATGCTAGCCTCACAGAATGAGTTAGAAAGTATTCCTTTTGCTGCTGTTTTCTATAAGATATTGTAGAGAACTGGTATAATTACATCCTTAAATGTTTAGTGGAACTCATCAGTGGAACTGTCTGTTGTAGAAGATCATTAATTATTGATACAATTTTTAAATAGTTACAGCCTTATTGAGATTATCTATTTCTCTTTGTGTGAATTTTGGTAGATTGTATCTTTCAAGGAATTGGTCCATTTCACTTAGGTTTTTAAATGTGTGGGCAAAGAGTCCATAATATTTCTTTATCATCTTTTTAATGTCTATGGGATCAATAGTGATGGCTCTTCTGCTTTCATTTCTGATATTAGTAATTTGGGTCTCCTCTCTTTTTTCTTAGTTAACCTGTCCAGAGGTTTTGAAATTTATTGATCTTTTTTGATGAAACAGCTTTTTTCTCTATTGATTTCCTGTTTTTAAATTCATTGATTTTCTGCTCTAATTCTTATTCCTTTCTTGTCTTCTGCTGTTTACTTTGCATTTAAATTGCTTCGTTTTCTAGTTTCCTAAGGTAAAAGCTTAGATTATGGATTTTTCTTCTTTTCTCATGTATACATTCAATGCTGTACATTTCCCTCTAAGCACTGTTCTCACTACATTCCACAAATTTTGATAAATCGTGTTGTCATTTTCATTGAGGGTGAAGTATTTTTAAATTTCATTTGAGGCTTCTCCTTTGGCCTTTAGAAATGTGTTGTTTGATCTCTAAGAGTTTTGGGGTTGGGTTTTTCCAGTTATCTTTTTGTTACTGATTTCTAGTTTAATTCCATTGTGGTCTGAGAGCACATGTTGTGTAATGTCTATTCTTTTAAGTTTGTTGAGATACGTTTCCTGGCCCAGAACGTACTCTATGTGAGCCTGAGAAGGACATGCATTCTGCTGTCATCGGATGAAGTATTTTCTAGATATTAATTAGATCTGGTTGATGGATGATACTTTTCAGTTCAGCTACATCCTTAGCTGACTTCTGACAGCTGGATCTGTCCATTTCTGATAGGGGGTGTTGAAGTCTCCAACTATAAGACTGGGTTTATCTATTTCTCCTTGAAGTTCTATCACTTTTTGCCTCATGTATTTTGCCGCTCTGTTGGTAGGTTCATACTCATTAAAGATTGTTGTGTTTCCTTGAAGAAACATATCATTATCATCATGTAATGCTGCTCTTTTATTACTTTTATCATTATTTTGGTCCCCATTATATCCTCTGGTGAGTTTTCTTTTTAATTTTTAATTTTGGTAAAGTGCACACAACATAGAATTTATCATCTTAACCATTTCCAAGTGTATAGTTAAATGGCATTAAGTACATTCACATTGTTTTGCAGCCATCACCACCAATCCACCTCCAAAACTCTTTACATCTTACAAAAGTGAAACTGCACCCATTAGACAGCAGTCCCCATTCCCTCCTCCCCCCAGCCCCTGCAAACCACCATTCTACATTCTGTCTCTTTGACTTTGACTATGCTATTTCCTAATATAAATGGAATTATTTAGTATCTGTCTTTTTGTGACTTACATATTTCACTTAGTGTAATGTCCTTGAAGTTCATCCATGTTGTACCACGTGCCAGAATTTTCTTTCTTTTCAAGGTTGACTGATATGAAGGGACTTGCTTCTGTCACTTTGCTATTGGTTTTTTTTATGCCTTATAGCTGTTTTGTCCCCCATTTCATGCATTACTGTCTTCTGTGTTTAGTCGATTTTTGTGTAGTGAAACGTTTGCATTCCTTTCTCATTTACTTTTGTGTATATTCTATACCTATTTCCTTTGTGGGTACCAGGACAATGACATTGAATATCATAAAGTTATACACTTAGAATATACATTTAGACAAGCTCAACCTAAATAACATACAAAAACTCTTCTTTACATCTACGACCCTACTCCTTTCAGTGGTTGTTGTCACAGAATTGTATCTTTGTACCTCGTATCTCCAAAACCATAAGCTAATCATTTTTAGAAATGCACTGGTCTCTTTAGTTATGTAGGAAAATGTGTAGTTAAAAAAAAAAGCAGTAGTAACATTAGCTTTTAGAGTAACAATTGCTTTTTTAAAAGAAAATAGGTCGGTGTCTTAAATCATATTGAAAACAAAAAGTGCAGTTACAAACACTGTTGTTATAATGACATGAGCTCTTATAATTGCCCATGTATTTGCCTTTAATAAGATCTTTATTTCTTTATATGCTTTTAAGTTACTGACTGGTGTTCTTTCACTTCAACCTGCAGGACTACCTTTAGCATTTCTCCAATTGCAGATCTAGTGGTAATGAGTGCCCTCAGGTTTTGTTTATCTGGGAATATCTTAATTTCTCCCTCACTTTTGCAGGATATAGGAATCTTGATTGAGTTTGTCTTTTCTTTTAGCACTTTGAATATATCAGCACACTGCATTCTGACCTCCAGAACGTTTTATGAGAAATCTTTTGATAATCTATTGAGTATCCCTTGTATGTGATAAGTTACTTCTCTCTTGATACTTTCAAGAGTCTCTGTTTGTCTTTGGCTTTGACAGTTTGGTTATAATGTGTCTCATTGTGGGTCTCTTTGAGTTCATTCTACTTGGAGATTGTTGAGCATATATATTTCATCAGATTTGGGAGATTTTCAGCCCTTATTTCTTCATTCTCTTTGCTCCTTTCTCTCTCTCTTCTCCTTCTAGACTCCCACAATGTGTCAGTTGGTCAGTCTGATGGTGTTCCACAAATCTCTTATGCTCTGTTCACTTTTCTGGAATCTATTTTCTTTCTGTTCCTCAGACTCAATAATTTCCATTGTCATATCTTCAAATTGATTTATCCTCTGCCTGCTTAAATCTGCCTTTGAGTCCCCGTAGGGAATTTTTCATTTCAGTTATTGTACTTTTCAGCTCCAGAATTTCTGTTTTGTTTCTTTTAGAATTTCTATCTCTGTATTAATATTCTTTATTAATATGAATTATTAATATTCCTTATTAACATTTAATAATATTTGTATGAACAAAATATAATATTCATTTTGTTCATACATTATTTTCTTAACTCTCTCTATGCTTTCCTTTAGTTCTTTTTTTTTTTTCTCGCTCTGTTGCCTGGGCTAGAGTGAGTGCTGTGGCGTCAGCCTAGCTCACAGCAACCTCAAACTCCTGGGCTTAAGTGATCCTCCTGCCTCAGCCTCCCAAGTAGCTGGGACTACAGGCATGTGCCACCATACCCGGCTAATATTTTTTTTTCTATATATATATATTTTTAGTTGGCCAGATAATTTCTTTCTATTTTTAGTAGAGATAGGGTCTCACTCTTACTCAGGCTGGTCTCGAACTCCTGACCTCGAGCAATCCACCCGCCTCAGTCTCCCAGAGTGCTAGGATTATAGGCGTGAGCCACCACACCCTGCCTCCTTTAGTTCTTTAAGCATCTTTAAGACAATTGTTTTAAAGTTTTTTCTAGCACAGCTGTCATAGGTCTTTCTCAGAGACAGTTTCTATTGGTTTATTTCTCTATTGGTTTATTTCTTTCCTTTGAATGGGCCATACTTTCCTGTTTCTTTGTATGATTAGTGATTTTTTGTTGAAAACAACATTGAATGTAATAATATGATAACTCTGAAAAGAAGATTCTCCTCTTTCCCCAGGGTTTACTGTTTTTTGTTTTTATTTTGATTGTCATAGACTGTTCCTGTGCCAAGGATCAGACTTAGGTATAAACTTAAGGTCTTTTCAAGTCTTCTCTGAGCCTGTGTCTTTCCCTGGGTATGTGTGTTTATTTTCTGCTGTGTATGTTGTAGCTTTTGAATATCCAAGTCCTTAGTGTCTGTATCCCACAAAAGGAAAAAAGAAAAATGGAGGGTAGAGGGAAAGGGTGTTGGCCCTTTTAATCCCCTGGAAGTTATAGCTCATTAAATATGAAATGTCCGATTGCTAATCAAAAGTGTAGTTTATTATGTCTCAAACAAGAAGCAGTACCATTAATCAAACTATGCACCTAAGCTATTGACACAGTTTTGTCATCTTAACGGTAGCTTGTTTATGCCAGCAGCAAAGAAACCTGGAGAGTGAGTGGTGATGAAATCCCAAAAGGCTTTCCCCACAGCTTGTTAAGAATTGAATTTTTCCTTCCAAGAAGTGTCCAAAGCCTGAAAGAAGTGGTAGTCAGTTGGTGCAAGGTCTGGTGAATACAGTGGATGACAGAGAGTTTCCAAGTCCAGATGCTACTGTAGTTTGAGCAGCATTGTTTGTGCCACACATGGTCAAGGGTTGTCTTGCAAGAGAATTGGCCTGTCTCTATGAACCAATCTCGCCCACTTATTTCCAAGCATCCTCATCATTTCATCCACTTGGTTGCAGTAGACATCTGCTGTAATCCATGGACTGGGTTTCATGAAGCTGTAGTGAATAATACCAGTGCTGGACAACCAAACAGACACTGTTAGCTTTTTTTGATGAATATTTGGTTTTGGACTTCATCTTGATCCAATCATTGTACCAAATGCTTACAATTGTCAAAAACAATTCATTTTTCATCACATATAACAATACAGTGTAGAAATGGTTTACCTTTATGTTATAAAGTCAAAGAAAGATAAGCTTCAAGATGATTTTTTTATTGACGCTCATTTAATTCACGTGGTACCCATCTATCCAGCTTCATTTCATTTCAAATGGTCCAATATTGTTGGAATAGTAACGTCAAACCTTGCTGCTAATTCACGAGTAAGTTGAGATGGATTCACTTCCATTACAGCTTTCAGCTCATTGTTATCCACCTTGGCTTCAGGTCATCCACATGGCTCATTTTCAAGATTAAATTACCAGAATAGAATTTCTCAAACCATTGACATACTGTGCATTCATTAGCCACATCCTTCCCAAACACTGTTGATATTTCAAATTGTGTGCTGCACTGGACGCAAGACAGAACTTATAATTGAAAATAACAAAAATTTTTGACTTATCCATGGTTTCACAAAAATTGCTCTAAAAAACAATTTGAAAGATAATCACAAGCCAAAACGTGTGTTTGAAACACTGAGGATGTACCTTCACAATAAAAATAAAACAAGAAGTGTCAAAGTGAAATGTCAGAGATATCAACTACCAAACTTAGTACTTAAGGAAATCGGACATTTCATACTTAATATTAATACTTCAGCTGGAGGGGGAGGGGCCTGCAGCAATGGGCAGGGGTGGGCAACAACAACGACTCCCACCTCTCTGTACCTGACCTGGAAACAGTAACCAGCAGTCAGAGCACAGATCCCCAATATTTTGAGGACAGGTTCCTTTTCCCTCACTTTGGCTCCTACAAACTCTGTGCAAGTTTCTTCAGGGACACATGCTCACCCCCCCAAGGGGGATGGGTTGCTACTACTGTGCTAAGAGCTAAAGTAGACTGAAATTAACCTCATTTTTCCATCCAAATCTTACCCTAGAAGTTGCAAGCCTTCAATAGACTGCAGAGTTTCAAAATAATTACATCAGACAGATTCTGCCAATGCATTTGCTGTCTAGGTAGAGAGACGCTTCCTACTGCTCCGACCTCACCATCTTCCCTTGGTCCCCTGTCTGTCATCCTCCTCTTCCTCCCTGACACTTTTCTTTGATAATTTCCTTGATCCACTTTGTGTAAAATTAATATAGTTATTCCTTCTTTATTTTGATTAATGTTAACATTGTATGTTGTTCTACATCCCTATACCTTTAATCTGTGTCTTGATATTTAAAGTAGATTTCTTATATACAAAATATGTTTAGGTCTTTTTTTCTTTCACTCTGACAGTCTCTGTGTTTTAATTAGTATATTTAGACCATTGACATTTAAAGTGTTTATTGATATAGTTGAATAAATATTTATTCAACTTGCTATTTGCTCTCTTATTCTTTGTTTCTTTTTTGGCTTTCCATTATTCCTTGACTTCTCTTGTTTTAACTGAGTCTTTTATATGATTCCATTCTTTCCCCTCTTTTAGCATGTGAACATTTCTTCATTTTTAGCTTTTTTTAGTGGTTGCCCTTGAGTTTGCAGTACACATTTACAACTCATTCACGTCCTCTTTCAAGTAATCCTACACCACTTCATGGGTAGTACAAGTAGTGCCTTACAACAGCGTTCTGTCATTGTGTTATTAACATCACTGATATTCATTTGGCATTGCTGGTATAAGATTCCAGCTCACTTATCCATAAGCTATGATCACTAAATGCATACTTGCTCTTGTTTCGAATAAACTGTTACCCATTAGATCAATTAAGAACAAGAAAAATAAAATATTTTATTTTATCTTCATCAATTCTTCCTGTAATGCTCTTCCTTTATGTAGATCCAGGTTTCTGACCTATATCATCTTCCATCCTTCTGAAGAATTTCTCTTGTCTGAAAAAGCCTTTATTTTTCCTTCACTTTTAAAGGAGAATTTCATTGAACCCAGGATTCTAGGTTGGTGGTTCTTTACTTTCAATGCTTTCGATATTTCACTCCACTGTTTTTGCCTGCGTAATTTTTAAAGCAAAGCCTGATGCAATTCTTACCTTTGCTGCTCTGTAGATGAGGTGTTTCTTTGCTTCTGATTCTCAAAACCTGTGCTGGCTTCCCGGCCTCTGCACGGGACCCTCTGCCTCACGTGGCAGCCTCTCCTCGCTCAGAAGCTGAGGAACCAGCAAGGCCTCAGGGGAAGCAGGAGCAGGTGAGACGCACCTTCTCTCCTGGCCCTGGGCCAGCTCTTGGCCCCCTGACGCTCTCAACGCCCACTCTGATGTGGCTGGAATGTTTCAGGTGTTTGTCTGGGACTGTTAGCTTGCTGCACGCTAGTCCCTCCTAACTGGAAGCCAGACTGGAAATGCAAATTACCACAACAGTGTGTCATTGTGAAGGATAATTTTCTTTTTGGTTTTTATTATTGTACCACATTTTTTTTGCTGATTATAAGTATTATCCACCTTATAAAATTGATAATTATAAGAGAGTATAAAAAGGAAAATAAAAGAGGAAAAGTATGTTTAACATTTTGGTTTACATATTTTTAGCCCCGTTCTCTGCACACGTTGACATATATTTATTTATATATTTGTTGCATACATTGAATTGTGATTTTCTTTCTTTACCTCAAATATTACAGGCATTTTTTCAGGTCATTACATATTATATAAAAGTGTTCTTCTGCTAAAAAGTTGCATAGATCTCCATTATATCTCTGTCTTACCCATCTCTCTCTCTCATATATACATATGTGTACACACACACGTGCACACACATATATAACATAAATAAATATAAATATAATTCCTTGAATAGGAATTCACATGTATATGTAAACTTAGCAATATCCTAATGTTAGACATTTGGGATACATATGTTACATACTTTCTTATAGTAATTGGCAAATTTAAACATTTTTATTTATTTACTTATTTGCTTATTTTATTAATACAGCAATTCCTCGAGAACAGTTATAGCACTGGAATTAGTTGATCAAAGGATAGTTTTTTCCAAGACTTTTGATACACCCTGTCATATTCCCCTCCAGAAAAGTTGTACCAATTTATACCAAAGTTTCTTTATGACAAAGTTATTGAAAGTAAAGATGGGCTTTCCCTAAGAGCAGCAGGCAGTCAAGGAAGGATTTTTATACCAGGGAGTGACACGATCAGATTTATAATATCCAAAGCACCTCCGGCACCTGAGCGGCACATTGCGGGTGCTGGGATGCGCTGGCGCATAGCGCTTAGGGGAAATGCGTCTCCAGACATCTGTCCATTATGACAAAGCCCTAAAATCAGGGCGATGGTCTTCCATTCTCGTCAGTCCAGAGTGGCCCTATAGAAATAACGTCATATGTTCTAATGGCTTTATCTGGGGAGAGGGGAAGATGCTGGTAAGTGTGGTCTGTCACCCGCATCTTCTTTGTCCTTCACCCCCTTACAGAGTGGCCATTAACAATTAACAGCCAACACTTGTAGAGATCATGAATTATTATAGAACATTGCTTATCTGAAAAATATTCAGTGAGGCCTTCCAAACCGGGTTTGCCCATGGGAGTGTGTGTGATGTGAAAGTCACCCAGCGCATGCGTCAGGCACCCAGAAGTGAGCAGGGATGGCTGGTGGGAAGGAGGGACTCGCAGGAGGTGGGTAGATTAAGTACTCTGTGGCAAATTTGCTGATGATAATGAGGGTATGGATGAAAATAACAGCAATGGATATGAAAAGAAAGGAATGGACTTGAATGACCTTCAAGAAGGAAAGTCTTTGGGTCCTGGTGACTAATTGAACATAGGAAGTGAGGGAGGAGATCAGAATGATGTCCACAGCTCTCCCTCGTGGGGAGCAGTTGCTGGAGAGAGCGCCGGGCGTGGGAGCGTGTGCTGCGACAGGGCCTTGTGCATGTGGCGTTCACGTGTGCAAGCCAGGGGCCAGCTGGGGGAGACGCTGGTACTGAGAGGAGACCACACATTTCATTGAGAGGAGCAAAACCAACCTTCATTTTCCTCAAGGAAGCAGACCAGATTAATATGCCACTGTGGGAACTTTGCCCGAAAGACCAAAGTTCTGGAACCATGTTTGGGAGCCTCTGTGATATTCTGCTGGCAGAAGCCTCAGACGGGGCTTCCGTATATCGGAGCAGAGGCAGGGAGCTTCCCCAGCTCCGCACTCCTGTGCTGGTGCGCTCCGTGGACGCTTGATTCCCGTAGACTGGCCCCTACGCCGGCCCGTGCCAGCCCTGGAGCTGTGTGACGAGCCGTGCTCCCCTTCCTTGTGGCGTGTTCTTGGTGGGGAAGCCAGACGAGCCCCCAGTGTCTGCGCCGTTTGATGAGTGCTGCGTGGGTATGCGGGGGTAGAGGATCCGGGAGCTGCTGCTAAGACACGAGAGAAGCTGTCAGGGGATATGCAGGCAGGGGCTCCTGGGCGCGGTGTCTCTTGTTGAAGGAAGGAATACTGCAAAGGTACAGACATGTGAAAGGACACGGGATAGCCCAGGAAATGCAACCGGATTGTTCTCTTAAACGGGCAGCTGAGGGATCGCGACGCTGGAGGGAGAGCTGGGGCCCAGGTCAGGGAAGGGTCGGAGCTTGAGCCTGTCTCACGGCCCAGTGTGTCTGGGGGCTGTGCCTGTGCACATGCAGACTGACTGTGTGCATCCGTCTGGGATACAGGCACACGGACTTCATTATCTTCCCAAAGTGGTTGCAGACCCCTCAAAATTCAACTCCCACTGCTGAGAGCAAGGGGCACATTTGGCAGCGTTTGACCCAGAAAAGCTGAATCGCTGCCCTTCCATATGCCAACCTGCGGCTTGTGATAAAGTTTCTCTTTCTTCCTCATGGCGGTTTGCTTTGCTGATGAGCTCACTTGGTAAAAGTCAGGCCACAGGCAGAGGGCAATGCCTGCGAGGCACATACATGAGGAGAGCGCCGGCCAATGGGGCAAGCACGCGGGGGAGGAGGCCACGCCGGGCTCTGTCACTGCAGGAAGCCTGTGGGTTCTCAGAGATGGAGGCCCTCTCACCGTCCCTGCCCCGCCTCCCCTGCACAAATGTGATTATGTCTCTGCAGAGCAGGCGGCAATCAGGTTAGCGTCACTGAGCAATGCTGAGCTGGGGTAATCAGAGCCCAGAGCGGAACAGGTGCTGCTTTAAAGTGGCTTCTGAGAATTAGGACAGGCTGACTCGTAGCTCAGTGCCACGTAGACAAACCATTGAGCACACTGTCCATGCAGTGCCCTACGGCTTCATCAGCCTGGCACGTCCTCCCCAAGAGCCTGGATCTCTGCTGCCCACCCCCAGGCTATCCTCTTGAGCAGCAAAATGCCTGAGCTTGTTGGAAGGGCCTCTGGCATGGCCCAGGGCACGGGGTTCTTTACCTGGTGGTTCAGAGGCTGGGGCCCCAGGGGTCCCGTCTGCCCAAGGTGTTATAGGACAAGAGTTGACCAAACCTGGGGTCACCTTTGGTCTGCTCCTGCCTATCTATGTGTCCTTGGACAATTACCTACCTCTCAGAACCTTGCTTAAGTCAATTGTAAAGTTGATCATAAACGTATCTATCCCATAAGGTTGTTGTCATGATTAAATATACAGGAAAAGCTGCCAGCACCAGGCCTGCTATGGAGTGAGCTCTCAGAAAATGTCACCGATTCTTATTCTCACCCAAGGCCATTCCAGCACAAGGCAGGAGTTTATTGTTTCTATTTAATACAAAAATGTTTCATACTAAGAACAAAACATCAGTAATTACATACCAATCTAAGAATAAAAGTTTGTTAACCCAAATCTCATCTACAGTATTAATATTTGGTGAACATCATTGTAAATACTCTTCTACGTACACACTAATAGATAGAAAATAATCTTAACAAGGGGATATTTAGCACATGTGATTATAATAATAGAAGTTATTGCATTTAGTTCAATTAGTATTTAATTGAGAAAAATGAGATGAAATCGAAGGATTCGCTGAACTACGGATATGTCCTTTCTAAGAGACTCAAACTTGAGAAAATAAATTACAAGCAATATTAATCTTGCTGAGTCATTCTGCATTTTTATTTTTGACTACATAATTTTTACTATTCTCTTGACAACATAGACGAGACATTTTAAGAGGGTCATGCTCCACCCACTAAGCCAGCCGGACGCCTTAGAGCATTTTAGTATTCAATTATATATCAGGATGAAATTGCAAATACCAGAGAAAAATAACAAACACGCTGACTTGAATTCCCACTAAATGACTCAGCTTGTCAGAAGGAAGCGACTGTGGAGAATTCTCGACGCTTGACGCGGGAAGGGGGTGCACAGAGGTCGAGAGAGAGGGGGCTGGAAGTACCGGGGGATTGCTGAGGTGCAGAGCAGCTAAGCGCACCCGCACCTTTCAGTCTGCGTTTCTCCTGTAAGTGAGAAAACAGGAACTCAGCCAGGTGCCAGTGGGACACAGAGCCGGGCCTCTGTCCCAGGGCGTCGTGCCCAAGTACATGGCTTATCTGCCTGTGGATTAATAATGCCTTTTTCCTGCCTGTGTTTCTGATGCTTTGCCATCCTGGGGCCTTGCTGACCCAGGCGGACTACCTCTCAGAAGGTTAGCAGCCTCCTAGAGATAGAAAGGGACATGAAGGGACTGCAAGTGCACTTTCATACGCAGGCCAAGCAGAGCCTACAGCCCACCCCCTCCTCCACGGGGCTCTCACCAGCTGGGCCGCCATCACCCCGGGGCCAGCTACAGACAACTAGAGGCAGCCCCTACACCCCAGAGCCCACTGGACCCACTCACATGAGCCAGTCCTAAGCCTGTGCACCCTGCCATGCCCTGTTCTTCCCATGGAAACCGATAACGGCCTCTGCCCCTGTTTTCCCCTTATCTCCTCTGCCTCCTGAGGCCCTGGTGCTCCTTCCTGCGCCCTCCCCCGCGGCGTGCTGCGCCCCTCCTCTTAGGAACTGTGCGTAGCCCTGTCTTCAGTGGCAGTCATCTCCCCGTCTGCTGGGCTCACCAGACCTGAGTAACAATAACACTTACACGTTTATGCTGCGCTTGAGGGTAGCCCCTGGGGGCCTGACCCGCCTTGGGCACAGCACAGTGACACAGAGAGCCAGAGGGACCACATTCCGTGACTGGGCACGGGAGGGCTCTAGTTCCTGGGCAGGGACAGCTCTCTGGGAGGCAGTGCCGCGTCCCTCTGCAGCGGGCGGCTCTGAGAGCAGCAGGCGGGCCATCGTGATGAGCCTTTGCAGGGCAGGCGCCGGGCCACCTTGCCAAGGGCACCCTCACTTGGCTTCCAGGTGAAACGCAGGCGGTAAGTGAAAGGGAACCAGACAGGCCTCTGACTGGGGTTCTTACATATGAATTTGTGACCTTTCCGCCTTCATCCTCAGAAAAACATTCATTACCCAGACAGTACATGGCATCTGTAAATCAGTTAGGAGCTTTGAGTTTGCAGACATAATGTGCATTTTGACTATCTGGAGAGTTTCAATTCGGCAAATGTGTTTCAGCATCTCAGTGTCCAGCAAAGTGCGAATTCCCAGCCACACAAATGACAGGAGCATCGTGGGTCTAGCGGCAGAGACAGACACGTGCAGGAATAACACGCATTGGGCTGTGCAAGTGTTAGCCCGGCACCACCAGGCACGCAGAGGACATGAGCTGGCACGGTGACTTCTGGGCCACATTTTCCAGTGGTGTGACCAACGGCACTCACCGCTTTCTCAGAACACCCCTTGTGGAATCATAGTCAATGTCAGTAGTGTTTTCTCCTGAACGTTTTGAGGATTGAAGTTGACCTTTGGGAGCAGGGTCATTCAGAAAGAGAAAGGCAGTAGATTAAAGCTAGCAAATGATACTCTTGCTCAAAACCCTGGTGTGGCTCTTCACTGATGCCAAAGGCTGTTCTAAAAGCAGCATTCCAAGAATGCCTTGCGCAATCCCAGCCCGCTGGAGTGTCATTTCTGCTGTCCTGCTCTGTGCACCGGGCACAGGTGCACGCATGTACACGTGTGTGCACACATACACACGCTCCCCAAACTAGGAGAAAACACCCAGGCTTCCGATTTCTACCAGAACATAGTTACTAGTAGTTCTATATGCTACTATATTCAATATATATATTTATCTTCACAAAGCGGAATATAGCAACAGCTGTCCAGAGAGCCCAGTGCTTCCTTTGGCCCCCAAGACACCAACCATGGCAAGTTCCATTTCTGACCTCACAGCTTTATTTTTTTCTGCAAATGTTTTTCTCTTAATCTGTTAGGATATTTTCACCCAAAGATTAAATGTGCATCTATGGGTTTACGTCTGCATTTAGCACACATTCATGGAGCACTCCATTCAACACCCTGGGTAGAGCCCTGGGCAGCAGTTGTGTGTGTGGAGGTTGCAGCGATGACTTGCCCAGGGCTAAGAGGCTGTCTGCTTTTTACTCTCCAGGTGGTTGCTACGCTGGGGACCACATCCTGCTGCTCCTTTGACAACCTCTTAGAAGTGGGCCCTCTCTGTAAGTATCTGATTCAATTCGCTCTGTGGAAAACATTCTCAGTGTATGGGAAATCTAGCAGACCCTGTTCTTGGGCTCTCCTTGTCATTAAGTTCATATTATGATGATTTGTCAGACTCTTCTTGCATTGGCAATAACACAAACCTCAGCAGTTTGAGCTCCACAGATTCAGAGTTTGGGCTAATTGGACAAGAGCTGAGCGCTATTTGTAAGAAAAATATTCCAAGCAATGTAATGATGACATAAAATTGCAGGCTCTGTTGGCCCTGTTAAGGAGAATAAACTCTTTAAAGTCTTAGTACAACAACCCTCACGTGAAGGTCATGTAGTACATGACGTGAGAATCATCCATGCTTGAAGTTAATCTTTTGGCATATCCATTTTTAGCCTTTTTGGAATCACTAAATGTATTAATAGTTAAGTCAATGGCTTAATATAATTTAGCAAATCTATATGATAAAACTAGATTTCTCCAAAGAATACTTTGTGCTTCAGATGCTTTCCTGGGTCCCTCTCATCTCTCTTTCCCTCAGGCAGAGCCTTTAGGTTTTCTCATCTAGACTAGAATTCTGTGTTGTCAAAAGGTGACACATGCATAGGCAGCTATGTTTCTAACGTTTCACCTTAGACGTGACTCTGGGGCCGCTGCAGGCCTTGGAGCTGTCCTGTGGGCGGGAGGGCTCTCCCTTGGGCAGGGACACCGTCCCTGGGGGATGTGAACGCTCCGATGGCTCCGCTCCAGGGGAGCTGCCTGAGTCAGGGCCTCAGACCACACGCTGGGGGCCTGTGCCAGAGACCACGTCGCCTGCTCGCAGTTGTCTTCAAACTCAGCCTGCCGAAGCCGAGCACAAGTCTCACTGCTGCTGTCCCAAGACTGGGCCGTGGTCCCATCAGAGGAGCGGGTCCTCCTTGCCTGGGCCCTCAGGCTCCCGCCTTGTGGCCGGCAGCTGGGGAGGGCAGTAATCGAGGTACTCATGGCGTAGGGGACAGACGAGCTGTGGTCCAGCCCAAGCGCAGCCCTGAAAGCTGAGAGCCTTAAGTTCTGAGCTGCGTTTGCTCCTTCTGTAAAATGGAGAGAAAAAGCAACACTTGTAATTTTAAAACAACAATGTTCCCCTCACAGGATTGTTCATAGGACAAGTTCATGCAGGGAAAATGTGCTATCCCAAAGATAGAGCGTATTGCTATGCCACAAGGAAGGCGACACTGGTAACCGGCCAACCGGCCATGAGAACTGAGACGAGATCCCATCTCAAAAAAAAAAAAAAAAGAGAGAGAGGAAGTCGGGAGTGCATGGATTTGCCTGTTGGCACAGGTTTTTGCCTTGCCGTTTATGACCTGTGGCAGACATCTGGAAGGACAACTGGCTGCAGCCAGTTGTGCCTGGCCCGGGGCTGGAGAGATGGGGCAGGACCAGCCAATCAGAACTGCGGCCTCGGTGTTGGCCTCATTCGCCGTGAACCGTCATCTACTCAGCCAAGCAACTTGGCGTCCTCTGACTCAGATGTCAGGCTAAGAACTGAATGTCCTGGCCAGTGGCCGGCTGATGTAATTCCCCAGGGCCACTGGATTTAGAGGGCTGAGGTCTTCTGCTGGACAGAGCCCACGTGGCCCGCTGTCCCTGGAGCCCAGCTCTGGCTGCCCGCTGGCCCAGGGCGATGACAGCCAGCAGTGGCACCTGCAGGTCACAGTCCCCTGGACAGGTCCAGCTCAGGTGTCCTGCTGTCCTGGGGCTCCCTATGCGGGCTGCAGACAAAGCTGGATTTGTGGTTGGTTTGGTTCTCAACACAGAACTTGCTTCTGGAGCTGTGCAAAGGAGGTGACGTGGGCCAACACCAAAACCCTTTTGTTCATTGCTGAAGTTTAGACAGAGGTCAATGGTCAAAATCGTGACAATTATATTTTTATTGATGGTAATATTACTGTCATTAGTGCTTAACAATTAAGTCAGCACCGTCGTACCTGTTCTCTTGTCCGATCCCATTTACCTGTCACCAGATATTTACTTTCTTCAACTCCAGACAGGGCTATTCTGGGATCATGAGCTGACCTTAATCTATAGTAGGATTAGAATAATCTATTAAAATAATTCATATAAATTATTTACCCACCATCATCTGAGAAAGAAAACACATCAGAAGATGTTTTTCTCAAATTGCTGCCTTAGGAAAGACATTTTCTTTTTAGTGCTTTTAGAATGATTCACCAGAGAGGCTGTGTAAATTGGTCCGCTTGGACAGATCAGTTGTCTGGCAGGCTGTGCTGAGAAGAGGATGAGATACGAAAAATGGATAATTGAAGTCAGTTAGGTGCCAGGCGAGAACGTGGGAGAACTGAGGACAGGGGTCCTGGCTGAGCGGGAGAGGCCGTCTCAGGGAGTCGGGAGGACGGCGCAGGGCAGGGCCAGCAGCCACAGCCGCGTCCTGTGTCCCCAGGATGGCTGGGGGGAGCCATGTGGCTGGAGGGGCAGCCGGGCCTGGCCACCACGTTCTAAGGAAGCCTTGTAAGGACACAGGCCCGGCAGCAGGAGGCTGGTGGCCGTCCCTCAGTGCTGGATGTTCCCCGGTGCCTGCAATTCCCCCAGCTCTGGCCGAGGGTCTCTGTGTCCACGTGATGCCTAGCGGGGCACCTGTGCCCGAGGGCCAGAGGGCAGAGTGCACTGTCACATATGCCGTGCGGAGCACAGAGGTGGTGCCAAGGACTCTTTGCTTCCCGGTGAGAACGAGAGAAGCCCCTGTGGAGTCTACTCCTGGTGGTCATCACTGAGCTCCCTTCCGTGGGAGTGTTAGGCCAACGATAAGCCTGGAGGGAACAGCGGCCCCCACAAGGCCACTGCTGGAGACATGAAAGCATTTCAAAGTTCTGACTGCCTTGGATCTTCAGGATTAAAGCCCTCAGGACACACTTCACCCAAATCAAATGTGTCCTGAGGACTGGATGCCGCCCTGCTGGGGAACAGGAGGCCAGAGATCCTGGAGCAGCGTGGCCCTGAAGCAAGGTTTGCAGGTGGAGGTGCCACCTCCCCCGGAATCAGCCTCTCCTGGCACTTGCATGACCCCACATGCCGTGGCAGCCAGCCAGGAAGAGCCAGGGTCTTAGGATGACAGGCAGCGTCTCTCTGGAGAGTCAGGGGGCGGTGACGAGGTGGCCATCACTGCCATAGCTCAGATATGCCGCCAGGCCAACAGGAACCTCGGGCTCCTTCGTAGGAGAGGCGTACAATTCCGTGCTGGCTGTGGTCTGAATGTTTGTGTCCCCCAACTCCGTGTGCTGGGATCCTAAGCTAAGCGATGGTATTAGGGGGTGGGGCCTTCGGGAGGCGGTCAGCCAGGGGGTGGAGTCCTCGCCACTGGGATTAGCGCCCCCACCAAAGAGGCCCCAGAGAGGCACCGCGCCCCACTGCACACTGCCCAAAGCCATGATGGACCCACTGGTCCTGCAGATGCAGGTGACGCTATGACACCTGACACCTATGACGCGGGGCCCTGACACCAGCACCCCTCCCTGTGAGGGGCAGGGTGGCCTGTGTCCTCTCTGCCATCCTTCACCCTTACCTATTCCATGGCTGTGCTGGTGCCGAGGGTGGGAACAGCCGCGGAAGTCGCATTTATTCCTGGAGGACTTTGCCGGGTGTCCTGAGAGGCACATTGCGCGCACTGCCCCGTTTACCCCTCGGGGCTCCGGGCACCGTGTTCACCTCCATCTCGCCTCTGGGGAGGACGAGGCTGGGGGAGGCAGGTGTGGGCCCACGCCGGTGGCCGGCTGCAGACGGGAGTCGAGCCCAGGAGTGTCTGCCCTGGGGGACGGGATGGGAGGGTGGGCCCGGCACGGCTGTCCTGCCCCAGGGGAGGCAGAAACCCGGTTCACGAAGGGATGACTGAAGGCCGTGGGAAGTGAATGACTTAACTGCCCTGTGGGGATGGAGCGGCACAGACAGGGACAGGGTGGCCTGTGTCCACGTCCTCCCTCAGGTGACATTTGTGGGGAGGACGTGAGAGTGGTTAGCAAGGGGCGTCCAGGCAGGAATTCCCCGGTGGGTGACGTGAGGGAGAACAGAAAATGGCGGTGCCACTGGAGTAAAACGTGGGTGGGTGAGCCCAGGGTCAGGGGACACTGGTCCCCAAGAGCCAAGCTGAGCGGTGAGGTTCAGGCTTGAAAACCAAGGGGCGCAACGGATTCCAGTCCCCCGAGCGCCTGGTGCGCGTCTGTGGCCAGGAGCGCCCAGCCCGGCCCTCAGCTGGTGGCCTGCAGGGGCGAGGGGCCCCTCAGAGCCAGTGTTAGCTCGACAGATACTGCAGCTACGCCACAGGCAGGAAGGACACGGGGGCAGCTCAGACTCACGTGCCGCGGGCGCCGGCTGAGAACTCTCCCTCTGCTTCTGGACGTTAGGCAACAAGGAGGACATGTGGCTGCACATCGACGCTGCCTACGCCGGCAGCGCCTTCATCTGCCCCGAGTTCCGGCCTCTTCTGCACGGAGTGGAGGTAGGCCTGCTCTTCGCTCTTCAGTGCGGCCAGTCTTTAGCGTGCTCTGTTATCAATGACTTTAATTTCTTGCTACTGAGGTTTGTTTCAGGAAAATTATTTTTGAACTAACTCCAGGGATTATTGGAAATTATACCTCCTCAGAGCAAGGGCTGAGAACCTTCCCTGGCCACACAAGCTGCCTTCTGGAACCACCCCTGACGTTTATAGCTGTTTTCAGTCTACACAAATCCTGGACACGGTTGTCACGACAGGATAGATTTTAGCTTATCAAAGTGTGGGAAAATATTTAGGGACAAAATAAGATCTTAATACATTTCAGCTCAAAGGGTAATTTAAAATACCGATTTTAAATTCCATACAATCTGGTTCAATGTGATAGTCCTGTTCTGGCCACACGTCTGAAGGTGATAGTCACTTTAACCAATATTGAATGAGCAGGCACCAATGCATTTAAATGCTCCTCTGAAATCGTAAAATGTGGTTTGCAATGTGACGTGAAGCCCCTGCCTCTGTTGAGAAATAGCAATCATAATTATTGACTAATGCTTTGCTTCTCTAAAGAGCTGCAGAACGAAGATGGTCCAGACTCAACACAAAGAAACAGCTCACAGATGTGCTGTGATGTGTTATTTCAGACCCCAGCAGGAGTTCACTGTTGGTGGCAGCTCATAGTGCAGGAAGTCTCTCCTCCCCAGGAACTCAGATATAAACGCCATAAAGGGTCCCGAGAGGCAGTCTTCGGCAGTGTCCAGGGGAAGGAGCCAAGGCACTGGCCAAGGAGGGAATGCTTTCTGCTTAGGGGCGGGGGCTTCGTGGGACCTCACCCATATGCGGTGCAGGATGAAAGGCATGGTCTTTGGCCTTAGACTCCTTGGCTCAAATCCCAGATTTACCCTTAGGTTAGATCTCCTCCTTATGCCTCATGAAATGGATTTCATAATGATACCTCCTTTGTAGGATTGTTGTAAGAAGCAGATGGGTTAATCATATTTAAAGGGCTTAAAAACAGTGTCTGGTACACAGTAAGTACTGAGCATGCATTAGATGCTTTTATTATTTTTTGCTGTGACTTGGAGAAACTTCCTCAAAACCTTTCTCTGCTCACGTCAGGCTTGCCAATCAATTTTCTAATTCCTGTTTTGAATTCTCATAATGCTGTAACACTAGAAAAGTGGGTGTCAGAGGTGTAGCATACAAATGGTCCCATCTTTGAAAAGAACAGCCCCTTATTACTAGTGAATAAAGTAGCATTCTGGTTTATATCTCCATCACATTTGTTCATTCGATAACTACTGATCGAGTACTTACATGCTGGGAATCAGATGGGTCCTCGCGGGGACATGGAGCTGCCAGAGGCCTTTGTAAGTGCTGGAGACGGGGTGTAGTGGGCGGGAGGTTCTGACAACGCGATGCTGACATCCAGCGCTGCACAGTTCACTGCTGACAGCCAGCTTGGGGGGCGTTTGGTGCTGGGAAATGGATAAATCTCTATTCCATATAAATACCTTTTATTGTGGAGAGAATACATATCACTTGAAATGCCTGTCCCCGGACAGTTTCAAGTGAGGAAAGGCTAGTGTTCATCTGGGATTCATTTATGTGTCTCTCCCCAAGGCTTGGCTGGGCTAGATGCCCTTTTCTAACTCCAGGCATTAGGTTTAGGGTTTTGTGATCTTTTCCTACCACTACTCAACCTGTGGTTTCACCTTTCACACAAGGGGCCTAACTGTCAGACCACCACAGCGGCAGGCACTGCAGCTAGATCCAGCTAGATCCTATCGGCAGCAGACGGTGTTTCACGCCGACAATGAGTCATTCCAATATTTCCTCCATTATTGCTGCAGCCTCTCTTTCCTTGCGGGGCTGAGGGCTGCTGCTGCTCCCGGGCCAGATAAGGGGCTGCAATATCCTGTCGTGGCCCTGCCCTGGGAGATAAGAGCCTTTCTCTCTGTCAGCAGGAGGAAAACAGCACTGTTGGGTAATGAAAGAAGCTTAAACAGATCAGCCCCACAGGAGAGAACTAATAAAATCCCCAGCAAACAAAGCTCCTCTTTAACCTTTTGTCTCCTTTTATCAACAAATGAAACTTGCTGTAATTTCCTGTCTCTTACTCAAAATTACTTTTATTGAAACCTGGAAGGAAATGAATCTGCACCTCCAGAGC
Source organism: Lemur catta (assembly GCF_020740605.2). NCBI lineage: Eukaryota > Metazoa > Chordata > Mammalia > Primates > Lemuridae > Lemur > Lemur catta. The sequence continues at coordinate 93,217,690 of NC_059138.1, read as the reverse complement.
CGGTGGACGAGGAAGGTTGCCGTCGCTGGCCAAATGTCTCCCTGGGGACGCGGGCCGGGGTCCTTAAGCCTTTGCTGCCTTTTCAGTGCACGTCCCTGCAACCAAATAGAGAAGAGGTGCCCGAAAGCCTTGACAGGATTGAAAAGGTTCCCAGGAGCAGATTCGACCAGAATCTGGGGACTTGCAATGGCAGCTGCCTTTATTTCTGCTTCAGTTTTGGGTTTAGCATGTGGCCAATCTCTGGCCCTGCAAGTGGACCCAGTTCTTGTTCAGATGACAAACCAGGGCCTGCATTTTGAAAGATGTAAGGAAGCACCATTTGTGACAGCTCACTGACAATGCAGGCTGCCCTCCTTGACTATTCTTGGTAATTGGAGTCTCTGCTTTTCTCCTTGAAAACATGGTAGCAGCTGACATTGATGCTCGTAGCTGGAGCCGCTGTTTGCACTTGTTGCCCAGGACCGTCCAGCCAGGGGATCTGTAGCTGTTAGGAATACAGTGAACTTGGATATTGGCTTTAAAAATAAAGAAGCAAATATTTAGGTAAACGGGGAGAGTTGCTGGTATGTTACAGTAGTGCTGGCAAAAGATCCAATCAAGTAAATGAATACTGGGTTGATCCCTAATTACTGTATTAGTTACGAAATTTTCACTTTCCTGTTGTTTATGGTGACACATATATTCTCAGAACTTTGCTAGTTTACGAAATTGAAGGAACTGCAGGTATAAAAATATTTCACAGGCCAAATCGGTACAATTTCTGGATGTTGTACTTGTGAACTAAAATTCTGATTATTCCAAATATTCCAGTAGTTTGAAACATAATATGGATATATTTTGTGTCACTTTAGACTCTGCAAATTTGAAAGTGCTTTTCATTTGGGGATATAAACTTTTAATTCATATGTATGAGGTCTTGTTTTATAACTAAACATTTATGACTAAAATGTTTTCTTTTTGCTGTTCTTGCTCCTTGGCAGTTTGCAGATTCATTCAACTTCAATCCCCACAAATGGCTTTTGGTGAATTTTGACTGCTCTGCCATGTGGTAAGTTTCCCTGTTTGTGAGATGCTGGTGGCCTGTCCCCACTGCTCTTCCGAGCTGATGGCCTTTCTGAAAGGAAGCTGGCAGGGAGAAGGTGCCAGAGCCGAAGGGGCACATCTAGTCACTCAGCTCACTGCTTGCTTCGGATTCTGCACTGTGGATAGAATTCTTGCTAAATCTTACCCTGGCTGGAAACTTCTATCTGGAACATGACTGCGACATGCTGACATAAGAAGAGGGAAGGCTGAAAGAGTCGATCTGTAATTTGATTTATCTAGTATTAACAGAAAACAAATGCAAGGAAATTTCGGTACATACTTTTAATTCAGTCGCTTCTGTGTTTTTGTTCTTGGATTCTCAATCAGTCTTAGTCTAATACTCAGTTTAAGCAATCTGAGTCTAAATGCTAAAAAGCATTTGCTAAGGAAAAATACAGCAACCCTGTTTCCTAAGAATTTCCCTGGAAATTCTTAATAACAGTGCCATAATGCCTTGGTAATATTTAGAGTAAGAAAAAGAACTCAAAAATTAAGGTGGATGATATTACATCACATACATGATGTCTAAAGAAATCATGCTGATGGGGAATATTATGGTGACGCTAGAAACTAGTCCCTCCAAACATTTTAGAGTAAGAAGTTGATTAATCAATCATAAAGCCAGAAGGCTTTGCACAAATTTTGTAAGGTATACAAACAATCAGTTTGCCTTTTTACTAGTTTATTTAAAGGCAAACCACATTTACAGTTTTTTACTTTTTACTTTTGTTCATCAAATTTTTTTTGGTCAGTCGTGTTCCCAAACTTCTGATATGTGATTTTAAAACTAATTAGTATGTGGGTATTTCAGGCTTCATTTGTCTGAAATACAAAGATTTATAAAAGCTACAGCTGTTATGCATGTCAGTATCCTTTTGCATTCTTGAAGTTGTTTTACTACTTTTCCTAAAGTGGAACACAGTGAGGACAGTTGATACAGTGTATCTAAAGTCCCTTTTTTCAAGACTTAGCTTTCTGCTGAGATATTTGGTCATTTGGGAAAACTCTCTAAGGGGGCTGGAGTTCAGAAGGCCCAGGCAGAGGGTCAGCAAGGGCTCGGAGGAACTAGGGCTCTGCCTGGATGCCTTTTGTTCTGCAGGGGCTGGGTGTCCTCAGATGCCAGCAGCATTCCACACAGTAAGCCCAGAGCCACCCGCAGCTGTCAGGGCTGTGGGCGTGAGGTGCTGCTGGGCGGGGCTGACGGGAGCAGGGGCTGTCCCGTGCCAGGAGGTTGTGCAGAACAGCATCAGCAACAGCTGCTTAGTGGGTGCTGATGGGGGCAGGCGCCCTTGAAGGCCCTGATCTCACTGTGGCTCTCTGGACCCTGTGCAGCCCTGTGAGGGCACAGACATTGCCACACTCCCATTCAGGAACTGAAGCTGTCAGGGACCAGAAATATTTTGGACCACCGGTCTTTGATGCAAAGATTGACATAATATAAGGAGTGTGATACATGCGGCGTCCTGCCCTCGGGTCCAGACAACAAGTGCAAATGTTAAGGCTGAGAGAAAACATGCTTTGTCAGTGACATGGTGAGAAAGATTCGAACCCTTCCTGGACTGTGACGTGCCTGTCGCTGGAGCTGATGTGACCCTAGGCTGCCTCAGACACGCCAAAGCAGATGTAACGTGACCAGAAGGCTGTGTTTCCATCTGTCTCGGGCAGACCCTCCCTGGCATTCCGTGTTCAGTTCAGGCACCAGCCTGTAAAGAGAAATTTGACAGCGTGGTAGTCAAAGAAGAAGACAGGCAGGAAGCACAGGGGCGAGGCCGTGCCACTTGGAGAAGGGAGAAAGGGCAGAGTGATTAGTCTGCAGAAACAATTAAACATAGGCCCTAAGACCAAGAGCACTCTCCATGTTGGAAAGTTTGCCGCAGAGAAGGGTGCTGGGGTTCGTTCTCATTTCCTGGTGGAGAGCACAGTGGTGGCGGGAGGGGGGGGGTTTCAGTACTCGAGGAGCTTCCTACCTCCCTGTGGGTTTGAAAGGCTAAATAAACGTGTTTTAGTTATGATATAGAATGTGCTCTTTCTCTCCTGAGCTGGTGGGTTCCGGGCAGAACAGGGGTCAAGGATTTTGGTGAGATGCTGTGTACTTGGGAAAGGTTTTGTTCCATGACACCATGAAAACAGCATGGATATTGATTGATGGAATTTGACTTTGAAGCATTTGTGTTTCAACATAGAAATTGCTAATCTTGACTGCTGGGGGCCTGTGCGTGTGTTAGTCTGCTAGGGCCACCGTGACAAAGTGTCACACCCTGGGGGCCTAAACAACAGAGGTGTTGTTCTCTCACAGTCCCAGAGGCCGGCAGTCCAGGATGCGGGCAGGCAGGCTGGTCTCCCCGGAGCCCGCTCTCCTGGCTGTGGACGGCCATCTTCCGCCGAGTCTTCACACGGTCTTCCCTGGCGTGTCTTTCGTCCATGTTCGCTCTTGTCATCAGGACACTAGTCCAATTGGATTGGGTCCCCATCGTATGACTTCAACTACATTACCTCTTTAAAGGCCCTGTCTCCAAATACAGTCACATTCTGATGTCCTGGCAGTTGGGACTGCAACACACAAATGTATCATATCGGGGGACAGGATTTGGCCGGTAACATGCTCATCGGACCCTCCCAGCAGCTCTCCTGGCATAGGGGCTGTTACCCCTACTTTTCAGATCGGGAAGCTGCAGTTCAAGCCGTTTGGTTGGTTTGTGTGAGGGCACAGTTATCCATGCCAAAGCCACAGCCACAGAGGCAGTGTTTAATGGCAATAGGGGTGAAGTCTTAAAATCTAGTGCTAAGTAAAAAGAGGAAGATAGAATTCTGTAGCTCGCAGTATGCAGACTAAGAGTGTGTGACACAAAGCAACACACAGTTCACAAACACACACACAAACAAAAGCTTGCACATGGAACATGTTGGGATCATTCCTTATGGATATAGATGACATGGGAGAATGAAGGCTGTTTTTTTTTGTAAATGAGCCAAAATCAGGCTCCATTTCTATTTCCACTTTTGTCCAAGCTGCCATTGACCCATTTTCTCTCTAAGTACTGAAAATAGTCCTGAATTTTAGCCCAGGATGTGTAGCTAAGGCAGAAGGCAAATAGTGGGACCACAGCATCCCCTTCCTCTATTCCCCTGCCCACCTGAGAGGTGGGTTCACTGAGCATGCCCCGCGGGTGGTTCCCCTGCCTGTTTGCAGAGGGTGTCAGGAGAGACAGCACCTCGTGGTGCACAGGGAGTTGGGAGAAGGGAGGCTGAGAATCTATTCAGAGGCCTTTTTTGCACTGTCCTGAATATCACGGGATAAACACAAATATTTTAACAGTGTAAGAGTAATGTGATCTGCCATAATACAATAGAATACAGATAATGAGGATGCTTGTAAGAACCAGAATTCAGAGAAGGGCAGGCATCCCTCCACATTCTTAAGAGTTTAAACTAAGCAGAGCCTGGCATGGTGGCTCATGCCTGTAATCCTAGCACTTTGGGAGGCTGAGGTGGGAGGATTGCTTGAGGCTAAGAATTCAAGACCAGCCTGGACAACACAGCAAGACCCTCATCTCTACAAAAAATAAAAAAATTAGCCAGGTGTGATGGTGCACGCCTGTATTCCCAGCTACTCAGAAGGCTGAGGCAGGAAGATGGCTTGAGCCCAGGAGTTCAAGGCTGCAGTGAGCTGTGGTGGTGCCACTGCACTCCAGCCTGGGAGACAGAGTGAGACCCTGTTTCTAAAACAACAAGAACAACAACGAGGAGTTTAAACCGAACAAACAAATGATCCTAGGTGAGGAATTTTTTAGTGTCTTTTAAAATTTCACTGATACGACAAACAACACATAAATGAATTTTTTTTATTGCTCTCACTGGCTTTTTGGTATTCCTTAAAATAAGAAGTTCCTTTCTTTTGTTTAATGAAATTTTACCAATGGTTGGTCCAAAATTTAACATAAAGGCTTTGGTTATATTCTTTAAATATTGAAATGGACAAGATAATTGAAGTTTCTAAAACAGGCAATCGTTACAAGCACAGTAAACACTTTTCACAATGAATTCATTATTTTGTTCATAAGCTTTTTATTGCTTATTTGGTATTTTGAATCTTTTATATGTAAATGTGAGTCATTCTGCCCAGAGCTGTATGTCTCTTTAATATCAGATCTCCAAAGAAAGTTTCAAATTCCATATACACCAAAGGCATGTTACCTACATTTCATAAAAAAGCTTGGTTTTTTTCCCACCAAAATTAAATTTTATTACAAATTGTTTTATAGCATTTGTATACTTCTGTTACATTGGAAAGTTTTTAAAAATTTAGTTTCTTTACAAGAGTTTTAATTGCTCTAGTAATGGTGAGATTTGATTCTAGAACTTGTGTTAAAACAGTAGACAATTTTCTACATATCTTTTTGGTTTCTTTGCACTTTGGTCTGGGAGCCCTTTAGTATCTTAAATCCTTTTAGCTGTTTTTGGCACCAGGAGGCAATGCCAGTTCTTGTTTGGTGAGCCCTACCTAGTGTAGACTTTTAAAAAACAAAACATAAGGAGCCAGGCTTTCAGCCCCGCCTGGGGGTTCCTCCCCTCCTCCCCCAGGAATGTGGCCTCAAGGAGAGGCAGTCCTCACCCAGAGGCCCTGCAGTGCCAGGTGGCTCTCGCCTGAAAGGATGTTACTCTGTGTTGTGAGCACACATGTGCACTTGCACATCTATTTCATTAAGTAAATTCTTCCTTTTATTGATAATATCCATTAAATGTCACAAGGAAATACAAAGCTAGTACCTAAATATTGAAGAGAAAACCACCACAGATGTATTGGAAATATGGGTCGATGAATAAAGTGTGATGGGAAATTGGAAATACTAAGAACTAGATAAAAATAAAGAGTCAGTAGAACCAGTGACATGCAGCTAAAGTAGCACATGGAGACAGACTTGGACAGAAGAGCAGAAAGCCAGAAAGCCTTAAGCTAAGCGTCCATGTTAACTAGAAAACAGCAGCAGAACAAACCCCTAAGCACTAAAAGGAGTAAAATAATGAAGATTAGCAACATAAGGAAGTAGACAAAGACATGGCAGAGAGGGTCAGCAGAGGGATGTGGCCCCTGGCCTGCCTAAGTGAATAAGCCCTCTCTGGAAAGATGGATTGAAAATAAAGAGGAAAGTTACCGGTAATCTGTGGTAGAAAATAAGAAGTATCCACAGATACTGCAGAGATTTCAAAAAGCAGTAAGGGAGCACTATGAACAACATCGTGCCAAGATTTGCCCACAAATACATGCAGGCAGTAACAACAGTAAAACATGCTACCAAAACTGCCTCAAGAATAAAGAGAAAACTTAAAACATCTTGTTGCTAACACAATGTGCCAATATTTAAATTTTCTTACAACGGACATATTTAAATTCTTATCAAAGTAAATATTTCACCAAACTGCAGGGGATTTATCAGGATAATCAGACGGAATTCACAGAGAACAGCAAAGAGGGCAACTCCCTCGCTTACATCAGGAAGTGAGTCTAACTTTCATTCTAAAACCAGATGAGAAACTAAGAAAGAAAAACTATAAAACAACCTCACAAACTTAAATGCAAAAAGTCTAAGTCAAACATTAGCAAATAAAATCCAATGATGTTTTCTTAAAAACATAGTATGTTATGACCAAATTGTGTTTATTCCAGATATGCCAGGGTGGTTTAATATTAGAAGATTTTATAATGTCATTTGCCATGTTAACAGCACAGGAAAAAAAGTTACCATCACATTAAATGCAGAAAAAGCATTAGATAAAATTTAACACCCATTCAGGACAAAAAGTCTTAGTAAAATAACAACAGAATAGAACTTTTTTAATCTGATAAAAGATGTCTACCAAAAAGCTCTAGTAAGCCTCTTCTTAATGGTGAAATATTAGAAGCACTCCCTTTAAAATCAGGAAAAAATAAGGATTCCCATAATCACCGCATCTGTTCAACATTGTACTCTCTTGACCTGCACAGTAAGAAAAGATAAAGAAGTAAAAGAAAAGGATCAGAATGGAAGATGCAAAACTCCCATTATTCTCAGATGATGTTACCGTCTGCAATAAAAAGAGAATCTTCACAGTATTATTAATAACAGAACAAAGCAAGTGTCTCAATGTACTAACATTTTTTAAGGTTGCATTTTTTTACATGTACAATGCACAGCACATGTAATTTTTAAAAATGAATTATTCTTTATAATAGCAAGAAAAGATATGGTTACTATGAGCAAATATATCAAAACCTGTTCAGATTTATATGAAGAGAATTCTACACTATTTTGTAAGTCATTAAAGAAGTCCTAACTAAATGAAGTGATATGTACATGGAGGTGAAAATTCAATATCAGACCTTAGTGCAATTCTAATATATATCCTGGATGGCATAATACTTACACAGGCCAAAAGTAGCCAAGAGACTTGTGGAAAAGGAATATGGTGGGGAACTTGCCCCATCAAATATCAATATATACGTAAAGCAGCAAAGATTGTGTCAATGTATTACCAGCCCAGGCATGAGATGGTAAAGCAGATCCAAAGACAGAGCCCAGAAACAGACCCACACATATTCAAATTACCATCACTAATGTTTACAGTATTGTAACAATCTAGAATGACAATGACAAGAAATCTAATGGAAAGATGAAAAAAATTTCCTTGCCAAAGAGGAAACAGATATGGCCCTACTAGTGCAAAGTTACACAGTCTCATTAGTAATCAGAAATGCAAAGTGAAATCACAATGAAACACTACAGATTGTTGACAATAAATTCTCTCCATACCAAATGTTGGCCAGGGTATGGAACAAGAGGAGCTTTGATGGTGCACAACCGTTGCGGAGACTAATTTGGTGCTTTCTGTCAAGTAAGGTTGTAGACACCTTCCTCCAACCCTGATACCTGGCCCTGTCTGAGTCCATAAGTAGATGTATATCCTACAGGTGCCTCTGCTCAGAGGTGCCAGGAGACGTGCACAGGACTGCTCAAAGTAGCGTAGTTGTCTAATAATAACTGGGAGACAGTAGGAGGAGGAAGGGATTGGATCCGTGCACACAATAAAATCCGACGAAGTAGTGAAAACAAGAGAAAACAAGAGCTGCATGTATGAATGGGTGTGAAACTCACAAGTCTATTTTTGGCAGAAAAAGCAAGTTGTAGAAAAATACACAGAGAATGATGTCATTTATGTTTAAATATCTGAAGTTTATGTTACAGTACGTTTAGAAATATGCAAAATAGGCCGGGTGCGGTGGCTCACACCATGTAATCCGAGCACTCTGGGAGGCCCAGGCAGGAGGACTCCTTGAGGCCAGGAGTTCAAGACCAGCCTGAGCAAGAGTAAGACCCTGTCTCTACAAAAAATAGAAAAATTAGCCAGGGGTGGTGATGTGTGCCTGTAGTCCCAGCTACTCAGCAGGCTGAGGCAAGAGTTTGAGGCTGCATTGAGCTATAATGATGCCACTGCACTCCAGCCCAAAAGCAGGAATTTGTGCAGAAAATTTTGAAAAACTACGTGGGAGAGATTAAACCAAATTCAGCCTTGTGGCCTCCTACATAGAGCAGGGAGAAGGAGGGACGGGACACACAGGAAGATTTAACTTTTATTTAGGATTTAAGTTTTCTTTCATAAGCAGCAGAGAGAGATAGTATTCCTTATGCCTTTTTGTATGGCTTTTATGGTGCATAATATTTTTTTAAATTAAAAAAAACAGCTGGAAGATCCTGGCTGAGAGTCAGTGGGGAGTGGAAGTGTGCTCTTCATGGGAAAAGGGCAGAATTCCACGAATAGCCATAGATCTCACACCGTTTCTCTCTCCTCCTCCCTTCTCTTTCAGAGCTTGCCCCAATACAGAGACACCTACAGGAAATCCTCTAGTGGCTCCTCATAAAATGCCTGTGATGCCACAAAACTCTCTCACACATCCCCGGGTCAAAGTGAGAATATGCACTAGACAGCTTATTATTTCTACCCACCTAGTCTGTCTTTTAACCCTTTAAAGAAATAAAGCCTCAATTATCTTTTATAAATAAATCTAGCCTCTTTCCCTCCCATGTCCTCATTGGTAAGCCACATCCTAGCATCCTATTTCATGCTCACTGGGTTTTATCTTTCAGGGACTCTCACACTATTTGTTTTCAAGCCTAAGCTACTGTCAGATTGACATTTCTTCTCTAGTTTGCCCCTAGGGTAAACTATTTGCCACAAAATTGCTTTGAGATGGTGTCCACACTGCCAAATGAAGCGGAGCGGCAATTACCATATAGCGCAGGCCCTTCAAATCCCAGCCCCAGTGAGAGCGGGGGCCCGAGTTACCCACAGTGGCTATCAGTGAGTGCTCCTTGGGACAGACGGGTGGACAAGGGCCCATGTCCACAGCACGGCGCATCTCTGCCTTCCTGCTCTATAACCTCCGTGTGTGTCTGGCACACACTTCCTGATGCTGTCGGGCACCGGGCACTGGTCCCAGCCTGGACGCAGGAGCACAGGCGCTGACCTGTGTGTCTCCCCCCACCTCTGATTCTCCACTCTGCAGACAGCAGCCAGGGGCCTGTAACCTAGTCCTGCTCTGACACTACCCAGAGTCAGCGCAGACTCCACAGGTTTAGGGCTCAGTCCCCCTAGACTGCCCCTGCTTCAGATGCCAGCCTCGGTAGTGGTCCCAGGGGACCCACACTTACGTCCCACATGGCTGCAAAGCTGGGTGGAGAGAGTCTCCCAATCTCTGCCCCAGGTTCAATAATTTGTTAGAATAACTCAGAGAACTCAAGAAAGCATTTTACTCATGTTTTCAGGTTTATTATAAAGGGTACAAATGAAGAGGTGCATAGGGCAAGGTATGGGGCTGGTGGGGTGAGCGGGGTGGGGACAGGTCACGTAGGTTCCCTGCCTTCTCTGGGTGCACCACCGTCCTGACACCTGGAACCATTTACCGACCCAGAAGCCCTCCAAACCCTGTCATTTGGGAGTTTTCATTAAGCAGGCAGAGGGAGTAAACCACTGGCCTACTCAAGCTTCAGCCCCTCTCCCCTCCCTGGGGATGGGGGTGGGGCTGCGAGTTCTAACCCTCCAATCAGCTTTGGAAGCTGTCCAGGAGGCCCCAGCTGGCAGTCATCTCATGTGCATACAGAGGACATTCTTATCACTTGGAGATGCCAAGGGCTGTAGGAGCTGTGTGCCAGCAACAGGGGCAAAGACCCAATATTCACTCTTGGTTGTAACGCGCCCTGCCCAGGCGCCGGCGCTCTGGAGAGGATGCGGCTGGAGAGCCAGGGGCGGCGGGGGCAGAGCGGGGTTCAGGGCGGCGGGGGCTGCGGGCTGCGAGCAGGTGCCTGATCCGAGCCACGTGGGGAGAGGGGGCAGTGCGGTCCAATCTAAGGTGCTTGGTCACTAGTCCTGTCATTTGTTCTCCAAAACCAGGGTGAAAAAGAGAACAGACTTAACGGGAGCCTTTAAGATGGACCCTGTTTACCTGAAGCACAGCCACCAGGACTCGGGTAAGCTGCTTCCCAGCCCCTCTGGTCTCGTCCCCGCAGCGCCGCCCTGGCCGTGCCCAGGAGCCACAGGTGACTACTGGAGTCCAGGGAGGGCCCGGTGGTGACGGGGCTGTGCGTTCTGCCTTGGCAGCCCCTCCCTGGGATGGGGTCCCTTAGGAGGCCGCGTCCCCGGGAGGCTCCAGCGCGGGGCGGGACGGCGCCGGGCGGGTCTCGTGTGGGCGCGGGCGCCTCCTCGGATAAGGGAACCTGTAACTGCTCATGACATTAGTCTTTCCGAAAAAGGATGTGCATCACCTTCCACCAATACCACAAGGGGTAAGTGACCGAGGTTGGGGCAGTGAGTGAAGAGAAAATAAGAGGACGGACACGCAACTCGGTGGTTTTGCCAGCAGACCTGCCTGCGGCACCTGGGACTGTGACACACCGGTGGGCGCGTCCCTGCCCCCCGCAAAGCCCAAAGGGGGCCAGACCGGGACAGCTCTCAAGCACCATGGGGGACACAGGCTGCTCTGGGGCCATGGCAGGGAACGCAGGGTTGTGGGTTCGCACTTACCTATGTTGTCTCATTGGACGTGGGCCAATGAATAGGGCCAATTAGTGGCAAGCATTGAACTAGAACAAAAATAAATGTAATTTTTTTTTTTTTTTTGGTAACAGAAAATTCTGTCCTAATGCTGGTTGGGGGGAAAATGGTCACACTAGCTATTTGGGCTTTTCAGATATATTCTTTATTATTAAAGATGCACATTTAGAAAACAGAAAGCAGTCAATGCTGGCCCAGAAAATGCTCACAATCCCACCACCTAAATATAAACAATGCTAATATACTGTTGTATTTCTTACCAGTCTTCTTTTATGAATTTATTGCTTTTAGTGTTTTAGCTCTATGCCATTTACAAATTTATAAGCTGCCCACCCCACTATATCTTATGAAATTTTAAAGACTTAGTAGGGACCTAAGACCTATTAAATAGTCCATGGTGTAAGTAAAATCATTGCTATAAGAAATTGCTGGCTAAGAGGGTCGTCGTTTTCTACGTTAATGGTAAACAATTATGCAAGGAAGCTCCTAAATTCAACCAGTTCTTAATAGTCCATAAGGAAGCAGAGTCCCTGAGACGCAGATTGGAACACTCCCTAATTACGTGGCTGGGCTGTGGATGCCACTGTATCTGAACCCTGCTACAGGAAGTCTCTAGTTCGCTGGTAGAGTCTTCTGCAGGGAAGGAAATGTTCTATCATTCTGCACTGTCCAGTCTGCTACTGAGCACTTGAAATGTGTCTTGTCCACTGAAGAAGTAAATTTTTAATTTCTCTTCATCTTAATTTACTTGAATTTAAATTTAAATAGCCACATGTAGCTAGTGGCTATCACGTCAGAAGGTGCATACATAAAGTAAAAAGGATGGTCATTCATTCATTTTCATTCATGACCATCATCTGGTTTTTCTTACTGAGTGCCTACTGTATACCAAGTACCCTTTTGAGTGCTGTTGTTTTACTTCCATTGGCTTCTGTGAGTCACTGTCAGGTTACTTCTGAGGACTCTGGGGCTGACCGTTATGTTTGTTTAACCAACCCCGTGACTAACGAGAGGCCGAGTGGTGTGAAGGAAAGAGTCCTCGTTAGGGGTTGAGATAGACTGTGTGGCTTTGGGCCTCTGTCTCAAGGTCACTCGTAAAATAGGGGGTTGAGCCCGATGGTCCTGCCTGTCTTCCCAGCATTGCTATTTTTTATCTTAATTGAGAAAACAGCTGTTCTCTCCTGGCAGCCAGGTGGCAGTCAGGGAGTAACACGTGACTCCAGATGTTCTTGTAAATATGATGTCGTTCCCCTGTGCAGTGCATCGAGAGCTTCTATCAGGGTGGATGTAGGTTGTATTAGGTGGAGGGTTTGTCCCAGCTGAGCATGGCATGGGCCCACGATGGCCATATTGCAGCTGTTGTTACCCGGGAAGCGGGGGACACTTATGTGCCTTGTCCAGCCTACATTAGTGGGTCAGATTCCCAAAGCACATGACCCCCTTCTCCACCATCTGTGGAGCAGGACTGCAGCACATTCTCGTAATTCTCACCTGAATCCTTGCCCAGTGTCACTTGTAGAAGCTGCTGTCTGTGAGACCTCACGCAGGGTTCTTCCCTCCCCATGATCCTCAGAGTTACTGCTTTAGGCGTGAGGGGCACTCAAGTGCAAGCAGCCAGCTTTCATAACTGATGTGCAGATAGTGAAACCGACCTGACAGCTATTCACAGAGACCTGCTCTGTGCCAGATCCACGAACAGAGACAAAAACCCCATCAGGAGTTTCATTCTCTTCTTTTCCAGTATTCTACTCACTCTTTTTATCACAAATTCACCTTGCCATGCATGAATGAATGAGCAATGAATGATTTGCATGACCTGAATGCTGACTTACTACTGGGCACTAGATGAAATCTCAGATTTTCATGCTCGTGTAACTGCAGAAAGCAAAGCTAATGGGTGTCGATTAATAACTTAGCATTTCCTGTTTGTGTTTTGGGCATCCTGCTCTCAGGGGACTCCCCTCAAATATGTTATCCCTGGAAAGTGGCACAGAGAACAGCAGCCCCAGCCCCTGGCTGGTTTAAGTGATACAAGAAATTTACCTGGAAGGTAAGAAGGATTAGTGTATGAGCAACAAATCTGTCTAATGGTTTCTTTTTTCTTTTTCCTTCTCTTTTCTCCAGGGCTTATCACTGACTACAGGGTAAGTGGGAGGCATGTCTCGCACTGTGATCCAAGGTGTGACAGGGTGCTGGGGACGTCCATGGCCATGGCTCCTGCTGCCGTCTCTCACGGTCATGGCCAGGCCCCACTGACAGGCACCTTCTACCTGGGTCCTCACTGGCAAGTACGATGTGGCCCTGCCAGGTGGTGGGCAGCTCTATGCACCCCACAGATCGGAGGTCTCAGGTGAGGAGGCCCCGCCCCCGACTGTGCTCCCAGGAAGGGGAAGGAGCTTCCGCACGGTTCGCTGAGAGGAAGGGGCTGTTTGCAGATGGCGCAGTCCCCGTGTCCCGGGCCATGTGTGCGGGGTGGCAGCAGAGGGCGTGGGAGGATGGGAAGTCAGAGGACATACCAAGCCCTCAGAAGGGGACGTTCTCTCAGCAGCCTGGCCTCCAGTCACCTCAGTTCTCTCTCTTTTCGATTTGCCACAAGTGTGGAGTAAAGATACTTTGAAAACGCCAGCGTGTCCCAGCCTTATTCTGGAAAGCAATTTGGAGTCAGAAGTAGTGCTGGGAGGCTGAGTGGAAGAGTGGAACCCGAGCTGGGGGTGGCCTGCAAGGGCAAGGGCGGGCTGGCTCCTGCCGCCACCCATCAAAAGGGGACTGGTGTCTACTTCTTTTCTGGTCAGACCTGATGGGCAAGGGCTCTCATCACAGCAGGGGCTGCCCTTTCCTGACAGAGGTGTGTCTGGAAGCTTCCGGCCAGCACAGCAGTGGGTGATGATGAGCCAGCAGGGACTGGCCCTCAAAGCCATCAAATACCCTCCCCTCCTTCCCTCTTCCCGCGACAGCCGCAAGCCAGGAGGCGCAGGGTACAAGACACCTTCCCAAGCCACCAAGGCCTGTCCTAGGACAGTGTGGGCGAAGCTTGCCTGGCACCACCCACTCCACAGTTAGAGACAAAGTCTGGGGGTGCACACGGGCACAGCAGCAAGGTCATGAATTACGCTGTTTGACGCTTTGATGTGAAATCCCTACTCAGGATCCAACTTATCTTTTAGAAAGTTATTATTCAAAGGAAAATAAGACAATAATATTAAAAACAGTTTGAGGACAAGATCACCCCGACTCTCCCCGCCCCAGCACAGCGGTGAGCTCTGTGCGGCTTCCTCCCCCTCCTTCTCTGACCCTTCTCACCCTGCCACGTGCTGTGCGACCACACTGCAGCTGGCTTCTGTCACTGACACTAAAATCACAGCCCCTCCCATGCTTCTCCTCTGCCTTACTACATACGGGAAAGCGACATGAAATTCCACGGTATGGAGTATAATTATTTAACTGTTGCCCTGTGACAGTTTCTTGCTTTCCTAAATTACACAGTGGGCATCTTGTACATACAGCTTCTTGCTTACGATGAGCTACTTTGTAGTGTGTAAGACTGAAAATGGGGTAATTAGGCACAGGACACGAAAACGTCATGCCTGTTAGTCTTCTTTACCTTTGGTTCCTCCTCAGCTTAGACATCTTTAGGAAACTGTGCCCCTTCCCCACTGCTAATCCAGAAGGCCCAGCGTCTGCCACATGCCTTGCGTGGATGGGTGCCACATTCCTCAGAATGCTTCTGTCTCTCCGTTATTAATATTTCAACCAGTTATTTCTACCAGTTTAATGGAAGGCGTTGGCCTCCATTAAGGAAAGCTCGGGCATCAGCCCCCCGCGCTCCGGCTCTACTCTCAGGCCCGTTCCCACCCGTCCCCCGGGCCCTGCGTGAGACCAAGAGGTCTCTCACCCGGACTGTTGAGGCGGCCTCTGAACTGGCCACTCCCTTTCCAGCCAGGAACTGTGTGCTGCTCCGGAAGCTACTCAGAGCAGAGAGGGTGTCTCCCTCCCAGACACCCAGGCCACCAGGGAGACCGAGGTACAGACCACCCAGGCCCCAACGACCATTCTGGAAACACCTGAAACACCTGCTCTTCTGCAATCACTGCTTCTGACCTAAGGGAAAATGTCGCAACTCCTTAGCGGGGGCCTCTGACATTGCAGCTTCTCCCCCAGCCGTTTGTTATGCTTGAGGACTGAAGTCCCAGGCATGGCGTGGGGACAGCCCTGCTCCCGCCCACCTGCTGTTTCAAGGGAGCTGTGTGCGGGCAGGTGTGAAGCACAACAGCAGCCTGGCCCCGCTGGCGTCCCCCTGGCTGGGGAGGCCCTCGGGACGGTTGTGCCTGCTGCGCGTGGTGTCCCTAGAGAGAGCAGGGACGGCATGTCGTGTATTCTCAGCATGTATTTCATGGCTAAAGAGTGGACACACGCATGGCATGGACTTTACGGAAGATTGAATGAAGAGGATGACGGAAATTATTTTGGAGCACAGGTGCACATGAGAGAGTCCTTGGCACACCATCTCCAGAAAGTAGCAGTGGTCACAGAGGGACAGACGCAGGGCAGCCCACCAGGCAAGGACACACAAGTCGGCCAGGTGTGAGTGTGACAGCCCAGCTCTCTGAGCCTGTTGTGCAAAGGGCCTGAGGCACCAGTCTCACCCTGGCTTTGCCCCTTCTGTCTCGTGGGCACAGGTACAGGTGTCACCTCCCATCTGGTGCTCCCCCTCTGCCACAGCCCAGGAGGTCCCTGACCATATTCCTGGCATGTTGTCTTTGCGGTTGCTTAGCCAGGATGCAGCAACCTCTGCCCTCTGATGTGCTCACTCGCACCTCCAGGGCTCTGTTATGGTTTCTTCTTTTAAAGTAAATTCTGGGCAAATGCCCCCAGATCCCGGCCTCTTCACCAGACTCAGTAGGTGAGGGAAAGGATATCACGGGCAGTGAAGAAAGGAATATCACAGACATCCTTGTTTTGTTCAAAGAGGTTGGAAACTCAAACCTAGGGCTGTCACAGGCACCAGGCTGGGGAGAAGACCCCGGATGCTCGGCTGCCGACCCGGGCAACTGGCGAAGTGTGGGATGGAGGGAACCGGCAGGCCCTGGCACGACTGCCCACCCACCGGAGGACGAGGGCACAGGACAGAGTCTTGGCCCCAGGAGGAGGCTGTTCAGGAACAAGGTTTGGCAGGGGAGTTCTGTGTTGTTTCTGGTTGCGAACAGCGGACTGAACGCGTAGCGACGGCGTTGGCCTCCAGCTTCCCTGGAGGGGCAAAGTGGGCCTTGTCACCTCCATTTCACAGGTGAGGGCACAGAGGGCCGGAGAAGTTACAGGAAGCTGCTGAGCGTAGTTGTAAGACAGGACCGAGGACCAGGCTCACGGGCTCACGCGCTGCCCCCACGGCCCCCTGTGCTATGTGGGTGAAGACACCACATCTTCCGGAACATTTTGGTGGCTTATCAAAGGTGCGACAAAATACAGGGTTAAAAATTTTTAATTGTGAGTGAAAAGGTACTGGAAAATAGCTGATTTGATATCCAAGAAGCCTGAAATACGAATTGATGTCTACATGCAGAATCATTTCACAGGACCTGTGCGTGAGCGTGGGTGGGTTTCCCTCCTGATGATTTAAGCACGTGGGTCAACAATGTGCCACCTGCTCTGAGCCAGGCCAGGTGCTGGGCTTGGGGCTGGGACTAAAATGGCAAACAAGACGGAGTCCCTGTCCCCTGGGAAACCACAGCCTCGTGGGAGGTGAGCCCCCCCCCACGGCAAGTCCTACTGTGGTCTGGCGCGGGTGCCAGGGACCACATGGGCAGGGCTGTGGGGTCTGGGTGTGCCTCTGACCCAGCCCTGCTTCGGCCCTGGAGAGCTAATGGCGGCATTTTTAAGCCACATTTCTGTGAGTCTTCAGTTAAACTGTGTGCGTTTTCGTTCTAGTACCACAGAAATTAAGTTTACCTTGGTATTCTTCCAAATGTTAGATTTAAATCACATGTTAATTTCTAGGAGGCTGACCTGTTGAGGGATGATTTTGCAATACAGCAACCGTGCTTAGCAAGGGCAGGGACCACTGCTTTCCTGGCCATTGGTTAGCTAGTTAGTCAGTAAGTTAGTTAGGTGGTGAGAGCTGCTTCTCTTCCTAAGGCAAGTTAGCTTAATTTTCACCGAACATCTCAACAGCTTGCAGATGCATTGCTAAATAAGACAGTAGTGTGCACGTGGGTGTGGTTTAGGCTCTGCCACATTCTGGCTCATTGACATTGGACTAGTCACTCTCCATGCCTGGAGTCTCTCTAGCAAAATGAGATCCAAGCCCCCTTTTGCAGTGCTGCTGGGAAGCTAAAACGAGATGATGGGTCAATACACCTAGCACAGGCCTGGCGTCAGATTGGGGAACCATACTGAATGGCTCTGCATCTAAACATTGGCTCTGCGTTTCCCTTTGCAACTTGAGAAGCTTTGGCAGAGCCCTTGCTCGGGGCCCCACTGCTTCTCTCGCAGTTCAGAAGCGGCTTCCATTCGGTCATTCAACACTCAGTGTTTAAAACTGCGTGCCGGTCCACTACTGAGGGCAGCACCAGACTTGGATTGGGCAGCCCACGGGGGTCCCCTGGCAGACGCCTGGGTGGGTTTGGGGTGTTGGCCTCACTGCACGGCACCGCCCCAGCCCTGAGGGGAGCCCGTCCCCACTCTCCTCTGCCGGAAGGAGTCGCCCTCAATATTTCCGCTATACACTCAAATAGAATATTATTATTTACAAGACAGCCACGAAGTGCTGCTAGGCTGTCTTCCCCAAAGGCCTGCCCTCCTCGCCCTGTCCTCTCCCACCGGCTGTATGACATTCCCAGCCATCGGGGACAGTCACACAGAACGTGGAGGGCCGGCCAGTGGGCAAAGTCTGGGAAAACTAAGGAAAGCTGCTTGGAGGGCCAACACACGGACACACGTGTTTTCTGGTGAGGGGTCTCGGGGTCATTCCGCAGTGAGCAGTGACACAGAAACGGAAGCAACATTGCTCTAGAAAATGGTGCAGGACGCCAGGAGCTGCAGGCAGCGGAGGGCTGTGGGTGTCAGCCTTAAGCACCTTCCTCATGGGCGGAGACGCCAGTGAGAGACACCCCCATCCCCATGGATCGACTCGCTGGGTACCCCCGGCCCTAGGCACCCCAGGTCTGGCGATGGCGTGCACTCAGCAAACATCTGCGGAGTGACAGCAATGAACAGCTGTGCCTCCCAGCTCCGCAGGCCCTGTCTGTCCTCACCTCTCCGACCTGTGCAAAGAAAGCCCTGCGCCGTGGAGCTGCTCACATCACGGGGACTCTGTGTCCATGACGGTCACGGCCGCCAGAGCGCGGGGGCCACCAGGAATTAGCTGCCTGCAGGAGAGACAGGTGAACCGATGAGTCGAAAAGGAACCCTGCTGCTAATATAGTCCTCACTGATGCGCTGTTTTATGTTTTGTTTCAGCACTGGCAGTTACCCCTGGGTCGAAGATTTCGCTCTTTGAAAATGTGGTTTGTTTTTAGGATGTATGGAGTGAAAGGACTGCAGGCTTATATCCGCAAGGTGACTTCCTTTTCATTACTTATCTGGGGAATATTGTGGAGGTTTCAGAGGACTTTAGACACGAGTTCAGATGTATTAATAAGGAAATCTATGGTAAGGGAACGGGCTGTACTTTGGTTGTTGAGATGAAGGTACTTGTAAGATCCCTTAAGTCACTTCCATCAGGGTTACCGGTTATCAGCTCCAGGAAGACAGTCCAAGTAAAAACAGCACATAGGTTGCACTTTAGCCACATCTAGCTGACAGGGAGCTGCCGTTCTTTCAGCAATAGTGAGAACACGATGTTTTTCTCTCCAAAACATTGCCAGAGCAGGGGCACCTTAGAGCTGGGGTGCCCCGATGCCACCCAGCCCGGTGGCTCCCAGACGGGCCTCCAGGCCAGCAGCTCCGGCCTGCGGTGGGGTCAGCGACCGCTGTGCTGGCGAATGCGCCAGGCACCCGTGCGGTGCACGCAAACCCGAGAGCCACTCTGAAAAAACAGCCCTGCTTGTTTTTTAACCTTTGAGGAAACTGAGGCCTGAATGAGAGCCAGGACGTGCCCAGGGCCCACCCACTGAGCCAGCTGTGGACGCCTGCTGATTCCAGCTGCCGCGTCCCCAAGCTTCACGGGGAGAGACGCCCTGAGGTTTTCAGCTCTGGTGACAGCGACGGGCCCTCGTTCTAAGCCCTGGTGGTAGCTGTGGGGCCAGCTGTGCAGCAGGGGGCAGGGCCCGGTGTCTCTGGGCTCTTCCTCTGGGGCCGGGTGCAAGCGCATGCGGAGTGCCTGTCCCGGGCCACCGGGCCACCGAGGGCATCTGCCTGCCTCGCAGGCTGCTGTAAGGAAAGCTGTGGAGCCGCCAAGCACTAGGAGACGCTGTTCTGGGGAGGGCTGGGACAGGGGTGTGCGTGGCATTTTGGGTGAGCTATCCCCTCCCCCCCCTGCAGGAGGGGGGCTGGGAACACGGCAGTGGGGGGGAATTCAGCTTCTTTGGGGAAAGAAGGCAAAAAAATGAGTGATTTATCTCTCCACAATGATGACATCTTTAAGTTCAAGGACAACTAGTTATGACAGTGCTGTGTCATGTTGAAAACACACCCACCTCTCTCCGAAAGGTGCCCGGTCCGCCTCAGGAGGAGGGTCTACCCCGGTCAAGGCCTGAGGGCGGGTCACGTCGGCGGCCAAAGCCTTTGGCGCCCTCTGGTGGTGACACTGGGAGCCGCCCGTTTAAGCCGCGCAGACAGCGCAGCGTTTCCGCTCGCAGCCGCCTGAGCACCTGCGACGTGAGCGCCCGTGCCGGCGGGCCGGGGCTTAGAATGAGCAGGGCGTGCCACGTACACCACAAAGAGCCTGTTGTCCTCGCATCACGTACTATTTGAATAGCTTTTGAGTTGTACAAGCATCTATAAGTTAAATAGGTTGGTGTAGTCGATGAGAAATAGGCAGTTCCTAACGGGCGGGGCGTGGGGGGTGTGATTCCACCTCCAGGTGGCAAACACCGCGCGGGGCGGCCACCGCGGCGGGCGGAGAACCGCAGCTCTGGCGTCAGGCAGCTGCGCCAGAACCCCAGCTCCGCCAAGGCCTTACTGTAGGACGTACGGCCGTGGCCTGTCGCTTGCCGTCTCTGAACCTCAGTTCTCTTATCTGCAAAATGGGTATCACCTGTGCTGTGGGCTGTCCTGAGGATGGCGCGGTGGGGACGCGCTCGGCATGGCTGGCACAGTGGAGTCTCGTGGATGTTAGCCATTATCTCCTCTGGACGGTTCAAATGCCTCTTCACGGTGTTTATTCTAAAACTATAAAAGACTGTTTGGGTGGGATAAAAAATAGTCTCACGCACAGAAGAAAATGATGGTCAGTGTTTTTCTGAAGACGCTGGGCCTTTTCTCATGGTAATGAACGCGCTTCTTCTCTGCCTGCTTGGGAACAGCTGGTGAGTGGACAGCACACACACTCGAAAATTGCTAAGAGCATACAAATGAATTATAGATGTGCAGTCTAATAAGGTTTTCTAGGTGGTTAAATTCGGAATTAAGTGGTGATGAGAAACACAAACAGATTTTCCCTTTCCTCTTTCAAGCACGTCCAGCTGTCTCACGAGTTTGAGTCCTTGGTGAGCCAGGATCCTCGCTTTGAAATCTGTGCCCAGGTCGTTCTGGGGCTTGTCTGTTTTCGGCTAAAGGTATGTTAATGTCTGTTTCCGACTTCTTCACTTTCGTTAAATAGGACAGAGAGGAAAGTGTCATTCATTACCTCCATGCTCAAGGCTTGCACTGCCTCCCAGAGGCCGCAGAACAAGGCCTGCCTTCTCCAGCCCTGGTCCTGCCCCACCTAACCCTGCGAGACTCCCTCCACGCGCTGGGCTGGGGCCGTTCACGCCTCCCCAGACCTGCGCCAAGACTTCTTGCTGGTGTGGGTCATTTGCCCTAGAATCCTCACCGCTGTTTTCATCCCCAAGCCTCCAGCCCACAGCTCTGCCACTGGAATTCCCTGGAGGACTCTCCATAGCCTCATTAATCAGCATCATCTGGGAGCTGGTTGGAAAAGCCAATCTTGGTCCCCCCAGACTTGCTGGCTGCGCCTTGGCAAGACCCCACGCAGGAGTCTGAGATGTGCTGCTCTGTATGTGCTGCGGTGCTGCTGCCTGGCACTGTGTGTCCACCGGGGAGGAAACGGTGGCCTGGGTGGGCTGGGCCATAAGGCCTCTCTGCCGACACACAGGACCACACGTCTCAAAAGGCTCTGAGATACACTGCACACACACCCTTGGTAATGTCCCTTGTGCACATGAAGCCAGATGAGGCCTAATGCTCTGACCTGTATTGAGATAATTCCCCAAGACTTTCTGAATCCATTTTGGGCCTTTTAAGGCCTCCTTGCTCAAATGAAAGGCAGCAATGAGGAGCAGGCTGGGCTCCGGTCATTGTCAGAGGGTCCCCATCAATATGCGGCCCCACCTCTTCACGTACCATTTCCTTTGCCTCGGGTGATACTTGGAGCTCTGAGGTGGGGCTGAGACCCAGGCTTGTCCAAGCCTGGAGCAGCAGAGCCAGAGCATGATTCTGACACGAGAGCTGCCCAGGACACGCCAGCTCGCTGAAGAGCGCAGGGGAGGACATCTGCGGGCAGGTGTGCAGAGGGGCAGAGGGCGGGAGGCGCCCCGAGTGTGTGTGAGAGAAGCCCCAAGGCATCGCTGTCCCGGAGCGTGCGTTTTGTGTGGGAGACCGGATGTGGCAATTCAAGCAACTTTGGTGTTGACATTGTGCTTAGACTTGTCTGCACTGAGCAGTCAGTTTTATTTTTGTTCTTACTGCCACTGTTTTTGTAGGACTTTTATATTTTGATTTTTATCAGTTTCACTGAGATGTAATTCACTTTGTCCATGTACAGTGTACATTTGGATGATTTTTAGAATATCCACAGGGTTGTGCAGCTGTCACCACAATCTAATTCTAAAACCTCTTCATCCTCTTAAAAGAAACTCCACACCCATCAGCAGTCACTCCGCACCCCCACCCTCAGGGCCTCTCATCTGCTTTCTGCCTCTGTAGACTCGTCTATTCTGCATGTTTGTATAAATGTACAATAGGCCGCCCTTTGTGACTGGCTTCTTTCACTTAGCATAATGTCGGCAAGGTTAAGACTTTTATTTTATTTGCATAATT
The DNA here is from genome assembly GCF_020740605.2 of Lemur catta. Classification (NCBI taxonomy): domain Eukaryota; kingdom Metazoa; phylum Chordata; class Mammalia; order Primates; family Lemuridae; genus Lemur; species Lemur catta. Next base: position 93,195,331 of record NC_059138.1, on the reverse strand, counting down.
TACAGACTACAGTGATCCTGCCTGTGTGTTGGTTTCTGTCCCTTCCCGTGTGCGGTACAGCGAGCCCTCCCACGCAGGACACCCAGGGCAGTTTCAGTCAACAAACATATACTTTTGCGAAGCTTCGCTTGTTGCTTCCGTTCCATGAACCCAGTTTCTCCCGGAGGAAGCACATTAGTCAAACACTGTGGTTCATTTTTCTGTTTCCATGGCTACAATCTTGTTATTTTCTCCTTGTCCTGTTCCTCTCCAGTCTGAGTCCCAAGCCCTCTGCATCTGACGCTTCAGTGTAGAACGGCTGTATATTCAGCCTGAAGTAGACATGACATCACAGTGACGTACGGAGTCCGCTTCGCTCCGTCCTCATCTCGGCCTGTCCTTCCTCTGTGCCTCGCTCGGGCTATTTTTGTCGTTGTTCTCTGCTTGGCCTGTCGCCCCTCCTTCATGAGAGTACTATCTTGTCGAGCATGTTTTCCCTAGATGATTGGCTTTTTCTGCACTCTATAATTTTCAGATGTTTGCTCTCATTCTCAGTCTTGTTGGTAAAATTCCATCCCCTTGCTTCCCTAATTTCTCTTTTTCTCTATCCTCGTCCTTGAATAAGAGCACATTGGTCTGGACTGCTGTGCGCCCACAGTTTCTGAATTGCTCTGGCCTGTCGCCTTGCGCTTGGGGACCGCAGGAGCTGCACTCAGGCCGACAGCTGGAGGCTGGGTGGATTCGCACAGGACACGCCGGTCTCCCAGCAGCCAGCGGGCATTGGTCTGGCCGGTGGGGTCCTGCGGGGCAGACTGGACTCCTCCCTTCCCACCCACTCTCACGGCCTCCCGACGCTGAAGGCAGGGCCAGGGCAAGCAGCACGGTCCCGTGAGGGTCGCAGGGCCAGGATGCAATGCCTGTGCTCAACCACTTCCACTTCAGACTCTGTGGCTTAGAGGAGGTGGAGTCGCTGTGTGGAAATAGGAGAAAGACCGGGCTGTAGGGGGCCAGAGAAGAGTCATGAGACTGGCTGGCCTGGAAGCAGGGCCCAGGCACGAAAGCCAGGGTGGGGGGGCTCATTTGCTGCTTGGTACAAGCATTTCATCTCAGGTGCAGCGGGGAGGGTGCCCAGGCTGGGGGGCTGTGCCCTTCCAGAGGGTGGGCCCTTGGTCCTGCAGTTCATTTTTCCCAGAGTCTAGCAATAGCTTGACCATTATGCTTTATTTTCTGTGCTGTCGAGACAACTTCTATATGTTTCCATGAGAATTTAGAGACTCCTTTTCTAATGCCATCAGAAACCCCAGCTCCGCTGTTTAAGCTTATCAATTTGAAGATGACATATTAGGGATCTTCATTTTTCTTAAAAAACTTGGACCAAGAGTGGGGTCATCCTTTGACAGCACGTTAGAACATGGGGAAATTGTAGGGAGAGGATGAAGTCTTTTAGGGTGTGTTCCCATTATTTGGCTGAATTTTGTAACATCGTAAATGCAAGGTGAATGACGTATCATGGCATCACCACGTGCTGGCTTCTGACGTGATTCATTGAATTTTTGAGTCATCAGAGATCTGAGCACAGTTCCTCTTTTTCAATCCCTCCAGGGTTCCAACAAATTGAACGAAGCTCTTCTGCAAAGAATAAACAGTGCCAAAAAAATCCACTTGGTTCCATGTCACCTCAGAGACAAGTTTGTCCTGCGTTTTGCCATCTGCTCTCGCACGGTGGAGTCTGCCCACGTGCAGCTCGCCTGGGAGCACATCAGGGAGCTGGCGGCTGCCGTGCTGAGCACAGAGCGGGAGTAGACACGGGGCCAGCCGCAGGAGGGCCCCTGTCCCTTGCCACAGGTGGGCCCCTGTCCCTTTCTGCAGGTGGGCCCCTATCTCGTCCCTTTCCGCAGGTGGGCCCCTGTCGCGTCCCTTTCCGCAGGTGGGCCCCTGTCCCTGTCCCTTCCCGCAGGTGGGCCCCTGTCGCGTCCCTTTCCGCAGGTGGGCCCCTGTCCTTTTCTGCAGGTGGGCTCCTGTCCCTGTCCCTTTCCGCAGGTGAGCCCCTGTCCCTGTTCCTTCCCGCAGGTGGGCCCCTGTCCTTTTCTGCAGGTGGGCTCCTGTCCCTGTCCCTTTCCGCAGGTGGGCCCCTGTCCCATCCCTTTCTGCAGGTGGGCCCCTGTCCCTGTCCCTTTTCGCAGGTGGGCCCCTGTCCCTTTCCGCAGGTGGGCCCCTTTCCCAGTCCCTTTCTGCAGGTGGGCCCCTGTCCCTGTCCCTTTCCGCAGGTGGGCCCCTGTCCCGTCCCTTTTCGCAGGTGGGCTCCAGGGCCAGGATCCCAGCTCGCCTCCCAGCTCGGCCCTGGGCGCTACTGGGCCGGATTCCCCCCTCCTCACAATGAGGAAGAGAAAACCATGTTATGTGCAGGCTAAAGAAGTAGAAGGAACAATACATTATAATCATTCTTTAAAAACTTAAGTTTTTACTTTTTATTCTCTTACCTCGATCTCTATAATTTCCCCTCAGATTTCCTCAAACGGCATTTATCGAGGCAACTTACTATCATAAGGGGGTTGTTATAATTGTGGTAGGTTCAACAGTAAAAACAGATTCAATTTTTTAACAAAACTACAGGATACAATAGTAAATCCTAATGCATATACGTGTTTTGGCCAGATTAATTAGAATATTGATAATCTTAATATCCTGGTTTTACTGGTGTTTATTTGAGGTTACCACATCATATCCACATGGCCATAGTTCTGAGAGAAAGTAGGAACTATTCCTATTTTACAGAGGGCAAAAAATTAGGCTAAGATTCTAGTTGACAGTGATACAATTTGTCATTAGAGCAGCCAGATCAGCAATAAACCTCCTCTGCGTTGCACAGCCGCCGACGTCTCACTGGAGAAGTGGGGTGCTCCTTCCCAGGACTCCAGCAAGAAGTCTACACAATTCTTATTCTTTATTTTTTAAATATGGCCCTATGTTCATGCTATTCTTTTTCCCTGTAGAGATCAAGAGTTGAAAAGAAGCATATCTGAAAATTGAAATGAGAAGAAAATAAACGTCATGGTGGCTCCTGCATGTAGCTCACTTGTCTTTCTCCAGAGTCACCAGAGGCTTGTGGTTATGTCTGTTCAGTGTCTCGCCAATGAAGAAATGTTATTTGCTATATGAAAAGTCAATCCCAGTGGCTATAGTTTTTATTATTATTTGTCTGTGATTTTTGTTGATTAAAAAATCATAGGTTTTCATATTTGTGAAGCCATCTGAGGTGGCAAGACAGGCATATTGAATTATTTTCCAGGGCAGTCTATGATCATGGGACCTGAGACTCTATCTGTAGTCTTTAAATTGTCTTTTGTCATGTGGATAAATGCTTAATAAACAACTGAAGTGCAATGCTAGTTGGGTCAGGTAATCATTTTGTTCTATGTTGTGTCAAATTGATTCTTGTGATTCAGACATCTCTTCAAAATAGCCAGAAATACGGCATCCTTGAATATTTTTAAATGGCATCCATTTATTCAACAAGTGTATGCCAAGTATGTGTCAGGCACTGTTCTAGATGCATTAACAACACACAAGTGTTACGTGGAGATGACTTCAACTTCTAAGGAAATACATTTAGAATCCAAAACAACCTGGCTCCAAGCAATGAGATCGAGTCCTGTTGTGATGGGCTTTGGCTTCCTTGTCTGACAAATCCATCTGCCCTTGGTATCATGATTAATAAGCAATGGCAGAATGCTTCTGTAAACATAAATTCCAACAAAGGTATGGTATTTACTCAGACAATTTCATTACCTTTATTCAGAAACATTTTGCTTCTTTTAATTTATAAAATTATTTTAGAGACAGAGTCTCACTCTGATACCCAGGCTGGAGTGCAGCTGTGCCATGATAGCTCACCATAAACCCTGGGGCTCAAATCCTCCTGCCTCAGCCTCCTGAATAGCTGGGACTACAGGCACCACTAGGCCTGGCCCATTTTGCTTTCAGAAGCATGTATTTTAATCCCCAGGTCAGTTGTTGTCCTTTGGAGGCTACAGAACTATCAAAAGCACAATCAGAAAGAGTCCTTGGCTGAAACAGGACCCACAGCTTTCCCCTCTCACAAAAATCAAATCACGGTAGATGACAGATTTAAACCTTAAATGGGAAACAATTAGAATTCTAGAAGAAAATGTAGGAAAGACTCTTACAGACATTGGTCTAGGCAAAGAATTTATGAAGGAGACCTCTAAGGCAATCACAGCAACAACAAAAATAAATGAATGGGACCTGATTAAATTAAAAAGCTTCTGCACAGCCAAAGAAACAGTCACGAAAATAAACAGACAGCCTACAGAATGGGAAAAAATTTTCGCATACCACACATCAGATAAAAGACTGATAACAAGAATCTATTTAGAACTCACGAAAATCAGCAAGAAAAAAATCAAACAATCCTATCAAAAAGCGGGCAAATGACATGAATAGAAATTTTTCAAAAGAAGATATAAGAATGGCTAACAAACATATGAAAAAATGCTCAACATCCCTAATCATCAGGGAAATGCAAATCAAAACCACAATGAGATACCACTTAACTCTGATGAGAATGGCCTTTATCAAAAAATCCCAAAACAACACATGTTGGCATGGATGCGGAGAGACAGGAACACTCATACACTGCTGGTGGGAATGCAAACTAGTGCAACCCCTGTGGAAAGCATTATGGAGATACCTAAACAGATTCAAGTAGACCTACCATTCGATCCAGCAATCCCATTATTGGGCATATACCCAGAAGAACAAAAGTCATTCTATGACAAAGACATCTGTACCCGAATGTTTATAGCAGCACAATTCACAATCGCAAAGATGTGGAAACAACCCAAGTGCCCATCAATCCACGAATGGATTAGTAAACTATGTTATATGTATACCATGGAGTATTCCTCAGCTATAAGAAATAACGGTGATACGACATCTCTTTGGTTCTCCTGGAGAGAGTTGGAACCCATTATATTAAGTGAAGTATCGAAAGAATGGAAAAACAAGCATCACATATACTCACCAGAAAACTGGTTTCCCTGATCATCACCTAAATGCACATCGGGGAAGGATATCAATTGGATATCAGACTGAGATGGCGGTGGGGTGGGTGGTGGGGGGAGGTGATGGGTGTACGCCTACATGATGAGTGCGTTGTGCACCATCTGAGGAATGGTCATGCTTGAAGGTGCTGTCTCGGGAGGTGGGGGGGAAGGGGATGGAGGTATGACTGCATGGTGAGTGCCAGGTGCACTGTCTGGAGAATGGACACGCCTGAGGCTCTGACTCAGGGGGATGGGCGGGGCACGGACAATGTATATAACCTGAGCTTTTGTACCCCCATGAAGAGCTGAAATTAAAAAAAAAAAAAGAAAGAAAGAGTCCTTGGGCTAGTAATAGGTATATTTAGATTTCAAAGCCCTCTGATATCTATGTGGATATAAGTGAATGATAGATCTGTTGCTCAGAAATCTGGAAATGTATCAGATGCCATGTAGTTATTTAGTCAGGTCATTTGTTCTCTACCCGTCAGTGAACCAGACTCAGCCTTCGTCACAGTGTGGAGACACGGGATGGGCCTTTGAGGCCCACCAGGGCCAGCCTCATTAGGATCAGTGGAGTACGGAGCACTCAGGCCATTGAGGTGAGGCTGCAGTGCCCAGACTTTTCAACAAGACTGTTTTGCACCTGGGGGAGCCCTTGAGTTAAGATTGCTGCAAAGACTCCAAGATGAGCCACCAAAGTCACCAATACCAGCTCTCGGCTTTTCTGGAGCAGCTCCTTCCTGCCCTGTCCATAAATGTACTTTGGGAAGATGGCTGAGACTTGAGTTCGAGGAAAGACACTGGGCAGCAGGTGACGACAGGGATGCTGCACAAACGGGAGGCAGGAGGTCAGCTGAGTGACTGAGATTTACTCCTCCAAAACTGGCTGGATTTTTCTGGTGGAGAGCCTAAGACCCACCCCAGCTTAGATGCTGACCCAGCAGAGATAAAAGGTTGTCTGACTTCCGGTTCATTTCTAGGTAACCCATGGCAGTTCACCCCACCTCCTGACTTCTTCAGGCACCTCCATAATGTGGTGCTCGGACCCCAAACCACCCAGCCCTAGAAACAGGAAGAGGGACTTCCAATTTATTTAATAAAAACAAACCTATAACACTTGCTCTGTGCCAGGTACCATTATATATATTTTAAAGTTATTAACTTATTTAATACTTGTTTTAACATTCCATGAGGCAGGGTCAATTATCATGCCCATTTTACAGATAAGAAAACCGAGACTTTGAGAGGTTTAGTAACTTGTCTCAAGGTGATATAGTTAATTGGTGGCCAATCTGGGGCTGGAACCCAGGCAGTCTGGCAGTAGATTCCATACTCTTGCCCACTAAACCATGCTGGCAAAAATGCTATTTGCTCTTCAGGATTAACCATTTCTCAGGGTAACTGGCGGTGAAGAAATTCATTCCCTTCTGGGAAAGCCCCATCTCTACCTACCAGGGTAAAGTCTTGTCCCCTCAACTCAGCTAGACGATTCCCCAAGAGTCCAATGTGGGGAAGTATTTTAAGGTCTGGATTATTCAGACTAATCTATGGTCAATGAACAGCAACTTTATTTAAGCATACATTCAATGTAGTGTATAGTGCGCAAACCGCTGCTGGCACTGGGCTGAGATGCTGCCCTGCTGACCTCTGGTGTCTCCTGGTAACAGCTTCTGCCCACTCAGTGCTGGGAACGTCCTACATTCATCTGGACACGCGAACCGCTGATACCAAAGGTACATTCTGGGATCATCTGTCTCCTCCCTGAAATCCAGCAAACAGCAACACCTTCCCAAACCGGAGGATCCCGTTCAGGCAGACCCCACGTCCATCACAAAAAGAGCCTATAGAAAAGCCCCAGATAAAAAGGGGAGGGAGGGTCACAGGGTGGCCACGTGATCATTGTAAGGGCACAGTTCGAAGGGAAATGCAGGGTGAAGAGCCCTGGGAAGGCAGGTTCAATCCCCACCAACTCCATGCTTGAGCCCTTAACTTGGAAACTCTATAGATGTGGCAAGTTAGAAGCTGCTGGTACTGCTGGTATTAAGGAAGCCTACCTTTGAAAAACGTATGGAGGTTGCCTGATGGCTTTTTGATCTGATGATTGTTTTATTGCGTCTCTGAATCATGAAAATCCCCAAATATCAAACACTAGAATTTTTTTGCCTTCGTTTTACTATATTTGATATCAAAATCTATTTCCTCAGCACCTCTGTGTTACTTGCTATAACCTACACTTGTAATAAGTAAGAGAAAAAAATTAATAAGAAAGCGCTGTGAGAACAAGGTGCTTGCATCAACTGTTGGGTAAATTGTAACAACCATTTTAGAGAAACTTGTGCGTGGTTCCCTAAAGCAGAGACATGAAACAGCTGGTCGAGGGAAGAAGAGAAGGGAAAGAAAAGAACCAAATCCAGCCCCCACATTTACAAGAATTGGAGCGATTCCCAGGTGCTCGAGAGGAACCAAGTTACACAGGGAGAGTCCGGACGGAAGGACGTGCAGTGGGGAAGACTTACAGAGGACGCAGCTGCTGCCTTCACGTTTTACACTTACTTTAATTTGAAGAGTCCTCTCTGTAGCTCCAAAGAGGAAGTGACAGATAGGGAGACAGATTTTTTTTCAGTATGAAGAAAAACTTAAAAGTCAGCCTATCAGCAAGTGGAAAATGTTTCCTTCTAGGGCAGTGAATTCTCCAGCATTGTGGGTGCCCAAGTGAAGACAGGGAAAACCAAGGGCTGAGAAGTGGTAAAGGAAATTCTTCCATGGGCAGAAATTGGACTGGAAACCAGATAATTTTTAAGCTCTCTTCTACATCTGACATTCCAATATTCTACAAAAATAAGAGAATTTGGCTAAATTATTAAATAGCAAGGTTAAGGAGCCTTAAAAAAAAATAAAAACCCAAAAAACACCAACAAGGTGGGTTACTTTTCAGTCCCAAGTTCTAATCAGAGCAACCACATGGAGCAAAGGGTCAGCCCTGGCCACAGTAACTACACCCCACACTCGGCAGTGCTAACCCGGGGCCAGGCTCCAGTCTGAGTGATCTTCAGACGTCAACTCGGTTGATTCCCAACAACCTCTGAGTAACAAAGCTGGGATTTGAACCCTGGAAAGCCAAATACACAGGCCCTGCTGTTAATCACCTGCCACGCCCCCGCTGTAAGAATGCCATAAATCAGTTTCCTAGGGCTGCTGGAGTATGGCAATCCCAGTGTCTTGAAACAACAGACATTTATTCTCTCACAGGTCTGGAGGACAGAGCCCCAAAATGGGACATCAGCAAGGCCAAGCTATTTCCAAAGTCCAGCTCTGGTAACCCCAGACGTTCCTTGGCTGTGACAGCAGCACTCTCTGCCTACATCTTCACGTGGTTCAGCTTCCCCCGTGTCTCTCCCTGTCTTTCTTGTGATGACACCGATCATATGGGATGAAGGCCCACCCAAATCCAGTACGACCTCATCCTAACTCGGTTACATCTGTAAAGACCCTACTTCCAAACAAGGTCACAGTCACAAACACCAGGGGTGAGGATTCAGCATACCTGTCCGGGCAATAACAATTCAGCCCGTAACATACAGTATCACACCAGAAGCACAAGGAAATGCTGACTCAGGCTGGTAGCGGTGGCCTTGAGGAAAATGACCAAAGCAGACAGTTCCTTTCCTCTCTGCCTCGCTCATTTCAAGTGTTAAACAAAAATTATGGGAAGCCATTGTTTTGGACTGAGCTCCTGCACTAGGTCCTGACAGATAGAACCAAAATGGAGTCACTCATGCTAAGTGCCACTTTACAAACTGAAACTTTAAGAAAGCAGGTAGATCCCCAAACCACCAGTTTTTCCCGAAAACAGGAGATTCACAGCAACTAGTCAGAAAGAGCTCAGTCTACCTGAGTCAGGGTCATAAGGAAGTCCTCTCTGCTTTAACCCTTACAATGAAAGTAACCTGAAGTAACCTCATGTTAATCAATTAGCTTTTTTACAACTGTTCTGTTTCCTTGTTCCCACCTTACAAAACCCACTCCTCTGCCATTGCCCAGTGGGAGTCTCATTCTATTTTATAGAAAATGGAGGCTGCTGGATTCATAATTCAGGAATAAAAGCCAATTAGATTTTTAACTAGGTTTTTCATAATTTTGTCTTTCAACACAGGGGAAGACACCACCTCCCCACTCACCAGCTGTGTTTATGATGGCAATGCCAGAGAGAGCCACTTTGTGTCCCTTTATGATCCATTCAGTGCAGCCAATGAAAATCTTTTACTAGAATTGTGCATCTCATTCACCCCAGACCCGCATACCTTACTCCTCTGTTGGAGGGCTGGAATACGGTCCCTGCAAGCCTGGCTCTTCCTTCTTCCTTACTGCAGAGTGAGGGAGTGGGAAGGTTTGGACATCACTGGGAATCTGCACACGGGTAAGGAACTGAATTGCCTCTGCCCCTTGTGCTGCCTGCTTCCCTGCCTCCCCAACCCCGCCCGCCTCCCACACCCACCTGCAAACACACCTCTCCAAACTCCCGGAACGCAACCTCCCGGCAGACAGGAATGTACGTTATTTAGGGCCATATTATCCCTCTGCTCAAAAGCAAATGAGCTCACTGAAGTGTACACTGGCATTTATCTGAGACCAGTTTTATAAAATTCTGAATATGGAAATGAGCAGCTGTCTTCCAGAACCCCTCACACCAAGACAACTGGCACTGTTACAGATGAAAGCCTCTCCCCTTGAAGGGTCAACAACTTCTGCCCAGGAGAAGAAAGAACAGTATATTCTTTCTTATATTCATATACATATGTATGTATATAGTATATACCAGCAGTCTGTGGTCTTAGAAAGAAAGTTTAACATTTGCATAGCTCAAGCACTAAACTCTTCCATATTATGCTAAAGTATTAAGATAATATTCTAATATATTCCATTTGTGAAAGATGGAAAACTCCTGATATGGTGTAAGGGTTTGAATCCCAATAATAGTATTAATAGTAATAACAAAAGTAACATAGTGTCGCAGCTTCTGTTGAGTATCTGGCACATCCCAGCTACTGCTTTGATATTTCAAGTACTATATTTCATATTGATTGTAATCCTTACAATAGCTTCCTGGGTTAGAGACTTTCATTCCTGTTTTACAGATGAGGAGGTGACTGGGCTTCAGATAGGGTGCAGAGGTGAGTTGCACTTTTGCCAGGAAGATGAAAACTGCTGGATTGGAAAATGCTTGGTGTATCAAAGGCACAAAGTGAAATAGCTAGTGTTACTTTTTGGAAAAAAGTTAACACTGGCAACCATAAATGTGATTCTGTATTTAAGCAATACTTTCGCAATTTTTTTTTTTTTTTGAGACAGAGTCTCGCTCTGTTGCCCAGGCTAGAGTGCCACAGCATCAGCCTAGCTCACAGAAACCTCAAACTCCTGGGCTCAAGCAATCCTCCTGCCTCAGCCTCCCGAGTAGCTGGGACGACAGGCATGCGCCACCATGCCTGGCTAATTTTTTCTATATATATTTTTAGCTGTCCAGCTAATTTCTTTCTATTTTTAGTAGAGATGGGGCTCTACTCTTGCTCAGGCTGGTTTCGAACTCCTGAGCTCAAACGATTCTCCCACCTTGGCCTCCCAGAGTGCTAGGATTACAGGCGTGAGCCACCGCGCCTGGCCCCATTTGAGCAATACTTTGGGGAGGGTAAGACAGTAGATTATATGAATTCTTCAAAACATTATCATTAAAATTTTAATGATGAAAATCACCAAAAATGACAAATTACCTGTCTTAGTTAGCCTGTCTAGGGTTGCTATAACAAAGTACCATAGACTGAATGGCTTAAAGAAACAAATTTATTTCCCATGGTTCTGGAGGCTGGAAGTCTGAGATCACAGACTACCAGCATGGTCAGATTCTGGTGAGGGATCTCTTCCAGGTTGCTGTCTTCTCCTTGTATCCTTCGGTGGTAAAAAGAGGGCTAGAGCTCTTTGGAGTCTCTTTTGTAAGAGTATTTACTAATCCCATTCATGAGGGCTCTAACCTCATGACCTAATCACCCAAAGGCCCCACCTCCTAATACCACCATCACATTGAGGGTTAGGATTTCAACATAAAAATTTGGGGAGGGACACAGCATTCCATCCCTAACATAACCCAAATTGTGGCTGTTCTGTGCACACTCCCTCTCTGAGGAAAAAGACAGTGTTTGGAACACCGGACTACTTGCCTCCAGAAATGATCAAGGGGAGAACATATGGTGAGAAGGTAGATCTGTGGTGCACTGGGGTGCTCTGCTATGAGCTGCTGGTGGGAAATCCACCCTTTGAGAGCGCCTCCCACAATGAGACGTACAGATGCATCCTCAAAGTAGATGTGAGGTTCCCCCTATCAATGCCTTTGGGAGCCCAGGACTTGATCTCCAAGCTTCTCAGATACAATCCCCAGGAGTGGCTGCCCCTGGCCCGGATCCTGGAGCACCCCTGGGTCTAGGCCCAGTCCTGGAGTGAGCTGCTCCCCTGTATCAGATGGCTTCCTGAGCCCTGTCTGCCTCTGTTCCTTGCTGTTTGTTTAGGGAGCTCGCCTGGCTCTGCTGCTACCTCCTCTGTCTTCTCTGTTTCTTCTCTTTTAAGATGCAAGATGCTAATTAATAAAAGCTGAATAATTTTGCAACAAAAAAATGCTAAATAAATACACATGTAGAAAAAGAGCTAATAAACATGTAAACTGAGTTGGCCTTGAGATAATAGTTTCCATTTTCATTCTACATGATATATTTTGGGTAACTATACAATAAGTTAAAAATTAATTTTGAAATTATGGGTAATTAGAATAAAAGAGTCTTCTATTACTATCTAAGCCACGAAATGACTTAGGAGCTGTTGTTTTCATTGCAACACTTGTCTATTTAAAAAAAATGTATTGTTGAATTCCTTTTATTTTAAAAAAACTTTAAAAAGATCTTCAATTTTTCTTTGCCCTGCATTTCTTTAGATCTTGTATTTAAACGTCATATGCTACTAGTTGTTGGTCATTTTCTCCATCCTCTGCACCAGATCCTCAGTGTCTCAGAAAAGGATAACACGGGGACCCAGTTAGTCAAGGATTTACGAGAGGAAGACTACTGAGGCTTTCCTGGAAACATTTTCTTCCTTTTTCCAAGAGAGGTGTTCAGGGGGAAAAGTCCTTTCCCAGGTTGGCTCCTTCTTCCTGCCGTAGGTACGGTTGCGTGCGGAGGCTTAGCATGGATTGCGGGGGCCATCTGGCAACAATGAGGCGACAGGCCTGGGAAGGAAAATCCACAGGTTAGCAGATGGCAGAATGGAAAGATGGTCCTTCGTGCTATCTGTGAGTCACATTTTCTGTCAACCTCCAGGCTCCTTGCCACTGTGAGTGGTGTTTTGTTGCTTGTGTCTGAAAACCCAATTCAGCTAATGGAAATGTGGCACCGTTGCGTGAAACCTTGCTGCAGAACAAAGCGCAAGGTAATAATGAAGTGGTTTCCAGAGTCTTCCAGGGAAGTGTCCCTGAACAGCAAACGGCAGTCAAAAGGTACCTAAGTGTTGGCTGAGGGGTAGATCTGGGCTTCAAGATTCAGGCACAACAGGTATTCGAATTCCCTGATTTTATCTTAAAAATGCATGTCAAAATCGCACGCTTCTCATTCCCTACTTTCAGCCCGCGGAAAGCACGTACGGAGCACCCGCCGCGCGCCGTGCGGAGGAGACGGCGGGCCGGGGCCGGGGCGGGTCGGGGGCGGGACGGGGGCGGGGCCGGGGGCGGGGCGGAGGGCGGGGACGGGGCCGGCGGGACGGGGGCGGGGCAGCCGCGCCGGAGCCGCCCACAGCCGCTCGCTGCCCGCGGCGCAGACCCAGGGCCGCCCGCTCGCCCGGGCAAAGCCCGGGACGTCTCGACCTGTGGGAATCAGCATAATTTTTAGCGGGCATCGCCTCCTTGTCTATACTTGGGGGAACTTTAAAAAGCGAAGCTTTCTACGATGAAACGCAACGTGCCACTTCCTGTAAGCGCGCCCTCACCGGGAAGCCGGCAGGCTCCTGCAGGAGACCGTCTGTGCGGCTCTGTCAAACGTCGCGGGCCAGAGCCGGGGTGGCACTCGGGGGTCCCGCGCGCCCCAGAGGCGCCCCCGCCGCGAGCGCCTCCCGGCGCGCCCCTCGCACGCACGCACGCACGCACGCACGGCGCGCCCAAGCGCGTCAGCAGCGCGCAGGCGCAGGTCGGTCCCCGCGAGTTTCGGATGTCCGGCGGCCCGTGTCGTCTGCAGGTCGGCGGTGGTGACGGGGGACCGGGTGGGGCGGGGCGTCGCTGACCCTCGTGGGCCCCGGGGCGCGGGCGGGGCAGCCGCGGGGCCGGGTGGGGGCGGAAGGGCCCGGGTAGGCCGGAGTCCGGGGCGGGGGCGGCGGTCGCAGGGTTTCCTGGCAGTGGTGTCCCCTCAGCGCCCCTTCATTTGGTTTTTCTTCTGTTTCAGGGGAGGGTGGCTGAGAGGTCAGTCCCCGAGCGCGAGCGGGGCCCACCCAAGCTTAAGAAAGTGGGCCGAGGCGGCGACTGAAGGGACAGTCTGGGCCCGGCGTGGACGACAGGTCCCGGGCCTAGGTCTGCGGGCTGCTTCCTGTGACAAGGACTGTTGCGGGCTGGAGCCGGGTTACTGTGTAAATTTACCGCTTCCCAGTCCTGCTCCTTTGCAGTACAGGGTGGCAGCAGTAACTCGGCTGAGTGGGGCTGGTCCCTGCCCATTCCCAGTCCCCGTGACCTGAGGCAAGTTGTTAACCTTTGTGGTAATAAAGAATGATTCCTTCTTTGAGGTATCATTGTGAGGAATAATAATAGGCAATATTTTATGGAGTATTTTCTAAGTGCTGAGGACCGTTTTGGGTGTTTTACAGAATTAAAAGACCCAAGTGCTGCAGCTGTGTTCCATCCTCGGTGAAAACGGACGGAGAGATTGAGAGATTTACCTAAGGTCGCGTGGCAGATGCTAGAGTCAGGATCTGAACACAGGCAGCCCGGCTCAGGATCTTGTGCTCTTAACTCCTGTGCTGTTTTGTTTTATAGAATAGAGTTCTATAAAAGGCCTGTACAGTGTTTTTCACGTGGTAGGAGACCGTCAGTATTTTAGTAGCTATTCCAGCGTATGTTGTATTCTAGGTACTGAAAGTAATAGTAAACAGTTCCTACTTGCAGAAGCCAACTATCTAGTTAGGATGACAAATATCACATTCTCAAAATAATCAGAACATTATTAAAATAAAGAAGACTGAAATGCAGCTTGTATGTCAGTGCTAATAAACCATACTTTTTATATCTAGGAAAGGCCATAAAGGTTTATTTTTTTAAAAAGAGATGGGGCCTCACTGTGTCACCCAGGCTGGAGTGCAGTGGTGCAGTCATAGTTCACTGCAGCCTCAAACTCCTGGCCTGAAGAGATCCTCCAGCCTCAGCCTCCCAGCATGTTTAGCCACTGCACCTGGCTGTTAAATTGACTTGGAAATGATGAACAGGACAGTGGCTGTGTCATTGATCAGTGATGGCCAAACAGTTTTTGGTTATCCATATCCATATTTGTTGGATACATGATTGAGTTGAAAGGAAGTAAGGCTTAGTAGATGAAGTTGAGGGAAAAGGTGAAGGTGGAAAGGAGAGAAAGGAGGGGATTCTGGGAATAGTGACTAGAACTCTGAGCTATTGAGCTAATCCCAGGATTGCAGATGATAAAGTGAAATGAAGCCCTGGAGAGGAAGGGGATGATCATAGTAATTGTGCAAGTTAGTGACAAATGTTTTCCAAGTCACCTCTCTTTCAATTTCTCATTTCTAGTATTTCATAAAGGAGTTTAAAATAAGAGCTAAAATGGTATAGTAAAAAGAAGTATGAACTGCTTCAGGGGAGGTCAGTTCTAGTTTTCACTCTAGCTTTATAGTTTTAAACAAATTATAGTCTCACTGGATCTTTTCTTAATTTTTTTAACAAAGATTTATGAACACCTATTTACAATGTGACAAACTGTTTGCAAGGCATTATGGGAGATATTAAGCTGTACTAAACATGGCTCTTGAACTAAAAGAACCTATTGATTATTAAGCTATACTTTCAGGTAATTTAGAAGGTAAAATTTCAAATGCATGAATTGTTGGTTTTTACTTTATTGTAATGCTCTTAGGAAACGAGGTTTTTTGTTTTTTTTTTTTGAAACAGTCTCACTCTGTTACCACGGCTGGAGTGCCATGGCATCTGCCTAGCTCACAGCAACCTCAAACTCCTGGGCTCAAGCGATCCTACTGCCTCAGCTTCCCGAGTAGCTGGGATTATAGGCGCACACCACCACGCCTGGCTAATTTTTCTATATATTTTTAGTTGTCCAGCCAATTTCTTTTGATTTTTTTAGTAGAGACAGGGTCTCGCTCTTGCTCAGAGCTGGTCTTGGACTCCTGAGCTCAAATGATCCGCCCTCCTTGGCCTCCAGAGTGCTAGGATTACAGATGTGAGCCACTGTGCCCGGCCAACAAAAGGTTTTTTAAGTACATTTTTCTTGTGGATTTGCAGGCAAATTCTGTACATCCAGCAACATGATATATTTATTTTAGAATATAGCTTAATGTGAAGAAGCTTATGAATATAACAAGAGAAAAAATCTAAAAGTACTTTATTAGTAGACTAGCTTGTTCTCATTTCATTTATTGTAACAATTTCACTTTTTATTTGAAATTGGGAGATTGTGAGAGATTCTGGGGCATCCTGTTTTAGGTGCTTACTTGTGAATAAGTCATTGAAAACATTTAAATGTCATAGTTCATATTTATGATTCATGCTGCTCAATCTGTGACCTAGGCTAGTAACATCAAGGAGCATTGTGAACCTGTGCATAATATCTGGAGTGAAACTGTTCATGTTGGATTTCTGGCACCATTCATAATTGGCTGTGTCATCTCAAGTAAGTTCCTTAACTCAGCCTCAGTTTCTATATATGTGCAATACGAATAATGACAGTTTTCAGATTATTTTTATATTCATTTCTTGATTCTCACAGTGGTTCCTCTCACTTTACTGATAAGAAAACTGAAGGCTCAGTGATAGTAAAAGGCTTAAGATCATTCATGTAATTCATCTTAGAGAGCAGACTTAAACTTGTGGTTTGTTTTGTTTTGTGTATCTGTAGTTCCATTTTTCTTCCTTATTGCCTTTCTTTTGTTGATTAATTTTAAATCCTTTTGATCTAAACCTTATGAATGTTTTCCCTATTCACAGAGAAAATTATATAACTAAAACAGTTTAACTCATAAAAAATTATTAAGTCTTTAATCTTGAAGACTTTATATCAGTTTATCTTGAATACTTGAAATCTTTGGTTAACTAGATATTTCTCTTATAAATAATATGTTCTTGTATTTTAATAAATAAAACATCCAGTATACCTTTCTTCAGATTAGCAGAGATTTAAAAACTCTGTTTAAAGTATTACATCTTTGTTTTCTTGTTGATACTGATTCATTTTCGTTTTTATAATTTGTTATAGAACCCTCTAAAATGCAGACCTCCAGCTCTAGGTCTGTGCACCTGAGTGAATGGCAGAAGAATTACTTTGCAATTACGTCTGGCACATGTCCAGGACAGAAGGCAGATGCATACCGTGCGCAGATACTACGCATTCAGTATGCATGGGCAAACTCTGAGATTTCCCAGGTCTGTGCTACCAAACTGTTCCAAAAATACGCAGAGAAGTATTCTGCAATTATTGATTCTGACAATGTTGAATCTGGCTTGAATAACTATGCAGAAAACATTTTAACTTTGGCAAGATCTCAACAAACTGACAGTGACAAGTGGCAGTCTGGATTGTCAATAAATAACGTTTTCAAAATGAGTAATGTACAGAAGATGATGCAAGCTGGCAAAAAATTCAAAGACTCTCTGTTAGAACCTGCTGATGCATCAGTGGTAATCTATAAGGAGGCCTCTGTGTTGGATCTTCCTAAATTTCGTGTTTGTGGTGGTTCTGGAGAGAGTGACCTATTACCAAATTCAACTCATGAGACAGACAGGATCCAAGACTTCCCAGAGAATAATCCTTTGAGGTGTCCTCAGAGTGCCCAGCCACCTATGGTGACTCACACTGTTAAGACTTGTCCTGCATTCTCAGTGCCTTTAGGTGACTCAGCCACTGCAAAATTCCATGCCACACCATTATTTGGAAATGTCAAAAAGGAAAATCACAGCTCTCCAAAAGACAACATAGGACTAAACATGTTCTCATCTAATCAATCTTGTTTTTCTGCTGGCTGTGAAAATCCCTGGGAAAGGAAGTCTTTTTATGGTTCTGGCGCCATTGATGCACTTTCTAATCCAATGGTGAATAAGGCTTTTAGTAGGACAGAAGATAATGGCCAAAAGGATAGCGGCCTGCCTACTTTTAAAACTGCAAAAGAGCAATTATGGGTAGATCAGCAAAAAAAGTACCACCAACCCCAGCGTGCATCAGGGTCTTCATATGGTGGTGTAAAAAAGTCTCTGGGAGCTAGTAGATCCCGAGGAATATTTGGAAAGTTTGTTCCCCCTATACCTAAGCAAGATGGGAGAGAGCAGAATGGAGGAATGCAGTATAAGCCTCAGGGAGTAGGAACTACAGAACCAGCCCTTCCAGTTGATGAGCGCCTGAAGAATTTGGAGCCAAAGATGATTGAACTTATTATGAATGAGATTATGGATCACGGGCCTCCAGTAAATTGGGAAGATATCGCAGGAGTAGAATTTGCTAAAGCCACAATAAAGGAAATAGTTGTGTGGCCCATGATGAGGCCGGACATCTTTACTGGTTTACGGGGACCGCCTAAAGGAATTTTGCTCTTTGGTCCTCCTGGGACTGGTAAAACTCTAATTGGCAAGTGCATTGCTAGTCAGTCTGGGGCGACATTCTTTAGCATCTCCGCTTCATCCTTGACTTCTAAATGGGTAGGCGAGGGGGAGAAAATGGTCCGTGCATTGTTTGCTGTTGCAAGATGTCAGCAACCAGCTGTGATATTTATTGATGAAATTGATTCCCTATTATCTCAACGGGGTGATGGTGAACATGAATCTTCTAGAAGGATAAAAACAGAATTTTTAGTTCAGTTAGATGGAGCAACCACATCATCTGAAGATCGTATTCTAGTGGTGGGAGCAACAAATCGGCCACAAGAAATTGATGAGGCTGCCCGTAGAAGATTGGTGAAAAGGCTTTATATTCCCCTCCCAGAAGCTTCAGCCAGGAAACAGATAGTAATTAATCTTATGTCCAAGGAGCAGTGTCACCTCAGTGAAGAAGAAATTGAACGAATTGTACAGCAGTCTGATGGGTTCTCAGGAGCAGACATGACACAGCTTTGCAGAGAGGCTTCTCTTGGTCCTATTCGCAGCTTACAAACTGCTGATATTGCTACCATAACACCAGATCAGGTTCGGCTGATAGCGTATATTGATTTTGAAAATGCTCTTAGAATTGTGCGACCTAGTGTGTCCCCAAAAGATTTAGAGCTTTATGAAAACTGGAACAAAACTTTTGGTTGTGGAAAGTAAGTGGGGCACTTGAAATTAAAAGATGGCATCTTTATAGTACAGTCTTTTTCATTTTTTAGCCTAAGAAGCGGGGGATTTGTTAATTGTGTTTTTTAGAATATATTCTGAATTTTGTACCTCAAATAAGAATAACAGTACCTCAAATTTTACAAACAGTTGACATAGCCTATGTTAATATATGTTTTATTTGCCTTCCAGTTATTACCTGATGTGTAAGCCTATTTAAACAAAATGAGAATGAACTTTTTGTTTCTAAGAAGTCTTTCTTTTGAAAGTGTGTAATATGAAGAGTGAGCTCAAATTGAAACTTTCTTTTTAGTCTGAAGATTACAGTTATATATGAGATTGTATCTGATTAATATTCATCTTTTATTGAGGAAAGTTCCTTTTGAAGGCGATATAATTCTTAATGTTGCCTAGTCTAGTAGTTTACATTTGAAACAGAGCATTGTTATGTAAATAGATTTAAGATCTCAACAAAAGCTGGAGTGAAAGTGCCAGTTTTTACTTTGTTCTGCGGGTTTGTAACCTTTTATGGTTCTCTTTCCTTACTAGGACTAGCTAATGAAAGCATGTTCAGAAGTAGCAAGATGTAATCTGGTATCAGATATATCCACAGAACTGGAAGGTGAAGAATGTTGTATTTTTTTCAGTGTATATGATGTTTAACATTAACATTTTATTCATAGCCTGTAGTATTGCTCTCGTTCAAAAATAAAGGTTTTCAGATTCTTATCAAGGACTTTTTTTTTTATTTTAAAATATTAAGGGGCTACAGATGTTTTTGTTACATGGATACCTTGTATAATGCTTAAGAGAGGGCTTTGGGTGTGCCCATCACCAGAATAGTGTGTGTTACAAGTTCATTGGAGAAACATTAGAAAATAGAGTTAAAAAACAAAAATAGCTGTTAATCCTACCACTTTGGAGGATACACTTTTAATACAGCACAGATTCTTCCAGATGTTTTATATAATAGCAGGATTGTGCTATGCATCCTCTTTTGTAGCCTGCTCTTTTTCTTTAAAGTATATCATTGTTTTCCATGTTAACATAGATATCTACAACATCTTCCCTTTTATGATTGCCTAGGATTCCATTGTCTACATGAGTTATAACTTATTTGGTCACCTGCTAGAGGGCATTTAGGGCAGGAAATTAGATGGTTTATCTTTTGTTTATTGTAAACAAAAATGTTGGATGCCATTTAGTGATTTTTTTTAAGTATATAATTTTTTTGAGTAAATTCTTGGATTAAAGAATATGCACATTTTTAAAGCTTTTGGCTTGCATTCTAAATTGCCCCCTAGAAAAGTAGTGCCTGTATAGAATTTTCCTCTGCACTGAATCAAAGGGACTGTTTACCATGGCAGCAGTGGGCAGTTTTGGTGTTTGTTAGCATTGTTTTTGCAATCATTCATTCAAAAACAACTGATAGCGTTCTGGGTACGGAAAGTAGAGTGATAAACAACACAGACATAAATCCCTGGTCCCATGGAAGCTACATTCAAGTTCTGATGTTTTCTCTTGTGAACAGTGCAACTTGAAATGGAATTTGAAACATTTTTAATAGGTGAATTTAGACTCTGTATGTATATAGTTTAAATTTTTATTCTCGGTCTGCTTTCTAT
The DNA here is from genome assembly GCF_020740605.2 of Lemur catta. NCBI lineage: Eukaryota > Metazoa > Chordata > Mammalia > Primates > Lemuridae > Lemur > Lemur catta. Next base: position 93,175,112 of record NC_059138.1, on the reverse strand, counting down.
TTTTATGTTATTTTAAAAGCTTATCATTGCAACTTTAAGTTTTACCCTTTGAAATATATGATTGTCTTTTATTAGTATTTGGACGTTAAACTTTTTTAGTTTTTAGTTATACACTATTTCACAATATTCATTACTGTATCCCTTTCTATTTCTGTATAAACAACACTATAACTTTAGATGCCCAGGTATTGATGTCAAGGAATTCTCTGTAGATGTTCTTTCCTGGTATTTAAGTCTCTACAGACCACTCCCACCCTCTTGGGACTTACAGGTACTAAAGTAGTAAAATTTAGATTTATCAGTGATTGTCCACCTAAGTGTTAATGTTTTATTTAACTCTTTAACTTGGGCTTAATGTTTGCTAATAGTTTTCCTCAATTGCAACTTCTGCCTGGCCTTACTTTCTGCTCATTAATCACCAATTACAGGGCCACTTCCATCTGTGGCTCTTAGTTTAGATTCTGTGCAAAAGAGAAAATCTAGTTGGTTCAGCTCGTCTTGAGTTAGGCGGAGCCCGTGTCTCTGGTTAGCATGTGAAATAACTCCTGAATTAAGGTCTACTCTATTAGATAAGAATCTAAACCTGAAAGGAATAATCAGCATATTTTAAAGCTGAAAGGAAAATTTGAGTTAGGGAGTCACTTGACATTTGTTTCTACAATATACCCATAGAGACATTCTCTCAGCTCGTTGTGGTTTAGAGTATGTTTCTGAGGCAGTTGTGTAGACATTTACTGAAGCTTCGATTAAGATTTCCGTCTCTACATATGATTGCCTTGGTTGGGTATGATTATCTTGGATTGTTTCAGAGAAATGAATGCTAACCTGATTTTTAATGTCTTTAAAAGTTACAGTTCCTTTGTAGAAACATACATTTTTCCAACACATGTCACTTGGCTATAGAATTAATACTTAAAACATTTTGGTAGGAATATTGTAATTTATCCTAACTTAACAATGTTAGGCCTTTAAAAATGTTTCTCTTAATACATCTAATAATAGTATATGGTCCTTTTGATTTGTATTCATCTGTGGAAAATTTCTATCCTAATCTTCGGTCTCCTCTTCATTCTTTTGAAATTTTAACTCATTTTCTTAATTCTAAAATATTTATCAAGTCTGCTTTCTACATTGACTGGTTGGTCTGGATAAGGTGGAGTCACAGTGTAAAATCATGGGCTTTGGAACCAAGTAACCAGTTGTTGAATTCTGGCTCTGTCATTTGCTAGTGACCGTCACCTACTTAATTGTTCAAGGCTATTTTCTTGGGAAGTGAGAAGTAGTAAAATGTAGATTTAAAAGACCTGGCTCATGGTTGTTAATAGTTGTGTATCCTTTTCTTTTGATCTACCTTGATTTTGCTTTCATTGCTTTGAAGGATCATTTTCTTTTCAACTATTTCGTGTGGTTATCTGTTCTAGCTTATTCTGCTTAGCATTGTGATATTTGCATGTCATTATTAGAGATCATGTGCCATCTAAATTTATCTTTGGTTTCATGGAAAAATTCTAATTCAAAGGAAAGAAAAACCTTTCAGTTATGTTTCTTTTTCTAGACTTTAGAGTTTTTTCACAGGCTCCAGATTGTTATTTTTCACTTAGGCATCCTTAGGTGCTATTTATTGGTCTCCATTGTTATTCCCCAGTGTTTTTAAGGGACACTTTATTACCTACCTCCAGAGGTGTGATTGAGAAGGATTCCATCCAGTTCCATGGCAAAAGGACAGGTCAGATAAACATCTTTTAACTTCCTTTTTAGATTCCTAGTTCTTGACCTCAAATGGAGCTGGTGTTGAGCAAGCAGCTGGAGCACATTTTAGAGTTCAAGCAGATGGAGCTGTTTTAAAGGTCTGCCCCATAGCCTGGCCGAATGGAGGAAGTCTTATGAGAATAGAAGACATACCGTCATCACTTTTAACTCTTGTCCTTAAAAAAGACTTTCACGTTCTCCAACACACAGTTCATAATGGAAAGAGCATTAAAATGGATAATAGAAAACTGCCAGTGATTGTGACCTTGGACAGTTTGTACATCCCCCCGAAGATCTCAGTTTTTTAGCAATAAAAGTGAGGGAGTTCTACTAGACAATTCTTAATGACACACCCAGGTCTGCTCTTCTATTATCAGCTACCAAAAGTTAATTTATGAATTTGACAGTTGCCTACAGGTTACCATGTGCTGTGCACTAAGCTGGGTACAAAACAAAATGTAGCCACGTAAGGACTAACTATTTAAGTGTTCAGCTCGTAGAATCTGAATGTGAATACCTGGAGAGAGGGCTTTGGTAAGGAGTTAAGTCAGCCTAATGTACCACTGAATATATAAATCATTTAGGAAAAGGAAAAAAGAAAAATTAGGGAGTCCACGTAAGGTGGAATACTTGGACCTTTGGTGCTTGTGATGGGCACAGGCATGTCTGCAAGCAGCAGTGGTCCTGCTGGCTGAGCGCCCTCCCCTTGGATCACCCCAACTTAATAAAAATGGGAAAAATTGGGTAGACAGTGTTCAGAATTTGGTGATGAGACCCCTCTGAGCCCACTGGTGAATAAACGTTGATTTTCTGACTCTCCGTGTGCCGCTGGGTTTGTCCTTTGGACCACCCACTATAACACTTGCTGTAACATTTTCGTTCCCTAACCGGGAACCCGACCATGCTGGTCCCCGTTTGGGGACGGCCGCGGGGTCACGAACTCGCCCAGACATGCTGGAGAAAAGGACAAGTCAAATCAGGTCTAAAAACATCGGACCAGGTAAAGTCCCGGGACGTGTCCGAGTCAGGCCGGTCAGACGACGGAAGAGGAGCTTGATCACCTCCTGAGTGCAGGGAATTCCCAGGGTGGGAACGTGTAACCTCTGCCTGTCTGAGTGAGTGAGTGAAGAGTGACTGTGGTTCCACAGCTTCGGCTACGGAATCTGAGTGGGTCCTCACCTGCGGTTCTGTGTGGCGTCGTACGGCATAACGGTGATTCACTCCCCTAAAAGGAGCGACCAGGCCCGGGGTTTATATGGGCATACCTTAGCCAAGACGCGCCTAAGTTCCCGCGAGGGACGCAGCCAGGCGGACACCTGAGTGAACCCCCCCCACCTTTTGTCTGTTAAATTGCGGCACCGTACAAGGGTCTAGCATGGGTAGTGTAGGATCTAAGGCTGCAGTCCTTAAATGCATGTTAAAGAACTTTAAGAAGGGTTTCACGGGAGATTACAGAGTCACACTGAGTTCCAGCAGACTTAGGGCCCTCTGTGAACACGAATGGCCGGCATTTGGGGTTGACTGGCCTGCGACAGGAACCCTAGACCTCCCCACTGTGCAAGCAGTTTGGAAAGTTGTGACCGGGACTCCCGGCCACCCCAACCAATTCCCTTACATAGACTCATGGCTAGAGATTGCTCAGACCCTGCCCCCTTGGGTCCGGTTCTGTGCTAATAAGGGACAGGGCAGGATTTTTGTGGCCCAAAGGACCAGAGACTCCAGACTGTACAAACCCATCCATCAGGAACCTCCTGAAGAGGAGCCACCACCGCCACCCTACAACCCTATGGTGATACCTCCTGAAGTGCCTCCGAATCCGCCAGACACTCCGCCACCGTCAGTCTCCCCGCCACCGTCAGTCTCCCTGCCGCCAGTTCCAGACCAACCAGGTGCTGGCACTCCCATCACCCGCCGGCTACGGTCAGCTCAGGCCCCAACTTCAGCCTCCAGATGCCCCTGCGTGAGATGCGAGGTCCGATGCAGGTTACAGACGATGGGTCCGTTCAGCCAGGGCAGCCAGTCCTGTACTACCAGCCCTTCTCCACCTCTGACCTTCTGAACTGGAAGCACCACACCCCGCCTTACTCTGAAAAACCTCAGGCCCTCATTGACCTCCTAGAATCCATCTTTCAGACCCACCGTCCCACTTGGGAAGACTGCCGCCAGCTCCTTCTGACGCTTTTTAACACAAAAGAACGACGCCGGATTATAGCTGGGACCCAGAGGTGGCTCCAAGACCAGGCTCCAGCAGGGACCTTAGATGTGGAGCAGTGGGCACTGAGAGCAACACCCGAGACCAACCCAGATTGGAATTTCAACACCCCGAGTGGACAAAAGGCACTCGGAAGGTATTGGGAAGCTCTCCTCCACGGGGTCCGGGAGGAAGCCAAAAAACCAACCAACGTGAACAAAGTTGCTCTGATCACCCAGAAATCAGAGAAATCACCAACAAATTCTACAAGCGCCTTTGTGAGGCCTACCGAGTCTATACACCCTTCGACCCAGAGGCAGCCGAAAATCAGCGGATGGTGAATGCTGCATTTGTTGGGCAGTCCTATGCTGACATCTGACGGAAACTCCAGAAACTTGACGGGTTTACAGGAATGAACATCACGCAGCTGATGGAAGTGGCCCAGAAGGTATACGTTAATCGAGACCGGATCGCCTAGAGGGAGAAGGACCAGAAAATGAAACTGAAAGCTGCTCTCCTGGCCGCTGCCCTCGGAAGACCTGACCCAGCCAAGAAACCTGGCCCACCACGGGAAGGAGGACCCAGGAGATGAGGGACCCTGAAGCCTGACCAGTGCGCCTATTGTAAGGAGTTTGGTCACTGGAAACATGAATGCCCCGACAGAAAAAAACCACCCACCGCCAAACAGGAACCTGCCCAGGGGCTTCCAGCAGGAGCCGGAGACCCAGGACCTCATCAGTCTCACTGGGGTCAACTCAAAATAAGACCGACCAGGTTCCCTGACTCTTAGTCCCTGGGAACCTACGGTCGAAATGGAAGTGGGGGGCTGACCAATAGCGTTCATGGTGGACACTGGGGCAAAACATTCGGTGGTAACAACCCCCGTGGCTCCACTTACAAAGCGGGAAACCACCATTGTGGGAGCCACTGAAACTCGAGTAGCTCGACCCTTCTGCCAATCCCAAATATGCCAGATGGGGGAGCCACCAGATAAGACATAAATTCCCATACATACCAGACTGCCCCTTGCCCCTCCTAGGTCAAGATCTCCTGAGCAAACTGGAAGCCCAAATCACCTTCCACCAGGAAGGGACCATAAGCCTCACTCTCAGTGCTCCAGAGACTGTCATAATGGCGGTCACCCTGCCTCAGGAATCGGAGTGGAAGCTATACAATGAGGCAGAAGAGAAACAGAACCCGCCTGACTTCCAGCAGGAATTTCCGTTGATATGGGCGGAGGACAACCCTCCCGATCTTGCACACCAACACGCACCCCTGGTGATCGAGATGAAACCGAGCGCCCAGCCAACCAGGAGACGACAGTATCCCCTCCCCAAGGAGGCTCGAGAAGAAATTCAGGAACAAATTGATAAGCTTAAGCGGGAGGAGATTTTGGTGGAGTGCCAATCCCCATGGAACACTCCCCTCCTGCCAGTTAAAAAGCCCAACGGAGGTAGATACCGGCCCCTCCAAGACCTGCGATTGATTAATGAGGCCACAGCAACTCTCCACCCAGTGGTACTGAACCCATACACCCTCCTAGGCCTCATTCCTCCAGATGCTGCCTGGTTCTCCTGCCTGGACTTAAAGGATGCTTTCTTCTACATGCGGCTAGCTCCAAAGAGTCAGCCCCTATTCACCTTTGAGTGAGAAGATCCTCAGACTGGACAGAAAACCCAGCTCACCTGGACACAACTACCTCAGAGGTTTAAAAATTCACCAACTCTGTTTGGGGAGGCCCTAGCCACTGACCTCATCTCCTTTCCGTGAGAAGAAACCCGCTACACACTTCTACAATACGTCGATGACCTCCTTCTAGCAAGCCCAACCAGGGAAGACTGTCGACGGGGAACCCGGCGCCTACTGCAACTACTCACTGACAAAAGATATAAAGTCTCCTAGAAAAAGACATAAATCTACAGGCAACAGGTGAAGAACCTCAGTTTCCACATCACTCAGGGGCGCCGGACCCTGGGACATGAGCGTAAGCACACCATCAGTGCAATTCCCAGGCCTACCAGACGGAGATAACTCAGGAAATTCCTCGGCACAGCAGGATTCTGCCACATCTGGATCCCAGGTTTCTCCTTAAAGGCGAAGCCTCTATGCGAGGCCCTATGCGGTCCTAAAAACAAAAATTTAAAATGAGCCAAGAGTCAGGAAAAGACTTTCCAAAAAATAAAAGACTTACTAAAAAGAGCCCCCGCACTAGGGCTACTGGACCTCACCAAAGACTTTAACCTATTTATATACGAGAAGAAACAAGTGGCTCTGGGGGTTTTGACTCAAACTGTGGGCCCCTGGCAGAGACCAGTGGCTTACTTGTCAAAACAATTTGATCCGGTAGCGGCAGGGTGGCCACCTTGCCTCCGTATACTGGTAGCCACCATCCTGCTAGTCAAGGAAGCAGACAGACTCACACTGGGCCAAAACCTCCACGTGCGAGTCCCTCATACAGTGATATCTCTAATGAACACCTCAGGGCGCCCGTGGCTCTCAAGCAACCAGTTAGCACAGTATCAAAGACTACTATACAAAAATCCACGGGTCACCTGGAGACTGTGTGGACCCTAAATCCCGCCACCCTCCTACCCAGTGAGCCAGGGCCCCCAGACCATGACTGCACCGAGGCGGTAGAGGAGGTCTATGCCAGCCAGCCAGATCTAAAAAATAGTCCTCTACCAACACCAGACTTAAAACTCTGCACAGATGACAATAGTTTTATCCAAAATCGAAAACGACTGGCAGGCTTTACTGTCACCACAGTACATGCGGTCATCATGTCAGCCCCTTTGCCCCAAGGGTGGTCGATACAAAGGGCGGGGCTATGGGCCCTCATCCAAGCCTTCACACATGCCCGGGGTAAAAAGACAAACATATACACAGACTCTAAATATGCCTTTGCCGCAATACATATCCATGGGACAATATACAGGGAGAGGGGACTACTGACTGCAGGTGGAAGAAAGATCAAAAATAGAGATAAAATTCTCCAACTGCTGGAGGCAGTTTGGGAGCCAAAAAAAATTGCAGTCATCCACTGTCAAGGACACCAAAAAGACACAGATCCAATTGCCACCGGCAATCGCCTGGCGGACCAAGCAGCCAAAAATGGAACCACCCGAGAACATTCAGAAGACAACACTGTGACCCAATGCCAAATCTTGTTGACACCCGAGTGGCCTAAAAAAACCAAAATATACTCCAGAAAAGAACCAGTAGACAGAGCAGGAGCAGGCCAAAAAGGACACAGACGGGTAGTGGCACCTATAAAACCATAACATCTTTATCCCCAACAAACTAACATACGCTATTGTCTCCCGATATCACAACCTGACTCACTTGGGGAAACAGCCCTCACACAACTACTCGCCCGGTACTACTACATCGCCAAACTTCCATCCATAGCGACAACAGTCAATACCCGCTGCCAGATCTGTGCTAAAAACAATGCAGCGGTCAGGCTGAGACCTACCCCCAAAATTCAATACACCGGAACCTCTCCGTTCAAAAATATAAACGTTAATTTCACAAAAATAAAACCATGTCAAGGCTATAAATACCTGCTTGTAGTGATATACACCTTCTTAGACTGGGTCGAGACAGTTCCTACCTGGAGCAAAAAGACTAAAAAAATGACAAAATTTCTGTTAAAAAAAAATCATCCCCCTATATGGTCTACCACTCTCATTTGACAGTGACAGTGGACCAAACTTCACTACGGAGGTCATACAAACCCTCACCAAGACACTAAAAATCAACTAAAAACTACATATAGCCTACAGGCCACAGAGCTCAGAGAAAGTAAAACACATAAACTGGACCCTAAAGACCACTCTAACAAAGCTATGTCAAAAAACACAATTATCCTGGGTAAACACACTAAACCTAGCCCTGTTCAAAGTCAGGTACACACTGGGGCCCACCAGATATTCACCCTTTAAAATCCTATTTAACAGACCTCCTCCACTCATCAAATGATTAAGGGGAGACATCAGACAACTAAAAAAATTAAATATAAATACACACCTCCAAGCCTTAGCCAAAACTATGAGCCATATCGACCACACCGTCCTAAAAAAAATCCCCTATCACTCTGGGTCTCCCTGTCCACCCCTACCAACCTAGAAATCTAGTCTAGATAAAAGACTAAGAAAAAAATACCCCTGGAGCCCACCTAGAAGAGTCCCCACACTATGATACTAATTACTCTCGCTACTGTTAAAGTTACAGATATCATTCCGTGAATCCACCACTCCTGGGTAAAAAAGACTAAACCAGACAACGAAACTGATCTCTAGACTACACATCAAGACCAGCAAAACCCGCTAAAGATCCAACTTAACCGTCTGCCAACGAGGACAGCCACACCCAGGACTAAAAAGGAGTAAATGGGACCGCTGGCCCTGACCTTCACTGGGACTATAATGACTTTACTGGGAATTGGACTCTTCTCGGTAACTCCAGAAAATTAGACTGTACTGCAGAGGACATCTCTAGCTGTGATATATTAACTCATTATAAGATGTCTACTCATACTTCAATCCCTACAACTTGCCCTAACAACTATGACAGAAAAACCCTGCCCTGAAACTTGTTATACAAGGACTTAGATTCCCTCCACTAACAAAATTACTCGAGACTTCTAGACCACGGGAAATTTCACAGTTAACACCTACATGCCAAAGACATGTTATAGTGAGACTCAAGTGTGCCACAATAAAAAAAAAATATTAAACTGACACCATTGCAGATAATACTCAAACCTATATAGCCCCAAGGGGCAAACCAACTTACTGAACTTACTACACCCACTGGGAAATATCTGATGGGGAAAGAGTCCAAGAGCAGACTAAAATCCAACAGGTTGAGGACACAAAGACTCAACTAATTAGAATAGCCTCAATAACAAAGTCAACTTATAAAAAAACAAATCTTACAGACATACAAAAAATCACTAAACCCCTAAAATCCTCTCCCCTAATAACTCGGTTCCTCAATATGACCCTCCAGGCTCTACCCAACCATACTTCATATTGGGTCTATTTACCCCTCCAGAAATGAGTCTATATTGGGGTCCTTGTGCCTCCAGACTAAAACTCCAATATTTTAAACCGGGGCCCAAACAAAACATCTCTGATGGGCCCAGTAGCATACAATGTCCATTTAGCCATAACTTCCCACATATATATCACTGACATTACTAACACAAGAAAAAATAAAATATTAAAATTCATACAGGGTGAACTCTACACAAATAACCAAACCTTACCCAATAATGCCTCCGCCACCTACTCCCGGGATGACATATTCTTTCTCTGTGGAGACATTGCCTACCTCTACCTCCCAGAAAATTAGATGGAGACCTACACCCAGGTCTTCCTCACCCCAGATGTTTCTATCTTTGAAACCCAGCAACTGGAAGCTCTACTAAGCCCCCACCCAAACACCCGAAAAAGGCGGGCCTTACTAACATCAGTCCTCATAGCGGGAGAAATTGCTGCTAAGATAAGAGCAGGAGTAAGAGGCCTAAAAACATCCCTAAACGTCTACCACAAATTATCCCCAAAACTAAATAAAGACATAAAACAAATAACAAATTCCCTACCGTCCCTCCAGAGTCAACTAAATTCACTAACGACAGTGACCTTACAAAACAGAGGGGCCTTAGACCTACTCACTACTAAAAAGGGGGGGACCTATATATTCCTGGGGGAAGAGTGTTACTGCTATATAAACCGGACAGAAATAGTGACCACAAAAGTCAGGAAACTAAAAAAAAAAAAAATCCAAAAAAAAAAACACCCCAAAATTAAAACAAACCTGGAGTTTTGACTTGAGACAATAGACTTCATAGTTACTACCTCTGGCTGGGCCACTACTAACTATTCTTCTCCTTCTCACTGTAGGCCCCTGCATACTCAACACAATTATTAAATTTATAAAAACCACTGTAACCCGGAGAACAGCAACTCACATAATGGCCTTACGAGACTATCACCCACTGAGAAATGATGCCCTATAATAGACATATAAGGGCATCAAAGGGGGGAATGACAAGGAAAACCCCCATCTCCCCTTCTATTACTTAGCACAGCAGCCACCTGAGACCCCCACCCCTCATGGAAGACCCACATTAGCATATGACTAACCTAACATCTAACACATCAACAGAACACTAAACCTAATTACCTGGTGCAAAACACTAACCTAACACCTGGTACATTAACATATCACTAACCTAACATCTGACACATCAGCATAACACTAAACCTATTGCCTAGTGCAAACATTAAACTTATTACCTGGCGGGCATTAGTCACCTGAGACCTCTCCCCTTGGATCACCCCAACTTAATAAAAATGGGAAAAATTGTGTAGACAGTGCTCAGAATTTGGTGACGAGACCCCTCTGAGCCCGCCGGCGAATAAACGTTGATTCTCCGACTCTCCGTGTGCCGCTCGGTGTGTCCTCGGGACCACTCGCTGGAACACTTGCCGTAACATCTCAATCCATTTCTGCTCAGAAATTTAGAGACGACTTAGGGAAAAAATGGGCAAGTGCTAGGTTCCTCACATGTGGCCAGGGCAAGCACTCTAATACCACAGCAGCCTGTGCAGTCAGTGAGTCCAGAGCAGAGCCTTGTCCCTGCCTTTTCTCACCTCCACCTGCTGCCCTGGGCTGCCAGGCCCCACCCAGCTCCTGTATCCAGGTGTGACTAAGCTGTGCAATCCCAGAGAGGGACCCCATCCTCTTGATGGTCCCATCCTTTGGTGTCAGGGTTGCTCCTTCCCTTTGTATCCAAGATAATGCCTGCAGCTCAGCTTTCCCTTATTAGGCTTCTAGAAAAACTACACTAGCCTTTTTTTTTTTTTGAGAAGAAAATGTTAGTTTAATAAGAAAAGTATAGTATGGAAATAACCATATAACATAGTGGGCTAAGCCACAAATTTACCTTTCCTGCCCATATCTGAAAACCTCTCACTGAAATGAAAAGATAAAAACTAAAAATAAATCCATTGCAATGGTGGAAAGGAGGGAAGATGCCATTTTCAAATATGACATTTCAGTTGTTTCTGGAAGTTATAAGGTGAGTGGTATTGTGTTGTCGGATCCCTGAGCTGAGTACCACAGGGCTGTGGAAAGGCCAGCTGAGATTGGTTTTCTCAGCAGTACCTGGGTTGTACCCCTCGCTCAGGCTGCAAAAAGCCATGGGCCAGTGGTCTTGGTATCTGAGAGGATTGCCAAGACTAGCTTGCAGACCTCATACCCCACTGTGTTTGTTTGGAGGGGCTGGAAGTAGAGTTCCCTAAATCAGGGAGTGGTTTACAGTGGCCTGGCTTTTGTGGGCCTTGTGGCCTGAGAAATGAGCCAGGGCGGCAGGTAGCTTCAGGTTAGCGCATAAGACAATGTGTTTTTTATTACGTTAGTATTTAACGAAGCAGTGGAAGCTGCCAATATACTCATTCCTGTCTCACTTTATAACTTGTTACCTACTTCCTCATTTTTTTAAGGGTCAGCCTCCCTTCCTACAGTTCCTACGTCCCTCCCACTGACACATGCAGGCCACGCTCAGACACAATCATGGCCACATCACTGTTAACACCTCCCTGCCCATCCTTGGCCCTGCTGGGCAATGTGAGAGACACAACTGGTAAGGAAGCTTTCCTACTCTCTGTACTGATCAGTTTTAAAGTATAAATTAGTTTGTCTCACTTCCCCATGTAAAAATCCTCTAGTAGCTTCCCACTGAAGTGAAAATAAAGTCCAAGTTTCTTCCTGGACCTAAACATGATTTCACTTTCTTTTCCTTCTTTGCTCCATCCCGCTGGCCCATTATCTTAACCAGCAAACAGGTTTCTCAGTGGGAAGTGTGGCAGGCAGAACTCTCAAGACATTCCTCCAAGATTCTCTTCTGGTTATTCAGTCAAGCACTAATCTAGGCACTGCTGGGAAGGGGCTTTGCAGATATAAGGTAGTTATGGACCCTTAAGATACAGAGGTTTCCCTGAATTATTTGTATAGACCCTATATGATCACAGGAGTCCTTTTGTAGAGTGTTGCTGAAGTGACAACTACATGTCCCCTTAAAAGCAGAGAATATTCTCTGGCTGGTTAGAGAAGAGAAAAGCAGAAGAGGAAGTCAGAGCTTCCAACTGTGAGAAGGATGTAACCTGTTGTCGCAGCTCTGAGATGTACGGGCTGGAGAGAAGCCTCCAGGAGCTGACAGCAGCCCCAGACAACAGCCAACAAGGAAACAGAGACCTCAGTCCTACAGGTGCATAGAAATGAATTCTGCCAACTCCTGAATGAGCCTGGAAGCCTCCCCAGAGATTCCAGATAAGAGCCCAGGCTGGCTGACACCTTGATTTCAGTCTTAGGGAACCCAGAGCTGAGAAACCAGCAGACCCTACCAGACTTCTGACTTACAGAACTGTGAGGTAATAACTTTGTGTTGTTCCAAGCTGCTACGTTTGTGGCAATCTGTTACAGCAGCAGTAGGAAAGTAATGGGGGGAGTGAGGGCCTTTATACCACCTATTGCTTGAGCTTGAAGTTTCCCCACAGCCTCTGGTGGCTATCGCCTCATTCAAGCTAATACAATTTCTCCAGAAAGGCCTTCCCTGACCACTGACTGTGAGGGAGCCTCCACCAACTTCAGACATACGCACACCTGTCACCAGCACATTACCCCACATTTTTTATTGGTAATATCACTAACTGAAAATATTTATGCTTACTGTCTTTTTATCCCTAACCTGTCCCCCACCCCCATATAACACCCACTAGAAAGTTCCCTCCAGCCAGGGACTTTCATGTGCACTTCAGAACCACACAAGATTCACCAGACATCTGAGAAAACCCAACAGCTTGAGAGACAACCAGAGAAGAAGCAGAGGAATTTCCATCAAAGAAAACCGTTGATCCAGGAGACCGAGTGGAGCTTTAAAAACTCTTGATCCCAGAACACAGGGTAGCCACAAAACAAAAGCAGGCAGTTATCGTATTAGTTTGTTGTGTAACAACATCCCCACAAACTTAGTGGCTGTGAACAACACAGATAATGACCGGGCGGTTTCTGTGGATCAGGCTTAGCTGCGTCCTCTGCTTCAGGGGCTCACATGGCCGCAGTGACGGCGTTGGCCAGGGCTGCAGTCCCCTCTGAGGCTTGGCGGTGCGGGATCCACTTCCCAGCTCACGTGGTTGTCGGCAGCATTCGGTTTCTTACAGCCGGCTGGGCCGGGGCCTGGGTTCTTGCTGTTTGTTGGCGGGAGGCCGCCCTCGGTGACCTTGCCACGCGGGCTTTCCCACACGGCTGCACACTTGCTTCCGCAAAGCCAGCAAAGGAGAGCGTCTTCCAGCAAGAGAGACTTTACAGTCTTCTGTGATGTAATCGCAGAAATGACCCTCCATCACCTTCGTTGTATTCTATTGCGTAGGAGCAAGACACAGTCCTTCCCACAGTCAGGGAAGGGTATTAAAAACGACATAAATACCAGCAGGGAGGGAGCCTGGGGCTACCCCAGCTATGAAATGGAGGCTCAGGAAACAGAAAAGAGCGCGCATCATCAAAATAAAAATCTTAGTGGAAAGACTGAACATTAGAATAGAAAAGGCTGAAACCAAATTAGTTATATGGAAGAGTAAGTGTGGAATTATTTCAGAATCTATAGCAGAAAGATGAAGAGTTGGAAATGAGGAATTGAGTGGTATGAAACATGGATCCCAGGAAATTAATATCCACATAATGGAAATTCTATAGAAAATAAAAAGGCGGAGACAATAGTCACATTGATAAGAGCAGATAATGTTCCTGAGATGAGTACATGAGTATTTGTATCAAAAAGGTCCAGTGAGTGCTAAGCAAGAATTGTGGATGGAGAAGAAATATCGAGACATATCTTGGTGAAATTTTTGAGTTTAGGGAGAAAGAGAGAGAGAGATCAACCAAACAGGGTAGTAGTAAGGGACTAAGACTCAGAGTGTCACCTAAGGGCAAAGTAACGTTAAGTACTAGAAAATAATAGCACAGGGTTCACAAAGTCCTGGGGGCAAATAATTTTGAGATTAGAATTGTGGATGTAAGATGTCAAATGTGGGACTAAAATAAAGTCCTATTTGAACACAATGGACCCCAAAATTACCACTCACACATTCCTTCTGGGGAAAGAAGGACCCTAAAGGGCGCCTTAGGCAAATGAAAAATGAGTCAGAATAGTAAGTCAACAGCAGGAAAGATACAGGATTCAACAAAAAGCCCTGGGCAAAGGAGCCAGTAACCCTTATGACCAAGTCTAAATCATTTTTGATAATGTATTAACAGTCGTACCATTTAATAAAGCTGTTAAAAGGAATTCCTAAAATAAAAACATAACATTAAAAAAATCTAAAACTAAAATTCCAGATGATTTCAACAAATAGGGATAAAGGAGAAGAAAATTAAAGCATCTGCTGATTTTTTATTATGTGTTCTGTTTTACTTGAGGGAATTCAGTCTACATTCGGGTTAAGTCTTAATGTGGATAGAAAACATACAGGTTTAGGGGCAGGGCCCCGGGTGCTGAGGCTGGAGGCGGATCGCAGTGCAGCCTGGTGGGGTGGGCGGAGGCTGGGGCAGGCTCTGGCCACACAGCAGCAAGGGCGCAGGGGAGTCGGAGGCCACTGGGCAAGGACGCAGGGGACCTTCCTTATGCCATGTGCTTTGTCCACTAAGCTTTTAAAAGAGTGAGAAAACACACAACAGGATCACATTTCTTTTTTAAAAGGATGATGTTGTCAGAAAACTTGAATGTTACTCTTCATAGAGGACAAAGAAAGTCAGGATTTTAGATTAATACATCTATGAAGCATAGGAGTGGTTTGGTGTGAGTTGTGATGAACTACAGAGGCTCTGAGTATTTAGAAGACAGGAATAACACGGCGCAAAAGCAAAGTCAATCCAGAGTCAGAGACTCAGCCGCTGATCCCATCAATGGGCCATATGATGAATTTGGAACGTACGATAATAATTAAACTACAAAAAGGCAGCTACCATCGTGCCAGAAAAACGATTTCGTAGACACTTGTCTCGTTGAAGAGAGCACACTCCTGTGTTGCCAGGGAATCGCTGCTTGGAACCCTTAGGATCCAATTACGGTGAGCAGACCTGGGACTGTCCCAGGTGTTGTCAAGACAGAAGTTTTGGAGTCCAAGAAAATGAGAACCAACACACAAACTCGGAGCAGAGCAGATCTACTGGGGGCGGGTAAAGCGCCTACTCTAGGTGACAGTGGGAGCCCTTCTGAGAATTGTCACCCTTCCTGCGATCTGTCAGCAGCTCGTGGAGAGTGGTGTTTCTTTTGTAGTCACAACTTCCCCAAACTTTCAACTCTTGGGTGGGTCAAAGGACATTTAGAAGAGCTCTGTTGAATAGATCTATAATGAGAACCAGATACATAATTTAAATTTTTCTAGTAACATTTAAAAAAGTAAAAACCAGGAGCAATTAATATTCCATTATTATCATTTCAACATGTAAGCAATGTAAGCATTATTTATGAGATATTTTACATTCTTTTTTCTTTTTTGTATCAAGTCTGAAATCCACTGTGTCTCACATCAGAGCACGTCTCAGCGCTGACAGGTCACATCTCAAGCGCTGGGACAGTCCCCTGAGGCGGGGGCGGTGCGGGCCGGGGCGCTCGGGAGCCTCCAGCACTGGCCGGTGTTTGCGACCATGGGGAGCAGTTTCCCGTACAGCTCTGCGCTGTATGTTTGCAGGCAGCTTTTAAAACTGGAAAATAATTTAATTTATGAACCTTTAAGGTAAAAACTGAGGATCTGGTTTGTGGAACTAGCGGGCTTCACAGAGACAGGCTGGCGGCGGCTCCGCACCCTCACAGCCGGTTGCCCCAGCGTAGCCGCAGGTGTGGACCCGGCCCCCGCAAACTCGCAGCCTTCGTGGCAGGCATTTCGCTGCAGCCAGGCCCATTCTGTCATCTACAATCCTGACGTGGGTGATCCCGTAGAAATTATTTTTAGAAGAAAAGTTTAAAAAGTGATATTTTATCTATAAATAATTTGGAAATACTGCATATTGAGAAAGCAAAAAATTATAAAGCTACATAAAAATAGAAATACTTAGAATAGTGCCATTACTGATAAACATTTTTGCTGAAAAAAATATCCCTAAAATTGTTGATATTGAAGTTGGGAACTCACAAAGTAGTGTGTATCCAAGATTGCATTTTAACGCACTGTATCAAGCCCTTACGCCCTGCTTAATACTTGAGGTGGATGACTCTGTGAATATTAATGGGTGATCATCAACTGTTTTACATGAAATCACTCCTTTAGTTTAAGAAATTATCATTCAATCAGTATTGATTAAAAATCTAAAGACATATGTAATATGTGAATATATGCATATCACATATAAATTAAGATAAAATAAAACGTGTATATCTATGTGTGTGTATGTTTAAATGTTTGCCTAAAATGTAAATGTAACTGTTAGTAAAATAGAAATAAGACGTCGATCAGGAATGGGATATAAAACTTCCAGATCATGAGTGGGGGGAACAGTAGCTGATCAAGTCAGTGAAAGAGAGAAAATATTTTTAAAAAAGGTGCAGGAGAACCAATAAAAACTTAATAAAGAGAAAATTTTAAATAAGATGCCAGGAAAAGGTCAAACATTTCAAGTTTCAGGATAAATGCAAAGAACTCCTTGATTAATAAGTAAAGCCTAATAAAATTAGGTAAAAAGGCAAAGTTCAATTATCTTTACAAAATGAAATAGAAATATTCAAAATAAAGGACTAGAGATAGAAAGAGGAAAGTGCTAAGGAAGAGCAGGAACAGGCTGCTAATACCAGACTGCAAAGGAACAAGGTGAAAAGCAATGAACTATTTAATAGATGAAGAAAAATATTTTATGTTGATGAAAAGTTAGTCACAAACCTTTCCTTACACATTGAGTTAAAAGCATCAAAATGTAAACTCAAAATTTAAAAGTTATGAAAATACTAATAGAAAATTTGAAAATAAGGGTCATATCCAGTGTTGGTGAAGTTTGGACAGTAGGACCTTGGCATCCGTTGTTGCAGAGAATGTAGGTAATTCCAGCCTTTTTAGAAAGAAATTGGGCATATTTACCAAAAGCTATCCTACTTCTAGGAATCTATACTACATAAAAAGTGTCATTGAAACATTTTATTAAATAACATGAGGAAAAATAGATAACCCAAATGTCCAGCAGGGTTTTCTGCAGTGCTTTTAGAAAGTCAAGTGACTGTACATGCACTGACAGGGAAAGAGCTCCGAACTCTGCAGTTCAGTGAATAAAACAAGTTGCACAGTGATTCATCTGCGTACATATGTAAGTAACGGCGTCCAGAAAAACCCCACAGGGTATGCAATGACAGGGTGCTCACCCCACTGGGAGTAGGACTTAGGGGAGGGACAGAGATTCCATATTGGACTCTACACACACAATATAGGGTTTTGATTGTTTATAACAATAATGTGCTCTTTTTGTAATTTTAAAGAACTCAACAAAATAGTATTTTCAAAGTGTTGAACACAGCTTTCTTAAATAATTAAATAGTTTTTTTCAATTGGAGCCGTTAGGTTTGCTGGTAACGGAGGGGCGAGCAGTGAGAATCAAAAGCACCTGTTCGGGTCCCCTAGAAGAGACGACGCACTGCGTAAAGGAAATGAGGCTGGAAAGGTGACGACCAAACAGAAAATGAATCTTTAAAAAACACGGTGAAAGTCTCCATGTTTTGCACACATATAAGATTGTATTAGAAGTAAACCTCTCAGAATCAGAATCCATAGCAAATACTCATTCATCCAACTCTAAATTGAGCAAAGCTATTGAAATTGCTTTAAAAAGTAGCTGTGAGGCAAATGCGGATTTCATCTGCATTTTAAGGAACTGAATGTTCAGAAACAAAGGAATCTGAGTAAGCAACATATACGCATAACATTACATCTGTGCCTACAGAAATGGATAAATTCTATTTTATTGGAGTTTGGGAAGCAGAGAATATTGAGTTGTCATATCTGGGAGAAATGGCATGGCTATATACATGCTTCTGACCCGGTGGAACAATGTAACCCCCAAAGGCATGATAAGCTTCTGGAGGCATAATTTCACAAAATACAGAAAATTGCTGCAAAACCAGGGCATGATTGCAATTTAAGGGAAATGGTGCAGATAAATCTATTTTAATGGATAAGCTTAGTAGATGCAAAATAAATATGTCAGCACCTCATTATTTATTCCTTTCAACTGGTCTAAATTAGAGTGGAAAATGCACACAATATCCACTCTACAATTGTATACGTAGAAAAGAAAAAAAGTTGTTTTCCTAAGCCATTTTTGTATTTTGGAAAAACTTATTCCTAGTATATAATTAATTTCAAAGTCTTGTTCTGAGTTTCTCCTTCAATTTCACTGCATAATCTATCATGCACCTTTTTGCGTCAGACATTGCCTAAGCAATGGAGTTACTCACCACTGAATGGAGTTCACACTTTCGCTTTAGATTAAGTGAGTCTCTTTTGACATGGGTAGAATCAGTCACTTTATTCAGCAAAAAATAAGTTAGCAAGACTGGACGGAGTGATCCCTGCCTGGCATTCAACAGAGCAATTGGTGATGAGCCCAAGCCAAGTACCCTAAAAAGGCTGTGCTACCTCCCAACCTGGGAATTTTTGGCTTATAGGCAGTAATATTAAGCCAGGCTTGTCTTTCTTGCAATCTATGCAATATGTAGATTAAGAAGGGATAAAAGTTAAAGTAAAGTTTATTATGTAAGGATATCCTAAAATTACATCCAAATTTGGGAATCAAGTCATAGATATCTAGTCTCAGAAATGGGGAATTCAACACAGTATTTCCTTTATTGAGTTAAATGTGCTAATTTGTGTAAAACATAGTAGGCACTTTATAGTGTTCTAGAGAAAATACATTCTTAAAAAGCAACGGAAAAAAAGTTCCATGGTAACTTGATAGATGATGTTATCAGCTGAAGATAATTGAACTGCTTTAAGATTAGTTACTGACTTTAAACAGGAGAAAATGTATTAAACAGACAGAGCTGAATTTTGCATGAGAAACAAAAGCACAGTTTCTAAGGTAACCACAAAAGTACGTACAGGCCCAGGGTCAAAAAGGAAAACAAACTGGCTCTAAAATGTACTAGAATTTAATAATCTTTGTGCTCCTTGTTTCTTCTTAATGTTTCCTGTGTTTTATTTTTATGAGGATTATGTTCCCTACTTTTTACTATAAAGAGTAAATGAGAAGTATAAATTTGAAAGTATCAGGGTCATGATTAATACATGTAAAAACATTTTTTCTCTTTTTATTCTTCCACTCTCCCTTCCTTTCTTCTCTGTATCTTTATCAATACTTTTTGTTCAACTGTTATTTGAAGCTTCTTGATTAGTATTTGATGAAAAGGTGCTTTAATGTCTTTTCTAAAGAAACAACTAAAACTTGAAAAATTAACCTTCACAAAAATCTCACTTTGAGACTATAGTTAAAAGTTTCCTCTTGGATCTCTGGTATAAGTTCCCAGGGCAGATTCTTCTAATTCTAACGATTAGAGCAATCTTAATTTTAAAAAGGTTTTAATGTATATAATAAACTTAATTATTGTAATATATGCTCATTGAAGAGAATCTGAGAAGTACACAATGTATAAGGGAGAGGAAAACACACACAAGTTCACAGCTCAGAATGGTTTTTGGTGTATTTCTTTCCAGGTCATTCTCTCTGTGCACACACACAAACATACAGTGTAATATATTTTTATATAGCTAGAATTACACTGTAGATAAATCATCATTAAAACTTGACTATGCACTTTAAGCAGAGCTCCACATTCCTAAAAACTCTGTGGGTTGCATAGTTTCCCACCGAGTGTACTGGGCAGTACTGTCCTCAGCGAGTCCCCTGATGTTGGACTATCGCAGAAGACAAGATTGCCAGGTGCTGAGAAAACTCTTATAAGGACAGCAGGAAACTGTATGGGCTTAGGAGAAATAGGAGGAAGATGACTTTAACAAGACCCCCAGAAACTTATTTTCTTCAGCACCTCAGTTACCAGGGAACGTGAAGTGTTTCCATGGATCAACAGCAACCTCATTATCTGGAGAACTACCCCGGACTCAGTGAATCTGAGAATCTGCATTTTAACAAGATCCCCAAGTCTAGATGCATGCTACAGTGTGAGAAGCTATGGCTTAATGCATCAGAAGAAATGATGTAACTGGAAAGTTCTGAGCAATTTTAAAATAGTATAAACAGCAGCCTATGAATAGCATTCTTGAAATCATTTCAAGTCATAATATTGTTCATCAATATATAAGGCAAAATTTAAGACATTGGATTTGGGATTTGGAACATCTCAGGGGAAAGTCAGATTGGATTAGAAGGGGAAACCATCCTGGAAGTAGATTTTTTTATTAGCCAAATCTTCAAATCTGTGTTTTGTGATTTCTTCTATTGCTTTCCCATTTAGAAAGCCTCTTTCTAGCCAGGGATGAGATACATGTATGTCTCCTACATTTATATTCTCACTTACCTTTTTATCTGCATATTTTTATGTTTAATATGATATGAGGCACTACATTTTTTCTAATAGCTTACCAACTTTATGGAATCATGAAGTGCATAATTATGCTTTTTCCTGTCTGTTTTTCAGTTTGCTTTTTACCTACTTGTTTCTTTTTGTATCAGTAGTCCTCAAAGTGTGGTTCACAGATCTCTGTGTTCCTCACGCCCCTTTCGTGGGGTACGCAGGGTTAAAACTCAGGTGTGATTTGCTTTCCCCATGTGTGTGTGTGTGTGTGTGTGTGTGTGTGTGTGTGTGTGCGCGCGCGCGCGCAAGATGTGGGCGGGGGTGGGGGAAGCTGCTGGCACCCAACTGGGTCGCGGCTGTGCCCACGCCACACTAGCAGCTGAAAAAATGCCAGTTTTCCTTAAGAATATCCCTGATGAAGCAATTAAAGTTATTAGTTTTCTTTATACTCTCAATGCCTGAGTGTGCATCGTTAGCATTTTGTGAGACAAAATGGGAAGGAGACATACCGCAGATCGGTCCACACCAAAGCGCTCCTCTCTTTGGGGAGATGCACTTGACTTACAAGCTAAACCACGTGCTCTTCCTATGGAACACCTTTTTTACTGGACAGAACGACAGTCAAACTTACTCAGATTTGAGGTTTTGGCCAACACTTTCATGTAAGTGAATGGAGTGAGCCTGTCATTTCAAAGAAAACAACTGACAGTATTCATTGAAAACAATAAAATTTAAACTTCCAAAGAAAAATTTGAATTATAGGAAGGCTTTCTCAGGCCTTGAAGCTTCCTCTGCCCCCGATAGAAGCAGCTTTCCCGATACTTCAGGACTTTTCTGATTTCTGCAGTGGACAGACTTTAAACTGGTCCCCAGGGTCCCCGCTTCCTAGCGTTGGCACCTCCCATCTGCCCTTTTCCTTCTAGCCAATAGCATGTGGCAAAGGTGACGGGAACGTCAGTCCCATGATTATGTCACCTAAGACTCAGTCTTGCTAGACAACTTGCTCTCACTGTCCTGCTGGCCTTGCAGATGCAGGCTCCCGCGCTGGAACTGCCTGCGGGGCCAGCCACGTGGCAGGGCGGCCTCTAGTAGCTGAGGGCTACATCCAACCAACAGGCAGCAAAACCCTGACGTTTTCAGTTGTATAACCACAAGGAAATGAATTCTGCCAGCAAGCCAAGGAAGCGTGGAAGTAGAGTCTTTCTCTGCCAGTTGATCTTCCAGAAAAGAATGCAGACTGACTGACACCTGACTGCAGTCTGGCCAGACCTTCAAACAGGGGACCCAGCTAGGCGTGTCTAGACTCTGAACCCACAGGCACTGTGTTATTGTAAGCTGCTAAGTTTGTGGTACTTCGTTACTAAATAGTAGATAACTAACACAGTTTTAGGCATCCAGAGGTGGATAGTGACTGTCACAAACACCTACAGATGGGGGAGTGGCTTTGGAAGCAGGCCATGTGGGAAGCTGGCAGAATTTTGAGGAGCATAGTAGATAGAGCCTAATAGGAGAGCCTTGAACAGACTGTTCTTCATCGCACAGACCTCGACGCTGCCGCTGAGGGCTCTAAAGGCGAGGGGCAGCATGTCATCAGAAACTGGAGGAAGCAGAATCGGGTTACACAGCGGCGGAAAGCTCAAGGAAATCGTCTCCTGAAGCTGCAGGAAAAGCGAACTCGCATGGCATTGGCTTGGCTACACCCCGAAAGGGGTTTCCAAGCAAAGTGTTGAAGGTGCTGCCTGGTTTCTTAGTAGCACTCACAGCAAAATGCAAGGGGACGGAGCTATGTTGAGAGAACTGGTACACAAAACAGAACCAGGGCGTGATGATTTTGAAAAGTCTTCAGCCTCTCCAGATGGCAAATGTGGCAGCGCTGAAAGGGTTTCCTGAGGAAAATGCGCCCTAGGGGGAAACAGGGCACCACCGCGCGGCCTGTTGCTGGGCCCTCGCCGAGGCTGGAGTGCCAGAGTGCTCGCACAGGACAAAGACCCTCTGCTGCTTCACAGAGCCCCTCAGTGAACTTGAGGGCTGGAAGCCTGAGGGCGCCGTCGTAGGTCTCGCCGTGGAGGCCAAGGGAGAGAAGGGGTACCCTCAAAAGCCGTGGATGTGACTTGTGTCCAACGGAGCGAACCTGTTGCAGTCCACAGCAGGCCTGTCGAGTGCTGGAGGAATGCTTCAGCAGAAACGCTGCCGCCTCCGACGGACAGGAACAGAGAGAGTGAAAGCTACAGGTGGTGTCAGACGCCCCAGTTCCAGAGGCAGGGAACAGGCTGATAAAACTACCCACCTGCGAATGGCTTCCACGAAAGTGGGAGGATGGATCAGAAGACAAAACCAAGACTTCGGAAGGCAGAGCCAAGAGCCGTGGGCAATTATTCTCAGGCCTGGAAGCTTCATCAGGAAATGCCCGACATCTGCCTGCCTGGATTTCAGGAGTGCGATGGAGGCGTCTCCTTTGGAACTCTGCTGCTTGCCTGTTCTGAACGAGAATGTGCGTAGCTGCCATCTGCCTGTCCCGCCACGCATACAGGGCGTGCTGGGGCAGATGACCTGTCTCCCTCATGTCGCAGGTCCCCAGATCAAGGGAAGCTGTGCCTCAGGAACTGTGCTTAATGAACTATACCTGAGAGCCCCGTCTGGACCTGGGCTTGATTCAGATGACACGTTTTTGGACAGTGTGTTGAAGATTGAATGGGATGTGACATTTGGGAACCTTGGGAGGGGAGAATGTATTTTGCATGTGTCAGGGATGTGAACCACTGGGGCCAGAGGGTGGACTCTGGGGGACAGACTCCAAGGTGGTCCCCATGAACAGCCTTCTGCTGTTCATGTTTCGGTGTAATCACCTCATCTCAAGTGTGTTTGGGACTTGGGACTTTATTCTGCTGGACAGAATTCAGAAGTGATGGGCTCTCTTTTCCATGATTAGTTTACATAAAGACCATGGCTTCCGACTTGCTCAGCCTCTCCTGGTCTGTCACTCTGATGGTCACTAGCTGCCATGGTGTGAGCTGCCCTGTGCGGAGGCCCCCCTGGCAAGATCGAGGTTCTCAGCCCAACAGCCCAAGAGTAACTGAGCCTGGCAATCATGGCATGAACTTGGAAGTGAATCCCAAGACCTCAGCTCAAGCGACTTGGTCGGAGCTTTGTGAGACACCTTGAGCCAGAACGCAGCTAAACTGCACCTGGTTCCTGACTTTCAGAAGCTGTTAGATAACAAACGTTTCGTGTTTTAAGCTGCTAGGTTTTTGAATAAATTTTACGTAGCAGTAAATGACTAATAAGGCCAATAAAATGATACTTCTTGGACACTGAGTTTGTAGCCCAAAATTCAAACACATTGCACTATCCATCGGTTCACTGCTAACCACATGTATTTACCCCTGAAAGCCTGCAGTAAAAGAAAGACTTATGGTTTACTTCCATGGATTCAGGGTGCACTTTCAATAGCTAGTGTCTGTTTAAAAACTTACAGATCCTACTGCTTATTAGAAATTTGCTACCTTATTCACCTTTTTGGTCTTGATTAAAATATCTCCTACCTTATTCATTTTTAAATACTTTCTTATTTGAAAAATTTCAGACTCACAAAAGTTGCAAAAATAGTATAGACTTCCTTTGTACACTTCCCCAACCCCCCCTCAGTGACAATGTTGTACGTAACCATAATGCATTAGCAATGTCACCTGCTCCATTTTTTGACTAGAAAAACAAGTGTATTTGGTAGATTTATTTGTAGGCATTCGCCCTATATGGGAAGTTTTTCTTGTATTGGAGCCTTTCCAAAAATGTTGCTGCAGACCTTCCTAGTACCATCTGGAGGGCTGGGCCCTCAGTGGGCATCTTTCCTTGCCAGCAGGTTAGAGCAGCCGGAACACGATGTGCCCTGCAGAGCCCTGACTGGCTGCTCTACAGACGGCGCAGGGGAAAGATGCCGCCAAGACCACAGCACCATCAGCAACAGCAACGACAGCAGTGCACGGAGTAAGAGTCCAGGGCAGAAGGGAGGCCCTGTTATTTGAATTCAAGTGATAATAAATGTTACTTCAATAATGTGTCTGTGGACATTCTAAGTGTCTGACTTCATATGAGTGTGACTGAAATTTTCAGGAAATTGCAGATTCTCTTTGCTTCACATCTCTCAGGATAGGCACGGGAGCTTAACCACAGTCACCAAGTTTAAAATTCTGTAGAGATGTTTCACTTAAGATTAGGCATGTAATCGATCTCACAGGTGCAAATCCTGGCAAAAACTCCAAGAATGGTAGTGTGGCAAAGCAAAACGATTAGGCACCATCGAGGAAATGATCTATTTAGGAGACGTAGGATAACAAATAACTTTTTCAGACCCAGCCATGGCTGTGCTAACACAGCAGCCACTATCTGCATGTGGGAGCTTAGCTCAAATTCATTAAAATTAAATAAAATCAGAAATTCAACTCCTTAGTTGCACTGACCACATTCAAAGCACACATGGCTAGTGGCTTCTACACTGGACAGTACAAATATAAACATTCCTTTCATCACAGAAAGTTGTATTGGCCAATATTGATCTACAGGGTGCACAAATCCGAAAGTGGCAGAGAGAAAAGGAAATATGACAAGGCACATGAAACGAGATGTACCGTGGCCTGAAAGGCAGCAGAGCCCTTCAATCTTGCTAAATGTCACAATGAGAGTCAATGACTTCTATCAGATAATTCCCCAATAATCTCAGCAAAACTTTTTGAATAATCTTCCTTCCCCACTGGTATTTCTAATGCCTCCTTTGTCAGTCTTGGGGACTTGGGGCAACCCTAGCCTTTGGCAGCTCGACTCTTTGCCATTCACTATGGAAACACTTTTCCTCTTTGCAGAAAAGATGGACTTGGAATGCTGCCACAAGGAGGGCAGGCCACCAGGAGTTGTGGGAGCTCTCTTCACAGGATGCACTTTTGTATGGCAAAAATAATGTGATGTGACATGTGATATAATATGTCCGAGGGATGCCTGCTCAGGTGACGAGTTCAGCACAGGGACTCGGTGCTGCCCGTGCCTGCCCACAAAATGACAAGCTCTCCCCCTCGAGCTTCCTCTCCCAGGGAGGCAGCACTGCCCTCAATTCTCCGTTGAATGTGTGGGCTCAGGACCCTCCCGAGAGGTGCCAAAGCACAGCTAAGACCAAGCTCAGAAGTTAAAAGACTTTGGGGAAATTTTGTAGCTCACAGAGAGAAGTTATGATGCATAAAACGGAAAATAAAATGATGTAATACATATTACTGTTCCTAGAGTTCACTGACCGCAGACTCAATGGGGTCTCCTAGGGGCTGCTGGGAGACCCCAGCCAGATCACTGCCGGCCTCCATGTTGTAGAAGGCTGTCTACCTTCAAACTCGGACTCTTCTGCTTGTCCTCTTACTCCGAGCCCGGACCCAATTGCTTCAAGCCCCCAAAGAACCCTTCCCTCCACAGTGAAAGTCCTTCCTTTCCTGCCCTGGGGTGGTTGCAGCAAGATCACTCATCCCTTCAGGAGAATCTTGTACCCCAGGAGCCAGGCAAAGCCATGGCGAAGGCTGGAGGATGACTGGCCTTGAAGCTGTGCAGTATTTACTTTGGGATTGGGGGGAGTGTGGATAGAGACCACCCCAGCCGCACCTTGGTGCTCCCATGGTTCCCAGAGCAAAAGGGGCTCTAACTCGAGTCATCTCAGCGTCCATCCAAATGCAGAAACTGCTTCCGTATCATCAGTTTCCACTTAGAAGCTCTATTAGTCACCAGTTACACTGATAACCATAATGCTAGCTAGTACTTATTGTATGCTTACTGTGTTGCAGACATTTGCTAAGCCCTTTATATGCATTTATGATTTAATCAGACAACAGTCCTAGTAAGTAGGTACTATTATATCAAAATGTAATTTTCAGAGTTGAAACTTGACTCTAACAAACACCAGACTAGTTTCTTAGGGCTTCTGTAACTAACGACCAGAACTACAGAAATCTATTTTCTCATAGTTCTGGAGGCCAGAAATCCACAATCAAGCTGTCACCAGCCATGCTGTCTCCAAAGGCTCTAGGGGTGAATCAGTTCCCTGCTCTTCCAGTTTGGGCCCCCCACATTCCTTGGCTTGCCGCAGCTTCACTCCGATCTCCACCTCCATCCTCACGTGGTCTTCCTCCCCCCAGTCTGTGTGCCTGTCTCTTTCACTTCCTATTCTTACAGCAAAACCAGTCTTTGGATTTAGGGCCCACTCTAAATCCAGAACGGTTTACTCTTAACCACATCTGCCAAGGCTCCATTTCCAAATCCAGTCACATTCTGAGGATCTGGGCGGGCTTGGATTTTTAGAGGACACTATTCAACCCACTATACACATAAATCGTGAGGACTTGTCAAGAATTATTTAACTAATTGACGGGGGAGTCAGCAAATGGTAGGCTGATCCAACCAGAATTTGAGAAGCTGAATATATGCAAGCAACCAGGAAAGGAATGTTGTAATAGGTTTGCCAATTTAGGAACAAAACTTTCAATGTCCTTTAGGACAATAAAGCCATAATTTGGGGGTTATCTTCACTATCGGTCAGAAATCATTTGTATCTCTACAGGACAAAATGTACAAGTGTACAAGTAACTTCACAGTCTGGGGCTGAATCAACAGCAGCAGCAGGTGAAACACAAATAGATTCTCTTAGAGAATGAAATGATCCTTGGTGGGTCTGTGAGACTATGTCCCATATGACATTAAAAGGACACAGCCATTCTTCCCCTTTTCTGTTTTGGATCATTTTCCTTAACAATCATCATCCCTGACTTACAGATGGGAGACTGGGTTACCTGACTGTAATAATTATATCATTGACTCAACCAATGGACTTAAACCCATTCAAACCCACGTCTGTATTTAGAGCTAAAATCCTCGCTAAATATCTTCCCTCAACTCTTCAGGTTTCAGACTTCTCACGTTAGTTGTTCATTATTTATTTTTATCTGTACTATTAAGAGGGAAGCAGAATAGGAGTTCTTCGCATCATGAATGAAAGAACTATTATCTCTCTTTTACCTTGGGAATTAGTATTAAATATAAGGAATGCAACTCAATTTCTGGCTTTAAAGTGAATGTACACAGGAAATCTGGCAGGTGTAAACACTGGTGATTTTGACGATTTATGAGGACCCCAAATTCCAGGACAAGTGGTGATGCGGGTTGTCCTGAGCATGAATTTTAATGGGGCATGTTGTGTGTGGTAGCCAGTCTTTTCACCTGAAAGGTAAACCTAGTCTCTACCCATCATTCCGCAGGCATTTAACAGGTGCTGCTTGTGGTGGTATCTATGAGGCTGGCGGTTGGTAAATCTCCTGCAGCCCAAGTCGCCTGTGAATATCAAGGTCTGTTCCACTCTATGACATGCTTGTCCACAAATTGCCAAAGGTCATCAGCTTGCTTTGATGTTCACGTATTTTCATGTAGAAAATTCACAGAATAGACCTGGAATCTTCAAATGTCGGGCTGCTTACCAGTTCCAGTGATTCTGAGAAGACGTGAATATCTCCAACAACAGAGAATTTGTAACTTGCCAGACATCTTTTATCTATCTGTCATTGTGGAAGCTTTTCTCTAGTTTTCCTTGTTCTCCCTTCTGGGTTCACACAGAATCAGCCTCATCCCTTGGTTGTAATCATTGATCAAATAAACATTTATTGACAACTCCTGTCGATGGGGACAGAGAGATGACTGAGACGTGGAACCTGTTCTAAAGGAACTCACAGTCTTCTGAGGCCAGCGGACCACGTGCTGACGTGAGAGCCATCCAGGGACGGTGTCTCCCAGGCCACTCTCTTTGACGAAGCATCGCAGTCTCTTCCACGCCTTGCCATGTAGTAGGATTCCTGACCTCATGCAGCCGGCCACCCTGCGGTGGGCACACCTGTGTCCATTCTAATGTGACAAACTGGATGCCATCCTCCAGATATCCTGGTTTATTTATCTCTGGATCCCGCAGACAGCCAGAGAGCCGAAGCTTGGGCCAGGTTTGACCTCTCAGTTACTTTTTGACATCAGACCTTCGGTTTGCCTTGAGTTGCCTAACCAGGAAAGGCCTTGAGAAACTTGCGAGGCACTAACTAGGAAGGACTGGCAAGGACATTGTCCCCCTATGTCAGTGGTCCTCGGCTCTGGCTGCATCGGGCAGCTGTGAACACTGCAGATTCTCAGGCCCTGCTCCCAGACACTTAATGTAATTAATTGCTTTGGTATGGGTCCTGAGTGTTAGTATTTTTTAAAGCTTACCAAGTGATCCTATTAATACCATGCAGGCAGTGTTGAGAATTAAAGCATTACAAATATACAGGGTTTCTTCTCTGAAGTCCCACGAAGGAAGAAATTTCTCTCAGAGCAGAGTGCTATGTACATTGTATCCTCCTAAATGAGGATACTCGTGGAACCAGTAACATTTGCCAGGCTGCTTAGAATCCTAAGTTTTGTGTGTGTGTGTGTGTGTGTGTGTGTGTGTGTATAATAGACATATGAGATGGCTGTCTGGAAAGTATCCAGCCATTATTAATATACTGAACGGTTACACGGCTGGATACTTTCTGAACAGCCCTCCTATATACAATATATAAAAAAATATAATATATGTGTGTGTGAACACGTGTGTGCATGCATGAGCACATTTGTGTATACATACACATATATATGCCTCATTTTAATCATCTATTCTAATTTATATTAGCTGGCATTGATTTTTAAAAATTGTTGTATTTTCATATAGATGTGGAAGAATGTTTTTTGAGATGTTCACTTATTTTTCCCACTCTTTTTTCTTCTTCCCCTTCCCTTAACAGGTAGCTAAGTCTGTCGTTTCTTGCCTGGGGGGTATTTAAGCAGGCTTTCTAAATCCAGTGAAAAGAAGAGGCTGGGAGGGAAGAGGGTGTGCCGAGGGCCGTGTGAAGAGGAGGCATTCTCTTCTCCAGGCAGAGGCAGCCTTCCCTGGCCGGCAGGAAGGAGAGAGACAGAGTGGGAAGGAGGGAGGAAGAGAGGGAGAGGGAGGGAGAGGGGGATCCACTGTCCTAGCATTGTGGCCATGCCACAGGACTTCAAGGCTGGAGCCACAGTACAACAGGAGGGACAGACTTCACCTCACCCCTGGCTCCTCAGCCCCACACGGCCCCGGAGCAGAAGAGCCAGAGAGATCTGAGAATCTGAGGGCAGGTCATCGGGTGGACGGTGGCAGTGGTTGCAAGGGACTCTCAGGTGCCCGGGCACCGTCTGCAGGATCCCCAGGACTACTGAGGTTGACTTTTCTGCCAGATTAATAAGCCAAGGCCTGGAAATAATCTTAAGATGATTCATTAGAAGAAAAAAAGGAAAAAACATAAATGTGATTTCTTATACACATGATATTGAGGACTTTTATGCATTAAAATCATCTCAAAGGGTTTCTGAACTTCAGTTCAGAAGCCATAACTCAATAATTAGATAAATACAATTAAAAAAAGAGGCTTACTGCAGATGTGGTCTGGCCAGTGTGTCCCTATCCGTGAGTCCAGACCAGCTGCCGACCAGGGCTTCGCGGCCAGGCACGCAGGCTCCGGGGTATTCTCCTGACACGTGCTGGGTGTGTCAGCCCTGAAGGCTTCAGGGAACCCACAACACTCTCAGAAAAGCCCCCACAGATAAGGTGCAGTTTCAAAATAATTTCATCCCAGTTAGAGACCTTAATTTTTTAAACAGCTTTATTGAGGTATAATTGAAATACAATAAAGTACATCTATGTAAAGTGTACAATCTGATAACTTAATAAATGTGAATTCCAACACAGGTAAAATCATCACCACAATCAAAATAAAGTCCACATCCACAACCCCAAAGTTCCTTTGTGTCCTTTTGTACCTCCTCCCTCACTTAGCGCTGCCTCCCCAGCCCCGACCCCTGGCAAGCTCTGAACTGCTGTCTTAACCTGGACGTTCGTTTCCATTTATTAGTATTTTAAATACACAGAATGACATAGTATGTACTCGTTTTTTTTTTTTTTTTTGGTCTGACTTCTTTAAGGGAACATAATTATTTTGCAGT
Organism: Lemur catta; assembly: GCF_020740605.2. Taxonomy (NCBI): domain Eukaryota; kingdom Metazoa; phylum Chordata; class Mammalia; order Primates; family Lemuridae; genus Lemur; species Lemur catta. Next base: position 93,144,540 of record NC_059138.1, on the reverse strand, counting down.
TTGTTCATGTCATTGCTTGTTCCAGGAGTTCATTCCTTGTAACTGATGAATAACAATATTCCATAAGAATGTGGCATGACAGTTTATCCACCTTGCTGGCTATTTGGGTTGTTTCTAGGTTTGGCTGTTACAAATAAATCTGGTACAAACAGCGCTGAATGATTTGTATGACTTCAGTTGCACATTTGAAAATACCAGTGAGTCATCATGTGAGAAATCAAGGCTTCCTGCGGACTGATGCCCTATTTCGTAGGGACGTGATGGGTAAAGTGCTCACAGAAGCTGGGGTGAGGTCTGGGGACCCAAAGGGGCGCCCGTCTTCCCCGCAGCTCTCCGCATGGTGCTCCCGGATCTCCCTGCCTGAAAGCTGCGCCTGACTCTCTGCCAAGTGGGTCGACTGTGATGATCACACGACGGATCTAAGTGGCGTTGGGGGTGTGGGAGCGAGGGGGTGCTGAGGGCGAGCGGAAGGGAGCTCCCTTCCCCGGAGTGTCTTCCATGTGGCGGGCACTGCGTGTGTCCTACGCCATCTCATTTCATCTTCACGGCCTCCTCACAAGGCAGATTACTGTCACCCAACTTCACAGGTGACATAGACAGTAGGTAACACGTCCAAGCTTACCTAACTTACCCTTCGCGGGTCTGGAATTTGAGCCCGGATCTCCGTGTGCAGTGGCCATTTCCTCTCGTCCACACTGTCCGGGGCGGCCTTTCCCGCCACGGTGCCGGCAAGCGACAGGCGCAGGCGGCAGCAGGGTGAAGGGGCGGTGGAGGGAGGGGTCCCCTCCGAGCAGGACCGTGGTGCGGGCGGGTTACAGCCTGGCTTCAGGCCTGGGCAGAGGCCAGGGTGGGCCCACAGGTGGCGACGACAGGTCAGCAGGGCTCCGGGCCACAGAGTGACGCCGGCACTGCCCCTCTGGCTGTGGGAGACCCCCTGATCCTGCTGTTAACGAGGATTATGCGAGAATTGATTTTTAGGAGGCACAGTACCTGAATAAAAGATCTTAAGGGTAATCTTGAAATGGAGCCATAAGCAAAGGATGCCGAGAACGCACGTTTCCCCGGGTAGCAACCCCGGGTCTCCCCATCTTGGTGAGCGCTGGGAGAGCTCCCCGTCCCCCCAGGCGCGGACCGGTCCCTGTCCCTGCAGCGGCCGAGCCGGCTCTGCCGCGCCCTGCGCCCGCTGGCCGCTAGGTGGCGAGCGTCTCCCGGGCTCCCCGCTGCTCCCGAAGGCCCCGGCCTGTCCCTGCACGGAAAATACTTTGAATTTTGACAACTTTTTAAGGAATCCCAACTCAGATGTTAGATAATGATTGGTCAGGTAATTTTCAAAAGAGCTCACATTGCTTTTGCATATTTTAATACAGTGTACTTAAATTTTTGAAAGCTTTTAGACTTAATTAATTGGACTTTAAAAATGCTCTGGCCTATGTTACTACTTGGGAGATTTCCAGCCGAATTGCTTTCCTGACGCTCGCTTGCTCTGTAGATGTGAAAAGCGCCTCTCCTGGGTCACCAGACACAGCCAAAGGATGGACACATGGGAGGCAGGCAGAGCCCAGCCGGCCAACCTGCTTCTGACAGACGTGCTACCTACAGTGTGTCCCTGGGTCCTCAGCACAGAGCAAAGAGGGCTCAGTGATGCCGGATGACGCAGGGGTTACTTCGGCATTTCACAAGCACTTTCTTCACACCTACTATCCCATGGAATCCTTCCCACTCCTCCTAGAATGAGCATTGTTTAAGTCTGTTTTACAAAAGCAACAGGTGAGGCTCTTACTGACTGTGGGGGTCCCACCCACACCCCAACACAGGCACAAATACCAGAGCATAGGTTGAGATCAAGGGACAAATTTGACCTATGTGGCCCTGAGTATGGGACTGGTCTGGTTTTCTCAAATCCTGTATTTTGCAGCAGGGACCCAGAGAAGCCTGCTGTTGGCTGACACGGTCACCGGCCATGCTGAGAGACCCCCAGCTTTCAAATGGAATCTTCCAGAGCTGAATCCCAGCCACCCCGGGCATCCAGTGGAGGCCAGAACCCTCCTCTGAAAGCAGAATGCGATGATTTCAGCCAGACTGGCCGGCACTGGTTGCGAGGACAGCTGAAACTACAGGGATGGAGGGAAACTGGAAATGCAAATGCCTCCCGGAGCCCCGGAATCTGCACAGTGTGTGAATGTGTGGAAATCGTGGCTTTCACAAGGAACATTTCTCTAACTGCAAAGGAAATTAGGCAAGCAGTTTATTTAGGAGAAGCAGAAGCAAGAGGAAAGTGATTTGCCTTTTTTTCCTCTTTTTCTCCTGAGAGGAGGATGATCCTGCAAGAATCTGTCTGCAGGGCGGAGGAGTCCTTCCCTATTTGCTGGAAATCCCACCCTGCTGCTACCGCTTGTCACAGTTCTGTTTTGCAGGTTGTTACTGGCAGGAGGGGACTGGGAGTCACAGGAACCCACCGGGGCTCGGATTCTCAGGGAGATGGAGGGGAGGCCAGGAGATTCCAGGCGCTGAGATTCTCAGCGTGGAGGGAAAAGAGTTGGCATGTCAGCCAACTTGAAAGGGACCTGTGTGCCTGCTTTATAAACAGCACATGTCCTCCGGCAAATGTCATTGCTCTCTCAGGCAGAGTGAAGGGCCTAGTGAAACAGAGGAAGTGAAAGTTGCTGCATACTTTGAATATTGAAAGCAGCCTTCAGGATTCAGTACCCCGGGGCAAGCTTTACAGGGGAGAAGCTGGGAATGTAGGTTTAGTTGGGGAGGGAATTCATGTTTGCCGGGAGCCCTCCCCCCACCCCACACCTTGTGCTAGACACTGGGGAGCCCCGGGGACCAGATGTCATCAGCACTACCCGACAGAGCCTTCTGCAATGATGGAGCTGTCCGTGTCCATCTGCGCTGTTCAGTATGGTGGCCACAGCCACATCCGGCTTAGGGCACACTTGGAATGTGGCTATTCAACTGAGGGACTGAATTTTCTAGTCTGTTCAATTTTAATTAATTTAAATTGAAATAGCCACATGTGGCTAGGAGCTACTATACGGAACAGCACTGTTCTACCTAGACTCCCTATCTGGGGAACAAAATAAAGACTCCGTGTTGTAGATTCTGGCATTGAGACATTACAGGCGTGGAATGGATGCTCCGTGTCTCCGGGCAAACGGTCAGGAAGCAGGACTGTGCTCTCTTCCGCAAGGCACGCCTGTCCAGGGACTCTGTCTGTATCGAATCTCTTGACACACATGCACAGGCTAAACGGGCTGTGTATGTATCCAGTGTGTGCCAGTATGGGGGTGACAGCTCCTTTGTCACGAGATCACTGTCAGCATTGTCATGTAGTATTCCTTTTTCCTACAGGTCTGGCCCACACAAATATTCATTCAGTGACTGTGTCAGTGTCCCCTGGGAGGAATGCGCCATTCAGCTGCCCAGAGAGAAAGCCAGGGGAGGAAGGCCTGGCAGTGAGAAATATTGTCCTTTTGGGTGACACTGGAAATGCTGGATATGCTGGCAACTCTAGCGTGGTAGCTTCCTACCCTCTTGGACGTCAGGGCAGAACTGCAGTTTCACGTTCATCGTGCCCTGGGTGCAGCCACTCTTTGTAGGAAGGAGTACTTAGGTCAACAGCAAAGCTGACATCAGCATGGAGGCGAGGGGTCACAATTATTTCACAAACATTTATTGGACACCTATTATGTGCTACTAAGTGTTATGCCTCATGGAGTCTGCACATAATGTTGGAAGGCTTTCTAATCACTTGTGGCTTTATAAATGTGCTTTTTAAAACATGGAGGTTGTGAACAGGAGAGATTGAATTTTATCCTAAGGTTGGGTTAAGGATTTTGTATAATACAAAACGGGGACTATGGAGGAAATTCTTCCTGAATGTTAAACCTCGCTTCATCCAGGCAGGCTGGCTCCTGCGTCTTGTGCTGTGCAGCTGCTTGACACTTGGGAACAGTCACTGCATCCCGACAAGTGCGGCTGGGCTGAGGCTTGTTCCTGTGCTGTTTTTCCACCCAAAATGCTACTTCTTCTCCTTCTGATTTTCCTTCTGAATTCCCTGTCCTCCGCACTTTTCCTCATCCTGTCGTCACAACCCAGGCGCATACCACTGAAGAACACTGTCGAGCTTCCGGATCAGGCTCTATATCGCGTCTGTGTGTCCCCGGCTATTCTGCCCTCCTCCCACAACCTCCCCAGCAGTACTGCAGGCAGCTGTCACTGCCCAAGTGAGACACGATTCCAAATGATTGAATCTACACCCGTCTATATACTGCCAAACATAAATATGAATAATATCTAAAGGCAACCAGTTGTAGAGAAATATTTAGAATATAAAGATAATTTATTAGCTTCATTGATACCTTATCTTCTCCTCTACTTTAAAAAAGCACATATTAGGCATATTATTAAGATCTTATATTACCTCAGTGTTGGCATAGGGTACTGATTTTGTCATTGTAAACTGCATTTTCCTGGCTATCGAGGACCTCTGAACATTGTGCAGCTTTTGGAAATTGTCATGTATGAGCCTTAGGATTCTGCGTTTGTGACTGTGCCGTGAGAACCTTGCGAGAATTACAAAGCGTCAATGTCGGGGTCCTAGCTCAGTGTCTGGTGCACAGTACAAACTCAGCAAGTGCTCACTACTTCTCTTTCCTTTTTATTCAAGTATCTCAGCATTTTACACCATTTTTCACCGAGGCCTGGACTGGAAAACACAGCTCTGGTACTTTTCACACAGCCAACTCACACGCAGGACTCAGACCTGTTCTGAGTCCCCCAGGCCCTGTGTCAGGTCCCAAATCTCAATGCTGAGTGTAGACACAGGCTGGGGAAACAGATGGCCCTGCCTCTTTCTTCCCTGCCGCAAGGAGAAGCAGCCTGAGGGCCCTCCTCGATGCCCTGCGCCGTCAGCTCTAAAATCCCCGGTGCCACCGCTGTGGGCAGCAGGCACCCCCGCCCCCGCATCTCCCCCGCAGTCTCACTCTCAGGAAAGGCTGATTTCCAGAAGTCAGGAGCCAGCTTACACTGTGACCCTGGACCAGGCTCCGGGGCCACCCCACTTCTCCCCAGGGTGGGGTAACGTCGGCCAAGTCACCGGGCAGCTGAGCCTGTGTCTTTATCCACGGCCCGGGACCTGGCACCACAAGAAGGGGAGGGCAGTGCCGGGAACGTTGTAACCCGAGGCCGGTGGTCCAGGGCCACGCCAGCCCAGGGAAAGGCTGGGGACAGGTTGGCCGTGGGCCCTCCACGGCTTGCGGTGTCTCTTCTGGGAGCCCCTACCCTAAACTGTTTCCCTTCCTGCGGTGATGGCCGCAGCGATGATGATTTTAAAAAGGGGTGGTGGGGGCCTTTGAGTTAAATACATCTGTGGACAGCTGGGTTAAACAAACCATGCTCGCTCCATTCTTCTCGAGGCTGTTTGAATGCTAAGGTACACATGTCCAGAATGGGGCAAGAGTGTGGCTTTTTCCAATCCATTTTGGGTTTTAGGAAATGTGGCTTGAGGGTGACTCCCTGTGACCTTGAAAAAGGCTCTCTGCTTCCCAGGCCTTAGTTTCACTACCTGAAATTGCCAATCACACCCTTCTCCACCCTTCCTCAGATGGCCCATGTGTCCACAACAGCCTGGCGGCTCCAGGTCAGGACTTCTGACCAGGCCCGTCTGCTTCCTCTCCAACCCCCTGCTGGGCTGTGACGCCCAGAGGGCCCTTCTTCAGCTGAGCGGTGGGCCCTCCTCCCCTGGCCTCCCTCTGCTCCTACAGAGGCTGGCACGCCCTGAAACCCTCCCAGGACCCTCTGGCCAGCCCCGTGGCCTGGCCTGCCTCCACCCCCGAGCCTCCGACCCACGGCCACGCCGTCCCCTCTGCCTGAAAATTTCTCGCCACCTTTCTTTGCACAAACGACTCCTGTCCTTTAGTTCAACTCCATCCTGTGGATCTGCCATTTCCAACAGAGGATGCTGACGCCTCCAGCTGTAAGGGTGGGTCCACCCATTTCCATGTCCAGTTCTATCAGTTTTTGCCCCACATACTTCGATGCCCTGGTTTTAGGAGCATGTGTGTTCAGGACCGTTGTGTCACCTGGAGAACAGACCCTACACCAGCGCGTAATGCCACTCTTTATCCCCGATCACTTCACTTGCTGTGAAGTCTACACTGTCTGAAATTAACATAGCTACTCTTGCTTCCTGTTGCTAGTGTGAACGTGGTTTTCTTTCTACACATTTTCCCTTTACTTTTAATCTATATATGATATGTTGTTATATTTAAAGTGGGATTCTTATAGACAATATAGACAACATATGGGTGAGTCTTGTTTTTGGATCCACTGACAGTCTTTCTGTCTTTCAATTGGTGTATTTAGACCATTGATGTTTAAGGTGATTATTGCTACAGTGGATTAATATCTACTACATTTGTAAATGTTTTCTATTGTATTTGTTGTCATTTTTCTTTGTGTTTTCTTTTTTCTTTTGTCTTCCACTCTTTTTGCCTTCTCTGGCTTTAATTGGGTATTTTTTGTGATTCCATCTCCCCCACTTCTCCTTCTGTTTTTCAAAGTTCAGCTGAGATGCACTTGGTCCCGTGGATCCTGGCTGGACTCAGGGTCCCATCCGTGTGGAGTTTGGCCTACAGAGCCTGGCTCCGGCCATCTCGCCTGAGGCTGTGGCCATCTGTCTCCCCTGTGGCTCCTCCAGGGCACTGGCCTGACGTCCTTTGTCCTCGGCCCTGGGTTGGCAAATGCAGGCCTGGTCGACACTGGTGGGGTGGAAAAGACCCACGTATAAAGGGCAGCGCTTGAATGAGCATTATACAAACTCACGTCGATAGGTGTAAAAATGTGTTCACACTGGAAAATGAAAATCCCCAAAGGCCTTCTTGAGGGAACCCCCTTCTCTGCCACACCAACTATTGCACGGCTGAGCTCCCCGTGCCCACTGCAGCTGCTCCTGCCTCCCCTGCCCCCAGCCCTTCTCTCTACTTCAGCAGCCCCACCCCCAGGACCACACTGCCCGCCCCCCACAGGAGCCCAGACAGGGGCCTGAATGCCAGCTTGTGGGGAGGACCCTCCCAGAGCACCCAGGGAGCCCAGGGAACCCAGGGCCAGTGTCCCATTGTGTTCTGTCCCTTTCTCCGTGGAGTGGGGGACAGGTGATGCTGGTCCTGAGCATGTGGACAGATGGGAGGGGGCTTCAGAAGGAAGAGCCATGGGTCTCAGGCCCAGGTCATGCCTGGGGCAAGATAAGGTCTCAGGGAGCCCAGGGAGCTGCGACAGAGGCTCCACTCCCCACACGGTTGTTATTGGAGGGTCAGGATGTCTGAGACTGGCCTCTGCCCTCCAAGAGGTCACAGTCCCATGAGGGACATGGACACCCAACACACTTCTCAGTGGAAGTCCTAACACAGACTTACACAAGGACTCCAAGAGCGCAGAGCTCTGGTCTTGAGAAAGCTCCAAAAATTAGGTGCACTAAGTTCTGCTTTGTCACAAAAGAGTTGAGCGGGCAGCAAGGCTCGGGGAGGTGTTCCAGCACCAGCAGGGCCCTGTGGTGTGAGCATACTTGGGAATCATGCATGATCTGGAGGCTAGAAGGAGGCTGGAGGGATTATTTGGGGTCAGGTGTTGATTAAGCTGGATGCCATTGTAGAGAATGTGGATTTGACCCTGTAGACAAGCTTCCCACACCCTGCAGGGTCGCTACAATCATGACAGGGCTCCTTGAACTCAATGGATATAAACACACACCTGTTTTCCCATGGGGTGGCATGGGACCAATTTAAAAAAGGAATTGTGATGCTCAAAGAGGTAGGAAGTGGGTGTGGGCCAGGGGATCCACGGAGGGCTGTGCCCACTGTGGGTGGGGATGAAGGCAGTGCCCAGAAGGGAGGAGGGCCCTGAAAGGGGAATAGAACCGAGAGGTCCTGAAACCACACAGCCTCCTCGCTCTGGGGCACCCCGCCCTCTGCCCACAGGAAGCTGGAGGGACGACGGTAATGAGGAAGCTGGTGCAGGTGCTGAGGAACAGCAACGCAAGATGGCGGGAGAGGATGCTAGCAGGGAGGCAGCAGCCACCAACGCCTTCTGCCATCCTGGGATCCCTTGTGGTCACACTCACAGCCAGCGGTGTTGGGTGGCCTCGCGACGGGGAGAAGGGCCCTCACTCGGCGTGTTCTGGGCACACGGCAGGCGAGCCCCCTGTGCATGTGTAGCAGAGCGGAGAGAAGAGGCCGGGCCTGACTCACAAGGGAGAGAAACAGAAACCTTGGGACCATTCACACACTCAATGTCACATCTAGTTGGTTTGACAAAACATGGGAAAGAAGAAGTGAAATTTGTTAACTGCACTGAGATCCATGCAGTTCACTTCAGGGGACAGTTCTGGTACCAAATTATCCTTGTATGCAAATTTCCTCCCCCAGCAGCAGGTTCCAGTCGTGCCCGGGAACCCACGGTGGGTGCATCTGCTTCCCACAGCGCTGACTCACCGCGGCCCCAGGGCCAGCTGCTGGGGGCTGGGGGTGCAGGGCAGCACTGGAAGGGGGTGCGTCCTGCCACGGGGTTGGGGGGACGTGCAGCCACAGAGACAGCCAGAAGGATGTCCTCCTTGCTCCTGTCCTGGCCTTGTCAGAAAGCGGACAAAGCCAGGGACGAGTCCAGGGCTGTGGCGCTGAGTAGCCGTCTCCCCCACTGGCCACTCTCCAGAGCCCCCTCTGCCTGCCCGCACCAGACACCCAGACACCCAGCCCGGTGGCCCCGTCTCTGTCTCTACCCCGTCCTTTGACCTGCGTTATTGGACCTGTTTCCGGGCCTCTCGTTTTGCATATAGAAACCCGGGGACTCTGTACTCAACTGGCTTTCCTTCCATCTGGAACAATCGCTTTCATTTCTTTGCGGTTCCTCCTGCCCCTGCCTGCCCACGCCTCTCCCCTCTCTCTCCTGCGGTGACATCCAGCGCCTCTCATGCTCCCGTATCCACGTGCCCCGGCCTCAGTGCTCCCCCATCCTCACAGGGACGCGGCTGTTCCACAGTGGCTTAAACAAAACTGAGCCCCCTCGTCAAATCCTCTGTCCATTTTCGCTTTTCTCATTAACGGCTCATATAGGCTCTGAGCCTGGAGTCAATGCCTCATCTTTCTTCAAAGCACAGATTTAGTTGTCTTTACTAGATGGCTGCTGAGCATCCACTATGTTCCGGGTACTCTCCCGACACTGAGGACAGGGCGGTAAAGCAAAGATCCCTGCTGCTGGAGCTCGTGTCCCAGTGACAGAGCCAAGGCCTCTCCTGTCTGCCCTCTCGTCTCCAGTCCCCTGTCTGCTGCCAGCACCTCAGCTCGGGGCAAAGCCTGTCTTCTCTGCCTGGGCCACATGGTCCTCCATCCTTGTCCCCAGAGCTCCCCTCGCCTCGTCCCCTCCTTCCAGTGGCTCCTGGACACATCCTCAGCCACCTGTTCAGGCTCCTGCTGTCTGTCCTCAGTCTACACTTCCTGATTTACCTCCCATTTTTTCTCCTTGAATACTCTCTTCCAGCCAAACTGGGCTACTGCTGTTAGACTTCCAGTCCTGATGGGCAGTAGATTTCCTTCACGCGTCTATGCTGTCCTGAGTGCCTGCCTTCCTACTCCCCTGACTCTGGTGCCAAAGCCCAGTCATTCTGGAAAGCTCGGATCAGACCAGACCACCTCCAGGAAGCTCGTTACTCCTCTGGTGAGAGGCGGTGTTTCCCTCCACTGTGCTGCTACGGCGCTTCATCACCGTAGAGCGCTTCCCACCGCACCTTGTCGCCCAACTTCCTTTGTGCTGGTCACCGGGGCGCTCGCTGGGAGGCAGGCTCTGGACCCAGATGTTCAGGGCAAACACGGGGCCCAGCACTTGCGAGCTATGTCACTCCAGGCAGGTTACTCAGCTTTTCCCAGCTTCACAGTCCCCCCCTGTAGAACTGGAGGTGACAGTGGACCTGTCTGAGAGGGAGGCAGGCCACGCACGGGGCACATGCAGGTTGTTACAGCACCGAGCACCTTGACGCCGATGACCCTTGGTCCCAGCACACAGCGTGGCACCGAGTGGGCCCTTCTAGTATGTGATGTCAGGAGTGTCTCTTTTATCAAGAAAAAAATAGATTTCTTTTATTTTCAACTTTTTACAGCTCTAATTATTCAACAAACCAATGAATGATCTTAATTCTTCACCATCAACACCAGGAGCCAGGGAGAAGATGCAGTGGGGACAGAGAGAATGGAATGGAGTCAGAAGTCGAGTGCGTCACTGTGTGTCGGGGCACTCCCTAATTGGGGGGTGATGGCCCTGCTCTTGTCCTGGGCTTGAATTTACTGATGGTAATTGCGCTCATCTTTGACTACATATCTTTAGGCTTCTCAATCTTTTGCAGGACTCTCCTCAGTCCCTATGTGTCTTGCTTAGCTTGTCTGCAGCACAAACACATCCCCGCATGGCCCAGCCTCTGCTTGGCTCCCATTTCTTTTCCTGACCCCCCACGCTTCCATTTCCAGCTCTGAGTCGGGCCTTCTCCTGATCCCCTCAGGGGCTGGCCCTCCGCGGCCCCACCCTCCTCGTGCGCCCTCCAGGGCTGGAGGGGACTCGAGCTCTCCAGAGTCCCAACCCCATGCCCTGGCTCTGCGCCCACCCTGGCATACGCCCTGGAGATGCCTCTGGATTATCTCCTAGGGACCCCTTGCCTAGGATGAACCTCACGGAGGGTTGGGGGGTGCTGGGAAACTCGATGTGCGATTTGTGGGTGAGTCTGGTTGAAGAAGCAGGTGAGGGAAGGCTGCTCTGAAAGCAGGTTTTCATGGGTGTGATTTTCCTCCCCTCCCTGGAATTCAAAAGGGATGGGGTTGTCAAATCGCATCCTTTGTGTGTATCAAATCCCACATCCCCCTGCAGAGGAGCCCTGCCCAGCTGGAGTGACAGCCAGGAGAACAGGCCCGAGGCCATTCTGCCTCTGCCTGGCGCCTTCTCAATATGGGGCTTTGGGCTCCCCAGGGACCCTCAGGCGCTGCCCCTTCACCTTTCACTGGGGCGTGTATCGTCTCCCCAGGGCAGCTGGGAAGACTGGGGCCAATGTAGGACATGCACAGCTTGGCAGTGGCTGTAGAGGGGTTTGCTGCTTTCCAACCACAGCTGCCATGGGATGTGGAGGTGTCTCCACCTTGTTTGGTTGTTGTGGAGATGAAAGGAGGTAAGGGGAATGCAAGAGCCTCTGAAAATGCTAAGTGAGGCAGGAAAAGCCTATCAGCCACCCCTGCAGCACTGAGCCCAGTCTTGTTCTCAGTGTTTGACAGATGCTGGGGATTTAATCCTCATAACCCTCCAGGAGCAAACTGGGGTTCAGAGAGGCTAGGCTGCATGTCCAACGTCACACAGCCTTAGTCTGCAGAGAAGAAATTCAAACACAGGCTTATGGGCTCCAGAATCCTGTTCTTAACCACCATGCCGTATGCTTGGGACATGCCCAGAGGGATGCCTTTTAAGGCAAGGGCCACCTCGTGTTCCTGGCTGAGGAAATCAGGCTTTGTTTTGAAATAAGCAAGAAATCACTAGAGATTTGTGTGCAGAGTGGGATCAGTAACTCAGTCAGGTCCTTGCTTTAACAAAATCACTCTTGAGACCTCATGAAGGCTGGATTGGACTAAGGAGACTGGGGAGGCAGGGAGGCCATTAGGAGACTCGTGTTGAAGGTGGCCATGGGCTGAGACTTCGTCAGCTTGTGAGTCACTGTGGAAGCCAATGACAACTGGTGCTTGGCCTTCCATCATCGGAGGCTTAGGCCACGGAGGTCAGGCTGAACAGGCTTGAGTTCTCCACTGGGGGAGACAGGCTGAGATCCAGGTGGGGAAGCCAGGACAGCTAGGGGCTCTCCTGTCTTGTCTCCTGTTTTCCATGTAGATGGACTTCAATGAAGCCCCTTGTGGGCCCCCTGGGAAGTGAAGAATGACCTGAGCCTGGGTGCAGGAGCTGAGCACAGGACCTCTTGCTCCACTGGGACCTCCTGCCTGTAGGATGTGGGTTCTGGCCCCCTCTCCCTGGCCATGCAGGGCGGGGCTCAGCCTTTTCTGGGGGTGCCTGAGCCGAGGTGCTGCCTGTGGCCAGGCAGACGAGTCTGTCTAATGCAGGACGAGCGCTAGAACACTCTGTGGCCACACATTGAAGCTGTGTCCTGGGATCTAGGTTTCGTGAGTAACAATGCTAGTATTTTGGATTTCCACTTTCTGATTCTTTTGTCTATAGCTAGGTTGTTTCAAATTCAGGAGAGAAAGAAACTGTTAATTATTCTTCCCCCCTCAAAAAATGGGTTTGGGCTCAGGAAGAGAGGCAAGGCTGTACCTGCCTCAGGGGGAGCAGGACTGAGTCTGCCCGGCCGGCCGCGGAGGGCTGGACACACGGCTGGTGGGTGGGCTGCGTCTAGACCTCTGGCTCCAGAGTGTCAGGAGGAGACTCTGGAAACTGCATCTTTAACAATGACCCAGGTGATTCTGAGCTGCATTTGAGAACCAAAGTCATGGGAGATCTCCCAGGCACTGGAGTCTGGGCAAAGCTGCAGGGGGAGGGAGTCTGATGGCAGCCCCCGGCTGGGGTAGGGTTTGCTCAGGACTCGTTGATGGTGGGAGAAGCCAGTGGGCACCTGGGACGCTGGTGGCGGTGTTGGTGTTCTAGGACCCAGAGAGAGTCCCCTCCCACCTCCTCAGAGCAAGCTGCGGGGCACAATTTGGGAAAAGACAGAGAACACAGATGCTGTGTAGGCAACAGCAACTCTGGCTGCAGCCCTGCAGGGTAACCTTGTGCCAGTGGCTGTTGCTCTGGGCTGTGGTGCAGAGAAAAGGCCAGAAGTTTCCAGAACAATGCCCTGGGCTTTGGAGGAATGGGGAATTCCTGATTCAGTTGTCTGAGAACTTCCTCTGCATCTTTCACCAACTGCTCAATGGTTGGAGTGTCTCTTCTGTGCCTAGCCCTGTGTTGGAGTTGAGAGGCCATAAAAAAAAAAAAAAAAGACATGACTTTTCAAAACAGCCAAAGGGATTTTATTCCTTGAGAATTCATGTCCTTTCAATGAGAATGTGAGGTTTTACCAAGAAGTCACAAAACCTCCAAGATGTTTTACTTTGGCAGAAAATGTGACGAATCCATCGGAAACAGGCTCCCAATCCTGACCTTCAGCTCCCAATTCCCAGATTCCCCACTAACATTTCAAATATAGCTGGACTTTTAAATTTAGACCACCACTCGGGAACAGAAGCAAAACGCAGAGAAGAGGCTGTTTCCAGCATCTCTTCAAGAGACAGAAGGAGGTCAATGAATACTAAGGGTTTGCAGCATCAAAAGGCTATGCTGAGAATAATCTCATGGCCAGGTAAAACGTAGTGAAAACTAAGAAATGCAGCCTATTGTCCTACCCGTGGCTCTTAAAACAGTTTTGGAAATTCTCATGTCACTGTGTCGCTGGTCTCCAGGATGCACTGGCCAGAGACCGATGACTTGGGAGCATATTTATTGAGCTGCCTGAGGCGTTGGGCTGTGAGGCTGTGACACACAGCTCTGCACACACACCTGGGTAAGTTCCTCACCCTCTTGTCACCCCCCATCCTTTTGAATTACTTTTTCCCCTTCGTTTGAGCCCAGGTTATTTTTGAATTAAGTGTAGATATTCTTTATTCTTTTGCTTTGTGATTGCTGAGAAATATACAAGGTGTAGCTATAAAATGATGGGACACATTTTTAAATGGGTGGCCTCGTCACATGTATATGTATATATGTACGTAAACAACACGCTTTTTTAGTGAGGTGATCTAAAAGGCTGAAAAGTTCTTCCAAAGATGCTGCCTTGGAAAAGATATTGTTGGAGTCCTCTTTGGGTACTGATAGCAGGCCCTACGTGAAGCCCAACACACTCCATTTCGCTGGAGTTTCACCTCGTTTGGACCCAGTGTTGTGCCGTGTGGAGTCAGCCCCCCACCTTGCTAGATTTGAACCCACACGAGGTCTGGGGACTCACCCAGAGGGAGAGGGTTTGCAGCATGCAGCTCTGCAGGGAGCCCGCGAGCCTCCAGGCCCTAGCCTGGCCCTGGCGTAGAGTGCAGCTTCGCAAAGTGACTCTCCTGAAGGTGTAGTCACTGTCCTCTGTCCTCTGTGCTTCCCCCATGCTGGGCCTGGGCCACGGACGGCATTTCTGGGGTGTGCTGTGGAGAGCTGGAAATGTATGTTTCGTTGCTGTCTACCTCCACTTGCCCTCCCGACTGTGCACTTAGAATTCCCAAGCCCAGCACAGTTACAGGTGGGCAGTGGGCAGTCTGCTGAGCTGAATTCTTGTGCTGCCAACGACACAATATCTATATGATCTCTATATATTTAATACTTCCAACTTGTATTGCAACTGCCCCTGGCCCATCTCTTCTTCCTCACTACTGGAATCTAACTGGGAGGGAGTCTACAGCAGGGTCCTGCTCTTATACCGGTGTGGACTTCGTGGGATAGGGCAGACAGAGTATTTGTTGCATTTATTTGTTCTATGACTACAGAAGAAGCATTTCAAAATGTGTACAAAAGGATACTCCATTCCTCCAGTGGCACATCCCCTGAACAGCAGTAATTTAACATCATCATAGAGGCAGAATGGAAATACGACTGCAATTTCTCATTTACAATCCTGGCATGTACTTGCCAGAAGGGCAGTTAAAGACCTAAAGCTGTATTGGGTACAAACAGATTCGACCTTAACAATCACCACACACAACATTATAAAAAAGTGTATTAGAAAGTATTGGAAACAATATTGCATATTAAAATCTGATTACATGTGTTCACAGTGAGTGCCATTGCACCAAAAGCATATGTGCTGCTTTTTTCTGATGACTGTACATCTTAAATAAGTCTAATTTTGGCTCATTTTAAAGTAAAAAACATTGAAATGAAAGAGAGAGATCTGGATTTTAAATAGAGTTGACTGTTCATTATTGCTGGAACTGAAGAAGTGAAGCATGGAGAAATACATTTGTGTCATGACTGGTCCACACGGAGTCCAGTTCATCTGGCTTTTGTTTTGGCAAGAAGAGGATGCTACAAGAGTCACAGTGCAGTCAAAACAAAACAAAACAAGAAGAAAAAGCACAAAAATAGGGGGAAAACCCATATCTCAGGCAGCTCTTCTTCTCAATGAAGATTCTAAGATTTTATTATGTGGTTGATTCTAAATTTGAAATGGAACATGCTGGTACCTGAAACAACTGGTGCTGGGACATGTCCCTTGGTGATAATGCAACGATAATGCAATGGTTTTTAGTGACTTTGGAATTAGGACAATCACACCATCTAGGTACAATTACAGAAGGAGCCTGGGGCAAGGAGTGGAGGTCCAGGCTTGCCACATCGTGGGAGGCTGGGGTGACAGGGAGGGGAGGGAATGAGAAACAATGATTTCTAGCTGCACTCAACAGGTCACCCTGCTACTGGTAACCCTCCTGTCTCTGATATTTATTTTAAATACAGTGAGGATGCAGGGATTCTACGCACACAGCGGTACCCAAGACACACACTCACACCATCATACAACAGAACAAACCACAGAACAAAAAGTGTGAAGTCATGCAAAAATCCTACATTTACCAGCTAGAAGAAAAACTTCAGCAACTTTTGGTACATAATATGGCCACCTTTCAAACATAATTTAATTACTTGTTGACATAATATGAAACCTTACTTTAAATACAATAGTTTCAAACAAAAATGGTGTTACAATATAAAACCACAACAATGCAAATAGACATTTATATTGGCTATAAAAGGCAGTGAGAGGAAAGGGAAATGCATTTTAGAAAAAATTTCCTGCAGCCACTATTTACAGTTCTGGGTTAAGCTTTGTTTGATGCCACTTGAAAAGTACTTCCCTTCAACCAACTGTATCTGTGGATGGATGGAAAAGAACAGGGTAGGTGAAATTTGCCAGAAAATGGAAATCTAAGGAGGCTCTTAGAGATTTAAGATATTAAATCTTTGAAGATACTAATTTGGATAGGTGTATGTTTCTCTGCAGTTGCATATTGAATGACAGCTGTCCATGGCCCCTGCTTCCCTCTCTTCCTTCACTCAGCACACTGGTGTGGCAGAGGGTAAATTATTACAATGTTGTTTATTCCAGTTTCAAAATGCCACACTGTTCTGTAAGCAAAGAAATTCATGACTCAAGAATGATACCTTTGTAAATTCTATACCCTCAACAAAACTCAAATGTCCACAAGGAAATATATTTTTGAAGACTGAAGGAGGAATAATTCATTTATAGAATTTATGATTCCAAAGGAGAACAACTTAGGCTTAATATTGCTGACTGAGAAAATTCTTCAAGTGCTTTTATTTTTGGAAGGCTTCCCAGACCTTTGATTGGTTTAGAATTCATTTAGATCAGTGGTTCCCAACCAGGAGTGTTCACCTATCCCCCTACCCCCGGGGACATTTCGGAAGGCCAATTGGTGATGCTTTTGGCATATACTGGGTCACCACCAGGGATGCACACCCCTGGCGATGCTACAATGCACAGGAAGGTTTCCTCACAACAAATAATTATCCAGCTCAAAATGTCAATAGTGCTGAGACTAAGAACCCCTGGTTTAGATTAAATGCTGAGATACTTATGTACAATTTCCCCTCTGTTTCTTCATGTTCACCTTGGGACAGTTTTGGCAAAGACAAGTACCATAAATATTTGAAATTGTATATTCTTCTTTGGTTGGGAATAATGACCTTAATGATAGGATCAATCTCGAGGGACACTCTTCCTGGGTGAGACTAGAACTCCCCCACACCTGACTTGGGCCTCAGTGCATCCGTGCCTTAGCACGGAGGGGCAGGGTTCTCACCTCCAGGACCTCCTGCCTTTCCTGGGAGACCTGCTGGGGGGGTCCGGATCCGTCAGTCGATTGCTCTGTAAATTCCAAGATCCTTCAGCAATACAGGGTGCGAGCCACTCATCCTATCTATGTGTGGACACACATGCTGCTTTGTCTTTATGGTAAAGAGTTTCAGCATGTTTGAAAGTTTAGTTGCCAACAGGTGAGTTCTGTGTATTAGTGACAGAGACCCTGGGCTTCACATATATCACTGATCTGAAAATTAATGATCCTTCTAAATCATTATTTTATGGGTTTAAAACAAGAATAATATACAAGGAAGGTAGGGAAAGAAATTTACTAACACTAAGAAATCCAGGCCTGCAGCTACAAACAAATGAATGTAATTAAAATGAGGGCTAGGATTGGATTTCTGTGGGGAAAATAGGCTTCAGGTCTTAGGTAGAACCAGCCAGGCAAGCAAGAGATAACCAGAGAGACCAGTGTAGAATTTGAAATAAAGCTTTGGTTTCTGAGGAATTTTACTGTTTGAATGGTTCAAAAAGAATTAAGTCCAAATTTCGGGACAGGTGTTTAAAATGTAGTGATAGACTTTTTAGGCTTTTAAAGGCATGGGAATGAAAAGCAGGAAACAGGGCTCTCCAGATATGCCCGCAGGAAGACGGAGTTCATCCCACCTGGCCACAAGCCTCAGACGGCCCAGCATCACTTGAGCAACATCCTTGAAGCCTGGAAACCGAGGAGGCGTCCAACAGCCCCACTCTGCCCTGACAGCCCAACAGACAAAAATTTTCCCAATTCATTTTCCTATGCAAAATATGACTTAAAATACTATTTTCTTTCAAAAAGTGCAGGCTTTCCACCCTAGATGCATGTGGCTTGTGGCTGTGGTTTTGGCACAGGTTGCTGGCCCTGCTGCACCCAGACCTCCCAGGCAGCCACACCTGTCCTGTTTACTCACCTGCAGAGAAACACCCCGGGGCCACGCGCTGTTTCTGGGGACCTTGGGAAGACACCGGTGTGCAAACCCCGTGCTTAGCACAGGAACCAGCTCACTCCTTCCCAGGCTTTGGCCTGTTTTATATAATTCTCTCAACACCGAGACTAATTATTTGGAGAAGGGGATTCTAGGAAGCAACAGGTGAGGAATTTCAGCTAGTTCTAGGGAGAGACAGCAGTTCTGGGTGCTCCCGGTGCCTCCCTGCCCGCAACAATAAAAATCTCCTTGTTTCAAAAGCAACTCAAACCCAAACAACTTAAAAAAATCAAAACCCAGCTATGAATCAACACAGCACTCCCGGGGCAGCCCCGCCCAGACTGCGGCGGAGCGAGGCGCGGGGGTCCGGCTCCCGCTTAGCTCATGTGGAAGCGGTGCTCGCCCCGCGTTATGTGCGACGAGAACTCGTAGCGGTCCTGGCTGTGGTAGCCGCACATGTTGCACTCGAACGGGTCGCGGAAGCCGTGGCAGCCCATGTGGATGGTGTACATGACGTGGTCGAGGAAGAGCACCCTGCAGTGTTCGCACTTGTACACCTTCATCTGCTCGCCGCTCACGCTCACCACGCGCACGGCGTCCTGCGCGCCCTCGGACGCGGCCCGCAGCAGCTCGTAGGCGCGGTGCTCGTCCTGCAGCGACAGGCCGTTGCGCGCGTGCGGGGCGATGTGGTTGGTCAGGTAGATGAGGCCGCCGCGCTGCTCCTCGTTGTTGCTTTCGGTGTCCGTGGAGTCTTGGCAGCTGTTGCTCGGCGACGCCTCCCGCTCCGAGGGCGCCGCCTTGGCCTTGGAGAGCAGCAGCAGGTTCTCCACCGCGCTGTCCTGCGCCGCGTGGTTGGGCCGCGGGCCGCCCTCGCCGGGGGGCTTGTGCAGCTGGTACATGGGGCTGATGACCGGGACCACCTCGGAGCCGCCCGGAGGCGTCTGCACCAGGGGGCGCAGGGACTCGGCCCCCAGGTAGCTGATGGCGTTGTTGATGGCTTGGTCCATCACGTGGGACTTCATCATCTCGTTCTCCTTCTCGTAGCTGGCGCTGCTGTCGTAGGGCATGTCCGGCAGGCACTTGTCCCCTGTGGGGAGCAGGCGACAGTGAGTGAGGCCAGGCAGCAACAGCTAATCCACGCCCAGGGAGCGGGCAGGCGGGGCCGTGCCACACTGCACCGCCACAGGAGGGGAAGGCCACACGTCTGTCTGGTGGGCCCCTGGCCGGGGACCTACCCATCGAGGGCACTTAAAGAAATTTGATTGGATAAATAAATAAAAAGAATAGGGGCACCAAAGATTGTGCCAATTTAAACAGCACACATTTAAATGGCCAAAAACCAATGCTCGTGCCTTTTATTAAGGATGGTAGAATTCAACATTATCTTTAATTTAATTATATTATTTAATTTAATTATGCTATTATAGTTCATTTAATATTTTAATGATGTATTTTCAATAGAATGTTCTAAGCAATTTGCAACAAATGGCTAATTTATCATACATTTACATAACTCAAATACACAGTAATTATATGATTGTTCATAATAATATTCCATATAGGTATTTAAAATAGTATTGTGATGTAATATTAAATCATCATTTTAATAGTCTAGAATAAAATTCAATTAAAATATAGGATGACCATACATCATTTATAATAAAATTATATATTTCTTATAAATAACACAAAGGTAAATGGGCTCTAACTCCTGATGTGAGTAAAAAGTATACTCAGACTTAAAAAATAATTCTCTGTAGTTGGCAGAACAGAAACATATGGTAGAAAGTAGGAAGCAAAACAAGAAAGCTACAGGGGAAAATGGTAGGCTACTCATCTATTGTTTTTGAAAAGTGCCGATAATTAGTGATGTACAAGGAGCTATTGCTAAGGACCCAGCAGTCTGACTGGGCCCTGGCCTCTAGAACCCTATGATCTAATATCATTGGTTTGTAGGAGTAGATGAGCTCACATCTCATTATAGGTTAGAAGAAGTAATTGTACAGCATCACTGACACCACACAAGCTTTTTCTGCTTTTGTGTCAAGGTGCTGCATGTCCTGTTACACTAACCCCAGAAGAGAATGAACCCATTCGGGTTTGTACCCAAGTCTGTCCCTGTATCATACCTTGGCAAGCAAAGGAGGAGAGTGGACTTTGTGGCCAATTTTGCTGAATATAAAAGTGTTTATAGCCCAAGCACCCAAAATGGTGCTTCCCCACCTCCTCATCCTGTCTCTGCTCAAAGTCATGGTTCTGTGGTTTCCCACACAACCATTGAAATCTGTTGTTTTCAAAACTTGGTATCAACAACAAATGGTTGTAGGAAACAAATCAGCATATATACCAGATTACTATGGCATATGGAAACAACCCATAGTATTTCTCTTCCCTATATCCCTCCAAAATGAGAAAAATAAAAACTTACAAAACTTCACCAACAGCAATCAGAAAAATGAAGGAATATATCCTAATGAAACACACACACACACACACACACACACACACACACACACACTCCAAGACCAAGGAAAGAAACAGAAAATGCTGGCAGGAGATATTGGGCAAAGCTTGGCTGCTAATCCTACCTCCAGAAACCTTAGATATGAATCAACAACATCCTCATCATTTTCCCTAATATCCTCATGTCTATACAGAAACAAATCAAATATTTTATAGGTATCTTTTTGATACCTGATCACAGAGCAGCTGAAACTCTGCTAGCAAGAACCAGATGACAGCGGAGAAGTACATAGTGAGGCTGGCTCCCTTGGTCAGAAGCAAAGTCCTCCATGGTCTGTGCTGAGGAGGAAGATGGCCCAAAGCCCCCAAAGTATTTCCTGTGGGAATGGGAAGCACTCCCCAACCAGGTACAGTGCTGGTAGTTTAGGCCACATAACAAAATCTCAGAACAAGGGAGAGAGAGCAAAGGAAAAGTATTTTAACAAAGGCTGCACTCTGCCTCACCCAAACTCCCCCCAAGCCCATCCTTGGCATTCTTTCAGGCTTTAGAAAACTAGATAGAAACTCAACAGCTGTCACAGGAAAAAAAAGTCTCAGATATAGTGGGAAGAATGTTGAAATGTCAATCAACCTGTATCAGACCAAGCAGAACAAGCAAGATGAAAGGAAATGTCATGGTTACTATGAAAATATTTTCTAGCAATACAAGGGAAAAAAGAAAGTAAAACGTAGACCAATAAGCACATCCTGGGTTGTGTGTGTGGGGGGACCTTAATTCAAGGAAAAAAAGGAAATGTTTCAGAAATGTTTCACGACATGAAGTCAAATTTTTAAGAATATTCAAAGATGACATGTAAAAACAATAAAGTGAGAGGCAAAAAGATCTCAGCTCTCAAATGAAGGACAAAGTAATATCATCACAGAATTAATACATGAATTAGAAACAGACAGTAATAGAACAGAAACTACTAAAAATTGAATTACTGACATACAAAAAAAATACAAGTGATTAAGTGTGAAAAAGACAAAGAAAAATAAGCTTAAAGAAATGCTAACAAACGTGGAAGACAAATTATCCAACATATGGACAACTGGTATCCCTGAACAGAGATCACAATAGATAGAACAAAACATAAATTTACATAAAAAAGAATTTCCCAGAAATAAAGAGGAAAAAAGGGAATCTCTAGATTAAAATAGCAGGAAATTTTTATTTAGAATGCAAAACACCAAGACACATCCTAGCTAGGTTATTTAACTTTAAGGTTAAAGAAAGAACCCTTCAGGCATTCTGGGAAAACATGAAAATCATCTTAAAGAAGAAAAAAGTCAGACTGGCCTTAGATATCTCCACAGCAACATTCAACAGGCAATTCCATTAGGCAACATGGCAAAATCCAAAAAGTTCTCAGAGGGGGGAAAAGAAAAGAATGATTCAAGATCATACACTGTGAAGATGCTCTTCCAGTATGAAGGCAACAGGCTGATGTCCTCAAACACAAAACAATGGTGGAAACAGAACACCTATAGAACCATTTTGAAAAAAGTTACTTGAATGTAAAGTCCAATCAATTAAGAGATTATTCAAAATAAACAGAAATAATAACGAAGGGGCTGGGTCTGATCCTTGAATCTATTTAAATAGAGAGTTAGTAATAAATAGCTGAACTACTATGAGTATTATGATTATAGAACAGAATATGAGTATTATGAAGCTAGACAATGTAAAAATAACAATATAACTGTGAACATGGGGAACTGGAATAATGTCCATATTTTCAAAGCAATGAGCCAGTTGATACTGCCTAAATTCAAACAAGTTGATTAAAAAAAATTCAAAGTCCTTAATGATTTTCATAATATGTATTTTTAATCTTAGAGGATCCTTTAAAAATAATATTCCTTTCTGTGGGAAAATAGTTATTGGAAGATCAGCCAGTCCTTCAGTTTTGTTAGGGTTCTTTTTCACCTCCCAAATTTAAGATATGTATAAAATGATAAAATCTTTATGAAAGTATTTATTTCATATCTGTCCACCAGTCCACCTGTTCATCAACCTATCCACTCACATACATATATAGAGAAAGATATGTACAATGATGCTGTCCTACTTTTAATATTCACTATTTCTGGATGCTGGGTTTTATGGTGATTTGAAAACATTAATTTTTGCATTAAAATACTTTATATTAACTATGTGTCAATAATACAATGGTGTTTCTTTTTCTTACAAAAGAAGAAAATATACCAAGATAATTACAATAGGTAGCAGGAATATTGATAATCGTTATTTTTCTCCTTGTGCTTTTCTGTATTTTAATAATGTTCTCCCCGTAATCCCCAGACCAAAAACAAGGATTAGCATTGCTATTTAATATTATCACCTCTCTGACGGAATTCATGGATCCTGTTGACCTGAATCTGATTATCTCAGAGGGTGAGATCTTTGATGGCCCTAATGGTGAGGAATGTGGCTAGCAAAACAAATATTTATTCACAATCACGCTGAAGTTTAATGTAAAAAAATTAATCATAGCTCATATATCAATAAAGCTAAAATATATGCCCCTTTGAGTAATATTCAACATGAAAATAATATCCTCTTCCATTTTAAGGTGCTTTCTACTGTTGAGGGCACTGTCACATCCACCATCCCTTTTGACCCTCAGAGTAGCTCCAAGGAGGCAGGGCCACAGGCCCATTGCACAGATGGCAACACTGAGTCCAGTGCTGTGCTCAAGACCACCAGTCGGTCACTGCTGGAGCTGGACCCAGGGGGTCTCTCCAC
This sequence comes from Lemur catta, assembly GCF_020740605.2. Taxonomy (NCBI): domain Eukaryota; kingdom Metazoa; phylum Chordata; class Mammalia; order Primates; family Lemuridae; genus Lemur; species Lemur catta. Next base: position 93,121,451 of record NC_059138.1, on the reverse strand, counting down.
TCCACCACCACGGGCTGGCTGTATGAGAACAGCTGCAGGGCTGCACACTGTGGAAGGACAGACTCTGCGTCCCCGAGGTGAAGCGGGCATTGGAGATCCAGCTGCCTTCCAGAGATGGAGAGCCGGACACCCTGAGAGTCACACACAGTAGAAGGAAATCCCATCAAGTCGGAGCGGGGCTAAGGTAGGTATTTTAGGGCAGGAAGAGGCACTGTTTTAGAAATGAGCTGACAATCTTCAACTCGTGGGGAAATACCAACAGACTCCACAGCTGCTTCTGAGCCTTTTGCTCCAAGCTGCACTTCTGCTACCCTTGTCCTCCTGTTCCCACTACGTTCTTCCTCGTGTGTCTAACTTCTCCCTGTTCTCTTGGCTTTGCTCCATCACAGCACTGTGCTGTTGGTTTTTTCCTTTTCTTTTAATAAGGAACCCTCTCAAGACAACGCCCACATCGTGGTCTCACCCCGGGTGGCGCTGGCAGCGTTTCACAGACAAGCTCCTCTCTTGGTTTGACGTCTCCCAAAGCTGAAGGGGCTGCAACAGTTCACTCGCCAAAGCACTGGCCTTCCACAGGCCCCTCACCTGCTTCCCGAGCTCGGTAACCCTGCACAGCCCGGCCCGGGCCCGTCTGCCCGGCACCACAGCCCCGGGGGCCGCCCGGAGGCCGCGCCCGCAGCTTAGGCGAGCGGGGACCCACGCCTGCCCTGCCTCGGCCGCAAGGCTCACACGTACGAGCGCAGCTCCCCACACGGGGTCTCCAGCCGGTGGGTTTCTTGTTATTCAAACTGCACCCTTCCTTCCCTTGCTCCTGCCAGCCTCCAACCTGTGACGAGTCTCTCCGTAATCAACAGATCAAAACGGAGCCTTACTTGAAGTTGCAAGAGGGAGGCTGGTGCCCAAGAACCTGGCCTCCCTCTGTCTTCCCGCTCTGGGACCCCCGGGCCTCACTGGCCACTGTTCTACCCGTCCCCACGTGCCACAGACACCGGGAGGTCCTTGAAAACCAGCACATCAGGAGCGGACCCCCGCCTTCCCCATAGCCCGGCTTTCCCCTCTCTGTGGAGGGCGCACAGCCTGCGGGAGCCAGCGTGACTCACGCGGCCTTCTCCCGCTCCTGCCCTGACCCGGCCTTCCTCTCGCCACCCCCTGCCACACGCACCCCCCCTTCCATGCCTGCTGCCGCCGCCTCCCCGCTCTCCCTCCTTCAGTCCAGTTGTGGTGCCTGCTGTCTCTATTTTCCAAGCTGTTTATTTCAAAAGTCTGGCAATTCTTCTTTTCCGCCGACTGACTGAGGGGTCCATCTCTCACCGTGGCAGCCCAGGGCCATTTATCCTGTGGTCAGGGCCGCGGGGACGGCTTCACTGCTCTCGCTTCCCCGGTGGGCACCTGGGTTGAGCCGGTCACACGCCCGGCTCCTTCATCATGTCCCGACTCCGCCTCCCACGACCACGTCACTGTTTCTCTCCATTCTGACCTGCCTGCCTAGAACCCCCCATTCCTCCAACACCCACGACGTGCCGGAATCCACCCCTCTTGCAAGGCCTGTCTCTGCTTCATGGAGCTTTTACTGTCCTCTTTCCTGGACAGAGCTTAACCTCACGCTGAGGGTTTCTCAACGTGCCCACACCCTTGGGGTCATTCATGTTCAAATCACCCTGTGAGACGCCGAAGTGTGGAAGCAGAGCCCTATCAGCAAGGTGACAAAGTGAGTCAGCAGCTCCATACTGACCTCAGGCTTGTCCCCGAGCCTAGCACCTTTCCACTCGGACACCTGCCTCGCCATCCTCGTTGACTTACGGTGTCTGGCCTGGGTGACAGGTGCTGCTGTGCCTGTCTGTCGTCCACACCAGGCAGTGGCTCCTGGGGGAAAGGGTTTTTATCCCTCACAGTACCTGGCTCAGGTGGGGGTTCAATGGTCAGAATAGCAACTCGCTGTGTCCTGTCTTCACTAGACACGACTCAGGGGCCACTGGCTGTGGGATTCCTCCCGCTAACCCTTCACAGTCCCCATAAGGGGACATGATGAGCTCAGAGAGGCTGCTCAGGTGCGGGGTGTCGTGCTGTGTGGTGCCCCCACCCCTGACCCTGTGCACACAGACCCAGCCGCACCAGAGGGACAGTGTCCACAGGCAGATCACACCGAGGACCCCAGACGCTGCAAAATCACATCTAGCAAAAACTTGTTATTTTTAAGACCCTTATTGGAAAAAATTCTAAGATAATTAAGAAATGCTAAACTCGCCAATTTTTGCTTTTTGAAAAATAAGATTTCTTTTCCTTCATTCTACCTTCAACTAATTTCCACTTTTGCCTAAAACACCCGCATAGTTGTTTTTTAAGAGACAGCAAACGTTTAACTCTTACCAAGAAATTTCTGAGGCATAGAGCTCTTACGTTTGGCGACGTTACTTGCTAGTCTGTCCAGCACGAGGGATCTCTCTGATCCTATCTTGCACAGGTCTTCTGCCATTTCACTGTGATTAGTTTCTTCTTTAATGACTAAAGTCAAAGACAGTTAGAGAGGCCAGTTTAGAAACTTTTACGTTTGAAGGGTTCAGTTGTGTCCAGCGTTAAATCTGACATTTGTTAAGTGCCTACAAGAGCCAGGCCCTTTGTAGAGGTCATTTCTAACCTTCCCAACAATTCTGCCAGACAGAGACTGGCTGTAGCAATGCCAGTGACTGGCCACCTGCTAATGCTCCTCCCTCTAACACCTGCTAACTGCACATCACCCGCTAAGACCAAAGAACAAGCACCACCACCACTGCCAGAAGCTGGAAGGGGATCATATAAGAGTGTCCCTTTGAAGGATCTTTTTAACTTTTCAAAAGACTCAAATACACTACCCTCAATCAGTCCTAGCAATAGCCCTCTGAGATGCAAAGAACTATCACATCTAGAAATGACCTAAGGCTTTGACTCCACCAACTGGCACAGCAAACTGAGATGCCAAAATGTGGCTTCTTAAGATCCTACAGCAAATCTTGGCAATGTGGGGAAGGAACCCAGAGCTACTTATCCCTGAGCACACCACAACCTCCTGGAAATCAAATAACACCTGGATATTATAGAAAATTTGGAAATTTAGGAGGTAAATGTTGATGTATGGGCTATTTCTAGTCAGTCTCTATTTTTTCATATCATCTCTTTCTTTCCACAATTGAAGATACAATTTTGTATCCTGCATGGTCCCATTAACTTCTACTTTTTATGGTTGAGTTTTTTGAAATACAACTCTTTCATTTCTCTGCAAGTTGTCCTAAACTATAAGGAGCCGAATGTGTAAAATGATCACCTTCTGACTATCTAATCAATTCTTACAACACTGTTTCTTCCCTGTGCTTCCTCCTTCCTCAGGTGTCACACTGATTGATCACAGGGCCCGGGCAGGTGATTGATTTGTCTGTCTGTTCTTCCAAAGGTTCCATCCATTCCAGCTACATCTTCATATAGTGCTAGATATTACTCTTCTGTTTTAAAATGTCGCCAATTCTCTCAATTTTTATCCAGAACTACTTCACAATATATGGTTCCCAAATTCCAGTAAGATTTACAGAAGAATTTTATGTTGAATCTGTGCCTGACTGGGGGGAGCACAGGGACAGTGTCCACACTTCTGTCCTTCCTCAGCCTTCCAGGGTTGCTTCCTTGCCTCAGAATGTTTGATCGTTTTCGTCATTATGTCCTGCACATTACTGGCTAACATGATTTCTAAGTGTTTTACATCTTCATTGCTATTATGAATGTCACTTTAAAAACATATGCTCCAAACTGGTTATTATTGCTGGTATATTTTATATTTTAACATTGGACATATGTGTTTCTTATTAAATGGGCAAACATATATAGCCCACACCTTGATTTATATGCAGGATAAACATAAATCTATAAAACCCAATTCCACTAATTGTATACTTTATCTATCAAGCTAGATATCAGCTTCTCAAAGAGTCCATCCTTCTCTGCAAAGCGAAGGCCTCCCGAGAGCCCCAGCCTCCAGAGTGGATCACAGCACGGAACAAATGAGCCCACGGCTCCCGAATCACCGGCTACTCTGCCCTCAGAATCACATGCCTCCAAGGGCTTGTGATACAGCTTGTGTGCCTAGGGCTCAAGAGAAACTCACTTTTTTCTGTAAAGACATTAAGAATAGGTGACCTAAATCCTTTTACTAAGAAAAATTGTATTCAGAAGAATTAATCTTTTGCTACATCTTCTAAGCTAGGCTTTGTTTTTACCTCGTGGGTGGGCCCACCCTAAGGGGGTCTGGGAATAAAAGAGACTACTCACTGGGCATCTGAGCATGGGCTGTCTCAGAGGGAGCCGTGGAGGGACAGGAGAGGAGAGACACCCTGGCAGGCACAGGCCAACCATCTGCACAGCACAGCTGAGGTGGCCGACACCCCCGGGGCCCCTGCCTGCCCAGCCAGCTCCAGATGCCGTCCAGGTGGGCTTTCGTTAACGTCCTTTCATGGATCCCCTCAACACTCCTAGCGCCTGACACTAGCACTTGCTGCATCCTTACAAGGGTGTTGGCACGGGTAAATTAAAAGGCATCTAAATGGTGTCTCTGTCTAAAGGTGTTTATGATCATTTTGCACATCTTGATGCAATACGGGCAGAAAGAATTCAGTGCCAGCCTGTGTGGCTCCATCTGGGAGCACACGGAGGTCAGACGCCTGCTTCTTCCCAGAGAAGCCTTCTTCCCTCCTGAGTGTGGGGGCCTGAAGACATCACTGTGCTAGTCCAAATAATCTCACCACCAAAGGAAATAAATTAACATTTTAGGGTGACATTGATTCTCACTACAGGGTAATATCTAATACATATTACTGGCACATAAGTTTATTGACGTAGATGCCAATAGAGGATAATTAGGTTGAAAGTGTCGGCATGTCAGTCACCTAAACGCCCGGGTTTAGATAAGCACCTGGTGCGTGTCTGGGCTCCTGTTCACACACAGATTCATTCCCCACAGGTGGCACTCAGGGCACTGCCATGAGGGTGGCCAGGCAGGAATTATCAGTCACATTTAAGAGGTGAGCCCTGGGTCACATGCAAACACAGACTCAGAGATGAAACTCGAACTCAAGTCTCGGTGAAATGAGCAGTGCTCCTCGTCCTGGCCTGGAGGGAGCTCTCCACCAGCTGTGAGATTACAGCTGGTTTCTCGAGTAACTAAAATGTTGAAGGAAACAGACAGAAAGCAATATGCTGTCTGTTCCTTCTGTTTGTTTTGTCTTCTCAATTTCATGCGTATATCAGATTGCTGTATCCAATAAGGCTTGGTATTGCCAACTGTAAGTCCTCAACAAATATTTGTTGAGTACGGAAAATGGCTTATTAAGCATTGATATGTAAATTACATCATTAGGAGAGCTTACTTCTAAGATCCATTAATTTATTTTTTACAGAAAAATACAATATCTGAGCGTTCACATTTTATTTTAAAAGAACATTATCATCCTCTCATCCCTCAGTCTCCCGCCCTAGGGTCTGGGCACAAATTGATAACTATTAAATTATTACTATTATTATTTTAAAATCCAGTTTCCCCTCTTCCACTCACCCTTAATACTATTCCATTACAGACCTGAGACTTTCAAAGAAGCTAAATGATAATTTAAGGGAATGTCCCCATTTCACAGGTGAGAAGATTAAGGCCCAGGGAAATCACCTGCTTGCCCCAGGTCCCTGGCTCCTCAGTGGAGGGGACAGCATGAGGAGCGCAGAGCTCTTGCTATGTGGCTTCTCGATGCCAAGACTCATCTGAATCAACTTTAAGGCCTTCATGCTGAGCATACTTTTTTCCTGCTCTCACCTGCTGTTAATAATCTGAGTGTGCTCTGGTGAATTTTCCTTTATGAACCATTTGTTAAACTCAGAACATTGCATGAGGCTTAATAAATTCTCCACGACTACTTTAATTTCTACCCCACAGTACAATGACGATTTTTCTAATGGTAGTGCTAAATGAATAGTGTTGTGAAAGAGATTCGCTTCACTTGATCTATTTATAAATTTCTTATCTCCTAAAAAGTTAGGAAGGAATCTTTTATAGCAGCTCTGCCATCCCCTGAGTACACTCTGCCTTCCCAGGTACTCTCTTCACACCTTTCGCTTCGCAGTATCTGGGATCGGAGCTGAGGGCCACCTCGTCACACAACACACAACGAAGCATCACAGCTCACAAGAAAAAGCAACCTTCCTCTAATCTTTCAACAGCCTCAATCCTACGGAGTTCTAGGGTCTCCCAACAAATTCCAGCCTCCCATTCCACGCCGGTGTGGATACTGTGCCCTTGGTCTGAACTGATGATTGAAATCACAGCCCAAAAGTTTTTATTTGGTCAGCTCCTGAAAAAACAGTTTTAAAACAAGATTTCACATTTTATTTTGATCACTAAGCACAAAGACTCACTACTTGAGGCCTAGGGGGAAAAAAAAAAACCACCGGCATCCAAAAAACAAACCAAAGACTTCAAAGGCTCACTATTATTTTAGGCGTTTCTCCAGAGTTGAAGAGGGAGGGGTCGAAATTCAGGCTGTCTGGTCATCTGAGGATCTAGAAGGTTGGGAAGCACAACGTGCTCCTAGTGGAGCTGCGATGTCACCGGCCAAAAACTTCCCTCCCTCACAGCCGTGGCGGGAGGTGGGCCTCTCCGTGCTGGGGGAGCCGGCTCAGGCCGGCCTCCAGCGAGCTTCGCGCTTACCTGGGTACAGCGTGCCCGGAAGGCCCATGCTTTCCAAGTAGTTGTGGCAGCGCTCTTTATGTTCCTCTAAAGAGCTGCGCTGTTTATAGCTTCGGCCACAATATCCACATTTGTGAGGTTTACCAACTGCAGGAAACACAATTGAGTTCAAGACCCCAATTAAATGTCGGCCTTATGTATAATGGGAATGCATGCAATACAATTATTACCAAAAAAGTAAAAAAAAAAAAAAAACTCTACTCTTGAGAGCTAAAAGCATTATGGACTTGGTCAAAATTACTGAACTTAAAAATGTTAACGCTCAAGGGTTTCTTTGTACCAAAACACATGTAGTTCTTGTTTCATCTTGTCTCCAGCTCTGACTACCAAATTCTCTCCTTTCTAAATCACTGACGTCTGTCCTTTAACTGGAGGAAAGGAACCACTGTAGTGTCACAATGTGGATGCCAAACAACTGGACATAGATGTCAGGAAGGCCCCCGTGTCGGCCAGGTAGTCTGCAGACTCACCTCCTGAGCGGGCCTCTGTCTACGCTGTGAGCCAGACCTGGCGTGATGCTGGTTCCACGTCTAACACAACCAGAGTGAGCCCAGTTCTAAGGTGCTAAACTGGATAATGTGAAGTCTCTAAGAAATCACGGTGGACAAATATGCTTTAATAAAATGAACATTTTATTTCTAAAACGTATTAGAAATATTTTGTATATGAATACACAAATATAAAATATATTTCCATCAATACGAAAAAATGTATTTTCATATACCTGGAAAATACACTATGCGTTTTTCACAAAGCTTATGGAAGAGCTCTGTTTTCTGCCCAAAGAAATTTAGGATGGCATAGCTTCTAGATCAGCCCCGTCCAGCAGCACTTACTATGAGGACAGAGATTCCATCTGTGCTGTCCAATATGGCAGCCACCAGCCAGGTGTGGCCATTGAACACTCAAGGTGTGGCCAGTGCCACTGAGGAATGAAGTTTTAACTTTGATTTTACCTTATTTAAATTAAAATTAAAATACTTCATATGGCTAGTGGCTACTGTATTGGGCAGTATTAATTCTATACAATGAGTTTAGCCCTTCCTGGATTTTACTGAGTAGTATTTTAGGAAAAGATGACTAGCCAGGAACCATATCATGCCTAAGTTTAAAGACTTCAACAGATACCATTTTAAGGGATGAGTAAAATATCTTTCATCACTTATATAAGGAATATAAATTTTCGCCCAAAAACCAGAATCTTCTACTTCTTCCTCATGCTGTTTCATTTCACATCTTTCAAAGTAGTGTATAAAAATTAAAACCATCCAAATAAGAATGTTTGGTAAAATGGTTTAACCAGATCTTGTATTGGTTCAATCTCTTTCTTAGGTGAACAGAAGCTATAGTTTAAGAAGACTAAAGTGAAAATCAAAATTTGACTTCTGGAAAATTTAATAAAGAAAGAAGGGATTTTTCTTTATCTATAGAAAGTGCTGTACCCGAATACCAGGAAATAATGTTGAAATACAGAATGTGACCTAAAATTGCACATTTTATTGAGTATTGCTTTTAGAAATTAAGATAACCACTCAATGTCCTTTCCTTCAAAAGTTATAACTTCAGTAAATTCCATGATCAAAACTGCTTCCTATACACATATGGCATGGTGTCTGATAGCCATTTTTCTGAGTATATGATTGGTTTTCACTCTGGAACATAACAAATATGTTAATTGTAAGCAACTGAACTAAAATCTATCTTGAAGCATAGCCCCATACTTTGCAGGAAAGAAGTCTCTAACTAAGCTTGCAACTTCCTAAAAAAGCCATGAGGAAGGAAGGGGGATTCCTTCCCTACCCGTCCAGATCACCCAAGCCCCTTTTGTTATCAGCATGAGACAAATTCTGTGACTTTATCGCCACTAACATATTGGTCTGTGGAACCTCAGGCCACCACCAGCTGCTAGGGGAAGCTATGATGTTGATCCTGGTTTTTAAGGGACTAGGGGACCACAGTGGAATAGAATGTGGCCACATTTGAGTTTGCCAGACATGGGCTAAAGTCTTTATTTCATTCTAATGAAATCCTTTTGAAGAATCTAAACCGCTGTTTCTCTCTGTAAGAGCTGGGTGTGCACCCAGGGCACTTTCCGACAGCTGAGTGGCCAGCAGCCCGGGATCGATGCTGGTTTTCTCCACTTGCTCATCGGTGGATCCATAATAGAAATAAACTGCCCAAACTCTACCACTTGTTATATGTAATCGCTCAAGTAATTAGCCAGACTTAGAGCAGGACACCATCATGCCTTGAATGGAATAAACAGGCATAGAGCCAGAGTGACATGAAGCACCACAATGGATGTTCCTAACTTCACAATGGGAAGGAGAACAACATCACTTTAAGTCTTAAGGACTGACATGCAGAGGAGATTTCTCTTGCAAATCAGAGGGATCTGGGGATGATGATCACATATGGTTGGTGTCAACCTAAGCGTGGGCGTTTGCATTTTCTACTGACACAGGCAGCCATGCTTCCTACCAACCCGAGACAGTTGCTGCCAATGGTGTCTATGTCTACTCGACTCCTTAGAAATGGTAGATGTGAAGAATCTTTTTCCCAGACCACCTGTTAGCATGGCACAGACTGTACATGGTCACAGCAGAGGCCCTCACGCACATCCTTCATCTGCAGGTGGGACCACACATGCAGTCACACGTGCACACATTCAGAGATGCTCACCGTCATGCTGCCATCCTCCCATCTCAGGGGAGCTGCCTCTTCCCCCGTCACCCTGCAGCAAGGCCCTCCCTGGCTCTGAGCACAGGGCCCACACTGGCCACCTCCTGTCACCTGCCCACATTATAGGGCTAGCAGCTCCTCAGCTTCCTACAACTCCTTTCTTGGAAGGTTTTAAGAAGCTCAGCCAAATCATTACAATTTTCTGGTCAAGAGCATTTTGGGAGCCTCCTCCATGCTCCCACCAGGAAGGAGGTTGGGATGGAGAGAAGACAGCTTGAAGTCCCCCTGCGGCTCCTCCCTCTTGCCTCCAGCCATCCTGGTGAACTCCTGCCCACTCCCCTCGCCAGGGGAAGAACCAGGTGCTTAACACTTGCTAAGATGTGTGCCAAATCCCCTTCTACGATCACTGCTGAATCACAATCTCCGTCAGGACTTCTCTAAAACAAACTTTAGAAACTCACCTTTCGGCATGCACTCAAACCCTTCCTGCTACGCCAACTCTCTCCTGACCTTCCACCCTGGGGACTGACTGTCCCGTCGGATGCTCTGTCATGCTTCTCAACATGTGAGTGCTTTCCTTGTGTGCACCTGTCTCCCCATGGAACATGAGCACCCTGAGGCCCTCGGTAAATGTGTGATAAAGAGATGGACACAATGAGAAGCCCCTAAAACCCCCAACCGTTAAATCCACTCATCACTTTTGAGAAGAGATAGCCTGAGCCCTGCAGAGCTTTCACAAAGCCCACACGTCCTCACCTGCTTGTCCTGCTCCCTGGGGATGGCAGGAAGGGGCTGGTCTGAAGCAGCCCCGTCACCCACAGCCCAGACTAATGGCTAATGGGAGGCTGGCTGGCAACTTCTGGGGACAAGGGCCATCACCCTCCTGCCCCCAAAGCCTCGTGCCATGCGCTACGTCAGCTGGGCCTGACTGCAGGGTGCGAAGGAAACCCACGCACACCATGCAGTGCAGACCATGCTGTGGCAAACGGGACACAGGCCAGCCCGGCCGAGGGCCCTTTCTTCCTCTGCCCTGCAGGGTGTGGGCTACTGGATACTGAAACTGCAGGGAGATGTCTCAGGGGGCAGAGGACCTAATCGAATCAAAGGCGGACTCGGGCTTCACAGGTTGGGAGTGTTTGGAAAACGGTGGAACATTTATGCTAATGATGATCTAGCTGAGGCTCCCGTTCACTTGGGCTGTACTTTATGTATCTCATTCAAAGAGAAATGCTACTGTCTAAAACCTGGTGACATCTCCAAACCGGCCTCTCCAAATGGGGCCTCGGCTGGTTTCTGGCATCAGAGTCGAGTTGGATTGTCCCAGTGGGTGTGCCCTCAGATGACGATGGGGTTATGCCCTAAATCACCTTTGTCATCTCCTCTGCAACTGTTATTGCTATTAATATACCTTATGTAAAATTAAGTGTGACTTAACAATGAACATAAAGAAAGGTATCTGAAAAACTTTTCAGGCATTATCCAAAGTACAGCTGACAAAATCCTTTACAAAGACCTCAGTTGCCTGGCAAAATAGGATGAGGCGGCCTCTTCTGAAACACACTATCTATGGGTGAGACGTGTGTGTGTGTGTGTGTGTGTGTGTGTGTGTGTGCGTGTGCGTGTGCACATCCCCACCCATTTCCGCTAGCTCAATGGGACAGGCAGAATATGGGGCAGGAAGCGGGGAGCTGATGCCAAAGCCATGCTGGCCAACACCCCGTGGAGGGCTGTGCTGGGACCGGGCGTGGGGCCAGCCAGCAAAGAGGCGACCTGCTGCCCTGCGCAGGCCGGCAGAGCAGAGGCGGCTCCCTACCCGGGACACGCAGGCAGCGCCCAGCAGACCTACCGGAGTGCGTCCTCAGGTGGCCTGTGAGGGCGTCCCTCCGTCGGCAGGCATAGTTGCACAGGTGGCACTTGAAGGGCTTCTCCCCGGAGTGTAACTTGATGTGCCGGAGCAGGTTGCCTTTCTGGGTGAAGGAGGCCCCGCACTGGTTGCACTGGAAGGGCCGCTCCCCTGGGACGAAGAGAGGACAGCCGGTGACAACAAACTCAGAGCAGGGACAAGAGCACAAGGCTGCGAGAAAGTTGTTTCCCACGGGGGCTCGGTGACTTCCACCGGCTGCAGGTTTGATAGAACATGAGGCTTTCAGACTAAACCTGCCAGCTCCTTAACGCTTCACTGGCTGGGTCAATTTGATCTGAAAATCTAATTTTTTTCCCCTAAATCAGAATGGCACATCACAATGCAAATTCAAACTCATTTAAATAAAGTGACTGCAACATTTTGTGATGAAGAGCCACTCTTCCTGATCAGCAGTTTTGGAATAAACCAATATCCAATTTTGCGTGTTGTGGCATTTGGTGGGGTTTTTAATGTGGCTTTTTTCAAAGGGTCTTTAAAATATGCCACTGAAGCAGCAAAATAAAAAGGAAACTCATTAAAAATGCATTTCAGGATCACAAGTTCATTTCAGCGTTACATTCTTATATTTAAATGAAAGGCACTTCATTATAACAGTTATAATAACTTCTTTTCATTTACATTTTCCCTGTATTTTCCCTTTCAATTTCTTCTCCATTACCTGTCTGTCCCTAAGCAGGCAAATCAGGAGAGAGACAGACAGAGTGTGAGGATGAGAGAAAGAGGGAGAGAGAGAGAGAGAGAGAGAGAGAGAGAGAGAGAGATGGAGAAAGATTGAATAAAATGAGAAGTTAAGAAACTGAAGGAAGCTTCCTATCTTCCAAAGAACATCCCCAAATCTCCCTATGGCAGGGTACAAAGTCAGAGCTGCACTGAGATTTCCTGCAGTTTTCTTCCTTCATAAATCCTAAAACCATTAAGCTATTATTGATTTATATCCATAGAAGACAAGTTATATTTTAGGTACAGTTATTCTAGGAGATGCAATTTAGCTGTTATTAAGGAATTCTTTCAGGGCCAGTACTAATGAATTTGTGACTAAGGAAACACTTGGCCCTCTGCCCTAACAAAGGGATAAACAGGTATCTGAGAAAAAGAAATATTGTCCTGTTTAGTCACAGGTCTTGGAATCTAAATCAGTGAACATTTCATTTAACTCTCATTGAATGTAAGTAAATATAAAAGCTCTTTTGAAAAACAAGTGCTTTATTTAGAAGAAGAGTGCTATGTGACCACAATTCTGGGTGTCAAGATACCATAAAAATGTATTTCCTAGGGACAACTTCTCCTTAGGAAAAAAGAAACATGTTAAAATGTCTATTTAACCATTTTTCCAACTGATGAATGTGATTATGGTACAGAAGACAGCACTTATCAAAAGCAATTAAGTAGAAGCATATCTGGTACTGTTAAAATCCACACCAGATTAAATTTATAATAAGTCTATATTGGCATTTGAATTTCATGATTATCATCACTTTTTTTTTAAGTGGGCAGGATAGATGTGCTACTATAAAAGCTAAAACTAGTTCACAGTGATATTCAATTATAGACCAATGGAAGGTTTCCCAATGCTGACCAGGAGATATTCGTGTTTCCCAAATCCCTTCCTGGAGCAGTCTTGGCTGAACAGAGGGGAAAGATTAAGTCAGGCAGGTGATGGCAAAACCAGCTCACTAACTCTCCGAGTTACAAGCCTGCGCCTGCGGCCAATTTTGGATGGGCGATTAAGACAGCTGGTAGCCAGGTTGCCCTGAGGTGCTTCCAATGGAGAGAGATCATTTAATTACCTATTAGAAACACTCCTGGGCCTTCATCGCACATGTGTGTGAATGTGTGCGTTCAACTCCCAGTGGACGGCAGGGAAAGGCAGGTGACCCCGTGTGCAGGGAGACCCGGAGTGAAACGCACGTGCCTCCAACCACAGCTCCCGTTCGGACTGGCTGCATAGGACAGCTCGTGCCATGGAAACACTCATAACACGGATGTGGGGACACTCCTGGTGACAAAACTGTGTTTGCGGTTCGATGCCAAGTTAGCAAATTCAACCCTACGCCTGTGCCATGGGAAACGCCCTTCTCTGCGTTGGTGAGGTGCTGGAGCCCCAGCTTCTCCCCGGTAGGAAGGGCTACAGGGAAAACACGAGGTAGAGCTAGTGTCTTACCTGTCTGAAACACAAGGGACAGATCATTACAGCCAAGGCGCCCTTCGGCAGGGCCGGGCAGGCAGGCAGGGTTCTCCTGCCTCCCGCTGTGCCTGGTGTCCTGATCCCCATGGGCAGACGGATTGCACTGGAAACCTGTCTGTTTCTGAGGGCCTGTGCTGGCACGCACGGGTCGCCCTGGGCGTGGGGTCCTGAAGGGGCATTCCCGAGAGTGACAGCGCTCCACTCAAGAAAGTTTCCCCGTGGACGTGTTGAGAGGTGAGGGGACACACCCACAGGGCTGGACACGGAACACGGCCCATGTGGGGGGTGTTCTTGCGTGTCCAGGGTCCATCACTTGCCTTCTGTAGGCCAACAGCTCATTAATGCAGCTGAGTAGATCAAGATTCTCTAAGGTTGTGACGCTGTTACTGAACTGGGAGGAGGGCTTTCGTATCATGATTTCAAAATTTAGTTTTTGTCCCAGTGACTCTACAGATCTCCCATTTTAGGGACCCTTTGTAAGAACGTGTGAGCCCTTTTTAATAGCTTAATTGGGAAAAAAAGAAAGTCTTCATGGACACCTGCATTATAGAATTTCTGAGAGCACATCAGAACAAGGGGAACTGAAAAGTATGTCTGAAGTGCAGGAACTGACCTGGGCCCGCTGTGCCCGCACCTTGCAGCAGCGGGACAATCGGGTGCTGTGCTCAGGAAGGCCGGGGCTGTGCCTTTTCACCTTGCAGATGGGAACAAAACAGGTGCGGGTCTATACAGAATGTCCAAAACCCAGACACTCTTCTTGGTCTTTATTATTAAAAATTCTACCATTTAGAATAATAACACCCTGCATTTGCACTCCGAATTCCCTGCTTCCTTCCTACTTCTCTCTCTGATTCTCACACTGGCCCCGAGATGTAGGCAGGGAAGGCATCACTATCACACCTGAGTCCAAAATATGAACCTGATCAGCAAAACAGGGGAAGTGAAGTGCTAGTACCAAGGAACTGTGTACAAATGGCACCAACGGTATTTCACCAAGGCACCAGTGTGGCAGAGGTGAGATGCCCCTGAGAACCCTCTATGTATCAGGAAGGGACCGAGAAGTCCTGGAGCCTCTGCCAACTCCGTCATGGGCAGGAGGAGCAATGGCCACAGTGCAAGTCCTAGCTTGTCCATGGGGAATCACATCACACCTAAGCCCCCAGATGGAGAGCTGTTCCAAATAGCCTGTCTACTGTCCCTCACTCACCTGCACTTCCCTGACCTTGGCGGATGCTCTGCAGTCTGCACTCCACCCCTGGGTGCTGGTGAGAGTGCAGCCCGCCCTCCTGTCTCTCCCCGGGGTCTGACTCAGAGTCTGCATGTTCACAAGCTCTCAAATGATTTACATCCCCTGTGAGAAGTTTCAGAAGCACTGCTCTAGAAATGTTTTAAACATAGAGAATTCAGAAAGCACGCCTTTTCTAACATATTCACTCAGATCCCAGAAAAATGAAAACCTTTCTAGCATGAGCAGTTAGTTATTCAACTCTAGTTTGGCCAAACCAGGCATTGCTCTATCTACCTGTGACCCTCTATATTTATGCAAATGGAATGCATGATGAAGACAGTCCATGAGTTCATTGTTTCAGGTGTTTTGTTTTTCTTTTAAATAAAGGGCAAGGCAGGAACTATAAAATTGATTTCTGGGAGTTATTTGTTCCGTAAGTGAAAAACTCAGTGTATTGGTGTTTAGGTGGCACCTAGCTGCTACTTGTTGGGAGAAGTGAGTGGCAAACAGCAGGTACCAACCCGCATATCTGTTCTTGGCAGGTTGATTCATTAAATGTAATTATCCTTTTTATCAAGGCAGGCAGTCATTATATTTTGGCAATTTAGTATGCCAGAATTTGATTCACTTATCAAATATTCATGTCAGAGAATTTTCACTGTACAGTCAGGCTCTACACGAAGTAGCAGGAAACACGGGTAAGGTCTGCTCCAGGGTCCCAGCGGATCCTGGGGAGTGCCTGGCACAGGAAGCCCACCTCCCCGCCGATGTCCACTCACACAGAAGGGGGAAGGGACTGCCGTCCAGCTCACTGCACCTAGCTTTGGATGTGATGGGTCTATTTCACTGGGTAATTTGAGGATTTGGGGAACATTACGAAGAGCAAGGTTTGCTTAATTTTAGAAGCTGAATTTTTATTGAAGATGGATACCTATTGAAAATCAATTTATTTATGGTTTTCTGGACATATTACAAGGGGAATACATCATTTTGGAAACTGCCTTGACTCAAATGTAAAAATCACACTCCCACAAATATCCGTATTTTCTGATAACTCGGCTTTTTCTTTTTTTGCTCAACAAAATTTCTGAATTCCTGCTGAATGTTTGATAAACATATATGTTTTGGCCCCACGTAAGCAGCACACAAGGCTCTGATTTCCTCACTTTCCTGAGATATCTTATAGAATCTACTGGGTCTCTAAGGTGCACATTTCATCTTCCTCTCCCCTCCTGGGGACTGCAGTGGCAGACACGAGCCCTGTGATGACCTAGCAACGCCAGCTCACAGGCAGTGATGGCGCAGGGTCTCCAGGCTTTAAGTCCACGCTTTCAGCCACCACTAGAATTGGTGAATTTACTGTGTTTTACCCACCTTTACGGCAGCTTCCCACGTAAAGAATAGTTTCTGTTCCATTCGGAAGCAACCTCCTGCCCACAGTGAAAGGTCAAATGTGTGCCACGAATATTTTATTCCCAAGACTCTTTGGCACCATTAGTGGTGGTGACTCAGCAGTTCTGCCAGACCAGCCTGTGACTGTTCCATCAACGTGCCGGGCTGTCAGAGACGCATGGAGCAGGCACGATGTGGACAACGAGACTCCAAGACGGGCTGTGCTTCCCCACGCCCGCCAGGGAGAGAACCTCGTGTGAGCCTGGGCACAACTCCCTGACACTAGATCGCCCATATTCCTTTTTTTTTTTGAGACAGAATACCACTTATACTTTGAAAGCCTCCAGTAAATCTTGCAAAAAGATGGGGTCTTAGCATGAAATTTTTTTACCAATTGAGATGAAAACTAGTGGCAAACAAACTGTCTGATTGGAAGAGTCACCCATTAGAGGGTGAGCCATTTGAAAACCGATCCATCCTCTCTCTGAGAAACTGAATTTTGCTGCTATTCCGCCATTCACTAATGTTTCTAAGAAGCAAGCCCTGTTAGTTTGAAAATAATCAAAACACACACATCACTCATGGTTCCTCAGTGGGAGCTCTGCGGAGGAGGTTTCGGTGCATCAGTACTCTGTTTTGTTGAGGGTGGACCACTGAGCACGTGCAGCCTAAGGGTGCAGCCCAGGCTGTTTGGCAAGTTAACATCAGGCCCTCGACAGACTTCTCATCTGGTCTGTTCACTTTTACCGTGTTTTATTTGTGGAGTCAGTTGGTGTGTGTTGGGCAGTCCTGTCAGATGTTGCTCGGGAACGAGAACACCGTAACTCAGCACCAGCCGCACCCAGCCACTTGCAACCCCTGTGCTGCCAACCAGTTTGCATCACGCTCAGAACCCTCGAGGAAGACAGGATGTCTTCCCCCTTCCTCACCCCACAGACCTTCTCCAGGCCACTAAAGGAAAAACTGCTCCCAGCCTTACCAGTGTGGCTTCTCTTGTGAACCATGAGCACATTGGGCCCGATGCAAATGATCCCACAGATATCACACTTTAGCTTTCCGTTAGGAAGTCGAATGCCTCCAACGCCCGACAAAGCCGCGCTGCCTTGGTCCCTGTGGGAGCCATTCATTTTCTCTCCCGAGGCATCAAGCATTCGTAAATCCTCCGCACATTCTTCCCCATTCATTTCACAGGCACGCCCATTCTCTTCATCACTCTGAGTCTCTACTTTAACATTACCAGCTGAAAGACACAATACAGGAGGCCACTCAGTGTCATTGCAAAAAAACCACAACAGAACAACATAGCAGCAAAAAGACAATCAAATAGATGCAGTGAGCTACTAAACAGACGTTCTTAGCATATACCAAAGGGGTGCAGCCCGAGCTCCCTCTGCGTTCAGCCTGGAGTGGGCTTCATGGCACACCGTAGCCGGGCCAAGGGTGCAGGCTGCAGGGAGGACCCGCCAGCCCGCTCTATAGACCCCAATGGAGAGTGTCTGAAAATGCGTGAAAAAGCTGTTAAAGTCCACACTTTAGAGTTGGGCCCTCACTTTAAGCAGGTTAAGGTCACCGGATCCACAGCCTTGTGGAACCTCAGGAGGGGTCTGAGGCAGATCCTACACCCGCTCTGCCCGAGGAGCACCTTGCCCTAGAAGGTGAGCACTGCTTGGGACACATAGTCCAACTCGCTAGGACATGTAAGCTTGTTTGGCAAAATCCCTAAGACAGTGGTTATCAAGTCTGAAAAATTTCCTGTTCTCGTTTCATGTAAATAGTAGTGGACCTTGGGACAAATCTCAGCAAACACTCAGAGTTCTGACCACAGGTCCCTTCGAGACTGCTGGAGGGCCCTTCTGTCTCTTTGGCACATGATCATTCTAATCCCTTTTTATCTTACAGTGACGTAAATGAATCCTGTGTTCCCAAGTACAGGTGTCATTTCTTACATTTCTTCCTTTTGCGGAAGGGCTATTTGGGGTGCTTTATGACTGCACGATTTCTGGAAGAGCTTTTCAAGGAGAAAGATGCTTGTGGGGGGGGCAGTGAACTGCTGGTGTCAACGGGTACAACCACCACTGTTTACTCTGTGTCATTGTTTCCTCTAAGTCACATGTAGGGTAATAATGTCATCTGCATATTTCTCTTCCTAGAGAAAATAAGAGACATGTCGTTTGTATGCTTCTGAGACAATGACAGCGAATGGATGAACCCAACACTGTAAGAATGAGCAGAACCTGCAGTTGTGCCCAAAGCCATCATTTTAATCATTTGCACAAATTAAAAAGAGCAGGTAGGTAAATTTTGCCAAGTAAAATAGTCGACGAGATAGATGACAATCAAGACTGCATAATTTTTGGTCAACATCTTCAATCAATGGTTCTCAGAGCTCAGTCCCTGGAGAAGCAGCATCAGCATCACCTAAGAACTTGCTGGATGCCCAGATTGTTGGGGCCACCCCAGACCTGCTGGCTCAGAAACCCCAGGTGGGCCCAGCAATCTGTGTGTTAACAAGCCCTCCAGGAGATTCTAGTGTACACTCAGCACTGAGAACAACTGTTTTAAACAACCAACTTTGTTAGTAACACTCCAAATTTGTTTTATTCAACAAATTTCTCTTATTTGGAGATCTAAAGTCCAGACACTGAAATCAAACTACCTGGTCTGGAATCTCAGTCTACTATTCAGAAGCTCTGAGATCTTGGGCAAGTTCTGTAACGTCTCTACGCTTTGATTTTCTCATCTGTGAAAAACAGGAACCATCAGAGCACTAGCCCATCAGAGTTAACACGTGGGGAGTTGGCGGAGGACAGTGAGGGACATGGCAGGTGGAGCCATGCGCCAGTGGTTGCCTATGTCAACAGTCGTACGTGTTGACGCCCCGGTAGTCCCAGTGCAGCCGTCCCATGGAGTGAGGCTCTGTCTGCCCCAACGCCACATGCCAGCACACAGCAATTTAATCGCACCCTCCTGTTTAAGCTTCACAACAACTCCATAAAGGAAGAACTATTACTATCCTATTTTATAGTCGAAGAAGCTGAGGCATAAACAGGCTGAAAACTTTCTAAGGTCTCACAGCTAGCAAGTGGCAGGGTTGGGAGGTAACGGCAGGCAGCCTAGCTCCAGTCCCCGAAGTCCTAACCACTATCCAGATGTCCCTTGGGATCCACAGGGCATTGCTTCCAGGACCCCACAGACACCAAATCTGTGGGTGCTCAAGTCCCATAGTTGGCCCCACGGAACCCGCAGATGTGAAAAGTCCGCCCTCCATATCTGAGGGTTCCACGTCCCTCACATACTGTAATTTCAACCCACAGTTGGCAGAATCTGCAGATGCAGAACCCATGGAAACCGAGGGCTGCCTGCCTGCCAGTGTTTTCCTACTAGCTCTTTGGAGAAAAGACAGACAAAGGAATAAAATAAATTAACTAGAACATGGGCCACAGCCTCCGTGGTGGACCCGAAGACCCCAGAAGTGAGGATGTACCTCCAGGCTGAACCATGCCACCTGTCTCTTCCCACCGGATCCTGGCATTCCGCCAGTCTGCGCTGAGACTAGCGCAGTGGGGACTCCCCCGTGTGCTTCCCTGCAAGACTCTGAAGATCAGAGGCTCAGCACCTGCATCTGAGCAACCCTCTCGCTCACCTCTCCCACCTGCCAGGGACAAAAGACGTGGACAATAAGGGAGACAGGTTGGCTGTTCAGGCAATGGTGCTTAATTATTGCTCAGTTCTCTAGAATCCATATTCTCAGGTAGGGGCTGTGTATCTTTTTGGGTGGAAGCAAATTCACTAGGCCCTCGTTGCTCTCCAGTGTCTGCACCAGTCTGCCCTGGAAACATGGTAAAACTGCAAAGATCTGTGCACTCCTTAACCTGGGATTATTTCTAACCATCCGTCTTCGGGTTTTTAGAATGAGATTGGGGCCTTCTAGAACACAATGGAGCAGATTATGATTCCATGGAAGCTACAACACAGGGCTGCAGCAATGGCGGGAGCCAACTTGCAAATACAGACTGGATCTCAAAAGTTGAAACCTAACAGACATAACGTAAGGTCTAGTGGAATTGAAAACACAGGGTGAGGGTGTCTCATCTTCCCGTATGCAAGTGTGCAAAAGGTTTCCGGGGTTTTGGCTGAAGGTGAGCTCAATCCGTGCTGTGGCTGGAAGAAAGGAATGGCCAAAGAAGTGGTTCTGGAGTCCTGCACCGACTGAGATCTGGAGTCCCTGGCACTGGTCGGTGACTGTGCCTCTTGTGAAAAGGGCAAGCACGGGCGGGAGCGGGTTCCCAGGAAAGGAAGTCCTGGAACGGAAACCAGTTCCTGCAAGGAATGTCGCTGGCCCTGGACACACCCGGCCCAGAGAAAGCAAAGGCCCAGGCTGAGCGGCTGGGCAGGCCGCAGCCAGGAGAGACGCACCCGGCCAACAGGACCAGCACTTCCTCAGTGTGGCTCTAAAAGAGAAGAGAAGGCATTTGAGGAGAGGCGACTGAGCGATAAATGCAAGAAGGGGGTTGTGCCACAAGAGGCCTCCGCACGGGCAGGCAGAGGGCGGGCCCTGGAGGTTGGCAGGCGCCCGGATCTCAGGTCCTGCCACCCCCGTGGCCCTGTGTGTGGCCTCCACCAGCATGCCCCCGCCAGGAGTGAGACAAGGCCTCCGAGGGCCCTTTCCTTTACCTAGAAAAAAATAACAAGTGGAGTGTGGCCTGTCGATGGCAGTGTACACAGGGCTCGTGGGAAGGCTCGGCAGGTGTGTACGAGTTTCCACGGGCCCTTTATTAAGATTTTGAAATCCAACTACAGAAGGCAACGACACCAGTGGTTGCCTCCACTAATAAAGGAGTTTAGGATGGATGACGGGCATTTGTTGCTGCCACCCATCTCCCGGCAGTCTCATACTGGGGTAACCTGGAGCCCACCCAAAGGGACACGCAAGGCTCCCAACTGACTCTGTTAAGAATGTCACATGGGGAGTCCTTTCATTTTCTTAATAACAATCCTTAAATGGTACACATCAGACCTGTCCCAAAATCAATTCTGTGAAATAGTTAGTCTGCCCCTAATTTGCACTGCTTGTGTTTAGGTCGACCCCAGGGATTTGTCTCCAGGGAAAGTTAGCCAGGGCTCAAGCTGACCCTTGAGGTTCTGAACACCCAAACCTCTCTGACTCCTCCACTTGCTTGGACCTGAAACTGCTTCGCTGTGGAACTGTTTCCATGAAATGGAGCACTCTCCCTGAATATAGCGAATATACTTATAAATATTTTGTAAACTCTCCTACTACTTAAAAAAACGTTGAGCTCAGTACGATGCTGAATTGAACTGATTAAATATACAACGTGAAATGGAGACGTGTCCGTTTCTTTCCCCCAGAACATTCTGGCTCAGGCCTGCCCAGGGCGCTTCCACTAAGAGACAACGGACAGGGGCCCAATTTTATTATTCAATAAATGTGGCTTATATTAAGAGTGGATGTTTTCAAACCCCCAGTCAAAACCTACTTTCCTTCCCAGATGCTATTTAAAAATAGGAAAAATTAAAATCTTGCTGTCGTATCTTAGAGGACTTCAACGTTATTAGTTACCCAACAGTCCTAAGAGAGACCCCATGCCCTGAATGTAGGTGGAATCTACAGACAGATTTAGAATTGAAGAACCCGGAGGCCTGAATTTGCTGCCAAGTGTTATATGCACTCACAAATAATTAATCATTGTTTAATGCATAGGTATAATGTACACTGGCAGTCCTCACCTTACAAATGGGTTATGTTTCCTCTTCATTTCCTTTTCCTTTTTAGAATACTTTTCCATTTACTGGAAAAGTGAATGTTTGGTACTCAGAATGCATTTCTCCATTGAAAACATAGTCTGAAATATCACTCCGGTATGAGTTTGGGCCATGTGAGCTTGAAATGTTCAGTATTTTAAATAAAAAATGTGGCACAGATATATTCTTGCAACACTCGTGACTAGCAAGTAAAAATCAAATGAAATAAAAACATTTACGATGTATCTCGAATCGTGGTAATGAAATGAAAATTTGAGATGAAGAAGAGATTTATATATGTGTTTTTGTGTTGCCTCCAAAAGAGACTTACGAAACTCTTAGGCATTTTAAAGGTCAATGGAACCGTTTATTATAATTTAATAGCATTTAAAATGTAGAGTTTTTTTTTTTGTCAAAGTGCATGATTAGAAACGCTTTTCTCCTTATCTGATGTCTAATGCCTTTAAATGGAAAGAAGTGGAGAAGAGAAAAGAAAGACAAAAGAGAGAAAAGAGAAACTATAAAAAAGAACAAGTTATAAGCGTACAGACATTTACCTCAGGTAACTAGGGACACAAACTGGAATAAAGAAGGCAGAGGAGGTCAAAAAGGCTATGTTTTTAATTTTCCGGAAGGAAGAGAAGAGGTGTTAAGGGGCAGAAAGGGCAATTCTCTATTGTGACCACAAGGTGGCGATATTGGCCCAGAACAGTTTGGTTGTCGTCTGGGTGGGGAAGTCCCGAAATCTACGGGCCACTAGTGTGCGCGGGAGATTCACAGTTTGACTACTGGGGGGAGTGGGGAGAGAGAGCCACCGATACCTCACCAACATATCTGCATAAATATATAGGTGAGGCATAGCAAAATACATATCATCTATGTTTTAAAAACTCCAAATATATCTTCACATGCAGCAATGTTTTCAGACTGTTTTCACCAAAGGATCTACTTCAACATTACAGTATGCTCGGGCCTGCACCCTCCTCAACTTAACGAAAACATGTCTTAGAATGTATTATTTTACTCTTAAGTGCATTTAAATTCTCAAAACATTTCAACATGATTGTTCATCTCAAAGTCAGTATCATTTCTCTGTCCTAGTACCTTAATGTTTTCTATGTTCACAGAAGCACACACTTATACATATACACATATATCAACATTTACATATACATACATATATCTCACAGAAATAAATATCAGGCTATTTTAAATTGGAATCAAAGGAATATCATTAAAAGAAAGATTTCTATGAATTTTATATTTGGAAAAGTTGTCAATCCTAGTTTTGAGAAAAGGGGTATACTTAGACTGACACTGCTAAATCCTTTAGATACAAGGTTGTTTTTGATAACCAGGATGTCAGAAACCTAAACTGTTTTGATACCTTTTAAATTAGAGTCTGTAAGCATGATTGCTACAGTGTTAACAAACACAAACTGTTTTCTGATGTTGTTTTATAATATTAGAGAATTTACTAATACAGGTTCTGAAGACCCAAGTCCTAAGGGGGGCTAACAACTTGCATGACTTTAAATATTCAGCTCTCTATGTAATTTATAAAAAGCACTCTTCATTCTTTAAGATACTCCTTCAAAGGTGTTGCCCAAATAAATTTATCATTTATCAGCTCTCAATACCTAAAAAAGAAAAATGAAATTAACATCTGTTTTTGGTTTAACAGCTCAGATCAGAGAAGGTGCCCAGCATTGACAGTGTGCTTGCTCATGCAGCAAGCACCACGGCTAACGGCCTGGAAGCCTGTGATTTCTCTCTTCTCGGTTCTGAAATTAATACTCCAGAGCAGCACATGGGGAGTATGTGTCTGTCCCCTGTCCCGCAAAAGTGTAAAATTATCTCGAAACCATATTATGTTGTTTGATGGTGACAGGAAGTATGGCCATTTTATCCTCACACTCAATAAAAAGGAGATAATCACAACACTGGTAACAAAACGGTCCAACAGCATCATCAGAGTAACAGTCCCACTGGTACTATCCTTACTCCCACCCTCGCTGTTACTCCACCGCCATGCTCCCTGGTACATCCCTCAACCGCCTAAACCTCACTTGTGTACTTTATTACATAAACTATGTCCCTGATGGTAGATATTTAATGAATAGAATGGTAAATATTTAATTTATCTCCTTTTTTCAAGTGTGAAGGAAAGTGTTCATGCAGGAACATGCACTCACAATATTTACACAATGGAAACTGAGTATGAAATGAACATATATTTCCATGTTCTAGAAGGAAAGCATATACTTACGAGAGAAAGATTGGGGAATTATTGCATGAAAATCCCTAAAGTCATCAGCCCCATATGTAACTGCAATAAAGAAGGCAGAAAGAAAGCTGGGTTGTAATACCATTAGAGAGATACAGTAAGAGTTTAACAGAAAGCTTTATTTTTTTTAAAAAAAACATATTATTGCTCAAAACCATTGTTTAGCTACTCATCTGCTATATAATTGGCCCTCATATAGGCAACAGAAAAGTGATCATTCAGAAAAAGGCTGAATCCCCCAGGGTCTCAAATCACAGCGTTATATCACAGAGGGTAGTTTGCAGCAACTGCTGATGGGTTCAGCATCCTAGAGGTGGTAACCCAAACATTCTAGAACTATGAGAAACCATTCAGCAGAACTGGTCCAAGACCTCAGCCTCATTACAGGGCACCTCCTGGGAGAAGAGCACATATCTTCACACAAACAGTGTGTCTCTTAATGAGCTGACTGCATCGAAAATGTTCTTCATTCAGCTTTTTCTTAGCAAGTGTTTATAGAAAATCAGAAAATGTTCATGCAACCCACTGGGTAGCGAAAAATTAATGTTTTCCCTGACCCCAAGCAGAGCTACCCATTCCTGCGAGTGGTCCTCTCAGTGGCTTGCGTAAGTGCTACCACTGCCTCACATCTTGCATCTTTACTCTCTTGCAGTCTCCCAGGGTGCTCCTACTTCTTCAGACTTGGCAGATTCTGCACATTCGCACGTGCACACACATACACACACACAATTTTCCTTCCAGGGGTCACAGCCCAGTGACTATTAGAGTTAGGTGCACAGTGCAGCTGCTAAGTTAAACTTGTTGGAGGAGATACTAAGTTAAGTCTCCAAAGTGACCTGCAGGAAACAGACCTCTTGAACTTTGGTTAAACTAGTATTTCCCAAATTTCTCTGACCACAGACCCTCCCTTTTTCCCCCATGAAAAACTTAATAAATTATTGGGATAGTGGGCAAACACAGTTTAGGAGACACTTTCAAAGCTGTTTCTTGAAGTGATTGGCTTAATTATCTCCTAGCAAACCCTTCCTCTTCATCTATTTATTTTGTGTGCTGACAGTCCAAATCTAATGGATGAGGCCGCCACCACGAATCCCATCAGGCAGAGCTATGGTGAGTTGGTTTGCCCCGCGCGGATGTCCCTGCTGGCCTGCACAGCCAGGTTCACGACAACCTGTGTGCTCTTGTCCGCACTGCGCTCTCACCCCTTCTGCAAACCCTTTGACCTCAGTTATTCTACACGATGGGGCTTCTTCTAGCTCAGATAATGGGAGAAAAGGCACAGGTGGCTTAAGGGGTAAGTATTACCACTTGAAAACAGGGCATCACAACAGGTGACAGGGTATGAAGCTCTCTGATGAAACAACAAAGCACTGTGATACACCTGATAATGGTGACAATGTCCACATGGTGCTTATGATTTGACAGTGAACTTCCTGACACACCCTTCAGCTCTGAGGCCAGGGCTGCTGCCTGTCGTCTGTGTGACGATGACCACAGCAGTGGGAGGTACCATGTTTACCAGTGTACTGAGAGTAAAGGAGCTTAGAGATTGTAAGTGAACACAATGTGTCTAACATTGGTCTCACACCAGAGAACGTGGACTTGTGCAGTCTTGAGTAATCAAAGAGTAAGCCTTGAGATACCGACTTCCGCCAGGACACTCTCCTCTCCACACATTGCCATTAATATCAAGAATATTGCAATACACTGTTAGACATTAAATGTTAGTCACTTTTCAAGAGAATCAGTTCTTTGCCTAGTGTAATTCAAAGTAATTCGTTAATTTTTATCCTAAATACTTGATTCCCTAAAAATTACAAAAAGTTTAAAAAACAAAATATAGCTTTAGCTATCAAGTTATTCCACATCTGCAGAGTAAAGCTGAATTAATAAGAACTCACTCTCATTCCTGTACCATCCACATTCATGCATACAATTTCATTATCATTATTTTTTTTTTTTGAGACAGATTCTCACTCTGTCACCTGGGCTAGAGGGTTGTGGCATGAGCCTAGCTCAAAGAAGCCTCAGACTCCTGGGCTCAAGCGATCCTCCTGCCTCAGCCTCCCAAGTAGTGGGGACTACAGGCATGTGCCACCACACCCAGCTCATTTTTCTATTATTTAGTATAGACGGGGGTCTCTCTCTTGCTCAGGCTGGTCTCGAACTCCTGACCTCAAGCGATCCTCCCGCCTCAGCCTCCCACAGTGCTAGGATTACAGGCGTGGGCCACCGCACCCGGCCCACACAACTTAAGAGTTTAGAAAAAGGAGTGTATGTTTTTCTAGATGGCCGAGTAATTATGCACAACAGCAAAATGTGGAAACACCCTGTTCTGTGCTAAAGTCCAGTACCTCGTGGTAGCCACTCACTTTATAAACGCCAGGTACTTATGGAGCACTTCCCACAAGCAGCTGTTAATCCCCACGGTGTCCTGTGAGGCAGGCACTGCTACCATTTTACCAACGAGGAAACTGGGGCTCAGAGGAAGTTCTGGAATTTGCTGTCCTGGTGGTTGGCATGTATATTTGCAAATTTGAGACATACAGTTAACACATAATAATCAGGATTCAAAATGCACATTCTCTCCATGTAAGCTTCCTGGGGCAGCAGAGGCCTTGAGGAAGCTGTGTTCACGGTGCCTGAGTGGCAATGCAAGGTGTGTACGTGCTGCAGCTGCAAAAGCACGTACACACTTAAGTGTCACTTGGAATGGGACATGGGGAGTAACGGTGCACTTGCCAACAGAGTCCCCCAAACAGTGAACCGATTACCAACCAAGGAACCAATGACTGGGAAGGTGCGGCCATTAGGGCCTCCATAGCTCTGTCCCTTGTGTGGACCCCAGGGGCCCAGCAGCTAAGCCTGGCATTCCTCACCCCACAGTGAGGGTAGGCGACTGAACAAAGGCACAGAGGAGGTGAGTGTGCACAGTGGTCCCTGACAGCTCCTCATGCCCCACGAGCTGCGGGCCCAGGGGCTGTGCAGACCGATAGTGCTCGGGCAAGCTGGGAGACAGGCCCTGTCCCTGCTTCTCATGCATTTGGGGCATTTGCAGGTGCAGACTCCATGTGCCCTGGAGACAGTCCTGGCTTTAAGCTGGCCTCTCGCTTGCCGTGAGAAGCAGTCACGGTGATGTTACGGAAGTTATCATTCAGTGATTAGCTCTCGACCTTGTTCTCATTTATCTAAATTCCATCTCAAATTTCAGGCCATTGTTTTATAAAAGAGCACAGATTATAAGATGTGTTAAATGTTTTTCTAAGTTTTCTAAATTACTGAAATACGTTCTTTTTATCAAAAGTAATTTTAACTCATTTGGCAGGAATTTCTGTTCCCCAAACTGTCATGCATATTTTCATATAAAATGCTGTGAACACCCCAGATTCTGAATCTTATTCAGATTGCCAAATTGATGAACATTATGGGGAAAAAATGAAATGCCCACAAACCACACTTTTCAGTTTTCATTTAGCTGTGCATATAATTATAAACTTCTTGTGCTGTTGTCACCTTAGGGAGAGGTGAAACATACTTGAGATGCTCGAAACAAGAGGGAGGAGATCTGCTCCACTTTCAAGTCCAAGAACAACGCTGACAACTTTCTGGGGAGGGCAAACACATTTAGGTTTGTATTTAAGAGAATTTAGAAATATGCTCTAGTTGCACTTTTACACATATTCTTTAATTCATCCTGACCTGCCAGTCACTGTCAGATCATGAGTCTCTCATTCACTCGTCTGAGTGCGCTCGCAGTGACCTTGGCAATGCCTCCAGCTAGCACTGTGTGGAAGGGCGTCCTGACCCGTCACCGAGTGAGCCCAGGAGTGGGAAAGCGAGGTGAAGGTGGACGGGAGGACCCGGCGCCCCGCACAACACCGCGGGCCACACTCCTGAAGGGTGCTAGTGAAATCCCGAATGGGCACCAGATCCAGATGCTGTGAAAGTCCTTCCAGACCTAGGCATTCTATGGACGGATACATTTGTTCTTAGACCACCCTGCAGCGGGGGCTCAGCGTTTTCTCTCTGGATGAGGCGGCTACCGACACCTGCTGACGCTCCATGTCGCTTCCTTGCGTTCGAGCCCCCACGAGGCTCCCGCCACTCTCACCTGACACAGCCAAATTGTCCCTGAGTCCTTTGGAGATCCCTTTTCTCTCTTAGGGTTTTCCAGTCGCGCAGCACCCCAGCACGGCCACGGAGCGGGGCCAGCAGCCCGCCCGGCCGCACCGCGTCCTGCCCGCGTTTGCGTCCACCGCCCGGCACGTGAGCGGGCTGTTCCCCTCCAGGGGACCTCGCTTTCAGCCTCCCTCTCGGTCTGCCCTGCCATTGCACTAAGATCACTGTCCCCAGCGCTCCTCTTATTGGGTCACATCTTCCAAATGTGTCACAGGTCTGCACTGTTAGGATGAGAGAAGAACCTCCAGTCCTGTGGCCCTGTGTCAAAATTCACTCCCCTCCCCCAAGCTGCCGAAGGACGACAGTGAGCCTTCAGCAGGCAGTACTATTCCCATAAGCACATGGATGAACCTTATGGGAAAATGCTAAAAAAACAGACCAACAAAAACCTCACAAACCATACCTCATCCGTAACGACGCGGCAGTCGCCACGGAGTGGTGCATATACTCCCTGCGTCACTGAGCCTCGCGCGGAACCTGTCCCCCCCGGCCTGAGACCTCTGGGCCGGACAGAGATGCTCGGCAGCTCCCCCTCACACCCCTCACAGCCCTCACAGCCCTCACACCCCGCTCTCCCGCTACGCGGGAGCCAGAGACCCCGCAGGCCTGCTCCATCGCCTGTCCTTTGTGTCTGTTCAGAATCTGACCCTTCCCCTGGGCATTATCGCCCATCATCTCCCTTCGAGACTCCTGGGCTGTGTGCCCAGTTCTAGAGCTTGACGGTCTCCAGCCCAGTTCTGCACCCAGAGGCTGCGGCTGACCGGAACTTTGCTTCCCCCTCTGCCCACTTGCTCTCCAGACAAGGTGCTCATGATAGGGAGGTTGAATTAAGAAGCCTCTTACTTTCTGAAGATGACCACAGTAGCTGAGCCCTGTCAGGGACCCACTTACAGTAAATGAGAAGCTGCAGAGTACATGGCAGAAAGCATTTTATTTCCTATGGTGGTTACGAGTGGGATTCCCAGGACACTGGGTCCATTTCCACCCAGTTAGCAATGGGGCAAATCCTTCCTGCCATCCTTCCATTCAGGTTGTACTACCGTGAATGGAGCACACGTGGACTGGCCTTCTGCTCAAATGGGTCCTCTGGCTCCTCTGGCGTGTGCTACATCCCACCCTGGCTGTCATGAACCTCACAAGTCAGCTGGTGACAGCAGTGGCCCATCGACTCATGGCACGAAGAGGCAGCCAGACCATGGAACAGGTATGAGCTTTAGAGCCAGAGGACAGTGTTGGACGTGCAGTTGGTCAAGTGCCGACTGCTCTGAACCTCAGTTTCCTTGTCTGCCAAATGGGAATAATCACATCTGTTTGGCCAGGTTTGTGTGAAGATTCACGGTAGTACTTAACAAGGTCCTGGGTCTTTGGCAGGCACTGGGCACTGCGGCTATTTTCTTAGCAGAAAGCCACAAGTGAAAAAGATAACATCTTCTCATCAACAAAGACTTCAGGACCTGTGGGATCAGCTACACCCAACCAACAGTCACCAAGTTTCTCAGATGGGGGAAGCAATGGGGATACTGCTTTGCAAGGCACTGAAGGTGAAGGAACAGAGGCAGATGCCCTCAGGGGAAATGCCACGGTGACCTCGCATCTGTGCCGCTCCCCTTCGGCTCCAGAAGCCCCTGGTAGGCACTCACTCCATCAAGAAAGGGGGCCGTGGTGACCTTTCTAAGGGCCTCACTAACCTCATGGTGTTTCAGGGTCAACTGTCAGGTTGAGGGACAGTTTTGGTTGCTTCCGGTGGGACATGCCAAAGATGGCCAAAGTCATTTTGCTTTACTTCCAATTCCAGCCGTCAGAGCTCCTTCCCAGAGCAGACAGGCGACGTGGAGAGCTCAGGAGAAGGGTGGGATGAACCAATATCCGGCCCTTGCTCTCTTGATGTAGCACAACTGGCTGCCTGTCCTATTTTATTTATGTTTTACTAACACAATTCTAACTTTTCCTAGTTAACTAATTAGGATAGAAAAAGCTCCCTAGAAAAAGAGAAATGGACAAAGACTTTCTTCTAAAGCATACAAGAGAGGAAACAGTAGGTTCAAAATGATGGTTCCATTTATGGGGTCAGCTTTTAAATCCTCGTTTTGGTGCCATCTGCCATCTTCCCAGACGCTGAGACTGGAGTGTTCCCTCAGCCACCTCCTAGTCCTTTCCCACGTCAGCTGACTTCCTGGCCCGGGATCTCTAGGTAACCACAATTTGGGGGAAAGCATTCAACAGGTGAAAAAAGGGATGTGATATCCTTCTTGCTTATTCTTTTTGGGGAAAAATATTATTATTTTTGTAAAAATAATATTTGCTTATTCCAAAGATATCAAGTAGACAGAAGTACTTTGACGACATTTCTAGAAATTACTTCCAAGTCCTATAATTTAAGGAGAATCATTTGTAAGGTAGAAAATGAAAAGCCAATAATAAAAATAGAGTGAGAGAGCTCAGCTCAAACTTTAAAAAGAGAGAAGAAAAAGGGACACTCTGGCAATAAATAAGGGGTGAAGACAATTAAGATTGCTGGAGAAATAATCGTAAGACAGAAAGGTCCTTGTCATGGACTGTGGGGGGATGACACAGTGTGAGGTCTTGGATATAAGTGAAAACTTAAATTTTGTTTTGTTTGTCATTCCAATTATTATTCCAATGAGGGAAATTTATACTGGATCACATAGGCCAAAATGGTAAGGGAAGGGAATTCTACTACATGACTGCGCCGCAGCCAGGAGTGCTGGCTACGCCGTGGTGGGATGGACTCTCAGGGTGTGTCTGTAGCACCACCTTCCATGTCCCGGGAAGACAGGGCGCAGGACATGGTGGGCACAGCCCGCATGGCTGTGTTCGCGGGCAGCACTGAGGGCAGGACAGGCAGAGGCGTGGAGGAGACGTGGGGTCCAGGGAGGGGACGTGGGGTCCAGGGCAGCGGTCCATGTCTGCAGTGTGGGCCACAGAGTGGGAGCTTGTGTTCCACCGTTGGGGCACGAGCTTTGGCTGACGTAACTGCACACGTGCCTAAGTTAGATGTGGTTTTCCGGGAACACGCTCCTATGGGAGCAACAGGCTGAACTGTTGCTGCCAGGGTGAAATGGAGTTTGGCAAAATGAAAGACCAAAGACTACAGGAAACAGTTTGACTGCTGAGCTTGGCCTGGCTTCCTGAAACAGGCTAACTGCACCTGCATTTAACACACTGATGAGGTGTAGGGTATATCGCTCCTGACCCCAAATGAGGGAACACAGGCCAAGACAGGGCTGAGGCATCTGAGCCCAGTTCTGTCGCCTTTGTCCAGTGAAAGGATCAGCTGCAGAGAACACCAGGGGCCGAGCACTGGGCTGCCCTGTCGGCTCTGCGGACGCACACTGCCATTCCGTCCCGTCTCCCGCACTGGCACTGTGTCAGCCCCAAAGATTCCAGAAGCCCAGGCCCTGCTCAGGGAGACCAGAGATAAAGTAATCTCCAGGACACATGGAGGGTGGATCCTCTTCTGTCCCTCCCTGCCAGAAGCCTAACGGGTCCCTGTCAGAATTCCAAGCAAAGGGTGACTCAGCAAAAAGGAGGGGGACGGAGGGACAGGAAAGACGGCTCAGTCTCACACAGCCCTGCTGACCCCTTGGTGCTCAGCCCACCGTACAGTCCTGCATGCTCTGTGCCTTCAGAGGGTCCCTGGCTCTTAAGGGGGGTATTTACATAGTAATCGTGCTGAGAAGTCCCGGTGGCAGCAGGCCTCTTGTCACTTGCCACACTACAGGTGGAGATGAAGCTTTTGCTCCTGCCTGGGTCGTTTTTTCCTGTGTTCCTCCCAGAAAACACATTTCTCGGGCACCAGCTCAGGCAGTGGCCGTGGTGGTGAAGTGCAGAGAGGGCAGGACGACTTGGCGCATTGGTGGCCGAGCTGGCCATCTGTGGAGGGCAGCCAGGGCCGGCTTTGGGAGTAGTGGTTGGGAAGGGAGCAGGTGGACCTGGGTGGATGCATCTGGCCTGGTGTACTGGTGTGCACACATATGAGTGTACACGCGAGTGATCACACGTGTGTGTGTGTGCATGTGCAAAAGGCACACAAAGCTCACCCTTCCTATGCATACATTTGCAAATGCAGCTCAGTGAAATCGACTCGGTGGTGGAGAGCCTACTGTTTACAGTGACTTTTCCATTAAGAAGGACAGCGGTGCGGACAGGTAGACGGCAGCCTCTACTGTTCTGAGCACTGGATTAGCGGCTCCTCGCTCCGAGCACATTCCCCAGGCTCCCAGCTCTGTGAGCCGAAGGCCGCAGAGGACGCCCAGCGGTCACATCGGGTCTCTGCCAGCCTTAGCAGTCACGTGAAACTCCCTCCATTTCCCGCTGGCAGGCACTCCTGTTTAGGGATTTCTGGGCAAGGAACCGTGCCTTGTGGATGAATCCTACATCTCGACAATACACTCGCACAGGGGCTGGACACGTACAGCAGGAGGTGGGAATGCTTGAAGCCCTTTAACATCTAGGGTCAACTTATTGCTAACCTGGGTAAAACAAAGTCCACAGACTTCGCTTTTTATAGTTCTTTTCTTAAGAAACTCTTTAAAGCTCCCCCCATTTCTTTTTACCCTTCTCTCTCCCCCATCTACTCACTATTTCCTAAAAAGCCCTGTGCTTTATAAACGCTACGCATATGTTATTTAACCCTCACAAGAGAGCCTTGCTGTTAATTAGCACCGGTCCCCGCAGGCTGCCTCCAACCACCAGAAGGTGCCATGGAAATGAGTTTGTGGAAGGGAGGGCTGCTCCTGGCCCTCTTCTGCCTCCAAGTAGTTCAGGGGCCCGAGAGGACCACAGAACATGGCCGAGTCTCAGCTTCCTCACGTACGACACTGAATGACACGCAGCCTCATGTCCCCATACAACTGCAGAGTCACAGAGTAGAGACCCCAGGCCCCGCAGACAGTAGGTGCTCAAGCCATGCTGGCTGCCGCCCCCCTGCGCCTGCTGTGCCACCTTCGCCTCACATGGGCTCCCCACTCAGAAACCTCCGGCTTCCTGGCACTTCTGTCAAACTCTCACAGCTCTTGGGAAGAACCTTCAAATGCCACATTTTTCCTAGTACATATCAGCTGTTTCTTAGGATTCAAGTGTCTCAAAAAGTCCAGTCCTTCACATCAGCAACATTTCTTTGAAATAAGGGAAGTTCCTTCCCTCTCTTTCCTATCTTTCTGGTTTTATGATTCAACAACCATTTACTGGGAAATGTATGGAAATGACCGGTTTAGGTCATGCATTCTTCCCATTTAAAAATCCCAGAAATGCGAAGCTTGTGACATCTCAGGCAGGACTGCTCGGCTCCCACAGCTGTCCCGTGTGAGTCTGTGAGTTTTCAGGAGGTGAAGGTACCACGTCAAATGTTTCCTGTGCATTCAATCTTTCAATCCTTGATGCAGCCTTAGAGAAAAATATTACCCCACTTTATAAATCAGAGAAGTGAGACTGGGAGAGGTCACCTTCCCTGCCCACGGCCTCCTGGAGAGCGGGCTGCAGAGCCGGACTCGCGCCCAGGCTCCCAGAGCTCCAAAGCCCCCTGTTTCACTCGCTCGCTCCCCCTCCTCAAGCCCTGAAAGCCTTTGCAAACCTGCTTGTTCCAGCCCTTTGAGTTTCTGAAATGAGGTCCCCTGAATAAGCCACATTACTTATCCTTGGAGGAAGCATTTCCAGTTTGGGCAGGGCAGGGCGGTCCACAAGTGTGCGTGCAAAACCCAAGAGGAGAGAGGAGCCAGAGAAATCGTCACAGCCCAGGGAGCTTACAGCCCGTGCTCGGAGGGCAGAGTGCATCAGAACACACGGGCCGACGCACAGCAGCCCCGGGCACACACAGCAGCACACGGAGGGCCTGGTTCTTAGGAAGACAGGGTGTGCCTGCGGGATGGGGTGGCAGGGAGGGCTTGTTAGAAGTCACATAGAGTTTGGTCTCTCAGAAGGGTGATGCTCAAAATGAGAGCGGAAAGAGGGCCAGCAGTGGGGGTGGGATGGGGCTCAGAGAGTCTGGGGACAGTGACTAGGGAGCCGGGGATGGCAGGCCAGGCAGACGCCAGAGGCCCTGGAGCTGAGCTGGAGTCCCTAGGCTGCGGGAACCGTGCCAGGACCCTGTGCAGTGGAGCCGCGTGGCGGGAGCTGGTTCAGGGAGACTGGTCTGGTGTTGGGACAGAGTCCTTTGGGGGAGGGGGGCGGGTCGGAACACCCCACGACAGAGAGGGGAGTTGAGAGCCAGTAGGGTCTGTTGGGGAAGAGGAGGATCAGGAGTTGAGCAGAGTCTTGTAGGGTCTGGGCTCGGAGGCAGAATCGGGCACCCACAGCCTCCAAGTCCCACAGGCTGCAGCCGGGGCAGCCACCCGCTGCCTTTAGAGGCCCCCCCCCCGCAACCCAAGGCCCAGCTCCCAGCAGCCCCAACTTCTCCAGTCTGTCCCTCCCCACCCCGTGATCTCCACTCTTCCCTCTGCATCCAGAGGCACCGTCCCCCCTGGTCCCCAGGAGCAGGGCCGAGGACAGCGATTGTGACACTGCGCTCGTGTGTCATCTTGTAACTGGGTTTCCACATCCTCCTGGCTGTATTGTAAAAGTCTAGAAGAGGAACCAGGGCAAATAATGAAATATAGGAATGCAGGAAAAGAGGAAGCCGCCGCGAGACACCAGCCCAACCGAAATACAAAGAATTATGGAGAAGTGACAGAAAGGGAAGTAAGAGTAAGGAATTGCATTGGGTGGCTCAGCAAAGTGCGAGCACAGGGGTGCACACGCACACACACACACATTCACACACAGCCTTTCTTGCATCTAAATCAAACTATTAAAAGAGTAGGAGCTCTTGGTTCTCAGCCTCGCAGGGAAAGCAGCAAGTCCACGTTGCAATCCAGGAGCCACAGGGGGATGGCCCAAGTGTGCCCCTGAACACCCGCCCCTCCATGGGACTGGATCCAGAAATTCCTGATAATTCTAGCAGGCCATTCTGTTATTTTCCTCTTATATTTAAAAAGTCAGAGTAAAACCATGGCAAAACTTTCTTACATCATAATCAAAAACTTAGTATTAGGTCTGAGACAAAAAATGGACTAATGGAACAGAAAACATAAATGTATTCAGGCTAATAAGTTTAGGGACCTTCAAATATTTTTAAGGGAGGATAACAGGCATGGAGAGAAAAGCCCGGAATCTAGGGAAAAATGAGAACAACACAGTGAATTAACCCGTTTGTGGCATTTTCTGTTTGTGGAGATAGCCGGTGGCAGAGCTCTGAGTCAAAGACATCCCCATCAGGGGAGTCTGGAGGTGGCTTAGAAAAAATCCTTATCTGGCATTTTCACAGGCATGTGGCAGGCGGGGCAGGGGCCCTGCCAGGAGGCCTTCCAGCCCATCCTACACACTGAGGCCTCTGAATTCAAAGGGAACGTTCCCTCACCAGTGCAGTTTTAAAATTAATGCACCGTTTTCCCTCTTCCTTATTTTCCAAGAATAACGTTGGCTACCCCAAGAACTATCATCGTTCTTATAGGAAACTACTGATAATCTGTTGAAATTTTGAGAGTTTAAATTTGAGTGATACCTTCTGAGGATCATTTCTTTCCATTTATTTATTATTATTTTTGCAAGCTAACACATTGAACTTAACAATGAATCGAAAATAAGAGAGAATGCAGATTCAGTAACTTTTGGACCACAGCCCCTCGGCACACCGCCTGGCATGCACAGGGTTTTCAGCGGATGGCATGGCCCTGGGGGAGGCTGCAGACCTGGCACGGACTCTCCTGTGCTCCCGCCTCCCACCCTGCTGTCGGGTTTGGGGTGGGGGCACAGGTGCCCCAGCCCCTGCTTACACATGACACTTCCCTATGGCTTTCATCCTTTGTCAGCTCACTATGGCATTGACTATACAGGTGCCTGTTCCCTAAGTGAGCTTCTGCCCGAGGGGAAGGACAGCCAGACATCTCGGTCATTTCCCTGGAGGCTGGAGGCGGCTGGCTGCCAGGGGCTGCCCCGAGGGAGGTGGGAGCCCATTGCATTCACCTTCCCTGAGACCCCTCCGCCTCACCCTGGGACTCTGCCTTTGAGGCGTCCTACGGGAACCCTCCTGGGCATATGTTCTGCATGGCATTTCTGCGTGCCACTCATTGTTCCTACCCACCATGATGTTTCTGACATTGACATGTAAAGCTGAAGTCATCCAAGCGTGCCATTGAAACCCCGACATTGAACACTTTCCCTCCTATATAAACCTCAGTGGATTCAACAGGGATGCTAACTCTCCATGCTAGCCACAGAAGGTTCCCTGGCCCCCTCGTGGGGCCACACCCCCGGGGCCACAGGGCCTGTAACCAAGGCCATGGACTAGTTACTTTAAAAGCTCTTTACCAACATGAGGAAAAAGAAGAGTAGACATGCTAGAGAGGGTACGAAAGACCTATGACTCCAAGATTCTGACATTCTCTTTTTTCCATTTGGTTTTAGCAAGTACATTTCTCATCTCTCAATCTTGTTTTTTTGTTTGGTCTAAAAATACATGGTATACAGACTGCTGCCTTGGACATCTTATCCCCCTGCCTGCCACCTCTCAGCCTGCCTTTTGGCCTGTGCTCAGGCCAAGCACCCAGAGCCCTCACCCCAGCTCTGCCTCTTGCTTGCTGTCCACTCTGTGCTTCTGGGGCTGCAGAAAGGGCTTTGCTCACACAGGCGTAGCTGGGCACTGGGACCACGCTGACCTTGGCCAAGCCACTCTCGCCAGTGGGGTGCCAGGATGCTGCACAGGGGGCCTTGGTGGGATGGAAGCCGGTCACCCACAGCAGTGACCAAGTGGACGAAATACCTTTGCTTTGGTTTTCTCTTTTTTATCCTTTCCTGTCCCCCCAGGATCAGTTTTCGAAGGAACCAGGGGCTCACAGCCCCTGTGTGGGCTTGCTCTGGAGGCAGCCCAGGCTGGGAGAACCACCGATTCCCTCCATGCCAGGGAGAACTGCACAGAAACAAGCCTGGGGTTTTTAAACCCCAAGTTGCAGATGAACCCGGCAGAACCCACAAATCAGCACCTCCAGAAAGATGCTATAGGGGACTCCTGTGTTCTCTGCATCCTGCCATCATTCAGGGATTTAGCATGACTCCAGCATCCCAGCTCTGGGCCAGGCTGGGTCCCAGCGTGAAATACAGCGGTCTCCTTCTTGTAATAGAGGCGCTGGGAGCAAGGAGCGACTACAGCGTCTTCCCTGCAGAAGACAGGCCCAAGGTCCTGGGAAATTTAATGCTCACTGGGAGAAACATGTAAGTGGGTTGTTGACACTTTTTAATAAATACAAGTGTTAGCATCCAGTGAATTTAGAAATTCACTGAAAAGAGATGCCCATAGACAAAAAGGACAGAGTTGAAGATTATCCTGGAGCAAAAGTGGCATCCACTGGGCTCTTCACAGCCTCCGGGGCCGAAGGGCCTGAGCACACCTGGAAGCTCTGACCCTCCCAGCCAGGAAATCCTCCCTGTGTCACCGAGGACTGGCCTAGATGGTCAGTCATTCCATCTGACGATATCAGAGCACAGCTGCAGGTGAGACGAGAAGGTGAGCAACTTTTTTTCCGTTCTCCCTCACAGCACTAACGCGTCCAGCGCAGACATAAGGAAGGAAAGCGCAGCAGGCGCATGCGCGCTCCAGACCCCAGGCCGTGCGGGAGGCGTGGGGACAGGCGAAGGGGCTGCAGGCTGAAACCACTCGCCATGGCAAGAGTGGGGCTGGCAGAACTGAGGAACCGAGGAAGAAGAAAGGCAGTGCGCGCTCTCTCTCTCTCTGTTTTTTAAAACAAGTGCCCTGGAAGTCTCGGAAACATGGAATTGCAAGTTCCACTGGATGCCGGAGGAAGAGAATGGCCCCTGTGCTCTGCCTGTGTCCTGTGCCCCACCACGGGCACAGTGTCATCGCTGGCCACTCCTGCAGCCCTCAGTCTTCAGCTCTTTCTTTCACATCTTGTGTCTTTTATGAAAAGATTCCACCATAAGATCTAAGCAAGTGAAAAGATGTGTGGGAAGCCATGACCTTGCTTAGGAGCTATATTTCATTTTCAGAAAACAAAGTATTAAAAAATCCTAAAAATATGTAAGAGGGGAAAACACACCTTATGTGTAACTCATAGAGAGTTTTCCCTCTGCAATGACAAGACGTTCATATTTAGCATATTGGTTATGCCAAGATATGTCATGGTTGAGGGCCAAGTAAAATAAAGTTGCCAATAAATAATAAAAAATATTTGCATATTAGATAAAGAAATGTTATTAATGCTTTATTCACTGGGAGGCTTCAGGTTTCAGTGATAGCCCAACAAAAACTTAAATTGGAAGGATTTGAATAAAGACCAAACAGGTTTAAACGTCGTCCTTTGGCCTGATCCTGAAATGCTAAACCTAAAATATGCAAACTGGAGGTGATAAACAGATTTGCCAGCTGACCTCAGCTCATTCCCTGGACATTATTGTTACTCAGAAGTTAGAGACATCCATCCACATCGACTAGTGACAAGAGGTCAAGAAGGAGAAAGAAAGTAAAACTGACCTCTGAGGCAACCGACCAAAAGAGAAGCAAAAAACCCTTGAACTAAAATTCATGCATTTACTCATGGGCAAGTCCCTCAGACACCCTTGCTTTACACACAGTGGTAAAAAGGATTAAAGGGTTCTCTCTTATCTTAATCCCCAGCAGATTAGAAGTTGCAAATTAGAAAGCAGAGGAAGAGACAGAAAATACTATCTGAACAGATAAGAGAATTCAAAGCCAGGATCATTCAGGGCGCAGCTATATGTTCTTGCTGCACAATCCCTTTTCCTGAAGTGAACTCCAGGACCTACAGGCAAACACAAGTATCCTTCTGGCCACAAGAGGACTACACATTTGAAAACTGGACTGCTGAGGAAAATCTAGAAGTCAATACCCCTGCTACATCAGAGGCAAGAAGAAATGTTTGGTGAAAGAATGAATTAAGGACTGGATGAGCTAGCAAATCAACTGATGGTACAATCTTCTGCTTAAGGGGTTTATGGTTTACAAAGTGTGTGCCCCCAAATCATGTTCCTATAACGCTAAAGTTAGTATTTAGAATACTAAACTTGAGTTAAGAAGAAAAGGTTAAAGTATTTTCAAGATAGTCTTTAAAGAACCTTTGAGGGGATGATGTCCAGATGATTCTAGGAAGATTCCTCATCCAAGAGGGTTAAAATACACCAGAAGTAAAATAGGGTAGGCTTGAGTAGTTCAGAAAACACAGGCTTGAAGAAATGCTCCCTCTGCCCAAATGCTAGATTAAGGAGATCTAGCTGAGGTGGCCTCTGAACATGCGAACTTGAGTGTCAGGCCTGGTGTAGCCCCAGATACTACAAGGGCTCCAGAAAAAAGTCTGCTGCAATGAAGCCAGCTGGTCGGCCGGCTGAGTGACTGCATGCATGATTGGGACAGCACATTTTGCCTCACATGTCCATTTCTGTGCAAAGATCTCGTTGATTTGATTGCAACTATGTGCAAAGCGCACACATCTCAGGTAGGGGTAAGTGAGGTTGGTGTCGGCTGCTTCCAGGGTCCTGCTGCTGGGAAAGTAGGTATGGAGGAAATACAGAACATTCTGAGATTAAAAACAGGAAATGGGTGAATTCAGTGCCCCTTCTGGGAAATGATGAAATGAAATGTGTTTCAACCTTAAGGTGTAATCATGCAAAACTTAGTTTATCGTGGTTATTAAGACATATGATTTCTCATCAAGATAAATGGCTTTTGAAAATTTAAAAACTCAACTAATATAATGGTTACATCCACCTCCCAATATCATAAAAATATAATGGTTAAATCCACATCTCCTATTCCCCATATTATAAAAACTACATAAAAAAAGAGATAGTATCTAATGAACACTTGTGATGTGGTAAATGTTTCAGTGATTTAAAAAAAATTATTTCAATAAATTTAGGGGGGTACAAGTGCTTTTTGGATACATGAATGAATCACATAGTAGTGAAGTCAGGGTTTTTAGTGTATCTACCTTCCGAATGGTATACATTGTACCCTATAGTTAGGTAATCTATGGCCATACCACGCTGATGGACTGATCTCATCAGTAATCTTAAATAAAACCTTTTAAAGTTTATAATTAGTTGGTTTCCACTGTTTTATTCACAAATTGAACTAAACAACTAGGGTTATTGTATTAAAATATAAACCTTTATGCTAGAAAGCATAGCTAGTATTTACGAGCAGGTCTTAAATTGGTAAATACATAAAACAGAAGCACACTCTGCTGCCTTGGTCCTTGGCCCCAGGTGTGTCTGCGTGTGACACCACCTTTGAGCCAACCACTGAAACCCAGCACACAGGGATACGGTATACCAAGAGCCCAGCCTGCACGGAGACTTCTTTTCACAGATTGACACCCGGAGTGGTTGCACAAATCTTACCAAAGATCTACATTTATGAGTAACCAATGCAAATGAGAGGGAATGAAAGACAGAAATGATGGGAAATCTAACAGCATAAATATGTTCACACTTCAATGACACATTTCTAACGGTTAAGCCACAAGGCAGAGTTATCTGTGCACAAGGTAAGGTCATCCTTAGAGTCTACTGGTGTAACGTGCTATCAGAACCCAATTTATCCTCCATCTGCCTGCCTCTGCATCCTGCTTGGGGATTCTCTGGACAGCTGCAAAGTCACCGCAGCGAACTCTCTTTCAAACTCAGGAGAGCATGAGTTTCTGGTGGGTTCAGAAATGCTACTGTTCAGTTCACTAAATTCCCAGATAGGCCCTGATAACCCAACCTAGCATCTGCACCATGAATGCCAAAGGTGGCTGCAAACAGTAGGGAGGGGAACATCTGTGCAGTCTCCTTGAGAAACTGAGTCAGGGACTAGCCTCCACAGATGGGCTCCTTGTGAAGGGGGCGATGTGCAGAATCCGTGGGTGCTCGGACCAGGCATGCATCCCAGGACCTCAGACAGTAGTCTGCACAGGTAGATGGCACCTGCTTCCGTGGCTGTGGCTGCCCGGAGAGGAGGGCAGCAGGCTCAAAGCGTCACGGTGCTGACGGTGGATGTGGGATTCAAGCCTGGGCCTGTCTGCTAAGGCCGCCCGCCCCCCCCATGCAAACTGCCACCCCTCCTCCTCCTGTCTCTACTGAAACACTCCACTGGCTTGGGGATAACTTCATTTGCTTCTCACACGGCTTCTTATACCTCACGCTGGTCTGTTTCAAACCTACAGCTTTCCGAATGAATGTATAAAGTGAGAAAGACCAGCCGTCTTATATCCAAAGCCTTGGCTCAAACTTCGCATGGAGCATCCCCACAGATCCAAAACTTACTTCTCACAGACTCTATAATCTGTTTTAAAATATAGGAATGAATGCCCTCATTGTGACAGGGTTTTAACTAGGGCGATTCATGCTGTAAGATTTCTCGGGAAAAGCTAATAGAAGAAATGGTGCAAATCAGCAATCATTTTGGGGCGGGAAGGTTACCCCCAATGACTCCCCACCCGTTCCCCATCAGCCCCACCGCCCGCCCAGCGTAGAGCCTGGGTGGCTATCACCGCCTAGCGGATTAGCTGAGGGAAGAACTTCCCTGCTGCCACCTCCCCCTGGGGTCAGTCCCCTTGGCCCACCCATACACCAATGCCATCGAGCTTCTGTGGCTACACCTGCTCTTCCTTGGTCCACAATTTTGTTCCCACCCCATTCCTTTCTCCCAGCCATCTCTTTAAAATCCTACCCACTCTTGAAGGTACAGAATATATGAAAAAGGCTACACACATCTCATCAAAACCAATTTCTCCATGTAACAATATTGCACTTGTACCCCATAAATTTAGATAAATGAAAGGCAAATGTAAACATTAAAAAAACCCGATTTTTCTCCTTCCTTATTTTGTGGGTTTTTATGCTCCACTGTAGCATTTTGTAAATTCTGTGCCCTTAGAAAGAGTTGGGCCAGGTCTTACCTATCCTCTGTACTCTCATTGTGTGCTCACCAAGTGTTCATGAATGAAACTAGACTGGATCGGAGGCAGCATGGTCAAATTCTCCTGCCAGTTTACTAATGCTATTTCGAATACAATGCCAATCAGTCTCAACACGTCAGTCCACTAGTACTCGTCCTTTTGATGGTAACAAGGGCCACAAACACACAGGCTTCTGCTAAGGGGTGGCAGCAACTAAGAGTCAAAACAGCCAAAGATTTAGAGTCCGAGAACTTGGGTTCGTGTAAGTTGTGTGATTTGAAGATCAGTTAATTAACCTCCATAATCGTATAAACTGACCAACCATGAGACCGAGCAGGAGGACTGGCCATTGCAGGCAGCGACGGTCATTTCTAGGCCCTGCCAGGAGATGGGCCTGTCCTGGGACCCTGCGCTTCGAGGCCACACCTCCCCGTGGCGAGGACCACGCTGACTGAAGCGCGTCCACGGCTGGCTCGCCCCAGTCGAAGGGCAGGGTTCTTGCACCTTTAGCACGTAGTTCGGGTGCATTTTATTCCACGAATGGGGACTATCAGTACGCAAAATAACACGTCACTTATTGAAATTGTTGTGTCCCGACCATCTCAAGTTCGGTCTTGCTTGTCTTCCTGCACAGGCACCTTCAGAAGCGTTGCTGACTTTGACTACACCTGGCGCAGTGGCTCCGTTGGCTCATTCTCGAAACAAGGTGGTGGCCCGTCTCATTGTCAAACGGCTGCTATGGATGACGTCTGGGGTCTCAAAACCACTGCCTTCTTGTGCTAATCTTGGTACCACAGTAATGAGGAAGCAGCACCTTAAAGCGGTGTTTTACCTCAAAGACTGTGCCAAAAATAACTACTTCACAATGTACATCACTCACTCTTATTTTTCTTTTCGAGGTGAGAACTTTGCCAGCGGCTCCTGTGCGGGGCATCTTACGAAATCAGTCGGCGGCAAGGCTGCTCCGCGTCTC
Organism: Lemur catta; assembly: GCF_020740605.2. NCBI lineage: Eukaryota > Metazoa > Chordata > Mammalia > Primates > Lemuridae > Lemur > Lemur catta. The sequence goes on along the minus strand of NC_059138.1, from coordinate 93,078,120 downwards.
CTCCCCCGTCTGGGACGCGCTCGCCCGCAAGCTGGGTGCCCAGGGAGTCGGTACGGCCGTTCCCAGAGGTAGCAGTTTCAGACCTCAAAGGATGTATTTCTCCACTGAATTTAAAAAATGAATTTCTTTCACTGTTTAACAATTATACAGGTATGGCTGCCTGACTGATGGGAAATCAACAGAGATTTCTCTCAAAGAAGGGAATTCTCTTGGAAATGCCCCCGGCCTATCACAGGAAAAGGCTGGGCTTTTCTTTATTCTTTCTAAATAAAGTGCATACTTCCTACTTTGATTACAGTAAAATGCCCCTGCCTCCCCTCCAATCCCTCCTGATCCTCGGTAGAACTTGTAACACGAGCCTGGCGTCCGGGAAAGTGAGAACGGGACAGCGAGAGGCAGAACACCGTCCTGCACAAGCCACGAGGGCCGCACGCAGCACACTAAAGAGCCATCCACATACCTGTGACCACCAAGCGGACTTTCCACAGGATTCTCTTTCACTTGAACTTTCTAAGAAATCTTTCCGTATCTATAATATACCACCTCCCCTTGAGTGATTCATGGAATCGTGTGACAGGACACCAAACATTTCAACTGAGCTCTGGAGATTCCGGATTTCAGGAGACGACTGGTTTATTAAAAGACAATACTTCCACTCACAAAAATAAAAAATAAATCCAACTAACAATCTGATAAACAAAGCTACTTGCAAGACCAGCTTCCATGGCATAAAGTAAAATTAAAGGAGGATTCTTATGGGGATAGTGGCATATTTGTCTGCTTTTGCTTAGACGCATGATGTGGTTTTTGCTCCCTTTAGGGAACGTGCAAAAACTTGGTTTTCAATAGTTTAGAAAGGATGACTTAGACCTTAAGCTTGGTTCACTGACAAGCCAGCATGAACTGCCTCCTCCTGCCAGTGCTGGTGCTGACGGGGAGGCCAGGGGTGCGACAGTCAGGGACCAGGCAGGGTGGAGGCCTAGCAGCTCAGGTATCTGACTTCATCTTTTTTAAATTGTTATTTTAACAGATAATTAGACTGCTTTCTAAAAAACGCTGTGTTTTTAGCTAGGTGTCTTATGAACCTGTGAAAATGAGCATCTCAAGGGTAGGAAATCTATCTTATTCATCACTGTCCCTGCAACTGGCACATACAGTATTTCCAAAAGATCTTAACAGGCTGAAATGAAACACAATGAACCAAATGAGATAAGGAAAACTGCCAGATCCCACCCTTCCATCCAAATATCAAAGGCAAAAATAACAGCTGCAGGAGGTGTGTCTTCAGGGCTGCTCCTGAGAAACTGACTCCCGAGTTCTCGGTTGACAGTTACCATGGGTCGTGGCTGTGAAAAACGAACACAGGTTTGTGCGCACACATGTGCCCTACTAGGAGGAGCAAGGGAGGTGTTATTCCTGCTCAGCTCTCTGCCCTTCAGAACTGGAATATTATATAAAGTTCAAAAGCACCAAAAATGTGTTTATTATTCCATGCTTTTACAGACTGACAGCAGTGAGTCTGTGGAATTACGCAGTTAGCTTTGGCATATCATCTTTCATCACACCCCGAAGGCAAAGGTGGACTTGTTTGGACACAGGTGAGCTCCTTCCAAGACAGGGGCTGGGTTTTCTCTTTCATTCTGCATTCTCTGCCTTGACAATCCCTGCCAAGGCCCTTTGGGTGCAATGTTCTAGGAGGGACTCGGGCACACTGAAGAATACCAGGGTAGAGTAAGAACAGTGTTTATTTCATTACATTCTGAGGAAATACACAAGTTAGCTAGGAGGAGGGATTGTAGAGCTGTTTTCAATGATTTGGAGGGCTTTCCTACTTGAGAGAAAGTAGTTATACTGCAGATAGCTGCAGGATTAGCTCTAGCTAGAAGATTTAGTGCAGGGTTTTTCTAATAATCAGTGCTTCTCTAAACCCACAGAGGGCTGCCTCCTGAAGTGTCCAAACAGGTGGGCAATCACCTGTTAAGGATGCTGAAGAGGATGTATGCCTTGGGGCCTAATGATCTCTTGGCAGCCTTACGCCTAGTATGTTTTCTGGGAATGGGGATATCTCTGCACAGCAGCAACATGGCATGTTCAAACCAACTGTGCAGCTGACTAGCTCTGTAGGTGCTGGGGGTGGGAGGAAGGTGTCAGCATCAGAAACTTTTCTAAATTTTTGTCTGTTTCATACACATGCAGACAGAGGCTACTGCTCCCCTTTCAATGCATCCCATAAAACCAGCCATGAATGTCAAAGAATCAAGGTAAATGTTTTCATGAACTATTTTAATGGAGTCAGATATTCAAAACCAGGCAGAATTGCTTGTGTGGCAAGGAGATAGTCTATTCTATATTTTATTTTTATCTTTTCCCTTTTTTACCATTTTTTTTTCTTTCTGCCCAGCTGCATCCTTCCTCTCTCCCACCAGAAGGTAAACTCTTTGACCCCATGAATCTTATCTTTCTGGTTCACTCCAGGGCCCAGCAAGGTGCCTGGGCCGGAGTAGGTCCCTAACACCCACCTGTCTCATCCTCCAGCACGGCTCCCTCTCTACCGTCCGCTGGCTCCCTTCCATCCTGGAATGCTGACATCACTCAAACCTGAGCTGGTCATTTAGCTCCAAACCTAGGGTACAGTGTGGTGCAAGGGGTCTCTCTGGGTCACTGCAGTTTATTTAACTCCTTGAGGGATCTAGGTCTTATACATCTTCAATTCCGCAGGACACCGAGCCCAGTGGCTGTAATGGATTTAGTGATTGTAGTCTGGAGATGACATGGTTCTGCGTAATATGTCAATTAGCCTTCACATTTAATTTTGGTTTTCAAGACTAAATAGGATAAAAAAATTTGTAGTATATGCCTATGGACATTTTAATAAGATGGTAATTCAATGTAAGGCACACTCATAATTTCTGAGATCCCAGGATGCTGTCAATATTGATGCACTCAAGACCTTCACTGACTCCAGACTGCTAAGCAAATTCTAATTATACAGCAACACTTAGAATATTCACTCCTCTTATTTTTCCCACCTGTATTTTGAGATGACATATTTTATTTTATTCCCCTCAGTTGTGTCAGCAGTGCTCCCTTCCCTTTTGTTTTTGATATTTTCATCTGAGGGTTAAATGTTTCTTCTTGACTTTCAATCCCTACTAAGATGATTTTCTATTTCTATAGCCAATCTCATGAAAAGGCATCATAAAGAAGATTTTGCAATACATTGAATTCAACATTTCTGTAGGTCAAGATGTTCACTAGGTTTCTACTTTTCCCCTAGTTGTGTGATGTGGCTGAGAAACAATACAAGGAGAAGTGGCATCTGCCTGTGAGGACCTTGCAATCTCCCTGCACACGAGGTACAAAATAACTGGGAAACAACTTATGTTCAAACGCCAGGCTGTGCACATCTTGCATCTCTTTACACTATGTTTATACTTCTAGCACCGACACAGAGGAGGGAAGAATTCTGGCTGTGCTCAGATGAACAGATAGTTTGGAAGTTGTTTCCTAGAGGTGAGATGTGGATAAGTTGCCCCATGGGTTGGTGATGTGTGAAGAGAAGGAACTTATTGCTGTTGAATGACTTCATAAAGGATTTCTTGGAAGGGACAAAGAAATGAAGGCAGAGGACAGCACAGGATGTGGCCTGGCTATACATGCACAAGGAAAGGCACGCACCAAACACAGGGCAAAACGGTCCTCCTTTCCAACTCAGTTATGCAAATTGATGAATTTTTGTTCCTTACGTTTCTCTATGCCTTTTCTCTAGGCCTCTTAAAAATTTATTCCTGGGTAAAACAATTCAGTCATTAGTCCTTGGACCCTAGTAACAGAATCTTGATGAAACCATGTGTTAAAAAGAAGGAAGAAAGGAGGGAGGAAAGGAGGAAGGAAGGAAAAAAGAAAGGAAGGAGGGAACGAATAAAGGAAAAAAAAACAAAGGAAGGAGGGAGGAGGGAATGGAAGAGCAAACAAAGGGGAAGAAAGCAAGAAAAGAAGGAAGGAAGGAAGGAAGGGAGGGAGGGAGGGAGGGTGGAAGGAGGGAAGGAAGGAGAAAGGAAGAAAGGGAAAGAGAGCAAGAAAGAAAGAAAAAGAAGAAAGAAAGAAAGCAGGAAAGGAAGAAAGAAAGGAAGCAAGGGTGAGCAAGTAAGAAAGAAAGATCAAAAGACAGTAACAGCCCAATCAAAGCCACAATGACGAATCTGTGCCTTTTTGGATCATGGTGTGCTCAGGAAACAGCAGCCGCATGAGCACAGGCGTCTCCTGAACTGCAAGAACAGCAGTGGTTAGCAGCGGGAGGCGTCCCTTACACAGGAAGGCTGGGGTCTGGGCTGCACTGGGCATGGGGGGGCGAATGCCACCCCACACATGGGCCCTGGGGACACTGGTGCTGAGGTGGAAATTGGGCGTGCTTTCTCGGGCTGCAGGCAAGCAACTTGTGGCTTCTCTTTCTCCTTAAAAATAAAAGAAGCCTTCCCTCCACCGCCTCTGCTCCAGTGCTCCATCAGGCTGCAAAAGCATCTTTAGGACGTATCAAGAGGCGTCATTCTCCACAGTTTTTGCAAAACAGCTCCCCAGATGTGATGTCTCTGAAGTCTGGTTTACTTAGGGCCAGTCCTCAAGGGCCCTCCTGGGGAATCTGCTTCATGTCTATAAAGCAATTACCTTGTTTCAAAAAAAATTACAGAGGATTTCCCAACTCAAAAATTATCATAGAGAGTACAGGGAAATAAAATGAAGGGATGAAAGCAAAAAGTGAAAGTCATGTATTTTTGCATTTAATTCAGCTACTATGATTTAGAAAACTGATTTGTTTTCCATGTTGCTGTATCCTCATTACTTTGTGCTTAATCAAATATCTACAAGACCCATAGTTAAAACAGAGCTACATAAAACAATTGATGTTAACATTGGACTGGTCTTAGATTTTCTCTAAGTCAAATGTGAGCAAAAAAGAAGGGCTAAAAAGCAAATTTTCACATTTATTTGTGACTGAACACTGAGAAAATACTTTAAAGAGCAAGTTGATTTAAAAACTACTTTTAGAGAGTTGACACATGACTAGTTTTTGGCTAAAGTTCAGCAAGGATTAATCTAAAAGGATTTACTGTATACAACATAATGATACACAGCTCTTGGGAACTCTCTAGACCTGCCCTGCCCAGTAGGTGGCCCCGGGCCTCAGGTGGCTCCTGAGCACTTGAAACGTGGCCAACCCGAATTGAGATGTGCTGTGAGTATAAAATGTGCCCTGGGTCTCAAAGACTTAGTTCAAAAAAACGTTAAAATATCTCACAAACATTTGCTCATATTGAGTACATGATTAATAACATTTGAGTGTAGTGGGTCAAGTAAAATAAATTCAAATAAATTTCACTTGTGTCATTTTTTTTTTCATGTGGCTACTAGAAAATTGAGAAGTACACACACAGGTTCCACTGGACAGTGCTACTCTAGCACACTGTATTCCTATGTTTCACAAATATATTCCAGAAATGCTGGTTATCATTCATCTGTAAAACCTCTGCCCCCAAAAAGGGACTATTCAAGTTCGAATCTCATAAGGTACAAAACTGGGCTGGGACTGTCTGCCTACTAGCTGATCAGAAAGACCCAGCCTAACATCTACTGTGCGTGTGCACGCACAGGGCAGGCTCATTTTAAGGACATGTTCTTAGGAGACACTCCAATAATAAAACATAGTTATTGAAATGGGAAAAATTAGCAAGCACAAACCCTTGAAAGAAATTTTTACACCCACAGCTATGAAGTCAAATATAAAAATCAGTGTTGAGACCATATATGAGTGATAATAATGCTTTAAAACTGTGAGTTAAAGCAGTCTTTAGAATGACAAAAACAACTACATTATCATTTCAGGATTAAAACCAATTCACTCAAACCACAGCGTTTTCTATCAAACACTAATTTCACTAAAGACTGCTTAAACTTTAACACTAAGATTAAATGAGTGGTAGCTACTCCAGGTAATGGCTGTCATTACCAACCATTGCAGCAGGGGTAGGAATGATCCCGGGGCACTGGCAGATTCTTATTTTTATTGCCACCAAGTTCAACTGGAGACCATAGAGGTGTCATGAAGGCGGTCAAAATTCTGCCAGGTTCCAAGAATAATAATAGAAATGATCATATAGCTGCCTGTAGGGATAAAATAAAAGTCCCTTTCTCATTTCAGCAGGATTTCACTTCTAGGGCAATAGTCCTTCATTCTGCAAAAGGGAATGGCCACATTTGCCACTCGGCTCCGCCACGCAGCAGAGCCCTTGTTGGAAGACTTCCATCGATCACACGCAGCCGTGTGGGGAGGACACCGGATGTTCAGGGCTTCACCGGAATCATCACCCGGTGATTTCAGTGGAAATCGACAGCCTGCAGCCACATCCCCTGTAGGGGAAGTACTCTCCTGGCAGCTGGCCTTGCAAAGACACACCCCAGACCTGCGCTCAGAGATCCTGCAGCTGAACTCACTCCTGAAAGTAGGCCACCAAACGGCTCTTCAGTTAATGGAGTTACAGCAAGTGTCAGGTGCTTCAGAGAACAAAGATGCAAAGGCACAAGTAGAGTTAGTTTTTTGATAGTTCCCTAGACATTTGCATACTGCTCAGCCCTTACTGAGAAAATGTCCTCACAAAGCCACTGCTGCAGGCACAGGGACAACTGCAGAGGCCACCTCCTAGACCTGTATATACATCTCAGGCTTGTATTTAGTCTAAGGAAGTCAACAGAAAATTCTTTGGAAGAGACCAAGTCAATCCCATGATGTGAAGAACATGGTGAGGTTAATCCTTTTCTGGAAAAGTCACTGTAGTTTAGTAACATATTAATGTAATTTAGATAAGTCTTGCTTTCAATTTTAAAATTCTTCAAACTAAAATAGCAGGAATAATGCCACTAATATTTCATAAATAAGACACAGAATCCTTTTCTAATCATAATCCACCAGCAACCAAACTAAATGCTAAATAAACATTCTATTTATTAATATGGAGAATCTAGTTGCGCCTGCATTTCTAGTTTGTGGTATCAATAGCAAAGAGACATTTGGAAGCAACTCTTTTGTTGGACAAACTATATGCACCCCTTAAGGTCCCATGGTTTTCCCCAGTAGCTCACCCTTTTATAACACTCCCTCCACAAAACACACCCACACCCACACACTCACAGCTGCCACAAAATAATTCCTTCTTTCAAATTTCACTGCAGCCGTCAGGACACTAAAATTGCATTGAAGCCAGTGGTGTGCAGATAAACCAGGTCTCAAAAAAAAAAAAAAAGGCCCAATTTGTAACATTTGCAGATTTCTGTCGTGTGAATACTTCCCACTGTGGTTGGCTTCAAGCTACTAACAGTTTAACAATAGCCTGGCAGGGTACTTAGCAGTCAGCTGATCCCAGCTGGCTCCCCACTAACTACCTGGAGCACACTTTCTGAGTTCCCTACAAGTTTGTTATCCCACAGATCCTAACAGGCAAAGGGCTTCAAATTTCGAGCGGTAACGGTCACGTGCAAAATGCAGCTCCCGTTAGGGCCTTGAAGAAGGCTAGGCTGGTCTGGCGGGGGACAGTGGCCCAGACTCAACCCCGCGGGCAGAGGTGACCCGGGAGGGAGCTTCCTGGCTCGGCCCCGTCCCCAGTGCAGGGGCTTCCATGTCATCCAGCTGCTTCTGCGGAAACCTTACAGGCAATGGTTAAGGCTCCGCTCTGCTTAAACCTTGCCACTTTTGCATAAAAGGAGGGGAAGCTTTTTTTTCTGGGTTATATTTACACTTCCCAAATCAGAAAATGCCCTAACCAGATAGGGGGACAGGTGGCAACTGGCAACCACAGCTAAAAACCTTTTTTTTTTCTTTTTTCCATTTCTTTCTGAAACCCCGTGTAGAAGGAAAGTTAACGAAATGTCGGTTGGTTGTTTTACACACAGAGCTAACTATTCTTTCAACACAGATGGAACAAAGCAGAAAATAAAACTGGGACCAAAACCCCGACACACAGAATGTCACTTATCTATGTACTCTGACAGCACTTTTAATCTAAGAATCTCTTCATTTACCTTAGTAAACCAATTAGGTACAATGTGATCTTGAATTTAAGTTGACAGAATAAAATGAAGATAAGATTAACATTGGCTTTTGTTTATAAAAATAAACAACTTTCCACAGTTAACCTGCACCTTTGGAGACATGAAGGAAACGCTGCAAGCATGGACGGAAATGTGAGAATTGGAGTTTTTCAACCTTTTCTGGTCTGATTTTTCTATAGGTATTCCATTTAAAGTCACATGTTAGGTTCTGGAAATCTTAAATGATCAGCCGGAGAGTGTCCCTCGGAACGTGCAGAGCCCTCCCCTCCGAACGTGGGAGGCAGGGAAGGAAGTGAGGATGAAAGTGTCGGGGCTGAGGCGGCCCCCCCATCGCCTTGGGTTCTCACCTGGGGACATGCAGATGTTCTGGGTGTCACAGTGGCAGGGGCGAGGTGGTGCCACCTAGGATGTGGGCAGCTGCATACCCTGCAATGGGAGGGACAGTCTCGCCCAAAGAAGACAGGTCTCGGCTAACCCGTCTCCACCGGTGCCAGGCATGGCCAGGCTGGACTCTTCTTTGTATCCTGGCATTTCCAGCCGCTGGGACAACGGGGTCTTTTCACAGACTCCACGGGCCTTGGCAGACTGACCATATGCCGCCCTCTGTGTGTGTTTTATTACCCAGGAATTTTAAGCTTCCTGTTACGTCAGTGTGTCAGTGCTTCTCCCTACACTCGCCTGCCTGTCCATCCAGTCTGCAGATGTGTCCGCCTATCTGACATCGAGCGCACCACGATGAAGATGATGGTAACGTCAACAGCAGCAGCCACGGATGACCATCCGTGTTGTGCCCCACCCTGGTCAGTGCTTCACATGTATCACAGCCCCTCACCTCACAGGTACAGAAAGGGTGCAAGGCTGGGAACCAACAGAGCAGGGGCCCTAGGGATCGTACGGTGCACCCCCAGACACAGGCTACAGCTGTGGCCTCTTGTCAACTGCCCCCACAGGAACACACCACACACACGCACCACTCATACCATGCACATACACACACCACACACCACATACATGCACACACACCACACACCATATACATGCACACCACATATACCACATACACATACACACACCCTACATGCCACATACACACACACACCACACACCACATACATATACACACCACACACAGCACACACATATACACACACTACACACACCACACACACACACCACACACCACATACATACACACACCACACATACCACATACACACACACCAAACACATCACATACACACACACACACCACACACTATATACATACACACCACATATACCACATACATATACACACACCATACACACCACACACACCACATACATATACACACATCACATACACACACACCACACATCACATACACACACACCACACACTGTATACATACACACCACATATACCACATACATATACACACACCACACACATCATACACAGCACATACATATGCACACACCACACATACTACACACACACCACATATACACACCACACACATCACATACATATACACATACTATACACAGCACATACATATACACACATAACACCACATACATATACACACACCACACCCCCCCACACACCCCCCCCACATACACACACACCACACATATCACATACATATACACACACTACACACAGCACATACATATACATATCACACACACCACATACATATACATGTACCACATACCACATACATACACACACTACATATACCATATACATATACACATACCACACACACACCACATGTACATACCACACACATGCTTACATGCATACACACATAATAAACACACAACATATACATGCACAAACACACCACACACATACACAATACACACATTGCACACACCATTTATGTATACACACACACACACACACACACACACACACACACACACACATAAGTTTCTGTCTTCTCCAAGGAAAGTTCTTATCCCTCTGCTGCCTGGTCTCACCTGTATGTCCCCAAACCTAGTACAAGGTGGTATCTGACATAGCACAAAATCACTTACTTTAATCTTAGTTTACCAAAACTGTCATGGGGTTCTGTGAAGAAGATCATGATTCCCAAACATTTTGCACTATCCAACAAATTAGAGGTAATAAAAAACCTACCCAAAAGGCAATCTGGAAAGATTGCAAATTAAAATTTACTTTGAAAAGGGAAGCAATGAACCAGTTACATAACAGCTCTCTCATCAAACATGGAAACACTCAGAAGGTGGGGCAGATCTTCCTGTAATGCTGGATCTCATGCTCTGGGGAACTGGGAAAGAGGGAAGGCTCTCCAGCTGGCATCACCTTGGTTTGGACATGTTCATGGTGGCAATACCTGCTGCCTTCACAGGCTTTCCAAGGCAGACATGGCGAATTGCAAGATGAGTAATACAGAACTTTAACAATTTGCCCCAGCAACACCACCGCACAGTAATTCCACTATGGAGAGGGGCGACAAACTACAAAAGCAAGGTAAACAAGAATCCAAATGGTATGTTTCTAGTTATTCCTCAAAGAAGGAGAAAAACCCCCAAACCAGGACCCCAGCCACTCCAGTTCGGCAGACAGTTCTCTGCTTGAGACTTTTACAATGGAACAGGCTTGAGCTCAGCTACAGCTAATGCTCAGATGCTGTGAGATAATATTTCTCCCTAGCTAAAATGGGGTTTATCGGCTCAGAAGAGATGCATTTTGCAGATAAAAAACAACTTCCTCTAGCTGCTGATTAGATAAGCAGGCTCCCGCATCCGTACTCAGATGCCTGCTGCCCCCGATCTCCAATTAGACCAGGCGCCTGCACTCTCTTTCCATGTGAAATGCGGTCTCCACACCGTTTCTTCCTGCCCAGGCTGCAGAGCAGGGTCACTACCTCCCAGTACCTCTTGGTCTCCTGCCTAAAACTCTAAAATGAGGGGGAGATTTGGCCTCAGAATAGCCAGTTAAAAATATAGTAATCCTCTTACAATTCCCATTTCAGTCCCAGAACTCATGGCTAACTAAAGGAATTTTTACATTGATTGAATGAATTTTAAAAAAAAGATTTATGTTTTTACACACTTAATCATTTTTCCTGGATTCCAGAGGAGTTCTTCCCCCACCTCCAGTTATGCTAAGGTGAGTCAAACCCTGGTCAAACTATTGAACGTGAAGAACCAAAGTTGTGCTCATTCAGTTTCGATCTCTCGGAGCCGCTAGGGAGTGCAGAGCCAGGGGCCTCGAAACACCAAGCTGTGAGATTCGACCTACAGTGCTTAAGTCCTGAAATAAACACTGATGACACACAGTTGTCTCCTTACAACTCTGGGAGTAAGCTGCTTAAGGGAGCAGAACCAGAGAAGCACATGCTAGCATGTCATGGGGCAAACGTAAGTACATGTTCTCTGCCCGTATTCAAACTCACAGTTCCTCCTGCCTAAGGTTGTCAGATTATCCATCCAGGTGGCCAAGTCATTTAGGAAGCCCCGTTCAACCCTGCATCAGTCTCAATTCTTTGGCCTCCCACTGGTTCAACTACCCCTGTACGCGTGCCTAAGTCATTGTTCCAGTTCAGTCCTCCAGCATTAGTGTGCCTCTGCCCTGGCTTTTTCCTTTGATTCCACTCTTAACCCCTGAATTTGTCTGTTCTCTTTCTCAGGGGTGGCCATTCCCCTGTTTAGTCTGGAATCCCTCTTCTCTATCCTCTGCTCTTTCCCCTTTCCCTCTGCTCCAGCCCACCAAGCTTCCTTCCCCACTGTCTGCATACATGGGCAGGGCGGTGGGGCGTGGGGGGCGTGGTCCTCCGTAGTCCCGGCCAGTCTTGTGTCTGGAACCAGCCCAACCCACAGCCAGCTCCCGGCTCTCAGCGTGGGCAGTGCACGTCCACACCCGTGCACTTGTCACTAGAACGCTCGTGACTGGTATCCTTCGTCAATTCTAGGACACATTCTCTTCCAGAGAGCACACATCAATAACTAGCAACAAACAATTCATGGTATAAAGAAGGAAGAAGAAAAAAATTATTGAATAAAGAAAGGAAATAACTAAGTTCTTAGTGTTCTCACACAAAACACCTATCTGCTCTCTAGACCCCAATCCTGACATAATTCCTAAAATGGAAGACTTGTAAGAGCACCTGCTCAAGAGTTTTTTGAGTAAGTCTCAAACTCTTTGTGACTTCTCCAGCATGGTTGATTGAGTAAATTTGGGGTTGCCTTAAGAGGTCACTGAGTGCGCCCTCAGCTTTAAACAGTTTCATATACAACCACTTCAGAGAGGTGAGAGTTCTCTCATTTTTAAAGAGACCACTTCAGAAGAACAAGCTAGAGTCTCGTTAAATAGACTTTTCTGATGACTAAATCCCTCCTTGCCAAAAAGTTCTCCTTTGAGTCTAACTTAAATTCTCCAAGCTGCACTTCAGATCCCTGGTTTCCTCTTATTCAGATCTGCAAGAAGATGGAGACCCAGTGAGGGCTCTAGGCTTGCTCTGGCGTCTGTCCCACATTTACACGCAGACACGGCATATTCCTTCAACACTGGATGAAGCAATGAGATGCGAAACCATTACTTTTTTCATTCTGGGAGTGACTGCCAATCAGTGTAATCTCTGGGCCCATCACAGGGAGTTGGTTCTACCATTTCCTGTCAGTTTGTGTACGACCATGGCCTGTCCTTGCTGAGACTAGCTTTGTCTGAAACTGAATGATGCTACTGGCAATAACGGCTCATAGCTTTTCAAAAGTGTTCCTTGTCTCATTCTAAAGCAGACATTCTTGCAATCTACTAATACCTAATACTTTCCCACTTTTTCCATCTTTTGGTCTCTCACCATTTTCTTCTTAAAATTTCAGCAGTAACAGCTTAGCACCCTTGACTTGCACTTGGGCCTGGTGGCGGGCAGCACCCTGACCTTTCCTTTGGCCTCACCCTATTCCAGTTCCTCCCTCCTCTCCTGACTTTGCTTCACTTTGCTTATTCTATGGATCCAGGTTTTTTTAATTAATAAATTCCTCTTCTCTCCTTGGTGCTACAATGTTATCCATTCTCTCTCTTTTCTCAATTGAAACTACACCAGGTTCCTCTATCCTTTCTATACACCTTTAAAATTTCTGTTCTGCACAAGTTGCATTTATTTCTGCTATTTTTCTGTCCTTTGTACTTTATATTTTGCCAATATACTTTGCTATTCTGTCTGCAGCAAAATCGACATTTTTTTAAAATCTAACTCTCAAGGCCATTCTGTGACATGTGCTCGGTTGCTACTGCCACCATCAACTGAGGAAACTGAGGCTCGGAGAGAAAAAGCCGTGCCAGACGCACAAGGCCAGGGAGAAGGGGACTTGGACTTGTCCCTTCTGAGATGCATTTTCCTCACTCTGCCAGGCCTTCGCCACGAGTCCCCTCCACCCCCATGTGTACCCCACGCTTTGACAACTCTACTTCCTCCTGCCTGCCTGCCTCTGTCCTGGGAGGGCCTTCTCACTTCCCGTCGTCTGTCCTTTGTACGCCTTTGCTCTTAGGACTCATTCCCGTGGAACAGTGTGAAACAGTATGGCACCAAATTTACTTCCTTTAATCTACGACTTTCCCCTACCTTTTATAATACATTGTTTCCTAATGCTGTCTACATACTTCATTTATATAATTCTACACATCACAAATTAATAAACAACCTATCACCACACACCAAAGCTAGCTGATTACTTTCAAGAATCACAAAGGATGGTCCCTTAAACTTAGTTGCTGTGAAGCATCATTTCTTCCCTATGGTTGGGTGTTTTGAGACCCTCTCACTCCCTAACTTCATCTCCTTAAACTTCTCCCGTGTCTGGTGCTCAATGTGTCATCTGGGCTTTTCCACTTCTTGCTTTTGTGGCAGGGACCACCCATTCCTTTGACCTCCAGTCCCCCACCAGGGCACGCGCTCTCCCAAACACTGTCTCAGTGCTCACTTCACATGGCTGTCCCTGCCCGTCCACAGGGTGACCTCAAACCAAGCAAAAAGGTTTTCTAGGGTTTTCAAATTTCACAATTCTGACATTTCTATTTTCTAAACTTTATCCTGGAAGGAAAAGTAGACTGAGAATCATGTCACATGTGATAAAGGGCAGTGGGCAGGGCCCATGGGAAATGGCAAACCCACCCAGGACTCCAAGGTAACACCTGGGCTGGGCACACTTGGGACAGAGAGAGGGACCATGAACCAAGGAAACACAGTTCTGGGAACCAGTCAGCAATGCCAACTGGGGCTGAGTGACCATTCACCCAGGGAAAACTACCAACAATTTGAAGTTCATAAAGGACAAGACATTTACACCACTTTGAAGGCATCTGCGCTGTTCTTTGCTCTCCAGGAATCAGCCTGACTTTCAGTTCTCTAAAGGATGTCCATGGCCACGCTGGCTTGAGGGCTCTACGGCAGCTGCAGGGATCTCAGGGAGAGCCCACAGCTATGTCCATAACCACCCTGGCAGCCTGCTCGCTCTGACGTGTGGGCTCTCAGTTCATTACATGGCTAATGGGCCATTTCTTTGGCTCTGGGCCCCTGAGCCCCTCGTTTTGTGTTCGCAGTGTGTTGTGAGCATATGTTTGCTTACGGAATAACTGGGGAGAACAATATCCATGGCACTAGGTGCTTCAGGTGCTAAACAATGGGCGGATGTCACCCCCACAATCGCTATTCATGTGACACCTTTGCAAATGTTTGTCATATATCATATCATTGGCTTAGCATTTTTATTTAAATTGATTTTTTAATTTATATAAATGTGTTTTAAAGGGAAACTGTGTAGTAGTGCAGTGTATGGTAAAACCACTATCACTTGCAATACATAGAAGACAATCTTAAAAATAAATGCATCAATTAAAATAAAGTATGATCATCTGTGTCCCAACTTCGGGAAACCCTGAACGACATGCACAGCTTTCCTGCATACAACAGAGCAGGTGAGCAAAAGGCGTCATTTCTCTTCCTATCCACCTTCCCACATACAGTAGCCATTTTCTCCTAGGGCAAAAGAATTCATAGATGTACTTGTTTTCTGAATTCATCCACACCAAATGGCTTTAGCCACCATCGTTACCTGTTTGTGCTATTAACTGTATTGCTAAATTAAAGGATCGTTGTACTCAGTCAACTTGGTTTCTAAGACACATGAAAACATACAAAATGTTTTGTATATATGTATACGAAATTCTCAGTTATTGCATATTCTTAGTTATTGCATAAGGATGTCCCCTATGGCTGAGGTGTTTTTCATAAGCCTGAAAATTTTACATACATTTTCCCTCCTTGGCTTTGGGGCTCATGTAACTGATCCACATTGATCCATTCTACCTAATTTTACCTACATATTCTTCATGATATTCTTTGTGCTAATAAATGGCTCTTAATATCACAGTTTTTTTTCTTTAAAAAAATAGATATTCCAAGGAACTGTTGACTCATAAACTCATGAGAGCATGGTATAATGAAAAGTGTCTTTGAGTGAAAACTAGTCTTTGAGTCAGAAATTGAGTTTAATTCTGACTATGCCATGTGGCCTTAGTTAATTCACTAAACTTCTCCAGGCCTCTGTTTCCCTGAAATAAAAAGGGTGGATGCAGCATGTATAAGTTAGCCAGTGAGTTACTGCAGATGGTTCCATACACACCCTTCCCTTTATGGAAAAGGTACGCAAATGTGTGCTAAGATTTTTTTTGACATTTAAAAATTCCCATTTATCAAATTTTCTATTTTCAGTTAAAGCTGACATTTAAGAACTAGAGATTAGAGGGATTAACATAAAATGGCCAGATGTTGTTCCTTCTAACCCCAAACTCTAAATAGCTCTATGTCCATAACACATAAGATGTGTAATTTTCACTCGCTACAATCCATAAATTTGATATTCCTGCATGTGCACTGAGGGCAGGAGAGCGTGATACGGATGCATCCCTGTGCAGGGGTGCCCCTCCACTCCCGCGTCCTGCTGGCCATGTGGGTCTCAGCACCATGCTGACCTGTGAGTGTCCACCCTCCTTCACACAAGAGGACCCATCCAGCTGACCTCTGCTCTATATTTCCTTGACAGGATGGCTGAGGGAAAACAATGGAGAGAATGACTCACGTTACTTAACCCCTATCTTGGAAGGACGTAAAGAGACAGAGAAGGATACCCGCTGACCCAACTTACCCACTACTCTCTCACTCTTGGAGCTCTGCTGTCCTCCAGAGGTGGTGGAAAGGTCCTCAGGGACAGGCATGGGCTCGTCACCATCATCTGGAGTGTCACTTACTGGGGGGCTTTCCTTCCCTAGGAGACAAGGAGGGGCTTGAGTTTCGGGCAGTTGTCATCACCAGCAGAGAAGTCCAAGGTGCCGGGGCTTCACCTTGGCTTGGCTTGAGAGGGTGACATGAGGCGGTGGCTACTGAATTGAGTTAATGCTTCTCTATTGAGGTTAACATACATTTTTCTTTTTATAAGAAAAAAATTCACTGCCCTCCCCAATACAAACATGAAAGAACAAAGATTCTCAAAAGGAAAAAAAAATAAAATCACCTGTAATTCTAGGGATTACCACTTTTAAAATTATATTTATGTATTATAGATAATGTGCAGTGACTTATTTTGTTTTTCAAAATAAACTACTTTTAGATGTTCTCATGAACCTAATTCCATGCCAGCGACCATACCTTCATAATTTGTTAATGATGAATACACTCAGATTTATTATTTTTGAATCTATATTGTTTTCAATCTTTTTTTATTATTAAACAACACTGTGATGAACATCTTAATAGCCACTCTTTGTACATATCCTTAATAATCACTACAGCATAAATCTTCACAAGTGTTATGGCTGGGTGAAAAGGCATCGACATTTTTAGGGTTCTTCACACATTTTGTCAAGTTTCCCCTGTACGGTGGTTCCAATTTGCCCCGACAAGCTCGCCTCACCACACCTTCACACTGATTTGTTGTAAGGACGCCACACTGGGCATCCCGCCCGAGCTGCACATTCTGGGATCTGTTCACTTTCTTTTCAAGAGCCAGGGAATATTTTACCAGCTGCCTAATTGGACTCAGTGGGGAGAAGAAGCCTGGAGAGGGAATGGAAGGGAACCCCTGTGCCTACTGGGAAAGGGATTCCCTCCCTGCAGGCAACGGAAGTCTGCCAATGCAAATGCTTCTCTTTGAAAAAGGAAAATACATATAATCCACACAAACACGAAAGTTGCTTATACTATACACAACAGGATTTACCAAATGAATGAGGGATTTACAGGATGCCTATATTTACTTTGGCTTAGAATAAGTTTGACCAGCGTCTAGCCACGTGGAGCTCACCCCCACTCCAAGGAACCCACCGCTGGGAAGCCAGGACTGGTAGAAAATGCTCTTTTCCCATCAAAGCTGAAACGCCTGTAGCTTCCACCCTTCCAGACCTAACTTAAACTTAAGACTTATGAGACACCAACCACATGCAAGAAACAGCCGGTAAGGACCTAAACTGACACAAACTGACCCATTACAGTGGCTGTAGAAGAACAGTGTGGATAAGATCCTAAAGGGAGTCTGACAGCAGCAAACTGGGACTGGGTGCTTGCTGACTGAGCTGGCACCTTGGCTTACCAGGCAAAATGATGTGCCCACGCAGACAAACCCAGCCTTTTGGGAGAGTGTGCAATAATAAATCAAATGTTAAAATGTCTAGAAAACATGACTAGGTATGGTGTGAAATGTCCTTGTTTGTTTGAATAAACCTCCCACAAGAGTAAGACCAACATTTCAGAAGACTAGCAAGACCAGGAAAATCATCCCCAATATATGAAACAACCTTTACTGGAATATTTAAAATAGAACCTGCACAAGCACCAAGGCTATGCTTTGGGGAATGGTGTTGCATTCTCTAGAAAACAGACACCACAATTTAATATTCCAGTTTAGCTGTAATTGCCACAATTGTCAGAAAGAGCATTATTGGATATATTTGGATAGCCAATACAAAATGAATAGTTAAAGATGGGGCACGATTATAAGAATTTCCTAAGGAAAAACAAAAGGCCAGAGAGAAATTGATTAAAGTGCTCATGTTATGCTAAAGCCTTGGAAATGTGCATTAAGTCAGTATTATTTTCATTGCCCTAACTACTAATAGAAAACTTTAAAAGTAACAATAGCTAAACGTCTCAGTGTTATTTTTTACCTCTTTCATAAATGGGGAAAAACACTGAATAGGAGAATGCAGGAAATATAGGGGCCATTTGACAGCTCTTATTTTTGTGTAACATGACTTCCTAGAGCAACGGTTTTCAAACATCCAGGACTTTAGGGAGGTGGTCAAGGAATCCTTTTCTTTCTTTCTTTTTCTTTCTATTCTTTTTTGGTAAGAATAACAAAGTAATCTTACTCAGAACCTTAATATATAAAATAGGTCTTCTGTGTCACAAAGGGGCATTGTCAGGTGGGGAGGCTGGAAGACCAGGGACCCAGCCCACTTGCCGTCTTGAAAACCTCCTCAAGCACCTCCATAGAAATGACAGAGGAGCCCCCGGCCTAACAAGCTGCCCAAAGATTAAACATGTAGAGGGTGTGGGGAATGTGCACATGTGCCTCTGTGATTAACCAGCTGTCATTAGTATGGGGTGCAGGTGGGAGGTTGAAAAACTAAAGCTTATTGACTTCTCTTCCTCTCATGATCTTTCCTGTGATAACTTTGGAGTAATACACAATGCTCTGGGACCCCGCAGATGCTAAGGCACGCTGGAACAAAGGCAGGGTCATACAGAGTCGGGACTTATTCAATGAAGGAATGCCAGGCTTCCTGCTCAATTCATGCCAAAATGCGTCTGAATAACTCTTGATTACCTTTTCTTAAAATTTAACTGCTCTGTCTAATGAGGGAGCAAGGTCAACTACAAATCATTGGGGTTGTTCGCAGTAGCAGAAGTGCTTCTTCAGAATTACATCTGTCTCGGGTTTCTACACTGAATTAAATGCCAGTTTTCCAGTGTCCCTAATCTTGCATCTCAGTATTTTTTATTTTTCTCTATGTGGGGGAAAAAGGAATAAGAACAGTAGGGATCATGATTCTAAAATACCAAGAGTCAGATGGATCAATAGGAGCTCTCTGTGCAGAGGGAACCACACGGGGAGAGGGAGAATAAAAATCAGTCTTGCTGTGTACAGGGGCATCTAGCAAAAAGTCGGAACTGGAAGGCAGCAAAGCTAGATAGATTCACATGCCCACCCAGAGCTCTGCTTTAATTCAAGTTTGCCTTGCCTTAACTCGGTGCTAGTTCTCAGAGGTCATCTGATTTGCCTAAAAGCCCCTAAGTGTGAGTCGAGGTTGCCGAGAGGTTCATCACTCCACTCACATGAGCCTCTGCAACCAGCACCCTCGTATCCGTGACTGCTGGAGGTCTCCAGGATGAAAATTTAACACTTCGTGAAAATCTTTTTGTGTTGATTTGAAACAAATTTGCTCAGTTAACCATTTAAAATGCAAAACCATGCAAAGATGATAAAATTTAACAAATAAATTATTAAATGAAGTCAATAGATTCCCACCGTGAGCAGGAGTGCGTCGATCTGGGACATAGTTCTGGTTTGACCCATCATTGTTAAGACTGACAGGCACACAAAACATGTCCCCTCTTTAAGATTCTTTCCTCAAGTGGAAAAGGGAGGCTAAAAAGTGGGATTTGGGCCTAGCTTACAAGTTATGGTGAAGATAAAGTAAAAATAATGTGTGTGAATTCTAGCTAAGTAAGCTTATGGTATGATTTGGCAAACAGTAACATATTATGGAAACATAAGGCATGTAAGCTCCCATATTTTCTCTAAGAGCATGTACAATGACACAGAAATGCACAGAGATACAGACAGCAAGACATCAACTATTTAAATGGAATAATTTTGGAGATGCAATAAAATTTCACTTATTTAGAGAAATGAAAGAAACTTCTGGCTAAATTATAAATACACTAATTTATATTTAATTTACCTATTGCCTATGTTTCAAATAAAGCAATACCTATGAGAAGGGTTTTGGGAAAACTGGATGGTAAACTGCATAATTAGCTTATCAAAAACACGGAAATAATTTCTCAAGTAGATTATAATTTACCCAAAAAAGTTCTGTGATTTCCCCCTCTCCTAAATACATGAGTTTTTATTATATATGATTACCCAGGGGAATATAATTCCCAGGGTAAATAAAAGCTCAGAATATAGCATCTGTGCTCTACAAAGCAGTGGAGAAGCTTGCACTGTAGGGTCCAAATTGGGCTCACACCCCAGAGCGATCCCTGTCTCCCAATGGTACTTCCAGTCAATTACTTAAATTCTCTGAGTGTCAGCTCCCTGAAAGTCCTTGACAGGAGAAAACACTCAGGGCAGTGTTTGGTGAATAGAAGCATTCAATCAGTGTGATTTACAATGATTTACTATGATTAACTAGATAAAATATTCCTATTGACACTTCAATATATATAAGCCTTCTTCACCTAAGCAGATTATACCTGTCTACAGGGCATACGTCTGGTTTCCATGTCCCAACAAAACACACTGCAAATAGCATTAAGAAAACATCCAATAGATGTTTAAGGTCAGAGGTACCAGAGGAACCCTGAGGACCCAATGGCCCGAGTCCCTCCTGTTACAGATGACGAGTACAGTGGTCCTACGGCAGGAGGCAGAGAGAGGATGCTCATGCAGGTCTCCAGCTCCCATATCCTGCACTCTCCTACAGTCTCTTTCTTTAGCAACCAAGCCAAAAAATAACACATATTCATAACAAGTATTTTGGAAAGACTGCCAAAAAAAAAAAAAAGAAAAATAAAAAAAAAACTTTACCTAAAGAATTAGTGAGATGCGCCCTATAGGAAAGGACACTTTGCTTTAGATGTGCTCTCCTCCACTGACAGACTCACCAACAGCGCTTTCCCAGCCCCGTGGACTCGAGTCAGTGAACACTTATGGACTGTCTACTGCCTGCAAGACACTGTAAACTCGGGCACAGTTCACGGTTAGGATAGATCCCAAGGAAGAAAGGACCACGTGGTTTGAAAAAGGCAGATATTAAGTATTTCTCTGATTTTCAGGTGAGCATTTCATATATATTAGGTTGAATCCTATGAAATTGCTGATGTTTGAAGAACATTTTATGCAAAAGGAGGATGATTTGGTAACATATTCCTCAGATTTCCTATCAAGAATGTCAACTCCTGTTTGGTTAAATGTACATCCTTATACCATAACTAACTGCCACTTCTAATTTTAGAAATGAAAAAACAAGTATTGGTTTTAACTGGAGAAGCAGCAAATGAATTCCAAGAAGTAGAAAAACCATCCTTTAAATCTTTACTAAAGGGGACACAACACAATGCTGTCATCACTGTGTGGACCACTGAAAGTTGAACACAAATCAGAAGTACCATCGGCACTTTAAAAATAGTAATTCCTTTGCCAGGTGTATGAAAACTAAATTTCAGACCAAATCTTTTCAAAGAGAAAAAGAGTTTTCTTTTTCAGGAAGTCTTGGGTAATAAGGCCTCCCTTCATTCTCAT